>NC_089559.1:0-2400000 GCF_040115645.1 Euwallacea fornicatus | reverse complement strand
GGCCGGAAAAAAGCAAGTACAAGTGACCCCTACCCACCCAATACATCAATTTGCTCCATTATCGAATTCTCGGCAGCCTCTTACCTGTTTTCTTTGTACATGTGGTAATTGATGGCTCTGGCCATTAAAATAGCTACCATGGGTCTCAGAGCTTTACCGTTTCCATCGAAATAGTATGTGGCTATTTCGTAGAGGTCCTCCTGGTAGGTGTTATGTCGCAGTTCCTGAAATAGACAAATCAAATCATAGCGACATAGAAGAAAAATAGAAAGGATATGCCGCTCTTAACTTGACATAATTGGACTAGTCACGACCGAACTGGTAAGTAGGTCCTCGTAAGATCTTCAACAATGGCAGTTTAAAAGCCAATTCAGAGTTTTTTTTATATAGTTTTAACATTAACGAGGATGATTACTCCATCGTTATTAGAAGAAGTACTTATGCGAGTCTGGAGTCCAATTGGTACGGCCTCGTGCCGAATACAAACGGCGGAACGACGGATGATGATGATGAGTCCAGAGCGTTGAAGGAACCACTCGTAATTCCAGTAACAATGAGATAATTACTATTATAAATAATAATGTTATTGTCTTCATACGGTAACTGCGGACTTATTGTCTAATAACACCAGCCATTGGGGTAATACCGTTTAAGTAGTGATTATGTGTGGGTTAATGCGGTTTAGAACTAAACTTGAGGCTCATTAGACTCACATTTCTTATATAATTATACACATCCTTAAGGTCGTCTTCGAGCAGTCTGTAGGGATCCACTTGGTACTCCGGCATGGTGCCCGGCTGCTGGGTGTTCATGGTGGCGTAATTTCTCGACATTGTCAGCTTTTGCTGAGTTCGGACGCAGGAGTGGACAATGGGCGGGCTATGTGAAGGGCCCGGTGGTTGGGTAATGTGCTGTTGATTGTTCTGCAAAAACTATTGGGTAAACATTCGCATTCAAAGGCTGAACATAACGAAGTTCAATTGATTATTAACAATAATTAGAACGTATTAAGAAACATGAACATTTTATTAATAATTAAACTGGCCAACGTGATCGAAACAAGGCAAATTTCACAATAAGACAATTATTATTTCAGGTCTGATTGTCGATGGTGCACTGGTTTCTAATAGTAATCATAATGGGCAGCCTGGTAAAAGTGGTTCTTTCCAACTGCGTGGAAAAATTATGTTAAATTCGCGGCAAATTGCGATTTCTATCTTCATTTGATGTCGATTACGTATGTATATAAATAAATACTGACAACAAAGCCATTTCTTTAACCCGCAGGACGAGTGA
Source organism: Euwallacea fornicatus (assembly GCF_040115645.1). NCBI lineage: Eukaryota > Metazoa > Arthropoda > Insecta > Coleoptera > Curculionidae > Euwallacea > Euwallacea fornicatus. Next base: position 2,398,704 of record NC_089559.1, on the reverse strand, counting down.
GAGATCCGAGCAACTTTTTTCGTTTCCTTAAAGGACGACCACTAGGCCGACCAATCAACTGCGAAATCGCCAAGGCCTTTACGAAGCATTTGGGTAGGTCCTCGGACAACCACTTAAATATGGTGCGAAATTTTGAAATTATTGACGTCAAAAACTACTCTTACAGGTGACGATTCACACAATCTACAGGGCGTTAACAGGATTCTCTCGACCCAGATTTGGCGAGGAATGTGAAAGTGAATATCCCAGCATCACTTGCCGTCTTCGCAGGTACCCATCGGGTTCCGAGTTACATTATTTCGCAATTAAATAGAGAGTAATCGTATCTCGATTACGAAACTCGTATTCTAATTTTGTGGACATTGCCGATGATGATGGGGCATAAAACAAAGTTAGGCACTTAATAAATGTGGAAATCAGGCAAATAGAGTTTATCATGCATTAGCGGGTATCTCATAATCGCCTGGTTAAAATGATAATTCGTTAGATTTTATGGGTGAAGGTGATAGATGCAAAAGCTACTCATTATAGTCTCTAACCGTGTGTAGCCTTGACTTTAGCCTTCATGGTACGGAAAATTCATGGTACTGGCGGTCTCTAATACTTAAAAGTGAAAAAGAAAGAATGTGGAGATCAACGAATTGTAAACAATGTCGGCGCAACGACACACGGTCTATTATTATTATTATTATTTCGCGAGTAAATTGTTGTTTTCGCTTTTTCAATGTCTCGGTCGTAAAAAGTGCAATTTTGGTGCCAATTTCGTCGGGGATATCAGAAACGCACTGAAAGAGCTATTTATGGCAGCAGTTGAAGACTTTCTATTCATAATTTGTCATATTCAGTCGAATAGTTCATGTTTCGTGTGTCTGGGTTATCTCACCCATTCGTTACAATATTAAATTTAATTCGAGGAAAACCGTTTTCCTGATAAAATCCATTTTTTCTGATTTTAGAAAAAAATCGCTCATTCGAATACAATGGGGTCAATATTAGCGAGGTCTAATTTATGTTTTTGGACATACTCTACAAAAAGCATATTTGAACTTCAAACAGATTGACTGGTAAAGAAATAGTGAAGGCAGCCAAGCCGCACGCGTGATGATAAAACGCATATTAAAACCTCACAATAAAGATTATTTTTTAATTACAAAAATTGGGAAATAGATCATTTGCAGCAACATTTTTTTTAATGATGATTGCCTTAGCTACTGCCTATATATGCTAAAAATTTTAGCTTGATTAATAAGGAAGCAGGGGCGAAGTGCAAATACATTTGAGTAGGCGAAAGCTCTCTAAAAAGGCCTCCATTCCAGTTGTTTTTAATTGCTATCCTCCCAAGGAGGCCTTTTACGGCAACGACTTTTGAAAAGACAGTGCCTCCAGTACTGCGTCCAAACAATGAAGTTTGCAACCTTGTTGGTAAGGAAACAGTGGTCTACAGGACCTGCTTTTAGCAGTTCAATTAGACTCTGTACGCCAATGATTCTTGGACTGATAGATGCCTTTATGATCGCCGAGTGTTGAAATTAATTGCTGTATTGTTGAAGAAAAATTTTTTTTATGGAAAACTCCTCGAGGGCGCTAGGTGTATCAGCACATCAATAATTTTATGTATGATGTGAAACGGTGAAAATAACGGTGAAGAAACAGTGGCGTGGTGAAACGGGACATTAGAATGTGAGAAAGCACACTTACAAGAACTAGCAATAAAAGAATTTTCTGAATTAATGTAATTTCCCATGTAGGTTCTCCACACCGATAGTTTTTAATGCAAGCAAGTGGTAAAATCTACAACGACATTAGTGACTCAACAAGCAAAGAAACAGGGGCGCAGTGGAACAGTATTTTATGGTAGGAAAAAGAACAGGCCACACCTGCAAGATCCTACAAAAAAAATTGTTTATATTTAAATATATAATTGAATCCTCAGATACTTTCGCAATAAAGTGTCTAGACCTGCGGCCTCCTGCAGCTCCAAATTAAAGATAAAAAAAAAACATGAAGGAGCAAATTGGGAAACAGGAAATACTTTGCATGTTTTTGAGAACGGCATTAACTGGTTTTCATTGCAAGGAATTGGAATTTCATTGAATCTACACTGGAAACCTAAGGCAATACAAGACAAGACTTTTGCATAAAAAACTAACGCGGAATTGACACAACACCTTAATAACTACACACAAAACGAACAAAATCTAATAATAAATATCACTAGATATAGCAGGTATTTAATCGGGCTTGCGAAAATTAGAGACAAGTGCATTTGCACAATCTCGACAGTCTACATTTACTTGTTGCTCTAGTTTGGTCGTCATTTTTCATTTAAACGAATTGAGCAATGTACCAACGAATACCACATGACAAATTAAAGACAACCTTTATGGGTCCCGGTCTAAGTGCGTAATTGAATATTAAGTATGTACGTAAATATTTAAAGAACGTATAATAGCAAGAATAGAATTTTAGAAATCGAACAAAACCGTAAGAGACTGGTTTAACCCTGGTACAAAACAATTACATAAAAATACGTTATACACGGGGCGGCTCAATAGAAGTGTTGCGCATGGCTTAATGACCCACAAGGGGGCGTAGCAATCAATACAAGATTATAAAAACAACTATAATCCCTGCAAATTCCTGTTCTCGATGTAGCTATGGTAGATATTACGCAAAAATTGCAATATTATTTGCAACACTCGGTATAATCAAAGTCAAGTTTTTGCTTAATTGCCGTAAACTACAAGTACCCGTAGTTAGTAACATTCAAATAAATGCAGGTTTATTAAACTTGTTGAGTTATTGACCTTTTAATTATATATGTCTATGTATTGCAGCGTTCTTTGTATCCATTACATAATAATTATAACGTAATATTATTACTGATGAGGCGGTTTTGCAACGCAATTATGCCAATTAATGCCATCTTTAGCTTCAAGGTGCCAATGATCTTTCCCTATCAATGGTACTAAAAAAAATTACACACAGTTAAAACGGAGCCGAGCTTTGTTCCAATCAACTATGGATTAACGAATCATTTACATTCGTTAAAATCGACTTTCCTTTACATTGAAAATCTGTAAGAGGGACAGAAAGAGGTAAACAAGGTAATTTGGCAATTGGTACCTCAAGGAGATTTCGACAATTTGGATGCTCAAAATGCCAGACACATCGTTCCAAAACAACAATCAAAACAATAACTGCTGCCGGTAGTGGCGATTTAATGGCTATTTATCTGCAGTATTTAATAACGGATTGACCTATACGAAGGCGTACAGGGACAGGATCTAGTTTGGCAAGGTTCAACCGAGAAACGAATCTTTTTTTGTAATTGCAAATAACAGTGTAAATTTACGATTCAAATATCAATTTCAATGGTAATTAGGCAGCTATAGATACTCTGGTCTCCAGGTGTGGCTGGGATCCCATATTTTTGAATGAGAGATTTTGCAGGTTTTGTGCTTATGGACCCTGCGCGAAAATTTTAAACTACTCTAAAGCCTCAAAACGGAGCTTCCAAGGAAGCTTCATCAAGCAAATACTTAAACTTCACACGACGGGCATTGAAGGACATTTCATCATTTTTTTTTTCAAAAAAACATGGGTGAACGATTGATACACGCGCAACTGGAGGCTAAAATCTATTACTAAAAATTTACATTTTCTTACAAAATGTGGCCTTTCTCCTGCGATTGACGGCCACAAAATTTAATCGAAATATCTCCGGGCATATTAAAGAAACACATGATTTTCAATTTTTTAATTAAACTTCAACACCTTTTGTGCCTTAAAACTTGAAACACTCTGTATATTTAAGTTGGAAAAATGAGCCGATGAGAGGCAATAGACACTCCGCTCATCGTTTAAAGATGTCCATTTCCGAGTCAGTTTACCATCAATCTCTGCCACCGTAAACCATTACTCTGGTATTTGCCCTTTTACCAACGTTTTATTAGTAAATTCGCGTATGAAAAATTATTGCTTAGGGAGTTTTTATTACTGGGCTACTGAAGAGGCGAGCAAGGTAATACTAATACTAAAACAAACAATGATATTGCTCAATGGATACGTAAACGTGTTGTTGACATGAATTCATTCACATGTTAAGCAGTGGTTTCATGACTGGTATTATTTGCCATTCATAAACTCACTACAATAGGTTTCTCGGTGGGTGTCTATCAACTCTAAAAAGAATCCAATCGTGTTCTTTACTGAATGTTTTTGATAATCGATGAGCTCGAGAACCATCTAAATGCGATTACTAGCTAAGAGTGTCAGATCATCTCTTTTATTTATATCGTGACCTTTAAACGTCAATGTCAAATGTTAGTCTCCACAGAGATCTCAAAAATCAGAAAACGCACGGACTCTACATGGTTGAGAAGATACTACTTGAGAAGGCAGTGGCAGTTCACGGCATCTTCATGACATCTCACCACTTCTTAAAATATTTTGTAATCGTGTGAGCATACACACCCTTCAGGTTCTAATCTGAGTACCGCATTTAAGGCATTCACTACCCACATTTAAGACATAGAGGCTGCATTTGAAATATCAATTATTTGTATCGCCCGCAGATGATGCGTTAAATAGAGCTGATTTGACTGAATATGTGTATAAGTGTCTGAGCCCGGAAACTATCCAAATGCGCCTGCGCGTTAATGATGTTGTCAAGTTGTCACTTTTTTTTACATTACAATTATTACACGTCAACGCCAATTATCAGTTTTCTCTGCGTTCGGATGTAACTTGTTGATCATCAAAACTACGAAGACCTGCCGGTACCCAAGCAACATTTACAACCTTTACAAATGGAAGAAAACTATTTGAATAATCGACAAGAAACGTGTAGAGCAGCGGTTTACACGTAGGTAACGAAGATGTTTGCGCGAGAATAGAAGGAACCCGTTCCGCACCTGTTGTGCAGCGGCCTATTGTGGATTGTGATAGTGCAACTTGCAGAGTGAGAGTGGCCTTGGTACCAACTGGGTCACATGTTACTTTCTTCGGCTAGTGACCGCGAAATTACCACTACTCGCATCGATTTTGTACACTAGACGTCGCAGCACAGATTGCGGTAAAGAACCGATCAAGAACTGTTCGCCCTGGTGATGCTAACGTTGAAGGCACTGTTGGGGTGGAAAGAAATAGATATTCTTCTACAGTAGGTTGATGAAGATTCAATGTATCTTCGCGAGAAAAAAATGCCCTCACTATTACTAACTAACATTCATATGTAGTGATTAATAGAAAGCTGAAATGGGCAACAAGCCAATTAGTCGCACAACGAGGAAGTGACTTGATGACATTATTAAATACGACAAGGTCGTACCATCGCGAAGAATTCCTGCAAGGTCGCAGGCGCTGTCAAAACAGTTTTCACTCGGTCCCTAGGTATTTATGTCACCTTAAAAGACTACGATTTTAACGCAATTTTGTAATAACTAGAAGCACACAGTTATGTTTTTAATGGGCAGCTTACGAAATAGGAACCTTGCTTTTTCTACACGGTTCAAGGCTGGAAATGAAACGGCTGGTGCAACGAAGGCATTTAAGGTAGGAATGGAAGGACAAGAATCTCAGCAGGAACAGATTTTTTTTTACGAGCGCGCAGTAAAATAATTAGTAATGAGCATTTGAGACCTGAAAGTGTCACTTTGCCTAAAACTTTTATAACGCGCAAAACAAAACTTTAAGACAATTTTTTGGGTTAATTCGGGTTACTGACAGAGTGACAATCTTGTCGTTGTTGACTCGAGTGTATTTTCAATGACTTTAATGACAATCAGCAACGCTATTTCAATCGTGTCAAATAAGGTGACATATGTCAGGGTCAATAATCTATATGGCCGTCAAGCCGTGGCCATTAACTTGGATGCGGTGATACTTACATTACTAATGCGATATCATACTCACGAGTGGGATATTATCACGACGATGCTCCAAGCCCCGTCGTGGAAACTGCACGAGTACATTGGAATGCCATAACATACATGTAACATTCAACTTTTATTCAATTACACAAATTGTGCACTTACTAATACATCTTACGGGTTTCTAGAACCCATATTAACACATAGTAGTAGTAGTACATTAATTTGAAATGCAAATATTCAAAGAAACGTCAAAATCACCGGCTAATCGGCTATTAATGTCAAAATTATCGCTTAGTCGGCAATTATGAAAGTAATCACGCGTTTTTCTGACAAACGGCTGCGTTAAATTAATGGTCGAAATCTCGATAAAATGACGTGGAGTTTGATCCTAAACAATACAATTTATTTTATAACATTTTTTTGTGGTGGGAAAATGTTGTACACCATTTGCTAGAAAGTCTTTTACACACTCTCGTGATTGGCACCTCGCCTGCGACTCGTGCGCTATATGTCACACACCTGAATTAATAACGATTCTCGGGATTATTTTCTTTGGTTCTTTTGCAATGGACCACTTCTTATTCGAGTGCGGTAAAACGCAGTGTGCACTTGCCGCACCCACATGGGTGTGGGAAAAAGCACTTTAAAATATAACGTGGAATTACGTTTTTAAAAATCACCTCGGCGAGAGCCCGATTGAAATGTTGTGTGTATAGGGGAAATTAAAATGTTTAAAATTCGTATTATTCTGTTATGTTATGTTTCCATCATTATATTTCAGCACATATCTTCCAAAGATTCTTCAATAAGATCAATCAGAGGGTTAATTTTTTGTATATGGGTGACACAGATGTCCATCAATCATAAATTTCTTTTTGAAAATGCATTTAAATATAATTATCTAGGCTTTTTCTTCTTTTATTTCCACAAGCAAGAGTCATTGACATTTACATTAACATCAGAGGGATCATCTTATAATGAGCACTTCTTCAGTTATTCCGCAAGATATTTAATATTTCTAATGTTAATAACTAATAATAGTTTGTATCTTGAAGATAGAAGTTTCAAAGATTCGAATGTAACGTGCTTTCCCACTACCTTTTACAAAGAACCCCAAAAGAGGGACCTTTGTTAATAACAATAATTATTCTTCTGTTCATTAAAAAAAGAGAATAAAAACTTAAACTACCATCTACTACTACTACTGATCCAACTCTCGGAGCGGTTATTCTACATTTTATGTCTGTGTTTTTGTTTAAAAATATGTGGTCTTTGAGACCAGGCCCAAAGTAGCACACCAGAATGAAAGATCTGGCGGATTCCAGTATGGCAAGCGTTACCTAACAGCTTGTGCAAGAACATACACATACCTATACATCTCTTTGGCAATTTTATATTCCTCGTTTATGGGAAATCGTTATGGTTTCTGCGAGATAAATGAGAGGCAAATGAAAATTGTGTTATACAATGTTTTCAAAAGTTAACAAAATATTATGTAATAAGGCTTTTAACACACGTTATTTTCCTAGATCCAAAGCTGGTGGCACCTGCCGGGTCCAAGGTTCACTGGTCATTCGAACCAGACAGTGGCCGCAAGAATGACCACTGACGAATCCGCAAAGTTTAGGTATCACACATTGTGTAAAGGAAATTCGCTATGTGATACCGAAACCACTTGACCAGGACAAGTGGAATTTTCAGTTGCTATTGTGTTATAGAAAAATAACTTGTGTGAACAGCCTCATTGTGACATAAAAAGGCGTGTGTGAACGGTTTCATTAAAAATAGTAGATTATACTGTTTTTAATTAATAATATACTGTTTTTAATTAATAATATACTGTTTTTAATTAATAATATACTGTTTTTAATTAATAATATACTATTTTTAATTAATAATATACTATTTTTACGTGATACCAACATTGTGAAGTACGGTAGAACTCGGCTATGACGAATCTTCAAACGACTGGGTCTCTCTTTCATTATATGCGTAGGTTCTTTATAGGTGACAGAGAAAGAAAGCTTATTCATTCAAAATTTTTGTTATAGTTAATATCAAATTATACAATTATTCATTGTGGTAAATAGGTATACAGGGTTTTTCATTAGTGTGTCAAATTACGAGATCTCAGCAAACAGAGTTTTAGAAGAAAATGTTTCATATAAAAGTTTTTAATTATTAAGAGGTACGTATTTTAAAATTATTTTCAAATGTACAAGGTCTTGCATAAAAGTGTGTTAATGCCAAGTTAATTATTATTATTTTTTAATGAAACCTCCCCAATTTTTGTGACATTTTCGCATTTACCGTCAAATTTTAAGATCAGTTTAGGTTAAAGGAATTTATGTTAAAAATTTACCGTTTCCAAGACATTCAGGAAAAATCGAAAATTTTTATATCTGCAAAAGGTCACGGAAATTGATGCTCTACCCGAACCGCTGCGGATGCCGAAATCGGCCTTGCGAAGCTCTAAGAGAACCTAATAAGCTACGTTTAGACGTGTTTTAAATAAAAAAAAACAAAAATCGTTTTCACAAAGACCGAAATAAGCCTCTGAAATTGCATACCTTCAAACCCCAATAACTTGCTTATTACAAATGGAATATCCCAATTTTCTCGACGACATCGAGTTCAAAATCCAAAAATCAACAATTTTTGTTAGCATTACCCTAGCCCTAAATACAGCCGTTTCTAAGTTCCCAATAATTGCCCCTTTTTGGCTTCTAAAAGTCGCATCGATAACATCTCCATAGGCAAGTGTTACGCAATGCCCGGTGACGTTCAGCATTAAAGATAAGGGAAATAATTTTATTTCTATGCAAATAAAGTATTCACAACATATTCTCAAATTGTCCTCCATTACGATCAGAATACAGTTGTAGTCTTGCCAGAAAAGACCTATTTACTTCTGGTAACATCGCATACCAGGGATCGTGTAACATTTGCCTATTGTGACGTCACCGGTGTAGATTTTGAAACGTTTAGAAACTAAAAAGGAGTAATTATCGAGATCTTAGAAACGGCCGTGTTTAGGGATAAGGTAATGTTAATAAAAGTTGTAGATTTTAGGATTCTAAACACGATACCGTCTAGAAAAATTAAGACATTCCATTTAAAATAAGAAAATTATTGGAGTTTGAAGGCATGCAACTCTGGACGCTCATTTCGATTGTTATGAAAATGGTTATTGTTTTTTAATTAAAACACTTCAAAACGTAGCTTATTAGGTCCTTTTGGAGCCCCATAAGGCCGATTTCGACATCCACAGTGGTTCGGGTAGAGCATCGATTCCTGTGAGACCTCGCAGATACAAAAATTTTCGAATTTTTTCGAATAACGTGGAAGAGGTAAATTTTTAATATAAGTACCTTTAACCTAAACTGACCTTAAACTTTGACGATAAATCCGAAAATGGCACAAAAATTGTGGTATTCCATTTGAAAAAATATAATTTGGTACTACCAATTTAATGAGATATCACCCTCTAGCGCACTAATGAGCAACCCTATACATTAAACGAAAAAAAAAACAATAAAAATCTTAAATAAAACCAAAGTTTAGGTAGAAAAGAAGTCAGCAATTTGACTCTCTACATTTTATAGTTCTTCGATATCTTTTTAGTTATTTTGTTTCGCAAAAGATCTATCGCATTTAAAAAGTTTTTATTTTCTAGATAAGTCATCTCTACATAATATGCAACGATCTTTGAAGCAGCTATGGGAATCTCAACTACATCATTCTTGTTAACTTCTTCCGCGTCACTCAAACCGTTTTCATATTAATCTTCGACATTGATTTGAACAATGCCAGTACCATTAATAAATTCAACCTCTACGTGTTTATCAATCATTGCATATTTATTTAAGATAATTTCTTTAAAATTAGAAATGTGTTGTTTTTTGCCCTTAAAACTCAAGCAACTCCCTCACAGCAGCATTTTTCGATGGTTCCTTATAACCGAACTCACAGAAAACAATAAGTGTTATATGTTATAATTGAGTGTTTATAATCGATGAGACTATACAGGGTGTCTCAAATAAAGTGTATTCCATTGGGATTGTGGAAGCGGTATGTTACAAGGTAGCTCAAATTAGATAAGAAATGTACATTTTTGTGCTTATTCAGAAAATGTTCTAATATTAAAAAAAATATACAAAGGTTATCAAAATATGAACAAAATAACTGAAAACTGTGATTTTCGAAAATCGCAGATCATGAGCCCATCGTTTAAGTAAACTCTGCGAAATTTCGCAGTTCTGTATTATCGACATCTACCAATGGTATGACGTTTTCAGAATGTTTTCAGGCCTTCTAGCTTTCGAGAAATTATATTCAGCTTCGTTATTTCTTATGGCTGCCATATTGGATTTTGGTAGCGTCGAATAGAGAATAGAAAAAGTTTTTTGACCATGTATCACAAAGGTGTCCTTGAATCTACCAAAGAAGAAAAAATAAACAAAAACCTCACTTCACCATTGTAGACTTAGAAACAAGTGCTATGTTTTATAATCAAAAAACACCATTAGACTTGAATGTTACTATGGATGCTTTCGTAACAGGCAACAAACAAGTCTTTACTATTGTTGTATCTACGTTCAATTTTTATTCTTTCAAAGTTATTTTTATAAGTTTTACACTTTCATCTGAAAAAATGTTTAATTAATAAAATTATGGAGCAGTTTTCAAATTAAGAAATATCGAGGATCTGTCAGTTCGCCAGCATGCTCCCCAGACTTGACACTTCTCAATTTTTTTATTTGGGGATATATAAAATATAAGGTTTACTATAGATCTTACAATACTATAACAGATTTGGAGGCCGCACTTGTGCAAACTATTCAAGAAACACTTCGACATATGGTAAAAAGTGCTTTTATGTTCGTTGTTAAGCGCTGTAAAGTTTGTGTTAACCATAACGGTGACATATTTGAACATTTCTTATAGTTATTGGGATTAGTAATTCCCATTCATAGTAGGTAAAGATACTTATTCCTTAATTGTGTTTCTTTGTTAATTTTGGTAAAATTTGTGGAATTATAATTGCGTTAATATTAAAAAAATATATTATTTTGTATTGTCTCATTAAACAGAACATGTGGCACATTAGTGCTCTTTAAATAGTATAAAATATAGCACTTGTTTCGAAGCCCATTAAGGTGAAGTGATGTTTTCGTTTATTTTTTCTATTTTAGTAAGTCCAAGGACACCTTTGAGACACATTGTTAAAAAGTTTTTATATTGTCTATTCGATGCCACCATAATCAAATATGACGGCCAAAATAAATAACCAAATCGAATATAATTTTTTGAAATCTAAAAGGCCTAGAAAACGTCATTTCATTGACAATTGTCGATAACACAGAACTGCTAAATTTCGTAAGTTTACTCAACCGGTTTACTCATAATTTAGGATTTTCGAAAATCACAGTTTTCAGTTTTTTACTCATAGTACATAATTGTAATTATAGAATATTTTTTGAACAGACGCAAAAATGCGCATCTTTTTTTTTTATTTGAGCCACCTTGTATTTCTTACCGCTTCCATGATCCTCATAAAAGTCAATTTATTTGGAACACCCTGTATACGGGGATATAACGGAACTTTTTTGCTCGTTCGTTATAACCGGGAGTTCATTACAGTCGAGTTCTACTGTACATCACCATAACCCGAAGGTGTAGTTTAGATTCTGAAAGTGAGGGATCCTGGACAGGGAAGTACAATTCTTTCCGCTACTAAATTTCAGAAGGTTTAATAAAATCACAACAAAATCACCCAAAATAAATACACATGAAGTGCGTAATATCAAAAGACAAAGCGTCTTGCATCATCGCATTCACAGTGACGTTTCATCTGACATTCATTTCCGTGGCAACCATAAATACACCTGCAGTGGGGATAAAGGCGCCAATAACTGACAATCTTTTAAAGTTAATAGCGGAAAAAAGACATTTTGGACATGGATCAGTGCTCATGTAATTCGATAATTTCCTCTTAAAATACCGTTTGGTAAAGTGATGATCAAAAAAAGTAGCGAGCAATTTAGTAGCGCTATAATCTGCCGACCGCAGCTAACACCGAACAGACGTAAACTGTAAAAATGTTTGTCAATAATGACACACATTAAAACGAAAGCAAAATTTGAAAGTACGTGATAGAAAAATCAGACGATCCGCCGTTAAAGAGTCCATTCGATTATGGTTTATTCCCAATAAAATTCTCGTGTTCGTACAGTAATGACAGGCATTAGTAATTTATGAATTGTTCTCATTATACGTCTGAGTAATTCGATACTAAAACCATGCAAAAACTAGATGGTATAAATGTGATTATGGCACAAACTTTGGGAACAGACTTCTGTCAATAAATGATGGAAACCATCTAAATAACAAAATGCTCACTAACGTCTCATTTTCATAATATAGCGTGGCAAAGTTTAAGAGGATAAAATCAACAAAAATAAGACATTTTTTAGTAATTTTGAAAGTAAGCCACGTGAATTTGTACAGCGTTAATCACCACTGAAAAACGAAGCTTTGTCTCCGTTTAACCGCATCTCGATCTCTTGCGGTTCCCGAGATCCCCACTTTGGAAGTCGAATCAGGGACGGCCAGTACAAGCAATAATTACACCTCTATTCATAGTTCGTGGTGCGTGGTATTATTAGATACCTCACACACCTTTTTAGGCAGAATACCTCCTAAAACCTCATTTTCTTAACGATCTTAATTGAAAGAGCTTTTAAACCAATAATGCCATATCGAAAAAATGACTTCAATGAAAAATTCGGTGCCTACGATTATTGGGTGCGTTCGCTTTCTCTTTTTAAGATTATAAAAGCGAAAAAACTCACAAGTTAAACGACTTAATTTTAGGTTTCATGAACAAGAGATAGCTCTTTATGTCTTCGTTTAATGGACCTGAAAAACGTCTAAGCCTAGAGTATTGTGAGGGAATCGCCTATAGTGCTAAGAGAATACACGATTATGCTTTTCATTAACTTCTTGTCTTAATGCGTTAACGCTGCGCAATATTGAGCAGATCACACAAGCACTCCATTCACCATTTTACTGAGGGAATTAAGATGACTGAACTAGTTATGATTAAAAAATCAGATTATTCCCCAATAATTACCGCTTTTTAATCTGGACCGACATAGTGAAAAATTACAAGCCCATTTCAAAACCATTATTTCACTGCTGAGATTGAGACCTTAATCAATTGAAGAAGAAACAACAATGCGATGCCGATTTACATAAAGGCTTATTTATGTCGGGCTTAAAGATTTATTCAAAGAGCAATTATGCAAAACAGAGCGTGTTGTGTAAAAAAAACACCACTTTTGTGGGCGTAAAAGCAAGAAATCAGTCTTTAAACGGGTACACACCCAGCAAAAACAACGTTTGATAGAATTGCTGAAATGGTTTAGATTTGATACGATCGCGAACCATGATATCTATTTTCTTGAATAATCAATTGGTTGGCAAAGCCTACAGTATTTGAGAAGGTCGCATAGGTGGAATGTGCCAATTTTCTGCCCCCGCATTCCACCTCTGATGTCAATGCCAAATTCTGGAGACGTTAGTTTATATAGGGTGCTAAGAAATAGGTGCGAAGATATCGGAATTTCTTGCATCAGGTTGCACAGTCTCGAAGGTATAATAACGAAAAAAATGCAGGGAAATCCCAATTAATGCTGTGCTAGATGATCGTCGAAAGACTTCAACATCTCGCAATTCAAGTGAAAGTAGATAGAAAAATAAGTCACCCTATTTAATGTGTAGTACACAACGGATGTTGTCGACATCGTTACATAAAATTTCATTTCAAATAATCTTTAACTATAAAAATTGCTATGAAGAAAATATCGAATTTGGGGAACTTACTGTTAAAATATCTTCGACTGCCCGGTGGTTCCTCCATGAAAGCCTATTTAATTTCACTTTTTAGAAGAAAAATATCGAAATTGGAAAAGTCACTATAAAAAAGTCCATAAGAAAAATTATACTCTGATGATGTGACTACGTTATCGTTATCAGCTATGAGAGCCAAGCGTCATGACTCATGATAAACAAGTCACAGAAAAACTTGATGGACTAAAAGGGCCAATGATCAGATCATTTGAATGGAGTCATCATCTTTACTCAAAGCACAATTAGAACACATCTCAAGAGCTGTAATGAATCAGACCATCTCGCCAGTAAATTTTACCTACTAAAGATGTAAGGTGCATATAAGTTAAAAAAAAACGTTTATTCGCTATTTATTTATTCTAAGCAAATATGAACTCTATATTAATTAACATCTTAATTGCCTTAATCTAATATGGCTCGCGAAGAGGAAAATCCAAATTTCTATCTTTGAATGCAATCGCTTTTAATCTAACAATCAACAACCATCATGGCTCATAACGGCCCAATTTGCAATCGGTACCAATTAACTATCACGAACCAGTAAAACGCATGCCAAACTCTAAAGCAGATTCGCTTTCGAATAGCATCACGCACTGCAGTACCAACAGTATCGTCCATGTATGCCGAGTTTTACCAAAATCGCTGCTGACGCAAGTCACATTAGTATTTATAGACCACCCTGTATGTCGCAAGTCTGAAGATGGATCCGGCATACGTTATCGGGCCGAAGAGAAGAAAGTTTCATTCTTACGAAGATAGAATGAGAAAGTGGCCGGACAATTTGCCGGGTTTAGCACCGTTCGATTTTGTTGATGGTGATGTCGCCCCTGAATTATTAATGCACCTACAATGAAAACTTGCTCAAGTTCCTGGAGATTTGGGAAATGAAAGGTATCTATAGTCGAATTTCGCAGACTTTGATCATTCTCGGAAGAGAAATATTTTAAAGAAATATTATACAAATTTTGAAACCAACTAGCACCCAAGGCTCAACAGCACTTAACAACACCTTTAAATCACTAATTAAGAATATTAGTGCCCCTGGGGGTCACTGTTGCAAAATGCCTCTGAATTTTAAACAGCCATACACCGGTGACCCAAAAATACCGACAATTATTCGAAAACACGAATTATCAATAAAAACCCAATTTAAATACTTGTATAATTTTGGATTTTTTTTACATAACTCTATTAGGCAATATTGGGAGGGTTATGTAAAAGTAAGGCTGGGGCGCATTTACAGTATTATCTAAAACGTTAAGAAATATTTATTTTGTTTATTAATGCATCAAGTTGAAATGATGTTAAACAATATTTAGCACTACTACGCTGAAAATCTTTTATGTACACCCTGTATCGAGAAACTTACCCTTTGAGAAGCTTCATCGCCAACATCCGATCGAAAATATCCACACTGAGCGAACCACCGAGAAGTCACCCCGTCGACGGCGCACACTCTCCTTCTTAGTATACCGGGCGATCCGAAAAATAGGCTTCCGATTTTTCCGTGAAACCGAACATTGAAAATGGTTTTGGAACCCATCGTGACAGCGCACTGAACTGCCCAATGTTCTTTTAGAAAGCACCGTGGTGCGAAGCCCCCTTCTATGTCCCTCACTCTCAGTTTTCGGGCGATGGGTACCAGGGTATGATCGGGGGCCCCCCAGCGGCTTCTTGGTCTATGGTTCCGAACTCGATGGCAGGTGGTATCGAAAGTAAAAATTGATAAAAGCGAACGTTTGTTTGTATGCTCGGCGCGGATGGTTGAAGAATTCGGTTTCTCGTCTCTTGTGTAACTTCGCTTTTATTCTACTTTTCAACTTCCCCAGAGGTCTTTCGATGATCCTTTAAATATTTCTTATAGGATTACAATATATTATTATCTCTTATATTGATTTCTAACATCTAATTATTTGCTTTGTCTTTGGTTTATCTTCAGGAACAACTTTGATCACATGAATGCACAGCTCTAGATTGATTTCTTTTTGTACTAACGAATCTAAAACAGAAAATTTCGGGTATGAGAAGAATCAGAAAGCTATGATATTATTCAAAATGGCCATTTCTTATGGCGTTGCAAGAATAGAAAACATTTTATGCAGAGTTAATTGGCATTCTAAGTTGATTTAGCTGATTAAAACATTGAGCACACTGAGAACTGAATTTGAGACAGGGTAATATCATGAAATAATTCTATTTAGTTTGTGCCCATTTAAAACTGTAAAGATTCAAAACACAAAATGTTAACGTATTATTTTAACAAATTATCATAATCGTTACTACTAACTTCAACACATGTATAAAAGAGCTTTATAAATGATTAATGACACTCAATAAGAATTCTTCTACTGGTAACTGTAGAAGACGTTCGATCATGTTTTCTGGTGTATTAGACACCACTTGTCTCGATCACCGTCTTATTAAGATTGCCCCATAAAGAAAATCAAGAGTCGTTAAATCAAGTGACCCGGCAGGCCACGCAATAGGGCCGCCTGTTCCAATCTACCGATCAGTGTAATCCTTTTCGAACAAATCGCAATGCTTTTTTAAAACCTTGTCAATTTTAAATAAAAATAAAATAAAATGAGTTTTAGCATTTTATTTATCTCAATAAATATCTTCTAAAGATGTGTTTTAAGTGACATTTACTTGCATTTTCCCTTATTTCTTTGCCTTTGAATACTTAATACACGTTATCTGCGACTATCTGTTTTAAGATAGTAAAAAATATTTTCAGATTTCCATATAAAAATCCTGCGTGATCCCCGATGGACGCAATTAATATAATTTTTATACAGTAGGAAACAAATAAAAAGCTGACAATTTTCGTTCACCAAATTGTCCAGACTTTGGTGTTTTTTCATAATATCTAAATATATTTTTTTAAGGATGAACAGAGTAATTTTTATTGTTTCGAAAACTAAAGCTAATTAATAAAATCTCAAAATAACGAAGAAACATAGTAAAATTTCCATAACATATCCCAACCTTAAAATTTGAAATGAACGTTGATTTAAATTTGATCTGACAGATACATGAAGGTAACATAAAAATGGCTTTAAGTACCTTAGTTTACCGAGTTAACAATGCTCTCAAAACCCTAGAAAGGACGTTCTTTGGGGCCCTTACTAACAGATATCCTCCAGGTAAAGTCCACGAATTACATAACTTCAGTACGGGCACACTTGACACTAATCTAACCTTATTTTCTAGCAGACGATTTTAGGTTATGTGTGGATTTTGAGCCCCAAAAACAGCAAATTATTAATGAAAAAAGTGTGCTTGAGGAGATTCTCCGAGACGGGTTTCTATTTGCGGTGCCCAAACACCGGCGATCCATAGAGGCTCGCTTGAGGCGAAAATTTGGATGCCCTGAATATGTCTTGAAAATTCTGCTTCCAAAGAAGAATCTCAAGATTTGCAATGTTTGTGGAGATGATCATGAAGCAGGAGTTTTGTGTCGTAAGTTTTGTTTATCGATGTTTCTGAGATGTTCATTATTCATATTTCAGCCACTTGTTATAAAAGGGTCATTGATGAAACTACTACCATGAAAGAAGCTATACAAAATGAGTTAAAGCTGGAGCCTATTGAGGAAGAAGTAGTGGTGATGTATGAGGGAGAGAAGGAGAGTAAGTCGGAAGAATTTTGGAAGGGAAAAAGGATTGTAGAAATGCCCAAACCAAGGCCCCAATGGTTTACTGAAAACCTGCTTCAGAAAACTACTCAGAAAGGGGCGAATACTAGTGATGTCAAGCCCTCAGACCTTGGCTAGATTTATTAAATATTACTAGAATTAAGGTAGTTTCTAATAAATTTTTTTAATCTTAGTTTTGAAACATTTTATTTTAGTTATTAAGAAATTAAAATTTCTTTATAATTTACACATTTTTAATATAACACAGACAGCCCACGTTGCGATTATGTTAAGCGAGTTGCATAATCGAGCAGGTAATTCTAATACATAACCTCATTCCACGTCAATTAATAATATAAACAAAACAATAAAAAAACTTAATTTCTTATTGATAATAAATTATTTTTAATTAATAAAATAATGTGGAAATTGTTTAACGACTCAGAAAATGTATATATGCTTCAAGTGCAGAAGAGAGAAAACGCCTCTGCTTGCAGTGTCTCTATAACTGATCTTACATTCATTTGGGAACGTGAATTTTCCATTGCAAATTTAGTAGATATTTTTAAGGTAAAAATTCATCTCTTATAACTATTCTTAAATGAGTCAACTTCAATTTTCCTGAATTTATGATTATTTTATTACAATTGGAAGCTGTTGCCTTACTGCAAACTAAGATAAATAAGTTTACCAACAGAGTGGAACATCTTGGAGTCATTGGCATGAGCCCTTCTCACTCATTACAATATGTACAAACCTTGTGGTGTCAAAAGCTTCCTATAATACATATATTGTGAATTGGCCAGTGACCTATCAGCTTGCTGTGGATATCTTCTAGCTAGAAAAACTAGAGTTTGTTTAGTGGATTTTGCCTACTATTGTCTATACCATTGGACTCTTGTAAAAAGGTCAATGGTATGTTTAGGAAAAACTTTCCATGTAAATCACCCCTAAACAGTTCCAAGATATGCCTGAGGTTTATTTATTTGATTACTTGGTACTTTTTAATTTCACCAGTTAGGGATTCGAAACATTGACACTGTTGCATAGTGCGAGTCTCTCTTTATGTTGCAGGAAGTCAACCCACTTATTTCAGCTACAGATGAACAAATTTCCAGTAATTTCTGGGAAATTTTAGAAATTCTACCTCATGATAGTATAGATATAACAGTGGCTACTGATAATACCAACATGACCCTTACTTTAAAGAAGAAATGTGCTAACTTTAAAAATGCTTTGGTAGACTATCACATTGTTTACAAGTTGATATTAGTGCGGGCCAACCCAGATCAGGTAAGAAATGTTTGTAATTTTTTAGAAAAATCTCCGTTTATATTCTCTTTAGAAAATACAATATTTCATTAAAAAATCACCCAATATATGATTTTACTAATTTTAGTTCAAAAGTATTGTAACTATACCAGCCATGCAAACCATCTATTTCTTAGAGAAACAGCAGAGTGCATTATTAAATTTAATTAAGAAAAAGGATAGGGAATTAGAGGAGTTTAGGATGGAAAAGGGTGATATATCTCGAGGTGTGAATCTCCCAGTCTGTGAAATCCAACGAAGCTTTGGATGTCTATCATTTTTCCCCAATTTTAATCTTTGTAGAAAAAGTCAAAAATCTAGTAATTGTAATAATTACTAAGACATTTTCCACCCTCACTTCTTCAGGTATAAAAAGGTGCGGTTTCCATAGCGTCGCAGGATTTTTTAGAAAAATGTAACACAGGAAGTTTTTGCACTTGCCTTGTATTTTCTTTGTTAATAGATGATTTAAAAACGGACAAGTTTGACTCCGATCTATTAAAAACAGACGTCAATGGTAAATTCCTGAACTTGTTCACTGATGAAAAGAATACTAAATTCTGGCAGAAGTTTAGTGAACTAAACGGAGAGATAAAGCCGACCAATTTACAGTAAGTTTTTTTAGATAATTTCACTTTTCTTGTAAACTACGGACATTTTAGCATCGAATTGGAGCCGTGGAATTCTGGCCTTAAAAGGAAGATCATCTACAGTAATCGCAACGTTATTAAAAAAGGCTCGGGGGTCAATTACAAAAAATTGTAATTATATAGGATTTATTATAATATTCAATCAAATATGTTTATATTTTATTTTTCGTATGTTTTCCATACATTTCTACAATAACAAGTCTCTACAGCAGTCATAATATTTTACGGGCCGAAGCGAGCGGAAGGTCTGTTTACGGTTTTGAGAAAAAAAACCTTGTTTACAACTGAAAGCGGCAATCGAATATACTCGGGTTTATTTTTTATTTTTGTACATCGGTCTGGTAAAAATTAAACAAAAACCAAACAACTTGATTTTAACCATGAATATTATTATGATGAATGCTGAATGTGTACAGTTTGACTTAAAAATGTCTAGATGTCCCAAATATACCAATAATAAGGATATTTTTAACATTCCATTTAAAAAATTCTTTCAAAATCGATAAATCCTAATTTTTTGGAGGAACATGTTATTAATATTTTCCTTGGCACTTACAAATAGTGGTTTTAGCACTTCGTGGTAAGACGGTACTGTGCAATTCATTCAATTTTTAATTTGATTAAAATGATTGATATATTACAAGAGGGAATCAAGATTGTGCGTTTGTATTACAAAAACAATATTTCTGCAAGAGCGGCAGCTCTTGTCTTCTACTTAGAACATCCTGACAAAATGGTATACCACCCTTATGTATCGAAGGTGCTAATAAAATTCAACCAAACGGGTTCCGCTCCAAATGAAAAAACACGAAGTTGACCGCCCAATGAGAGGTGATGAACTGAAATTGCGGTTTTAGGGCATGTTCAAAAGGACAAAAAGTGTCTGTATGATTGTATACTGAAGAATCCCGCGTTTCAAAAAGTACATAGAGTTTTAAAAGAAGTAAAATTTCATCCTTACGTTATGAAATTGGTATAGGAATTAAATGAGGATGATTTCGGCCAACCATTAGAATTCTGTGAACCTTTTAGTAGCATGTTGCATTTAAACAGATATTTGTTGAATAATACAAAATTTTACAACGAATCTTCATCCTCTCTCGTGTTTTTTTTTTCATATTTCAGTAAAAATATATACTGATGTCCTACTATGCACAATAAATTATTCCATTCTGTAAGGGCTGCTATCAAAAATTTTTCGTTTTATTGTCTTTTTAAAACTTTGTCTATTCAAATACCGAAAATACATTTCTTATAAAAATTTCGCTTTGTTTCAGAACTTTGATTTATAAAATGTAAACAAAGTGCAACACCTACATATGTTTATACAATTTCTATACTTATTTTGAGTTGATAGCACTACTCCCAGCAGGAGCGCGAGAAAGGAGGTAGGTTTAACGTTTACGAAAAGCTGGCAGTTGAATACTTCTAAAACTCGTATATTTTCTGTTTAAAACATTATTAAAAGTACTTCGTTAATTAGACGGTATAACTTCCCACAATTTCTTTAAAGTATACCCTTCTTTAATAGCTTCCACAGCAAGCCCTAGTTCCTTGCAATAAACCGGTAATCTGTCCTTTTTATGTCCTTCATCGGCCAAGTAAGCCGTCAGGGTATTTCCAATCTCATTTTTGGGATCCTCTATCGTCTACAACGTAAAACCTACGTCTAAGAAACTTCTATGGTACCCCAGGTGTCCCAACTTTTACGATCAGAGCCGCAGGAATGAGCAGAAAAGCATATTTTAAAGTGATTTGCCTATACAATAACTGCTGATCATAAAATCATGGACACTGTATGAAGCGGACAACCTCCAAATCCCCTAGAATATCTCTGCTTTGCTCCACATCGGCTTCATTACTACTCCATTTATACTCCACTCCGTATATAGGATTATTGAGAAATACTATATGTAGTGATGTGAGCTCCTTATAAAGAGTGGTCAGTTTCTCTTCTGGATCTACTTTGAAACCGAGAATAAAGCTGCCGCTTCTTTTGGTACTCTTTATCACCAAGGTTCTGCCGAATTTTAAGTCTTTTATAAGAACCTGCAATATCGATTCTTATTCAGTTGCTCTAATAAACAGCTCACAAAATTTGTAGTCGGACCGACACATAGATGGGCGTCCCTTCGGATCTTGCGACCGTTTTTGTGAGCAGTTTATCTGTTGTGTAACAAATTTACGCTTTCTAGTTGCAGATAAGGCAAGGAAATGTTGAATCCTTCGTTAATGTCCGCGAACCAAACAAATCTAACATTGGTAACGATAAAAGTGCCCAAACTGCCTTGTGTGCTTGACAAATTCCACACTCCATGCACATTAGACACCACCTGTTCTTGGGGCAGGATTTTCAGCTTCTTATTGTGGACAACGCCGGCACGCAGTTTCAGTTCTCGGTAAAACTTCGACGTTATGTATGCCCTAAAACCCGACTTCACGACGCTTTCTATATTTGAGCTTTACATAGCAGCCGCACATTGTTTCGTATAGATCTGAACATTTGCAAACTTAATGAATAATACACCGAACCGAACGTCAAATAGAACATTAATGTGAACGGAGCAACAAATCCGCACACCTGTATCTAAACATGTATATAGCACCACCCAAAATAGCGTTTTTTTCGGCGTTCGGTGTATTGCATTGCTAAATGTTCAGGCAAGCTTCTTAACAATATTCTCACTTGTGAACTCCCACAACTGAAGTAAACAGTCGTACATTTCCCTGGTGCAAGTTTGTAAAAACGAACTCGTATCTGGTTCCATCGGATATCGTCAATAAATGTAAAGCTTGTGTAGTACCGCTAATTCTCTAAAGAAATACGAGTAATTTGGAAAATGTTACGTGTGAACAGGGCCGGATATATAACAATTTCCATTTAAATCCAACAAACCAAATGGAACATATCTGTAGAATTGCTACATCTTAAATGAAATTTCTGGATAAAGGTGGTGATAATTTAGTATATATTCAGTACTGTAAATATTTGTTAGTGAGCTTGAGACTAAGGCATACTGATGTATATGCATAACTTACCGAGTTGACAATTTTTGTGTTAATGGATATAATGCAGTTAAATCCAATAGCTACAAAAACGAAGAATGAATACTTATTCACACGATGCAATGAAGGCTTACAAAGGTTGACTCGGGGACTATTAATGCAATGCCACAAAATCCGCAAGTTAGTGACGATAACTCTACCTCGATCGCCTGCATTGCCCTTAGTGTCTTCTATGTTATCTAATTTATCTATGACCTTTTCACCCAATTTCAATCGCATTTCTCTATTAAAAAATTCAGTTTTATAGTCATTACTGTTAATTTACTCATTTGATTCAAACTCACGAATATGGCACATCGAAGCTAACTTCCTTGTCTTCCCAAGCTAAAGCCATTTTAAAACGGAAGGTTTTACTTTTCAGCTCTTTACAGAAGGTTCTTATTCGTTATGAAGGCACTGAGTTATGAGTATACGTATTGATTTTTCTCCGTTTGGCTGCAATACAAACAACAGTTTACAATATCGAAAAAACGATGGACCGTACTGCTATAGCAAATGTGTTTCTTAAATAATAATTGTTATAAGGGGCATGGGCAAGAAACGACTCTTAAGTTTCTATTTTTCATTCTTTATTAGAAATTGGTGCTTTTTTGCATAATGCTTCACACATCGCAGCCTCTACACCTATGAAACTCCATTAAATTACATGGATCTCCTAGTATTATCTTAGTTCATTAAATTCCTTTATTATATGTCTTTATGGTAGTATTGTTTCGACTATCGAAGCGAAATCGCTTTCTCCATTTGAAATTGTAGGAAATATTGCTTTAACAGTAAACATAACAGGACCCCTGGTTTTTTACGAAATTGTACCGATTATACAGGGTGTAACATATCATTATAAAGATATTTCAGGTGGCGATAGTACTCTGTACAACAATACAAAAATGTTAATGAACTGGTGGTCTAAAACACACCGAATTCTTGTAATGTGCGTGAGTACTCGATAATTGGTTATGTTTGCTAATCTGGTTCCTTTCAATTAATTCAACGCTATAGATACTTGCGCCTCATTCTGGCGGACAAATAAAACACAATATTTACTACATAAAAAGTAGTTCTATTAATAATATGGAAGTATTATATAGATGTATATACATAGGTACCTGCCACATACATTAGCTAAGGAACTGGAAGTATAAAAAGACTATGAAAGTAGTGCAAAAAACACTTAAAAATAAGAACAACTTTAAGCGTTCACTGACGAAATGGCATATTTGATCGCCAATAAAAATCATAGTAACAATTATACTAATTACTAGTCTATTAAAGCTCGCAAATCAAACGACTGAAAGGATCGATTTGATGTATTTTCAATGAATTGAAATCATAAAACATACAAACGCTGCCAAGTCACTTAGCGCATCTGATGGAATGAATTGCTCAGTCAAAACCGGCCTTGAAAAGGTGTCAAAGAAATGTCGCTTAAGATTAATACGGCACAATAACATGGAAATTCTATTTTTTATATCTTATTCCCACTTATTGAGAATTGCAGTCCGTCATGGAAAACAAATGTTCCCCCCTGTACAAATAATGGAGTAAAAGCGAGCGCACTTGGCAATTCATTTGCTTTCCATAGGGAACCAAAATGTTTGATAAATTGGATGAACGTTGATAAAAAAACTTGTCTTTAAGGTCGGCATAATTCGGCAAATATCAAGTCAAAAATACAAATTGATTTTGTTTATTAAGACTGGTTGGGATGAAGAGATGCATAAATTGGAGCCGCTTTGCTTTTCGCCAATTCCGAAGCATTCTTTGCCGCGTCTTTCAGCTTATGGGCGGCAGTCACCGCGACGTGCCCACTGGGAATGACGTGTTGGTGAGGAAACATGTTTTGAAGCACGTAATTGAAGCCGCCCACCATTTTATGGGCGTTTTTCTTGAATCTTTCGTATCCAAAGGCGCAAATGGCTCGGCTGAAGCCTCTAACCTGCGAATCTATCCAAGCATATCGTGTCGCCACCGTTTTGGTGGGATTTTCCTCGCTTTGTTTATAAATGACTTTCTCAGTAACACTCTAAAATAATTCCATTAAACATGACTAAATGACAAACTGACATTTTAATGACGCAAACAAATAGTTAAATGTTACTTTTACTGCATAGATATTAAAGTACTGCTTTATTACAGATTTTAAATACCTTTTTTTTTAAATTTTAACTGTTTAGTTCACACAAGAACGAGATGAGCGTAATTACTGAGTAAATATGGTATATATGTAATTGTGGCAAAATGTGTTAAACATTAAGTAAATGTACAGATTGTGTTTCAAAAATCGTTAATATGGTACCAACAAGCAAAATATATCATAGATTTTCACTTTGCTGACTTACCATCACTTTAGAAAACCCAATGTTGCGTGTATATGTGACTAGAATTTTGTTCTTGGCATCCACAATACTCTCCTCAACAATGTAAACATAGCTCGTATTAATGAAACGCTTGGCCCAATTTGGAATGTTATTGGTTTTATTCAAAAGCCTTTTTGTGACTAGTTTGCCGGACCTCACCTCTCTAAGGATGGTATCCTCACTGATGACATGTTTACTGTAGCAAAGATTACATGTTAGTTTGGAGGTCAAGTTATCAATATGTTGATAGTTTCAACACCAAATTTATTTCAGTAGAAGACAAGAATCTGTGTAACTCCTAAAGATGTTTTGACTATTTCTATGAAAACTATATTGTGGTTTATGCTAACGTCTTTTTTCCTGGGGCCAAATGATTGGTATGTTGATAAGTTTAGTTCAAGAATAAATTAAATTTTCATAGAACTTAAGCAATTAATTTATAATATGTTAACTAGTGAGGTAACTAAAACTTTTGGGCTCCTATTACAGCTTTTGATTTAGGGCCCCACCCTTAAAAGTGAAACTCGTCATTATGATATGCATCAACCATGTAAATATTTGTTACACCTGCTATTTTAAATTCAAGGTCAGATAATAAAAGACTTGTTTTGATCAGAAATAAGCACTAAATACCTATTCCTCCTGATAAACTTTGATAAAATAAGGACAAAAATAAAGATAAAATGACAAAGGTAAGCTTCCGAGCGAAGATCTTAAATTTCAAAAGGCATTGTATTGGAAGACATGGAATGTTTTAACAGAATAAGCTTTTGTCATGTTAATTTGAAGTAAAAGCTCAGGTTTTACATTAGAATTTGTTTTTATTTTAAGTTACTGAAGTTGACTCTGATAAAAAAGGCCTAGCAGAAATCTAATGCCTTAAGCTGAGCTTTATGAGCCTTCAAGTTCACATTTAGTCAAGAATAGCAAACTCAATACAAGAACATTTTAACTTCTTACCTGTTTGGATTGGGGTACCTTTTCCAAAACCCCTGAACCACTTGTTCCCAGCTGTAATTAAAAATAGCGCAATTTTCATAAAATTTCATCCTGGAACGCCTGCACAGGAGATAATTGGTTGGAGATACTATCGGTACTAGTGAAGTAACTAGACCAGTTTATGTAATAGATCTGCCCCTCTATAGGGCAAATTTTGAGAGGGACTACTACTTAAGCTGTCTGGTATTACATGGAAAATTAGGTTGAAATGGAATGATAAACACTGGCAAATCTCCTAGCGAGATGTTTGACTTTTTTGTCAAACGAAATCGGATCAGAGAACATAACCTAAAAAGGTAAATTCGCCGTACAATATTGCCAGAGTGTGTTCGTTAAAAGAAAAGGAAAACGACTTACCATAAAATCTCATAAAGAATGGCAAATCGCATACACCTCGGAAAATTAGTGTGAAATACGAAAATGTTACAAGTTTTAATTTTTTTAAATTAAATATTAAGAATTTTGACAATTTTCCCCATTTCTCTAAGCACGTACTAGAGAAGTGCGGATACTTAGAAATGTTATTTGGCAACATCGGTAATGCACTTTTCACTCTTTCGTTTCAACCATTAAATTAAAATTAACAGCGGTGTGTGAAGGGTTTACGTAGGGCGAAGACATCAAAGCTCATTGTTGAATAACTAAAGGCTCCATACAGAGTGGTAGTGTTTTGGTAGGTTTTTATAAGATGATAATAAGGAATAGCAAATTTCCTCCCAAAACGGATTTATATCAAAAACCGAAAAAACCTTTACTTTATCAAAAATTGAGTATACGGCTCCGACTTCTATGCCATAGAGAGTTCGAAATGGGATTAAATTTGTCATAATGTTATTTTTTGTGTTGTTTTCAATGCGATATGTGATTGGGTAATTGGGTAATGCATACTTACTAATAAATTTAATCTCAAATGGAACGTTATCATTTTCTTATCGCATATAGTTCTTCAACATTGCTCTTTGCTATTAGTCGCTTGTCTCCTGAAAGTTAAATTAAGGGTAAAACCAGTAAAGCTTTATATTTATTTCTATATAAATTTCAGAATTAATGTTTTACAGTTCATTTATATTAAATTTGAGCTGATCTTATTTAAAATTTATCTGTTTTTTCTTGTGTTGAAATTTTACGGTTCTGAATTATTGTGCTGTGATAAAAAAAAAGTAAAATGAAAGCAGTAGAAAGAAGTCATGCAGTTCAAAGTCAACAGGTAAGTGCCCTGAAATAATAATAATACATTTTGTTCAGATTATTCAAAAATTTGAAAGTAAAAAGAATCTATGAAATTTTTGTACATAGTTTACTTAGTCTACCTAAGAAATCTGTTTACTCTCATATATTTGGATTAGAGCAATTTGAGCACCTTAAAAAATTCAACTCCTTTAAAATGATAAATTTTTCATAGACGTACAACTTGTCTTCTTTTAACACTTTTATGTAAATAGAGACAGAACCAAATTGGACCAAATTTGATCTTGTCAGTAGATTGCAAGTACATGACATTCTGTCCTGACCCGTGACCTTCATTTAACCTTCGCAGGTAACTCCGGTTTGTCACACTCCCTGCTGAAAACCGGTCAGTTTCAAACTCCAATAAATCCAGATATTTGCTAATTTGCATACTGGGATTATTCTTTACGTTATCCTCGTTAGTTCAGTGTTGATCAGCGTCAGTCAAGGTAAAAGACACTATTAATTCTATGTCCAGTTCCCTCTTTATTGATCGCCTGATTCTGTACACATACTCCATTAACATCGGAAATTAAAAGGGTATTTTAGAATTTAAATTCAAATATTGAGTATCATTGAAGATATTTAGTTTGCTAGTTAGTTCTTGTTTAATTTACAAGTTTGAATAAGATATTGAGGTCTCATTTTTTTTTTCTGGAAAGTTGAAATGATTGAAGATATATACGGTGAAAGTCGCGAATAATGACGTTAATTATAACTACAAATTGTATATAGCAAATGGAAATTTGAACGTTTGTTTGCATTTGCATTTATCCCATTGTAAAAAAAGTCGTATTTAATGCCCAAAAAAACATATTTTTAGTGGTTTGCCAGCTGGGTACAATGAGGCTATGGGAGATAGTAATTAATGTATGAATTGTACACTGCCAGCATTCTTTGAAAAGTCATTCAAAGAATTATTGACCTTTTTTAAAAAGCAGTGTTTTTAGTGGCTTTATAAATAAATCGCGAAAAATTTCTTTTTAATATACATATTTGACACATCTATGTATGTTGTAGTTTTCCTCAACTTGTATATAATGTCGCTAAAACACCGATTTTATTAGGAGTTTGGGTCTGTATTTGCGAGATTCCTAATTAAATTCTGAAAGTGTCAATTTTATATTGCAATTACTGTAAGTACACAAAGAATCAATTTCTTTCAATCATTTAGGGGACACTAAGCAACTAAAAATGCAACAAAGGGGTTTGTTGATTTCTGCCATAGAATTTGAATTTATATGTGATTAGTTTTATTTATGTTTTCAGCAAGTAAATAGTTTATAGAAATAATTTTTTTTATATATTAGTGTAAAGATAATAAAAATTACCAGGAAATTTTTTGAATTATGAACACAAACTATATAAATTAGAGACTATATTCAGTATATTTATTCAGCTTGTTTGCATTATTGTAATTTTGTTATGTTTTAAAAAGTTATACTGTAAGCAAAAGTGCAACAGTTTGTCAAAATAATGAACAAAGGGTCAGAATATAAATGCTCAAAAAGATGGATTAAAGGCTTCCCTTAAAGACATACCATTGTGTATAGAAAAATTAGTAGTGAAGCTGTTAGTGTCTTAGTTGCAATGACAGAAAATTGACTCAAAACTGTTTGACTAGAAGTTCGAAAAAATTACCATAAAAATTAGATTTTTAACACATGAAACAGGTCTTTTTTTTCAAAATGATTCAAAACAAAACATTGAAATTTAAAGAAGAGAAATGGACAGATGAAGAAACCTCTAACGAAACAGTTACTCTTTTGTTGCTATCAATATGACAGGATCGGGAAAATGTAAGTTGATTGTTATTAGAAAATCAAAAAACTCTCACTGTTTCTAAAATATTAAGTCATTACTTATGTCCTACATGCCTAATAAAAAAAGTTTAGATGATGTCAGACCTGTTTATAAAAATTTTGACAGGCTGGGACACTGAATTAAATGAAAGAAATAAAAAAATTTGCTTTTGATGATTTTGAAAAAGATGCTGTGCCTCCTACTATGATAAAAGACAATCTTATATTGTCACATGAATTATGGACTAATTTTGAAAATGTTCACATTCACTTAGAAGTAAATGATGATTTATCTAATGAGCAAATTGCAAATGAAGTGCTTACCTGTCAAGAAACCAAGATAAAAATGATGAAGACTATGAAGATTGTGAAGATTTTAAGTCACCATCAATTGTAGAAGCCCTACTAGCTGTAAAAATGTTTAATAGTTTTGTGTTATATGGTTATTTCAACAACAAGAGATTTCTGAATGATCAGTTACACAGAGAAGAAATCTATCAATTTATTTTAATTTACGTTACAAAAACCAAACAAAAATTACAGAATGTTTGAATAAGGATTGTTTTTACAATACATACATAAATATAAATAAGTTAGAAATTATATAAAATTATTTACGTTTTATTATTTATTTGTTATAGTTTTAATTTTTTAAATGCATTTTTGTACATTTTTCATGTTTATTTAATCATAAAAAAGGCAAGTTTTAATGTAACAACGATCCTTTTACTCTGTCCTCTCGTCGTCGTTATATTCGATTTCACTGTATGGAGGAATTTCATATAAATACCTTAAAAGAGTATTAACAGAATATGCAATGAGCAGTAGTTGTCAAATTTCAGTTGATTCTTTGTGTACTTATAATTATAAGGGGTGTCAGTTTTTCAACCTTCACTAGGAGAAAAGGTACAAGATCGGTAAAATTCTGTTATTTAAGAATTAATGAAAATAGGTTTTCTTGAAAAACAGAAATATTTGTTTATTGCTTAGAAAGCGAAGTGACTAATTTTAAAAGAATTTATCCAAATTCATTTTATTATATTTATTGAATGCCTCACTGAAGAATCTTTTGAGACGATACTATATGAAAAGTTTTCTTCGCCCTTGGCTTTAGAACACATATTGCCAACAAATCCGTAGCCTTTATCAGAATCAAATACAGAAAAGTTTAGCTTGTGCTAATACCTGTGTCATGGGCTGAAAATATTGCTTTACTGTCAGAGTAGGTAAATCCTTGAAACACCCTCAAAGTATAATTACATATTAATATTATGTTGGTCATGCAGATATTAGAGGCCATTATATAATTGGATTACTTTGTCTAATCCAGTTTCCCAAAAATGTTTATTAAACAAAAATAAATATGACCTCAACTTTTTCTTATAACGCACCCATAATTAACATTTTTTTTTTGTACTTTTGAATATTAACTGATAATTTATAAAAATACTCAAAGAGTGTTTGATAGAATAAAATCGAATGTAAATTCTAGCCTTCGATTTGAAACAAAGTGTCCACTATTATCTATTTCTGAAAAGTTCTTGGTGAGTAGAATGTAATTACCAATTAACATACAGAGCGTCTCATTTAAATAATCTCAACTTGGTAATTTTCTCAAAAATGGGGACACCTGAGTAAAAACTGAGTACCTCAGTAGAATCTACATAAAAAAATGTAACATTCTGTTTTTACCTAGTCGATAACTTGTAAGATAACTGAATTACAAGGGGTGTTTGAAAATGTACAATTTTTAATATCACCCTATATTTCAAAAACAAAGAGGGTTTGCAGCATCATTTGCTCAACAAAAAGTGACATGCTTTTGCGAAAGCCCTAGCCTCAAACTGCAATAATAACGGAGATATCCTATAAAACTGTCGAAAACTGGACACCCTGTACAGATATTCATTCATAATAGGCTGAATTGTTAATTGTCGTAGTCATCGTTATTGTGGATATCAAGCACAGAGGATTCCGGGTAAAAGTTTGCAAACTATTTGAATAATTTGGAAAGAGGGATGTAATTGAAACGACTTATTTTTCCATAGTTTTGTTTTAAAAATTCTTCTGATTTAAAACATAAAATCAAGTGTTGACCAAGAGAGCATGTAAAACGTGCTCATCAAACCACTCCACAGCTAGGGTGTCGAGCAACCTTTTAAGACCCGAATCCATCTAATGGATCTTCTTTTCAAGCAAATTTATTTAGATGAAACAAATTTAATTGGTGCAAGTATAAACCGGCGGCATCAAGCATCTACATACTTCCTGGTGACTCTCATTATCACGCATTAGATAAGTATTATTTGCTCTCCTCATTGTCATATACATTATCCAATTTAACATAATGTTTTGCATTCTTCTTCTCGTGATACTTTTATCTGTCCGTGGAAAATCTCATTACAATAATTTTAAGAACTGGCAATATAAAATTAAGTTTTAGATATATTTGATGAATTTAGGGTTTGGTAATTTGATGAAAGTCTTCTATATAAATAAATAATTTTGATATATTCCCGCCACGCCTCAATATTACAAAGACAAGGCAAATGCAGATATTATTGAGATAGGCGGGTTATTGGGCAATTGTGCACGCAAGGAAAGCCTGACTTAAGGTATGATCTAATTATTTGCATAGACGTCTATACTTGCTTATCTTTACAATTATTTCTTAAAAAAATAATTTGCATGTACTCGTTATCAAATTCGCCAGAATTGTTTTATCATTTCAAGCTGATTGGAATGTTCTCATCGAATTTTCTATATAATTCTGTTTTCGGATAATAAACTAGGAGACGAGGTTAGTTAGTTTGTGTGACCTAAGGTAATAGTGCACCAGCAAATCTATTCGAAGTAAATACGTTTCTTTCGTATTATGTACTTTCACTTACCATCGAACCGACCCTTACGCTGCTATAACATTATCATCAAATTTGAGGGAGTTTTGTGCAAGGGAGGCACAAAAATAATGGAATATACGGGATGATTCAGAACTAAGGAATCTAACTTCTGGGGATTATTCAGTGCGACAATAGAAAATATTTGAGTGAGTACAAGAACTCGTGACTAGAAATATTTCCCGAAGGCCTTTCGGCCTTATCACGTTTTAAAGCAGTTACGTGCAAAAATGTATTTTATTGAGTTTTATTTTATTTTGTTAGTACAAAATAACACTACAACAATTATTCAAATTGTTCGGCTTTGAACTTCGTCAGTGCGAACAACATTGGATCGGTAGAGACGGTTCAGTTCCGTGGCCCCTTAGGTCACCCAATGTAATATCTATACATAAATTTATTTCTGTAAGGTCATGTAAAGTTTGATTTATGAAAAGCCAATGGAAACAGAACAAGACCTGATTACACGAATCACTAGGGCATTTGAAGTCATTCATAATGATTATCGACTTTTTAGCTTAGTCCACAAAAACCATGTACGCCGTTTAAACAAGTGCGTTCAAGTTCAGGTTAGTAGGTTTAGGGACAATATTTTAAACAATTATTGTTGTGTTACTAAAATTCGATAAAGTACATTTTTGAACAAAAGTGTCTTAAAGCATCATAAGGCCATTGCGCCTTAGAGAGACATTCCCGAGTTTAGGTTCTTATACTCAAATATCTTCTATTGTTACACTCAATAATTCCTAGGTGTTTGATCCCGTAATTTCATATCACGCTCTATTGAACAAAAAAATCTCTGTATATTAAAGTATTAAGGAAAAATTCAGATTTGAAGAAACATTTATGATTTGTAATTCTGCTTAACCTTCTCATTTAATAACTAGATTTATAGTCGCAAAAACTGCTTGTTTGCTGCCTATTGGATTCGATGAACCATATCCCTATGACGGTTTGAGAGCATTTTTAACCGTATCTATTGATATTCAAGGTTTGAAAAAACCAATATAAATAGTTCTAATCAGGAAGAGGAAAATTTTGAGAGAAATGCATTATAAATTTACCATAAAGGGTTATTGAAAGTATAGAAACAACGGAATATCTCCAAAAGTATCATATTCAAATTCAAGAAGTTTTGCACACAGATGGTATACCTCACTATGCTCGATTTTACGGTACGTTCTGATATGTTGTTCAGAACCTCTAAAGGTTTTCTAGTTATTATTTTAATTTATACTAACGAGCAAATATATTTCCGAATTACGAGCGCGGAAAAAACACCCTTCAGACTATTTTATTAACAGATTATTTGCAATATGTGTATTATTAGTTGTTATTTTTACATTAAAGTAGGGTGATGAAAATATGTAAATGGAGGCAAGATTATTCAACAATTAGCATTTGCAATGACTCATAAAGCACTTCAGTTTATTACAACGTGATTAGATTTGAAGGCGTAGAGTGTGAGTTATCGCATAATAAGCAATATTTTGGGGCTTCAGTTTACAAACATTTGTAAGGAAAAAAATCAATGTGATAATTATCCAGAAAAAACTAATACAAAGTTAGATTGGTTTGGGGATTAATGGTTTCCTTCCACCTCAATAATTGCCTTTTATCTCCTCTATCTAATTTCTCGTTTCTGTGATTTGTTTTTAAATTTTCAGGAGATTTTCTAGTTTTTTTTTTACATAAAAACTTTCCATTACGCAACTCAATCAGCTGTTGCCAATCTATTTCGGCTTGGCACGTTTATTTATAAATCCGGCAGTTTTTGCGATGTGTTGATAGTCGCTTAGTTCGCCTGGAGTCATTCTTTAATAGATCCAAAAAAATTCTTCTAATTTTAAACCCACCAACTACACATTAAAAAGCGTAACAAAGCCAGATGCAGGAAGCAAAAACCTAAATGGTGGGGATTTTTAAAATTTTAGGTAGGCACTGCAAGGTAATCGCAAGTTTTGCGGTGACTGACGGTTGGATAACCGAAGGTTTTCAGCTGTGTGCTAGAAAGCGACATCACTTTCGTTTTTGGCTTTTTCCAGCCAGAACCATGGTGTGGACTACGGTCAATGATCGCGTCACCAATCTGCATCCCGAGGTTTGGACCCATCCACATAGTAGCTGTTTTATCCCTATTACATACATTTTTTTGTGTACTTAGAAGGTAGACTCTCTCAACTGCCTCAGTTTTTTTCCTACAGCTTTTGCTTTTTTTTTGCACGATTACTACTCTCTCCCAGTGATTATAGAAGGGTGAAAATTAAGTAGAATCGTTTTTGCTTGTGACTTTTTTATGCTCATAATTTGATTTTATTCCCATAAATGTACGGTAATTTTCGCTTCTACAGATGAGTGCCAACGTGCTTCCCTTTCAACTCCAGGCCGCTGAGACCAACACTCAGTTGGAGCACTTGTGCGCTTTGGACATAAACTCCAGGGCGTCTTATGTGCGGCTTAGCGGCATTATCTGCACTATTGGTAAGATAATATTAGATTTATTTATAATTTTAGTGAAGTGCAGTATACCCTAATTACCTTCCAAAATTATTTTACTTTCCATCTGGCACGATTTGATCTCGAACTAATAAATCACCGTGTATAATATAGTTAATCATACACATGCATAGTATTTAGTCATGAAAGTAGAAAATTATCAAATTCCTTTCACCTAGTTATTTCTTTGCATTTCAACTGAAAAAACGAAACATACAGAGTGGTAGGATATGGATTGTTGGTGTTGGGCCTGATCTAATTGAATTGTAACCCATTCAGGACCTGCCTCCAAGGATCCTGCAATCTTGGAACAGATGATGGAAGTAGGCATGAACGTGGCTCGTTTGAACTTCTCTCATGGTTCTCACGAATACCATGCGGAAACTATCAAGAATGTCAGGCAGGCAGTCGCCAACTACAGCAAGAAAATTGGGATGCCCTATCCCTTGGCGATCGCCCTGGACACTAAAGGACCTGAAATTAGAACCGGGTTGTTAGAAGGGGTAAGTACGCGTTTTAGAACCTGTCCTGTTTTCAATTTTGAATACTTCAATAAACCCATCACCTGAAAATATCTATTTTAAATCATTTCCTGGTGTAATTACTTCAACATTTACATCTATTAGGGCGGTTCCGCCGAAGTTGAATTGAAAAAGGGGGAAACCATCAAGCTAACTACGGATAAAGCCTACGCCGAAAAGGGAAACAAAGACACCGTTTACGTTGATTACGACAATATTCAGAAGGTAGTGAAAGTGGGTAACAGAGTCTATGTTGACGACGGTCTCATCTCGTTGATCGTCGACCAAATCCAGGGCTCATTCCTGATATGCACTATTGAAAACGGCGGAATGCTTGGCAGCCGTAAAGGTCAGTCTATGGGTCTTCATTTTGAAATTTTAATAATTTTCTTGCTAAATTAGGAGTGAACTTGCCTGGAGTTCCTGTCGACTTGCCAGCCGTTTCCGAAAAAGACAAGTCAGATCTGCGATTCGGTGTCGAACAGGGCGTCGACATGATTTTCGCTTCGTTTATCCGTAATGGAGCTGCTCTTACCGAAATCAGGAACATCCTGGGAGAAGAAGGAAAGAACATTCTCATCATTTCTAAAGTTGAAAATCAGCAAGGTAATGTCCCTGGTATATTTTCTCCACAAATTTATGGACACGATGTATTAAATTTATGGGAGGTTATAGTTTTTAGAACAGACATTAATTGTTCGTTTAACAGGTATGCAGAATATCGACGAAATCATCGAAGCATCGGACGGCATTATGGTTGCCCGTGGCGACCTGGGAATCGAAATCCCCACCGAAAAAGTATTCTTGGCGCAGAAGCAGATCATTGCCAGATGCAACAAGGCAGGCAAACCCGTCATTTGCGCTACTCAAATGTTGGAGTCTATGGTAATATTGATACCGGTTTCCAAGACGAATGAGTTTCCTAAGCCCTCCATCGCTTTGGGGTTTAGGTGAAGAAGCCTCGTCCAACTCGTGCCGAGTCCTCCGACGTTGCCAACGCCATTTTGGACGGCGCCGATTGTGTAATGTTGTCCGGTGAAACCGCCAAAGGCGACTATCCTTTGGAATGCGTGGCGACCATGGCCAGTATTTGTAAGGAGGCTGAGGCCGCTATCTGGCATAGACGTCTCTTCAACGACCTGTCCACGCAAGTAAGGTTCAATCAGTCCATTCTCTCTCACACATGTTTTGGGGCGTGATCGGTATCCTTTGGCGTCGGAGTTTTGGAGTCCTCTGTCAAAGTCTTATAAATATTGAAGCAATCCATATTTCGATAACAGCTAAACAGTGACTCCCACTTTTTGAACCCTGGTTCTGCCAATATATTGAAAACATTTCACTTATATAAATCCCAATATTTCATAAGGCAACGCCCCCTATCGACGTGGCCCAAACCGTCGCAATCGCGGCCGTAGAGGCTTCGGCCAAAAGCTTGGCCGCCGCCATTATCGTCATTACTACTTCCGGAAGGTCTGCTTATCTCATCTCCAAGTACAGACCCAGGTGAGTGCGGTTATCAGCCATATTTGCTGTTCTTAGAGTAAAAATTCGATTTTCAGGTGCCCCATTATCGCGGTTACAAGAAGCAATAGGACTGCGAGACAGGCCCACGTGTACAGGGCCGTATTGCCCGTCATCTATGAACGTAAGTTTTTTTTCTAACTGGGTGAATTACATTTGCAGTATGTTCAAAATTATATACCGCAAGCTGTAATGACTTAAATTATGAGGGTAAAGTTGTGAAAAATTGGTACACTATAATACTACCAACAAGAAAGACATAGATTACTAAGATAAATAAATTTCTAACAGAAAACAGATTGGATGACTGGCTGCAAGACGTCGACGCGCGTGTGCAGTGCGGTATTAGCTTTGGCAAGTCCAAAGGCTTTATTAAGTTCAGTGATCCAGTGGTAGTAATTACCGGCTGGAAACA
The DNA here is from genome assembly GCF_040115645.1 of Euwallacea fornicatus. Classification (NCBI taxonomy): domain Eukaryota; kingdom Metazoa; phylum Arthropoda; class Insecta; order Coleoptera; family Curculionidae; genus Euwallacea; species Euwallacea fornicatus. The sequence continues at coordinate 2,362,015 of NC_089559.1, read as the reverse complement.
GGGCTCCGGTTTCACCAACACGATGCGCATTGTGTACGTATCTAAGCAGTTGGGCGTTTAGAACCTGTTTTAAGTCTATTTCGCATGTCTTAGTTAACGGTTGTCTTTGATAAAGGTTATAGCAAGATGGCTGTGTTAGTTACTAACTGCATGTTAACAACAAAGATTTTCGTGCTTCTTGTTGATTACTAATGCTGAAAGTGGCGGACAATCCCAAGGAGTTTTTGTTCGGTAAACCTTTGACTAAAACTGCATGCTTGATGATGTAGTATACTTCAGGTTCAGGAAGAATCTCGCGATATAGTGATTTTGTTAGAAATATCACGTTTGAAATTAGATTGGAATCTAGGAAACTACAAGGGCTACGACATAAGTTATGATTAAATTGTGATAAAGTTGCGTCATTTAGTATTCAATCGAATTGAAAATTTTCACAAATTGAAAGATTCCAACAATTTAACTCTACCCTCTTATAGTTTCCAAGGTTCCAATGGTGATCCCGAAGTGTGGAATATTTTGTACAGATTATCATCATTCTTCAGAATTTTTGATAGTCTTGAGCACCATAGTATTATAAAAAGTTAATGACTTTTTTCTTAATCAAATTTTCAGTAATGTGGAGTAAAATCTTGGATAACTGCGACTACCAACAATGCCAAGTAGGAATTAAATTCGTTTAATAATATTTGTTGTTACTAAGATTAAAAGGATAGATGCTGTCATCCCGGTGATATTAAACGTACTCAGTCATCTTACAGAATAAGCGTGAACATTTTCGGATGTAAATACTTGACAGTAAGTAATTTATAGTTAATTTATTAAATTAATGTGAATTCCAAAATAAAGGATCTTGGCGAAATTAACACTAAATACTGTGTTGAAACTCTTAATTTGTTTTATTTCCCTCGCGCCATTATTATTAAAATTTCTTGGATTATTGTAAAGAATGCTGTGAGTAGGAACAATTCACGGTAAGTGTCGTATAAGTCAAAAAAGTTTTTCTACTGAGCCCTTCGAAAAAGGATGACTGATATTTTCAGTTAATTTTAACTGAGAATAGTGTATTGTTTTAAAGTAATCTTCAATCACGGCTTTAAATGGGACACCCTGTATTTACAACAAATTGTAATTTGGTGCCATGAAATGACCCATAAGATATGCAGATTTGATCATCTCGATTTTACACACGATAATGGTGCACGACATTATTCATCCGGAAGTCTTAACTGAATGATTCAAAAACTGTCAATAATCTTTGTTATGGGCTTCTATGTTTTTATTAAAATCAGAACTGCAGAATGAATCATTTACACTGCACCAAATATTAATTACGCCGTATTCAGTTGAAATAAATCATTTATAATAATTATTAGAAATACAATTTTTTATCACTAAAATATAAAGAACAGTAACTGCTCAGTATTAATTTATAACACGATTTTCTTTTAATACAAGTTGAGAAACAAATTCAGACACTTTGATAGCCATAACCCGGCCAGATATGTTTGCTCTTTTTCCAGGACAAGGAAACATGCTGATTTACTTAAATACATTTATTTTTAATATATTTTACAGCTGGTTTAGTTGCAATTTGCAATAAATAAATGCACGTTTAATAAATAAATTTCAAGTGTACATAATTGTTTACTCCTGCGGCTAATCAGAGAAACATTCAATATAGAGTCTACTTTATCTTTGTCTCTACAGTGATTGTTTTATAGTAAAGTTATCACAGAGATTATGCTATATACATACTATAGAGTTAAGGTAGATATAGACTTCGGTATATTTCATATAAATAATAATAAATACTAACGAGGAATCATTTGTTTTCGCTTTTTGGCACGAATGTAATGCAACCTAATATTATCATATTTTTGCGATTTTTAAGTATATTTAAAGCTTTATTTTAAGTTTTCTTTAAAAATATCGTGGTTATAATAACAATTAAAGGGAATTTGAACTACAGTAGAATTACCTGAGTACTTACGAGATAAAGCAACTTGCATTACACATCACACATGCATAAACTTAATGAGAAAATGCAGGTCGCTCCGCTGTAAGTATACGGTACTACTTTGAGAAGTCGGTTGAGATCACAGTTTGTAGAAGAATTTGGCGCACCAAGAATATATTTATAATCTAATATACAAGATGTTTCGAAAACGCGGTGCCAAATTTGAGGAGGGTATAGATGACCTTGCGGTAGAAAATTTACACACATAAGGCCCTAATCGAAAATCAGTCGTATTGGCTTTGAAGCAATTTTTATTAAAAATCTAAAGTTTTTCCATATACCCTAAAAGTTACCGATATTTTAGTCATTTTGATTAAAAACAAAGCAAAAATAATAAATGTATAATTATGTATACATAGGTTTGCCGGTTGAATCATGGAATCGCGCACCCTCTGCAGCATACGCAGCATTTTGTTAAACGAAAAGACAGGCTGCCATGGCTCTTTTTAACAATTCCTAGTGAATGGCTACAGGGGTTTTATCCCTCAAGAATTCTATCTAACTTCAAGGGAAAAAAATGTAACAGAATTAAACGGAGCTTCGCGCTGGTCAACTGAGAGATTTCTTTTCATCATGGCCCAGAAAATTCTAGGTTTAGGTTCCATCCTGTATATAGTGCGGCGAAATGCCTTTTAGATTCAACAAGAAAACATTACAATAAAAAAAAATGCTCCAAAGCCAAAATGACGCATTTTCGACTACGGGTTCATTTGTAAAACATTTCTACAGCAATGTCATACATTACCTCTTTAAGCTTGGCACCACCTTTTTGAAACACCCGGTATTTTATAAAATTGTTGCCCACCACGCAGCAATTTTATTCACGAATAGAGATAATTATTTTTGTGGTTTAATTCACTATAGTAGTGCACGCTACAGTATAATATTCACACACAATATTGTTACAATATTCGAATTGATATTATAATAGTGTTAATCGTATTATTCATATTACTAACATCCTGAATAAATTGTTACTTAAGTCTCATCTTTAGAAGACGTAAATCCCAACGTGTTTGGCACTCTTTATGTACAGGGTGTGTCTAAACAATAGCCTAAAAGTTGTCTGATATTTAAACACCAAGTCTATTATTTCTTAGCGACAAAGTTAGGTCACATTTGACTGAGTCAAAGTTAAGGCATGATTTTATATCATTGATGCGCAAAAGTAATCACCTTGGACACATAAAATTGTATTTTTGCAAAGTTGTCGTGTCTGGATGTACAGCTTTCTTAGGTCAGTTTTTATGTCGAGTATAAAGCGGGAATCTGAATTAAACCCAGGAATAGGTAGGTTGCTTCACGTTTTTCTTGGTGGGGTCAACAAACCTGTCCTTTATTTGCAAATGCACCATGCAGGAACTTTTGCGTAGAAGCTTAAATAAGAGATACTGCGCAGAAGAAGACAAAAGTTGGGATGTGGTCGTCATTTTCTTTCTACGAGTATGCACTGAAGTCGGTTTACCACATTCATTTGAGAAAATAGGTCTTTCTTCAAGAAAGTAGTTTCTTCCCTTCAAGTGTCCCGTTCTGTGGTATAACTACTTTCAGACATTAAATGAGTATTATTATTAGGTCCAAATTTCTATGTCTTTTCTGATTTTTTGTTTGCATCCTAAGGTGAAATTAACCAAAAATTATGTATGAAACTTTCTGGGAAATACGATTTTGCACAACTCGTGTCATATTGTGGTGACATTTTTTAGATTTCTAACCTTATTCATATATCAAACTCAACTATTGTCACTGTCTGTTATTTATACAGGACCAGAACAATTGATTTCCATGACACCACCCTATTTCTAATTAGTCAGAATAGCATATATATTAGAATGACGTTTAGACATGTTAATTTTATAGTGTACAAAAGAACTATTTACCTCCTATAGATAATTTGCGTTATCTAATTTTAGCAATGAGGCAGACACCTACCAATCTCTGAGAAACTTCTAAAGCAATAAAAATCGAGCCAAAGTGGTGTCACTGTTGCAGACTCTATAGTGTTATTTATGAGATGCGTATTAAGAGCGGTCCTCCCCCACTTTTAGAGATAATTTGATAAAACATTGTGTAGATTACAACAATGTTTCGTTCAAAAAAATGTGGGAGACTTTAACATTAAGTTTTAATCAGCCGTAAAGAAAGTTTTGAATGTAATCAGTCATTAAATATTATGTACTCGTAGAAGTGAGTCTCGCATAGGCAACCATATATACACGAAATAATTTTTTTACCTAATTTTATGAAAGCGCAAACACATTACCGTTTATAGAGAAGTCAAATTCCCCTAAAAAAATAATTCCATGTATATTTTCAAGACTCTTAAAGGTCTACCTCTTTGCTAAAACACCCTGCATTCTGTATAGTATTTTTTTAACATGTCAAAGTTCCTCCATAAACACAAAACTATACCTATTGCAGAAAAATAGTTTCCACCTAATGATCAATTCATACCAATCCAATTCTTCATGACCCTCCAAGTTCCTTTCTTGATATTCTGCGTCATGTTATAGTAGACAGTCTCCCCACCCGCCAGAATTGATCCCCATTCCCCGAAGGTGCCGTAATCGAAGATACTATGATTGCAAGAGGACATGATGGCCAGGTCTTGAGCTGGAGTGTTGTTCGAATTATAGGAGGCCACGAAGACATCTTTGAACTTCCCGAAATGGTTGAAGCACCATTTTGGGTCGTCGGTTACATAGATGAAGAGGGGGTTGGCGTACTTGTTCCGGAAATAAGCCATTGCGTTAAGGAAGAATTGCGCGTCCACTAGGTCTTCATCGTATTTTCTTTTATTGGAGAAAGTGGAATGTGTTTTGAAGAATTGAAGCACGAGTTTCCCCGAATGAGTGGTGGCATACCTACCTTTTTAAGTACTTTTCGTAATCGGTGCGTCGTACATGGACCCCCACGAAGGTATATTGCTTTTTGGGCAGTTTCCGCACGACTCCCCATAGAGTGTGTTGAGCCTTGTCTCGCAATTTCTTTTTGAAGCGGAATTCCTGCTTGATGTCTTGGACCCACGCTAAAACCAGCTCGGGTTGCAGTGTATACCGCGGTAAAATAATACTCTAAAAAGATGTTAAATTAATTTTAGAAAATGTTGATTCAGTAGTTTTGTTTACTCTGTACAGAATGTATCCCAAACCCCTGTCATAATTTTGAAGAATCAATAATTCGCTATATAAAAATTTTAAAACATGTTAAGATAGTGTTAATAAGCCCGAATAAGGCAAAAGTAATAAACCCGGGAAATCTACGGAGGGCATGCGCGATATTATCGTCGCTAAGTTGTCAAAATCTTATGTACTTTGAGCCGATGAGGGCGCTGCGGAACATATCTACATTAACGAGCAGCAAATCGAATACTCGCTCTATTCGCTTCGAATTTTGGCCGTCAGAAGCCGCATCGCTTTTTTGAGTTTCTCATTAACAAACACAAAATCGAAATTGACCGAATATTAAATTTCGCGCATACGCAGACCACTATGTTTCACGCATTAATTTCTACATTTCCGAAAAAAAATTCTCAACACGTCCCACGTTAATAGTTTTCTGTTTAATCGCTTTGATTAACTTTTACCTGATTTGTAAACGTCCATTCCTCAATAGACTTGACAAAGGTGTTGAATTCAATTGGGCAATGAGCAATCTCTTCGAAACCGGGCACGGACAGTTGCTCGAAGATTTGGTCCAGCTTCAGCTTGATGCATCTAGGGATGTAGGGTTCCAGGCCGGTGCGTCTAGCAACAGCCCAAACAGAGGCGTACTCCCACATTTGATTGGCTGCAAGAGAGTAAAAGTCGCCTATATAATGCAAGATGAGCGTCACAGAAAATTGAAAATGTTTTCTTTTGATTAAGCATTGAATGAATACGTTTTTCGTAATATGTAGAATTAACACACACACAATTGGGTGTAATAAGAAATTTAGCCCATTTGTTGAATTTCTTGCTTCACAAAAATTTTAAAAGATGTCCTTCATTTGTATCGGGAAAATATATCTGCCGGCATTCAATGGCGGACCAAGATTTTTTGTAACATAGAATAAGACATATCATGACTTTGCTTTAATGACTGGATCTAGAAAAATCCTTTTCAATCCGTTTTTTGATAAATGGAACTTCACTGCCCACACTTAAATTCACTCTTGTTAGGCCATTTAATCTTATGTATATATAAATCCAGCTTCCTATAGGAAGTTTCTGAATAACTTTGCACCCGCACCAAATTATTCAAGTATGTTAAGATACGCTCATACTTCGGACCTTCAGTTTCTAAAACCGAAGAATGTTGGTAGAAGGTCACAATTACGAACGCCACCAAAACTTTATACAGGGTGTTTCATAAAGTTGCCGCACAAAATTAAAGATACATCTCTTGGAGTTTTAAATTTTTAAAAATTATTTCACGTTTTTTGGAAATTTATGATTATTCAATATATTTTAGAATTTCTCGCTTTGGGAAATTTAGAGCAGTACGGTATATCTAAACTGACGAAATCATACATACTTAGCTGATCAATATTATTAATCACCATTTTTTCCATTTTAATTGCTAATTAATTATAAGTAATTAAATGTACTTGCATTTGTAGATTTCTATTATTTAACTGCATTTTAGATTGATATATCAAGTAATACATTAGATAGAAATAATGTTAAAAGTATTAATCAACTAAGTATGTAAGATTGATGTCTTTATTGTTTGCTTTAACAGTGACCTACGGTTTTAAATCCAACAAAACATTAATGAACTTCTAATTCACAATCAAGTAAAATCTAATTAGTAAAAAAATGCTTTTTTAATACAGTAATTGCTCAAAATGTCCACCCAATTCTTGCAAATAAGTCTTAACTCTCGTCAAAATGGAAGATATATTCATCCCCTTCCATTCGGTCGTTCCCATTACATAAACCATAAACAAAATTAATGTCGATAAATTATTCGTTTGAATAAATGAAATGACAAAAACGATTAATTAATGAATTAATTTTAAGAAGACTGCAAATTAAATTAAGTGGTATTGCATTAACTTACCTAAATTAACCTGAACTAATTTTATTTGTAATTAGGAGTTAATTTTTATTTAATTTGGATTTTAAAGTCACTGTTAGAGCAAACAATAAATAATCATAAAATTCAAAACTTAGAATTCTTATAGGTCAATAACAATTGCGTTTAGGACACATGTTCACTAGAGTTTCTTGACCTTAAATTATTAAAAAAAAATCAAAAAAGTAGAAGGTGTGCATTAAAACGCTTATATTTGTCACGCCACGGCATTCTGGACTACCCTGTAAGTTCGAGAATATTACAACATCAAAATTCATGAAATAACTTTTATATTAGACTTTTTTTTCTAAACTATACTATTTTTGAAATAAAGTAGTGAACCATCTTACGCAGACGTACAATACAGTGATGATTTGGCTCTCCAGCTTTAGCTCATAACTTCCAATTGAATTGGTTGAGAACGGGATAGTAATAAAAATCTTAATTTCAGTAAAGAAATAGTAAAATAATAAAAAGGATAATAAAACTGTTTACCAGTTTTCACACAATCAGCTCGAGGGATTAAATGAAAAAGCGTGATTAAAAGCATGTTTAATCCCGTTGAATCAAGATGTACCAGTTTGCCATACTCCAAGACAAACCTAGTCTTACCATGTTAACGATGGTGAGTACACGGTGGGTAGGTGGTTTTTCAATAGTTCTCTCCCTATACGCTTTGTCCAAAATAAGGAAAGCCACTATAGGGATCTTAGAAATGATAAAAGATATATAATTTTGAGGTTTTCTGTTAATTGAATTTTATTTGTTCTGAATTTATTCTATGAAATTAGTGCATCAATTTATTCATTACATAATTATTAAATACCTAAATGACACAAACTGTGAATTAATGTAGTTAATTGTTTATTTTTTTAAATTAAAAAACTATGTACAGGTCCGTAACAGGAATTTTCTTGATTAAGACCGAAAAGAGATCAAAATATAATTAAACTATAGTGTCATACAGGGGTTTATTAATGAATGGTAAAAAATAAAATGGGCGAATGAGCTTATTTTAAAATAAAAACTTCATTTAAAGACATATCCTCAATTGCTTTCATTTTGATTTACAGGATGTTTAAGTTTAATTTTTCTTCCGATTTTCACGAATTTTTCTTTTATTTATAAATATAATTAACTTAAAATCGGTAGTAACAATAATTTTAGTACTGCAAACAAATTGAAATAACAATTATTTAAAATACTCTATAAGGCGTTATTTTTTTCAAGGTCGCTTTCAATATTGTACATCAGAACTTTTTTTATGACGCTTTTAGATTTTGTTCATTAACTTCATTTATTCCCTTATATCTGTTACCAACTTTTTTGTCTCTTCAGTTTTTTTTATTAGGAACAATAATTTGAGAGATATTTGCAAAAATTAAAACAACTAATTTGCTTATAATCAAAAGAATTGCTGAAAAAATCGTCCTCTTATCAAAATATAAGGTTCTACTCTTTTTTCTGATGGACTGCCGGTCTCTATGAAAAATTCCAAGTGTCTCTTTAATAGTCTGAAAAGCATTTACAATTTTTCAACAATTCACTACTTACCCGTTTTATCATATGCTTAGGTTAATAATGGCGAACATGGTTAGATATTTTTGCAAATATATCTTAAACTATTATTCCCAATAAAAGAAACTGAAGAGGCTAAAAAGTTTACAAAAAAAACATAAGAGATTAAATAAAGAAAATGAATAAAATCTAAAAATAACATAAAACAAATTTTAATGTAAAATATTGAGAGCGACCACGAAAAAAGTAACTTCCTGTGGAGTATTTTCAATAATTGTTATTACAGTTTGGAATGATGATTATTACTACCAATTTTACGTTAATTCCCTTTACCAATAACAGAGAAATTAATGAAAATTTTAAGAAATGAAATTTCAAAACCCTTCAATTCAAAATAAAAGCAATTTATCATATGTCTTTACATGAAGTTTTTATGTTAAAATAAGCTCATGATTCACCAGTCAAGTTTCATGTTTTACCATCTATTAAGAAACAGTCTGTAGGTCATTGAATTCAGAATAAAAAAAGACTGTGAAAATCTGATTTCAAAACATCCAGGCCGTATTTAATTAAATTTAGTTGATGATGGCTCCACAAAGTCGAAACATCGAATTAAAATACTGGCAATGCCACGTTAAAGGATATTAAAAGTTACTGTGGAAAAATGCTATCGGTTTTGGTTTAGGTCTAATATTGACGCCAGAAAAAAAAAATATGCGAATTCAAAAAATGCAATTTTTTCAAAATATCCCAAGATTTTCAAAAAATGTTTTGGAGATGTCTAAACTTCATTTTCTTAGGTTTTTGATTAGGCAACTTTTCTCCCATTTAACCAAATCTGTACCTCTTACCGTTTCTAAGATCTCCATAGCAGCGTTTCTTACCTCGGACCTTGTTTATACTGAATAATATTTTTTAAGGTACTTTTTATTACACCAATAAAATTGATTACAATCTCAAATAGTGCAATTATTATTCTTACCTAATCTACCTCCTTGCATGTTGGTCACGATCCCGTCCTGCGGACACCGACTCAGTCTCCACGTTTTCCTTCTCTTGATGTTGTTGGTACAAAGACTCTGTTCAAAGTCCCCGAAAGTACGAAGGGCCACCCCCTTCCCTTCGTAGAGGGGGAAGAGGAACACGTGAACCACCGATATCACGCACAGAGCCAGGATTGTTGCCTTGAAGAGGATGTTACGGTTTGTGTTGAGCATTCTCTATGTAAGTAGAACTGGTCCTGATGATTTTGTTGGTTGGTTGTGAAAGCTTAAACTGTATACCAGAGAAAAGAACCGAAATAAGTAGAAATGCTAGTTTGAATCTGTAGAGTTCGTTCAGATACTTGACCTTGATTTCTCTAGTAATATCATTGATAAGGAACAATACAAGGTGTTTTCAAAGTGTATGTAACCATAGAGAAAATTTTCAAAGCAATCGCCACAACTTTTTCAAATCTTCCACGTTATTAACTTCTCTATTATAATTACTATTATCATAAATAAATCGCTTGTATGCAGGTCCGACGAACCCGCAGGCCAATGAACCAGTCCATTGCGTCTAATTCACCGAACTAACCGAAAACAAATAAATAAGATGATAAAAAATTTTAATCTAATTTTACCTTAATTATGCTCTCTGAAATCACTCTGTATAACACAACAAACAAAATATTCGAGCGGTTTGTTTACCTCAAGATCGATGCAAAAAAATAACTGAATCCGTTGGGGGGATTCGTTGGGGAGACGTGGCACTACTACGCGGTGAGGGGGCTATTCTAGCGAAGCACTGGATTCCTAATGCCTGCCCGAAGCGACGGAGGCTGCATGTTTCTCTATCTCTAAGAAAAACTGTCCCGACTACATGTCGACGTGACGCTGTCGCTAGCTGGAATCAGAGACAAGCTGATATCGATTTTCATCCCAACGACGCCGATCTACGTAAATTGGCGCCGGGACGCGTGTGTGTGATTCGCAATGACATCGACTAATGTAATACCGGGGATGCTGATTCTCATAACGATCAATTTGTTAATTTTTTTTTAAGCCAGCCTTTAAACCATTTGAAAATTCACAAGGAACTGCCCATTTTCATTTTTATCCAAAAAAGAGTTTCTCTGAGTATTTTTTATTATGTTACTGAATCCTCTAACGACTTTGCTCCCATTTTTAAAATATTGGCCATATTTTCTCATAAAACACTAGCGGATTTAGTTCTCATTTTATTTCGAGAATTATTAGAAGACTCTTATAGAGGTTAGTAACTACCAAAAAGTCCACTTCCAGATTCCGGAATTTGGTCACTAAAATATCCAAAATTAGTTGTTGAAACTTAAGAAATTTGTAGGCTTTATTTGGCAATGATCTGCACATTTTATCCGGAGCTTAAGTGAAAATGTCCGAGTTTAGCTCACATTAATTGTTAAAACTGGAAAGTATTTATAGCGGTTTTTAGCTGCATAAATAAACATTAGCAGAGTCTTAAATTTATATGAAACTCACTCCTACATGTCCTTTATTTCGACTATTCAAAATTTCTCAGATTTACACACCAAAACCTGAGAATCATCTAGCTTAATTTAAATCTTAAATATAGAGAAGGGAGTAATATGAGGAATATGCAGTTTCTAGGAAACAAACAAAAAAGGGAGTAATAAGCAGCAGATGGAATGTAACCACTATATATAATAGATCTTGAACATATACATTAATATATTATAATATAATAAAGAAAATATCAGGTGTCTGCTGCTGTAAGGGCCTCAAAATTCAGAATTCAGTACTGCCTTGCTCTCCTTCTTATCCTACTATTGCGTAACCTAAAAATTCCGAAAATCGTGATATGTAGATAATACGACTCAAAGTACTATTATGGTCATGGACATATATAAATCAAATTTTTTCCAAACAGAGAAAGAAATAAAATAACACTTGAGGATTATTCCGTGTTAATTTAGATACCGGTATACGCATGTTGCATTACGCACTGTACAAATTCAAGGGGCGTGTGTACGAGCCCAGTTTAAACAAAAAATCTCTTATAAATATTTGTCTAAGTCGTCATACTTGCCGAGTTATAAGCGTTAAAAAATCAAAATAAGACCTTTATAATATTAAGGGCTAAATTATTAACATGCTGTCAACTTTAACTGCGCGTTAATTTCCATAGAAAAGTTCGTGCCAAGGTATTAGTCAGGTTATTGGTTGCTATGGAAATGATTTTAATCTTAAGGTTAACTAATTATTAATAAAGTAGTAGGTAGTAAAAAGTAGAAAAATTACTAAAAGCATATTTATAATTTGGCCTTCAGTACTTAAATCTTAATCGCTAACTAAAGTACAGATAAATAGGACTGTCTTATATATGCACAAGAACCACCTTCGGCAGCACGAAAAAGAATAATTTCTTTAGCATATAGTAAAAAAAACAGTACGTTATGTAACACGTGGTATACACTTAGTGTTCATCGTTGAACAACTTTCAAATGACAAACTTTTTGAATTTCAATTATCAAGTACTTACCATACGAAGGGGCAGCATAATAATAACTACCATAGTAATATGGGTAAGAGTAAGCATAAGGGCTTACTACCCACTGCGGGGCCGGATTTGGTATAGGTGCTGGTGCTGCGAAGACTATTGCCATACACATGGCAACAACGACGAGCTGTTACGAAAAGAAATGAAATTAATATCATCAGCAAATGTACCGAGTCTACGAAAAATATTTAAAAAACACGACCCCTTTAGAGCGCATTTGGTATTTGCAATTGAATTTTTTTCAAAAATTCCCATCCCTAATCGGTCTGAAAATTGAAGCGTTGTACTTTAATTTATTTTTTTGGAAACCGTCCCTTCATAGATGTTTTTATGATACAACGAGGACCCCCTTGACGATTATATAAGCTTTCAACGAAGTATTTACATTGATAATCCACTAAAATTTCCAAGAAACTCTGATTAGCAACCAAATTCAAAATTTGGCTTCAACGCTCTTGGCATTCTAAAACTATTAAACATTTTTTTCTCAAATCTATAGATACTTTATTAGCAACATGAACATAATTGGAAAAATTGGAAATTTTCTCCACTTACAGGCTTTTGAATGTAACAACCCAAAGAATACACAAATTTCAGTTACACGTCCAATCACTAAGCAGCATAAAAAAAACATGATTTTGCACAGAAAAGGAACAAAACAAAGTGAAAAAAAATCAAAAGTGTAATTCTCATGCTGAACTACCAAAACCGATGCTTCTCAAACGGTTTAATGTGTTGTTAGTGTACTGTGAAGTAATTAAGAATGCGTTTGGATTCTCAGTTATTTTTATTGACTGTTTCTTATTCAACCAAATTTGTGCCAGACGCATCTTCATATTCATCATACACAAAAACCGATTAACCCCTTGTCCATTTTTCAGACGTTGTTATAGTAATTTCTAATAATTACTTCACTTAATCACACACGTAACGCTAAAACTCAGATTTAATGGATTAATTGAGAAAAAAATAAGTTTAATGGGTTCGTTATCCCGTTAAATCATCGTTAAATAATGTTGAGTCAATTACCGCAAAAAGGTGCATGACGTTATCTAGTAGCAAGTATAATGTTTATAAATGTATGATATTTTCTTAATTTTTTTATGATAAATAAGTTAACATTCTTTAAGCCGATTAGTATTATAAGTAGGCCTACTCACCAAACGGATGGTTCGAAATACATGAAACATGATTGTATCCCCTTGTCTTCACGACTGTTGACTATCAACTAAAATCTCTGTTAAAGAAACAATGGGAAATAATAATATATTAATTAAAATAAAGCAGCTAATTAATATACCGCGTATGAATGCAATAAATTGATTTGTAAACCATTACAGTAGCATTATGGCGATGAGTCGGTAACAAGGCTTGCATTATGCAAAACTTTGTGATGGGTAAAAAATTACATCATGTCGGGAATTAATTATATTTTAGATGGACTTAATAGCGGCATATCAATTCTTAAAATGTGGATGCAAAATGAGGATGGGCATTCCCAGCTCGTCATACTATTTGGTATGTAAAAGGCGCAGGAACTAAGTAATCTTCGATAATATTATTTCTCCCAAGGTTGATTGAGCAATACAGTGCCTTATTCAATCTTGAGCATACTGTAAAAATAGTGTTATTTATGGGTGTACGGTAATTTAGCTAGAAGCAAATTGGGTCACGCCTACGCAACCCAATGAAATGAACTCAATACTCCCTCAGGCCACAAAAATTGAGTAAATATTTGAGTTTCCCACTATTAAATTTCCTGGAATGCAAAATTTTGTCAAAATTCCACTTTATTGTCCAAAAATATAACCAAACATTAAATTAAAATTTTAATTCCAACATCGTATACTCGAGAACTCTTTACAAATTCGTGTTAATCTAATTTTAAAACTCTTCAGAGTCACCGCTTAAAGTTTGTCTACATTTTTAATTAACAGCCTATATGTAACCATTGAGGTGCTGCATGCTGACTTGAGCTGGCTACTGATGTCCCACCTGAACCAGCTCCAGTGCTTAAAAAGTATTTCTAACCGAAAAGGGTGAATCATTAATAGACGATTTAAGTCAATTAATTCTCAGCCGATAATAAGTACAAATCGTGACGGTCTCCTCAAGATCTTCATCCACAAGTGTTTTTTTTATCAAGAAGAATATCTTCGAAAAAATACCCGGCCTAATATTCTGCGAAGCGTGGTGTTATGGTTCCCGCCAACGTGTCTACCCTAAAACTACTAAAAACCTCGTAAATTGAAAAACCCTTCTCCAACCTGGAACTGTCCCTGAAGTATACAAGGTGATTAAAAAAGAAGCGGCAATATTTAAGGGGTCGATTGGTCAGATCAGTTTATGAAAATAAGTTGTTATAAACTTAGGTCCAGAAATGTATTGTTTCCAAGATACACAGCGTTAAATAATTATTTTTTGATAAAGATTTTTGAAAAGTAATTCAATCAAAATAATCAATATCTTTTAACCGATTTTTAAAAACTTTTTAAAACTGGATTTAATAATTTTAATCTAATTGGGGTCAAATCAGCTTCTTGTTACTATAAACGACGCTACCAAATTAAAAAAAACTCGGTCAAAAGATATTTAAATTATTTTTCAAAAAAATTTTAAAATAAATTTTATACCGTGTATGTTGCAAACAATACATTTCTCCGGTCCTATGTTTATAGGAACTTTTTTCATAAAATGAGAAATTATTCCTTTAAATATTGCTGTGTCTTTTTAAACACCCTGTATATCGTTAATAATGGATAAGAATTTTCTTTCAAGTGGTCTTCTGCTTTGTCATCTTGACATTTTATGATCTCTGACGGGTTATTTTTTTTGTCCGAATGCCGATTCATTTTTTTTGGTGATATTGCAGTAAGTCGACGATCTTTACTCACAATTACTCGTCCATTTGCTAACCACGTTTTACTTCGATGATCGGACGGAAATCAGCAAATTGATCAACGTGGTATGCGGCTAGCTGACCGGTAAGTATATTAAAACTCCAATATCGTCTGGTTGAAAAGAGTAAATTTGAGCGGCATCTGCATATAAATAAAAATTGCTTCATTTCGACGTTTTTTTTTAATGATCACCCGATAAATATATTATATTTGAACGGGAAATATTCATAAAGAAAATGCCAAAAGTTAAACTCTAACAGAGATTTTTTATTATTATCGTAGGTCAACCTTGGCTTCCTGATTTAAAATATTCAGATTTTTACAAAATCAACACCAAAGATATTCAACAATGATTTTTTTTCAAAAATACATTAAAGAATAACTACCTAAAATTGAAATTATGACACAGATTTTGCATATTTCAATTGAACCAATGGGTATATTACATGACAAAAAAAAACAAAAAAGTACTGTGTTCAAATCAATGTATTTATGATATAAGGGGATCAAATATTACAGAACCATGTAAGTTGGTTCAGAGTATTCTTATCTGATATTATTAATCATTCAACGAGTTAAGGATTATAGACACCTAAGACTACTTATAAGTTCACTTACCATACGATAGAATATTGTTTTAAAATATGAAATCACATTGTTAACTCGCGTTTAAAGGAACATAAACTTAATAGGGCAAATCAATTTTGTATCGCTTAAAAGAATGAGAAATTAAATTATTTACCTTACAACCAATTGGGACTGTTAAATTAAAACGAAAATTACATCACATAAGAAAACTGAATTTAAACTTAAATTATTTTCCGCTATTTATCAACATTGACTTGAACTGCTGTACGCACTACTGTCGTCGTCGTTTTCAGGAATACTCAATTTATCTCCTGTTAGTTCATTTAGTTCTTGGTCTTCCTCTGCAAATGGATTATATTTAGTTAATACTATAAACATACGGTAATGCCACATTAACGATACCCCATGTAACTCGTCAAATTTGAGACACCATGTACATTGATAACCCAGTATAAACATTTCCATGGGAAATACAGAAATGAACTTATCGACAAATTACCAGAATTTGATAACCGAATTAAAAGGGAGTTATTATTAGATGAATATCTAAAGGCGATAGTAAAACAGTTAGTTTAATGCATACAACGCGTGGAGAATGTTTTTAATTAGATTAAATAATTTAAATTCCAAACAAAAAAAAAAAAGTGATCTCCCGTATGTCAGGGATAAACTCTAGTAGGTGCCGTGTTGATATTATAAGAATACTGTTCGTGTTTTTTGATAAAGCAAAATTGTTAATTAAAAAAAAAAAAAAAATCTACGGAAATTCTTTCTTGATTTCGTGGCGGATAACATTATTTAACCAGAAAAAAAGCTGCGCATTTAACTGGACATTCTATCGTGTTCCATTTACCACCTTTTCTAAAAGAATGCGTTTCTCGTCTTCCAATAAGCCATATTTTGGGGTTAAAGGAAATGTAATAAACTCTATACTCAAGAAAAGTGAGGTTTTCAGACGAGTCGTGAAGGATACGTGGTGAAACTTATTAAACCTACCACATTTCCCGAACTGGATCTGTCCATTTATAATCATTCAGAACATGACTAAACGAACAGAAATTTTTAAATCATTTCTCCAGGATCAAATTCCGCGACTTCATTAGAATATTCACGATGGATTTATTAATTAAACGTTTTTTTGTAATGTATTAAAATATTTTTTTGGGAATGTAATCCTTTCAATAAATAAACCACATAAACATTTACTTGAATCATAACAGTCACTATGCCGCTGTTCCCTCGGGCTCATTTTCCTCCCTCTGGCCAAGTAATCCTTCAATTTGTCCTTAGCTGCTAGTATAAGACCCATGAAGGGTGGAGAGGGGCTCACGGGTCTGGAAAGGTATTCGGGATGGAACTGGACCGCCACGAAATACGGGTGATTGTCTAATTCAAGGATTTCCATTCTCTGTTGATCCACATCGACACCTACAAATATATTACATTGTGGAGTTTTGTAGATAGCATTGAAAACAGATTAACTTGATTTGAGGAAAGTATGTGCATGCATAAACAAAATGTAATATTTTTAACAGTTTTGAAGAGTAAGATTAAGACACAAGTTCAATTATTCAATATAGAAGCGACTCCATTAACTTATCAAAACTGGAAACTTACCTATGAATTTTAACCCGCATTTTTCGAACTCAGGAATGTACTCTGGGTTTACCTCATATCTGTGACGGTGACGCTCTTCAATTTTGTCTTTGTTACCATATAATTTTTCTGAAATAACATAATAATAAATATTTATATAAGCAAACTTTTTGCCCAAGAGGGCAACCTACTGATATTGCTATTGGTAAGCCCTTGCTTGAAAACAGTGGTTCTCTTGCCCAACCTCATAGTGCCCCCCATTATTCCAGTATTATGTTCCGGCATGTCAATGACCACGGGATGTTTGGTATCTTCATTAACCTTATGAAAATGACACAATTTTAAATATATATGCAAAAATAAATATACACACAAACAATGGAAATTTTCTTATTTACCTCAGTGGAATGGGCGTCCTGGTACCCTAACTCGTGCCGCGCAAACTCCACAACAGCCGCTTGGAATCCTAAACAAATCCCTAGAAACGGCCTATCGTTCTTGCGGCACCATCTAACTGCTTCGATCTTCCCCTCCACACCACGTTTACCAAATCCTCCAGGAACAATAACACAACTATGGAAAAAAAGCATATCTTAGAATGATTTATTTCCCTAGTATATTTCCACTCTTACTCGCATAGACACAGATCCCGCCATGCCGTATGATAAGACGCCGGATCATCAATTAACATTGTAGTCTCCAAATTTGAAGCCTCGATAAACTTAATCGTAATTTTATAGCCGATTTTATGACCTGCATGGTGTAATGCTTTGGTGATAGAAGTGTACGAATCTAGTAGTCTGCGAATACCGTCAAAGTTAACAGCTCAAAACTCTGGAAAATGATTTATTTGAGTTACCTGGTGTATTTCCCTACAATAGCCACGGTCACATCGTCTTTAAGTTGCCTGATTCGTTCCCCAAGTTCGATCCATTGAGCCATGTATTTGCTGCGCGGCGGTAGAGGAGTGATACCCAAATGCAGCCGGTCGCACAAGAAATCCGCCATACCGTGGGATTCAATAAAAACCGGTACTTCATACACCGAAGGTAGATCAGGAACACTAATGATCTAAAATGCAAATTTCGTTATCATTTTGTTGAAATTTCTCAAAACTTCTAGGTTGACCTGTTGAGGTGCTACATGGCAAAAATTGGAAATCTTCCCTTTAACACTGGCCTCGATGGGTCTTTCTGACCTGCAAACAATTATATCAGGTGATAGTCCTAATCCTCGCAGTTCCCTAACGGAGGACTGTGTAGGTTTTGTCTTAGATTCGCCAGTAGTTTTGGGCTGGGGCACCAGAGAAACATGAGCGACGCAGAAATTCTCGCGTTTTACACGGAATTGAAACTGTCGAAAGGCTTCTATGAAGGCCATGCTCTCGATGTCCCCCACCGTTCCTCCCAGCTCTATAATGCAAACCTCCGGAATTTTACCGCTATCTGAGACCTGCTCATGAGCCACTTTTTCCACCCATTCTTGAATTGCGTCGGTGATGTGTGGTACCACTATCATATATAGAAAAGTAGATGTAAAAAAATAGTGGTTATTTTCATACAGGGAGGACAAGGAAAACCATGAGAAAAAACATTATTTTATAGACTTGGCCAAGTGCTAAAAACTCTTCTACATAGAAGCAGAAAAATGGCAACTTTTACTATTGTAATGTTTCCAAAGTTTTTTAGATAAAGGTCCTGTATTCCCAACACCAATAACAGAGACCCCTGGACTAGAAATATCTTTAAAAATGAAACTTTGTCAGAGTACTTAACCCCCAGCTTCTACTACATATTTCAATTATATCAAAGATTGTTTTACAAAAAAGACACTAAATGTCACTTTTGTGTGAACAAGTTTTATTACTTACTACCATAATTTACCTTGGACGGTTTTTCCTAAATATTCACCATGTCTCTCTTTGGATATCACTGATTGGTAGACTTTGCCTGTGGTAAGGTTGTTTTCTTTGTGCAGGGTTATATTTAAGAACCTTTCATAGTTCCCCAAATCCAAGTCTACTTCACCTCCATCATCCAATACATAGACTTCCCCTAAATTTTTTTTCTGTTATAACAGGTAGGCACTCAGAAGGTAAGAATTTGAATAATGATAAAGGTTTAAAATTAGTGCCCAAAAAATAAATTAAACTATTTTTTACGATATATGCTATATGCTTTACTTCTTATAGTTGAACTGGGAAAAATATAATTAAATACTTTTAACTTAAGCCTAAATAAAATATTTTAAATATTATAGAAACGAAAATCTCACGCAAATTACATTTCACGAGTTAACAAAAACAGAATTCACTCTGTTGGTTACATGGTTACTGTTTATACATTTTGTTCTTTTTACACTATGATTTTATGTTGTCTTGCTTCATTATTCCAATAGCAACACCGATAAATAAAGGTCTGAGACAACAAAGTTTATAAATTCAGCATAACTTGTGATTCTTGGAAAAGGTATTAAGGTTAAAGACTTCCCTAATTGAGTAAGGTTATGTATAACACTTTGCCCTGGAGATTCGCTAGCCATTTCTCATGCAAAATGATATAATATTCTCCTCTTACCGTGTTCGTAAGGGCTGAAAGTACCAGCATCTAAATTGATATAAGGGTCGATTTTGATCATTGTAACTTCAATACCGCAACATTTTAAAATGGTCCCAAACGAACTGGAAATTACTCCCTTGCCAACCCCACTGATTACGCCCCCGGTGACTAGTATGTACTTCATTTTGCTGCTGTATTTGCTCAGTTTTATGTTAAAATATTTTGTAAAACTTGAATTTTTGATGCCCTTACGTGTGGGGAAAATTTACCATGCGGTATAAGAGGAAAAGTAAACAAATAGTCAACGTTGCCACGAGGACAGATATGTAATTTCGATCTTCTGAAATTCTGAATTTATCGGAAATTTATATGATACATTACTCATTACAGTTACAATGAAGTGTTGATTACCCTGAATTACCTGTCCTTTCCTAAAAAAAAATGTTAATGAGGTGCATCACAATTTAAAATTTTTATTCTCTTAATTTGTAAATGAACATTTTCTTAAAATCTCATAATTCTGTGATATTCTGGCAATGCTGCAAAAAGTCAAACTCGAGTGGCAACGGAACATAATTCTAATGCAATATGTTGCTTCCCTTCTTTACTCCACGTTTTTAAATTATGAAAATATTCTCTCTTAAGTTAGCTGTCGCATTCCAACCAAAATGCCCACCTAAACTTAACCTAAACCTAACCTCACTTAGACCGGCACGTTATCTTTAATTGAATTTGTTATTCAAGTGATTAATTAAATGTTATATTATTTTAACTAAAAGTTAAAAAATGTTTAAATCCACTATAAAAGTACGAATTTTAATTTAAAGTAATCAAACCAATGCGCTAAATGACCAGCTATTTATAATCACATCAATATTGGGTGTAGAACGGCGGGAAGAACTCCAACTGAAAGATGAATCAAACAAGTTTTCTTTCTCAAGCTTCTCTAATACTTAATTCAACACTCATACAGGTTTTAAAACACTTTCTCCTCTGATCGATATTTACATAGATCAAGACGGCAACAAAAAATAATAACAACAAACAGTCTGCTTTCGTCTTGATCAACCTGAACCAGAAAGGGTTTTAATTCAACTATCTAATTCAAAATAATTAAAGTCAGGTCTCGTCTTTATCTTTTTTCGTTTGAAGTATTGGTAGAGCTTTTTGCTTCTCTTGGATAAGTTCGATTTTCACCTTACTGGGACCCGCAAATGTTGCCTTTGTGTTGGTCTTTTCCACTGGCAGGTAGATTTCAAACACTCGGTAATATTTTAATATTTGTTCTACAATTCGGGAAGTAGAAGAAAAGCAATAGTTAAATGTTATAATTGGTCACATACTCACTAATTCTTCATCTAAATTGTGCTGCATTGCAATTGATTTGGCTGTGTACTTCAAAGGTTCACTTTGATGGTTTGACATAAACTGCAAAACATTCCTTAAAGTGGTTTTTCCTGGGGGAATATTGGTGGATTCAGGTTCTTTGTGTCCAAACACAAATTCTTCTGGCTGACTTTTATCTTGTGGTAAAGGTCTATTTGGGTTTTTGTTAGTCAATTTCTCAATTGGGGCCTTAAAATTGATAAAAATGTTCCTTTTAAGTGTTAAAAGTCTATATTTAGTACTGATTTCCAAAAACACAAAATTCATTCAATAGCATGCAGATGCAACTGACTAAAGAGCCTATATGTTAGGAAAATGATTCCCACAGTACTTATGTATGATTTTTACTGCCTATTTTTAATTTACAAATTTATGCAGCATAAACACTTCTATGATTGAACACAAAAATTGCTCAAATAAGTCTGCCAAGAGGTAAGCCTTCTACAATTTCCTCGTGATACTCCAATAATAACTCTTAAAGTGACATGATATTCTGACAGAGAGGGTGAAAATATTTTTTTCAGTAATTATTTTATATATTTTTCAAAATGCCATCAGTACTTTACAATATTACTTACGTCATAAGAGGTTACATATACATCTTTCAAATGACTCTCCAAGACTATATCCTTCTTAAGGCTTGCTTCAAAGACTTCTGGAAATTCTACAACACATCCAAAAATCTCTGAGTTCGTTTATTGCATTTGAAATACCATTTGAATTTATCTGATTTGACTTTCGAACCATGAGTTGTGCAATTGAACTTAAGGGCTAAATTAACAAAAATATATAAGTTCATGGGTGTGGTTTTGTCTCTATGTAAACTTCCTGCTGTTCTCGTTGTTAAAGTTACTAACGTCCGAACTAAGTGACTAAAAAGTTATACACATTTTTTAGTGTTTTAGAATGTCTTTTGTCCCTGTTTAGTGCCCCAAAATCTGTTTCATTTTCTACTGCTTTTCATGCTCTTTTCCATTGTCTTTTTGTTCTTTTTGCTCACTTGATTTCTCATTACAGGCTAAGGCAAAGTTGTTGAATCAAATAAAAATCGAAGATGATAATTTCTATGGGAAATGAGACACCTGCCAATGCATGCATAAGCAATAATTAGGACTTTACACACTTATAGTTTGTGCTTAGACTCACTTATGCTTATACAAAAACTTTGACTGAAGATAACTCAAATTACCTTTTTTAATCCTTTCCACGTCCTTATCATCTTTCTCGTACCTAGGCGAAGGCCTTTTATTAGTTTGACCTATAAGTTTGTGAGTCCTACTCTCTAAATTAAAGTCTCGAAAGGGGTGTTTTATCTTGGAAATAGCTCGACCCATTACTACTTTCAGCCGTCTAATTTAAAAAATATGAGCCAAAACACATATTTACAAGAAATATAGTACACTTTTGTGTAGGTTCAAGTTATTTTTTTAATACTTTTTAACCGCATGAGATTTTGGCCAGAAAATTATGAAACAGCTGATTTTCCTAGGTTATGACAATTCAAAAATGAAGACAACTCTAGAAATTCATATCTCGGTATTAGCAGTTGAACATAAGCAAAACGCTATCACAATACAATTTTACTATTAAAACAAAGATGGCGCCACAGCAGATTATTTCTCCTTTTATTAAAACCGATAACTGAGATATTCCGCATTCAAGTACACTCCAACAAAAATAAAAAGCCAAAATAATTTTTAACAGTTTTATTAATATAGTAGACTGTTACCTAAAATCTATAATTGCTATAACTTCATAGGAAAGGCAAAATATGTTTTCTTCTTATTATTATAGTTAGAATGGACAGTCAAACGATAAATCTCAATAAAGATATTGCAAGAACGATAATGGCTTTCATATTAACATAAGTAAAACTTACAAAAAGGTAGAAATAAACTATTTATAAACACTAAAAGATGATCTTCCACTGTACTTGACAGTGTGAAAATCATTTTTGAAAAATTCTCTCCGTTCATTACTTTATCTATGGAAAACGGTTAATTCTAAAAGGGTTATTAAAACCAAAACTATTAATAATAGAAATTACAATATTATTGGCGATAAAACGATAAAATATACAGCTCCAATCAGACCGAAAATTTCATTTTTGGACTTTCGGAGAACTACAGTATACCCGAAAAATACTCCTTGATAAGTAGAGCGCACATGTTCCGGTCTGATAGCTAGAAAATTTTATAAAAAATTATTTGGAGAGAACATCATCATAAGACGTTACAATATTTACACAATTTTCAACATTGTCGTGATGTCCATCGCAGTTGCAGAATGGTGAAACGACAGGAACGTGAATGGTTCCGAAATGTTATTACTCTGAAGAATAAGCTAGCAACTATTTATTTATACGTCGCACAATGGTGGATTTTGTGTTTGTCATTATATCAGAAAAACAAACAAGATCAGATGAATACAGGGTCTTTCAAACTCCAGGCTTCAATCATTTAATGCAAAACTTATTGCATAAAATTAGTGGGTCGTCGAATTTGAATGATCCTGTAGAGTAATTTTAAAACCGCTGTCAAAATTCGTCGACCTTGATCATAATGACACTGTGAATACACACAGAAATATAAATCTTTGACAATAACACTTACAATGCTTTTGGCGACATATAAAGTTCGTTTCAAACCGACAGGGAACCATTACTGAATCGTTTGAGAATCTTTCCAAAGCTTGCTGCTAGAAATGAGCAATGCGCTTGCCCAGAAAGGTTTTCTAACAATTTTCTGACAGTTTCCTAATCGATTGATACAAGCCTATAGTCAACGTCATTACACAGGCATAAATAATTATGATTATGATAATGTTATGTTAATAATTATGATTATATATCCCTATCTAATTATAATTATATAAATAATTATAATTCAATAGAGATTAGACCAAAGAATGAGAGTGACACTTACAATTTTGACAGCATATTGCATGAATCTGGTGAATAGTGAAGAACTATTATTGGCTGTTCAGGGAAGATCGCACGTCTCGCATATGGACCGATAATTTATGAATATTTTGTAACCAATAGTATACCAAAGCTCTTTTATGTATATGAAAAACATTTTGACTTCAGTACCTAACTTCTATATTATTTAATCCCGGCGCTGTAGCTAGTGGTTTGCTAAGACGGATTAGTAGAATTTAACATAAATAGTTCGACAATATGTTAAACTTGAACTCAAAATAATAACAATAAAACTTTTAAAAATGTGTTCCGCCATTGATTAACAAGCGGTAAATTAGTTGTAGGCATTTGTCGCCAGCGAATTGTCAACTGGATCGCCTAAAAACCAGAAGCGTTTTATGACGTATTAGCACAATCTTACAAAACAGAACATTATTTGTTAAAGGAAAACTTAAAAAACATGTATTGCCTGTAAGACCAACGCGCTCTATCGCTGTGACTACGAAATAAATTCCCTTGTTTGTTTTTACCTCAATATGTTAAAATGTTCGACATTTTTTGAAGTATCCAATTACATACTTGGAAAAATTGACCATATCAAGCGTCAATGTCGTTTAAACAGTTGAATATCAAAAGGACTACAAATGATACTAATAACAGTGACGATTATTGTAAACTTTGATAGATATAACGATTAAATGTCAGAAGTTTTTTACTAGTTAATATGGATTTTAAAAAAATTGGCAAAACGAGATCTTCACCGATCCTTAGACCATTAACTATGAAAACATGAGATTGTCTAAGAAATTCCACAATGCGACAATTTAAACTTCTACGTTTCTTCTACAACTGGTAAAAAATATATATTCTTTGAGTACCAAAATAGTACCTACAAGATTTTCTGCCGACTCTCTCCATAGTCACTAGCCTACGTTATTAGAACACACTTTATGTCGAAATTTACATAATAATATGTATTCTTTAAAGTCTTATTTTTGAGTCAAAACTGCAATTAAAACACTGAAATAACTGCGTCTTTCTGTGGTGGTTTTAAGGGTCAACAACGGACAAACTATTAAATTCAAATTTGAGCGCCAGCGGAAAATTATTATCAATAAAAATCTTTAGCAGTGAGATTTTTCAACGCCGTCTTTACCTACGAACGTACGATTTGTCGTTTCGTAAAAATTGCAAAATTTACTTTTTTTTTCGTCAAATTTACAAGACAGTAATTATCACAGGTTACAAGACGATATTTTGGACTCCAACCAACATAAAAACTTTTTATAACTAATTTTAGAAATTACAGATTTAAAATAAATGATAGTAATAGTTGGCAACTTTTTTATAGGCTATGCGTCAAAAATAAAAATAATGATAGTTTTTACTATAAGTCAATGACATGACAAGTAACACATCAGTAAATGACACTGAGTTTTCGGGTCCGCAAATATCGTTTTGAAACGTAACTACGGGCGCGCACGTCAACACTACAAATTCGAAAAATCGCGTCCTATCTAAAGTATACTGCAGCGTAGTTTAAAGGGGAAAACCCGGCCGGGTCCTGGACCCTTCGTCTTTTTTCCTTTATGGAACTTGTCCTTGCGTATCTCGCGAACGAGCGAGTAAAAGGCGTCGTCCACGCCCATGCGCGTTTTCGCTGACGTTTCAACGAAAGGGATGTTATATTGTTTGGCGACCTAAAATCACCGCCGAAATATAACAAATCAGTCACTTTAAGAACCCAGAAAACCTCTCAAAAAATGTACTTACGTCTCTCGCCCCATTCATATTTACAACCCACGACGGTAAATCACATTTGTTCCCCACTAGGACCATTGGAACCTCCTCGGTATCTTTCACCCTCAAGATTTGTTCTCGGTATACGACGATGTCGTCAAAACTTTTGACGGAGTTTACGGCGAACACAAGGAGAAATCCCTCACCAGTTCGCATATACTGGTCGCGCATGGCGCTATATTCTTCTTGTCCTATAAGAAACCTCCAAATATGTTAATATCATTAATGAGAGAAAGGAAACATAAGAGCTGCCATAAATGAACTTGTGTTTGTTGTATTACATTGAGTAATCCAAAATCGAATGTATAAATTCATAACTTTGAAGAAAAATGAACTCTCTATAGTCTCAGAGTACTGTACATACTTTTGTAGTCTTCTGGAGTCAGTCAGAAAAGAAAAGTATGAGGTTTGGTGAGGGATGTCTCAAACTTGACTCTCAACAAAGAGACCTCAGAAACTATTAGATAGATGAATCTAAATTTGTGCTTCTATGTAATCCATATTTTGTTTCTTCAACATAGGAAAAAATGTTTTGCCTTCAGAAATATCCAGAAAAAAAGTTGTTTTTTTAAATATTTTTTCTTTGGAGTAAATTACAGAAAAACATGAAAATGGAAATTACTATTAGAATACTTTTTATGAAAATATAGCTTTTAACCAGTAGTATTTCAGTTTGTCAGTAAGTACCATTATCAACTTTTTTCTAATAAAGATTTGATCATTTTGTACATATTCTACCTACTATTGATCACATAATAATTCATAATCATAATATTTATAATCAGATCTCAAAAATAAATTTAAATACATGATCCTAACCAAAAAGCTTGTTATCCACAAATGGAATGTTGGACAAAAAGTAAAATTTTCTTGAGTGTATAAGTGCTTTACAATACAAATTTTGCACTATAGTTTATCTATCTATCACTGATATGTACACTTGAAACAGTTTTTCTTTTTTTAAGTGCTATAATATCTAGCTGCACCTCTCACTTTTTGACTATTTGCCAGATAAAGTACCCAATAATCTTAAATTTGAAGTTGCTTTGTGCATTTTCACATGTTACAAAAAGTACTAGACAAAGCACTTACCTGCAGTATCTAAAATATCCAATAGGCAAGTTTCCCCATCGATAACCACTTGCTTCCTATATGAGTCTTCAATAGTAGGGTCATACTCATCCACAAAGTGGTTTTGAATTAATTGGATAGTTAGGGCCGACTTGCCCACACCTCCAGCACCCACCACTACTAATTTGTATTCGGTCATAGTCAGTAACTCTTGGTTACTATGAAATCAGTAAGAATTTGGGGACTTCCCAACTTCACTATAGCCTTTTCTATCTCAGGATTCTGAATCAGTGAGCATGAAAACTGGCTGATTTAACCAGAAAGAACGAGATATACATAAAGCACAAAATAACCGGAAAATAAAAACACAAAACACCTAAGACAGGGAGGTTTGTAACCTATGCCTTTGACTACTTTGGGCGTGCTGCTCTACAACCTCTTTCAGCCTTAACTCGAAGGAATGCTAAGAATCTATTGTGGTTAGTCATATATGCGTTAAACGGCGACTTAATTGGTTTTAATTAATTAAAAATCGCAAACTAAAAACAACAAAATTATTTTATATTTTTAGACATTTTGATTGTCATTTCCCTAGCACTTTTTTCTTGGTTAATGACATTCAGAGAGTTATTAATGCAGAATTCGAATTAACTCGATCCTTATCTTGCTTTTTCACTATAAAATAAAAGGAGACGTTGACATACTCCAATTATCAAACCGCGTGTGTCAATTGTTAGATCCTTTGATCACTGAACGTTGACTGAACGGAGTCCAATGAGCAATTAGAGCAAGTCTGAACAATAACATATGAACGTCACTTTGACATTAAAAGAGATGTCAAAACAGAGCCGAAAATGAAAATAGTGGATTTTTCATTATCATTAGAGAAGAAAAATATGTTTTTTTTCAATTTTTTTTATGTTTTTAAAGGAAAATCCGTAGTGCATTTGTGTTATTTCCATTAACTTAGCCGAACGTTAAACAACAATTAAGTTTAAGGTAAAAGACGGTGTATAAAACGAAAATTAACCAACTGGGAATATTCAGAGAGGTAATCAGAGGTAAAGATATTCATTTCTCTTTAAGATCTACTAATATACCCCTATTATAAACGTAATACATAAGCAGTAAAATATTTTCCTTTATGGCCACCAATTATTAAATTCAATTTACCAACTCCAAAACCTGTCAATTACAATTTAAAACTGGATTACTAAAAATTCAAATTAAATGACGATTGTATTGAATTTTCAGGCATAAAAACAATTCGAAAATGTCAAATTCGTATGTGGATGATATAAAAGTTAAAATATCAGAGAAATACAAGCCTCCCTGTCGAATTAGCCAGCCAATGTCTCACTCCCAGCACTTAACATTAAGCAAACAACTGCAGGACAATTTGCCTACATATGAATTCCATTTGGAAAAAATGATCCTGGACACAGTTCGAGTATCTTCAAATCATAAGGATGTGGTAGGAGTGCTTAATTTGACTTCATATCAAATACTTAGTTATGATATAATTGCTTGCTTGATTTTGAGGGGAAAAATCAGTGTTTCTTTACATTGCATGGTATTTAGTAACAATTGTGATCATAATTTTAATCAAAATTTAAGTGTGAATTTTATCATCAGTTTCATTCCAAATATATTTTTTTAATAGATATTCAAAACTGTTGGATCACTTATCAAGTATATTTATTTTGAGAGAAATGATTTTTAAAACTTCTCTTTTCAAACATGTTCTGCTCCACAGTAGCAGAAGTGGTGGAAAATCTATATCCACTGTAGAAGCCTACATTTAGCTCTTATGAATAATACATGCAGTGCAAAAAAGTACATGAATATTTATCAACTGAAGAGATCACAACTCTACTTCTAATTGCACTTGATGTTTTATTTTAATGATTGGTTTTTTTAATATTGGAAACATATTTTGAGAATATTTGCTAAGGTGTCTTAAAGGGCTGATTTTCCCCCTGTTTAAGTAAGGGCAGGATTTGTATTAAGTTAAATATTATCTTACAGTTAGAGGAGAGAAAAAAGAGACTTACCGTCGCTCGTGAAGAGTTCAACAAGAAGTTGGAGCAAGAAAAATCTGAAAAATTAGAAAAAGAGCAAGCAGAAAAAGAATTGCTAAGAAAAGCAAATAGCGAATCTCCTGCTAAAATTGAGTTAGAACCTCAAAATTCTTTTATTGACCCGACATTCTCATATGGTGGGGCATATCCGTCAAACCCAAACAAATCTAGTCAAAATTCGAATTATATTACCAAAAATGGTATTTTAATGCCAATTCCTATTTCTGACAGTCATTCCGTTTATGCAAAAACCTTTCTGAACTCAGCAAACACTTTCCCTTCGGAAAATGTGGCCAAATCTATTACCAAAGAATTCAACTTATCAGATTTCGAATCTGACACTTCTAGCCCTTTTGATAACATGGAACTGAAAACTTTGAACGATTTTGAGGAGCTGCAGAAAGTATTGAAAAGCAACAGCGAGTCAAACAATTTATTTCCCAGCAACAGTTATCCCTTTCAGAACAACGCCACTCAGGCTTTGCCGAAGTATCAATCTGCCAACATCGCATACCCTCCAAATCCGACCAGTTACGTGCAGCCTCACACCTCACTCTCCTTCAATAAACTAGCGAATACCTTCAGTCAAGCAAATGCCAGTTTTAATTCCTCAACTTATAGTCAATATGTCCCTTCCCAAGTTCCTACACCCAGTAATGGTTATTTATACTCGATGCAGCCTCAAGTGACTAGTCAGGCGCAGTATCCGGTTAATGCCCCGCCTTACATGGTGCAGTCCTATGCCCAAAAACCCCAATGTAAAAGCGTCCCTGACTTGGTGAAATCCCTAGAAACTGAATTAGATAATTCGCATTTGAGTGACGTTGCCGAAAAAAGCAGACATTCCGCCTCTAGTTCATTTTACACGACGACCAATGTTCCAGTGCCGGTTAGACCTAAGAGCACTGAATCTGTGTTTCCCAAGGCGAAAGTCAAAGACGGGACATCCAAGCTTTTGGACAATCTAACAGAGGGGCAGCAAGGGATCTGCCGGGAAATCAGTGCGATGGGATTCTCCTTGGATAGGGTTGTCAGGGTGTGTGGAACCGTGGGATTCGATCAGAAGAAGGTAAGTTGATTTTAAAATTTACTGCTGAGCTTCGATATTCTCGAGTGCCGAGAAGTAAGAATACTCCCGTTCGAAAGGTGGAGGTAAAGATTTGGGCTTTTTCATAATTTTGCACACTTTACCACATGATATGTGTGTGGGTATAGGCACATACCTGTCTAAAAACATTCTGGGTATTGACTGCGCCATTCTCTTAAAAAGAAAAATCAGGACTTGAAGAACCCACTGACTATTTAAATGCTAATGTTACTCTTTGCTCCTGTGGGCTGCGCCACTGGTTTCTGATTGAAAACTACTACCTGGAGACCTACAGATATTATTTCCTTCCAGAAAGTTAGTGGCATAGCTCTTCATTTTTACTGTCTACAATTATTTGAAATGATTTATCTTTACATGCAAGTTAACAAAAACCTTATGTTCACGCTCAACTTATTGGAAATTTATTTATTTTGCTCTTAGGGTTAATTCACTAACATTCTGCTAATTTCAATAATATTTAGCCAGTTTAAATCAGTCCAAATTCGTTTTTTCCAATAAATTGTGTCCTCTAGGTAGTAGATCACCTCTTAGCGCTTGAACAATTACTAGACCTGGGCTTCTCAGAAAACCTCGCCTCTGAAGCCCTCTTAAGAAACGACAACGACAGAGACAAAGCACTGGACCTTCTGATTTCTTAATTCATCAGGCAACTACTTTCTGGCTGTGGTATTACGTATTTAAATAGGTTTTTACGCGTGCAAGTGTATATTTGTCATATCTTATACATGAGTCACTGAGTGGAACCATTCTTACTTGAAGTGTGAGTTTTTGAGATATAGAAATGAATGTCAAAGTTTTAATATCTTCAGTAGTTAATTAGTACGAGTATTAATTACCCATAGTGCCGGTTTTGATTTATTTTGTTCGATTCTCTAAGGTCAATAAAGGTCATTGTAGTAGATTAGAGAAAAACGATTTCAAGACCGTCCGCCAAAGTGATCATATTAACTCTTTTAGGTTTCAATAGTTTAATTTTATCTTAATGTCATGAAATGAATCATTTTTAGTCACCTCTACTTTACTCTATGATAAAGTAATCCGAGGAGTTGTCAGAACGACAATTGCTTAATATGACCTTATGGAGCAGTGTCACTTATCAGTTCTTTTGTGGTTGAAATGACACAGTTTCCAGCTGCCATATTGAATGTTTGCTTTGACATAATCTGGAAATACTCGATATGCATTAATGGCTTATGGCACTCATTTTTGACATTTCAGTGTTTCAGTAGATACCTGTCTATCTAAAATAATGTGTTCTTATTACATTTTGATCACATTTGTTCTGTATTTAAGGGAGGTAAGGAATGCTTGTATGTAGGGTTCTAAACGGTCAATTGACTGAAAAAAATTTACTGGTATTTGATGAGTCACAGTATTGTGCGTAAATGAAAAATCCTAAATCCTGAAATTTCATATACTGAATACTTAAATGTTATTATATTATAGTTCAATACAAAGTTCACGTGATATAATATTTACTTTGGCATAACAAATGTTCGAAGGTCGATTGACAGGTCAAATACCAATCAATTACGTTGCCCTACTTGTATGTACGTGGCCAAAGATATGTGAATACTCGGATGTATGCAAATAAAATTATTTATTAAAAAAATATTTGTTTTATTTGAAGTTTTACGACTTTAAGGCTGTCAAAATACGGCTGATGTCGGTTTCAGCATAGCACATATGTACGTCAAGATAACACTTGGAGACATGTTATCGATAAAGAAAAATTATACATATAGGGTGTCCGATGAACATAAGCCTTAATCCATATCTTGAAAACTATAACTACGAAAAAGTTGAAATTTGGGTATCGTGTTAAAGTGGAAGTGATCTATTGGCTCAAAATATTTAAATGAAAATACCATTCTTGATTATAGCGAAAATGAATGTCAACTTACTTATTTTAAACGGAACACCCTCTATATTATATCAAATTTCTATTCTGCGGAACATTATGAACATTTTCATGTATAATGGTCTATGTTTTAATTTTACATTTAAAAACATATTGCAAAAATCTTCATTTGTATAATTTACGGGTGTCGCTATACCTAAGTACTGACAAATAAATTGAAAGTAGTACTTATTTTTTATTTTAAATATGCATTCGTTGCAAAAATGGAGCGCGTGTATTTAAAAAATAGATTTTTTTACAATTTTTGAATGACAATTTTAGGCTATCTTTTTGAATACTCTGTATGAAAAAACATGATTTAACTCAGTAATCCAAAGGTGTAATTGTCATTTTTTTTTGTAAAATTTTAAATATTTCGTACACCACAAATTTTAGGTAGAGTAGAACCTTATACACGAAAAATGTTCATAATGTTCCATAGAATAGAAATGAATATAAAATAAACAGGGTGTTTCATTTAAGATGGGCGAGTGGACATTCATTTCCGGTTATACCGGAAATGGTATTTTCACAAAATATTTTTAATTAATAGATCATCCTCACTTTAGTATGACACCTAAATTTCAACTTTTCCTAGTTTTAGTTTTCAAGATACTAATAGTAGCCCATATTCGTGAGACCCCCTGTATGTATTTTAAGTAAAAAGCATAAAAGCGTTCTGAAAAAGTCTGAATTTTGAAGTGCTACAGAATGCCGGTTCACTAGGACATGGAAATCTTCTCACGCATTCCGAAAAGACTCGATCGCACTCGCATAACATATAAGCGCATGGACCAGAGGATTCAATAAGCTCCCTTTGATTAGCACCTAAAACGAGAATAAGTAGGTATAAATGTATCAGTCTTATGAGCCATTCAACACAGATAAATTTACAAGTTTGCCTTTGATGATTGACCGGACATTACCCGGGAACATAATTCATTAATATCTAGTCTGGTAGACGCCACGTGGGAAAATGACTTGTACATTGTGATAATTCTTATTTTTTATAAAAAATTCCTGCTTACCACAGAACGGTCGTTTGTTCCAACACCTCCAATGGTATGGTACAAAATACTCCAAATACATGGGACAGTTCGCTAGTTCGTAGCACACGTCGTGCATTTTACAGCATCTAAGGTAAGACACAATAACGCTTTTTGAATAATTCGAGGTACATAGTTATGTGAGTTTTAGAGGTGCATTATTAAATAGGTTGATTGTCAATGATAACTCACTTATCAATACCATCCACAGGATTGCCAGAACCGAGAAATCCACAGAAACAACCATACCCCTTGAAACTTAGGGGATCGCAATCAGTGGCACAAGAGATCATGTTGTAGAGCTCAACTACACCTGAAAAACATGATTGATAGGTAACTATTTACCTAAATTAAACTAATCCAGGATTACATGCCTTTAAAAATTAGATACCTATGGGAGTGTGAGAATGTGAAAAGTAAATTTATGAAAAAGTGCGAAAAAAATTTCTTAAACAAAGAGGATAGAACTTATTAGTAGTTACTAGTACCAAATTATGAAAACCATAGAGAATTAATTACCAAAACGTTAATTTAGAAGATTGCTAAATAAATATACAAAATTCAGTACTGGAATATATCTACCTGAAACCAACGCTCAAAAGTTCGTAAAAAAATAATGTATGGAATAAGGAAATTAATGAAATGAAAAAAAGAATTAATGAAACTACAGAAACGGAAAGATGAGAAAATGTAGAAGAAAGAAATTACTGGATGGCAAGAAAATGAAGTTTCGGAATTTACTGACCCATTTATATAGGTACCTTCTCACCTCTTTTCTTTCTAATTTTCCACCTTTTGATCTCAAAGGAATCGTTGAGGTAACTATCATATTTGATTAACTTTTTTGGTGTTCTTATGGGGTACCCTAGCATATAACTACTACGAAACGAGATACGTTTATGGAAATATTCGATAAATACCCAAAGCAAGTACTACCTTTCTTCGACACTCACGTTAAAACGTCTATTGTGATTTCTTGTGTGAAGGTGCATTTCCATTTTACCTGCAGAGGCATTTTTTGGGGGATAACTTGTGACGATTTCTATATGAAAATGATAATTTTAGAAAACATAAAGCAGAATACCTGTTCTTACCATTAAACATCAACGCATAGAAAGCCACCATTAAACGAAGAATAATCATCACCCTATTTTATTTCTAAAAGATTCGCCATCTCTTAGTAGTTGGAGACTCTCTGCTACTAAACTGAACTTAACAAAGACACCGAAATAAATGCACCATTGCAAATCTAACGACAATGGGATGTTTATAAAATGGCCACAAGCAATTTCCTCTAGCCATAAAAGTGAGGGTTAATTATCAAAACGAGTAATTAAAGTAGAAAAATCGAAATAATAATCAACGCACGTAAGGTGGATGAGACTGCTGGGTACTTCCGCAATAGGTGATTAGAAAATTTGTTTTTGAACCGTTCCTGGTTTCACTTTTTAATTACCCGCTTTGTCTTAAAAAGCATTTAGCATATAGCATATACAATGTTATGGTTTTCATTGCGCCTTGGGCATAGATAATGAGAGTAAAATGCTCTTTTTTTTTTTAAGCGGTGAATGCGAAAGAAATTCTGTTTTATTAGTCTGCGTAGTTCTAAGCGCAAGCAGTAACGCTCGAATGCAGTACTTGGCTGGGTATCAAAAGTGAGCGTGTTTTTCTGGGTTTTCACGAAAAAATCGAATGAACTCTCAATGCGTTTTGACCCAATCTGAAGAACTTACTGTGTTGGAAGATTACATTGTAGAGACTCTTGCATTGCTGTATAATTACAATTAAAATCAACACATTCCATATACAGGGTGATCCAATTGAAATTTGCACACTATTAAATTATCGATTTCATCCAAATATGGGAAAAATGCTAAAATATGTTAATTTTAACTTGAAGGGGGACTAAATTTTGTTGTGATTTCAAAGTAATTTCTCTAAACTTTAAATGGCACAAGGGGCCGGATGACATTTCTTTGAAGCTGTTGCAATTCTTCATGCAACAATGTTTTTTTTTATTTATTTGAGCGATGGGTTTTACAGAACACGGCCTAGATGACTGTGAAAGGAAAAAAACTGGTTATGAAAAAAAATCTATTTAACCAATGTATTGCTCAAAATCTCCACTTCCAACTTTCATACAATAGTACAAGCAATTTTGAAAAGCTTCTCATCGAAAGGTTCTCTTCAAGGATTCATTTTCAAAGCATTTGCCTAAATGCAGGTGGTGTAGCATAAATCTTAGACTTTAAGTGACCTCAGAAAAAAAATGTTTACAAGTTGATCAAGTGTACTGGATTAACAATATTGAAAATTTTAATGAGCGTACAACAATTTAATGATTTTGAAAAACCAATTCCTCCACCTTGAAAAAAAAAACATAGTTACATAGAGAATAGTAGTGTTTCAAAATGGTGTGGCACTTGACTCCTCTTGCCATACCAAATTTTTGAACTGATGGCTCTGGGCGCTAAAAGGATGCAGAAATTACTTTGAAACCAAGATAAAATTGACAAATTCTTGCATTTTTCCCACATTTGGAGATTTCAAGGGGTGCAAATTTTAGATAGGGATACGCTATGTATAATTCACAATCAAATCAAGAAACAATCGACTAAAAACGTTTTATTTCTTGATAGTTCGGTGGTAAGATATTGTTCACAAAGAATTTTTGATTAGAATAGTAATTAATCCTCCAGTTTTGAAAGTCACCGTCAAAACACTGCAATATATCAAGAGTTTAACACTCCCTTGGGGACAACTCTTTTACCAATTACTCATTATATGTAACAGATCTGTTTTTTTTCAAAAATATGCCAAAGATATTATATCTGCTGCACTGGAAGACAGGGTTAACAACTCTTGCATTGGTTAATAAATAGCATTAATTCACTTAATATACAATTTTTCATTAAATTGGGAAAAGCTAAAAAACAGCGCTTCAGTTCTTGATAATTTGATATATATAAAATTATATATTTTATGATCAAGAAATTATTTTTGATTGGTACAGTAAATCCTTGAATTGATGTATGTACATATATTTCTAAATCAGCTTTTAAATTATCTGTGAGGAAAAAGAAATCAAAGTTAATAGTAAAATGCAATCAATACTTTATTTCAATATTATCTAAACTTAACAATTTATGTAAATATAATTCATATTATAATTTTATACATTAAACACAAATTAAAAATTCTCTCAAAGGGCTAGCTACATTCTCCTTGACTTAATTTGACACCTCTGGGTCGATAATCATGAAGCTTCCCCACTAACAACAAATGTCTTCTGGACAAAAGATGTCTTTTCAGACAATTTCTAATTCTCGTTTTAAAACTGCAAATCTTGCACGCGAACACTTTCAGGACGTCATCATCTTTATGGGTCTGCAAATGAACCCGAAGATTCCTGCGATATTTGGTTCTGAAGGAACAAACTTCGCAAATATACAATCCGGAAACATCTTGCAGATCTTTGTGTTTGTCAAAGTGCGAAGTCAATAATCCTCTGTTGGTTGTGGTATAAGAACATTTATCGCAACTGTAGACGTTTTTACAGTCACTATTGGCCAGTTTGGTGGACAAACTACTATGGTGAATAAGGCGAAGATGTCTCAAAAGACATAAGTTTGTCTTATGAGAGGAGTCACATTGTGTGCAATGGAACATGTTGCCTGTTTGAGCTTCAGAATGATTCAAATCATGCCGTTTCAAGTGGCCAGATTGCCTTGTTTTGTAACTGCATTTTGAGCAACAGTACCAAGTTAGTTTAGTTGGATCTTCATGCAAGGCAGTATGAATTTTAAAGTAGCTTCTAGAAGAGGTTTTATAATCGCAATAACCGCAGGAAAATTCCCTTATAATATTTTTGTTATTGTCAGTGACCTCCGTGTGCTGAATCTCAAATCTAAGGATAGAAATACAACTTTTAAGACTGAGGCTTCCAATTGAAGTTTTTAACTTTTTACTTGACATTGTTGTACTTGATATCAATTTCTTCTTGTTTGGTGAAAGATTTATTTGGTGGAAATCTAGAGTTGGGCTCGTTGAAGAAATCATCAGACTCGTCGGATTTGACCCTAAGAAAGTAAGGAAAATGTTTAAATGTTTGTCTAAAATTACATTATTTCAGTTCTACTAACAGGGAGTGGTCATATTTCTCTATAAGCTCATGTTTTATGCTGACGGTGTCTGCACTGCTCTTATAATTGGGATCATTAGGCTCAGTTTTCATTCTTACTACATTATTATTCTTACAATATAAAGGATATTTATATGTGTCTGGCTTCTTTTTGATGTGTTCGTAATCTGTTGAAAAATTATATTACTCGTCAAGAAGTGCCTGCAGTGCTGCTTCTTTGTTTTTTGAATTTCTCTTTCCGAGACCCATACTTATTTTCACCACCTCGCAGTCTTTCCCAATGTTTACGTTCCTGTGCACCGCTGATAATTCTCGAATTTGTCGTTAGGCCAATTCACTCAGGTTTAGTTCGGTCTATGAGTAACCCCATCTCCTTAATAGTCGCTTTCGCATGGAAATGTATGATCAACTTACCATAAAACAACAAAAAAAAAAACTAAACACGATGTCAGCTTGTTTTGTTTGTTTGTTTATTGTTGAAGCGTTTGTTGAATTGTTTTTGAAGCGCACACTAGTTGAAGAATTCAGTTGAATCAAATCACTGGAGTTACCACTGTAGGGTTTTTTCCACCTCCTGCACTAACTACTCTCAAATGCATTCGCTAGAACTTCGAACGCTGGTGTTTTCCGAATCGAATTTTTTGTTCTATCTTGAAATTGCGATAACAAAGCTTTTTCTTATCGTAAATATAGAAGAGTTGAATGCGTTCTCTATTACGTTTATGTGCAGAATCAACATATCATTTGTTCCTGAAGCCCTAGGAAAACATATCGATATCTGAAAAACATCACATGACTCTCAACTTCAAGCCAAGTGCTCGGTGTTTTCGTACAACATCGGCTCCGAAATAACAACTACTGTGACGGTACATTTCGATTTTCATATCCTTCTCGGCCTGGTTCGAGGACGGTGTACGGTGCCTCCGCAATAGAAACGTCCTCTCGCGTTCAGTCTCATTTCGGTGATAAGAAAGGTGTTTTCTCATTAACTGAATCAAAAAAGTCAAAGACACTGTGGTACGTTTCGTCGGCATTTACTAAAAACTCAAATACCTGAGTTGCGTAATTTACAATCGTTTCCTAAACGTAAATTCATCATGTTTAACTTGGTATCCAAGGCGGCTGCAGGAGCCTTGAAGGCAGACTCCGGAGCCCTGTTGAAAACGCTTCCTGCTGTAATCAATGTGCAGCCAGGCAGGACTTACGCCGAACATGTTATACCTGAAAGGCTTAAGGTAGGTGTCTTGCCTTAGGACCAAATAGTTCCTAAGACAAATTCTGCCAAGTTTAACTGGGACACGGACTCTCAATAACTTGAAAACGGGAGCTGAGTGTTGCTTGCTCATGGTTGGTTGGACCAGGTTCATGGAAAAAGTGCTTCTGGTAGAGCACCACCTTGTCTGTACTAAGCTTTGAGCCCAGACAAAATTATGAATTTTTGTTAACTTTAACTGGGACGTCCATGAAGTTCTCCAAGACATGGAAATAGGGCTTGCGGGCTTGTTTGCTGTTGGTTGGTTGAGCCAGTTTCTTGGAAAATGTGCTCCCGACAGAGTTACCGGTTTGTTGATAATAAGCTTTGAGTCTGGTTGCACACCAGAGGTGCATGACCCACAAGATATGCAACATGAGATTTTCAATAATGCTTCATGTCAGTACAGTTAGTCGTTCACACGCCTCAAAAAACGAATGTAGGCCAATGTAATAGGATCAAACACCAAATTAATAAATTTATAATATACAATACATTTATACACTATAATAGATATATAGGGAGATCGAGAATTATGGAATAAAACTTCTAGGAATTATTCAGTGCAACAATAGAAAACCTTTGAATATAAGAGCCCACGGACGAAAATATTTCCCTAAGGCACTACGGCCTTATGATGTTTTAACGTTATGTGCAAAAATCTGTCTCATCGAGTTTTAGTACGTTTCATTTTAATTAGTTTGTACAAAATAACACCACAAGTAATTGTCCAAAATGTCGCCCTTGAACTTGAATGATCTTGTTTAAACAAGGTATGTACATGGTTTTTGCAGGCTTAGCTAAAAATTTGGTAATCATTTTAAACGACTAAAAAATGCCGTAGCAATTTATGTAATCAAATATTGCTTTATTTTCATTAGAGTTTCATAACCCAAACACTTAACATGTCTCCACAGAAAGAAATCTATAAGTGTCAGATCGGGTGACTTAGGAAGTCACGGTACTAGACCTTCCATGCCGATCTAATGTTGTCCGATTTGAGAACTTAAATACTGAATATGAGATACAAATAAATGTGTTTTGAATAATTACTGTGGTGTTATTTTCTACAAATAAATTTACATAAAACGAAATAAATTCGATAAAATAATTTGGGAAATAACTATTTTAAAGCATTATAAGCCTGTAACGTTTTACGGAGGCATTTAGGGACATGGGTTTTTATGTTTAAATGCTGTCTTTTGTTGCACTGAATAGTCCATAGAAGTTTGAACCACCCTGTATAAACTATAGTAGATATGTATATTATAATAGATTATTAAACTAAAATGTTTTATTAATTACTAATGACTTATTATAAAAACTGGGAATTTTGAACAGTTAGGGAAAAAGTTATTTGTTTCACCAGGCAGAAAAGTAATAAATTTATTACCGCGCCAGTATTCAGGGCCAAATCGAAGACGAGGTCATGACACAGACCAAGGCCACAGATTTACATTTTTTATTAAGTAAATTACGTATTTTTTTCTCCTTTTTCATTGTATTTTTGTGTATTTTTTACATGTATTTGATCGGATGAATGATCGTCCCAATCTTCTAATAGTACCAATGAGGGAGAGGTCCTAGTGCGTGCTTCCAATTTGAGCTGCTGAAAGGGAGCTAGTTGAACTGTTGCAAAAAAAATCCTACTCATGTAAATGATCATGATTATGGCACCAATTTGTGGGCTCTTGCATCTTCTAACTTTTGAAATAGTTTTTCCATTGGCTTTTACATTTTTAGTATGTAAATGTCACATCTTAGTAGCTCTTAATGATAAATAAGTATTTGGATTTTACCTCGTTGGCTAATTCTCCTGAAAGCTTATTTCCGGAAAGACTTCCCATTTCTCGTGACATTTCACGGATTATAATATTCGGTGACCCAGTTCATCAGTAGCGGAGGTATGGGCGTTAACAACCAAAGATTCAACAAAAAAAAAAACACCCATACAAAAAAGAGAAAAATAAGCGTTTGCATTCTATGGACTATCCTCTTATAGACGAAAAATTGAGATACTTTTTATGTTTTTTCTCCTGAATTTAATTCTCAGCCATTTGCATTCAAAGAAAAAAAGCGAATACGTGTACTGAATATCTAAATCCGGAAGTAGATACGGCTCATTCGACATTTATTTTCGCCTCAGATGTAATTCTAATGTCCTCAAGGTATTTGATTGGATTGTGGTTGCTATTAGTATATGATTGATAGTGAGTCAAGGTTACCTAGATTTGTGGCTTACATCTCCAAAGAATCGTTAGACTAACTTTCTTTCGAAGCAAAAGAAATTACGACATGGAGACATTACGTACTCGAATGGTATGCTATTGATAAGGAGGGCGTCAAGTGTCTTACGCGAGGCACGTTTTAATATTTCAAGAAACACGTGGAAATATCAAAGAGGATTAAAGTAGATTTTCTGTTGGCAATAACTGTGTTTATTGCCAAAATATGCACGTTCAATTTTTCCAAGTGAAACCGTGAAATGTCTCACAAATTGCTACTGCGCTAAAAATAAATATAAACCACTCCAGGTCGTTGGACCTGTGGATGGATTGGCAGAATCCATAATACAGAATATTAAAAAAATACATTTGGGTTTCAGACATCTCTCTTTGAATTGCTCCTCATAAAAGTGTTCAGAATAAATTATTCGTCCGAATACGCACTACTTTCAAAAAGAAGGTTCTTATGTTTTAAGTGGCCCAAATAGGCCTCAAATTCACAGCATTAACATAATTTTTGCTCCTCGCAAAACTTTCTAAAGTTTAATGCCTATTCTCACGTTTAGTATACAATAGGCGGCAATCAGACTACAGTGAAACGATTTGGATGACTCCGCTTCTCATCCAGATTTGTTGCCAAGACGAAAATAGCACTAGAATTTCATTATACAATAGCGGGTCGAATATGAATTTAAATGTATCCAAATTATTTTCAATTTTCAGGATTTTGTATTATCTCATTTGTCCCCAGGATATGCCCGACAACCCGAACCCCAGATTCTTTGACATGGTGGAGTATTTTTTCCACAAGGCTTGCGTCCTGGTTGAGGACAAACTGGTCGAGGATTTGGCCAAAGTCAAAGGATCGAAGCTGACTCTGGAGCAGAGAAAAGCGAAAGTTCGGGGTATCCTTACGCACATGGAGCACTGCGATCACATAATTGAAGTGGCTTTTCCCATTAAGCGGGATAACGGAGAATATGAGGTTGTCAAGGGTTACAGGGCGCAGCATAGTACTCATAGGTTGCCCTGCAAAGGAGGTAAGTGCCAGTTCTGTTATCAACGTGGAATTTCGATTTTTCTGACAAGTAGACTTCAATTCTTCTTAACATCAAGGACACTAATGGTGTTATTAGTAGATTTCACATCAGGGGCGTAGATGGTACTCTTTCAGATAAATTAGATAGGGAATTTTTTGTGAATCTTTAAGCAAGAAGAAATTCTGAAATGTGCACGAAGTACGCCAATGAACTTTTCTTTGCTGACTCTCAAATTTTTCCAGAAATTTCATGATGGCTCTAAGCATTCTCATTCAACAAGCATAAGTAGAAATTAAGGGTGTAGATAGTATTGTTCCAGAATTTTTTTTTAATAGACTTTTAATGGATCGTTTGGCAAAGGATTTGATAATTGAAGGTCTGCGCCAATGAAATCGTCTTCTGTTTTCCAGAAAAGCCATGGAAAAGTTTTTGATAATTTGCTAGCACCCGTGTCAAAGACAAGTACAAATCAAAGGCGTGTAAGAAACTTTGAAAGTGTCGACCTATGCCAGTGAATTCTCTATGACGAATTTTCACAGTCTTCCTGTAAATTGGAGAAATTCCAAGCTCTCTAATCAAGGATACGTGCAAATCACTGATCCAAATTTTTAATGTTAATATAAAGGCTTTTATCGAGGATTACAGGCATGATCCAACAAAATGAATGATATATTTTTCTGATTTCAGTAATTAAATTTAATAATAGTTCCTTTAGGTGTAACCAAGCACTGATAACATGTAGGCACGGAGTAATAATTAACATTTAAAACGATTCAATTGGTTCGAATTCGAGGCGTGTTTTCATGCTTTGAATTACGCAAGGTGTTTGTTCATGTGTATGCGTTATGATGTTGGATTTTCCATCTATTTTTATTCGGCGAAGTGTCACCGAGTTGCTATGGCGAATGACTTAGGGAAGAGGAAATCAGATGATTTTTTAACGCTTTTCTTAACAGGTTAATCGCTGATGGTAGTTAGATAAGATTATTACGAAATTTATTGCACGTTTCATGAAGTTCTCTGATACAGTGTAAAGTAATTATTTGAGTTATTAACATGCCACGATAATCATTTACAACGCGAAATAAATTTTCGCTTAAAATTTCATAAGTCTTTATGGTTCCATTTTACTACGGTATTATCAACACTATTAAGACTTTCGTGAATGAATAACGATAGTCTCGGTTATAGTACATCTAATTCTCAAGACATTCCCATTTCTTTGTTCGGATTGAAAAATTTATTTGACCGAAATCAGTGGCGCACTGGCAATTTCCTCGATATTTGCTAAATTCCATGCTAGCCTTCGAGAGCCATGACATATTTGAGGGGGATAAGAAAAGGGCGCCAAATGAATTAAGGCCACCCTCTTTCCCCTCTTTTGCAATTTGCAAAATTTTTCCCGTTTTGAGAGACAATGTATGTCGATGAATTTTACACAGAAATTGATTTTAAAGTCTATGAAATGGCGAAGGGAGAGTTTTCTTTAGACTTAAATTCTCAAATTTATATTTACTTATTTATTTGAAACCTCTGTCTAAATTTCTCTCACATGTTTCCATTCTTCGTTTTAAAAGCGAAAGGATAAATAAAACAAAGGGATTGGCCAAGGGACGCAACCGTTCTTTAAATTTTCGATTTCTACCAGTATTAGTGTTGGAATGAGGCATTTTTACTATGCGCTACATTTCATTGCCCACTGGAATTTTACGAGCTTCTTGCCTTTTAACGTCGAGCTTTTAAAAACGAACTTTCCCTTTTTTAGTCGTACCGGTTCGAATTTTGCAA
Organism: Euwallacea fornicatus; assembly: GCF_040115645.1. Classification (NCBI taxonomy): domain Eukaryota; kingdom Metazoa; phylum Arthropoda; class Insecta; order Coleoptera; family Curculionidae; genus Euwallacea; species Euwallacea fornicatus. The sequence goes on along the minus strand of NC_089559.1, from coordinate 2,318,482 downwards.
TAAAAAATCCATTAAGCATGTACCATCGCGTATTATTACTATATTGAACGAGAAATAAAGCACTGATGTTCCACCCAACATCGAGAGCTTTAAACAGCCCTTCAGCACAGTTGGACTCATATGGTATAGAAGTTTATATAATGAGGAAACAACGTTGAGCTACAGAAGTTTTAATTATGCAGGCAAAATGTGAATTGTTTTAACCTTGAACTACGTATGAGATGTAAATTTAACTGTAACAGTCCTCTAATTAAATAAGATGCTTCGTTGTATGAAATGTATGATAATTGAAAAAAATATCATTGAAGTAGTATTAGTACATATTAGCCTTGTTAGACCGTTTCTGACGTTATCACTATCGTCATTAGTTAGTGGTATCTAAAATGGTACATTGTTGACTGTGTCATTGCCACTGTTGATAAAATTCTGGGCTTCAGTTTTAAATAAAATATACAGAAAAGCTAAAAAAATATGTTAGCAGTGTTTTTATAAATTTTAAATTTAACCCTCTGCACATTTTTACATTTTTGGATTTAAAGGCATATTAAAATATCATATGGTTGCATTTAAAATAAAAAAGTTGAATCGTGGTACATATTTTCAAGTTACTCTGCACGTTTAAAATTATGTCCAGCTCTGCCTCTATCTCATAATTTTTGCTGTTACCCCATTATCCTATCTCTACGAGATAAGACAAGGAATTTTTCGAGAGAACAATAATTCTGCCTCTAACTGTCAATTAATATACATTTTTGTCATAAACGTGACGCATATTTTACTGTAGTTCGTTATAGGCGTATTTTAAGCTACCAGCATTCATTACAGGCATGCGTTTTTCACCCGATGTCAACAAAGACGAAGTGAAAGCTTTGGCCGCCCTCATGACTTTCAAATGTGCCTGTGTGGACGTACCGTTTGGGGGCGGTAAAGCCGGCATCAAAATCGATCCCAAAAAGTACTCCGAACACGAGCTGGAGAAGATCACTAGGAGATTCACCTTGGAACTGGTTAAAAAAGGTTTCATTGGTAAGAATTTCACCTCTTTTGATAAATTATTGGAGGATAAATGTCATTGTCACCATACGAAACTGTCAAAATTTTACATTAGCAATGTCTTAGGTCATTGTGAGTTTAATAAATTATAAAATAATATTAACAACGACATTGATTCTAGCTTTCATATAGAGTTAAAGAGTTTTGCAGCATACTGGGTTACGTATGACATATGTCATTGCCGCTATATCAAAATGTCACTCAGTTTTAAATGAAATTTGATTACGCCCCTGTTTTCATGAATGTTGTTTTATTAGTATTAAATTGAGTAAATTTTCCTGAACGGATTCAAATGATTCGTGATTATTCATCAGTAAATGAAATATCTAGATCAATTTCGACTTATCAATTTGAACTTTTATGACCTAATATTTGTCGAACAATACATTTCAGTCACGTGCCTATTTTTAATAAATAAAACGAGAACGTTTACGCTCATGGTGTTTGCCCCGTTTTTCGTGCTGGTGCTGTTGCTATTGTGAAATTTAATATTTATGCATTACGTATGTGGATACGATTCATCAGAAGATTTAGAATTTCTTAAGTTAATTAGGCAAAACATGATATTTTAAGAATTTTCGGTTACTTAAATAGGGGCGGGATTTTCAAAAGTATTCTATCAGTTTAATTCAGTCGGGTTTCCACGGCAACGACGTATAAACCTGGGAAAGTCGATATATGTATTTGGCTAAGGATAGCTATAATTACAAAGGCTCAGCTTCGGGACTACGTAAATTAAGTTGGCTTCCATACAGATAAGTCAAGGACCCACGTGTCTTCCGGCTTATTTTAGATATTGTTCTCTCTAATTTTTACGGTTTTATAAGTTAACATTTTTTAAACATCAGGACCCAGCATCGATGTCCCAGCTCCTGATATGGGCACTGGCGAAAGAGAGATGTCCTGGCTGGCGGACACATATTCAAAAACAATCGGTTACCGAGACATTAACAGTCACGCTTGCGTCACTGGAAAACCCATAAATCAAGGAGGCATTCACGGGAGAGTTTCGGCGACTGGCAGAGGTACGTAACCGGTTGTTTTACAAAAACAACAGATTTCAACCCCAAGGAAATTCCCATATATGTATATGTCCAAGTTTGCGACTATCATCATTTTCATTTTCACTAAATTATTGAGTTGATTTAGGTGTGTTTCACGGAATTGAGAACTTCATCAACGAAGAGTCGTATATGAAACAGTGTGGTTTGACCACTGGTTGGAAGGGCAAAACGTTCATCGTCCAAGGGTTCGGTAATGTCGGTTTGCACACTATGAGATACCTGGACAGAGCAGGAGCAAAATGCATAGGAGTTATCGAATACGACGGATCCATATTTAATTCTAATGGAATCAGTCCGAAAGTAAGTTGTCCGTGAATATTCAAATTTATATTTAAGCAGCGGTGTAGTTGAGAAAATTCAATAAAAAAGCTTAAACGTTATATTACGACGTATTAAATTTTACCTTCTACTCTTGAAGGATTTAGAAGAATGGAGAGTGAACAATGGAACTATTAATGGATTCCCCGGAGCTGATAAATTCGAGGGTGATCTTCTATATCATCCCGTGGATATTCTTGTTCCTGCTGCCACTGAGAAAGTGATCCACAAAGGAAACGCTCATCAAATCAAAGCTAAGGCACGTTTTTATCAAACAGTTTTATTCTTGTCGAATGTAACTGTCATTGTCAATGTTTAAGTTTTATTGACAGAAGTGATATGTAGCATTTATACAGCTCCTAAACATTCTACTCTAGACATACGTTAGAACAGGTTTTGACAGTCATTTGTTTCTGTAGTTAATAGCGGAAGCCGCGAACGGGCCAATCACGCCGGCCGCCGATAAAATTCTCATCAAAAACAACGTTTTAGTCATTCCAGACTTGTATGTGAACGCCGGCGGTGTGACCGTGTCCTATTTCGAATGGTTGAAGAATATCAATCACGTATCATACGGACGATTGACTTTCAAGTACGAAAAGGATTCCAACCATCATTTATTCCGTAAGTGATGAAGCGAAGGGATTGATGTGTAAAAAATTTCCTTAATACGTTCTTAGACAGTGAATTTAGGTTGAGATGTATTTTCTTTGTTTAGAGTCTGTTCAAGAATCTTTAGAAAGGAAATTCGGCGATAAAATCCCCATCACCCCATCCCAGGCTTTCACGAAAAGAATAGCGGGTGCGTCAGAGAAGGACATTGTCCATTCCGGTCTTAATTTTACCATGGAGAGATCCGCAAAGGTAAGTTTGTTTCCTATTAACTGCCAATTATTTGTTGATTAATTTCGCAGTAAATTTTTGAGTGATGTTTTGTTTTCTTGCATTTTTACATTTATTTTTATGTGTATTCAAGGAGACGCAACGTCGATGGTTTTATTGGATTCATCAGATTTTATAATTCTGTATTGATGAATAAGTCTTGTTCTTACATTCAACTCAAGAGCCCCTAAAAACTTTAAAAATTGTACAATCTCAGTTAGACTGGTATCGATTGGCTTTGAAGTGAAATACGGGGCTCATTCACTAGTTGGTTCCGACATGTTTAAATTTTTCTTTGAAGGACAATAAATACTTCTACCACTTTTTTGAAACACACATAAAAATCTAAGAACTATCGGTCGGTTGATACTTAAATGGACAAGCGAACGTGATTCTCGCGTTGTTGCGTTTAAGCTCTGTTCCCACGTATCGCCAGCCAGCTCTACACTCTAAAATCATAATTGTTCAATGGTCAAGGTGGAGATCTGGACTTTTAATTCTAGTTGCTGTAAATGTCTTAGAATATTTGTGGATCGTTGTAAAACCATCGAGTTTGAGATTCTCTATATGTACAAGGTAGCCTCTATAAAGGAAAACTTTCAACCTACAAGTATCTCATCATAATTAATGGGCTCCCCTGTTCAAGCCGCACGTAGTGCCAAATCAAGTTAACCTCTTTGTTTAGTTTTAGTAGTTATTTTGAGGCGTTTGTACGTGCTTTGCAACAGTTAACCTATTTTCTGCAGAAAGTCGGAATCAAAAAGCTCATTGGTCGTAAACTAGAGCCGAAGTTCACTTCGGTTTTCATCTGTTCAGGCTCAAAATTGGCACAAAGTAACATTTTATTTCAGGCCATGCAGGCGACCGCCCAGATCTATGGGCTCGGACTGGACCTTAGGTCTGCTGCATATATCAATTCGGTGCAAAAAATATTCCATACGACCAGCACCGCGGGTTTTGCCTATTAAACTTCGAGCTCCCCCTCCAAAAATACGTACTTATTGGAACCATAAGTTGCCTTATTCCATTTTGTAACATGAACAACTTATCAAAATTTTCAAATGTCAGATGTAATTCAACGTTGCCAATGCTGCCCAGGTCCATTAAAGAAGTCGAGTTCCAAAACTTTTCACCTGATCTCCATATTTCAATATACATTTCATTCCTTTGTCATTGAATTTGCGAAAAATCAAAAACGACATTCCTCTTGCAAGTGATTCAGGTACTTAGTATTAAGCAGATAAACTAGTATTCTTTTACAACATGTTAAATAGGATTAATTGCTTTTTAGGAAATTGTTTAAACTGTTATATTTGCGCATTTATGTTGAAGAAACGTCTTATCCACGATAGGGTCCGTTTATTAGTGTATTCGTTGTTGAATTATTCATAGAACGAGCCATTTCTGAAGTTTTTCGGTTTGACACGACAATGACAGTTACAAATGTCGAAGACTGTTATACTAAGAAAAAATTGAAGACCTGTCAAAAGTTCAATTTAATATGACCGCTGGGAGCAGGGTCACTGTCAGTAACATTGAATTGGAGCACCCATATTGAATTGTTGTTTTGAAGGGTTCAAATGCCTTCCAAAAAACTCAAGTGCCAAACAAGTGTAGGGCTTCGCTGCATACTTTAAAGCCGCCCTGTACAGTACTCACACCGGATCTTCAGAAATGCGCTTATTATTTTCGAAATTCTCATTCGTTATTGTTATATTACCTTGAAATATAGACGTGGCATATCATTTACACCTTTAAAGCTATTATATTATGACAATAAATGATAATTGTTTGAAATTATTGGAGTTTTAATTGACTGATAAAACGTACACATTGGAGGGTTTTATTTTTAAATTATAAATAAATGGAAAATAGGTTAATTTGAGCAGTGTTAATTTTTTTAAATTTAACTTTGGTTTGCCTTTTATGTTGTGTTGCATTATTGTGAATACTAACATCATGAAACTACACGCTGAGGGTTGGTTTTTAGTGTGTACCGTCCCAAATTGATTTGAAATCTATGGAAGAGCTATAGAGCCGTTAAAAGTCTCTCTTGGCACGTGAAGTCAGTGGCTTATAGAACTGAAGTCAACAATTCTGTGAACTCATTAAAACTATTCAGATGTCGACAGTTTAAATTTAATGAAAATTGTGTTTAAATTGTCGCTATATTTCTTCGATCTACTGACCAACCTTTTAACCTATTGCGCCTATAGGACTTTTCCCATGAGTAGCACATTCGTCAACACTGTGTTAACAGATTTTTATGGCTGTATTCAGCAAAGCTAACAGTTGGGCAGCTATTCGAAAGACCGCAACAAAAATAACTTCAGGTTGCTAGTTACTAATGAAAGGTATTTAAAGGGTAACGTGTCATTTAGGACAAATCCCAATACTATGAAATCTGTTGAATGCGGTCATTATTATATTGTTTGCTCATATGGTGTGCTTATTCTGCAGGCAATTATGGACACCGCTTCAGCGTATGGAATGGGCATAGATCTGCGATCTGCTGCTTACATTAATTCCGTTCAAAAAATATTCACCACCACCACGACAGCTGGCCTTACTTTTTAGTCGCTTTAGCAACGGGTATAGCTATCTATGTGCTTTTTAGTTCTGTCTTGTAGTTTTTACTTTGCGTGTGGTTATGAAATAGCGAAACCTGATCCTGACTTGAGTTTTCTAAATAAACATTGCAGGCAATCATGAAGTCAGCGCAGCAATACAACTTGGGCATAGATCTACGATCAGCGGCGTACATCAACTCTGTCGAGAAAATATTCATTACCACCACAACAGCAGGGCTAACGTTTTAAGTCCGTTATCTTTGGAACATCACAAGTTAAAAATCTTATAATAAGATTGAACGAATTACTTTTAAATTAATTTGCCCTTTAAGATTTTCACTAATATTAACATAGTTCGTGTTAAGTACTTAAAATATTATCTCAAAGAATTACTCTGATAACATTTACTAAACTTTTAGGTTTCCATGTGAGACGTACGTTCAAGAGTTTTAAAATTATTGTAATATATCATTGATTATTTAAATATTTGATGTTTTATTTTGACAAATGAAGGACATACAGCATTATATGTGAAGTTACGTTAACTTGCGTGTTTAATGACATTTCCAGCAACAGTAATCATTGATAAACTTAAGGAAACTACCAAGATATTTTTAATAATTTATTATAATTTATCGATTAATTTTCAAAATGGGAAATAACAGTAACAATAGCATAATATGGTACAATAAGGAAACCCAACTTTCCCTTGAGAAATAACGATTAAGGATGGGCTATAACATGCATATGGAAAACCTTAGAAAAATATAAGAAGCGTTGATTAAAAAATAAAAGTGTAAAATTGACTCTAAATTGTAACAGTACCACTATCACTGTAACAAACTTCAGCCACCACGTTTCTATGCAAATTGATTTATTTTAATTCTAAAAACACTGGAAAAGAAATATAAGCAATGTGAAGAATTAAACGTCGAAATGACTTACGTTTTGTAAATTCAAGAAAAATTTAATTCAAACTACGTAGAGAAGAGAGCGAACTGGAGATAGAGACAGTCAATGTAAATGACATGACAGGTCGTATTGCAGATTTAACTGTGATTTTATGTATATGCTTTAAGACGTGGTATTACCATCAATTAGTGTTTTAACATCATTTGAAGGTGTTTTCAAAATTCCCGAATACGAATCCTGAATCATAAGTGAGACAATTGGAAGGAACATTCGTTGAAGATGATGACTTCAATAAACGTCAATTCGGGTGATTACTTCATTTCCTGGGGTTGGAGTATTTCTTACTGCTTTTTTTAGATTAATGGACCGCAAATAAGGATCGCGGGAGGTGACTTCAAAATAATTTGTGTTTTACATGATAAAGACCGTTAATCAAGCTTTTATTTGAATGTTGTTTAATGCTGTGAATAATTCGCCTTCGCACTAAGAGATATGTACGCTCCCTGAAAGTGACGTAAAAATAATTTGCGGAGTATTTCTCACTGCAGTTCATCGAAAAAGAATTGAGAGGGCACATTTTTCTGTTCGAAAACTACAAGTTCAATCACCGATAACATATTTCATGGGAAACGCGAGAGTCAGGTCTGAATTTCTTGCAGTTGCGTAGTTCCACCACTACAATCTCTGTCGTTGACGGTTAATATTCCACACACGATTCACAGAAAAATCACTTGGTTAAATGCCCAAAGACTCTAAAATTTTAATTGCAAAATTTATTAAAGACCGTTGCGTCTCCAGCTCCATTTCTCAGAAACTCACATCAGCTGATTTGAGTAACAGGTATGTTAAAAATGATGAATATTGTCTTTATGGAAAAACAATTGAAAGTGACTTAATTTGAGGTCAGTAAGGCAAGTAAGTGGTAAGTAAGATTAGGAATTTTCTTGAATGGAGTGACAGGTGCGCCATAACCGATACGGACTTCGTTCCCCGAAAACAAAATATCTAAAAATGAGTAGGAACTATATCGAACGAGTTATCTCCAAATACAACAATTTTCTTTTTCAGTTAAGACAAAAGTCTCTTTATGTACATTTTTTCTATTTTTGAACTGTAATACTGTGCCGCAAGTAATAGGCAACGACAAGGAACCACTATTGGCTATCATCCTCCTTAAACTTTCCTCGACACACGTAGACGTCAACATTTCGCAATAAATTTATGAACATGGTAATGATTTTTTCGTTAATGCAATCATCGAAGTAGTCCTTTTCGTCTACCCACTGAAAGGCCACATATTCAAATTTCTTATCTTTGAATCCCTTGTTCAGCTTGTTGATTTTGTCAATACATTTGCCTAAACTAAGAAAACTCAACGGGTCCTGCGAGGTGTCTCTCACTATGCACCCGCACACTCCGAGATTTAATAGTTTATCTTCGTGATAGACAATTTCACCCAGAAGTTTCGGTTCATATTTTTGAAATGCGGGCAGGAAGTGCGTTTGTTTCGCCATTTCCAACATGATTTCATCCGGATTGCCTTTCGCAAGCGCCAAGTAAATTAAAAGCGTGTAGGAGTCGATTTTTGTTATCGGATATTCTTCAATCACCAACTTGCACTTTGATTTTCTCTCCTCCACTTGTTCGCTCTAGAAGGAAAAGAGCCGAGTTAGAGAATGATGTTTGCTCTAGATTGCATTAAATGGAGAATTTTTATATTTCAATAAGGTTGTATAATAAATTATGAAACGTCATAGATACATAAAAATACGTAACAGGACTATGATTAGATAAAACAAGTTTGACGATATAACTTTTAGAGAATAAGCACTGACCATGTGATATAACTTGTTACGTCATTGAGGAAACTCGCCCTAATTCCAATCAACCTTGAAAAATTTTAAGTCGCAGTCAACTGTCATTATTGTCAAGGTCACTACTATTGTTAATGTCAAAATTGATACTAAAATGTTATCGTCAAATGTTTGTTTGTCCCATTGAAAGTGTGTCACGTGATGGCCAATGCTTAACACTTTGTATAAATTTGGTTAAAAAGATTTATAATAAAATTTGACTACATATTTACAGTACATTATTTCTTTAATTAAATTTATTTATTTTTGCTTGCTCTAGGAACTTCCGAAGATTTGGTCTGCAGATATTTCTTACTCTTTCCGTAATTCTGAAAAAGGCAATTTCTTATTTATAAATAGTTTCCAAGTAGCATTTTACGTTCTACCATATTGCAATTTTTTATTAACCATGTTATTTGTAATTTAAGAGAGAGAAACGGAATTGCGGACTGTCAAAATCTTACCATAGAGTATAAAGAGAGGCATCACTGTATGATACTCTGCTATAACTCAAGAAAAAGAATTGTCAATATATTGAGAAATATTTAAATGAGATATCACTGGACTCTGCCTGCCATTAAAACAAACCACATATCACCTATCTGCGTTATTTAAACAAAACATAATGCTAAGATCCATTTGGAAAAATTTGATAATATACAGACGACAAATATATTTAAACTAACTAGTTAAAGACGTAACAAAAATCTAAACTAATCAATATCGTCTAATTTGGCTTACCCTTACCTGTTGCAAACTGCACACACGAATCTCAATGTCCATATCTTTGAACAGACACTCCAGCATTGATTTTACTTTATCCCATTCTAATCTGTCTAATCCACAGCCGAGTCGAGGAACTGCAACTTTCTTCACCTGCAACGAATAAAAAATCATCAAACTTTCACAGTTGCTTTTAAGTATTCGTTGTTTTGATGTAATTCTTTCTTTAAGGAAACCAGTATCGTTCCAGTAAAATCAAAACATTAATAATAGATAATCTTGGTTTAAACTCTGCTTTACAAAAAACAGAGTACTTACATCATTTTCCCTGAAGTGCTGTCTCATCTTCCATAGTGACTTCCACAAAGACAAATAGGTGGGTTTTGCGGTAGACTCTCTCTTAGTGATCAGGTAGTATACGTAACGATTGGCCTTGTCGTCATGTAAAATGGCCAAGCCGCCCTGTTTCGCCTTTTGATCCAATAACTCAGGAAGGCTCTTGAAGTCACGCCTTACAAAAGAAGAAAACGCATTAAATTTATTATTATTTAATACAACAGTTGGGGGAATTACTTGAAGGCAACCGCAATCCCGCTGCCCATGCGAAGGTCTTCAGCTACGCAGTGGGCAAGGGAAAAATCCTTTGGTTGGTCGAACAAGTCTCCAACAATTTCGTTCACAACTTTGAACTCTTTAATGTTTTCCCAGTCTTTCCCCCATTGATCAAATTCCTTTCCTACCACATCGACGTCTCGGTTGCGATCACAATAAGCAGACAGTTGACTAAAAAATTTTCGTATTTACGATTTTTTTAACTAAAAATCAATCAAAGGGAAAAATATAAAAAAGGCCGGAAACGGAAAATAATTTGTGAAATGACAACTTCAATAAACATGACAGTAACATTGATATGTTTAGCTATGATCCACTAAGATTAAGTATGACAAGTTTCAAGACGTGCATAACTTACCCAGGGTTACTAAGGTGCTGTTTTTCCCGCTCCATTCTCGGATCCACAAATTTCCGGGTTTCCCATACGTTGTTCTTTTTAAAATCTTCCTCTTCTGGTTTTGCCTCAGGTTTTCTCTGACAGGATTTAACCGTTCCTTCTGCAACAATTTTTCCGCGATTTGATGATTCTTCACTTTTGTTATCGCTTGTTCGTTTGGCATGTACTATTACATCCTTAGTTTCACGCTTCTTATCGTGATCCCTTGCCAACTGGTACTTATTTGTCGCTCTCCTGAGGTTTATATCCCTCCTGTTGTCGCTATATTCTGTCGTATAACAATATTATTGAGAGACATGGTACTATGTAGCGGCATTTGTCTCAAATTTCACAATTTTTGACCGCAAATTATATAAATATATTTATATTTTGTATGTTTTAGGCTTTTATTCTGTTGAAATATGTTTTTTTTGTAGGTGGTTTTTGTTAAGATTGACAAATGTCAAATTCACGCAGTTGCACAAGTTTGGTAACATTGAATTTATCCCTGAATAACCGTAATTTTATGACTGCCTTTTTATCATAATATTTAGTAACATATTAGACAGGTGTAAACAATTTTCACTAACCACACTGGATATTGGTAAACCTACTAGAATTCACTATTGGTCAATCATAATCAGAACCAAAAGCGAAAGGAAAAATTTTGTTAAATTTTGATTAGTTGCTGAGATATAACTAGTTGGTTCGGATCTTTTACATGAAAGTCCACTCCAATCCACACCTAGACCCGTCATTAGTTTTAATTGTTTTTCTCAAACTAACGCTAATAAAAAGTTAAAAACAAAGTAAAAAAACAGATTGTTTTGTTCCTTACCTTCATCTTCTTTTGTAAATTTTCTTGAGACTTCGATAGAATTAAGGCTCATTAACGTCTTTTCTGGAGCAGTAGGAAGGCTGGAATTATCTAATTTGTTGCCATCTTTCTCTCCTGGTTTTAGCTGTTTCTCTCGACGAACTCTTTCAGGTTTTTGCTGCCGCTCAGTTATTTCGACTTTTTCTAAATGTTGGTCCATCACAATAGGCTTCTCTTCCTCATCTCTATTCACATTCTCCTTGGGGGGGCTTGCAAGGCGTGGTTGCCCTGTCAGAGGGGAGCTTTTATCTCGCTTTCTCCACTTTAACATACGACTTTCGGATACTTTCGAATCTTGCCTGGAGGTTTCACTATCCCTTTCCTTCCACCCCTTGCTTTCTTCCCCTTGTTTCCTCTTCTCTATTCCATTGCGATTAAAATTAAATGTGTCTGTTTTTCTAGTTCTAAGTACATGATCAGCACCTCCAGCACTATTCACACCCCTAACTGAGTCTTTTTTTCTCAATCTGCGTTGGGTCTGAGGGCTTCCTGAAACTCTTCTCCGGGTCCTAGGAGACTTACTGCGATTTTCCTTGATATTAGCTTCCTCTGGTACTTGGCTGATGTTTTCTGTATGATTGATGATTGGGACTTTGTCTTCATTTCTGGAATTTGCATCTACATCATGAAAATCTTGACTTTCCTGGTGAGTATCGCTATTCCTCCTCCAGTTAACTTCTCCAGTCAGTATCTTGCTGCTTTCCGTCTTTTCGTCATTGCCAGGTGATCTTTGATGTCTGAAATTACCTCCTAATAGTTCCCGTGAGTCTGGTTGCTGGTAACTATCTTTCCTAAAGAATTTCTTTTGAGAGCGTTCCGTTTTATGTTCTTGTTGGTGCCAATTTCCTCCTCCTCCTCTATAGTGCCCACCGCCTCTGCCCCTACTGTTGTCACTACTATGGTAGGTCCCTCGAGTCGAAGTCTTTTTTTCCCATTTAGTACCATCATCAAATTTCTCCTTGCGGGGAAAATCATTATCTCCAAACCGTACATCGTCTCTTCTACGATTAAACTTCTCTGAAGGTCTGCGGTTGTAGTCTGAATTTGAGTATCTTTCCCCACATCTTCTAGGAAAACTACGCGGCGGATAAATGTTTCGACGAAAACCTTTCTCATAATTTTGGCTCTGATCTTCATGAGAATAAGTTCCAGAATCTTGAGAATTTACGAAAATTTCTTCAGAAGGGTGTTCTGAGTAATCTGACGAATGGATAGCTTCTTTAATTATTGAACCGGCTTCAATAAAATTACAGTCTACTTGATTGATGGGCATATGGGCAGAAACCTCATTAAGCTGGTTAAAAGAGGATGGGAACTCTGTTTGGATAGGTTGGCCCAAATGATAATTGATGTTACAGGCTTGAATGGGGGTACTTTGATATTCAGGAGGGGATGATGTTGAAGGCACTAGAAATAAACAATAAAATTGAAATGAAAGTTATTGGATAAGTTCAACAGAATCAACAGTTACACAACTGTTGCATCAAAAAGATTTTACTCTTATTTCTTTCCAATCAAATTCTAATGGTTGCGTGAATAAACTGAAAACAGTAAGTAATAGAAGATATGCTTAAAAATGATATGTTACATCAAATTTAATTTGTGAGCTATTAATTTTTTTATGTTTTTATTTTACACTTATTTTTGCAATATCCAGTGAATAATGTACATACCTGAGTTTAAGTTCCCTGTTGGCACAAATGCAGGTGCATTCGGATTTAATTTTGAAAAAGGTTTGGGGTTCACAGGTAATCCATTGACATTAATCCAAGTGGTCTGCATTGCGGCCATTATATTGAATATATGCGAATCCCCTGAAAAACATTAGAAACTCTCGAAAAAAATACTCAAAACCCCTTGAAAATGTTAGAAACTTATCAAGCTTATCAGGAACCCTTGAAGAGCATTAGAAACTCTTGAAATATGGAATTAATCCTCAAAAATACCAGAAACCTCTGAAAATAGCACATGCTCTTAAAAATATCTATTTATTTTTCATTTATCAGTTCATGTAGAGAAGTTTCAAGTTTTTAACTTGCATCAGTTACATTGATTTTGAGTAAACCTTATGTAGGAAGGAAGATGCTTATTGAAATCTATTAATGGACAATCCTTTAGTTTCTAAATTCTTTCTGGTTTCTGAGTTGCGTCATCTTTTTTATATATTAAGCCTGGAAGACATATTTTAAATAAATCTTCACATTAAGGCTCAGCCTTGGTACTGGGCCTTAATGCGAAGTTAGACGTGGACAGTGTAGATATTTTTGGCAGTCTGGAATCTATTCCATTTCTATACCACTTCTCACTTATGCATGATACACTTCAATTAAGCTGAACTGATAAGAGTTGTTTTCTACAACTTTTTACAATATTAAATAGTCACATTCTTTTAGGTGACAATGGTTACAAGAATTCAAGACCAAACCTTACAATGCATTATATTACACTTTTGTATAGTTCAAGGTTTATTTCTGCGAACCTTTGCCAAAATCTGCGTTACTCCAAAGCCCCAATACTTCCAAAATGAAGTTATTTTAATTTACAAGCTTTAATTCATACAAGGTTATGAAATAGTGATTGAAAAATGATAATAAATCTGCAGACCGTAACAAAGACTAGTTGGAAATGAAATAACGCACACCAACGTTATAGTTTCGAAGCGATAAGGGGTTTAGATAAAAAAAAACAGATACATAACAACTGGGAATGGATACTGACCACCTTTCCAACAAAAGAGTAATTACAAGGGGCTTCTCACTTTGGCAGTTTTTAATGTATCGAATGTGCTTTTTTAAAGGGATAAATTTAAGCTGTTATAGATAATTTTGCCCCATAGAGTAAAAATTCCCACTTATTTCGGAACATTTACCACAATCACAAACATGTAACTCAACTTGATTGATTTGAGGTTATGGCATGTGGCATGTGAAATTTGATTTGAATTTTGACAGAACTCAATGTGTTTTCTATTGTAATGTGTTCAAATTTGGTGTACTAAGTGCTGCTAAAGAGTCAGATGAGCTTGTTAGTCTAAACTTCAAAAATTGTCAAGAATGTAGACAAGGTTGCTTGACTGTTTTACGGTACTTTTTAATTTGCTCTACAGTTTACTTGGACATATTAATACGGGCTTATAAATTAATGCCTGTCACTGTAAAACCAGGCACAGACTGGAATAGAGGAGTCGCTACAATTGTGAAATGTTTAAAAATACCGCATTCTTCATTTTAACCGTGAATTAACTGCCAAAGGAGAAGTATCAACATAACTAATCGCCTAAGCATACTTTCCTTATTACGATCAAAGAGCGCCTCAATTTTAACCTAAAAATAATTTGAAATATTGCAATATTTACTACTCGAAGTAAATATTATGGTTAAATATTAATAAAATATACAGCGAACGCATTTGGTATTGTTAGGTTTCGATAAAAACCTAAATGCGTAGGCTTTGGTCAGAGTGCCAATCGAAGGCATATTAGTCTTCGCCACATTTTCAAGAAACACTATTTGTTCTGACCTAGGACACGAAAAATTTTTCTAAATTAGAAAACAATAGGAATAAAATGATGTACGATGTTTGTCCATTAGGTATTGCTACAGTAGTTATTCGTCGAGTTTGGGTATTGTGGACAGGTGTTGTAGAGCAGTACTCTTGAAAAAAAAGCACACTTGAATTATCGTGACTGTGATGCCAACAATCGGCTTTGGCATGTTCTACTTGGGAAATTATTTTTCATGGGGCTCTATTTCTTCATGTAAATGTTGAAATTTACTTCTTATTAGCTTGCAGTGAGAACTAAGTTTTTGGCCTTCAACTCGTCGATTAATTCGTCTAAAAGATTATTTTCACACACTCACAATCTTTTGAGAATTTTCGCGGTTTAAGTTTTTGCGGTCAAGATTCTTTTCACTGTTATTTTATAGTTGTTTCCAGTTCTCCATACCCCTGTTTTGGCTGTCTGAGAGACAGCTAAGGTGAAAATCAGCCAAACACTTGAAATACTGCATTAAATTTGCGACGTCTTTCCTACAGTATATACTCTCGTTTTTTGAGGGTACACAACGTCGCCAACAGTAGCCACGTTATTTTTTTGTATTCCTGGTTGCATAATCAAAAGAAAGAAATCGGAATATTTTTTGAAGACATTTTGGCAACAGCATATTTTTCAATGATTCAATGATTTTGCTTAATTATCTGCCCTTTTTGTCTTGCATTTTTGTCATTGATTATGCTGAATTAGAATGCAAAATTCCTCAAATTATAGTCGTGTAAATATACTCATACTCGCATTAAATCATGTTAGAAGATTCGGCATAAAAATATTTCCAACTTTAACCAAAAAGCGTGACCATTCCTCTGTACTGTTGAGTATCTCAGAAACCGTTTTTTCGAATCCCATGAAATTTAAAAATGGCCAGAATATTAAGTTTTTTAACGCAATATCTAAACCTTTATTGATATTCGAACTCTCCCAAAATCTCTCTTTACGTTTAGAACAAACTTCGCTGAAGTTAACTAACTGATGAAGACAATAGTGGTCATGAGAGGTATTTTTAATGATACTGTCTTAAAATAAGGCGCTAAAGTGCAATTTCCGTCCCTGAACTGACCGTCGCTTGTGACCTTCAGTCTTTAATTCCACGTTTCAGTTGATATTGCAGAATCATTACCCCTTTTTTAGGTATAAATTATTACTCATTTCACTGAAATGGAAATTTTCTGCCAGCGGCACTAAATTCGTCAATTTGCTTGGTACAAAGAGCCCACATACCATAAGTCCAGTGGTGTGCGGCCCCCTTTAACCTAGAAATAACGACTATAGTATATCTACATAGTAATTTAAATGGTCATTCAAATGAGGTACTTAATTCATCCCTTTAAGATTTAGAATTATTAAGAATGTATGGGTGCTTTCATATGGTACCTACAACTTTAAGGGAGTGTAGGAATGAAAATAGGTGTCTTCTTAGTCGCGCCACTTTCTACCTCTTGTCCGATAGAATTAATTATCTTCCGCGATAAATCTACCTGCTTCAGCCTGATAAAAAGGGAGATTGTATCTTTGTAACTGGCCACAATTCATTCCAATGAAAAAGAAATTTATCTAAAACTTTGGAACACCGTGTAGGTAGATGGATCTTTCTCCCTTCAGACTTTGCTCCTTATTATATAAAGCAAATGTTTCGGTTAAAATATCTCAAAAACGGCAAAAATTGTTAATTAACAGATTATTACCAAGCCAACCGTTTTAAAACTAAATTGTCTGCATGCTTCAATAAAGGAACAATGGACTTTATTATATTCCAAGTGGACACTTAGTTCGAAGCTTCTGGCCAGTCTGCGGTCGTAAGTGGGGGTCTAGCCGAAATTTTACTTAAGGAGTATGCATACCTACTACGGTTTCGTCAAGGACGTTGATCATAAGTAATTCAAGGAATTAAAGCAAGGCTGATTTTGGAGATGAGCTTTACGAAACCTTCCAATTTTAACTAGGTTGTGGCTGATGAAAGCGCCCTCGGGATATATATATATATATATATATATATATATATATATATATATATAGTATATATGTATGTATATATTCGGGAGTCACTTGCTTGCACTCGCGCACTATTCGTTAACGCAAATTTTCTAAAAAATTAAGTTTGGTTTTAGACTTTAAATTTCAAATGTTCCCCAAAAAAAGTCCAGTGGTGACAAATCAGGAGATCTTGCGAACCATTTAATATTACTTCCTCTTCCAATCCATCTGCCTTCGCAAAAAGCAGACCGATAATACCAAGTTTTTGAAAGATCCAGTTGAATTTTAAAATACAATTATTAATACCCTTTTTTACGCATTTTATTTATCGACACATTAATATCAAGAAAGTCCCATACCGAAGGAAATTTAATTACTTTTAAAAGGTGGCAGCCACCCCTTCGTGGAGGTTGGAGCAGAGGAGATGCAAATATGTAAAAAATATGTGTCAATGAAAACTACAGTTTACGCGCCCGCGCATATTTTCATTTATTTATTTACAAAAAAAAACCTGAGTGAAAGCTTTTTTATGCATATATATATGTTATGTATATCTATGCATTATATATATATATATATATATATATATATATATATATATATATATATATAATGCCTATATATATGTATATATATAGGCGCATATAAAATCCTCATTTCATTCCATCATTCAACATTTTTGATTTTTTGAAAAGTGAAGAAACGAACAGAGAATTTTTCAACGAATGGCAGGCTACCAAAAAACGGATATTACATGGATATATAATAATAAAGGGTGATAAATGGGAGATAAACGGTACTTTACCACAGATGGCGAATTATAAACGAATCATTAATCAGCAAAATAATCATTATCAAATTCGTAAATAGTAGAGGAATCTATTCCATACTTGAGATTTGTCGTAACAACTTTTTTATGTAAGCTTTTTAATCTTATTTTTCTCTATTATATAATTAATCTAGTGGCGACACCTACTAATAACGAAGTATTTCTAAATTTTCTTTTTTTCTTAAAAATTATTTTAAGAAGTCGCCCTAATTTTCCTAAATTAGGCTCTGCTACGCTATTGTGTCTTCATCGATTAAATTCAAAATTTTGCTTCTACAATATAATTTTGAGGCATTTGTGCTGATCGAACCTAATTAGCGTAAAACGTCTATGAGACTAGATAGAATTTTTTAAAAAAACCTTTTTTGCTTCTTTTTTGAAGTGCGCTTTCAACACCCCTCACATGTAATAGTACTTGCCACTATTTTGTTCAATAAAACAGACATTTTTACTACTTATACACAATAATGAGAGTTTAATTAATAAGCAATTCAGTGCTGCAGAGGGTCTATTTAAGAAATTAGAACTTTTTTCAAAAGGTCCCTTTTTGGAAGAACATTTAAACATGGTAACTCTTATATTCGATTGCGGTTTCACTACACCGGTGTTTTCTTCACTAATAATGCTACGAATTTTATTGTTTAGAAAAAAGATGATATTGTTTGTCCCTCAGTATAAAGCTCATTAGCGTCGAAGATCTATTTGAGAAATAATTTTTTTTTTCTCACTGACCTTCATACACCACTGTTGATTCATCAACTAAGATGTAAATTTTACAAAACATCTGATTTGTTTTTATTGTCGGGGAGATTATTCAGTTTAAAATTCATTGGCGTAGAAAGCCTATTTATGAAAAAGAGTATTTAAATCTTCGTTTCTTGAGAATTATTTACGCATTATGTCATAGTCTTGGTTCTGCTACGTCACTATTTCCTTATTAAATCAGTTGAAAATTTTACTTTTTATACCCGGCACTGAAGGGTTATATGATCTTGAATTATTTCCCTTTATGAACGTGGGAACGATTAGTTGCTGCTGATAAAACTTGATCTAATATCCAGTACTCTGGCCTGAAAATCGATATAGTACCTCATGTTAATCGAGTCTATCTCATTATGAATCGTCGACCAAGTTTCACCATCACCAGGGTTCAGTACGAGTCTGACTGCCGGTTGACCGACTTACGGCAGGTCGTACCGCGCCGGTACTTTTGCGTGGTATGTTTCGGTCAAAGGCCGGCGATCCGGATCTGGTTTTAGTGTGTGTTTCGATTGATTCTCGTTCATATTGGGGTGGGTTGGATGGCAGAGATTTCAATGCGTAATTTGCAGCTGGGAAAAACTCATTCGATCTATTATAAAAAATTGTAAATTCACCTGTAATCGTCGGGCGATTAATTATTACTGTTGCAAAATATTTACGGACGAAACAGGGATATAATAAAACACTTCAAGTGGGTTCGAAGTTGTCGTTAACGACATTTTCGAGAAATTCGATACCTACAGCAACTTTTGCAAATTTGCGCTGACAAAAGGAACAACAAAGTTTCTGTTATAGACCTTGCGCTTTAACCGTAATACCTATGTAAATCTCTAGTGAGTTTTTATATTCATAGATTGTGCAATTTCCTTAAATATTGAAAAGTATTAAAAAAAAGTCTGAATTATTCTTTAAAATTCCTCATGGATTAATTTCCACTAAAAATATGCTAAAAATGTCCGCAGAACTGTGCCATCTACACCCATGCCTTGTACTTTTCATTTTTTGCAGAGTTTAGAATTGTTATTTAGAGTACCACTAAAAAACACGTGGAACTTAAATTCCTGAACAACGATATCTTCTGAACTTCTATATATCAGGATAATTCTTGCAAAAATGTAACTTCTACGCAGCTGATATCTAATTTACTCTGCATAAATAGGCAAATAAAAAATGTCAACAGGCGCCATGGACAAATTCATTGTTATAAATAATGATTTTCGGTGCTTCTACGCCATTGTTTAATTTAGAGAGCCATGAGTAATCTTCTAGAGGTTTTTTCATTTTCCCAATCCATTACTACAGAAATCAGAGAGGTTTTCTTAAATCCCCCAATTTTGAAAAATTGATTGTTTGCCGAAATTAAATTTGCTACGCCTCTGACGGTGGTAGTCTGAAAAATCTTCTATAGGTCTTATAATTTGTCATTCAACTACTCCAAAAATCAGAGGCGTCCTGGGACATATTCAAACCTGTGGCAAGAACAATATTTTAATGGTTTAATACACCCAAAAATTTCGAAGAAGTTGATTAAATCTTGGTAAATATACCCGAACTAACTTCAACTATGAGAGTTCCATGAAAAATATCTTAGTAATATTTGTAAAATCGTACACTTTTAATTTTGACATGATTGATAAAAGAGGGAGATTACGAATTCAATGGTTTTTAGGAAGATTTATCAGCAAAACATTTTATTTTACGTTTTGCCTGCTTACGCTTAATGTTCTTCGCGTTTGTCCATAAGAAACGTCTTTTACAATATTTCTAAAATCGTTCCACGTGAGCTTAACTTGACACCTGATAAGTGTAAGAAAATGTGGATTTTCTGGAGTTTTCTGGAGGCGTCCAGACATTCATTAGGGTGCTTCTTTTTGTAGTTAATATGCAGGGTGTACATGAAATAGGTGGACATATTTTAAGGACACATTTTAAATTTGAAAATTTGAAGAAAAATTTGTGTAAACATAAATCCACAAGAACCTCCCAAGAGAGCTACGGCCCTTCGAGGTCCGTCCCCAAGAAGTGCGTAATGGCGTGCGGACCGAAGAGGGAGCTGCATTTACTTAACATTTTTCTGTATTCTTTAACTTTTATGACAATTGGTATCGGAACATGGTTTCTTGTGTAAAATTACATAGAAAAGATACTCCTGATAAATTATCGTAGGACGAACTTAACAGAGATGCCTTTTTAAAGCAACATCGCAAGACGGCTAGCTGAAATTGGGTAATGAATTTTTTAAAATTTCAATTTGATTTTTTGAGCTTTGTTATCGTTTTATATGTATCTTCTATCAAAAATATAAATTTTATTTTGCTTGACAATTTCAATGCCCCAGTTTAGCTCGTCACTTTGCAACGTTTTCTTAAAAGAACGTATCTTTTAAAAGGTTTATCTTACCAAAATTTATAAAAATTACTTTTTCTATGTAATTTTGGATAACAAATCAAATTCTGGTCTCAGATTGTCATAAAAGTTAAAGGGTACAAAAAAATGTTAAGTAAATATACCCCCTCCCAAGGGGGGGTTCGCTCGCCTCACCACATTTTTTTGGGGACCACCTTCGAAAGACCGTAGCTTTTTAAGGAGATTTTTGCGGTTCCATGTTTATACCAACTTTTCTTCATTTTTTCCAATGGAAAATCAGTCTTTAAAATATGTTCCCCCATTTCATTTACACCTTGTATTTTCAATGACGATGAATACATGATCAAATGAATTTTATTCCATTACAGGCGTATTTCTACTACAACTAATGAGAATTAATGTCGAAGTGGACAGCAACTAATGATACTTTTTTTCCGCAAATTTCAATTTTATGATAATTAAGGACTGTGGAAGTTCGGGCAATTATGATCAAGTGTCAATATGAAACTAGTAAAACCCAAAAAAGTGTTAAAAATAATCTTGGGCGTGATAATTGGTGTGATTTGTTCGCAGTTGTTCGCGAATTCCGCGAGTTTTTGTGCGCCCCATATATTGGTCAAACAGGAGAAACTGGAAGATGACGAGGTTCCCGTAGGAGAGCCTGGATTGAAAAGCAAAAATTTGTTATTTGTGGGTGAGTTATAGATTTATTAAAAGTTTTTTCAGTCAAAATTCCTTCGTAAAATTGTTAAAAAGTTCTTTAAATTACTTGGGAAAGTTCTGTTCGACTAAAGCCAGCCGGCGGCCTGTCTGCATCAACTGCGCTTGCAAGAGACTTATACAGATACATATAAAACATCTCCCGATCATCAAACCAGTTTTTGTAGGGTAAATCGTAAATTTATCCATTCTCTTTCGATTCTCTGAGAACTTAACAATTTTTATGTGGATTTTCGGTGTTCTATAGGGTTAAAATATATTCCATCCTTGGGTTGTCTCGCATTAGGAAGGCATTGCATGGGTTGTCTGCTTTATTTTTATAATAATAGGGACGGTAGCCTAATGAACTTATGCCCCCTAAGTAACCTTTAGCACTGTATTTGATGGGAAATAATGATGTGTCCCTCCTTAAACTAATATTTTCATACTGGACACCAGGACCTCCATTTCTGTCATCAAGTCTGCGATATCGTGATGAATTTGTTGAGATTTGTCGGGTATTTTTTTCTTTCAGGCCGTGAAAAATTGAAAATTTTTCAAACACGTTTCAAAAATTATGACTTCTTTTATTTTTTTCGAATTTTAATGACTACACTCCACTGATTTTTGGTGAATTAGCTTAATAATTAACACTTGAAGGATGTGACGCACAAAACAAATTAGTATTCATTTGAGTTTCAACGCATTAATGAAGCATATGGCCTTAAAGTGGTATATTTCAAAGAATAAAGTTCATATAAAAATTTGTAACTATTAAATTAAAGAATTTAGATGACTAATTTTTAGCCAATGTAGGGACTCGTCCTTTTGATCTTGGAAATTTGGATCTAAATTTCTCAGTTTATCGTTGGTTCAGGTCAGTTGTCACGAGAAGTCAACCTGCACGCCCTCCAGATCTAAATTTGGGTGACTTCTAATTTAACTTCTTTCGTCTTTCCAGGTGTTATGACAGCGGAACAGTATCTCACCACCCGAGCCAAGGCGGTATGGGACACTTGGGGCAAGGAAGTACCGGGAAACTTGTTGATATTTTCCTCTGAAAACTCGACCAGTAACGACATCCCATTGGTGGCCCTTTCGGGCATAGACGACCGCTATCCCCCTCAAAAGAAGTCTTTCACCATGCTCAAGTATATGCACGACAACTTTATCGACCAATACGAGTGGTTTATGAGAGCAGATGACGATTTATATGTTAGAACTGACAAATTAGAAGAATTATTGAGGGCCGTAGATTCGAAGAAGCCATTTTTCATTGGTCAGACTGGGAGGGGAACCAAGGAGGAGAGGGGACATCTGTCATTGGGTGAGTGTTTCAACGAATTGCACGTAGGAAGCGGTACGAGGCAATTAACTAGATGTCGCGTAACATCGTACTTCTTAGCTTCTCTCATCTGTCTCTCAGTTGTCATTTGTTGCTCAGTCTGTCACCTGTTTGTCAGCGATCCATCACCACCAACTCAAATAAATTGGGGCTCAACCCCCTTGGGGCCCAAACTCAATAAAACCTTTTACAGTTTACGTTTCTATGATTTTTTTGGAGTGGGGACAGGTTCGTTTTAGAGAAATTTTCTTTACAGACTCGGATGAAAATTTCTGTATGGGCGGTCCTGGAATGATAATGAGCAGGGAGACACTGAAAAGGATAGCTCCGTATATCGAAGAGTGTCTAGTCAATTTGTATACAACGCATGAAGATGTGGAGATTGGTAGGTGCGTCAAGAAGTTTGCTGGTGTGTCCTGCACTTGGAATTACGAGGTAAGTTGTCATTCTCATCAGTAAAAAGTTCTAAGAATGTGAATATGAAAATTTATTCCTTTATGGATTTGGGGAAAAAGTTATTATCCGCACTACTGGCATTGCATCATTATTAAAATTATAAGATGCATTGGCGTAGGTTTTCTTTGCAGTTTGAAAGTTTATAATACGATAATAATCTGGTTTTGCACGCAAAAACCGTCGCCGCCAGTGAAAAATTATTAAGTGTCTTACCATTTTTTAAGTGTTTTTCACTGGGTATTTCATTGTAAATTGCGTTGATGAGATAATTTACTATTTCTCTCAGGATATTTTTAATTGTAATGGGTTTCAGCCTTTTGAAGTTTTTTAATCGAAAAACTATTGACGACGCTGCTGTATCTCTATTAACTGCTCATTTGTTTGTTAAATCGCTCCTATTGCTGCTTAGTCCTTTACTATAAATTCTAATCTTAAAATGGATATAACATTTCAAAAAAATGGGAAAAAGTGTTTGTCGACATCAACACACGTAAATTTTCATGTCTAACTCCAGTAACGTGGGTAGATGTTTTTCTCAATTTTTGAAATTTTAAGTAACTAAATTTGTTTTTTAACAGAATTAATTAATACGCAAATTTCACTAAAGATTCAAGTAGCTTAGACATGTATTTTGTCCAGATGTGGATCCCCGGCCATTAAAGCGTGTCCCAGTGGTGGCGGCAAATTATTTTGCCGGCTATTAGAACTGACTAATATTTCTTTCCAATAGTCTTATTGTCAATAGACGTTGTTCATCCCAAATTACAGTGGCGCAGGTGTATTAGTCGCTTCTTAGTCTTCACTAACGTAGATGTGGAGACTGAGAAGCGACTTGTGGCATATTATAATTTTCGAGAGCAATTTATTAATTTAGTTCAATTGTTCCAAAGAACTTAACTCAGGCGTGTGTATCATTGCAACTGTGTAGGCCGCTGGAATGGTTTGTTGATCCACCAAACTGGTCCAAGCACAAGATGCTTGTTTGTTCAATAAGTAAAAATCATCATCGGGTTTGCGAAATTTGGGTTCAAGGAAGTGGGAAAATTTTCAAAAAATGTTCGATTTGCTTTTGCTTCAGAACATGAAGGCGAACGATAATTTAACAACTCAATACACGTAAATGGGCACTTGCATGTCTTGCAAATACCATCCGATGTATAAATATTCGTACATCTGTTCACGATCAACGTTTTAATATTGAAACAATACCCATTATAATCACTTTATAAACAGCAAATACTAATGCAATGAAAGGTCATAGTTATTTGCTTTAGTGGCATTGTTTTTGTTAGGAAAACACTAATGCATGGTGTGTAAAAAATATCACCATATTTCTGTTGATATAACTTGGATATCTATAAACGTGTCAATCAAACCTCATTGGCGTAACTCCTTTTTTCGGGTCAGAAATTATATTTTAATATGTAGCACTTGTAAAAAGCATTGCAACACGTTTATAACCCTCCTAAACCCGATATTAAAAAAAAAAATGTTTTTAATTAATTACCTTCGATGTTCAGATTTTTATCCCCCACCCAATTACCCGTACTCATTTTTTATTTTCAAACGGAAAGACACCCATTGTAGTATATCAAATTAAAGGTAATTTGATACGGGATACAACGGTATACTCAGGACTGAAATTGGATCTAGTTTTCTTATAAAATAAAACAATTGCAATTCCTCCAATAAATGCTCAAAATAAGCTCCAGCGACAATTTGGCAATGACTGGGTCGTTCCTCGAACTCTTTTGTTCAATCATCCAGTGCTGCTTCTGTTATTAATTTTAAGTCGTATGTCACCTAAAAGTTGAGCTTCGTTTTTATAAACGGAACCGTTGAATTAGCCCCTCAAAAAAAAAAAAAATCGATGGGCGCATGATCTGGAGATCGTGGCGGCCATTCTATTGCGCCTCTTTTACCGATTCATCTCCTAGGGAAAATCTCATTAAGACACTCTTTTAAAAGCCACAGCGTAATGTTGTGGTGCACCATCTTGTTGGAACCAAATATTATTTGCTACTTGTTCCTCATTTGTTATAGCAAAAATCGCGGTGAATAATGGAACTATATTGTTGTGTAATGAGTGCAACGATGATGCGTTGTTTATGTTCCTTCTATGAAAATTGGTAGACGTTTATACCCATCCATACTTTGAGTTTTTTGCGGATGTTGTGTTTGCAGAGTCTGCATCCACTGGGGATTGTCTGTAGGTCAGTAGTGACTATGATGACGATGAATATATCCACTTAAGATTGGCAAAACGTTGCTTTATCCGAAAGTAAAATTCTAGAAAAGGACTCATTATCCTGAATACCCTTTTCTTGGATTAGTTCACGCAATTCCATCCTGCGATTAAAATGTTCAGGCGTTTTCTCTGGGGTAAGGGAAATTTTGTATTAACTTTTTTTTCGTTTTAAAAAGATTGTACACTAATTTTGCAGATACATTAAATTCCTTAACAAGTTTGCTGGCAGGCTGTATGGGTTTCTTCATTGAGAGATAAAAGAATGTCTTATCTTTTTTTGCCATCAGTTGGTGTTCGCGGTCTTCCACAGTTCGCAGCAACTTTCATACTTCCAGTTTGTAGAATTTTTTTATTATTTCGAAAAAGCACATTTCGATCAGTAGGTCGGTCTGGGTGTTTCTCATTAAAGATGAGACGCACCTCTTCGTAAGTTCTTTTCCGATCTCCATACCCCTAAAAGATTAAATTTTCAATTCTTTGCCTCACGGGTAAACGATCCTTTATTTTTTTTTTCATTTTCACTGTGGTAGATGCCTAACAGCTGAATTCAACTACTAATGAGTTGTGTGAAAACCAAAATAATTTTTAACATCAGTGTAACACCAAGCCAATCACACACCAGGTTTGATCGTACTACAGACCCAACCAACTGCGTTGCGATCTCGTGCGTACCAAATAACTACGACAATTTGGAAAAGATACATCTTGAAATCAAGAATCGGTAGTAATTTATCGTTAAAAGGGTGCTGTAACATAAATATTTATCTTCATACGTCAGTCGACTATTAACGCTAAATTAAAACGTAAAATGTGTTAATCCTTATATCTAATACCCAAAGCAGTAAGTTGATTATCGGAACTTGGCAGGATATACAGACAGGAGTGTGGAAATAATCATTACGATATATGTATATGGACTCGTCGTTGATGTGACGGTTCAAGGTGTTCTCGGAAAGTACATACTTTTGTAATCACTTAAGTAGTTACTCATATATGGATATATGTATATGCATACAATACTTTTTGTCTCATCTGTGAGATACTTTTGGAGCATATTATAATGAACAGCAGGTATATTTTATTGCGTTGTTCAACTAAGGATTTAAAATATTGATCTAGGGAAATAATACAGGTTGTTTGGAAAAGTTGGTACAAAACTTGAGGTAAAAATTGAGCCAAAAATGGTAAAAATAGTTCCTATAAACATTGGCCCAATGGAGTACCGGCGCTGAGATATGGCCCTCCTAAAAGGTCCTATTAGTTAGATGTTTTTTAATATAACTTTCTTTCTGATTAAGATAATGAGATTAAAATTGTAGGTAATTATCATACAATAAGTGCCTTTAACTACCATAAGTTTTGTCAAAATCAATTATAAATGGTAGCTTTCTAATTACTCTTAAAGGAAATTTTTCTAATATGTTTTGTTCATTCGAATTACCAAGGAAATAATGTTATTTTTTTATGAATTAGCCTTTTTTCAATAAAAAATGTCTACTTTTTTTAAATTCTACCTAGTTTAGTTAAAAATAATTGTTTTTAACTAAAGTATGACTCAGAACTGTAACATTTTTTAAAACATTTTCACGTAGTATACATCTTTCATGGTGCCAGTTTCCACTGGTTTTTAACTATTTTTGACTCTACTTTTATTTGCTTAAATTTTGTCTCAATTTTTTCAATCACCCTGTATACAGGTATACCCTTTTTTGACTTTTTTTTTGTGGAAGAAGGCAGTTTTGAGGATATACACTCACGCACTAAGTATTAAAATGCAGATTTGTTGTAGCTTTCAATACATTCAAAATAAATAAGTCAAAAGAAACGATCTTCTGCGAGGATGATAGCATTGCGACGCCACATGGCTCGTCCGATTTTTTGCCACTATAGGCAAGAGGCAGCAGAGCCCCCGACAATCGAGTATCTTTTTCATAGTGTTTCTGATTTTTTCAATGTAGCTCCGCTTAAGACAGTTAAGTATCTTGAATTTAATACTTATACCAGATTTATAAACTCGTCGTTGGATTTCGCTTCGGGACCAACTCCGAACGTCGGCACTCCGTTCGTAGCACATCTTAACAGCAGGATTTACATGCTTTAAGTTGAATTTAGCGTTCAGCGTTAAGTCTGATTTTTATCTGCGAGGCTTCGGCATTAGCTCGAGGAACATATCTGACTGTCCCTGAAATTTCTCGCTCTCTTTCAGTATTTTATGCTTAAGGGGACTAGTTTGCAAAAGTTAATAACAGCACTTTTAACCCAGCTACATAACTAATTTCAAACGTTTCAAAAATCGTCGAAATTTCACGTCAGCTGTTAAATAATTAAACTAAAAAATATATTAAATAATTAAAATATATTAAATAATTAAAATAATCAAATTATTAACACAAATTATAAATTGATCAAACTTAATAATTGTCGCGATATGTAGGGGCATGTCAGTCACAGATTTTAAATGTTTAATGACGGAAATTTGGTGTTTTCGAAAATTTGATTACTTTACTTTTTAAAATAGGAAGGTCGGAGGACGTGGAAGTAGTATCGCACATTAGATAGGAGTCATGTGGATCAATTTCATCTTGTCACACTCTATCGATTTTATCGCGATTTTATTAACATACACGAGATTGATAAGCGTTTTAATGAATTTCATTGCCGTTACCGATGTTATGAAATTTCAACGTATTATCCACTTAAGAAAATTACGTTTTTCACCTACGTCAATAGTATATTTCTCGTTCATCACTTGTAATACTCTATTAGCATAACAGACCTCATTAACTTTGAGGCCTACCTTCATTTAAAGTAACCATTCACTGTTATTGAGAAATATTCGTATACATTAGCCAGTGAGAGTGGCGTCAGTGACGTTTGTTCTGTGTGGGAAAAATAAAGGATTTTGCACCAGAGGTATCTTCAGCAAATATCTCGGGAACAACTCATTTTAGCCTTTTTGAGGAGAAAAACACTGTTTACGTTTATTTAGATATCAGTGGCGATTTCGCGATTCTCACTATCTCCAAAAAAATTTTCAGATGGTTTTAACAATTAAAATTGATACTTGTTTTCGCGTCTACCTCCTATCGCTTAATCCTTTGTTAACACCGAAAATTGTCATTTAATCTCTTCATTAATCTACGCCTAATTGAATCTAAGTAGACCGAAAGCACGCAAACACATTAAAAGATCTTGAAAAACTTACGTGCCGAGGGGTCTCGATGATTAATTTTAACGTACACCTGTGGATTAAGGCTAAAATAGTTTAATTCAAAAGATAATGCTAACGATAGATGGGCCAACTTTCTTGAAACGACAAATGCTCTACAGGGTGATTCAACCGATCAGTCACTATGTCGCCCCCGTCTGGGGAGGTATAGAGAACTTGTTAAACAGTAGAGAACGATTAAAAAGAACGCGTACATGCTCTCGAGTGTCCAAAGAAGCCCCGATGCGGCTCGTCCGCATGATATCCCACGTCTTGACAGGGACGCCGCCAATCGATTTCCTTCTGGAGGAGCACACCAGGCTCAGTGCTCTCCCTCGGGGCACCCGAGGCAGAGAGACGGGAAGCCAGACGAACGACCATCCAGAAGTGCCAGGCACGACTGGTGGGCAAAGGGCAGTTGGCCAAGCTACTGGTCTCTGATGTGGACTTATGGCCGTCATGCAAACATAGAAGCCTGAATTTTCATCTAACTCATGTGTTCAGGGGGCACGGTAATTTCAAGATATACACCCACAGAATAGGAAAAACGGGTTCGGATTTTTAACACAGCGGAGCATTTGATACCGCAGAACATTGAATTTTCTAATTACCGTTAACCGGAGAGCAGCGAAATGAAAACACTGCGATCACTATTTAACTCCAACATCTCTCATCAACGGTACGTTAGAAGACATAACAAAGTGACACCGTTGCAGCAATGCCATTTTTGCGATGTTTAAGGAAAGGGAGCGGATGAAGCGTGTCACTCAAGAGAAATAACTGCGCCGGGCTTAAAAACAACTGACAAATGAAATCCCAAGCCTCTCAACAGTCACGATTTATCCCCCAGGGACAGTTCATAGTCGTTGCAGGCTGCGGGAAACGAAATTCTGGGAATGAATTACTTCAGGTGATTTCAGTTTAACAAATAAAGGTTGCAGAAGGAACTCGATGAAAAACACCTGCTCAAAGATAACCAGTTTCGAAAAGTTCCAAAGGGGCTGTCAACGATAGATAAGATGACAAAAGGTGTAAGAGATCGTGAGGTACGTTAGAAGCGACGCGTCCAACAACAGACAACATTGCATAATGGTGTTAGTACATGTGGAAAATACGTGTAAGATGACTAGTTGGAGAGGAATAATTGATGCTCTGATTGAGGGAAACATAAGAAACGGCCTGATCAGAATTATTATATCCTGTTTGATGACCAGAAAAATTATATGTGTAGAGGGGAGCAAAATATTACATCGCTCGTTCGGAGTTCCCAAAGGACCCCTCCTCGGCCAGGCTCTGTGGATCGCATTTTATAACAAAGTCTTAGAAACAGAAATGGAAAAACGGGTGGGCCTTGTCGCATATGTGGATGACCTAGCGCTGGTGGTTAAAAGGAGGCATGTATCTAGAAGAAAAGTCCTTCTATACTGTAGCCAAAATTTTAGAAGGGCGAGACGATATGTAACTAAAAGTGGTTGTGAAAAAGTTAGATTTGGTTATCCTATATGGTAGGTGGAATCTACTGAATGTCTGAGTCACGGCGGATAGTATAACGATGCAGAGTCAGGTACCTGCGTAGAGATGGAAAGCAGTAAAGTACGTTAGAGTGTATTTGGACAGAAATTTAAAAATGACCACGCACGCGTCAATAATCTGTGTGAGAGCAAACGTGATAAGGAACCTTCTCAGGCTAAGCCCTACGATGGGTGCTCTCACATTCAGCTAAAAAAGACCTGCTGTGTAGCGTTGCTTCATCGATGGTGCTCTTTGAGGGCCGATATGAGAGATAGCGACAGGATTTCAACGCTGCAGGAAAATGTTAGGGAAAGTACATGGAAGCCTAGCCCTAATCATTACAAGAGTTTATCAAACCACATCGTTAACTACACTGAAGGCTCTGGCAGGATTGCACACAATCGATCTCCTAACGAAGGAACGTCTTCTCATATATGGAAAGGGGAGATCGAGGGAGACTTATGGGCGCATGGGTGGAAATACGGAAAGAGTACCAGGATTGGATCAAGCTTTTTATCCTGGATTTGAAGGCTTCGATTGAGCGTAAGTGGAGAGCTACCTAAGTCAGGGATCCACGAGGCACAGTTTTCTACTTGTACTTGAAGAGAATCGGTAAGCCGGAGACTGGTAAGTGTTGGTTTGGTGGGAAATTACATAACCCGGAAGAAATGATATTCAGATGTCTGAGAAAAGAACTCAGTAACACTTGCGTGGAGGTCTTTAATAAGGAAATCTGTGCGAAACTCCTATTGAAAGCAGAGACACGCTGAGATGCAATCAGAGGGTACTTGGATGCAGTGATAAAGATAAAGTTCCACAGATAAATCAGTATCATCCTCTGAAATGAAGTTAGTTTAATTGCTTTAGTTTTACAATACAGGTGAATGCACGTCTGTGGAATAAGGCTAGAAAAGTTGCTTAAGTTAACAGTAAAAATCGGTAAAAGTTATCTGTCGTTTTATGGTCTTAAGTTGCTAGAACTGTACATACAGGGTGATCCATCGAAAACTTTCCACCATAGTTATTATGGATAATTGGCAAAATATCGTAAAGCCGATTACGAAACGGATAGCGCGGTTTTCAAATTTATAAAAAACAATCTCCTATATGGAGGTGCAATTAACTTTGGAATTTCACATGGGACCATGGGTCGAGTGCCCCCTCATCTTAAAGTTAACAAAATTTTCTTTGACATAATATCTAATTTTTAAATTTTTGACCATCAGTTCTGAGAAAAATAACGCCCAAATTACCTACTGAAACAAATCAGATAAAATTAAGAAATTAAATATTGAAAAAGATTTCCCCCATTTCCATGCATTAAAATAAATATTGTTCTATAGTTCTGTAAAGGTTTCCACCAACTTCGAGGATAATTAATTCACACTCTTTAAGTCTCTGTCTCCTTAATTCATCCAGGGAATCCGATTGGGATAGATACTTTTTTGATTTTAACACCACAAAAAAAAAACGAGGGATGTTAAATCAGGTGATCTGGGTGTCCACTCAATGGTTTCCGACGACCTATCCAGTGGTTGGAGAAAATTTCATCGGGAAAAATTAGTAGTCAAAAATCAAAACAATGGGTGTTATGTTCGAGATATTTTAAACTTTAAAAATGAGGGATCGCTCGGCCCATGATCCCATATGAAGTTTCAAAGTTGATTGCACCCCATAGAGGGGGTTGTATTAATAAATTTAAAATCTGCACCATCATGTGTCCCACTCGAAAACATAAATCGACGTGTCTTGGTGTTCTACGATATTTTTGCAATTATCCAAAATAACTGTGGTGGAAAGTTTTCGATGGAACACGTTGTATAAGCGGATTGATTTCTGTTTATACCCTGGGACGTCTAAGGCGCAATAAAGTGGCTCTATACAAGACCCTGGCCTATTCCTCACATTAATTGTGTCTTTCTCAAAATCAACTCCCATTTCTCTTTTTTTGTTCTTGTTATTTTTTTCCCCTTTTTTAAAATTTTTTGTTATTATATTTTTATTCTCTCGGCGTTCTTAAGCGGAAACTTCTATCCAGACAGCATGCAACCTCGGTCGCCACCCGACGGTATTAGAGGGCGCAGCCTCGAAACTCGGCCACATAGGAACCACTTCACCCTCACACGCACCCTCCAGTTATTCCCCGAGCGCCTTCGTGAACTGATCGTGTTCGCAAATGTGAATATGAAATGTGGTCAGATGTGAAATCTTTATCTCCCACATGTTATAATTTGCCTTTTGCAATTTCCTTCAAGTAAAACAAACATATTAACTGTAGAATTTTGCTGCTGGCCATCTAAAGTCCATGTTTACATTACAGCAGTTATTGCAGCATTCCTCTCTTAACTGCCATCTTAATGTGTTCAAAGGGACGATGTGGGATTTCGAATTTTACACTGTTGATAAAATTCTAATGGCCAGGTGGAAAAATGTCGATTATTTCTGTGTTAAAAAAACAATTGAAATATCGTTTTTCCACGGTTTCTCCGACTTATTTCCAGTCAATATTTACCTTTTAGCCTTCGTAACAGCGTATCGTTCCCCGGCTTCAGGTATATATGCGGGAAGAAATTAGAACTTTGACCTACAAACGTCGATGTTTCCATTAAATCGTCATGATGCTAACGAACATTCATGTCTCGGCTAAATGATATTTTCAATTTCTTAAAAACATAAAGGTATAATTGTTTCGATACCATCGTTTTATGTAAACATCGTATTAGCACAAATTCTGTACGTTAAAATGATTAGAAGATCTACTGAATCACCTTCACGTGCAACACGCACTTTGCTTTAAATATTTTTTTTTCAGAAATTTTGGTAGATTTTCCCATAGACCAATATACACTGACTTTCAAAAAAACCGCAATACCAAGAAGAACGCATCGTACACGTTTCAAATTCTGGCATTACGTTGGGTCGGGTAATAGATAAAAACGATCAAAAATCAAAAGAAAATTATTGTGAATAAGTGAAAAAAATTAATAACAATTTAATAATGGGTGGTGTCTCCTCTTAAATTAATACATTCCTGTAAGCGACGTGGCATGCTTAAAATTAAATTGGCAATATCTTCCTGTGGTATTGCATCCCAGGCAATCTGCACCTGCTCGCGGAGTTCATCTATGGTCTCTGGAGGGCGAGCTAAACGTTAAAGTCTCCGACCCATTACATCCCATACATGCTCTATTGGGGACAAATCTGGAGACCAAGCTGGCCAAGGCAAAGTATCCAAATTTTCAGCTTCCAAATACCTCAAAGTATCGTTGGCTACATGTGGTCGCACATTATCCTGTTGAAATGTGTTTCCAGGATGGTCGTGCATGTACAGTCGGTGCAGAAAGTATTCGTACAACAGATAATATTTTATAAATAGATAAATTTCAATGATTTTAATGTTAATTTACTTTGCCAAATTGATCATACACATTGTTTCACATTATTATATTACGACATCAAGAAAAAAAAAAACATAAACAAGAGTATTTCTAAGAAAATTACACCAAGAACAAAAAATCGACCGGAATAGACTCGCATAAAGTATTCGTACATAGCATGTAGTTGCATCTTCACCGTGACTTAACACATACACATTTTAAATTTAGTAAAATTGAAAAAGTTGAATATTAAAGGTAATAAAATAATTTTTTTTACAATGGTACATAACATTTTGAAAGCTTCTTAGGATCATGGGACGTAAAAGTAATGAAACATCGGAAGAAGTGCGACAGTTGATTGTTAAAATTACATAATGAATGCAAATCTTTAGCGGAAATTGGTAGAATAGTAAATAGGCCAAGATCTACTATACAAACGATTATACACAAATATTGTGAGCGCAAAACTTCCAAGAATAAACCTCGTGTTGGACGTCCAAAAAAATTAACTGAACATCTAAGACGCATTATTGCGAGGAAAGTTAAAGAGAATCCTCGAATAAGTGCGGAAAAAATTGCTACAGAACTAAAGACATACAACAATACACTTGTTTCTGCTAGTACTGTGAGGAATTGTTTGAAAAAACAAGGCTATCAAGGCAGAGTTGCTCGTAAAAAATATTTTATTAATGAGATCAATAGTAAGAAGCGATTAGAATTCGCTAGAAGACATCTTACCACCCCACTATCTTACTGAAATCGAGTCATATTTACTGATGAAAGTAAATTTGAAGTTTTTGGCAACAAACGGCATTTTAAGGTATGAAGAAAAAAAGGAACTGCGTTTAATAAAGAAAATTTACAACCGACAGTGAAGTATGGTGGAGGATCTGTTTTGGTTTGGGGCTGTATGAACGCTTCAGGAGTAGGATCACTTCATTTTATTGATGGTATTATGAACCAAATGGTATATATTCACATTTTAAAAACCCACCTTCTACAAAGTGCAACAAAAATGGGAATTAAGGATAACTATATCTTTAGCCAAGACAATGATCCTAAGCACACTGTTATAAATACCAGGCTCTGGATCCTTTATAACACCCCAAAATATTTGAAAACTCCTCCTCAGTCGCCAGATATTAATTCCATCGAACATTTTTGGAGTTACTTGGAAAAAAAAATTAGAAACCACCCAATCCAATCAAGGGAGGGATTAAAAGTTGCACTTTTAGAAGAGTGGAACAAAATTCCGGAAAATTTTACAAGAAATTTAGTTAATTCTATGCCCAGAAGGTTAGAGGCAATTATAAAGTCAAGAGGTTATCCTACAAAATACTAAAACTGTTATTAGAGTCGTATTTGTTACTTTAAATTTTGTTTTTGACATGTGTACGAATACTTATTGCGTCTGAATTCGTGATTATTTTGTAGTTTCCTATATTTATTTAAATAATAAAATTATTAAACTTACTTTTTCTTTTAAAAATATTTGTGAATAATATAAATGAACCTCTATATGTTTCTTTTTGTCTTGTAAAGATGTCCTTTATAGCATAAAATCGATCGTTTTTATAATTTTGCGTTCTGTACGAATACTTTCTGCACCGACTGTATGGTATAAGAATCGATTTTACGACACTATTAACGTATCTCTGAGCATTTAATCTATCATAAATGAAAACAAGAGGAGACCGACTACCATACTGGATGACACCCGAAACCATGACACCTGGTGTTAAGCCAGAATGACGCCTTTCCAAAAAGTCCAAAATTAATCGCTCTCCTCTGCTCCTTCTAACACGTAACCGTCCATCAGATCGCCATTAACAAAATCGGCTCTCATCACTGAACACGATTCTTCTCCACTCATCCGCCCATTGCACTCTCAGACGACACCACTCCAGTCGGGCCACCCTGTGGTTTCGTGATAATGGAAGCCGACCCATAGGACGATATGAGTTTAGCCCAAAACTTCGAATTCTGTGATACATCGTACTAAGGGAGACCCTTCGATTTAGGGTGGCCACCCAGTTAGGACAAAGAGACGGAATTGTTTCAAACGGGGGCCTGTTGCTGAACGAAGAAGTCGCCGGTCTTCCCGTTGGTTCGTCATTCTTGGACGGCCACTACCACGATGACGATTTACTGACCCTTCGTTAGACCAATCTCTCCACGCTCTTAGCACTGTTGATGCGTTTCGATCCAATCTACGTGCAATTTCGCGGAAAGGTAAATCTGCCTCATGCATACCAACAATTCTTCCCCTTTCAAAGGGAGTTAACTGCCGATAAACTGCATTTTGGCGTACACGAGGCATTTTGCCCTACCACACATTCAATATGGTACTAACAATGGTACCTTTATCGCTATCCGCCTGTAAAAAAATGTGCAAAAAGAACGATCGTCACAGATAAAAAAGTAAAGAAAAACTTCATATCGCATTAAAATACGAACTTGAAATTTTTATCATTTTTTTCTCTTTACAAGTCTAAAATCATACCAAAATTTCAAATACATACAGTGCGTTCTTCTTGGTGTTGCGGTTTTTTTGAAAGTCAGTATACATATGCAAGGTGATTTTTTTAGCTCACCGACGAAGTGAGACAGATGAAAGGTGAGGTCATTTCAAGAAAAAAAAACTTCATATGGACATATGCGCGATTTCAGTTTATTGAGGACTTCATAGTTTTTTCCATATTACCTATTTATTACTAAAACTTGTAACAATGCAACGGAGGTTCAGTTTCATGCCCATGGCGATATCTCGACTCGCACCTTTTGGATTTCTATTTCTGGGGCCTTATGAAGCAAATTGCATACCACGAGATAATTAACAGAAGAGAGCAATTGTTAGATAGAATATAGATGGTTGCTGATGATGTAAGAAATTCTCTAAATATGGTGAGTCGGGTGAAAAATTTATTACCTTGTCGTTGTGAAGCGCGCATTATTGCAAAAGGACATTTTGAGCAACTGCTGTGATATGTTCACTTCAATTGTCTCATTTGTGTTATTTTCAGTTATCAATAGGTAATATGCAGAAAATCGGACATACGCAGGGTGTTTCATAAACATATCGACAAACATTCAGGGAATGTAGAGCTCATAAAAACATGTATTTAGGAAGAATAAAGTTAGGTCCGAAATCGCTTCGTCTCCAAGATACAGGGTGTTTAATTTTTTTTTAATTCCTTTAAATATATATATTTTAAAAACGGTCTGGCACAGGGATATAACATTCGAAACACGCTGTGGTGGGATAAATGTGCGCGTTCCTGAGTAGGCAGAGAATTTCCAATTACATCAGTAGCGTCTGGGCGGCCACTCAATGCGGTGTTTTTGTAAGAAAAAATTGCACGCCATTGACTTTTTTAATACGAATATATTTTTTAAAATAGTATTCCATTAATTCGTCATAAAAAAAGCTTCTTAATGTTTTGTTGCTTAAGCAGCCGCTTTTGAGATAAAAAAAACTATTCTTCATTCATGTGCCTACCAAAAAACAGGCCCAGGTCGCCAAGTGCGGTTTTTTAGAAGTGTTTAGTAAAAATTCAGTTAATTCTGTTTTAGTAGAGTTGGAAGACAAACAATTTTGGTCTAATAAATTGTTCGCAAATTAACAATTTTGACTAGAAAAAATAAGAGACTCATGTGGTAACAAAATGTATTATAATCTAATGTTTCATTTAAATTCACATAAATCGATATAAAATAAATAGAAAACAAATGATAATTCTTTTATAACAATATTTTAAAATTTCGGCCGTTTTCCTCGATTGCACTGTCGATTCATGGGCTCACGGACCTCACGGAAGATTCCAGAAATAGTTTCTATATACGTAAATGCTGATATTAGCCTTGTAGGAAGTTCTTGATTAATTAAAACTTAAACACCCTGTATGTTGGAAATGAAGCGACTTCGGATCTAACTTTATATGTTCTGAATACTTATTTGTATGAGCTCCACATCCTCTGAAAGTTGGTCGGTATGTTTATGAAACACCCTGTATATGTCTAAGTGAAGTTTTTTCTTAAAATTACCTCGCCTTTGATCTGCCGCATTTTTTTGGCGAGTTAAAAATTTTGAAAATGGAAAAAAACACGATGTTTATTTTAGAGGTTCAGATAGTTCGATTGTAATAAGGAGTGTAGACATGGAGGTTATTGGTCGAACACAATATCCGATAAATGTCCCCTTCGTGGTTGATGGCACTCATTGATTCTTTTGACGAAATCTTTGATGACATTTTGGCATAGTGAAGGTTTAATTGCATCAATGGCTCGTTGAATCTACTCTTTCAGTCCATGACCTGTTTTTGGATTATCGGGGTACACTTTCCCTCTAAAAAAAAAAGTTCAGAGAACAAAAATCCCACGGCGTCAAATCGCATGATCGGGGTGGCCACATTACATGACCGTCCGCAAAGTAACGTGACATCAATTAGAGTCCGGAAAAAGTTTTCTCGCCCCAATTACATTGTCCAAGAACGGTCCATCATCACTCCACCAGTACAAAATGCGTACCAACGGTGACTCGTGGTGGAAGCATGGAACGTTGAAGGATCACTCCTGGATTCTCAACTCCCTAAAATTCCACAATTTTGTTTGTTGACATGACCTACAAGTTAGAAATGTTGCTCATCAGAGAAGATGATTTTCTTTGAAAAGTCACCATTCACTTGTTGATCCAATATTCATTCCGTGAATGTTTTGGCGCTGTTCATGGTCTGTTGGCTTTAAATGTTGTGTTAACTGAATCTTGTAAATTTGCGAATGCAGATGTGTAATCAAAATTCGCTGTAAACTACTTCGTGAACCCCCAATTTCTGAGAATGATGGCGAATCGAGATGGAAGGATTTCGGCCAACATTCTCACTAACTGATGCAATGTTTTCATTAGACCGAGCTTGACTATCAGATGGTACAAGACTCTGCTGAGCTTCAACACACTCAATCGCTTTAAATTTTTTAATTAATGGAACACTGTATGGCAAGAAGGTGCGTTATGGGGATCGAAAAATTAACGACATTTTTGAACCCTCTCCGCGAAGCTCTCCCATTTTGATAATGGATTTTCACAATTTCCATGCGTTGTGCCTCCGTGTAATTCTCCACAACTAAACTTTAATGCTTACCCTTAACTACAGCTTTGTACAAACAACACAAGAGAAATGATAATAAATTCTAAAATAAACGGTCTTAATGGGGCTTCTAGTATACAGGGTGTCCCAATCAAAAAGAGCAATCACGGATATTTTTAACACTGTCGTGTTTGGAGAAATTTTCCGAAATACGTGGATTAGTTTTAGCTGACGGATATGGTTTGTCGTACAGTTGATGTCTGAATTACCAATCTTCTTAAGATGAGGCGTTACAACCCCTTAAATTTGAACAGGGAAGAAGCTCGTGTGACACCTAGTTTTAAAGGTCTTGAAATCCTCTTTGCAAAAAGTTATAATAAAAGTAACTTCGACGAGTCGCCATTGCAAAAATTTAAATATTATTTGTATTTGTGTTGTACGTATAGGGAATAAAATTATGTCCTACCTGGGGAAAATTACAAACCCAGTAACTTTTTTTTAATTAAAAGTGGTAAAAACAAGAAGCGATAAGTAGGGAATTTGCAAACAAAATCTGATTTTTTTGCAAATTAACTTAACGATGATAAATGAAATGGAAATTTTTCGAAAAAAAAACGACTCGTCAAAATTAGATTTATCATAGCCTGATGCAAAGAGGGTTCCAAAACTATTAAAACTGGGTGCCACACGACCTTTCTGCTCTAATCAAAGTTGAGCAGTTGTCCCCCCCTCCAGGGGTTGTCCGTTCAGGCGTTAAGTGTGCGTCAAAACATATCGCCGAAAAAAAATAATTTCATGTACTTCGTGTAAATTTCACCAAAAATGGCAGTATAAGAAATATCCGGGATGGTTCCGTTTCGTTGGGACACCCTATATAATAAAACAACTATCGTAGCATTAAGGGAAAAAGGAGAAGGAACATGAATCCTCTCACTTCTTGGCATGGAACAGAAGCGCGAGGAACCTCTAGTTCGTAGAAGCGAACGAAAGAGCAATGTGGCTAGAGGCACTTACGGGCCTTCAAACAATTTCGATCATTTCAAAACCACTGAAGTGCTAAAAGTTATTTGAAGTACGCACTTCGTGCAGAACTTAACACTTAGCTGACAGTGAAGCAATGCAATGAACCAATCGAAAAATCGAATTGCAAACAAGCTGAATATACTTCTTAATGTTGACGAATCTAACGACAAACGTGGCGAGTTTGTAGTGTATCTTAAAATGCGTTAATGCGATTTTTATTTAATGTTCGGGGAAAAACCGACAAACGATGGAGACGCCGCAAATCGTTTGCCAGATATAAGTAATTTGCGAACGCATTTCGGGCCCTGTCTGAACTACTGTTTTGTTTGTTGTATGGTTCGGTTTATTGTACGTTGTTCAGCAACATGTTTAGATCTGTTTTCCTTTGTATTAACTCCTGCGTCAAACACATAAACTTCAAAGTTTCCTTGTGAATTCTTTTTAACTCCAGAAACGAGAGTCTTGTGACCGTTTTGAAACCAATACTGTCCCTTATGGACTGGATAAATATTAATTGAAAAATTCCCAAAAATCCCCTTCAAACCTTTTTATGATTTTAATCGTCTTTCATTCTCTCCAAAAATTTTGCGAAACTAGTGAAATTGTAGAGACTTCAAGGACCCCATTTCGAAATATGAAGGTAGAACGTTTCATGAAAAACTTGTTAAAATCACAGGATTACCACAAGCTACAAGTGTGAAATGTCTAAAAACGCACCTCGTTTTTAAGCATCATTTCCCGGGTACTTCCCAAATCTAAAAATAATTAATATGATTGCCGGAGAATATACTGGAATTTTGATAGAAGATTGTTCCGTAATGGTGACGTCAATTTTATTTATTTATTGAAGCAACCGCCTTATCTACAATTTCGGCGAACGTACATAATTTGGATGTGAAATATATTAGAAAGCCGTTATTCAAATTGTAATCCAAAGTAAATTGTTTATCCTCAAAATTTATAATTAATTTTCTAATTTACCACACTTATTTTGAAGAAGTGGATTAATATGGTTTTTTCTATAACCCCCTGATGTGCCAATTTATCTAAAGCACTCTTTTAGGTACTTCAAATCTGGGATTGGCCGGTGGATAATATCTCTCCGTATTTTTATCTGTAAATTCAGTTTAAGTACTGTAAAACAAATAGTAATGCTTGTATAAAATTTTATAGGGTGCTCATGTAGTGCGGTATGAGATATGAAAATCGCATTTTCTTTTCATTTTAACACCTGCTTTATCGTTACAGCTCTATTCTCCTTGTTTTTGAGAAAATTTGGGCATATTTTCGAAAAAATGGAGCACTCACCCTGGGGGTTATCCAACCGACTGCGCCACTTTTTAAAAAAATCGTTCTAAAATATCAGGGACATAAACAGCACTTTAATTCAGAATTCTTAGACCAATTAAATGAAAAATTGCCTGCATAGTGCACTCTTGAACATACAAATGTTTGATTTAATGATAACTTCTTCCGTCCCTTTTATTGGTTAAATTGGCCCTTCCGGATAAAATCTTTTGTGACCATTGAACTCTGGCATCTCCATTATTTTGCCATATCTCTTTGCTTACATTAAGTGCTTTCATTTCAGATGCAAGTGATTTTCTACCACAACAAAAGCGGCAGCTCTGCCTATTCTGGGAACTTGAAGACTAAAGAAGTGCATAAGGCCATAACATTGCATCCGGTGAAGACGCCGGAATATATGTACAATTTACATACTTACATCAAGGTAAATTCTACTCAAAAACCATGTAGGAACCCAGATGTTTTAAGCTTCGTTTTTAATTATCT
This sequence comes from Euwallacea fornicatus, assembly GCF_040115645.1. Classification (NCBI taxonomy): domain Eukaryota; kingdom Metazoa; phylum Arthropoda; class Insecta; order Coleoptera; family Curculionidae; genus Euwallacea; species Euwallacea fornicatus. The sequence continues at coordinate 2,277,011 of NC_089559.1, read as the reverse complement.
ACGTCTACCATTGAGCAGTCATCGACAACTTTAGCTCTGGATATCATTCTTGGTGCATAACAGTTCTTGTTTTGTTTACATCAGCTGGGACCTTTAAACATTTTAATGGGCTTAAACTAATTTCACAGACAGGGCCTTTAACTATAGACATTATTTATGATTAGCTTCACTTAATTAAGTTCAAGCTTGTTTGGTAACTCTATTACGACAAGCGAAAAATCACTGGACGGTTAAATTAATTCGTGCGCAAGTACCGCTTATTTATCTATAAATAACGGTTTGTGAAGTTGTCTAATAATAGATGAAGGATATGTTTTTTACTAACTTGGTTTTTTATACTGGGTGTTTGATAAAATGGTTAGACTAACTTGAAATAGTTGAAAAAGCTGCAGTAACAACGGACCGAAGTCTCGCTGGTGTCCAGTTTTTAGGCGTTTTGTCCATGAATTTAGGCATTTAGCTTATAATTTCTAGTACTACTGGGACTCATACATGTTTTAGCCAAATACAAACCTCCCAGACTTGATACTCTGCAAGATATAATTTTTTACATTTAGTTTAATCCTTGAGAAGATTTTTTCTCTTTTACCGAGGAATACTCGATGCTACTCGAAGGCAAACGCATAAACTTACTTCATATAGTTTCAGAGATTTAAAAAAATACGTTAATAAGCATTATGCACAAATGCGGGCCTTTTAATTTTTTAAATTGTTTAAATTGAATGTTACAAGTTCTTGTATTTAGTAAAATATCCATTCAAGCGTTTAATGAAAGCTCAAATATGGTTTGAAAGCAAAGCACATTACTTTTAAGGAAATTGACAAATTTGGCTCATAATTTCAAGGATGAAAGGGAACACATCAATACTTACTTTGGTCAAGTATAAACCTTCTAGATTTCATACTCTGGAAGATACAATTCGTTACATTCGGTTTAATCCTTGGGGAGAATTTTTCTCTTTCCCGAAGGAGACTCGATGCTACCCACTGTCAAATTAAGAGATTTAGCTTATATAAATTTAAGGATTAAAACAAACACGTTAATAGTTACTTTGACCAAAAGTAGCCCTTTTAAATGATTGAAATTGATGGTTACGAATTTTTATATTTAGTTTAACCCTTGAAAGTATCTGAGTCATCTCATCGTTTGGGCCTTTAGCTCGTTAGTAATCTAATCTATATTAGTTGTATTGTTGTGTCAAATGCTTCAAATGCTGTTAAACCAAAATCACTAATTACTAAACAAATATTAAATCCTTATCAAATACATTAAGTATAATTGTATTAAATTTTGTATCATGTAATTTTACATTGTATTCAGTTGAAAGAGTTAAATTTATCTTTCCATGCTATAGTAATTTTGGAGTAGTTTCCCGAATTTTTGAATTTTTTCGAACAAGTTACAGCTATAATGACACACATTATTGGCAAACAACTTCCACTAACGGGTTAATTGATAACACTTAGCAAAAATACTCATTTAAAAAAAATTAAATATCATAATTCTCAAAAATTTGTGACGTATAGTCACGATATTTCAAATAGTGAAAAAGCTCAAAATTGTTTCATTCAGGTGCATAATTTTTAAAGTTTTTTGATTCCCCAAAACTGAAAGAATTCATCAAATTTCTCAAATTTAGCTACGATGAGGGGGGTCGTTTGCATGCTTCATCAAGCATCAAATGAAGGGACAAGCGTAACGATGAAGCATGTATGGAAAAGTTTTGATATTTATCTTGTTTTTTTCAGGGCCTCAAAGTGCAAGAGGTTCTCCATAAATCTCAACTGATTCATCGCGATATCGCGAGCTCAATGCTCGAATTAGGATTCCGAGCCTCTAGTCTGGAAAATGCCAGTTTAGGGACGAATGTGCCATTATTTACCTTTAAACAAGGAGCTCAAGCATACTTAGGAGACACAAGTTTATTAGGTTATAATACATAATTATAGGCTAAAATGGTCTGGTAAATAGTTTAAAATTGCAGGGAAACCTATTGGTATTAATAGATATCGGCCAACAGCTTTAAGAGATGTTTTGGAATGGGAACTTATTTCGAAAACTCTTTATACCCATCGGGATTTGAATCCAAGGAAGAGGATTGGGTCGTCGTTGAAGGAGGGTCTAGGAGATGTTACCAGAGAGGTAGGAAAGAGAAGCTTAAATTTCGATTAATTGTAAAACTCGAAGGAGTCGATATTTAGTCGATTTTTTAATCCTAAAAATGTTCGTAAAGGTGATCTACTTGGCATAACGACCAGTGGGTGGTGAGACGACGAATTTGCCACTTTTAGTTGCACGAACAAAATCACGGGCGCAGATGTCCTAAATAACAAAAAATCAAGATAAAAAAAAATTCGTGGATTTTTGAAAAATCTCAAAGACCATAGGTATCAAGAACTGCGCGCGGCTTTGTTCTAAAACACAGCTTTGAGGGTCCTGTAAAACCTCCCAAATTGACACTTTCATTCGGCTCAAATTAGGGGCATGCGTGATTTAAGCCCAATGTACAAAGAGAAATTTATTTATTTTTGAAAACACAGAGAAGGAATCAAATTTGGTTGTTTATTTTTTCTTTTTTTTTGAGTATGGCTTTTGATAATTATTTTACGCTGAGAAATTAGCACTAACAAAATAGAAGCGTAAGTGGTCAATCTTAGGAGAACTGAAAAAAAAAAATACAATTTTGATTTTTTAAAAATCAGAGCGTAAAGAGGGCAATGACCAATCTTCTCGTCGTTCTGAAAAATGGCTTTTAGTGCTTTCTAAAAGCTACCAAATAGACACTCTTTTTCCAGTTAACCCAATTGCGCACGTGATTAAAAAATAAACCAAATAAAAATTTTAAAAAAAAACAGATTTTAGTGTGCCTAATTTTTGAAAAATTACGAGACCCAATGGGTCGAAGTCCGTTTGTTGTTGGCTCCGAGTATTCTCCAAAGACCTTTCAATTGAATTAAAAATTTTTTTAAATTCAATCAGAGGCGTGCGTCGCTTGTCATGCTAAAATGGAAGGAAAAAATTACTCTGATATTTGAAAAACTCTAAAACCTAAAAGAATTATTGGCTGATTTTTTTTAATTTGATGAGAGTCCTCAGTGTCCTACTGAATTGTTACGCGTAATGAATCGAAACCAGAGCCACATGTAGTATTAACTCAAAATATCACACATTGCTTTTTTGGAAATGTGAATCCGTTATTAAGCTTTGATATTTCGACGAATCCATTCTACTTCCTGCAAAAATGTCTAATTAAAAATTCCAAAAATACTACTTGCATGGAAAATAAACAGTCGGCGTATCGAAATCTGGAAATTGTATACGAAGTTCGAGAGAATTTATGAGATAAAATCTATTGAATAAATAAGCACAGTTGGAAGTCTTGTCGTCATTGAAGATTTCATAACAGTGATAGTTAAAGTGTATTCGTTATATTGACTTAAAAATGCATAATCTACGAGCTACATACAAGACAAGCCATTATCAGTTTGTTCATTTTATTATACAAAATTCTCCAAATATACCAATCATTTTTAGCATTGTTCGATTCCTGGTGCAGGTTCATTGCCTTTTTATCAAATTAAAATATGATTTTCAGAATGTTTATTTTGAAAGTGTGGAGAAAATAATTATAAAGATGAACTGAACTATAAATAAATTAATTTAAGATAAAGTGTTAAAAGGTCAAGTGTAGTGTGATAGAAACTTGTTTTCCCGTTCAAGCCGATCTACTTATGTTGAAAATAATTTTTTCCCCATAGTTAATGGAACTAATCAATCAATATTCGAAACAACGCGGAAGGGTAATTGACTTCCGAGAGATTTTATATGGTTACTGGCGCTTAGATCCACTCCATGGAGTCGATCTGATCCTGGATTTGCTGTTGATGTACAGGAAATACCGGGGGCAGAAAATGTCTGTACAGGTTCGACGACACGCGTACGTGCAGCAAACTTTTTCAGGTGAGTCGTAATGTGAGGCAAACTGTGTTGATACACTCAATGAGAGGCACATAAAACTTTAAACCAATTCGGTAAGTAGTGAAGTGAAAATAAGGGAGGCAGGGGATGAAGTAATCGCTAGTTTCTCATCCTCCTCCCTCTTCTCCTCTTAAGATAAAGCTTATTGGGGACTTCAATAGGCTCAAGTCCGGTCCTAGCAAGTTGAACTGGACTTTCCAAGTCTTCAGTGCCGCTCTATTACCCCTTGATTGTCCTATTGAGTTCCTTTCCAAGAGACTGTTGTGTTTCATGAAATGAATCTTGAATGATCCAAAAATATAGCGACAAATTTTTCAAGGGTAGTAGGAGACATCAATACAATGTTTTTTCTTAAATGAAGATGTGCCCGCAAACAAGTCGTTTGAGCAGAAAAAATGCAACATGGTTTTGATCATTATAATTACTCTTTGTTCGTATTAGATGTTGTTTTATTTGATAAATAAATGATGGCTTACAGTTATTGTTCAAAATGTTGACCTTTCGATTCAATACAAAGGTTTAACTGTCGATTCATTGACTAGTGTATACCCTATGGAATATTCCGGGTATAGCTTTTTGGATGCGTGCAACTAGTCGTTATTACATCTTGAATTTTACTCTTAAGATAGTTTCTTATCTATGGATCCCGCCACATTAGCAGTTGGGATCTACCCTTGGCTTCATACATAGATCCTTAGATAAGTGTTGTCCTGTTGCCGTTAGATCATAGGCAATTGCGCTTTATTCCATAAAGCCCTATGTTGGCTGCCATATGTGCTTGGTGGATTTTACACTTTCCTGGCATCTCTAATTGCGGCATCAAAAAATTTAAAACACTAGATGTTTCATTTTCAGCGGTTTTCTTTTGGATGTGGTTCTGGTTAAGGTAGCTGCGCCCGCACGAGTGATGAAGCTCGCCCACTGCCACCCGTAACCAGAACAACATATGGAAAGAAAATGCTTTTAGTAAGCGTTTTATGTTTTCTAATGATTCTTCTTTTTCAGGTGTTTTTATCCGAGAAATCATCAACCAAGGGCCTGACAGCAGATCAGAGACGAACCTCCTAGGCAAAGTGATTAACAAAATTAGCGACAACTTCCCGCCGCTTTTGCCATTTTCCCGTGACGTTAGCGAATCAACTGTGATAAACTTTTTACTTCCACTTAGCGGACGTTATAGCACATTTTCGAGGTTTTTAGCCATGTATGAGGAAGTGTGCATTAAAAATTGGGAGTCTACGAGGCTCTATGTGATACTCTACAATAGTGAAGTTAGCCCAAGTGATTATCAGCAAACTTGGAGGCTGATCAATGACCTTAATCTTAAAATATCAAAAGCTGTGACTAGTGCCTATAAAAAGCATCACAATGTGACTGTAGTGCTCGGGGATCCTAATAAGCCATTCTCGCGGGCGAGTGCCTTGCAGAGGGCTGTGAATATCCTTTCAAGGACAGAGCTTGTGCTCTTCATAGACGTAGACATAGTCTTCGATACGGGGTTTCTTCAAAGGGTGCGCCAGAATACTGTTTTGGGCAAGAGTGTCTATTTCCCAATTTTGTATAGTTTATATAGTCCTAAATTATTAAACATCGGCCTGCAGACGTACGCGGACACAAGCTTCTCTTACTTCACAGGCAACCAAACAGACTCCAATCGTGGATTTTGGAGACAGTTCGGTTTTGGCATTGCCTCTATGTATAAAATGGACTATGAAGAGTTGGGCGGGTACAACGTTAAGATTACCGGATGGGGCACAGAGGACGTGACATTTTTTGACAACATAGTATCCAAGCATAGTCATAAAATTGTAAGGTGCGTGGATCCGGGATTGATACATGTTTTTCATGAGGTGAACTGCGACTCGAAGAGTTTAGATGCGGGGCAATTTACCATGTGCCTCGGTACTAGAGCCTCAACGCTTGGTTCGTTGGAAACGCTACAGAGGCTGTTCGAAAAGTATAGGAAATTATTTCGGTTTAGGTAGTAGCAAAAATAAAAATGAAATTCATGAGATTTGATGATACTTGAATTGTGTGACTGGAGCAATATAATGAATCGTTGTTTTAATTATAAATGTATTACTTTTACTCCTTGGTATTGCTCCCTAAACATAAGCACTTCATATCCGGTCCAGACCTGCAATAAGTGTGGTCATCTAACGTCCAGAATCACTTCTGACGAATGACAAACTGACGAAACACTTTGCCCTGTTCACCCTAAATCCTCCGCCCCCTGAACCGCATAAGCATTACGTAAGAAAGGGGATGGAAAAATCCAAGGGGGTCATCTGTTTTCTTGATTTCTGACAACTTTTTTCACTTTTGTTTCTCCTTCTCTTTGCTCTTTATTACTTCTTCAAGCATTTTCGTTATCGATACTTACTACTTTCCTTTCTCAGTCAAATGTTGTCCGTCAATTCCATACACACTCCTTGAATGGAAATATCGATAACTGAATATTCGTACAGATATCGATACATAAACCCAAGCTTAAAAAGTCAATACAGAAGATTCTTGGTGTTCGCACATTCGCAATATATATCAACAGATGACGTACGTAATTGTCACTTGTCGTTAGTGATTCGTTTGTTTTGGTGTTATCCCAGAACTGTACTACATTTATTGTTTTGCCACGAGAAAGTTTACAAGCAAATGACGATATGGGCGAACATAAAAAAGCGAATAAATGGATCCCTGATCGGTGAGCAAGAACCAGCAACATTACTGTTTTAGCCTCTTGTGCCATATGTTTAATTTGGTTCTCTTTGCGACGTTGCAGGCTTTATCATATTTTCCAAACCAAACAGTTTCCTACTTTTTGTGATGATAAAGCCCTGACGAAAGTAATTCAAAATTTAATTCAATTGTAATATGTGGGCCTTTGCCTCTTCCCTAGATGAGGTGTGTTTGCTTCATTATTTTCGGACACCGTTCAGCTTTTTGCTCGATTATACATTATACCAAAATAATCTAGCAACGGCGGGCAATTTTTTACGATATCTACGCTAGAGGGGGATACAGTCCGTTACAGATAACTGAATGTAGTGCCATCTTGATGAGTACACATTTTCATGCTAGGTGGCGCAACAGACCTTTAAAGGGATTCTCTGTTAGGTGAACTGTAGTTCTGAAGTCTTCCGCGAGATGTTACTGTAGTTTTTCTAAAGTAATATTTTTATCTCGAGAAACCATTAGGGTTCGCAAGTTTGAGGTTTCCTTTCGATATTTGTTGAAGTTGGCCATTGATTTTTGATATAAAATTAAACCTTTCAGCGACGTTTGGAGTCAGTAAAACGTGTTTTATTGACAAAAACCATAGGCATAATAGATGAGAGGGAGTTGAGGTTTTCTACTTCTCAATTTATTATCGCTAAATAACTGAGCTCCGCCAATGGCTTCTGTTAAAATGAACCATTCAAGTGAGAAAATATCTTTTTTAAATCACTAAAATTAGAAACGTCGCAGGTGGGGGAAGTACAACATCGCTAATGTTTAAAAAATCGAAACATTGTTTCAGATGGCTGAGGTACAAACCTTTGGGGCGGTGCATCTTGGGCACCAAGATAGTGGCGTTCAAGGTGCCTTTGAAAGTGGTAAGAAAGTACTTTTAGTCTACATTTCAGCGTAATTAAACTATGATGGATTTAGTTGCTTTGTGTGGTATGCTTGAGTTAATAATAAATTATGAGGCAGTAGCGTGCCTTATAGGACAGGGTTAGCACATATGCGCATACCTATTTAAAAGCCTTGAAATATAATCAAACCTTAAAGACTTGGCGATAACAGCGTCCCGAGAACCAACCTTGGAGCTACACAATTTATATAATTCTGAAACTTGACGCCTCTTAATATCAATTTCCCAGATTGCGGGTCTAGAAATTGTCGGGTCTTGTTTCCATACATTATTTCAGTATCATGCCTCCCTTTAATTAGCTGTCTCTTTTATGGGCGATCTTTTATGTGGCTCACTTGCGCGGGCCACTTTGTATGGGAGGGTTCCCATGGCGGAAAAAGGGAGGTACCGAAATTCCTGATAATTCTTGATTCAGTAGTTCCCATGGACCATCCAGTTTAGTAGTTGAGAAGTTACATTTTACCGCTCATTACGAATCTTTTTTAGCGTATTTTGTAGCATTTTTTCATAGCATCTTCCACTAATTTTCAGTTGTCACCGACTTTTTTTTCGCCTTCTTTAGCCTTTCAGCTACTGCGGGCAAGATTCTAATTTTTTCGCTCCTTTGTGTTTATACGAATCTTCACAATTTTGAATAATTTTTTTAATCCCCCCTGGTAAAATTCTGAATTTTGCGTCGGGGCTAGTTCTTATTTGAAAATTGCGTCCTACACGCCCCTGTTTTTTCAAAACACCGGCAACCCTTATAGCGCTCAGGATGCAACCAGTCATTAACATATAATATTTTGCGACTTAGCAATTTTCCAACACTATTTCTTCCATTTATACTTTGTTGAGTCTTTGATTTTAATATGGCACGCCTGTGTTTTTATGGTTTTTAAATGAAAAAATTTCATATTGCACATGACCTGCAAAGTAGGTACTTAAAAAGATACCCTAAAAACCATTGGCGTATCATAATTTTTTAAGTTCTCGCAAGTCACCAAAATTTCCCCTTTCATTTGGTTTATTAGCTTATTCTCCATTGAAAAAATTTGTGACTGGCTTTAACCCGCTCGTACAGTCGCATTTTCTCGACGAATGCGAGACTGACACATGAGAAATGAATTTAGTTCGTGGACATTATATATGAAAATATATCGGAAAAGCGGCGAAAAAACGTAGTGAAAATACGGCAAACCAAATGTAGATCTGAATTTAGCACATTCGATAAAAAACTTGTTGAATTTTACGGTTTACGATTTGCTCTTCGGTATGTAGTGAACTACCCAGTATGAAGTTCGAAAATTTGGTATGCGCCATCCCTGTTCTGCGCCTACCTGAGCTCGCACGGGTGGCAATAAGGCACTGTCGGCCTTTCTGTTTCCGAGATATTTTTTCAGACTAAACGATAATGTTGTAATTCTTTATTGTCACTCCCAAATCGGGTGCCAGGCCGAGGGGGCGATATTTCACGCCCGTCATTGTGCAAGGTAGTTGTCATACGCCAAGAACCGGGCGAAATAACATTAATTACCCTCGTTCTTTACAGTTAAAGACACTTTAAAGCTAACCTAATTCGGCGGCAAAGTATTCATGAATTTGATTTAAAAAAAAAACTGCACCGACTCATCTCGGACTTAGCAGTATTGGTCCAATAAGTATACCGTAAAGGTAATAAAGCCGAAGATGAAGGAAGGCGTAATCACAAAGAAGCCCGAAGCAAGTCTGCATTATACACTAAAGAATAAGTAGCTGTTGTAATGGAATTAAATTATAACAGGTAGCCAGCCGAAGTGCTCATTATTGCTAGCTCTAGGGCCAATGAGTTGGTGTTAATATAGCGTTTATAAAAATTTATGTTTGGCTTGTGTTGATCATCATTTAGAGCTTGTTAAAGACGCTTTCTGCATTAGAAACATCTCTACTCCTTAAATAAAATGAAGAAGCTCATATTTTCAAAATTCAACCTTCCAATTTATCATTTGGTTTACAAGCAAATTTTTCTTAGAGAACCGCGATAGGTTTCAGAAATTTCTTATATCTCTAATAGAGTAAATGTAGATGAAGCTCCGAAATCTTTCTAATTTTAAAGATGCAGCTGAGAAAATCACCATGACGTTGCAAGAAAGCTTACCTTAGATGATTTTCCAGAAGCTTCTCGTATTTCTAATTCTGAAGTTGAAAGTTTGAAATGCGAACTTTCTTTTGAAAATATCCGTGCCTTCTTTATGTGTGGCATACTTCCTGGTACAATTCTTTCCGTTCCCATATGAGTGACACATAACTCTTTAATGAATCTAGAGAAGCTAGTTGAGCCCTAAAAGGGGCGTGGAAAATGTGATTTCTCTACGAGTGTATTTTGCAATCTGACAGAAATTTTTGATTGTGTCACCAAGAGATCGACACCATATAACACTAGTAGTGGAATGATTTATCTATGAACAATCTGGTCGAGAATATTTCTTTTATGCTTGTACTGAATCGTCAGCAGGTTGGGATAGGAGTGGAGTTTAACAACGGCGACTTCTATGAGATCTTGCAAGGGCCTTTGACCGCCAGAAAGTATGTTCATAATTTTATGATCAAAGACGATCTCCGCGACACTCTACTCCAACTTATCCTCATATCAGCATTGGCAGCTCCCCTAATCATCCCCTAAATGTCTGTTTTACATCCATCGGTTTTGCCTTTAACACGATCCCGTTTAAAGGTTCATTATGCATCTAGCATTCCAACTCATGCACCGTTACAGTTTGATAATTTCTCTATAATAAATGCACATTTATTATTCCAGTTTTGTTATCTGAACAAGAGGTCCTCGTCGGCGCCACACTTTTTTTACGGTCACACATTTTTCATGGTAATTAAATGGTTGTGCAATAACCATGCCACCAATTATCTCTAAAGATCCATCTGCCCAAAAATAGCGTGCGCATTGATGGGTCAATTTGGGTGGCCGGGTGCTCGTAACATGTCCAAGTTATTACCGGCATATATTTTCGTTTTGTTTTTGTTTTCTTGTTGTCCCTGAAATGGTTTTCATGGTCATTAACTTGATTATCATACGAGGAAAAGACCGGGCTGTCCAGTTTGTTACGCGGTTTGAACCAAATGGATAATCCTCTGGCTTGCCGTGGACAATCTCCCAGCCTTCAGTGTTTCCTGTAAGGCCATTTATTAAGCTACTACTGACAGTATATGCTAAAACTCAGGATATTTTCCAGAAATTCATATTTTTTCGTCACAATGCGTTCAGATTTGATAAACTGTTACATGTGACCCTTGTCTTCCATTCCATTGAAGAATTTGGGGTACTCGCTGTCCTCGTTGACCTAATCGTTCTTCTCGCGGATGAACAATGGTCTGATTTATTTAGTGAGTGATTCACCAAATGTTAAACTTCCACATTGCTTTCCTTAAATAAAATGAGAAGTTCTGACCCCAATTTTCCTTGGGAATCCTCAATCAAATCAACTGCAGTCCATCTACAGGGCTCGTTTAGTTGCCGCCTTTAAATTATAGCAAATTTTTATAGGGCTTTTACTTACTTTAGCCGAGGGTTTTGTACAAATGACCATCCGGATGGATTTTAATTGAGGGATTATTGGGGTTTTTCTTCCCCAGTGGGCTGAAATCACACCCGCGTTAATATTTTACGAATTTATTATAAACAAGACTAGATTGGTTTACGAGTGTGAACAGGTGAACCAACGGTGGAACTTGATGTTCGCTTTTGAGTCGTCGGAGACCAAGAGGGAATAAAGAGATTACAGGTTCTGGGATATCTTAAATACTAAACTTAAAGGTGATAAAACAGTGGCGTACCTTGACTAGAGAGCGACCATCGGTGTGCAAAACTGGTCGTTGCGTTAAAGCGTTACAAACCGTACTTTGTCGAAACCGTCGGTGAACGTGATTAGACCTTCCTAGTTTTGACAGAGAGAGGCTGAGCATTCAATTATGCTATGCAGCCCTTATTCAGGGATAATGAATGGAAAAACCCAGTAATGGCTGACTATAGTCCTAACTCGACTGCGATAGACATGAGCGTACCATAAGGGTACATCACCTCTTTGCCAAATATTTAGCGAACAACACTAACTCTAATACTACACAGGGTGTTCGGTCGATAGTGCAGGATATTGAATAGGGTATTAGAGGAGGTCATTCTGAATTGATTTAACCATACATACTTATATATTAAGTGTTGTAGTTTTCCTGATAATTAAATTTTTAATATTTTTTCACTTTCTGTCCTTTTCTACAATTATTGAAATGCAGAAAAACAACAAGCCCTTTTAACACAAAAACGTATTGAACTTTTTTAGTATGTGTGAATAGATTGTATAAAATATTTAAGCCATAAAATCTAAGATGGTTTGTTACTTTTCTAGAACTTTTATATACATAATTTTCCTCGTTCATAGTTCAGAAAAGAGTCAAATTTAAACGTGGATTTTATTTGAATTCTTAGAAATACCATGGGAGTAAATGGATCGCAATGTGAACTTAATTAAATAAAACATTATTTAAATTTTTTTCTTTTTTCGATTTCTTTCGCTTATATTTTAAAGCGGTTTTTTATAATATTTAAAGGCGAAAGAAAACATTTTGACGTACTTGCAAAGAGAATTGAAAAACCTTTGATTTGATTTGTAGTCGTCTTCCCGTGCCATTTAAGGTTCTTGCAGGGGCCACCCCGTTTGGGGGGTACCTTCTACACCTACGTATTTATGATCTAAAAATGTCCCCCTTGAAAGTAAAATTAACGTGTGTGGGGGTGGTCCGGAAAAAAAAGTTTCATTCGAGGTATTTAAGCTGGACTGTTTTAAGTGGGCCGCCCTGTATAATAGTAATGCACCATTCACTTAAAGTGTTCGAGTGTAGCTCAAAGGAAGGAGGACAAGTACTAGATAAATTTTAAACTGCTGAGCGAAATGTAAATAACACCGTAAATAATTTTTTTCCTGGTTTCGTTCGTTAAAGTAAAAATTGATGTCATTATAATGGAAAAATCGCATCTTCTGTATAATTTGGGCGTTACTTTTCTCAGAAATGGTAAAAAAAATCGGGTATTATGTTAAAGAAAATTTTACTACCTCTAAGATGAGGGGCGACCCGACCCATGGTGCCATTTGAAATTCCAAAGCCGATTGCACCCCCGCATGGGGAGTTGTTCCAATGAATTTGAAATCCGCGCCATCATGTGTCCCCCTCGAAAACATAAATCGACGTGTCTTGACGATATGCGACGTTTTTGTAATTATCCAAAATAATTGTAGTGGTGGGTTTTCGATGGAACGTCCTGTACAAAGTACGCTGTGAGCCATCCAGAGCCGAAAGAATCGTCTTCTTGGGTGGAAATTCTTAGAGCAATAAATTTCTATTTTTGAAACTGTTTCTCATCGAAATCTCATAGAGAAGTTTTTCGTACGCCATTTATTACTCGCACAGGGAAATATCGACATGAAATGTAGGGAATACAATTTTTAATGAAGACTTACGGTTTCCTTCCTCAACATGTCCGATCGACGATATTATCCAGTTATTGCAGCTTAAATTGGCCGTCATGGAGGAAAATTGCTCTCCGCTGGAAATTTTTACAGTAATTGAGTTTTCGTTGCACTAAAACAAGCTTTTAGCAGCAAAGAGGATCGAGATATAAGGCCACCCAAACCAATATCCCTTTATTAACCTCCACTCTCGGTTTTTACTTACAGAGCGAATTCAATTTATTTCAACCTCAACACTTCTGCACATCACGTGGTAATCAAAGTATTTTCTTGATGGGGAGACGTGATACGCTACTGGCAGCTGGATGCGTGTAAAAACAATACGGCATCAAGATAAAGCCGTTTATTGTAAGAAAAAGGTAGTATGTGCCTGACAGGGAATAAGATATCTGGCTGATAGGCATCATTATCTGGGGTGGCACATATAAACCCAACTACTGAACCTGTCACGTGACGCTTAGATATCTCGTTTACATCTTCATCTTCACCGGTGGGACCGGTATAGGACCTACATGGTGAGCCCAATAAAAAAAAAATTACGGGTTACTTACTTAACGCTTGCCCATTTCATTGAACAGCGAGAGGTCACGATGCGGCACGATCTTTATACACCGTCCGAATTATTTGAGCTTTTGATTAGATAATATGAGGTTTTTGTCATACTAGAAAACGAGGTTTGGTTTTTAGACGCCCTGTAAACCGTTATCCAGGAAAGGGACCCAATGTAGGTACCCATCTTAAGAAATAAATTTTTCAAGCGTCCCCATACAAATCAGAAGCACCGCTAAAGAACAGTGAAGAAGCCTTTTGTGAGTTGGCATTCGAATAAATTGTCTTGAGTGTTTGTATTTTAATTAGGGGATAAAGGACCGAGGCTGCAGCCACTGTGTAATCAATTTAAAAACTCATTTTTCTCGCTCTATACCGGTAATTTTCGTCAGTTTAACGTTAAAACTGCCTTTCCCCCCCACTTTATAGACATAAACGCTCAATTCACTCTATCTGAGCCTATTTTTGGTCTTGTACCTACGTTAATATCAAAATTTTCATATTTTTTATTGTGATTTTTTTGAATTGAAGAGAGTTAAGTGGAGAGTGCTTTAGTACGGGTTTGATTGGTCGGATATTTGTGAACTATACAGGGTGTCCCATAAGCGTTTCGTTATATGTCAGGACGCGACAGTACATTGGAAAATAATGTGATTCCCCATATAGACTGCATTCCACTAATGTTTATAATGCTTCATTAGGAAGATATAGGGCGTTATAGTTTGGTTAAAAAATAAATTTTTATTGATAGTTTCAAAACCGCACGAGATATGTAAATAAATTTAGCACGTTTTGACAGCTAATGTACACACTTTGCTTATTCAAAAAGAATATTTTTAATTTCACTAATGTCATGTGGAGGATTACGTCTCGGCCCATTTTTAAAGAAAAAACTGGTACGCCACTGCTTTTTGAAATATAAAAATTTATTTTGGAATTTACATTTCATTTGCAATGTTCATCTTACTCTTTGTCATTAGATGCGTTCTTTGCCCGTGCAAAAAAATAAAAACTAGGGAGGAGCTGCCCTCAAGGGTGCTGGCCGCCAGCACACAAATCCAAAACATACCTGGAATATTTCAATGTATGAGGGCATTAATGAACAGGCGAGCTCAATCATGTCTCGACTAAAATGACCTCCAATTTGAACAATTTCTGTAATTTTATGGCAAATAAATAATACTTAGAACACGTTCAGTATTATTAAAACCATTTAGAGAGTATCGTACATGTAGCCGGTTTTTATTTTTTTCACTTGCAAATGATGCGTCGGATAAAAAAGAACGAAAAGAGCATTTTTCTTTAAAAACGTGCTGAGACGTGCTCGTCCGCACGCCACTGATAAAACTACAAATAACTTTTTTGCACAAATAAATGCGTCTGCATTAACTGTCAAAACGTGCTAAATTTCATTTTTCAATAAAACTTTAACATCCTATTTTCCTAATGAGGCATTAATGGAATATGGTTTATATGGGGAACCACATGATATTTCAAGGTACTGTCACCTTTTGGTGACAGTACCTTGGAATGTAATGCAACATTTATGGAACAACCTGTATATACAGTAGGGCAAATATTTGAACCACACGTTCTGTCTTAGCGACGTTTCGGCGTCTAGCGGACATCATCAACATCGATATTTTAACTAACTAGGAATTTCTATTTAATATTTGGAGAACGGACCTGTCGCGCCCAGCAATATCAGCCAACTCTTTTCTTTTATGCAAAGTTAAGCCTCGGTGTCTTTGTTAAGATTTTTTGGTTTTACCATGGAATTACGTAGCGCTCAGAAATGCGCAACTTTGCCTCAGTTCAACTGCCTCAGCACCACCGCCGATCCTAAAATAGTTCGGAAGGACCACACACACATTGCGTAAATTTGTGACATCCTGTTTAGTCGGTTTAGTCGAATTTTCTCTTAACGAATTTCCTGAAGCCATTTTCAGCACCTCCTTCAGGCTAAATAATTCAGCTGCGTTTCTTTTGATTTCTCCGAGGCAAGAGCCAACAAACGGCGTAGCATACCTTTCCGCAGCATCAACACCGAGCAAAGAAGAATTTCAAATTCAAGCTGTTACGAAACCATTCGGTCATTAATTAAAATTTCCCTCCTTAACATCCTCAAATGGCCACAAAGACCACAATTAACACCGGAGACATGAATTCGTACAAGGTCTCGTGGATTCTCGTCGCGTTCGATCAATTATAAAATTGTCGATGCAGTCCCAGAATTAATTTCGAATGTTAATCACTGTGTTCGAAAGACAAATTAGGTGTCAAGTGTGAATTTTAATTAGAATGGGGATATAATTCACTCTTCCATGGCCTCTGCATGTCCAGGTTTAAAGGAATCGTTTGTTCTTCAAAATAAGTAGTCAAATTGGAGTGAGCGAGAGTTGAGAAAAAGAGAAAAAGCCATCAATCCTCCATAATACCTACCCATTTACCTTAATTCGAAATCGAAATTTGCCGACCCCCGCGGACTTTGAAATGTAAATTCGGTACCCAAAAAGGTTCTTTCGGAACTCATCGGCCTTTTTGGTTTCATTAAAAATCGTTCTTTTAACAAGATTTATAAATACGTGCCGATGGCGGGTCTATTATTGCAGCTGTCGTTATTTATCAAAATATTAAGCCTTGTTTATCAATTTATTGTAGGCAAAGAATGCAACATCAGGAAATATATGCGATGTGGAGTTTTTGGAGTGCCATCAAGTTCAGCCAATAATTAAGTTTTTTTTTTCTGTTGGGAGAAAGTACGGTCCTGCCTTTTAGGTCTCTTTTCTTCCGTTTTCCTTGTCACAAATTTCGCAATTGTCGCGGATAGAAAATTGAATTCGACAACGCGTCTCACAGAACCCAAGAGCTATTCATCAGATTATGAACTGCGTCACTCGATCATTTAAAAAACAGAGAAGCATTGAAGGGATTCTTAACCGGTGATCCTTAAGACCTGTTCTCTCATCATTAATTTGGTGTGTCATCTATTCTATTGAAATAAGTGCCGAGGAGCAATATGTCCTCTAACTACTCAAATTAGTCACTCAATGATACTTAGTTTCAGGTGCGTACTGAAGGAATTTCTTAAACGTTAAATCATAAAATTGTTTACAAAATTTCCACCATGTCTATAGTGAAAATTTTCGGTTTGCCTCGTTGGAAATTTGTTACGCCACTGATTTCAATTCCGAATAAGCGTACAAAGACAGTGGTTCAACTTTCAACTGGAATTCCGAAGAATTTGCAATCCTCAAAACGTGCTCGAAGGACGTTTTTATTTGACGTTATTAACCGCTTGTAAGGAGCCACTGCTGTTCTACATTAACTACTATAACGCAAAACAAATATGGCGTTACTGACGTTCAATAAGAAGATTTCAGTGGCAAGGGATATTACTACATCGTCCTATGCGAAAATCCAAAAGAAAAATGAAAATTCCCGTTAAGGCGCGAAACGCTCTCGTGGAAGTTTTACATGGGAAAGCGGTATGCTCCACTTCAACCAAGCAGCGTGACACGCAATAAATTGTAATTTACGGGAAAAATTTGGTTTTTTCCAGTTTGTATTATCTTTCTATTGCTTAAATTTTCGTTAGATTTTTAAGCATTTGTGATAAAAATTGAAAAAGAAGTTCAAAAAGTACGCTACTAGCGAAACCGTATTAACGATAACACTATAAAGTGCGTAGATATCTTTAAGCAGGGTGGTCTAGTGTGATCGTCTAAAAATATACTGCGTGGCATAGACAAGGGAACACCCCGTAAAAATGGTTTCATTTAAATAATTTTTGGTATGCACGTTTGTATATGGGAACACAAAAAACTGTAAAATTTTCAGCTATATTTACCAATGTATTTACATAGGAGTTATCAGCAATTTTAGTTTTTTTTTTAACTATAAAAATTGCAATAAAATATCAACAATATGGCTGCAAAATATAGTTTATTTGTGTATAGCGTGCTTTTAGATTAATAAAATATATCTAGATGCAGAATGCAGCGAAATTTTCATCAATTGAGCGAATTTGAAAGAGGTAAAATAGTGAGTCTACGAGAGGCCGGTTGGTCATTTAAAGAAATCGCCACTTGATTGAACCGTAGTGTAAACACTATAGTGAGATGTCAGCACACAGGCCAAGAAGAGCATCCAGGCAGTAAGAGAGATATTAGACCATCCCAAAGAACTACATAACGCCAATATCGCCGCCTTCGAATTACGGCCCTAAGGGATAGGTTCGCCTCGTCGAAGGCGCTGGCGGATCAGTGATTTGCTGAGGATGGAAGAACCATTAGGATTCGACCCATTTATAGCCGAATAAGAAGTTTTGGACCGATTTCCTACCGTCCCTATTCTGTGTTACCCCCCACCTTAAATCATCGTCAAAATCGACTTCAGTGGTGCAGAGAACGAACACATTGGAATCTGGAATGGAATAATGTCGTGTTTAGTGACGAATCCAGATTCTGTTTGGGTATGCATGATGGTCGTGCAATAGTACGAAGAGGACGGGGTGAAAGACGGGATCATCAATTTTCGATACAGAGGCATGTCCGTCAGACTGTTGGGGTGCCATTGCATATGATAGCTGGTCACTTTTGTTTTTCATTAAAGGCAGTATAATAACCCAACGATACGTCCAAGAAGTCCTGGAACCTCATCTCGTGCCTTATTTGGAAACTCTTGTTAACCCAGTTTTCCAGCAAGACAATACACAACCACTTGTGGCTAAAGTGACTCTAGACTTCTTTCAACAAAATTCAATCAATTTGCTACATTGGCCACCTCGATGTCCGGACCTCTCACCGATTGAACAGGTATCGGATATTGTAGGTGAAAGGTTGCATAATTTATCCCACCCCTACAAATCCTGGGGGCGCTATGTCATGCTGTCCAGTTGCACTGAAATGAGATCCCTCAAGAGGACATTAACTATCTCATTAGGTCTAAGCCTAGACGTATTCAGGAATGTATAAGACACCGCGGAGGATGGACAAATTATTATTATTTTTTTTTTTTGGTTTTTAAAAATTTAATTTCTTTAAATTTTTAATGAAGTATTTGTTTTATCGTAAGAAACATGCAGACCAAAAATTATTTAATTAAAACAATTTTTACGGTGTGTAATATTTTCTCTCACGCAGTATAAGTTTGTTTTCAAAATGTTTTTTTCGAAAAATGTTGCATATGATTGGGCAAATTTTTTCCTGGAAAGGTATGATTTAGGTCAGGAAAACAACTTTTTTTTTATAATTTAAAAATATGTATTTATTTATTTAGAAAGCTGATTTCGCATCGATCAAAAAAATATTGTTTCTACTCGTGCGTGTAATTCTTGTTCTCCTAGATATCTCAAACAGAAAATTGAAATATATCCGTAATCTGTGTTACCATGGTTATCGTCCCTACTCGGGGATTCAATCCCGGGATCTCGCAAAGAAATTATGGATTGTTAATCCCCGGAAATCCCGGGTTTGGAACCCCTAGTCCCTTCCAAAATTGTTAAATTTCTCTCTAAATTGAGAAAATGGCGGCGATTTTTGCAAAAGGCAAAAAAAACTGTTATTGTTTTTGCGTTATACAGGGCATTTCAAATTCGACCTTCGCCATCGAGATCTCGGTAACTCGAAGAGATACGAAAAGTTTAATGGAAGGCAAAATTGCGTAATTTAGCGTTTGAGCAAATGCCATTTTCAAGATTCTACTTTTCCCAGTATTTTCGAAGTTGTCCGAAAAACTAAAAAGCGGAGATTTCGCTTTAATTTCTTTAGCGTTATTTGACAAGGAGGCCCAAAGTCACAAGCACGTTTTCATTGCCACTTTTTCTCAGCTGCACGATGACGCTTTCAGATGTACCATCCTACGTTTCGTCATTCGGCTTTCATCATCAATTTGGTTTTTGTTATAGACTTGATATTGAATTTTTCGACAAAAAAATAGTCGGATGGCAAATCTGAAAACGCCATCGTGTAGCTGAGAGAAAGTGGCAACGAAAATGTGCTTGTGGTTTTGGGCTATTTTGTCAAATAACGTTTAAAAAAATAAATAAAAACGAAATCTCCGATTTTTAGTTTTTTTTCAGACATGTTCGGAAGTACTCGGCAAATTTTAATTTGGAAACTGGTGTTTGGTAAAGTGCTAAATTACGCAATTTTGCTCCCATTTAAACCTCTTCGTATCAGCTCTAGTTTCTGAAAACCAATGGTGAGGGTCGAATTTGAAATGCCCGGTTTATGAGGTAAAGTTATGCGTTAAGATCAAACTTTTAACATGAGCGAGGTACGGACGACAGCCCCAAATATCTTGAATATTGTGTTAAATTTTGAAATCAGTACGTTCCTCGATTTTTGAGTGATCACCTGCACCAGGTGTAAAGAGGTCGTTTTGAGAAGGAAACGTTCAAAGCTCTCAAATGACAAACTCATAAAAAAATGTTATTTTTACGACGAATTCGCAGTACCAGGGGCCTCCTCTGCGTCATAAAAGTCATCTTCAGCTGCTCTGGCCCCCCTTTACCGACGATGCGAGCTTTCGAGGCATCGGAGCTGCGCTGGTCTGCTCGGCGAACACGCTCGAAGTCGTACCCACAGACGAGATGTAAATTTTGTGGACCAAGTACGCATCCCATGGCCTCGAAAAGGTTCAAAATGGGAGCGTGACCTTCGTTAAATACACATAAAGCAGTACGAGTCGCCGTTCCAAGATTTTCATGCCGCAAAACGAGCTTTCAGGTGCCAAACGCAAAAGCTAAAGCTCTAATGGTTGATGTGTTGGAATCTGAAAGATGGCGTATTGTTTTTTTTTTTCAATCTGTCACCTGATCCAGAGAATTCTAACTAACCTGAACTAACCTTTTTTTTATTTTTTTTTTTTTGGAGGAGAAAAATGCTTTTGCGCACACCCGACTGTGTTGTTTGGCCAGTCGGGGAGTGTGGGACTCCACTGTCGTAATACCCACTAAAAAACTCCGCTCCTTCTCTTGGAACCACCCTTTCGGGTATTACTTCAGGAACCTGAACTAACCTGATCCAGAGAATTCTGGATCAGGAAAGATCTGTGTTGCTGTAGTTTTTCACATTTTCGAGAAACGTCCCCTCTCTTTGGCGGTTCAATTAAAGTCGTTTTGGGGCGCAGCTTAAGAGTATTGATTTGAACTAGCGACCCTGTTAGTTTTTGGCCCCAGATACTAAAAATCGTTGTTCGAGTTTTTTACATATTTTGCATAATTTTGTCTCAATTTTTTTTGGTTCTTCAGCGGAGCCGTTCTTTGAAAATATTGTAAAATTGAGTTGTTGCGCAAGCGCACGTGATTTTTAAAATCAATTCGTTATGGGACCTCTTGATGCTGCACGTAGATTTTCAGTTGAAGTTTCCGCGGTCTCAGTGACGTAACATTTTTGCTTTAGTTCTTGAAATTCTGCAAGAGGACGTAGGTGCCTCGTTTGCCGCATCCCTTCTGTCTTAATTAAAATAAATTTACTATCGGACTTTTCAATTCGTTTTTTATGACCCGCCACGCCCCTGATTCTAAATTCGCTGATATTTTAACTGTTCTTCCCACCCGTAATAATTTGCTCTTTAGGACATTAAATAGTAGATACTTTATGCAAATTGTTCGTGATTGTTTTAAAATCTGAAATTCATACAACTGCGGGGGTGTAAACCCAGACACATAATTTAAGTTTGAGTCGCCTCTTCAGTAGCAGACACTGCTTAAAACTAGCCATTAAAGCTCATTTTATAATGCCGCATTTATGTAACATATATCTTTATGTGTGTGTGTTAGGCATTAAATTAGCAAAAATTATGGCTGGTTTCTACATGGGAGGTTCCTCGTACAAGTCCGCAATATTAATTGCTGCTTTCTGCATAGTAATTTTTTCTCTATAGTCGCGATCATTGTACATTTTATCAACGGGGACGCGTATTTCCTCGTTAAAGTTAGCGGGGCCACATTCCTACCCCACGTTCGATATTGTCGGTATTGTTACAAGGCCCACGAGAATACCCGTCAATCATTGACGTATTAAAACCCAGATTTGGAACGGTCGTGCGGAATGCCTTGCTGGGACTAAATAGATACTGTTAAATAATAATAATAATAATAATAATAATAATAATAATAATAATAATAATGATAACAATAGAAGCATATGGGTCTTTAGAATTCAACGAGGCAAAAGAGCTTTTCAAGCAGGAAGAACGTTTGCTTTTCCACCCCTGGTAAGCGTTACATAACGTCCAAATAAAATTTATTTTCGGATACTTTCAAGTACTCATGAGCACACTCGACACGTTCATCAATGCTGATTTTTACGATAAGTGATAAAATTGTTGTTTGATGTGGTTAGAATTCCGAGTATTTATTTCTCGATTGTATTATATTACGCAAAAGGCGAGTTTAAAAGAAAAACCGCTGGAAGGTCCCTAATCGTTAAAATCGCTTGATTTTCTAGTCGTCAAAGGGGAGTTTCACCACAGGTTCGCGAGTGCAATAAAAATCCCCCCGTGGCGGTGTCATATCGTCTCGAGATCAAACAAAATTCCATACGAATTCCGATTTCTCCACTTTTCTTTGGCATGAAAAACACAACACTCCCAAGTCTCTTGAACTAATGGAGTCGAGAGGTCCATCTAATTGCTTTTCGCTGTAAAGTGCTTTAATCACTTTCGTAAAATAATAATGCTCGGCTATGAACAAAACTCCAAACTACTTAATAGTAGACGCATTTTTGCGTATTAGAATTGGTATTGATTGCGTCATGGCACACAGGTACAGTAGAATTCGGCCGTAACGAACCTCCAAGGGACCCGGCCTGTCGTTCGTTGTAGGCGTCCGAGGAAAGAGAGTTTGTCGATTCAAATCTTTTGCTTTAACTAATTGCCACATTGTAAAATTTTCCGTTGTAGTAAATAGGTATACAGGGCGAGTTTCTATGTGTGTCACGTGAATGTCCCTGAAGTTACAGTTTTCGGAAAAAAATGTTGAAACAAAGCAGCGTATGTGTGAACGGAGAATATTATCACTGTTTCGATTCAAGGCCATCTTCAGGTTCTAATCAAGGTCAACTTTGTGTCTCAAATGGAAATCTCGCATTTTTTGACAGATTCTGATTTATTGTTGAAAACGAACATAGTTTTGGTTGAAAGGTTTCTTTTTCAACAAAAAGTGCTTGCTTCAATGCATTCGACAGAGAGAATAAAAAAAGAACAAAATAAGTAAATATTTGATAAATTTTTTTGAAATCGCAGTACTCCTGGTTTTTGGCTTCAATTCAATTTTAGAATGATAAACAACTTAAAACGGCATTGTGTTTTTCAAAAGACGAATAAATCGAAATTATTTTTGCTCATAATGAATTAGGCAGGAGTCCTGCTGCAACTGTGCAACTTTATGCCCAGTGTTTCCCACAGAACGTAGTTCCATCACGGACTTTTGTCAAAGAAATCGTTGGTCTATTTTGAACAACAGGAAGTGTCGAAACATAAAAAAAGAGTACGCTCAAAGACTATAGTTGGAAATGAAGAAAATCAAATTGGTATTTTCGCCGTCGTTGCACTTGATCCTCATGTAAATACTCGCCAGCTGGCTGAAGAGTCCGGTTTATGACAAAGCAGTGTTTGCAAAATTTTGAAAAATCATAAGTTTCATCCTTACCGCTTCTCTCTTCATCAAGAACTACATGGTGACCGTTTTCAAAACAGAGTTACCTTTCGTACTTGGACTCAAAAGAAAAATCGGACAAAATTATAATTTTTCTTGAATATTGCTCCTGACTGTCTCGCTGTTTTCGGATAAGTCTAGATTCGCAAACCATGGACAAGTTAACGGACACAACATGCATTTTTGTGCTATTGAAAAACCCTATTAGTTCGAAAGGTGGAAATCCAGCGTCTATGGACTGTAAATATTTGGGGTGGGTGGACATTTAATTGGCTCTTTTTTGTCGATGGAAATCTTGAGCTGTAAAGTTTCTTGATTTTTTTAACAAACGATTTGCCAGTACTTCTGGAAGAGATAAATCTAAATCAACGAGTGACCATGAGGTATCATCATGATGCGTGCCCAGCCCATTCACCAATAGTTGTTGGGGAAATATTTGATGAAAGGTTTCGCCAAAAGTAGATTGGTCGTGGTGGTAATGTTAACTAGTCAGCACGTTCACCAGACTTAGCATCTCCCGATTTCTTTCTTAGGGGGAATTTGCAAAAATTGTCTGCGATGAAGTACCAACAACTGCCGTAGTCATGAAAGAAAGAACAAGAGTAGCTTGCTGTAACATTCTATCAGAAACGTTGTTTAATATCCAACAGACACTTAAAATAAGAATCGCTAAATGCGTTGATCAAATTGTTCAAAAATTATGTTTTTTTTCTGTGGAATGTATTGATACGACCATTTTTCGTTGAAAGAGAAATTCTTCAAAAATGTCGATTCGTTTCAAAACTATCAATTGAGTAAAAAAAAGTTTCGAGCAAAAACATGTTTGTTTTCAATAATGAATCAGAATCTGTCAAAAAATGTGGGATTTTCATTTGAAAAAATTAAAAAAATGACCTTGATTAGAGCTTGAAGGTGACCTTGACTTTAGAGATACTTGAGAAATTCACCGTGTATGTTAAAATCGAAAAAACAACAACAAAAAATCTTAAATAAAATCGGAGTTTAGGTAGAAAAGAAGTCCGTAATTTGATTTTGCAGCTTATAGTTTTTCAATGTCTCTTCAGTTATGTATTATTTATTTTTCAAAAGATCTTTCGCATTTGACAACGTTGTATTTTCTAAACAAGTCAGCATCCAAGCAGGAAGTGCCTTTTCAGCTGTAGCGATTAAAATTTCATCATTCCTGTCACCTTCCTCCTCATCACTCGAACCCTTTTCATATCGATCATTGGCATTTATTTGAACAATATCAATATCATTAGGAAATTCAGTAACTTCTATGTGTGATCAATCAATTCATGTTCGTTTAGGTTAATTTTTTCAAAGTCAGAAATGGGATGGTTTTTGGCTCATTCGCTTAAATCTCCAGCAGCTCGCTCACAGCAGTATATCCCGACAGTGCGTTATAATCGTTTATAAATAATATATATCGTGTGTTATAATCGAGCGTTCGTTATATCCGAGTTTGTTATAAACGAATTAGTCTACAGCAACTTGGATGGGACTTGTTTGTCCGTTCGTCATCACCGAGTGTCCGTTACGGCCGTGTTCTACGTTCTACTACGTGTAATATGGAAATTTTCGGAGGTGGTCTCAAAGCTCTGTCATCATCACTAAAAAATGATGAATAAGAACAGTTATGCGTCTTTCACAGGCTGCGATTATTATTAATAACAATTTAATACCCAAAACAGAAAAATCACACAAAAAAGGCAGGTAAAAGAGTTCGGCGGGGGTCCCAGAATTAACCGTCCTCTATAGGATTCCTCGAGTGCGCTATCGACACAAATCATATCTGACTTTCGATGTTTAACTCACTGTTATTAATTGTGACATGACAGTCAATGGCGTCAAGACGCAACGGAGATTAAAACCGACAAATTGCGGCCCCGTGCAGAATTGACAGCTGCTAAATGATTTGAAGAGCCTCCGCTTCTTCAGGTCTTCATTCGTGTTGGGGTTTTGTTCTTTTGAAGACGAAGAGGCATTTAGGTTGTCGGGTGCAAAAAGACAAAGGTCTTTTTTGTCAAGAATCGCAGTTACTTCTAGGGGTGGGCGCTATTGAAAGCTGTCTATCGATAATTGATATTTGTATTTACAGGGTATCCCATTTAGGGCTGTGATTGAAGATTATTCAAAAACGATACATTGTATGAAAAAAATGTTGAAATAAAAGTTGACATGTCATGAAGATAGTGATTTTTAGCCAAAACGTCATTTTGAGATTATTTCAGGGGCAACTTTTTTTTTCAAATGGTAATTCTGTATTTTTTTTCAAAAAATGATTTTTTTTTTCACTTGAACAAGTCTTTTATTAGACGTTTTGCTGCAGAGTTATCTTTAATTTTTGTCCAATTTTTTAGACAATCAAAATTGTTGCTTTTTTTAAATAATTTTGCAATGTATATTCTGTTTAAATCTCATAAAAAGTCTTCTATCTAATCACAAAAATATATTATTATTAATTAATAAGAGGCTGTAGCACAAATTTCAGCTCTCTAGTTGTGATAGTTGAAATGAGCATTCCAATTTAGAACTGTTTATTTCCAAATCAACCCAAAAATGCCTTTTATTTCGAAAACGGATCATCACAGCCATGGCATATGATATACCAGGTATACCGGTATGAAGTGAGTGTCAAGATATGAATGTTTCGATATAGGGCATTTGTTGTTAACAAACCTTTTTTTTTGTTTGCTTGGTTGGTATGCAAACTGCAACAAACATATTTAGTACAGATCAAGGCCTTGAACAAATAACAATATATTATTTCATTGTGCCAAAAATGTCGAATTTTGTACCACAAAATGATGATTTGCGGAAAGCATTAATTTTTTGCTTTCATTAGAAGAAGAGTGCTGCAGAGTCGCATCGAATGCTTGTCGAGGCATATGGTGATTATGCTTTATCAGAAGCAACATGCAAAAGATGGCTTCAACGATTCAGAAATAACAATTTTGATGTGCAAAATGAAGAACGTTGCAGACCATCAAAAAAGTTCCAAGACGCCGAACTGCAATCGATATTGGATGAAGATGACACTTTAAGTCAAAAGCAAATGGCAGAAATGTTAAACGTTGCACAACGAACAATTTCTGATCGTTTAAAAGCTACGGGAAAGATCCAAAAGTGTGGAAAATGGGTACCGCATGAATTGAATGAAAGACAGATGGAGGACCGGAAAAACACCTGTGAAATTTTGCTTCAAAGGCACGAAAGAAAATCAGTTTTGCATCGAATTGTTACTGGAGATGAAAAATGGATTTATTTTCAAAATCCTAAACGGAAAAAAATCATGGGTTGATTCGGGCCAACCATCAACATCGACTGCAAAACCTGATCGATTCGGCAAGAAGGCAACGCTGTGTGTTTGGTGGGATCAGAAAGATGTGGTGCACCACGAGCTTTTAAAACCTGGTGAGACCGTTAATACTGTTGGCTACCGACAACAATTGATTAATTTAAACGATGCATTGATAGAAAAACGATCAGAATGGGTCAGAAGACACGGGAAGGTAATTTTGCTCCATGACAACGCATCTGCACACAAAACAACACCGGTTCAGGATACCATCAAAACACTTGGCTGGGAGTTGCTACCCCATCCGCCGTATTCACCAGACTTGGCTCCTTCGGACTACCATTTGTTTTCATCGACGGGACACGCATTGGCTGAGCAGCACAAGTCGATTCCTACGAAGAAGTAGAAAATTGGGTGTCTAATTGGTTTGATGCAAAAGAGGCACATTTCTATTGGCGTGGTATCCATGAATTGCCAGAAAGGTGGTCAAAATATGCAGAAAGCAATGGTCAATATTTTGAATAATTTTTTTTTTCTTGTTAAAATTGGAGTTTTATCTTCACAAAATAGCGCTCATTTCATACCGGTAGATCTGGTTTAAACTGGGGCCTAAATCTTCCGGGCAATTCGAAAATGTAATAAAACACAGGGTGTGCCATTTAAAATAACGAAGTTGTTGTCAGTTACACACATATCTGGCAATTTCTCAACGATACCACTATATTAATTGAATAGATCATAGTCCGTTACATCGGCATCTAAATTTTAAGATCGCTAACTGTATTAGAACCTCGTAAACTTTTAATAGGACGCTCGCCGTGAATGACCCTGTATATTAAACAAGGAAACAAAAATGACAAAAATCTTGAATAAAATCGATATTTGGATGGGAACAAGTCCGTAACTTGACTGTGCACCTTGCGGTATTTCAATATCTTATCAGTCATTTTGTTTCGCAAAAGATCTGTCGCATTTAAAAATTTTTCACTTTCTGGATAAACCATTTCTATCTAATACGCCACGATCTTGAAAGCAGGAAGGGCCTCTTGAGCTGTGGAGATTAAAATATCATTTTTGTCGACTTCTCACTCATCACTCGAACCGTTTTCACACTGATCATTGGCAGTTATTCGAAAAATATCAGTACCATTAAGAAATTCAAATTCCACACGTTTATCAATCATGTCATGTTCGTTTAAGATTCTTTTTTCAAAATCAAAAATGTGCTGCTTTTTGGCCGACTCCCTTAAAATTTCAGCAGCCAGCTCAGAGCAACATCTCTCGATGCTTCGTATCACCGAGTGTCCGTTGCATCCGACTTTATTACGATCAAGAATTGCTGTTGGGTGTGCGACTAAATGTCGAACATTGTTGTTCAAAACGTCAATAGTTATTTAGAATCCATTTCTCAAAATTTTTAAAGAGAAAGAGAGGGTAGGCCCACAAACTCCATAGAAATATTTGCACTTCTCAGACTGTTTCTCTATATTGGTGTCACGAAGGCAAACCGTTTCAAAGCAGAATTGTAGCAATCGGACGGCTCAGAGATAGAAATATTTAAGTTAGAAATGTTAATAAAAATGTTTTTTTTTTGTTACTTTACTTGAGGTGTTTGACGGAAAAGATGGCCGATAGGCAATCGGTACGAACTTTAACCCTTAAGAGCTCAGAGGTGTACATATAAAAATGTATATTGTCAACGTTTATCGAAAATTTGAGAATGGTGAAAGACCAACGATACGCAATTGTATTGTAGATAATTTTTTAGTATGAAAGAGTAACTTCCCTCCCTAAAATCCTCACTTTAATGATAAGAACTGGCCCGTGCTCACCGCTTTTTCTGCAGTTTCACTCAATCGCTCTGACGCAATCTGGTGGGTCACCAATAGTCTTTTAACCCGAATTCTTTCCATACTCGATCTACAGGGGCGTACCCATTGAAATTTCATGTTGCTTGTACCTCTTTTGCGTTTAAAGTTTACGTGTCCCGTCACTGGGCAACCAGCTGTAAATCTTTAGATAATTATGCTGGCACATTTGTAATTATCTAAAGAGCATTAAGTGAGGGGAAACACCTCAGTGTTGCTAGTACCTTCAATCATAGTAAGGACAACGGGTCATTAAATTGTCTTTGGCGTGTCACGTTGTATGTATGTTTCGCGTTTCACGTGACCAATAAATTCGGTGTGGCGTCGTCGTCGTATTTGGCGAGACCGCTTCTTGCCGATGCATCAGACGCCCACGACGACGACGGCGACGGCAATTTCGGACCGAAAAGGATCGTGAGAACCATTTTTAAAAACCATTTATAATCCACGCTCGTGGCTTTTCGTGTCGTTTGTCTTGTTCCGGGGAAAAGAAAACAGATTTTCATGTTGGCGGTATATTTTTAACGCTCTATCTCCAAACGATCGTTTTGACTCCTCGGAGACAGATTGATCGAGGGAAGACAACTCTCTTCCTTCAGTCATCGTTGGCGTTTTGCTTTTAAAATTTTGTAATTCGGGCTTTTTTGAAAATTACCAACTGTCGCCCAATCCCGGCATTCGCAGATCAAGAAGTTACGAGACGCCGCTGGTGCTCGGTGGCAGGGCGATTCTTTCCGAAAACATGCTTTGGGACCTCAAAAATTCGAAAAATTACAATTGTGAAGTAACTTAATATAAAGGTTTGTTGTCGCCTCTGGAAATATAAAAAATGTCATTGGCGTAGGTGACTGCTTCCACAATTTTGCGGTTTTCTTTATTTTCATGGTGGCGACATGGTGCTCTTCACGTTCGTGAAATTCCAACAAGTATCAAAATAAGCTTTTGTACTTTAAGTAAGTAATAGAAACATGTTCAGGAATTTATTGCTTTCCTGGCTCACGAATTCATGTCAATTTTTATTTTGGTATTCACTTACGACCGTCAATCAACCAGAAGGTGCATTGAATAAGTAATCGATCCAGCAAAAAAAGTATATTAACGCGGGAATAAGTGCTTGAAAAAATAAAAAGTCTTTGAGGCCTTAGATTTAAAAATATCGGTTTTTATTATATATTATAATGTAAACTTCTAAAAATACGAAAGTGCATATAAAATTGTTGTTTATTTTCTAAGAAAAGACTATCGACCTTTTGATCTTTCTGTTCTTGTTACAAATTCGTTTTACTTTTCCTTAACTTAAAAGTAATTGTGCGTCAGACTTCCTTAGCTTCTGTACCAATAAAGTTAACAATGTTTTTTTTCTGCAGAATTACACATCACACTAAGGCCTATTTTCAGAATTTATTTTTTCTTGCACAGGATGACCCCAAAAAGACTGACGATATACAATTGTGTTATTTTAAATGGAATTCGCCAATGTTTTCCTAATTTGCGGATTCTTCGTTAAATTTTAAGGTCGATTATATCTAAGACGTCCTATCTTTGAAATTTACCGTTTTCCAGTTATTCGGAAAAATTTGACGGTTGCATGATTCCACGGAAGTCGGTGATATTCCCGACCGCTGCGAATTTCGGAACCAACCTTTTAGGGCTAAGAAAGAATCGATAAGTTACGTTTGATCGCATTTGAATTTTTAGAAAAAGTCTTTTGCAACCCTCGAAGCGCGCCTCTGAAATTGCATTGTTTCGAAGGTCATTAACTTATTTATTTCAAATAAAATGTCTCAATTTTCTCGACAACATCGCGTTTAAAATTCAAAAATCTAAAATTTTTGTTAACATTGAAATCTCTCGCTTCTCCAGTCAACCGATGGCGGTTCCAGATTTCTACATCACCGTGATTTCTGCCCACTTCACGTGCGACTTCTCTCACGGATGGTCATCGCTGGTGTAACGTAACTATATGAATGCGGTCAAAAGTTGAAATTGGACTTTGACGAATTTTTACCAAATTTTCTGTTCTCTAGAGGTGTATATAACTGCGCAGGCGTGCGGAATAAAAATGATCGTTTAACGAATTGTGTTCAATACTTTAAAACGTTTTTATCGTCTAGTCTCTGTCGGGTTAGAATGTTTTCTTTTTTTTGCCTCTACTCATCTTGTATACAACGTGAGATAGAAAACACCCCGTAAAAATTGTTGCATTTAAATAACTTTTGGTATGCACGTTTCTCACGCTAAAACAAATAGTTCATTAAAGAATTAAACAAATTAAATTGTTAAAAACCAAAAAAAAATCAATTTGTCTGTCCTTCGCGGTGTTTTATATACATTCCTGTACCCGTCCAGGAGTGGATTTAATGAGGTAATTGATGTCCTCTTGGGGAATCTCATTCCAGGCTAACTGGACAGCATGACATAGCGCCCCCAGGATTTGTAGGGGTGGGATAAATTATGCAACCTTTCACCTACAATATCCGATACCTGTTCAATCGGTGAGAGGTCCGGACATCGAGGTGGCCAATGTAGCAAATTGATTGAATTTTGTTGAAAGAAGTCTAGAGTCACTTTAGCCACAAGTGGTTGTGTATTGTCTTGCTGGAAAACTGGGTTAACAAGAGTTTCCAAATAAGGCACGAGATGAGGTTCCAGGACTTCTTGGACGTATCGTTGGGTTATTATACTGCCTTTAATGAAAAACAAAAGTGACCAGCTATCATATGCAATGGCACCCCAACAGTCTGACGGACATGCCTCTGTATCGAAAATTGATGATCCCGTCTTTCACCCCGTCCTCTTCGTACTATTGCACGACCATCATGCATACCCAAACAGAATCTGGATTCGTCACTAAACACGACATTATTCCATTCCAGATTCCAATGTGTTCGTTCTCTGCACCACTGAAGTCGATTTTGACGATGATTTAAGGTGGGGGGTAACACAGAATAGGGACGGTAGGAAATCGGTCCAAAACTTCTTATTCGGCTATAAATGGGTCGAATCCTAATGGTTCTTCCATCCTCAGCAAATCACTGATCCGCCAGCGCCCTCGACGAGGCGAACCTATCCCTTAGGGCCGTAATTCGAAGGCGGCGATATTGGCGTTATGTAGTTCTTTGGGATGGTCTAATATCTCTCTTATTGCCTGTTTGCTCTTCTTGGAACTGTGCCCGACAACATCTCACTATAGTGTTTCCACTACGGTTCAATCAAGTGGCGATTTCTTTAAATGACCAACCGGCCTCTCGTAGACTCACTATTTTACCTCTTTCAAATTCGCTCAATTGATGAAAATTTCGCTGCATTCTGCATCTAGATATATTTTATTAATCTAAAAGCACGCTATACACAAATAAACTATATTTTGCAGCCATATTGTTGATATTTTATTGCAATTTTTATAGTTAAAAAAAAACTAAAATTGCTGATAAGTCCTATGTAAATACATTGGTAAATATGACTGAAAATTTCACAGTTTTTTGTGTTTCCATATACAAACGTGCATACAAAAATTATTTAAAATAAATCGTTTTTACGGGGTGTTCTCTTTTCTACGTCACGCGGTATACTTATGATCTTCAACTCCATTAAAATTTTTTCTATTACAGAAAATTTTAGTGATGCCAAAGCTTTCTTTGGTGAGTGTAATTTTCAATCCGCGCTTTTATCACTGAAATGGAGAAAATTAGGTCTCTACATAAACCCGAACGAAACGCCAATTTTTTCGAAAAAAAAGCGTGAAAAAAATCGTCAATTTTGCATCGGCCCGATGCGTAACTTTCGAGCTCCCTTTCTAAGGTCCAGAATTCGCTCTCTGAGAAGACGGTGTCCGGTAGATAGGGGAAATGAAGGAAACGTGAAAAATGAGCTCCTGAGTAAATCAAGAACGTACTCCGAGGTCCCTATGCGCGCTAGGTATACCCACTGTCTCATGAGCTGGCCGAGAAAAGAATGGCTATATTAATTTCAACCCGTGTAATTTTGGCATAATAATAAATTGGCTTCGCCAGAGGTCCGGCTTTATTACACAAAGTGAAAGATGAGACGGGGCAAAAGCGGCGCCAAAGTGCTTAAAAATTATGCATGCAAGCACGAGATTAAAGCATAATTCTTATCAACGCTCATAAGCACTATTCAGCTAAAATGTCTTTTTTAAGAAGCTGACTTAAGAAACGGAAGAACCAGACCAATTCCCAGTAATCCAAAGCGGATTAACAGTAACCGCACCGGTCTTTCAATCGAACTCAAAATTAAAACTCAGAAATTGTGTTGTAGTTGTTCAAGTAGAACACGAAACGCTATAATTTTGGTTCGTGTTGAACAAGCTGGTTTACAAAAGGTATCATTTTCCAAAACCATTTAAGACGATGTGGGTCCATTTTTCGCGTCCTTTTGTCTCCGCGGAAAACGACACGTCGTAAGAATAATAAACGTTATTACCAAACTGTTTGTTTATAATGTAACAAGAGTCCTAAAGTGTGGTCGCACCTTTTTTAGCTCCCACGTGCCTAAAGCTTGCTCTTGTATGATATCAACCATTAACTGTGTCCTCGAATTTGGTTTAAGAGGGGAATCCGCTTCTTTCACTGCTCACTTTACATGAGTTTAAAAATATTGTTTGTTTCAGGATGTGTGCCAGCCTAACCTTCCAGAAGATAAATGGTAAGTGTGCTATGCTGTATGCGCTTCTAGAATATTCGATTTTGACGACAACGTTTTCCAAGGGCGCTGATGAAGCGGCGTGATGTCATCACGGGCGTTCCAACACTTAAAGATGTTCTACAATAATCCACAAATCAAACCATAATAACGAAACCGTGGCCCTACCATCATTAAGCGATTTCTTGAGTTCGTCTTTTTTCAGTTCATTCTCCAGAGAAGTTCTACGGCAAAATTTAACTAAGCGGGAATTGTCAATCTTCCAGAATTGCCATTATAAAGGAAAAGTCGTTATTAAGGATTAAAAAAAAAATTACAAATGACTGCAATAAAAAGGCAAAAATAGTCCAGATTGATGTGAAATTTTAAGCGATGCTGCAACGCACTTAGCAAAATCGTTTTCGGGCTTTAAATCGCCATTTTCAAGTCTTTCCCGAGCGTTTTCAAGTAACCACTCATTTTTATCGATAAACCGAGGGCGTTAGTCTACGGACAATAAGGGTTATTAATAATAATAAAAATACATATATTTTTTCATTATACCATGGCCGGCAATATTTTATCCAGTCATTAGGTAATGCCTTGGTTGCTCCCATGAATATTAATGGGTGTATAATTACCTTTAATCCACAATAAACCGCACTAAAAATCTTGTTCGTCGTGTTTTTTGTTTAAATCGGTTTTTAATTCTTTTATTACATTACTATTTTATTGCCCTTTACTCAGATCATCCGATGGAGATAATCGCGGTAATATTATCTAAATTAGATTTTTGTAGATTAATTTTGTCATTTTCGGATTAATTCAATTTTGTTATGTGCCACAGTTTTTTTGTCGCATCTATTGATATTGCTTCACGTGATTTCGATGATACCGACCAATCAAAAACGAAACTATAATACACGCACGCATTCCAGGGCTGTCGCCCACCACGAAAGTCAACTGTCACCTGCGAATTAGTCATTGGTGAGTCGTCCACTTTTCAATATTATATTTGTCACCGCTGTCGCTGACAATGAACGTCAGCTCTCCCGTGTAATGCTCGCCATTAACCGAGTCGCATAAACGCGTCATCGGGAAGGCTCATATACCACAGTGACAGTTTCCTTATTAACCATTAAATAGATATGTCAATTTTTAATTAAGCGCTGGACAGATGACGCTCGGGTACAAAGCGACCGCGCCGCCGCCGAAAATTCCGTTCGCAATTAAAATCTGAAAAATCGGCCATAAATTCAGACGCATCGCAGATGGCCTCTGGACAAAACAATGGCAGAAAACAATTGCCGCCGCGCGTGGGCCACTACAATAATCGATTCATCAGCTTATCGCTGGGCCTGCCAACTGCTTCTGACATTGTGGCGAAGAGACTGCACTTTGCGCATACAAAGATGTTCTACATGGTGCGCGGGCTTTTCGGTTTAATGTCGACTTAGCCAACCGACATGAGCGGCAATGGCTCCTTTAATTTATTCGTCTCAAAAGGGAATTTTAAAGAAAATGGACATAAAAACAAATTTCCTTGTAATTGCGCATGCGTACAGATGATTTTCCGATATGCAAAATGATGAGGTTATGTAAGTTCTCTCATGGCTGAACGCGCGATAGTGAACATTTATTGATGGTGATATTACGCTGCGTATCCAGGCAACCGAAAACAAACGGTTGTTCAAGGCTCACACTGGGTGTACAGCGAGCGGCGCCCACAATCGTTCGCTCAAGGCTCACGTTGCTCGTACGAATTAGAGCTCCTGGCTTACGCTGCGTTCGCAGACAACCGAGAACAAGCGGTCGCTCAAGGCTCACGTTGCGTGTGCGGCACGCTGCGCAAACTATTGTTCGCTCAAGAGTTGTGCTGCGCGTTCGAACAAGCGCAAGCGAACTTTTTCTCATAGATAACACTATTCTTCGAACGAGCGATTTTGGGGAATAAACTGCCCGACAAAAGTTAGGGATATGGTCAATTCTTAAGAAATAACGAATAGCACGTTAGGAAATATATTTTTACGCATTACTTTTAAAGCGGCAATAAGTTTTATGGTTAAAAAAATTAGTTTAATATTATATCATATTTTTTCTTTAAGTGTAATCAAAATATTGATATCACATGCTGCACCGTTTCGGTGCTTCTTGCTGTTTTACTTGATTGTCTAAAGGTGTTCGAACATTTTTCTAATGGTTCGGAAAAAGTGAAGTTCATAAGAACGAAACAAGATTAAGGATATGCCGCAGGCCGATTCAAAACAGGATCTTGCCCAATTGTTCCGCGTTTCTCACGGTGTGATATCCAGACCGTCAGCAAGGTTTCAACAAACCGGAGACCTCGCAGAAAGACAGTGCAGAGGGCGACCGAAGAAAAACACGGCTGCGCAAGAATGACTTATTACAGTTTCTGCGCGAAGGGACTGCGTCTTGTCGACATGTAGGCGTTTGGCCGGTAGTCCAAGTTGTGTCTGAAACAATTCGTAGGAGACTTATAAGCAGTAAATGTAGTCTCGAGACGCCTTTTAAGAAGAGTTCCTCTTTTTCAAGAGAATAAACTTGAAAAACTAAAGTGGCCAACAAAGCACATCAATTGGACTGAATAGTGGCGTTTTTTTTTCACGGACGAGTTCAGATTAGGCCCTCACTCTGATAGTTGATGTCTTTATGTCTGGACAAATTCTGAAGTACGCAGAAACTTACGAACTGTACCAGAAGTGCACGTTTTTAAAGGGGGCACAATAATGGTCCGGGGTGGAATTTGCTATGGTGGGAAAAGTGAGTTGTACGTATATGAAAGAAACATGAATGCACAAATCCGTGACGAGAACATAATCAGCAACATGCTGTCAAATTTCCGAGCTGCCATAGGAAAACATTTTAAATTTTTGGACGATTATGTCAGACCACATCGTGGGATTGAAAATGTAGGTATCAGACGTTTACTGCTTCCTTCAAGATCGTTTGCCCTTAACCCCTTTGAGCCGGTCCGGAACATCTTCGAAAGAAGCGTTGAGGAACTTCGACCACGCCCCGAAACAATGCCAAAGCTTCGAGGACTTCTGCAGTTATGGGAAAATTTACCACAAAACAAGACGAACCATCTCATTGACAATCTGCCAAAACGATCTGAAGCAGTTGTGCACCTCAGGGAAAGCTGTACGATACACCGAATTTTCGAGATTTAGTTTTCATGTTATTTTCGATTTTGCAGAAGTTCTTTATTATTATTTTTTTTGGTTTGCTTAAATCAGTTAAAAAATATCATAAACAGAAATTTTTCATTTAATTTTTGATAACGATTAAAAATTTTCTGTTGCGGGCTCTAAACTGTTTTAAAAATATCTTAATATCCCTAATTTTTGTGGAGCAGTTTAATTGATATCATAAATACACGAGTGTCAGGGCTCCGCTGCGGTATACTCGTTTCAAAGCGATCGGGCGTAGATCGGTTTTCCTAGTAGGTGTCGTCACAATTTTTATGAAACTAATTAAGAAATTATCTCGACAAAACATTGTAAAAACAGTTAACACAATTTTTTCATTTGGGGTCTTTAGATTATTTAATTATTTATTGATTCCCATTTCCTAAATAATAACGAATAAGAAGTATTTAAATTTCTATCATATTTGATTACCTGTGTTGGTGTCCAGGTTCACCCCAGCAAAGCTCCTGAAGGAACAGCCCTTATTGAAGACGGTCATTGATCTAACTAACACCCATCGCTACTATGATCAACAGGTATGTAGTCTCTGCTCCAAAATACTTTCTTTGAATATTCTTGGCTTCTGAATTACAATAAAAACCTGGAAGGGAGGAGCAAGATTGAAATAACAAAAAATTCATAAATGGTTAAAAATAAATTAGGTCGGATTTCCCACGGGGCGATGCGCGAATTGAATTCATGCGCCGTGGGAAGCAGACCTATATATATAAGAGAAACATTGGTAGTGAAAGGGATGCGAAAAGTAAAAATAATTTTCTGTGAAAGTTTCTTTAGTAATGTGCTATTTTTCATCTGTTAACTACCATATGAGACGCTCTCAAGCATCCCATTATCTTCCACCCAAGCAACTTTTAACTAATTTAAATAAAAGTTTAATTCAGATTTAACATTCTTTCATAACCCATTCAAATAACACTCATGTATGCTACTCCAGAATGAACGGCATTTAACTTTGACGGACAGTTACATCGTTATTCGAATACAATGGCCTTATAAACAAATCCGACTCTTTGGTAATTTGGCTTGACATCCATAATAATAGGTTTGTAACCTAATATAAACGATTCTATTAGTTTGAAAAACAATCCTCGTTGATATGGGCTTTAGGCGCTGATTTGTTAATGGTAGGGTTCAGTTGAGAGAGGCACCACCTAATGTGGTGCTCTTTAGTCGGTCGAGTGCCCTGAAAACGTCGCTCCAGACCAGACATTTGCGGTGGTTACCTTAAAGCACAATATTGAAAAGTTTTTAATTACACAGTCCATTAAAGTACTCCGTCATTAATTCGATCTCATACATTATGTATGGGCTGAAGGTAGATCGCATATTAACGAAGAGAATAAAACGATCTAAATTATTGTATAAGAGCCTGCTGACATGCACACGGCCAGACCAATTAGTTCGCTATAGATATCTCCTTTATGGAACGAAATTGTAGCAGGAGGCACTCCAACGTTTTCGGGTATTCTCATGATTCTATAGAAAATTTTAATCATAGCAAAGTTCACTAAACCCTCCCGGTAGGGAATTTTGGTGAAAACTTCCATATAACCTCTCGAAGTGGCAATTTACAGGGGAAAGGTATGTGTGAGAATACGGCTCATCTTTAACGAGAAAAGTGATTTACTGCGTCCGGAAATGAACTATTTTGACTGTTAACCGTAGCCGTTCTAGAGGTTTTCAAGCACTTGGGACAGGACTTTTCTGTCAAGAGGGTGTACGTGGGAACACGGCACTCGAGGAACAAAGCCGACGCGAATTTCAGGTCTCGAACACAGAAACGTTTTGGGACTTAATCAGATTCGTCGAGTTAGTTAAATTAGAAAAGAGATAGAGCGTTACCTGGCTAGTTGAAAGTAAAACGACTCCGATTTTGTATTCTAACATTATAGGGGTGTCCAAATATATTGCATCTAATGCTGGGTTTATTTGAGCTTGAAAGTAAAAACTCTTTACCCGATGTATTTCACAAACGTAATGGGAGCTTGATATCGATTAACTACTTTGTACGAGTACAATAACAGTTAAGAGACATTTATTTTTCAGAAGGAATTTGGAGCAAAGGGCATCGACCACGTGAAAATAATGGTGGACGGCAGGGGGAATATACCCCCAAAATCGCAGATTCAAACGTAAGTAATTCACAATGTTTTCGTCTGTTTTTCCCCTGTTTGCGGCGAAAAATTCGATAAATAACGAGGTTTGTCCGAATTACTCTGATTTATTCTTATGTTTTCAAAGAGCTTTGTCGCCAATCTTAATGTGACTCTGATACGAGATGATGTAAAAATAAGTCATTACCGCCGCAATTTATTGAACATTGCGGCCTAAATCACATGGAAATTGCCACTAATGAGGCATCGAAAAGCAGGTATTTGCTAAAATCATTAATAACGTGAGAGTTACCCGATCGGCATGGTCTAATTTATCAAATGTTTGTCAAACATCGTTCAGTCCGGCTTCAGTGTTTATTGTGCAATCGCGCCAAGCACTGGGGAACCAATACCAACCTCACTCTAAGACCTTTTCTACTTATTTTGCAACGTTTACTAATTTGCGAGTCTTGAGCGAATCCAGGACCAGTGCTTGGCTGCTGAGGCAAATACGCTTAAGTTTGTAATTTTTAGTGTTTACGCAATAAACACGAATTAATTAATTAAATTACAAAATGGAAATTGGCACACAACTCTGCTTTACGATCATCGCTTGCAATTGCTTGCAAATGATTATTGCAGGTAACATGGGAATGAAATTGAGCGTGAATTATCGCAAAATAAGGCAACTTGTGAATTATATCGTTCCATATTCACTGTACATGCTGTCCAGTTTTCGCTGTGTGAGCTGACATGTTTCTTTGCAAAGGCCAGGTGCTCCTTACGGTTTTCTTCACTGATATATGGTTTTCCCCGAGGAGCTCTACCACAGAGGCCTCCCGAATTTAAAGAATTTCCGATTGTTCTTTTACTAACCTAGAGTGCAGTAATAGTTTGAATCATATTTCATGCGTTTATGGTAGGATTTTTCAGAGCTTTATTTTTTGTTTTTCTTAGTGATTTCAAATTAAGCTTGCGTGGACGTCCCTTGCGCATCTTATTTTCGGTTGTACCACGCTCCTCGTACCTTTTGATAATGCATCGGACAGTGAAAAAGTTTAACTCAAGGTAATCAGCAATTTCCCGATAAAAGTTTCCTTGATTTCTAAGTAAAATGACGTTTGCCCTTGTGTCAGCACTTAATTTTCTTGTTTTTACCATATTTGCGAACTGAATTATTTTGAAAATTACCTCTAAGTTATTTGAAATTTCGTATATTTTAACGATATCGATGGAAAAAAAAGAAATTCCTAATACACCAATAAATAAATAAATAAATCCAAGCAAATGCATGTGCAAAGTCTTTAGTCCAAGCAGTTTACATAATTTCCTTTTGTTCTTTTTTTAATATACAATTTGTAGAAACTGTCTTTTGACAGAGAAAATATAATTATTTAATACACTTTTTATATTTAAAATGTTTTTTTTTTTAATTTAAAATAATAAATTCAGAAATCAAAAAAATCGTGGGGTGCAAACACTTTTTGCAGCTACTGTAGTCTATAAATTATAAGATAACTGAATGACAAGAAGTGTCTGAAAAGGCACAATTTTCAATTTCGTCGTATCTCAAAAACTTACTGGGTTTGCGGTATCGTTTGTTTAACAAGAAAGTGACAGGCGTTTGCGAAGACCCCAACCCTCGAACTGCAATAATAACGGAGATACCCTGCAAAAGTGTCGAAAACTGGACACCCTGGACTTACTTCTGCGCAAATGCTGAAAATTCTACGCTGAAGGTACTTAAGCAAAATACGCGTTTGTATATGTTACAACGACGTTAGATTGTACTTTTAAAAGGTAAAAGTCACACGGTACTGTTATTCGATACTTTTCGGAAGGTGACACTCGGAGAGCATGTTACATAAATCAATTTTTTTGTACTAGTGCAATTACATGCAAATCATTTTAGGGAAGTTTTGTACGATCGTGAAGGAGCAGTAATTTTGG
This sequence comes from Euwallacea fornicatus, assembly GCF_040115645.1. Taxonomy (NCBI): domain Eukaryota; kingdom Metazoa; phylum Arthropoda; class Insecta; order Coleoptera; family Curculionidae; genus Euwallacea; species Euwallacea fornicatus. Next base: position 2,236,607 of record NC_089559.1, on the reverse strand, counting down.
GCCCGCTGATAAAATAAACCATAACCGTTAGATGAGGGCCATAGTAATACGTCAAAATTCATTACTGCCATCGTTGTTAAAGAGGTTTTAATTATCTGCGACATGCAACAGCTCTCGTGTTTATTGACTTGCGTAAACACGGAATGAGCATCCTGCAATGCGATGTCTTCATAATATGCAATTAGGGAGTGGTCAAGTGGCCAACAGGTGTTAATAATTTCGTACGTCTATGCGTATTTCAAATAGAAAAAAAATTTTTTTGATAGATCGTTGGGATACGCCAACTCACCCAGACCATCTCGAGCTGTTCAGTTGGAAATCAAACTGGCAAGTGGAGAGAAAAAAAATAAAAATTTGATTGAACTTCTAGAACGCATTTCGGGAAATAACTTTTTTTTTCTAATAGAGAAGAAATTTTATCAGTGAAATGAAGTCGAAGTTGAGCGTCATTGCGTGAACAACGGAGTATCCAAAATGTTCTTTTTTGAATATTTTCGAATATCTCGAAACTCACGCAAATGCTCAATAGAAAAGTTGCAGAACGACGACAAGAGCCCGAAGGAAAACTTTGAATATACAGGGTGGCTTAGTGCACCAGATAGGCAATTTTTAATGCCAATGTTCTCATTATTGAATTGATGTTTCTACCAAAAAAACCATGATGTTAGCGATGATAAAAATGCTTATTTCCTTTCTACACCACAACTAAACAATTTCTGGTAATACGAATTCTCTTGCTATGGAAATAATAATAGTAAAAATACAAATTTTGCAGCCACCATCTACAGTTCCGTGCTCGCTCATAGGTGATCGTGCCGATCAGCTATTCTCTGAAGAAAAAATGTAGATTTTCCTAATTTTTTAAAATTGGGGCTTTTATTCATTTATATACGAATATTCGCGAAAGTTCGCGAATATTCGTATATTCCACACCGTCTTGCGCAACTTAGTGTAATCAAGTTGAGGTCTCTCTTAGCCATCGCCATGTTCACCTGCCTCTCCGTTTCTCTCGTGCCTGTCTTTAATTTTTTTCTTCCAATTTCTCTACATTGCCCTCTCTCGCGCACCTCCTTGTTACTCTTGAAGTCATAAGAGAAACTTAGATTTTTCCAATGCGAAAGAGAGTTTTGGTCAGGTGAACAGAGTAAAAAGGAGTGGTAGACTCCCACTTTAAACACTATTATGGCTTGATTTCGTCTACTATTATATGATTTTACGTTTTATTATTATCGGTTTATGACCTTTTGCAGCATAAAGGATCACTTTAATTAATAGGAAGATTTTCTCATTCGACGATAAATAACTTTTATAGCCCTATTGAACGTTATAGCTTTTATTAAAATTTACTGACATACCTAACACATGTTTCATCGCTTAGACGGTTCATCTCGTAGTAAATTATGTGATATCAAATGCAGTAAATCGGTTTTTGCATTCAAGTCCTGGTGCCCCGTATTCCAAACTGCAGCACGTCTCGAAAACTTGAGAAAATATGAGTAAGTTTAGGTGCACGTTGGCCTGTTGATTTGTGTGTTTATTTACTCCCTACCTCTGCCGGTTTCTAAAGGGTTTTAGGGGGCATTGCCCCATTTAATCGAAATTTGTGCAGGTACCGTAATTGGGGCCAACTTTGCGTGGTGCTGCTATAGGCGGAAAAATCAAACTAGTGCCTGGTAGGCGTGAATTTATGGTGATAAATTCTTCTCTGCCACACGGAACGGATTCGGTATTCTCAAATAGGATAAGAGATAATAATCCGCACCTAATGCCTCAGCGGGAATCCTAACTTTCTTAGAAAATACCCGAATCGATAAAATGCCATGATTTACGCAAATATGCGAGAGAAGATGAAGAAAACTGGTCTTCGTTATAGGACAGATTAATTATTCCTCGAATGACTCGGTGAAATTTGAAACACTCTTTGGAGAGATATAAAATGGGGAATCATAAGCCGGTCTGCAGACATCTCTATTAGGAAGACGTATTAGATATAAATTGGATCATCGGTTCTTTCAACTCCCACGCCTCGATGCCTCATTAACTTGCTACGGTTACGCCTATTCAGAGCTTAACGCCCTTAGATAGGTCACGTGCCAATATAGTTTGAAAATTGAGTATAATAGGTACGTAGCCCTTTTCTGCATGGGTTTTCGATCTACATTATTAATACCTTTAATTGCCTTTAAGAGTATGTTATTATACCCTTAGGTTATAAAATAAGTACATTATTATGTAGTCTAGTAGCGGTATTATTTTTTCTATATTTTGTTTTTGAATGTAGTGTGTTCCCAGGCTACCCGGTAAATTCACGATTTTCGCTCGTCCTTGTACAGGGTGTCCGAGTTAAAGGGGTATTATGGGGATCTTGGAAACTGCAAGAGGTGCATAATTGGTTAAAGGGGAGAAAAGTTGCCTTATCAAAAACCTAAAAAAAATGAGGTTTAAAAATCCCTGAAACATATTTTGGTTCTTGTATTGCTTTTTTATAATATTTTTTCTGGCCTTAATATTGGCCCTTTATCAAAACGGATTGCACTTCTCCACGGCAACTTTTAATGCCCTTTCATGTGACATTGTCAGTTTTTAATCCGACGTTTTGTCCTTGCAGAACCATCGTCAACTTCGCTTTCTTCAATACACGTCCAGATGTTCTGATATCAGATTCTGAGAGTCCCTTTTGTTCTGAACTCAATTATACATAACACTTTATAGTTTAACTGCATCTGAGTCCGTTTCCCGCTTTCATCAAGAAAATTCCTGATTCGTACCTGTACATATTTTTTCAATCTTTCAGAATAAACAATTAGCTATATCAGTAAAAAGTAACGTGTCAAAAAAACAATGTCAATCCAAATACGCCGTTTTTCCATTTATTTGTTTTCCCAAGCATGGTTTTGCCCTAGTGAAAATAAATAAACACCTAGATGACATAAACTGTGGATTGATGTAGCTAATTGCTTACTCTTAAAAATGAAGAAAACTGTACAGGCCCGTAATAGGAGTTTTCTTGCGCAAAGCTGAAAAAAAAGACTAAAACCCCATTAAACCATAAAGTGTTGCATCTCGTTGAATTGGGAACCGAAAAAGCTTTCAAAATCTGATATCAGAACATCCGGTCTGTATTTAAAAAAAATAAGTTGACGATGATTCCGCAAAGCCGAGACTTCGGACTAAAAAACTGACAATGTCGCGTTAAAAAGCATTAAAAGTCGTTGTGGAGAAGTGCATTCGGTTTTGGTACTGCTCCAATATCAACGCCAGAAACAAATAATATGAAATAACGAAAAATCTCATTTTTTCACAGTATCTCAAAAACCAAAATGTGTTTCTGGGATTTCCAAAGTCATTTTTTTTTAGACCTTTGATTAGGCAACTTTTCTCCCGCTTAACCAAATCTGTATCTCTCACCATTTCCAAGATCTCCCTAGTGTTGTTCCTAATCGGGGACGCTCTGCATTATTTAAATGACCTGGCCGAAAAGAGCCAACGGCAGTTTTACGGATAAGTGGGCTTTGTGGGAAAGCAAATCGCTCTAGACCTCGACGTTGAGACTCTGCCTCTTAACTTCCCACCTTGCACCATTAGGTATTCTCAGAATCCCCAACCAAGCGGGGCTGCCTCCTCAATTCAAGTCCACATGGGAGGCGATCTATAACCGGGGTAGGTGGGCGCCAGCTTCCTTCGGAAGGCCAAATGCATTATAGATTATTCAGGGTTAATTCAACTCGATTTGATGTCTAACTGAGGTCTCCAAGCAAGACAGTTAGAAAGGATCGAAAACCCGAATAAGATTAAAGGTCGTGGGGCGCCATCGTCAGGGTTCAGACCGTTTTATAAAGCACATCATCAGCTCGAACACCTAAAATGATAAAACAGGTCCAAATATTACTGAGTTCGTAGCGTTTAACTCCCAAAGAAACTTTGAACTCCCCCGCGGAGCCGCTAAATAACACTTCATTGCCGGCCAATTTAAAAAGCCGTTGGAGATCGAGGGTCGGGCTAATTTTTTTGGTTTATGGGGCTTTAAATCCCATGTGTTCTGATTTAGGTTATTGCCGAAAATGGGGCGAAAGAAACAGTGTTTAGAAGTGGCATAGAGGGAATAAAGAAAAACAACCATAATTACCACAAAGAGGCAGCTCTGCCCGGTAAGGATACTGGAAAGTCTGTTTCAAGGTATCGTGGACAAGGTAACAAGAGTCTCGAAAAGGCAAGAGATTAGTGACTTTGGTTGTCTATAAGTTTTCATCACTTATTACGGAACCTCTTCGCGACGGTTCTTATTGTATCGTAGTCTACGTGAGGTGTGCAGGGTGTCCACGCGAAAAGTTCCACCCCCTCTAACTTTTTAATATATTGAAATAGAAAAAATGTTTTAAGCAAAAAGTCCTTGAAAGTTCATGTAGTTTTTCAAAATATTCAACAGTTTAATACAGGGTGTTTGATAAACGTGTGCCAACCGAATACTTCATTTTTTGAACAATAGTAGTAGTCGTTTGTTTATGGATTGTCTCAAATTTAAATTCAATAGTTTATTGCGTTTATGATCAACATTTTCTACGGAAAATTATATATACTGAAGAAGAAAGATGCCAAATTTCGCCAGTTTACGTAAAATATGAGAAAAATGCTTCAAAAGGTATTTTTTATTTTTGTTGTTTTCTAAACCTAAAAAAACATTTACTTCTCAGCCCAACGGGAGTATGCTCTCGTATATCCTAATAGGAACACAACAAGTAAGAAGAAGTTTAAAAAAATTGAAAATAAAATGCAAGAAACGAAGTTTTCAAAAAAATAAAAAAATAATAGTGCCAATTAATGTAAGAAGGAATCAGAAAGTTCTAAATTATCATGAGCAAAATCCTAATGCCTCTTTGCGCATTGGAAGCATGCAAATGAATCTATCTAAGGGACTACTGCGCGAAGTTTTAAAAAAAGACCCAAATGACAGCTAACAAGTTTACAACTGTGTAAAAATTGAGAGATATTCATATTCAGAACAGATTAAATTGTTGTAACTATATGTTAAATTGCTTAAGGGATAATCCAAGTTTATTTTTAACAAATTTATGGACAGATGAGGCAACATTTTCGACTGCCGGTGTGTTCAACAGAAAAAAAGTGCTCACTTCGTCCAGCCGCAACCCAAATTTAATAAAACAAGTAAAAGTTCAGGGCAAAACAAATTTTCACGTGTGGCGTGGTATTATCAACAATAAAATTATTGGGCCAGTTATTGTTCATGGGACTTTGACGAGTCAACGGTATTGTAAGTTTTCAAATGAAGACATTTTTGATTTAATTGAAAATTTACCCCTTGATGAGCGTTATGAAGTTATTTGACAACAAAATGGAGCGCCATAACGGCACGTCTCTCGTGTGCGATTTCCTAAATCGGGTATATCAAAAATGGATAGGAAGAAACGGAAAAATTCCATGACCACCAAATAGTCCTGACTTCACCCCGTTGGACACCTTTCGTGGGAATATCTAAAAAAGGAGATAAATCGTAGTGAATTGGATAATGAACTAGATGCGATGAAAAGAAGAGTACCAAATATAATAAATCACATCAATTGAAGTGATATGATAACAGAATGCGCACAAAATTTTGAAAAAATATATCGATTACGTATTGAACATAGTGGATGAACTTTGAACAATACTTGTAAATAATAACAAAAACAAAGGATTAAATTTATGCTGCTTTAGTGTCATTTGTATTCACTTTAATTTTAATTAGTACTATTAATTATACTCTTGTCGAGCAGAAAAAAATCTTTTGAGTTAAGAAAATAAGAAAACTAAAAAGCGGCTCTTGAAGCATCTTTCTTATTCGGTATATATAATTTTTCATAGAAAATATTAATTATAAACGCAAAAAACTATTGAATTCAATCTTGAGGCAATCGATAAACAAATGACTACTACTGACCACTTCAGCCACATTGTTTTCAAAGATAAAAAAGATATATTTGCAGAACATCGCCATCGAACTATGTTGCGCGGGAGTAACTTTTTGTAAATATTTAAAAAAATCGTAAGATTTGAGGTGTGACTTCGCATCAAAACGTAGAATTTAAATATATAAAACAAAGTAATGCTTAATTATTCAAAAAAATGCAATATTGAGTTGGTACACGTTCATTAAACACCCTGTCTAAAACTGCTAAATACCTTGAAAAATTACATGAACTTTCAAGGACTTTTTGTCAAAAACATTTTTTCTATTTCAATATATTAAAAAGTTAGAGGGGGGTGGAACTTTTGGCGTGGGCATCCTGTACCAGAACTCTAGTGCCAAGAGCTATCCCACACAAGTAAGCTGTTGTCCAGCTGTTGGACAATGGATACTGAGGAGGCGTACCCGCCCAAGACCAATGAGAAAGAAGAGAGGGTTCCAAATCATCCCCTCCAGAGAAAAAAATAGATTGAGGGCAACTAATTTTCCTGTATACAGGGTGACCCAATGCAAATTTATAACTTGACTCTTGCTAAAATTTTCAGCATAAGATACAGAGTTTTTCCAAAGTAACAGTTTTTCCGTTTTGTTCTGTCAATTAAGCTTTACGAGTCGCTTGATATCAGTAATCCACACCCCTGATTTAGTACGGTTTCAGATTCCGAACATTATTCCATGAATTTTTGCGTTATTCACTCAGTTATGACGAAAATCGAAGGCATATGAGGGGGAAGAATCTATTTCCTCATAATTTCATAAATTTTTTTGTTGCAGGTTTTTTGATGCCATTGACGCTCACACCGCCAAACACAGCGACAACCCCGGTAAGTGTCATTTCATCAATCTCCACTCTACGATTGAATCGTTACGGCCCTGTCACGAAGAACAATAAACGTGGCAACTATTAAACCCCAAATCTAGGTTAGTTCCATAAATTATTGTTCGATATGAAGTTTCTGATATATAAATTTGTTATGGCGCGTAAAGTTTGATTTCAGATAAAACGCGATTTTTCAAATGGAAAACGTACAGCTCTCTCGAGTATAATTTATCGTCAGATAAAGTTAAGTGTCATTCAGTGCAGGAAAATTAATTGTAGCCGAGGAGTTAGATTACCGGTTATTGAGATATCAAACGAGCGTAATTGCGCCACTGAATTTTTGCAATTTCTGAAGAGAAGTGTTGCGGGAATTTGGAGTCAGGTCCTGTTTTCAATAACACCGAAAACTCGCCGAAACTTGTAGGTTCGTTGAATCGAAGGAGCAAACACTATCGACCCCAATTGATAAGTCTGATCGGAGTATAAACATTTATTTTGTACGTATGGAGACGGAAAATGATGATGTATGCTCTTCGAAGATACTTTAGTCTAGATTACATCGAATAGTCAAGAGGCCAGGGGTGGATTTCAATGTACCTGAACTAACCTGATGGCCGAAAAAGTTCGGTAGAATCTGGATAGAGATAATCTTTCTCTCTGTTCTGGCACGCAGTGATTTCCCTCGTGAAGTTCGGTATTAAAATATCGGAAGTATTTCCAGGTATTTTTTCACTTGAGCTGTGCACTAGTAGGATATTTGAAACTCCAGCAATAAATCTGAAATTATCTGTATGAACCTAAAGTAATCGACTGGCAGAATTAATTAAAACATCAGAGGATTATTAAAGGTGCTTTTTAAACCTGAGCGACGCAGCAGTAATAAATTTGAAGTACCTACAATAAGTCTGAAGTACCTATAATAAATCTGAAGCACCAATAATCAAATTGAAGTAACCTAAAATAAATGGCTTATAAAATACCAGAGATTCCTATATTTTGAAAAACCTATTGAAGCCCGAATGAAACACCGCCAATAAATCTTAAGTAACCAGAAGTAACTAACTCGTAACGCTCGATATAGTGCCATAGGTTTATTTATATTCAATTTCGAGTAAAGCGCCAGCAATAAATCCGAAACACCAGTAATATATCCAAAAACCACAAGTATTATAATAAATTTAAAATAATTTGAAGTAGCGCTTCAAAACCTCATTAAAATAATGTAGTTTATCAGATGTTTTCCAAACCTGAACGAAGCACCAATTTTAAACCTGAAACGTGAGTGAGTAATAAATCTGAATTAATCCGAAGTAATTGATCTCTAAAATTCGTGAAAATACTAGTAGAGATTGCCAATTACTATCAAAGTGAACGACCATTATATTTAAATAACAGTAATAAATCTGAAGAATCATTAATAAATCCGTAGCACCAGTAATATATCAATTGTAGCTTGAAAGGACTGCCGTGTAGGTTTAAAATATTAGGGATTTTGAGTTATTATTCGACGTACAGATCAAAATTTTATTGTTTATAAACGATCCGTGAGCGTTTATTATTTAGCTTAAAATTCATAGGCGTAGATCTATCTGGAGATTTAAATTTAAAAAAAGCCCTATATAAACGTTGATCAAATACGGTTTCCTAGGATTACAACTTCGACCTCTCTGCGCCGCTGTCGATTCATCATCCAAGATGCAATCTTTTTTGTTTATATAGAATGGCCGAGGGATTATGCAGCCTGAGATTCTTCGGCGTAGAATATCCATTTATCAGGATAGAATTTTTTCCAAGGGACGTTCAAAAAATTAATCTAATGATCGGTAATAAATTTGAAGTGTAGTTAATCTGAAGCACCAGCGATCGGTCAGTAGCGACCTGAAATTACTCGCTTTTACAACTAATAATTGCAGGAGTCCAGACCGCAGCACCAGAAATGCACCTGAGGGATGCACCAGTAATAAATCAGCGGCAATCTGAAGTAACTTTGACATACTTTTCAAAATGTGATTTTTACAAGCAGTACTAAATTCCAAAACGTTCGAAGGCCGTATACGGAACTTAAATTCGATACTCGATAGAACCAGGTTCAATAATTATCGATAAGTGCGTGTCCAGTCCTCCCACTTGAAAATTCTTTAAAAGTTATGAAGAATGAATCTTCAGCGGACCGTAATAGATTTTCGATCTTCACAATTATTATTTACTGTCCGCTTAATCAATTTCGAACGGGGAACAGGTTCATGTTACCTGTTTTACTGCAGCCAAGACGAGTGCTCATTTATATATTTTCTAATATAACGATTTTCGAAGCGGTGTTTGCGCCATTATTTGGATTAAAGTTACGACTTTTAATTAAAATCTTCAAGATTCGAGGCTCGAGTTTGCGTAATTTTTCATGTTTAACTCGAATTACTTCGTGAGATTAAGTTTCCCAGCTCTTTCGGATTATTCAAAGTAATGTTTTTTTGCTTCGTTTTGGAGGCGGCAAGGGAAAGGAACGCGCGCCGGCGCAAGGAGCAACCCAAAAAGTCGGAATTTCGATGAAAAATCGAATGGAGATCTCCCACTTAATAGTAGACGATTTACCAAAAAAGATGACATGTCAGTGTGACCCGTTAAAAATTCATGGCTTTTTTCGAAAAAATGCCTTCTTTGATATTGTGATATCTTGACTCTTAACAAACAGAAGCGATTTTTTCACTCATTTTCCATCCAGGTATCTGCAAGTTTTCGGGACCGAGGAGTAAACAAGTGCACTGGGAGGGGTGAAGTAAAACAAATAAAAACCTAATCGAACCATACCCAACCCCCATATGTATTTTAACTGTTTTCGATTATGTTGTAAGTCTGTTTTTATTTCGGATAAGAATGGCTTGGTTAGCTTAGTCAAGGTTCTGGTCGGTTTGCCTATGGTTAGGTTAGGTCTCGTTATACTATTTGTTACATTTTTAAACTGTTTTTTGTTTTGTTTACTCGACCCAGTATTCCTACTCACTTCACGATGCCGAGAGCCAGCAAATATAGTGCGTGACATAGCAAAGAGAGCACTCCGTAAAAATGGTTTCATTTAAATAATTTTTGGTATTCATGTTTGCATGTGGGAACATGCAAAACGATTAAATTTCCAGCCATATTTACCAATGTATTTACATACGAGTTATTACGAATTTTAGTTTTTTTTTACTATAAAAATTGCACTAAAATGTCAACAATATGACTGCAAAATATCATTTATTGGTGCATAGCGTGCTCAGAATGTGCTTTTAGATTAATCAAATATGCCTAGATGGAAAATGGAACGTAATTTTCATCAATTGGGCGGGTTTGAGAGAAGTCTACGAGAGGCTCCTCGGTCATTTAGGGAAATCGTCACTAGATTGCACAGTAGTGTGAATACTATAGTAAGGCGTTATTCGGAAAGGTTTCAAGGAGAGCAAAGAGGCTGAAAGAGAGATGCTGGACGATCCCGAAAATCTACAGAACGTCAAGATCGCCGCCTTCGAATTATGGTCCTAAGAGGCAGTCTCGTCGGAGACGTTGGCGGATCAGTCGTTTGCTGACCGTGGAAGGCCCGTTAGGATTCGAATCATTTATCGTTGGATAAGAAGTTTTTGACTAATTTCCTACCGTTTCCCATTTTGTGTTATCCTTCACTTCAAATTATCGTCAAAATCGATTGCAGTGGTGCAGAGAACGGATGCATTGGAATCCGGAATGAAATAAATCTTGTTTAGTTACAAATCCAGGTTCTGTTTGGGAATGCATGATGGTTAGGCAAGAGTAAAAAGAAGAAAGACGAGATCCTCAGTCTACGATGCAGAGACATGTCCTTCAGACTATTGGGATAATGGTTTGGGATACTATTGCATATGGTAGCAGGTCACCTTTGCGTTTTATTAGAAGCAATATAACAGCCCAGCGATATATCCAAGAAGTCCTGGAACCTCATTTTGTCTCTTATCTGGAAACTCTTGTTAATTCATTTTTCAGCAAGACTATGCACGACCACATGTGGCTGGAGTGACTCTAGACTTCTTTCAACAAAATCCAATCAATTTGCTACTTTGGCCACCTCGATCTCCAGACCTGCCATCGATTGAACATGAATGGGGTATTGTAGGTAGAAAGTTGTATAATTTCCCACATCCCCACAAACCCTGGCGGCGCTACGTTATGCTGTGTCCAGTTAGCCAGGAATAAGATCTCTCAAGAGGATATCAATCGCTTCATTAGATTTATGCCTAGATGTGTAAAGGAATGTGTAAGACACCGCGGAGGACCAACAAATTATGAATTTTTTCTGGTTTTTAACATTTAAATTTCTTAATTTTTTTAATGAAATATTTGTTTTAGTGTGAGAAATATGCATACCAAAAATTATTTGAATAAAACATTTTTACGGGGTGTTCTCTTTCCTATGTCACACAGTGTACTTACTACATTGAAGCTAAGTTAAAAAATTCGCATTTTTTTGTGAAAAATCACGTATTGACACATTAAAGAAACCGTTTTTTCAAAGAAGAAATCATTAGTGCTTGGTGGGTTAAAATGATATGAACTCACAAAAAAATCTTATAGTCCGATCCGATAGTCTGAAATATCCAACTCGGCAAAATAGATTTATTTTGCTTAATGTAAGTCAAAGTTGCTTTGACAATAAACCTTAACTTAAGACAAGACTATTATCGTGGTAGTCAAAATTCGTCGCTTTTATCAGGGACTACAGAGGGCTTGTCAAAAATATCTAAATAATGTAATGTGAGGAATTTTCACAAAATAAAAAGATACACATAGATTGGCCGAGTGTTCTTCATAAAATGGTTAGAACTTGAGTTAAGATAAAACTGTGTTCGGGATCGTCCATCTTGATTGATTTTGCCAAAAATTTAAGAAATTTGGCAAAAGTAACTCTTAGGTACATGCACCTGAAAACCAATCAATTTTTGTTTCTGCTTAGTTCCAGTCTTGCATTTGTAGCACCTCAGCTTTGCTGTTTTTGTCAAATAATTGTGACAATATTGCGAACGTAAATGCAGTGACAATCCTCCATATACAGGGTGCGTCGGGAGGATCGTGCCAAACTTCAGGAGCGTGTTGTACATGAAAAATAAATGTAAAAAAAAACTCAAATGTTGTTATCCGATTTTCGTTTGTTTACAAGTTATAGCGTAAATAAAATTAAAACATAAAATTTAAAAAAATTATAAATTTCATAAGAAACGTTGGATTGGTCGTGGTGGCCCTATTAGTTGGCCTCCAAGGTATCCAGACCTCACACCACTAGACTATTGTTTGTGGGGTTGGTTTAAAACTGAAGTGTACAGAGTAAAAGTGGACACTCAAGATGCACTAGTTAAACGCATTAGAAATGCTGCAGCTGCCATTAAAGAAAGACATGAAACAATCAGGAGGTGCAACGAATGCTCTTCATAGACGAAGCCGAAAATGTTTAGAAGTTAATGGCGATATTTTTGAACATTCACTATGATATCGAAACGTTAATTTCTGGAATTTCTTATGAAATTTATAATTTTTTTAAATTTTATGTTTTAATTTTATTTACGCTACAACTTGTAAACAAACGAAAATTGGATAACAACATTTGAGTTTTTTTACATTTATTTTTCATGTACAACACGTTCCTGAAGTTTGGCACGATCCTCTTGACTCCCCCTGTAGATTACCTTTATTCTCTGAGATAAGATGATGCTGAGGATAATTCAAATTCTTCTTTTTCGTGGTCACTTGTCACAAATTTAAAAAAAAAAAAAGAAAAAGAAAAAAAGTTAACTCAATGTAAGACAATTCCCGTTGGTGCCACCAAGATGGAACCTGAAAATGTTGCAACACAAATCGGACAATTTCGGATTTAAGGAGAAAATTGTCCTTTTTCATTCAGTAATCATGTTATACGAGCATAGTGTGTGCTCAGTACGGAATTATATAAAAGTGAGATCATTTACATGTCGCGTCTTTTTCTTGAAGGCATAAAGAGCCCCGCTGGCTCGTAATGAGAAATAAAGACGTGATAAGATCGTGCTCCATAATTCAGGATATGTTTGGTAAATTCGGAGAAAACGTTTAATATATTGTTTATTATGACTCGGTAAGCTTTACATTGCCGATCTTGAAAGTTTACATCGTTCTGATAAAACACGAGGTATAAAATATGTATTCAAGTTTCCCAACTCGCTTCGTGGGGGCCTCTTTTGTTGTGAGATGACGCATTGAATAGTTCTCAAAGAATCGAGAAAAATCTGTTTTTGACTTCAATCTTTCTAGCCGCACCCATTTCGTACATATCACGGCATAACACTTCGGCCGTGTTCACGTATTTTCTCAAAGGAAATTACCTCGGAAAGCCATAAACTATGCCAAATAGTGTGTTTTTCATCGTTTAGATGTCGATTGTGTAAGGGAGATACGTGGGTTATCTCGACAAAGGTGTCGAAAATAGGAAGGAATATAATTTCCGATAGTAGTCGTAAGGAATGAGAATAAAAACCGGATTATGTGGCACATTTTTCTGTAAATAAGACGTTATTTACTGATGCATTTGCATAATTATGTTGTTAGTGAAGAGTTTTATTGCTTAATCTAATAATAAAGAGGTTGTTATAAAACAATTTCCGAAGGCAGCGAGACATTCCTTACGCAATGGATTTTCCTTTTATAAAACGTAAATAATGTTTTATAAGAAAATAAAACGTTTATAAAACGTTTTATTTTTGTTATTCCCGATAAATGGACTATCCTGGGGCACAGCCGGCCATGTTGAGATCGCACAGTCTTATCTTAAGTGGAGATTAGCCGCTTTCACGATCATAGTCTAATCTTGCATTAAAATTAACTGAGTTCTAACGAAAATTTCCCAGTTTCTGTGCGGCATTTATGTCATTTTCGCACATTTTTGGGAGACCTATGCGAGCAACAACATCATCCGAACATAGTCTTATCTTAAATCAATACAAGTTGATATAATAGAGATTTGTTAGTAAATGATCCTTATTATTTTTTATAAATCTTCGTTAATCTCTAATAAAGATCGAGAAGTTCAAATATTAATAATAATAAAAATATTAATGTAAATGCTAACAAAGGCTTACCTGTATATAGTCTTATCTTAAGGAAAAATTTGCTGACTTACTGGATATTTCTCATTCACTGTCTTTAATATCTTGGCCCGATTCGATGATCAGAGTCGTTCGCCAGCCCCGAATGGTCTAGAAGAAAAGTCACAGGGAAAGTTCCCAAATTTCCCTGCCCACCCTGACGGACTGGGTGCGCCTGGACTGGACAGTTTGTAACGGACGGGATTCGGAGATTGATCTGTCGAAGAACGAAGCATTCCATTATTTCTGCCGTCTGATGAAAACGTTGGTAATTTAAGGGCTCCAAGACGTCGCAACCAAATCGCCATCGAACGAGTTATTGCAACCCTCTGTTGGTATGCGTTCGGAGCGCTCAACAGAAGCATGCAAACATTACTCTCCACGTCAAACACAATAAACTTTACGTCATAACAACTTGCATTAACCGGAGTCGTTAAGTAACCGAAACTAGAACATAAATATACAAACGATTGTATTAAATTTATTCAACTTAAATTGACAGTCGGATTTATTGTAAATGACGCGGCGCTTCGTCAGATGGATCGGAATCTGGCCATCGAGGCGGCCTCCTGACTATGAACGGTAATAAATGTAGTAGTTACTGACATGAAGTGGACACCCCGTCGAGCTCTTTTGATATCGAGAAATCGACCGATTATTTGTCGGAGTACACTCGACGAACATTCTGGGAGGTTTGACAAATTTCGCAGTTTCTCTATGGGAGAACCTCAACTACCGAAGCCTTAAAGCAGTAAAAAACGACCGGCTTCAAGCTGACAATTTGTCAGTATTAAATTCGGTACATTCCTTGGATGTTTCTTTCAAAACCTTAATATTAAAAAATTGATTGTTGTGCCGCCAAGAATAATAAAGGTCGTAAAACTGAGAGGCCTGAATGTAAATTGCCTTTAACTCTTTGGGTGTTTACAAAGTAACTGTTTCTCGGAATACGTTCGGGATTTTCGAAATCGAACTGTGCCGTGTCTTATCAGGCTGGGGATAACTTTCTTGAGGTAGAAAATATTTATGTCTTTAATTTTGGCTGAAAAAACGCGTGGGAAGATCATGATAATCTTACATGATATAAGATGACTGAAAAATGGCAAAATGTTATGTCAATATATGAGTTAAGAACTAATAAGGGTTAGGTCAAGGAGGAGGAAAATCTTCACTGTTGTCAACTATTTCACGACCTTGGTGTAGGTGTTTTAAGGCCCCATACTCAACCTGTAGAACATACACTTGAATTGGATATTCTCTTACGGAAGCTCTGCTATAAAATTAGATGTTAGATATTAGATTCAACAGCGAATGATCGAACCCTTGTAAGAAACCAAAGTGATCTACAATATTTGGTGGTGGGTTTGAGACTTGTTTCAAGCTAGACCGCAAGGTTTTTACTAGAAATCTTACTCTTAATTTCTACATCAAAAAACTGAAGCCATTCCGTGCCTCTCGGCTGCTTTAGAAAGGCTACTGCAAGGGATGTTCGGTCTGCATCGTGGGAACCCACCGTTAGGTTTATACTTGGCTTGGACACCGAGTAGAAGATTTGTTTGAAAGTTGCTTCAAAATATAAATTAGTAGAAAACTGTTTTCTTATTTTCAGATGCATTAGTCGGAGTTCACTGCACTCATGGCGTAAACAGAACAGGGTTTTTTGTGTGCCGCTGGATGGTAGATCGGCTGAAAATCAACCCAGAAGAAGCTATTGCACGTAAATATTCTTTGTCTCAACTTAGCCGCCAATCTTCTAAATGGGTAATTTGCCTTAACTCCCCATTTTAGGGTTCAACAAAGCCAGAGGCCATAATATAGAGAGAGAAACTTTTTTGTTTAATATTAGGAACACAGTTCCAATTGTGCCTCACACCCAAATTACTCCTTCTAATGTCCCATCATCGAGCGATTATCGATCTCCTCTGATTGATTCAATTTACGCAGAACCGCCTTCTACAAGGCGCTACAATGAAAAATGCAAAAATAACGATTATCCACCGAAAAGGATTCGTATTGGTAAAAACAAGTTTAAGAATCTATATAAATCGCATAGCAGACACCATGGGGCTAAAAACTGTACTCAGTTGGGTTTGAGTAAAAATGGGCGCGAAAAAACTCAAAAAAGGTCGAAAAAGCAGAGGTAGCTGTAATTAGTTTTTTTGGTTTGTTGTCTTCGGTCAGTTTATATGTTAAATTTATTTTTATCGTCTTCAAAGCAGCGCTTTGGAGAGTTTTACGTTCAAAAGTAAACTTGGGAATTCACTTTGTACAATATTAATTTTCGAAATAAATGATTACTAAACGAATTTTAGTTTTTTTTTTATTATTAGTGCAAGTTACGCCACTGACATAAGCGATGTTTGAAACTCAACACGTTTCACTGAAAAGGTTTAGATTTACCAGTGGAATTAAAATTATTTAACATGGAGGAAAAACTACAGGCTCAACGTCTATTTAAAAACAATGAGGGTCATTTTATAGCTACGTTCAGATTCGGGTAAACCACACTAGCCTGACTTAAGTAGTATTTGAAACTCTGAAAATTGTTCTACATAATCAGTTTTTTTAAGTCACCTTTTAAAAAACCACTCTCTGCGTTAAGACGACAGGGATTACCAGAAACGGTAGCATTCGTTCCTCATTTAATAGATTATAAGCGGAACTGAGCACGCGTTCAGGTTAATTCGTGTTAGTTCTGGTTGTTTCAGGTTGGTCGGTAGTCTTGGCCCTAATTGCCAGCTGTGAACTAAACTTGATAGAGCCAACATTAAAACAAATTTAAATCTTTCATTAACCATTCCAGATTTGGTGTTCCTCTATCAGTCCCTGATGTACGTTCCACGAGTAGTAGAAGTACTCTGTGATTCGGTAGAATGTAAGAGATGTTTTTGACCCTAATTTTCTTGACCAAACTTCTGTGCAAAACAATAGCTGATGGTTTGGCCTACAAACGGCTGAGTTGCATATCGTAAAAGAAACAGTATGTAGAATGCAGACCCTTGGTATACAGAGTCTGTAACCATTTTGAACCCACCGTCTTCACTTTTGGTTGTATTTGGATCATATTTTAACTGAACTATACCTAGTCACTAAAATTATTAATCAATATCGCGATTATTCAAAGAAACGATTTGACTTTTAACCCTACGAAGGCACTTCAACTCTCGTGGCTTGTACAGCGTGCAAATAAACCAGACACACAGTTCTCATCGCATTAGAAGTGTCAATAAACTTGTCTAGAGATAATCTCGAAAAAAAAAGAAGAAAAAATGTGGATTTGTGTCACGGAAATGTCTGATAGATAAACACTCTAAAACTATTAATACACGATACCTGTAAGGGATTAACGTTTATCCTTTATTATTTCCACACATGGATGTTTGTCACCGTGGAAGGCGTCAGTTGGGGATTTCCTAACTGTCTAGTTTCAGATAAAATCCAATCAAAAGTTTTCGTGATTGCTCAGCAAAGAATTTCTTGAGGCCAGTGGTGTTTTCCCACAGATCCATAAACAAAAATGCAAACGGAGCAAAAAGGCCAAATTAAAAGTTGTGTGAGATGAGCTTATACAGCGGACTGTATTTAAAAATTAACCATGGTTTTAAGAGCGGCTAAAGCGAGCGGGTCAAAGGCAAAGCCCCTACGAGACTTTTTTTCGAATGGTATTACCATATCTAATCGGTTGGAGAGCGGAGTTGTGGCCGAGTGACTGACCGCTCCAACAAGAGCAAAAGAGTTTTACTAGGGGAGCAAGTGGAACATAAATAGCCCCATTATAATATTCGAGAAATACACAAAATTAGTACGTGAAAAATGTGTAAGGACGATATGCGAGCAGGGAGATGATCACGATGATGACGATGATGATGATGATTATGATAATAAAGGTCATAAGGATGACAATTGTTGTGATGGTCACCTCGATATCGGTAGTGAAGAGGATAATAATCAATGAGATGCGTAAGCTTTTTAGAAAAATTGCTGCGGTGGCGCCTCACAAATTTGCATTTAGGGCAAAACTATTCGTGAAATATTGAGGAGCAATACAGGGTGTTAAGTAAGGACATGTATTTGTTTCAAAGGATGAATTTTTAACTGATTTTATCACAAAACGTTCCTATGAATATAGGTCCGCAATGGCTTTGTTTAAGAACTAGAGGGTGTTAATATTTCATTTTTTATTTGGTTTAAAAAATTGATTTAATAACATTTATGGAAATTATCAAAATTAATTTAATATTATGGTAGTTTTTGAAAATGACCGCCTCCGACTTCTGTACACGCACTGATACTTCTCAACATTGAATGGCGAAGTCTCTCGAAAACACCTGACGTATCGTTGGTTTCCGTAAAGGAGTCGATTATTCTATTTCTCAGTTAATTCTCTACTGGAGCTTTGTACAAGAAGTTAGAGGTGACCTTTTTCAACAACTATTATTATATTAAATTAATTCTGATAATTTCAATAATCGTTATTCATCCAATTTTAGCGAAATTGTGTTAATTGCAAGCCCATTTATCTTCAAAATGGTTACTTCTACAGACATTTTCCAGGAGCACCTTTTTTACCAAAATACAATTATTTCTATTGAGAAGTCAACGTACAATAAGCGTATTAATACAAAAGTGACATACAGGGTAGCACAAAAAAGTTAAAATGCGATGGAACCCTGTATATGGCGCGCTCTATCGGCAATCAAAAAATTACGACATTATTTGGATTTTGCGTCACAAAAAAACTCGTACGCCAATCTTTGTCCGAAAATTAAAAAAAAAATTCAAAAGGAAATTTCGACACCCTCTAGTTCTAAAACGAAGACGTTGCACACCTACATTCGTAGGAACTTTTTGTGATAAAATCAGCAAAAGGTGGTTCATCCTTTGAAATAAGTACATGTGCTTAATTAACACCCTGTATGCGAGTGTATGAAAAAAGTTTTGTATAAAATCTATTAATAAGTAGCGTCGATTTCTTTAACTGCAAGCCAAAGAAATGGTTTGTTCGTCTGACATATCCAGTTTAATTACCCCATCATTTTGAAAATCCACCCCCTGTCGATGGGGTGGGTGGTGGAGTATGCGGCAGCAACAGAAATATTCGGGAAAAATTAGTTTTTCGCAGACATCGAAAATGTAGCTACGTCAGAATTCGCCCCAGTTTTAGCTCCCAATTTAAATCTGAACCGTCACGTGGGTCTGCGCCACTAAATCGTACATCATACATATTCATAACCGACCATTTATATCCGTTTATACGTAGAGTGGTAAAACAAAAAGACCTGTCAACAAATTATGATTCAACGCCATGAATATGGTAATTCCGACCCGTTTTCGGAGGTGATACCTCAAGGTATAGGCCTAACAATGGGTCATTGTTTATGCTTGTTAAATTCGGTGTAAAGTTACACAAAAAGGGCTGGGCTCGGAGATGACAAATTTTTTAGAGTAGGGACTGTAAATTTCTATCACTTTTTTCTTCCCTGTAGGTAAAGCTGATTCAAAAAACGATCAATTTCTACACGAGACACGAACGTTAATGATCAGTTCACTTAAGTAATCTCCATTATTTAAATATCTAAAAACACCACAAAAGCCTCCATATGTCGCGTATAAGAGTCGTGAAGTGTACCTGAGACCTACGCAGTCGTATAATGCGTATTTAAAACTAAAATTATTCATTTTAGATATGCGTAGTTCGAGAGGTGCAACATGTATGAATGAAGTGTGAATGACGAGGTAAGAAAGTGAAAATACAGCTATTTTCGGTCAATAGTTTTGTTTTTCTGTTTACTCAGAGCGTCTCTGTGGGTTTGGGGAACAGAGATTGATAAGGCGTCACTTCTCAGTACTATAAACGAGGCCCGTTCGAGAATATTTCCATATCTATAGAGAATCGATGAATATTGATGGGGCAAGAGGATATTGTTCTTCTTATTCAACCTCTTGAAAATTTTTCATTTTAGGGGAACCTGAAAAGAAGCTCATAATTTTTAATTTTTCGCTCAGAACGGCTAAACAAGAGGCCATTTTGGAAAGCGGAAACTTTCCAAATAGAAATGAGCAAAATTTGGGATGAATGAGTCTAACGAAAGTGCCTTTAACAATAATGGGCTTTTTAGAGTTTCACCAATTTCCACATATTTTTCTAAAGTAACGCGCCGCAGTGTTTCACATTCAACTTCCACTATGAAAAACAATGAGAGACGATCTTTAGGTAAACTGTGCCATATTGATATACGAGGATTGTCCCAGAAGTACCCAACCTGACATATAGATGGCGATAATTTTGTTTAAAATTTTCCTACATTACAGAGTCTTAACCTTAAAAAAATTAGGTCCAAAGTTCGAGGGTGCTACATCCGATCTGTGTCTGCTTTGGAGCCGTTCTTCGTGAACGCTTTTAGAGATTTTGTTAACATGGAAAATGTCTTACCCCATTTAAGATGAAAGCAGAGTTAGATTCTATTCTGGATATGTATGTGGTTCTTTGTTAACAACTATAAATTATTGGGTGGCCGAGTTTAAACGTCGTCGTACGAACTGTCAAGACGATCTCCGCAGTGATTGACCTGATGACACGCCGGATCTGACCGCTCCAGATATTGTGGTCAAAATCAACAAAACTGCACCGATAAATAGATATTTCAAGAAGTTCACGCGTTTCGACGATACAATTGGATATGAGAAAGCCGTGCGCAAGATGAACCGAAACAGTGCCGTGAGGATGTTCCAAGGGAGTGTTTGGCAGTAAGGGGAAGTTTCGCAGTAATAAAGCCGAGTTTTTGCATCGATTGGTGACCATGAACGAAACATGGTTCCTTTATTTTACACTTGACGAAAGAGCAGTTAAAACTATCGAATCAAAGGTGAGAATCGGCTCCAAAAAACGCGAAAATCGCTCCATTTGTAAGAAAACGTAATGGCGTCAAAAACGACTGCTTTTGGAAAAAAAAATTGTTTTATCAAAACAATGCAGCAGTCCGCATTTCTGTCATCGCAGTGGTCAAAATCAATCAACTTGATTTCGAACTTTTCCCTCATCCACCCCATTCGCCAGATTTAACCCCCTCGGATTATTTTTGATTTCAAAACTTGAAAAATATGGCTCGGTGGAAAGAAATTGGCCAATAAGGCACAGGTGGGGTGCGAGGTTGATGTCTATTTTTGAAACATTCGAAGCTTTTACAGTAAACAGGGTATCGAAGTCATGCAATATCGTTGAGAAAAGTGTGTCAATCTCAAAGGAGAGTATGTTGAGAAATAATGTAATATTTTCCAAATTCTTTTTTTCTTTAAGTGTTAGGTTGGGCATTTCTGAGAGTATTCTCGTAGCTGTAGGTAAGAATTGCATAATAATAATAACGATTCATTAGTAATATTAATAAATAACTCATTCAATTCCACTCCCAATACGACATTCTACAGGGTGATCCCACACAAATAGATTATTTTTATCCTCAAGGTTTTTATTATCCACTTTAAGTATCTTAATTTGCTTCACTATGACGAAGTGCATGTTGAGTTAATTTTTCTATGCAATTTCTAGAGATTTTTCCCACGTTACGTTCTGCGTACGTTCCTGCGTATTTCTCGAAAGTGTTCGGTTCTTCAAAGTTGAAAAAGGCCGTTCGCTGACAATGTTTCATTAACAGGAAAGTCGCTTGTTTCAAATCGGCACGATTTTCTGGGAAGTCCGGGCCGTTAATTTTTACGCCCTTTTGGCTACCTTGAGGCGCCAAAGAGGTTCACGTAATTTCATTAAGGTTCCTCTAATTTACGACCCTGTTTATAGTCAAGTTTTAACCGAACCCTTTTAGAAAGCGAAAGCTTTGAATGTTACACCTTTTAATAGGAAGTCTTATCGAACAAGGCGAAATCCCATCAAAGGCAAAAGCCCAAGTAAAACAGCGACCCTGTTAATCGAGCAGGGACAATAAACTCTTCAGCAGATCGATATCGGTCAGTTTGTCAACTAAAATGCTCACCTATTATTCCTATGCCCCAGATCGTTCCGATAGAATCGGGAAGAGGTATAAATTGAGGCTGACGAGATTTTTAATAGTCTCAGATTTGTAGCTCTAAATCATGTCACTTCTGGTATGTGTAGAAATGATACTGAATCGATTAGAATTACTCTTTTATATGGACGCATTGTTAGCATAGATTTTCCATTTTGAACCTAAAACACAGAGTGTTGTTGAATAAGGGTCCGATATTTTGAAGGGTGATTTTTAAACTAGTTTTAAGATGGAAAATTCTTACAAGCAAGTGCCCCAGCTCGATTGGTTTTCAAGATACGAGGTATCAAATCTTTATTCCCAAAGGAACGGGCTATCGACCACTTGGTTTTTCTGCCTCTGTGGTACAATTATTCTATTTTGTTAACATATTTCACTAGAACGAGAAAAATTATCGAAAACATAGCAATACAAAGATCAAAAGGAAGACTCAATAAACAAAGAAGAGCTCTGCTGTCAATAGTACCAGGTCTACCGGTATGAAATGAGCGCTATTTTGTGAAAATAAAACTCCAATTTTAACAAGAAAAAAAAATTAATCAAAATATTGACCGTTGCTTTTTGCACATTTTGACCACCTTTCTGGCAATTCATGGATACCACGCCAATAGAAATGTGCCTCTTTTGCATCAAACCAATTAGACACCCAATTTTCTACTTCTTCGTAGGAATCGACTTGTGCTGCTCAGCCAATGCGTGTCCCATCGATGAAAACAAATGGTAGTCCGAAGGAGCCAAGTCTGGTGAATACGGCGAATGGGGTAGCAACTCCCAGCCAAGTGTTTTGATGGTATCCTGAACCGGTGTTGTTTTGTGTGTAGATGCGTTGTCATGGAGCAAAATTACCTTCCCGTGTCTTCTGACCCATTCTGATCGTTTTTCGATCAATGCATCGTTTAAATTAATCAATTGTTGTCGGTAGCCAACAGTATTAACGGTCTCACCAGGTTTTAAAAGCTCGTGGTGCACCACACCTTTCTGATCCCACCAAACACACAGCGTTGCCTTCTTGCCGAATCGATCAGGTTTTGCAGTCGATGTTGATGGTTGGCCCGAATCAACCCATGATTTTTTCCGTTTAGGATTTTGAAAATAAATCAATTTTTCACCTCCAGTAACAATTTGATGCAAAACTGATTTTCTTTCGTGCCTTTGAAGCAAAATTTCACAGGCGTTTTTTCGGTTCTCCATCTGTCTTTCATTCAATTCATGCGACGCCCATTTTCCACACTTTTGGATCTTTCCCGTAGCTTTTAAACGATCAGAAATTGTTCGTTGTGCAACATTTAACATTTTACTTCAACTTTTTTTTTTTAACTTTCGGGAACGCATTGGACAAAAATAAAAAAATGTCCTAATGGTTGTGTGTGGCGCCCTCTAGAACGTGCAACTAAATCATTGATAAATTGTATTTTTTCATCTCGAAAAACTTCCCGTTTACGAAATTTCTTATATTTAGCTAGAGGAGATCAAATGATATCAAAGAATGTGATTTATTTTTTCATTTTTGACACCCCACATCTTGACAACTAAACGAGCTAGGACACGTGTTTATCAGAACTTTTCCTCTTAAAACTATTTGAAAAATCACCCTGTGAAATATTGGATATTTCTTCCATAACACCCTGTATACTGTATACTCGAAGAACGTTAACGTTCCGCCGACGAAAATAGAGTCCTTTGCCAAAGCCCTTTGGCCTCTATAAATATTTCGTGTAAGTATCGACTTTCTCCATTGTCTTCGTCATTGGTGTGGGTTTATTTTGGTCAACCTTTTTAGGGCAATCTTAGGCGGCCTTCAGAGAAACGGACTGTGAAATTTTATGCGTAAGGGACAAAACAGTGAGGACGCGTGGGTCGGAACAAATTCATTTAAAATTCAGGGATCCATTTTTTCGAATAACGCTCGGACACTTCGATTTTTATTTTTGACTGCGGTTTTTTTTTTATCACAAAATCGTTTATACAGCGTAGTCCAAAAACAAGGTACCGCCGTCAACTTAATTTTTTCAAATGGAATCGCCTATTTTTAATTTTATTTTCGAATTCTGCATCAAATTCTAAGTAATTTTCATGTTATATATTCTATTCCTAAATTCAACAGTTATTGAAATGTTTACGATTGTACATGTGACTAAGCCGTATTAGGTTTACAACTGCGTAAAAATTTATTAAATAAATAGAATAACTAATTAAATTAAATAACCACTAAATAACTTGTTGACCTTTAACTTCTTGGCAATAGGCAAGCCGGGTTATTTTTTAAATAAATTTTTTCGTAGTTGTACACCTGATATGGTCTAGTCATCGATATATGCAATAGCAAATTTCGCCATAACTGTTGAATTTACGAATGGAATATATTACATGAAATCCATCTAGAATTCGATGCAGAATTCAAAAATGATATAAAAAAAACAGGTGGTTCCATTTAAAAAAATTAAATTGATGGTGATAACTTGCTTTTGGGTTATCCTGTATACATGATTTTACAAAAAAAAAAAAAAAATGCAGTCAAAAATAAAACTAGAGTTAGTTTTGGTTTGGAGATATACACACAAATGGAACAACCCGCACGAAACTCGGAATTTAGAATTTAAAAGAAAATTGTTCGTGTAAAAAAGTTTGTACCAAATTAGTTTAGTTAAAAATACTAAACAGGAAGAATTTGTTTTTGCTTTGGAAAATTGATTTTGCGATTCTTTTCTGAGGGTCAGTAGACTTAAAAGTGGGATAATTTACTGAATTTTGTTAATTGAACAAAACTAGGATTTTACCCCCCCTCGCGAATGATAGTTTCAGGGTGACTTTTTCTACGTAACCTCTCTTAATGCCTCTTTAGATCATCAAAAATGCAAATTTTGCTATTTTCGTGCGTTTTTGGACTCGAACGGCACAGGCTACGCTAAGACGGCAGGGAAATTTGTTCGCAATAGAAGATCGTAGCTCTAACGGTTTTAGAGATACTTAATATTTTCAAAATTTGACATCGTTATTTTACGAACGAGAACCATCGATTTTCAGCTAATTTTTCGCAAAAGCGACTCCAAGTGCCAAAACTGACCCAACACTAACCATTCTGGAGATATTTTACAAATTTCAAATTTGACAGCATCATTATCTTTTCTTTTATTTAACAGTTTCTGCGTCCAATTGAACCTGACATGGCCACGGCCATCAGTCCTTTAAAGTATCAAATTCTCCACAACTCACCTATCGCAATTCTCTAGCTTAAGAAACAGTGACGGTATACGTTAGCTTCAAGGGGAACACCTTGCAATAAATTAAAATATTCTACATTGAAACGTTGCAACGGAACGGAAAAATTTAGTTAAACATTTAAAAAAGTAAATTCCTTACGCTTTGCACCAGTCTGGTTTCGACAGGTCTTAATCCACTAAAATGGATTGCCATGGCTGCCTCCATGGGATTAAAATGCGCTTAGAGTCTTAAGAATGGATTTCCTAGTTTATCAGCTGATTTCGCTAGGGTAATTCTATACACAGGATGTAATTAAATTTTGAACTTTTTTGAGCAAAATTTGCTCCCCACCTAGAATGATCTCAAGGGGGCACCATTACCCCAATCGCTTCAGGTCGAAAAGAGGATTTTAACTAAACCACGGTTAAACCATGACAATCAAATAACTGAAGTACATACTTGATTACTTCCTCTTAAATTAATCCCAGACGTCACTTAAAAGTGCCTAAAAATAAACACGTCTCGCAAGTACCTAATTCCGAAACGTATCAAGCTTAGGATCTCTGTAATAGGTTCACACCAGAAAAGTATCGATCTAGGTATAGAGATAAGCCCAAAGGCTGCTTGGGTAGCTAATTAGAGATTTTAACAATTTTTAAGAAAAGCAACGCATTTAATCTTCTACGAGATTAGGTTATCTTTAATCTCATTATGTTAAGCTCACTTTCATGTTCAAGTTTACTAAAACATTTAAGTTTCTGAGATCTTGGAAATAATACAGGAGCGTTGAATAGTGAAGATAATTCGTAGGGTTTGGGGTCAGAAGCGGAGGAAATGAACTTAGAACACCGGGCGGTCAACTGATCCGAAGAGTTCAACAGGTCTTTTGAATTTCGTTCAAAGAATTGTCGTCATGTCTCAGAACTTTTTCCAATCAGCTCAAAAATCGCTCATAAAACCTTGTTCGAAACTCGAGAAATTACCCATAATGGGTTCATTTTGAGAGCTATATCTAGCAAATCGTGTCTTTTACATTTGTAGCGGCGCATTGCTTTAATGCCTCGAATGGGATCGGAGCCGGCTCAGAAATGGGTCGATCGAGAAGACTCCATAGATATATTCCTGAAAGTATTATTTTCAACGTTTTGCACAAAATTTCCTGAATGTAACTAGCAGCACAAGAGTTCGAGCCTGGAGAGGACTCGAAAGGAACTTTACAACGAAACCAGCAGTTTGACTCCAATTAAGCAACATTTCAACTGGATAAATATCCTCGTTGGCAATGGAAATTACAAAAAGCATTTTTCCATTATTCGCCCACAATGGACATCTCATTCCGGAATGGAAAAGTTTGTTGCCATGCCGGAAGTTTGGCGCAGTTGTTAAAACTTTTTCGTGTTTTCGAGACTGCGTTGGCATGCATTATGTGAACTTACATTGGATTTGTAGCATTGCATAGAATAACAATAAGTTTAGTTTGGAAAACGTATCGATCCTGGAGGCAAATGAACTGGGAAAGAGATGCTTTAATGCGGAATTTATAACTGAAAATAGTTCCTGAAACGCAGCCATCGTGCAAGAGGTAATTCAATTTGTGGAAATGTGAAATTCCCCTGCATACGAGGATAGTTCAAGAAATACCCGACGTGACATATAGATGGCGATATTTTGTTAAACATCTGCCGGAATCACAAAGATTTAACCTTAAAAAGCATAGCTCTAAAGTTTGAGGCTGCTCCGTTGATATGTGTGCGCTTTGACGCCGTTTTTAGTGAGCGCTTTTTACAGATTTGGTGAACATGGAAAAATTGGTCACCGATAAGTGATCCAGTACTTTCACTTCAAAGGTTATCAAAGGGCAACATTAAAGCAGGGTTACGTTCTACTCTGGGGAAATTTGGTCCTTCGTCAACAACTGTAAAATATTGGTTAGCAGAAGTTAAATGCGGCCATACGAGCTGTCAAGGCAAACTCCGCAGTGGTTGACCTGATGACACTCCAGATCTGACCATTCCAGATATTGTGGTCAATATCCACAAAACTGTGCTGGCAAATAGATATTTCAAGAAGTTCACGCGTTTCGACGATACAATTGGATATGAGAAAGCCGTGCGCAAGATAAACCGAAACAGTGCCGTGAGGATGTTCCAAGGGAGTGTTTGGCAGTAAGGGGAAGTTTCGCAGTAATAAAGCCGAGTTTTTGCATCGATTGGTGACCATGAACGAAACGTGGTTCCATTATTTTACACCAGAGACGAAGCATCAGTTAAAATTGTCGATTCAAAGGGGAGAATCGGCTCTAAAGAAGGCGAAAATCTTTCCATAAGCAAAGAACGTAATGGCGTTAAAAGTAGTTGCTTTTGAGAAGAACAAGTCTTGTTTCGTCAAGACAATGCAGCAGTCCACATTTCCGTCATATCGATGGCCAAAAAATTTCACTCCTTTTAAGCTTTGACATAGGTAAATGAGCTTGGAAATATTTGAGAAATAGTACTTGGACGAGCATAATTAAGAATGTACCTAAAGAACCCAGAACCTCGCATGAATTCATTGAAAACTGAAGGAACTATTTTTTATGAAAATTTTGGAACACGTCAAATAGTGTTTTTAGTTGTGCATTTTCTAAAGAAACAGATATGTATACAGGGTTACTCATGCAGTAGATAAATGTACCTTTTAATTTTTTTCTTTTAAAACTCCATATGTAGTATATTATGACTTTTGTGAGTTCTTTGAGAAATTTCAAGATATTAAGTGTATCACGTCCATATAATAATAATACAATCGATGGATTGAATGCTGGGGGCAAATGGAGTGGCCTGCTAAATTGCCGGACTTCGCCCCTATGGACATTTTTTATTGATTTATCTGAAAAAAAGACGCTTTTAAGTAAACCCAACAATATAGAAGGGTTAAAAAATAAAATTACTCAAGAAGCTCAACGAATACCTCCTCAAATGATAAGAAAAGTTTTTGAGGAATTCAAGTTGTAACTTGCCGACGTTCAGGAACTGAACGGGGAGCAGTTCGAACGTTCAACGCATTAGATTGTAATAGTTTGCATTATTATTTTTTAAGTATTAATAGTTCTATCGTTATTTCTATTTTTTGAAACTTTTTTCGAAACCTGTTGAATTGAGTCGTGGATATCTTACATAATATCTGTTTTGGATTTATCAAAGAACTCAAAAACGTTATAACATATGTCGGGTCCCATAAGAAAAAAATTAAAAAGTAACCCTGTGTATGTGTTCTAGCATATTTATGAAAAATATTTCCTTTAATTTTTAACACATTTTAACGACTTCTGGTCTTTTCTAAACACAATTTCTTTCATGTATCATTTCTACGGCATTCTTGGTAGCGACGTTCGAAAGGTAATATTATCATGCAGGTAGAGTGTAGCTATGACGTTCTCGTGCGGTATCAATGAACCTACTTTATTTTTAAGTCTTTTTTCCCCGGCCAAATTTAATGGACATGATTTCGAACTTTTTCATCATCCACCTTATTCGCCAGATTTAGCCCGTTGAGATAATTTTTTATTTCGAAATTTGAAAAAATGTCTCGGTGGAAACAAATTTGCCAACAATGGAGAGGCGGAGACCAAGGTTGATACTTCTTTTGAAACATTCGTATTATAAAGAGGGAATAGAAGCTATAGAACATCGCTGGAAAAACTGTGTCAATCTCGAAGGAAACTATGTTAGGAAATAATGTAACATTTAAAAATTTTTTGTTTTTTTGTTTAAGTGTTGTGTAAGACACTTTTGGGACTAACCTCGTAGAATTGTATAGAACAAGGAGGCGATTATTACGAGAAATCAGTGGTACCTGAAGTTCGATTTGAAATACTGCAAAGGTTTGAGAAGACGACAAATGTAATAATTTAATTTTTCTTCCTATTTTAACACATTCTTGAGGCTATTCTTTAAAAACAGTAGCGGAGCATTTTGGTTTCGTTCGGTGCGCTATTGATTTTCTATAAATAAAATTTAATTTTTTTACAGCGATTAATTAGTGTAAAAGCCAGTCGCAGTGCCTGTAGCCTTCAATTCAGTCAGTAATTACTAAAATTTTACAGTTCATTTAATTTGGCTTATCACGGTTGGGGGCATTATCCAGGTACGTTTGTGGTTTCCAACAAATAAATTTGTCAATATTTGCGCTTTGAAATCAGTGGCGGACCGCGATGATTTCAATTTTTAATTATTATTTACGTTTTCACCGAAACCAGTTGATTCAAGGGATTACTCATCTTAATATTAATTTCCAGTAAATATTTTTGAATTGCAAATGTTTTCCCACTTAAACCTTCATAACATCACGATTCCTAATAATGTTTCTTGCTTGAACACAGCATTTTAATACAAAATACCTTCACACTTTCAAAATCATTTATTTTACACTGCCTTATTTACCTAGATTAACGCAGTCTTGAAGACAATTGTATATAAAATATGTACAATTCTGAGGAATTTTTATCTTCTATTTAACATTCCAACGGATTCATGTTTAAACATAATTAGATCTCTTAGATATAAGCCCGCTAGACAGTGAAGTACGTCTATAAAAAATAATTGTCTCTGATGGGTTCATTTGGAACTTGAAATTTTCTGGAGGGCTCACGTAGGTAATTGCTACATAAGCGGTTGAAATTAAATTGAAAATTGCAAATTTAATTAGAAAAGGTCACTGTCCTATATCTAACAATTTCAGATAACTAAATCAGTAATTAGTTATTGGAATTGTCTGCCTAATTAGCTCTGATTGGGACGTTAATTAGAAACCACTGTCTGTCTAATTCCGGCAGTAATGAGAATAAATAAGCATGAAAATATTCTCGGAAATTGCAGCAATTTGTATTGTTTGTAGGCTGTGTAAGTAAAAGTAATAAAAATTCTTTCAGATGGCATACACTAACAGTTATTTTGAAATAGCGTACTATATGGCTGGTACTATCTGCTATTATCGGAATTTAAATATTTGTGATTTACTTTTAGAATTGAGAGTGAGGTCAACAATTGTTGGAAAGAGAGCTTTCAGTAAATACATACGTGAAACAAGCAGATGGAAAGTTCTTGAGATACACGGAGCTTAAAAAAAATCGATTCCTGAGTACCTAAATTCTCTTTAAGACTTGATCTTCTAAACTTCCTTCCACCTAAACGAGGACCTCTGCCAGTTGGAGTACGTGATTCTTCTGAAGACGCATAGATGGTGCTTCTACAGAACAAAAGGTGACGCTGGGAATTTCTCACCGCTAAGCGCTGCTGAAGAATTTACATATAACGAGCATTTACAGCATATCATTGAAGGAAGGGACTCCTGAAGAGTTCGACTCGATTTCTGCGGAAGTGGTTTTTTATTGCTAAGTCACATGTGACTTTCTTATAAGACAGTCTCCTGTTTGAGATATGTATTGATAATTTTTTTCAACAACCCATACTTGTGTGCGAGTCCTTGTTTCCAAAAACAAAATAAAAGAAAAAATTCTCCTGTAAAATTCAGATATTTATGAAGAAATACGGTGCAGCCACAAAGCGTCTGTGCAATCGCTAATTAGAAAATAAATCAACGAAGATAAGTCCGTGCGAGTTAACGAAGAGAAACACGTGACAAGGTACTACCCAGCATTAAGCAAATCATGATAAATACCTTGTCGCGTACCAATGTTTCCTTTTATGTAACGCACGGTACTTGGTATGGTGCTGGTACCTAATTAACCTATCATACTCCTCATTGCTTTAATTGCTTCAATGGCGCGCGCCGACATGCATGCCACAACAAAATGGCCGACGCTATTTATTTATAGCGGCGCCAATTTACCTTTAATTTACTGCCGCCGATTTATGTCCGCCAAGGCATGTCAAAGTGAAATCTACACAATGAGCGAGTTGCTTTTCAAAGGCGCACCACCTTGGACGGACTTTGCTGATTACTGGTAGTAGCTCGAAGTTCGAAGCTCGAGCTCGAAGTACCAACCTGGGAGCTTTTCGAAAAGCAGACAGCAAGGGAAACACACCACTTGGAAGATTCGCTTGGACGTTTATTGGAAGAACGAGGATGAGAAGTTAACTTCTGAGGGGGTGAAATCTCCGTGTCAGTCGAAAATGAACTCAAAGGAACCGTTTTTTTAAACGACGAAATCTTTTTTGTAATTTCTGAACATTTCCGTGTGAGAAATGACTCTGAGGTGATTTTTGGATATTTTTTTAGGCCAAGTGGCACATAAAACCTGATCTTGTAATTTAAGCAAATTTTTAACTAGAAAACCTCGACCTATTCAATAATTTTGCACACTGCGTATTCAATATCCGACCACACCAAAAAGCCACACTTTCTACGGCTATAAGTTATGCTGCTTCCATATAAAGAGGCGCCTCAAAGACATATTTATGCATTTCTTCTTAAGTCTTTTCACACTTAAGGCTTTCAGCCAACTAAATCCGAGATATTGTCAAAACAGCCATCATTCCACTATTTACATGTTCATAAAG
Source organism: Euwallacea fornicatus (assembly GCF_040115645.1). Taxonomy (NCBI): domain Eukaryota; kingdom Metazoa; phylum Arthropoda; class Insecta; order Coleoptera; family Curculionidae; genus Euwallacea; species Euwallacea fornicatus. The sequence continues at coordinate 2,204,991 of NC_089559.1, read as the reverse complement.
CAGCATTAGGACACAATCAAACGCCAATAAAGTGTTCCGGATTTCGACTAGGACTACGTAAACCATTGATGGGCAGGCTTGATTCGAGGGTATAAACGGATTAGTGCATGGTAATATGGCATGGTTTTTGGAGATGGGAAATTATTGCCGGAACCGTTAGCGAGTCTGTTGGTTTATACAGAGTGAATTAATTTGAATTTCGATTTATTTTTCACTGAGGTAAAATTTTCGAAAGCTTGTAGTTACTCAAGGAGAGCCTCTATGGTAATGAGTTTGTTACTCCAGAGTCTCCCATGTATCGGGTACGACTAGTGCAATTTTCAGCTTGATCAAAAGAGAAAGCGTGGCGCAGCGGGGTCAGTACCGTCCCGAGATGGGGGGAGATGTCTCGAGGTTGAGTTGCAGACTAGCAAAGGAGTGGACTTCCCTATTTGGTGGTCTTTCTCGAGGATAGGGCAACGGAGCTTAAAAATTTTGTCCGAGGTGTCAGACTTGCCAAGGCCGGCCCAGAGCAGGACTCCCTTCGCAAATGTGCACCACTGGGTGATTTGCCACCTTTCCAAAGATACCAGATGTATTTTTAGAAACTTGCTACCCTCCAGATGTCTAGAAATGCACAGTAAAGTTAAAAATGCCGAGACACGTCGAGTGTAGAATGAAACAGGAAGAATTAGAAAAATTCACTCACACCCGACAATGTTACAGTGGTGGCAACCCCTTCGTTTTTTTTTTTTTTTATAGGGAACATGGGTCAAGTGACACATCTTTTGAAAGAGGTTCCAATTTTCTAAACAACCGCGCCAAAATGTTTGTATTTTGATTCAAATTTTTTCATACTTTCAAATTTTTCAAGAGATTTTTGAAATGCACTCCAGTATTCTTCATGCAATAATACACACGGTCTTCAAACTCTTGTCGCGCTTCTACAATTCATCGACATAATATTTGAAGGTCCTGTGCACGAGTCACATAAACCACACTTTTAAGGTGTATCCAAAGGAAGAAGTCGAGAGGTGTAAAGTCAGGAGATCTAGCTGGTCACTCGATGGTATCCTTGTACCAATCTTTCTTTCAGGAAAGTTATTGTGAAGAAACCGTCGAACTGATAAAATATAATGTGAAAGTGGCATCATCCTGCTAAAAATGAAATTAATCCTCATCCAACGTTAGATCTCCATTACCGCTCGACTGATTCTCCAGAGCATCGGTGACTAAGGGATTGATTAAATCTCGAGGCAAATTGAAATACTGTTGTCCGTTTAAATTGCAATCAATCAATATTGGTCGGATAATTGCATTCTCGCAAATTCCTGCTCAAACATTAAGTTGTTGTGGCCATTGTGTATGTCCTTCCAGAAACTGCTGAAAATTTTTATCATTTCAAAAATGACAGTTACGTCGGTGAGCTTCCTCATTAAAAAAAAAAAAAAAACTCTCATCACAGTAGCAAATTTTCTTGACTAGGTTGGGAATTTCGTTAATATGTTGATGCATTTCATCCCAAATTGGATTCTCCTATCAGGATCACCTTCTATAAGTTGCTGATGAATTTGAAGCTGGTAAGGAGGAAACTTGTGCATCTTCGGCACCTTACAAACAGAACCGTTAGATAATCCAGTTAGTGAAGAAATGTTTCGCAAAGACCTGCCAGGTTGTGCCGCAAACAGCTCTAACACCTCAATCTGAGTGTCATCGTGCAAAATTCCATTATTTGCACGCTTCATATTGGACACTGATCCAGTGTTTGTGGGTTTATCAACTAAATTCTTAAAATGCCGGTAACTTAAATTCTTACCAGGATTATTCTGATTGAAAATCTCGGCGATTGCTCTGAGTTCCATACAAAAAATTAGTTCAATGCTTTCTTCCAAAGGATAAACCATTTTTCCACTAACAATAACTACATACCTTTGATTATTTCTCAATAACGCTATTTCACTAGAATTGATATGATTTCCAATAACAAAGTATCTACATACTACTATAAATAATAACAAAAAAGTCATGAAAATATTATCTACTAAATTGGTACAGAACGGCCTTGTTCGTTCTTCTTTTGGTAGTTTTACGAAATGACCTATATTTTTTAAAATAAAATTAAATAAAAATACCAACATATTAACATGGTTGTTTCGAAAATTGGAACATCTTTAAATTGATATGTCATTTGAGCCATTTTCCCTTAAAAAAAACTCGAAGGGGGTTGACGCCCCTATGATGCTGTCGATCAGAGGTGAGAATTTTTTTCATTCTTCCCCCACCATTCTATGTTCGACGTGTCGTAGCATTTTTGACTTTACTGGGGTGTGGCAGGTTTTTAAAACACACCCGGTACATTACTGTCATCAAAAAGTAAGGTAAATTTATTTATAAAATGTAAAATCTTTATTTACTTTTTCAAATAATTTCATCGCTTTCAAAGTACTCCCGCCGTTCGACACGATGAACTTATCCCATCCTCGAACCATTCAGAAAAGTCCTTTTCCGGAACGGCCTTCAATGCATTCTTCAATTTGGCTTTAATCTCCTCAATCGAGTTTTGAGATTGTTGAACAGCCGGAAGTGCAACGGCGCTAAATCAGGCGAATAAAGCGATTAGAGGAGGACATGAGTCGACACATGACGCGTTCGAGACACGAAACGTATTTTAAAACGGTCAGGGTTGATCCAAATGAAATGTCCCCAACATCAGTAAGGTCTCGAATTCTGATATCGACGATTTTGGAGTATCAAAACTTTGATTTTCTTGACGTGGCTTTCATCGAGAAATGTTGATGGTCGTCCTGGACGCTCTTCGTTTTGGACCCCATCTCGGCCTTCCTTAAAGTCTTTGTATCACTTGTAAGTATTTTTTTGCGGCACGGCCGCATCACCGAAGGCCTTCTGGACCGTCTTCAACGTTTTCGCAGCAGAATTTAACAAATTAGATTAATCATTTAAAAACTTTTATAAAATAAAATTTTAACACAAAAAAATAATAAAATAATAAATAAAAATAATAAAATAAAAAATAATAAAATAAAAAATAATAAAATAAAAAATAATAAAATAAAAAATAATAAAATAAAAAATAATAAAATAAAAAATAAAAAATAATAAAATAAAAAATATTTTTAATTTTTTTTTTAATTAAGGCACATTTCTTGCCCAAGAAAATTAGGCATAGTAAAAATTGGAAGACTCACTTTTGTATGTTTAAAAAACACGCGAAGCCTCGCAGCAATTGAATAAATTAACATTAAACTTTGCATAGATGTCACAGACAATGCTACTAACCTACAAAATAAATAATTTCATGATTTTATAGTACCCGCGAAGTTAAAATGAGAAATTTACCTTATTTTTTAAGCACAGACTACTGTAAGTAGTGGGTCTTACCACTTGAGTAATCTCCATATGTTGATGAAACAAAACCATTAAGCAGTTAAAAAATGGTAAAACAACGAGTTGGTGGAATGTTATATTTACTTTTAATTTCGCAGAATGGAGCGGGATAAAGTCTAACGCTTACACTTCTTCCCAATAATTCACGTAGTTTATGATTGAAAAATACACATTTTAATAACCTCTCAATGGTTTCGGATTTCTTTGTTTAAACAGTCGTGTTTGCTCGAGACGAAAACGACATTTTCATCGGTGTTAGTACATTTTAGAATTCAAAGTAGGTTGCAATTATTTGTTGAAAAAAATCTGTTTGTTTAACCTGAAGTGTTTGTGCCATAGTGTCTAAAGACACAGTAATTTTTAGTTATGTAAGAGTTGTTATGACTGCCTATTTCAAAATCGGAGGAGCGGTCTCAAGAGCTGTGGTGGTCTGATGTCAATTAAAATCTTTCAATGCCAATGCAATTGAAATTTTTCCGGTTTTGGGTTTATAGTGTTTGTCTACTTGATGCGGAAATAAATTTTAGTGGCAAAATCAACTGAGAATTAACTCAGTTTTATTACGACTTTTGAGGATTTATTTAAGACTGTTTTAGTCCTACCAACGTCACCCTCTAACAGAGTTGCGAAAGATACTCAGCACAGATTCATCTCCAGTCTTTTAAAGGTTTATACGTACTCTCGACAATACCTCCAGATCACTGATCTGAGACGTGAGAAGGTATAAATGAGTTTTTTTTACCTCTTATAAAATGGCGCTTTTCTGTATGTCTATTAAAATTGACCTAAAATTACTTTTGTACGAGAAGATCTTATGGTTTTAGGATAAATTGACTAACGTTTCCAACATACCTTAACTACTCTTAAATACGTGGCTGATACGCTACTGATGTTTAAGCAATAAAAGTCCAACTTTTTGCGTTTGGTCTAAACGCATTGTCCTACGAAGAAATCAAAGACGTAAGCAAGCATGATATTTTAGCATTGAGTAGACAATTCGTCAGTTATTTATTTAGCCTGTGCGGTAAGTGGTACTCTACCGCACGCTGATTGCAGTTGATCGAACGACGCGGAACGAAGTTCATTCAGTAATCGAGTGTGGTACTGACACTTTTGCACCCGTGAGACACGATATATTTCTTGCCAACACATGTATACGAGGATAGTCCCAGAAGTGCTTCATCGAACATTTGCACGAATCAAAAATTTTGGAAAATATTACATGATCTCTCAACATACTCTCCTTTGAGATTGACACACTTTTCTCAACGATATTCTATGGCTTCAATATTCTGTTTACAGTAAAAATGATTCAAAATAGGCATCGACCTCGGCCTCAGCCTCTTCATTATTGGCACATCTCTTTCCATCAAGTAATTTTTTCGGGTTTGGAAATAGAAAATAATCTGAGAGGACCAAATCTGGCGAATACGGTGGGCGAGGAAAAAGTTCGAAACCAAGTTGATTGATTTTGACCATCGCGATGATGCTTGTGTGGACTGCTGCGTTGTCTTGATGAAACAAGACTTTCTTTTTCGCCAAATGCGGTCGCTTTTGACGCCGTCACCTTTTCTGCAGATGGAGCGGATTTCGCCTCCTTCGGAGCCGATTCTCTCCTTTGAATCCATTGTTTTAACTGATCTTTAGTTTCAAGTGTGAAACGATGAACTCATGTTTCATTCATGATTATGAATCGACGCAAAATCTCGGGTTTATTGCTGGGAAACTTTGACAAACACTCGCTTGGAACATTTTCATGGGCGCTGTATTGTACATCTCGCGCACAGCTCTTTCGTGTCCAGTTGCTAGGGCAAAATGGGAAAATGCAGTACTTTTTGGAATGCCTATCTACCATTACAGTTGTGTGGATTTTGACTACAATATCTGGAGTGGTCAGATCTGGAGTGTAATCAGGTCAACCACTGCGCGGGGTTTGCTTTGACAGCTCGTACTACCGCATTTAAACTCTGCCATCCAATATCCTACTGTCGTTAACGAGGGACCAGATTCCCCAAAATAGAATCTAACTCTGCTTTGATGTTGGACGGACTAGGACCTTTTAAAAGAAAGTATTAAATTACGTATCGACAACCAATTTTTCCATGTTTACAAAAACTCTAAAAGCGTTCACTATAAACGGCTCTAAAACAAACACAAATTCACGTAACACCCTCAAACTTCAGATTTGAGCTTTCTAAAGTTAAGTCTTTGTAATTCCGGAAATTTTTTAATAAAAAATCGCCATCTTCATGTCACGTCGGGTACTTCTTGAACTATCCTTGTACTAACTTCGTTTTCTTCCTTGGGTACATACAGGCACTCGCTACTTTCAACTCGCAAATGCGTGCAATCACCCCATTTTAGATGCATTTTCCATTGAGAATCGTCATAAAAATTACACGTAACCCTGGACAATTGGCTGTCCATACTTTAACATATGGCAGCCATAAATCCGCGCTGCACGTGGGTATTACGCGTTAATCACAGTTCTAATTGAAACCTTAGATGAGACGATTAAAAGTTAAAAGTATCAATAACGAACCGTGCAAGTGAATTAGCTGTGTCATAAACTAATCAATACCACCGTGAGAAATGTCGAAAAGAAATCCTGCCTACGGCGAAATTTCAATGAGAGTACGCCTGCCAATCTATTACTACTGCACTGGTGGAATTGGGCACCATCCAACAGGTTTTATTTAACAATCTGCAGTCTGCAAGCCTTAATATTGCTCCTGCAAATTGTTTCGTGCTCTGGTACCTACTATGTTCCATTGGAGGCCAATAAACAGGAAAACCACTACTTCGGTTTTTAAAAAGCATAGGAAAATTTTCCAAAACACTCTGAGCGCGTGCGCATTCTTGAAGTCAAGGAGGAGGTTTTCCATATGGAAATTTATCATTTTTGAAGTTTGACAGACAAATTTTCCCGGCGGAAGGGGAACTTTCCAAAAAACGCCTGCGAACTTATCATTCAAGTCAGTTTACTGAGGATCGCATGCCATTGTTGGTACTTTCTACTGGTATGCCCGTCGCAGAAGACTACTGGCAAGCTCAGTAGTCTCACTGGTCTCTAATACGGCATGTTCCCAAATATCATCTACACACGGAAGTGGGTAATTCTTTACCTTACTGCATGAATAAAAGTTGATACAAACCTAGGTCCACAGACGCCTCGTTGCCTATCTACAGGGACTTCAAATTAAATTAATAAAAAGTGAATGCCGTTATGAAGTAGGATGCTAGATGCATTTGAAATCGCAGGAAGTACTACGGAAGTGTTGGAAAGAATACGGGCATTGATGAGAAAAAGGGCGGACGCATGTTTAACGATTAGAAGAGGTCACTTTCACCAGTTGCTGGAACGTACTTTCGTGATTAGTGTTATTATTATTATTATTATTATTATTATTTAGGTCATTGTTTACGCTCATCCCTGTTTTAATTTTTAATAGGTGGTTTTAAATACACTCTCGTAATTCCTAAAAATAGAAGATTACCTATAACAAATAATTATTTACTATAACAAAAACTTACCCATTATAAATTTTAATTTCATCTGGCGAATTACAGATAATAGTTTTGTTTTTTTTCCTTAAAAGCCGATGCAGACGGAAAAAAAGTGTAAGAGACCAATAAGTTTCTAAACAAAACAAAAAAAGTATTTTTTTAATTTAGAACCTGTCAGTGGCGCACCGCGAAAAAATTCAGAACAAGAAATGGGGGCATAACCCATGAAAAAATATCACCCTCTAGACTATAAAAACCATTTGACTACATTCCAAATAGATAAGTATTTCAAAAACTACAAAAACCATAAAGAAAAAACTGAAAAATTGCTGCAATTTGAACACTCTGTAGATAATTAATGAAACATTTGCGAATCTATGTTTATACGAACTCTCTGGCACAAAATAACCTCAATAATTACCCGTTTCTGTATATAGATGACATTTGGGAACACTCTGTAGAATACCAACACGGGGAAATGGTATGTGAATCGAAACCAGTCTCAAAAAGGCTGCGACTTGTGTTAAATGATATATGGGGCGATACGTTAATAATGAGAGAACCGAAAACCTGGAGATGCTTCACGTCAAGTGGTGACGATTGGAGAAAATGTGCCTTATTCAAAAGTTGATAGCTTCGGATATGTACAGGGTGTTGGAAGTAAAACTTTAATTAATTTTTTTGCCAATATTCTGAAAATATCTAGATAAGGAACTTGGGAATTTGCAAAAGTATGTTTTTTTAACTAACGAATAAGATACATTTTACAGTTACCGCGTTACTAATAGAGAACGCCACTTACAGTCAATTTTACGGAATTTACAGTTAATAACTTTTCACCCTGTATGTCTATATTAAATTTGATTCAAAATCTGAAAGTGCAATCATTTTCCCAATAATTATGTATACTTGTTCGAAATCACGATTCGTTTTCGAGAAAAATCTATTTAACGAACACTATGTGTAAATTTAATAATACGAGAAATTAACAGCGAAACAACGTGTATGTTTATTCTCTAGAATACATAAAAAACATAATTCTACACATTTTTAAGTGTTTGATCTAGATATTTTTAGAATAATGGTAAAATAATGAACTAAAATTGTAACTTTCCATACCCCGTATATATCGTAAACCATCAACTTTCCTATAACGTATATTTTCTCCAATTATTAATATTTGACGTGTTGTATCTTCAACTTTCGTTTGTCCCATTGTTAATGAATCACCCTGTAGATCACGTCCAAAGGAGGCAGTGGAAGTGCTTGGTTGCTCTCCACGAATAGAGTTAGTAATCGAAAAAAGAGTCAGTACGTACTCGAGGCAATAAACTAAGGAGTGAGCTGGAAACTGATGGCAAGAGAGATGGAACTTTAAGATTTTCATGGTCGCAACCCATAAAGTGAATAGGAAAGTAGAAGGATGACCACTGTTGGTTTTTCCAATATTTGGATGCGCTTGAACACTCTATTTTCCACTAGAATTTAATTTCCAGTGATTGTAAAAATCATTAAGAAAAACATGGAGCAATTGTTGAAACGAAGTAACAATGGAATGCGTTGTTTTGAATATTGAAAAGATCTCTAATGAAGAGAGAGATCGATAAGCAGAGAGCGGAGCTGTATGCAAACAGGGCGAAATATAATCCACGTTGAAATAAGTCCCGGTGGGACCGGAGGGTGAAGAAAGGGAAGAAGATGATTAATTCCACAAAATCAGGGGCTGTCGCTGAGTCCTACATTAGATTCTTGGATCTGGAGGAGAAAGGTCCCTGGGAATGACGTCAAAATGGTTGGGACAACATAGCCGAGCCACATGGATACCAGCAAATACTTGTCACTTTGACGTCATTCTCGTGGAGACTTACAATCAGGGGCGGATCTCGAGGTAAACGGGTCCCTGGGAAATGCGTGTTTAGAGAAAATCTCGAACTTGCAGGTACCACTTAAATCCTACAAAACATTTAATGATAATTGTCGATTTTTTCTGCCCTTTAATGTCCTTTCTTCGAACAAGATCCCGCGTTATTGAAGTTGACCTACATACATCACACATCAACCTTTTACTACTAAATCCGTTTAGTTATAAATAAATATCTTTTTTTTTAATTATTTCAATTTTCCTCCCACTAGGGTGACATAGTAGGCCTAACAGGAAAGATTATCCAATATAAATTCTTGGGTTGGAAAAGCACCTGAACTATTCAAACGCCGACGGGTCGCACATGCGATCAATTCCTATTGGACTCGGCTCACTGAATAAATTATTGGAATCTGGGACACCACTGAGAGTGGCCGGAAGCAGATTCAAGTCCCTTAGTATTATATACTTAACATTCAAATCATGTTTAAACGTGTTTCGTAGTAATTAGCTGTTGCTGTCGAGGAGCTGCTTCAGGATGGCAATTAAGTCTCAGATTTTGGTCATACCTACTGACGCTGACCAAAATCTCCTGAAGGAATTTATTGACACGTTCCGGCCAATGGCCAAGAACGAGCAGAGCGAATTTTTCTTGGAAGAACATGGAAGCAGCTATGTACTTGGGTGCAATCAAGAGAAAAATTCAAGCTTCGATGACCATATGGGACTGCATACAATTTCTCCTATTTTTAACATTGTGCTTACTGATAAATGAACTCAATAAATTGAGCAGGCAAGAGTAACCAGTAGGAGTGCAGTTTGTTTACCATTCGGCTGTATAGTTTACACAAAAGTGATAAAAACTCCTTGTATGTGTTCATAAATTGTAGGGATTAATTTATTTATATCCGATTCTCGCGAGCGCTGTTGCCACAATGTGCTTGTTTTAATCCTTGATATTAATACCCGATATGAAGGGGTTATGGGGGGTTATCATTAAACACTATCTCAAGTGAATATTGAAATATCACAGGCACGTCTTGGATGAACTCAGCTGTTATACAGGGTGACCCATTTAAAACGGTCGACCTGAAATATCTTGAATGGAATTTTGTTCCTTCGGAAAATCTCGAGACACGTCATTTTTTCTTTTCAAGGAGACATTTTTAAATCATGCATTTGTAGGTGTAGAGTCAACTCCTTCGAGAATCTTAATGGTTACAAAAAACTGTTTTAAAAAATAGGCGAAATAAACTTTTAAATAGTTCATAATGTTTTATTTAATTAAATGTTCAAATTGCGCCCTATTAACTCCTATACAGTAATAAAGCCTATGTTCAACCTCTTCCTGAATATTTTGTAGCATTGCGGGAATTACTTCACATGCTATCACTATTTAGTGGAGAAAATATTCTAAAGAAGTAGATTTCGTTTTATAAACAAAAGTTTTTAAATGACCCCGTAAAAAAAAGTCCAATGATGTTAAATCAGGCGATCTTGGGGGCCATTCAATGAAACGTCTTTTACCAATCCAGTGTTCGGGAAAATGTTGATCCAAAAAATTAAGTACAGGAACTACATACGGAATATAAGAAAATTGGGATTTATCAAAATACTTTAATTCATCACCTCACAAAATTGTATACGGCGATTTGGATCATTTTCATTGAGCTCGTGAATGAGATGCATCTTATAGGGATGGAAATAATGTTTTTTCAAGATTTTCTGAAAACCACTACGTGAAATACCCGATGTTGCTTCTAATTCTTGGGTGCTTGAAATGGAGTTTCCTTGATTTATATGATATAATATATATATATATATATATATGATCCCGTTTAAGGGAATGGCTCGACACCTCCGAATTTATGATCTGAAAATGTCCCCCTTAAAAGTAAAATTGACATGTCTCGGGATTTTCCGAAGAAAAAAAAATTATTCAAAATATTGCAGGTGGACTGTTTTAAATGGACCACCCTGTATATTACCAAATATTCAAAAATGAAGAAAAAATGGCTTATTTTACGTTTTACTTTTACGTTTTGCGATTTTGAGGATTTTTTTCCTGGGTTTTCCTGGATCTGGGGCAAGAGGCAGTAGTGGAAAAGCGAGGGAAATCTCTTCATGAAGAGAAAACGCGCATGTCTCGGTCAACTTCATTTTATTAATTCGATTTACGTCTAGAGAAGGGCACACAACCCTAAGTATTTCTCTGAATGCTGCGTCCTACGCATGAACAATCGGTTTTTCGTTTATTTTGGTCCGCTCCAGTCTTTGATATGATTTTATTTATTTCATATATTTAATCTTTTTGTTACATGTATATTTACAGTACTGGCCAAAAGAGGAGCAACTTTTCTTAATTAGCTATAATTTTGTACAGTATATTATAGCAGCGTTTAAATAAAACGTATGTACACATAGGGCATTTCAAATTGGGCCCTCACCATTGGGATCTCGAAAACTGGAGGAGACACGAAGAACCGTAAATGAGGACAAAATTTTGTAATTTACCGCTTGACCAAATCCCATATTCAAAATTTGAATTTTTTGAGTTCTTCCGAAGATTGTTGAAAAACACTAAATATTGGAGATTACGCTTTAATTTTTTTAGGGTTTTTGACAAGAAAGCCCAAAACTAGAAAAAATTTTGATCACCACTTTTTCGCTGCTGCCGGATAACGTTTTCAGATTTGTCATCCGACGTTTCGATTTTCGAATACCATCATCAACTTTATTTTTTGCTATGGGAGCGACATTGGATTTTACGATAGAAAAATAGTTGTCTGTAATTGTCTGGATTCGGATCGCTCAGACACAATCTTTTGACTAACGTGTTAATCGATGGATGTATTTTCAGCACGATGGTGCCGTGCACCACCACACTACTCGGTATCTGTACGGTGCCATTTAGACGCCATTTACGAAAACAGGTGGACAGGACGAGGAGGTCCTATTTCATGGCCACCGAGGTGACCGGATTTCAATCCCATTAATTATTTTGTTTGCGGTTATTTCAAAGAACTAGCTTATGCAGAAAATGTAGACTATTGTCAAAAATTATTTAAAATAATTATTAACTGTTCTACTGATATTAGAAAAAATTCCACGGCAATTAGAAAGTCATTGACTGTCCGACAAGCTAAGTGCATTGAATCTAGAGGTTTTCATTTTGAATATGTCTTTAAGAAATAATTGGCGATAGTCAATAGCGAGTTTTTCATTTCTTATGCAAATTTCTTTAGCTATCTTTCAGCAATAGTAAAAACAAGGTTTCTTTTTCTTCTTTCTGGTTATTTTAATTTTAAAACGTTAAATATATCTTAAATAATTCTTTGCATTATAATTTCATTAAATATTGCTTAGAGTTTTGATATTAATTGTAATATTTGATTTTGAAATATGGTGTAATCAACATAAGGATGGCAGGTATATCCAATAAACCAAAATTGTGGAATTTTTGTAAACTCCGTTTTTTACGAAGCGATGAAGAGCATAATCAATTTGTTGCCTGCATATAGCTATTAGTTCATCCAGCAATCAGCAAATGTGCATAGCGCTTTTTTTAAAATTCGTACACAAGGTAATTTTTTTTGGTCCGGAAAACCTGTACTAAATTTTTTGAAGATGGTCCCAGACTTTTTGAACTTTGAATACATTTTTTCACTCATGCACAACAATGTGCTATTTTACCAAATATAAAAAAAAAAAAACCCTCCCAATACGTTATATGAAGAACTGAGTGAAGATATACAATAGAATTTTTTTTTTTTTTTTTTTTATCTCCAAATGTATACCGTTTTGACCACTCTTTATATAAACTTAGGCACTTGGTTATGTAACAAGGGCAGAAAGACCAGTATGGTCGATAGCCTATTTCGTATGAAATAAAGATTATATATATATATAAAAAAAAAAAAACGAAACAAGGCACTACAGAGTTATAGCGAAAACCATTTTTTGACAAAATCTGTAAAACTCCCTGTATAATAATAATAAAAAATGAGAGAAATTCTTTAATGCTTAGTCCATATTTCTCTCACTAATCTTGCTCCATATTAGAAGCATGTACAGCCCCCCATGACTCACCGTGTATATTTGATTTATTTATTATTCGACAGTATTTCGTTTGGTTCCCACGGCTTCTACTGGCGCGTGGACCGGCCAGAACGGCCTAGACTTATTACCAGGCTGTGATTTTGTTGTTTAGGTAACTAATTGAATACAACATGGTATTTCGCGCCCGGCTTTGCCCATACTAACAAATTTCGTGGGAAACTAGCGTTAAGGCGTAAATTTCGTAATTTTTTGCCGTATGGTACTCGTTCTATCAACCATTTATTTTGCTGTGTCACACGTGAGAGTGTGGTTTTCAACCCAACGTAAAGGAGCCTAATTAATTATTTAATTAAGAATTAGACGTCAAATCCGGAATTAACTTGATGTCGATATCACAACATTAAAATCAGTCCCGCCTGATGTAATGTTAAGTATCAGCAGCGATGGCGTTAATTTAGTGCTTAATTCTAATTCCTGCCATCCATCTTTTTATATTGCAGTAAAAACCAAATCGTCAGGCCATTTGTTAGGATATTTACTTGATGTTTAAACGAAATCCTCGATTCATCATAGTTCACTTCAAGGAAATTATTAATATCTATGACAAAATTTGCCCATTAAAAAAGGTTTAGGGCAGGGTTAATGGAAAGTCGCCATGTTGAGAAAGTCAGGTTTAAACAAGACAGATGGCTGATTAATGTACATGAACATTGTGATCTGATGATACAATTGCCGAGTGATTTATTGAGGTTAATCGTGAAAAATATAACGAACGACACCTGCTGTGGAATGTGAGGGATATTGCATACGTAAATTGTATAGGGTGAGTTCAGGTTGAGAAGCAAGTTTAGAAGTTTGTAGTATTTAAAATTAAAAATGTGAATCATAGGAAAATACCGCGAATAGATTTCAAAACCTTGAAGTAATCCCATTACATGGTTTAAATGTGCCAGAGTAGGAAAATAATAGTTAAGATTTATTGACACTTTGATTATAGTTTTAATTGTAGATTTTCCGGAATGACTGCATTAATAGGTGCGCATTTGCTGCACTGTTAGTTTAAGGATTTGCAACGGTCGAGAAGCGTATATATATACACGGTGCTGTTAAAACATGTGGGCTATATCCCCGAAATTAAAAGTTTTTGTCAAAAAATTGTACATATATTTATAAACTCTTTTACAAAAACTTATCTTTACAGAAATAGGGCTCTTCAATATTTGATTGCGAAAATGATATTTAATAATTAGCTTTTTTCCAGTTGACGAAATTTAATGAGTTGATTTCAAAGTAATAAATTTAGTTTCAAAAATTTTTAAACAAAAATCTTGCTTATTTTGGTATTTACATTGGTGAGAGTAAAAATTGCACGCGAAATTCCATTATGGAAAATACGCTCTTTCATTATGTGGTGGTTTTCTGAAAAAAGGTTCGGCTTACGTACATTAACCAAGAGTACCCTTTTTCATTAGAGACGTCACAAGTTTAATAAACAACGTAACGGTCAAAACAACTCAAGACCTTAGAAGTTTAAGGATATTGAAGTTAAGGGAAGCATGCTTTCCACCTCCTTAAACATCTCAAAATAAGTGTTAAGTTCTATTTCAGTCACCTTGTTATGATACATGAGCAACCCGAAATTCGTTACGTTTAATCAACTAGAGGAAACATTATATAGCAATTATCATTTTCGTTATCAAATTTTGAAAAGCTGCATATCTGCAAGGGTAAATTTTACGAAAACAATGTAAAAGCATAAGTACAATCTTTTTACAATAATTTGTCAGTTTCGGGATATTTTCCACATATATTGGGAACCACCCTGTATAGAGGGTGTTGTTGAGTAAGAATACGACATTTTACAGGGTAAGCTTTCAAGTAGTTCTAAAATGGACAGTTCTTATAAAACACATATTCTTTGATATCTTGAGGTGTCTTCCAGTTAATTTTACAAAATTTCGTATCCGGGGGTTTTTTGGAATAAAGAATTCAAAATTATCAACGAATCAGTTTTCTGGTCGAAAGTGAAACACGGTGTGGCGCGATAAAGTTGTAGTTTTTTAAAAGTATGTTAATAGCGTGTGGCGCCCTCTAGGAAATATAACTAAATCGTAGATAAATGTAAATTTTTCATCTGGAAAAATCGCTGGAAATGAAATTTCGTAAAATTGAAAGAGGTCGAAAGATTTCAAAGAATATTTGATTTAACTTTTCAACTATACCTTGTATTTTAAAAAGTAAAAGAGTTAAGACACGTGTTTATAAGTACTTTACATCTTAAAACTACTTGAAAAACCATCCTGTGAAATATAGAACACTTATTCAGCATACAAGGACCAGGTAATGAGAAAATAATTTTATAAGGCTACTTCCATTAAAAAAATCATAAGCACAAGAATCTTAAATCTGGAGTTTTGAGGAAGTAGGTAAATTCCTCAATAGTGAATAGGAATAGTTTCAACCTTTAATTTTTTTAATGAAAACTTAGTTATCTTTAAATGGAAAAAACCTGCCTACGTCAGTGTTAATTGTCGTTAAAAGCGTAGTCTTTCAGTAGCGGCACAAAATATTGTTCCATGAATTGTCTAATTCAAAATTTTCTTATTGTGCTGATTAGTCACGTTTAAGATAATTGAATGTTTGTGGAGAATAAAAGTCTTTAAAAGAGATCCTGTGTTGGTAGGGGAGTTATTTTCTCGGTAAGCTGAGAAGTTGTTGGCTTTTTCTTTCAGCAATTTCATAAAATTCAGTTATGTCCATGAAATTTGAGGTAGAACATAATAGCGTGTCCGAAGACAACGTGATGCAATATTTCAAAAATTAAAGAAGGTTTTCAGACATTTTTTTTAATTTAAAATTTATCAATACGCCATTTGAGACTCTTTCGTTTTAGAGACATATTCAAGGTGACGAAATCAAAAATTGAAATTACTCCATATATTAAAAACTGAAGGAGAAATCACAAGCAGTTTAACTCGGTCCATAGAATTCGACGAGACAATTGATTTGATGTATTTTTGTTGTTCAAAATTTGCAATTTTAGATCAAATCACTCTGAAAAACTATGAAGTCTGTCTTGGATTGACAAACAGCTTCTAATACAACTACCGAAATTGAAATAAATCTTCAACTTACCTAAATTTTCTAATGATTAGCTACCAGGAGTATGTCTCGATGGAAGGGAGGGCCTCTTTAAGAGTCTCTTCCGGGAGTTGAAGATTAATCTGCCGCTGACCACTGATAAGTACTCCTGGAATTAAAATGTTGAATGATTATAATGCTTACAAGTGGGCTATCACTCATAGAATTGAATAAAGGATGCTTTTCTTGTCAAGACTCTTTAGTGAAGAAAGTTCAGGACAGTTTTTACCAGAGTAATTATGCAAATGTTGCTGTTATGTGCAACACATCGTGACACATTCGTTTAAATCCAATTAATTTGCTTCATTATGTGTTTAACCAGTATTTACTGTAAATCTCATTTTGCATTTCTCATGCATTTCTGGTGAGCGACCAGGCTTATAGACTCTACATATCGTAGTGGGAAACTTTCGAAGGAATCTGAACTTTTCAGTATATCTGAGATTTATCTGAGGTTACTTCAAAGTACTTTTTTTTAGTAATTTTGGAGGTTTAGCCTAGGCGGTCCGAAAAATTGATAATAAACTACTTGGCAAAATATCAATCAAGCCTAAATAGTACGTTTACCGACAAATTCTAACATCTTGCATCGTTGGGATGCTCCTAAGAGGAGCAATTTGCCTTTAATGACGGCCTTTTACATGGGCCAATCAACGTGAAATTATAGGCCTTAAATTAAATCAAAAAGGAGTGTGGGTTAAGTTTTCATTTTTGGAATATTATTGGAGGATGATTATGTTTTAGTTGGCTAAAACATTGTTTAAATTTGCATGAAAAAATTTAAAGGAGTAATGGAGTAATTCACACATACCCCATAGCATAATATGTACGTGTATCCATACAAGGGGTTTATAGAATTCAACTATGGGGATCTGGGTAACCGTAAAAGATACGAAGCCGGGTAAATTAGGATAAAGTTTCGTAGTTTCAAGATAATGAATATGCCGTTTAAAGATTTGAAAAATACCGATTGCCTTCAGTGCTTTTCGAAAAAAACTGAAATTTTGGGAAAAAGGTTTTTATTTTTTCCTGAGCTCATTCGGCGAGACAATTAATATGATTGATGCTATATCATCGTAACTTTTTCTCTTTTGACAACGTGATGACGTCATATTTTAAATCCGACGTTTCGACGACCATCATCAACTTTGCTTACTTTTATTGTCGCCATCTCGAATCTTCGTATTTATAAATACACCATTTTTACTCATTAAGATGATGGATCACATGTTACAGTTCAGTCTTGCAGTTTGCTGGAAATATCTAAATGATGTTTTTGTAGGGAATGATTTGGAAATCTGAAGATAAGAAACAATTTACGGCGTTTTAAATGGTTAAAAATGCACTAAATTAAACAACGACTCCGAAGAACCATTAGAGAGACTCATTTACAACACACAGCCAGTCACAAAAGTGTTTCTACACCATTTAAATTTCTAGTATAACAAGCATTCTGGCAATTATAGTTGAAAATTGACATATACAAAGTGTGTCTGAACATAGTGCCATAAATTGAACAACATATTCTAGGTCCCAAAATATGACGAAAATTTCATGTAAACATGTATCGAGAGGAGCTTCGCTTGCGGTCTACAGGGTGTGAAAAGTTGACTTCTGAGGATGGTTCATAATTTTTACTATGATTTTGGGTTAATTTTTAGAATATGTGAATTTTTATTTTCGTTGAATAAAGTTTTCTTTCGAAATTTAAGTCATGTGCTAATTTAAATGTACAACTTCAATTTTTGTTTATATCTGAAAAACGAAAAGCTTTGGAAAAAACTTCTTCGACAAAAAATTACTTAACTTTTCGCAAATTTACTAAAATAATAGACGTTTCATAAAAAAATGGTCTTACAATGTTCTCCAAATAGCCTTGAGTAAAAATTAGTTTATGTGCCTTGGACGCCCCTTTCATAACAAACAAAATTTGTTTGAAAATTTTTTCAATTTTAAATTTGATTTCGTAGATAATAGCTCATGCCACTTTAAATGAAACAGCCTGCATTTTATTCTTATACACGAATTCTGATTTCATAGTTAATGATTAAATTACAATAAAGGAGGTAATTTCGATGATCTCATATGTCGCATACAGTTATAGAATGTACGCGACATAATGCATGTAAGTATACGTACCCCACTCAAAATATTGGTTTTATAAAAATGTATAAACAGATATTTGTTTATCATTATACCCACTTCTATTAAACTTACTTTCGTCGTTAAACACTACATTGTCCCAAAAAATTTAATATTTTTTTAAATATTCTTTCGCAAATCGAATTCTTTTCTTTCTTTTACCTTCAGTAATTAAAGGTTTCTTTCGTGGAATTCTGCTGTTAAACTCGGCATTTCGTGAAACCACTCTAATTGCTTTTTTTTCTCAATGAAAATCTTCTAAAGACATCCGGCCTGGTGTTCTGGAGACTGGATAGTGTCTGATTCGTCGAGGCTCCTATCTACTAAAACTTCGGGTTTCCTTTTTCTGCAGCTTGCAAAGACCCGGGACTGTCCCTGGGGGATAAATCGTCACTGTCGAGGGGCTTGGGGATTCAAACGTGCTATTTAACATTGTAATGCAACAATCTGATTTTTCGCCTTTTATTCTATTTGAGAATAAGGCTTTACACATAAGCAGGGGTGGATGTAGGTCGTTTGCAATAATTTCATTTGTATCGTACGTTAGCAAATGCGCTGAAACACAAATTTCCTTTAAAAAGACGTATAGATAGCTTTACACTTGAATTTAAAAATTTAAGTAATAAAAACAGTTTATCTGTTGTTTTTAGCCGGTGGATTATTTCATAATTTTTGTCGACGATTGTAGTGGAATGCCATGATGAAATCAAGTCAATTGTGCGATTGCGTGTCCGGCATTATGACGCATCAAACATGCTTGCGCTAAGCTAAAAATGATGATGGAGCTGCAATTTCCGAATTAAAGGTGGTGAATGCAGTGGCTCGTATCTCCATCAGTGGCACAGATAACATTATGTTTTATGTCGATATTGTAAACAAATTTGGTATTCAACATTGTTATATGATAATCTGCTCTTTTTTATTTTTTCAAGTTAACTTCCAATTATTCCTTTATTCAAATACGTAAAATTTAACTTAAATGAAACGGAAATTCCGAAAACGGTGATTTTATTTTGAAACCATAAGATCAAAGTGAAATATACATAGATGACTAAAAGTCCCGCATAAATTCGTTAAAAATTAAACGAAATATTTTTTATTAAAATGTCGAAAGACGTTTATATTGTTTTTAGTTGTATATTTTTGAAAGTAACAAACATGTATACAGGATTACCCATGTAGCAGATAAATGTACTTTTTAATTTTTTTTTCTTATGGAACCCCACGTATATTATGACGTTTTTGAGTGCTTTGAGAAATTCGTAACAAATTTCACGTAACGTACTCATGCCTAAATTCAACAGTTTCTAAAATATTTGCGTAGTATGGCGATTAGAGCGCCCTGCTAGATCGCATGACCTCACCGCTATGGATTTTTTAAATTATGTTATCTGAAACACAGGGTGTATTTAAATAAGCTCAATAATATGGAAGAATTAAAAAAATTAAATTATTTAAAGAGCTTGACAAATACCTCTTCAAATGATAAGGAACGTTGTTTAGAAATTTGTCTTGCGACTTGCCCACTATCAGAAAGTCAACGGGGCACAGTTCGAATATTTAGTATATTAGATTATAGTAGTTTATATTATTATATTTTAAGTATCAATAGTTCTATCATTATTTGTATTTTTTGTAACTTCTTTCGGTAAATGTTGAGTTTAGACAAGAGTATGTGACATGAACTACGTTCAGAGTTTCTAATGGAACTCAATAATGTCGCAACGTACATGATGTTCCACAAGAAAAAAATGAAAAAGTATATTTATCTACTACATGGATAATCCTGTATACATGTCTGTTACGTCACAAAATGCATAATTAAAAACAATATTTGACGTATTCTAGCATTTCCATGAAAAATATTTCCTTCAATTTTTTATGAATTTGTGTGTTCCTCCGTATATATATATATAAATTGTCCAAACTGATCGAATCATGTTCTAGATAAGTTAAAACAATTAAAATTCTGCTTATGAGCTCCAAAACTGCAGGATGGCGAAGATTCACCAGGCATCGCACGAAATTGTCAATAATGAGTAGCGTTGTGATTGATAATAAATATCTTTTAATTAAGTAGATTCCTAAATTAGCTCTCGTTCACAAAAAAAGGGAAAAAAACTGGCGGATAATTCACATATTAAGGGATTTATCTGGAGGATCTTATCCTTGAGTAGAGAATACACACAGGGGATATACATATTTGGAACATTAATTTTAAAGACAAATAATATTCTTTGACCGCCCATTTTGATCCAATTAAAGATAAAGTGACTTCAGCAAACACCGGGCAATTAAATCTGGAAAATAAAACGACCGATTTGAGCTATATCTGTTACGTTTTATCGGAGCGAAAAACCCTAAATCAAAAATTCATTAACGCCCTACTGACCAAGGGAATAGTCTTCGTGACACCAAAAGCGTTTAGAAGGAGGTTTTGGAAAACAATCACAGTTTTCGCACAGATTGTGTTGCTACAAGTAATCGTTTACACTCCAGGGATTACTTCAACAGGACAACCAGAGAATAACACGTTCTTTATAGCCGTCATTAAGTAAAAAATGATAACTGACTACGAGTGAAGTATTTCGACTTCAGAGATGATGAAAAAGCAAGAAAACTTTAAGTGGTGTCTACAGATCCGAACTTCAACTCGGACGACTATATGGGACCGTTGTCGACTACATGGGTGGACCAGGTGGAGATATTCGAATTCAGTGTCAATAGCTCTTGTACAATTTCATATACCTGAAGGATACTTTTCTAAGGGAATGATCTGTGAACAAGCGGGATAGTTGGGTAGACCGGTGAGGTGGCTACAAATGCACCATTTCTACTGAAATGGACCCGATTCCAGATGTGGGTACAAATTGAACATTTTTCAGATTTGAGATGATCACAAGAGAAAAATCTACGACCTGCTTTATCGGTGCGACTACCGGTGGAGAGAATCTACTGCTTCTAGAGGAGACTACAAGACGAAATTTAAATGGAGGGGCGTCTGCAAGAAAAACGCGAAATCAACGAGGGGCGACTGCAAGTGGAAAATCATCTCTTCGGAGTACTGAAGAATCTACTGCGGGATGGCCGAGACTTGTGGAACGTATCGCACTTTCACGGGGGTATTTAAAAGGGCCATGCTGCAAAATTTAAAAATTATGAACGTATTGCAAAAACTACATCCAAACCATGATTTATGTACCTTCACACTGTAACTGCAATTGAAAGTCTGATCCTCGGCTCAATATGATAGGGGGAAGCGTCATGTAAAACGGTAGGCGTTCCTGATCGAAAAATTATTTACGAAACCACTTTCGATCCATTGAAAGTCCACTCACTTGCTGGTAGAGATTGCGTTGAATCTTACCATGTGTTTGAATTGAATTGGCTGAGGTATAGTCCCGATTTAGCTCCTTCCATAATGAGACCGATAAAAGGTACTCGATCATGAAGAAAGCAATTTGCCATGTTAATTTGACCCTCAGTCACTCGTTTCAATATGTTTGTTTGATGTTGAACAGCTCTCAGTGACACCCACACTTCAGCTGGTCACAGATTTATACGTTTTCAAGTGTTATCACAGGGTAATAATAATATGGAGAAAAATCCCACGTCTGCCGCTGGTGCGTATTAGATCAAAGTGCAAAATTTTAATTTAAATTTTTGAATTTGATGACAATCATTGGCGTAGCACGAAGCGTCCTAGAGTGTTTCCCGGTATCAAAGCTTTAGCATGAATTCGCCACATACCTCCCTAAAATTGACCATGACTGACAGAATTTAATTACCGCTCTTCTCTTCTCCAACATGTTACACGGCAATTAAAAGTGCCAAAACCAGCGGAAAACGATTGTGCATATACCGCATTTAGTGCGGTTAAATTTAAATTCAAATCGGCCAACTCCCTCTCAGTAAAATATTGAAATTTTGGCCCAATTTCCGTTAACGCCTGGTTTTCTTATCGAAGTAAGAATAAAGTTCCTGGGAGATAAATAAATCGGTTTCGAGTTGAGAAAAACCTGCAGAAACTACTATAAAATTTCCTAGCTGGTTGGATGTAGTATTGGGAGCTCCACAAACACGCTTTTCAACGCTCTGTGTGTCTCGTAAATGGCCCATTAATCCAAGCTCTATCTATTATGCATCGATTCATGTTATTACTAAATCAATCAATAAATAAACTGAGGATAGAGCGACGCTCTGCATATTTAAATACTCTTTTCCTCAGACTACCGAACAAACGAAAAAGTTTGGGGCAATTTTAATTATACACGTAGGGTGTTCTTCTAGGCACGCCTACCATTGCTATCTCGGAAAGGGTGAGAGTTATAACTTCGATTAAATTAGACAAAAGTCACTCTTTGTTGAGCTCATGAAGCAAGCCACTACAAGGTTGCCGCATTTTCAGTGGTTTCTTCGATATTTGGAAAAATATGAGGATGACCCAAAACGTTTGTGACAAATAAGAAATTTAAATTACGAAGTTTCACATCGTTCTACTCTCTATTAAGGGGTATATCGAATGTGATTCTACAGAGTTTAATAACTAAGTAACGGTTACCAACTTCGTTATTTTAAAATGCGGACCTCAACTTTTTATTTAACATTTTGAAAGCGCTTTTTCTTCCTGATTAACCCATGTATAATTTGTTCACATTTATTGAGGTTCAAATCCGAATAATTCATCATCAGATTATTTTTTATTTACCTTTTTAAACTACCCTAGATTCTCGGTCACGCTGAAAACGATTTCCTAACAACCTAGATATTTATGGTATTTGTAAATTTATCAAATAAAGTTGTTTTTAGACATATTTTCGTCTTTTATCGTTTCTTTTCGAACCGAACCCATAAAAAACTAAGTTTCCGTAATGCAATTCAATAATGACCAAAAAATGGGTATGTTAGTTGTGTGTCTGCGAAATTTTCGTAATATTAAAAATGTTTTAAAATAATATCAAAAATCTTGAAAAAAAACCGTACTCAAGTAAGTTTCTTTCCAATTTCGCGAAGATTGTTGTTGTGGAAGATTTTCTCTTTGAATACAAATTCTGATATTTTTTCAAAGCATTTTTCGTACTACAAAAACCCACAGATACACAACTAATATATACATTTTTTGCCATCACTGAATTGCATTACTAAAACTTAGTTTCTTACGGGTTAAGTTCCAAAATAAATGATAAAAAATCAAAAAAAGTCTTAAAAAAACTTTTGACTTTTGAAAAAATTTGACAAGTTGAAAAAT
This sequence comes from Euwallacea fornicatus, assembly GCF_040115645.1. NCBI lineage: Eukaryota > Metazoa > Arthropoda > Insecta > Coleoptera > Curculionidae > Euwallacea > Euwallacea fornicatus. Next base: position 2,181,649 of record NC_089559.1, on the reverse strand, counting down.
AAGTCACATCTGTTAGAAAATCGTTTCCAGAGCGACATAGTATGCGATATAAGTTTAAAAAAACCAAATAAAAAATAGTCTGACGATGAACTATTCTGGATGAAACGTTACTAAACGTAAATAAAATTATATATGGATTATATATTAGGATTAAAAAGCGTTTTCGAAATATGAAGTGAAAATTCCAGGTCCGTATTTAACGTAATGAAATTGATAACGATTACTCAGTTAATAAAAGCTGTACAATGATATTCGACATGTCGCTTTTTACAGAGTTAAAAGTTGTGAAACTTTGTAATTCAAACTTTTTTCCGGTCACCAAAGGTTTGTGAAATGCAAGCGATTGAAATCTTGTGCCATTTGTCATATTTTTTCAAATATGTATATATAAAATTGTTAAAAACGTGGCAACCATGTAGCTTTTTTGTGGAGCTCATTTTTGTCTAAATCAACCGAAGTTGTGACTCTCGTCGTTTGGGAGATAGCAATGATAGGCACATTAAAAAAAACACCTTGTGTAGGGCGTTAAAGAAGAATGTAAAATACTTAAAGAGATAAAAGCATGGGCTAAAGTAAACAAAAAAACAAAAGTAAACATGGATCTAGACAATAACGGTTTAGGAGATGTGAAAGGATATTTTTTTAAAACATTTGTTTGCAATTATTTATTTCTATTTATTATGTACAAGCAAAAAAAAGTTGTTTTACCTTGTTTTTTTTTTTTATTTTGCAAAAACTTGCATTTTTTACCATAATATAAACATTAAGTCTTAGTTTCTTGTCAGTACATAAGTTTTCACTTGCTATGTCTGCCTATTCTAATGCAGAATTAACCCACATGCATTTCATGTGTAAAGCTTATTCAAATCGCTAGATTCCTTCACATCGTATGTTTGGAAGAGTTCACCAAATATTTCGAGTAATACCGATTTAACGAGCAAAAAACGTTATCTATCTACCCCGAAGATTGAGGTCAGTATCTCTTCCTAGACCAGAAGGGGAAATTTGAACGAAGATAGAGCATAATATAATAATAGTTTTTTATCTCCATCCAATGATGCTGAAGACTCTCGTTTTCTTGCCAATATTGTTTTTGTTTCGGATGGGGTCGGATTGACATGGAATAGAGTTGTTAATTTTCACACTATGCATGTTCGAACCGACGGAAGTCTTCATGCTCTAATGGAATTTGAACATCAGACATGTTTTTCATTAAACATTTGGTTGGGTATTGTAAGCGACAGGTTCCTAAGTCTTCTTCTGTTATCAAACCGATTAACAGACGCTGCTCACCTAAACTTTCTACAGAACACAATGGGTCATGTTATGGACGACATTCCTTTAGACCAAAGTCAACAAATGTGGTCCTAGCATGATGGTGTTCCAGCTCATTTTTCGATTGCCGTTAGAGAACATTTACACAAAATTTGTTCACGTAAGTAGGTAGGAAGGGGCCGACCTGTTTGATGGCCTGCAAGATTGTCTGATTTAAACCCTCTAGATTTGTTTCTTTTTGGGATATTTGAGAACATTAGTCTATGGTAATTTTGCAAATAACCTCAAGGAGCTGCAGCTACGAGTTAATTAAAAATGTCAACAAATCGGAGCCAATAAGGAGATTTTAGAAAGAGTTCGAATGTTGCTAAGACAAAGATGTGCCCGCTTGTAAGAGAAAGGAGGGCACTTTCAATATTTTATTTAACGTTATTTTTTGTTCTTGTTATAATTTCTTTTGTCTGTTTTTGCATAATAAATAAGTATTAAATTATTGCACGGAAATTATTTAAAAAAAAACCTATCATATTTCCGAAACTGTTACTCTGCGAGCCCACATTTACTAAGATTTTTTTGTTCATTTTGGTCCATACCCTACCTTTTCAAATATTTCACACTCTTTTTTTAACACCCTATACACATATTTGCCGTAAATAATAAATTTTTTGAAGGCAAATACGCTCATATTACGTGTAATCTGTAATATTAGAAAGCAGAAATCTATTGCATATAACATGTTTATATCTTATATAATTTTCACGGAACTGACAAATATCCTAGTCATAAAAGGATACTTAACACGTCAGACACAGTTAATAAAGAACATAATAATGACCGTCATTACCACACAAAAATATTACGATCCGAGTAGTTCTACAATGAGTATTATTTGCCTTAGAAAGAACACATATTTCCATCTTCTTGAAAATTCATGATCAGATCTCATCAATGCAGAGCACTTTTTAATTTTTAGTAATTTTTTAAAGAACTTTATTGGCGAAAACTGCCGTATTTTCATGTTCCAACGAAGGTATCACTTTTTTGATAACTCGAGTATATACAGTGGCGTCTCATGTGCGAGGAAATTACCCTTACACTTCAGTTGAGGAGGTAGGAGTTCTTCAGGACAATCGCCTTCAGTGTGGATGAATGGCTGATGAACTCTCATCCTCATTCCGATAATGTCTGCCTCTCCAAAGTTACTAGGGCAATTGAACGCTATTCTCAGTTCAAGAAATTTTCCTCACTAATTTCCTACAATCTCCGCACTTGTACATGGCAACTGTGGTAAACTCTAAATCTTTATTAGAAGATTTACTACTCAAATTATCCCGCGAACGCATTGAAATACTGGCGAGAAATTTATCGTGGCTCATTACTGGCTTTATGCAATTACATAGAAGCATACGTGACTGAATGCGCTGAAATAGTCGCCTTTGTCCGATTGTGCGGACTGAAAAAAAGTCCACCTGCGTGTAGGAAGTCGGTACCGAGGGTATTCAGTACCATTGAATGACATTCAGCTAAGACATACGACCAGACTGTATGGTCAGCTGAATCGGGGTCGAGGCGGATAGTGGTGTCCGGTAGCCTAATTACTTTTTTTCTCATTAAAATATAGAAAAGTAGCTGTAGTGGAAGCTTCTATGTTAGCAACAAAAAACGCAATAGATTACTTATTATTGATTTATCACAGTGAAACGGCATTTACAATATTTTTCTTAGTGTAGCTAGCGAGAACCAGCACGAGCTTCGTGGATGATATTCGAATTTCATATTTGAGTTACTACCTTTACTTCAAAACATGATAAATGGTCCTTTTCCTGAATATTTAAGAGGTTATTTCTCTCTGTGTAGCAAGTGATGACGAGCATGACCTGTTTATCCTTGTTGATCGTCAAAAAAGCAGATTGTAATTTTGACGATTCGAATAACGTTATTTAATTGCAAATTTTGTTAAGGGGCAGTTTCCTAATCTTCTTATGGTAAAATAAATTATTTTTCTCGGTGTAGCAGCTTGAAACAAGCAGGCGCATTTCTTGCATCTTCTGTCTTTTCTCGACCTTAATGTACGAATTTTCAATCAAATTTATCGAAATGTTTCATCCGATTTCCCGCGCTACTGATTTCTACAGAAGCATTGAAAAATCCCTCTCAGATACTGGAAAAGGCATAAATATTTGAAAAACCCTATGACTTTTAACAACCCGCTTTATTTCATTATAAACCATACGCCACTGATTTTTTGCGTGAAGGCAAGTAGTGGTTTAGCAAATCAGAAAATCGCAAGTCAAATACCCGAAATTCAGAGGCGTTCCCGTTATACAACTCCCAAAATAGGCCTCAAAGGCTTTAAGTTACATTATTAATCCTACTAGAGACGCTACTGGTTTACGACATTTCAATTAAACTGATTATTAACATTCGTCTCATTTTTATTAATTCTTCAATTTGAACTTGAGGGCCTCGGTATCCAATGAAGCAGTGAAGGATTGTTTAAATATCTAAAAACCCTCAAAACAAGGCTAATGGATGATAATATATGGTGTTTTAACACCTCTAGATACGTCACTGATTTTAGATATTTAGTTTAGATTAAGTGAGCGATAATCTAAAAGTGTTATTAATTTTTTCCATGTGATCGTTCTTGTGATCTTCAGTGATGTGCCAAGGCCTTGAAATACCTTCGCAGATATTTTTTATTTTATTGGGCAATCAAGAGTGTAGTGAAGGTATTATATACATAGGGTGTCCCATTTAAAACTGTGACTGAAGATTACTTATCAACGGTACGTTATATGAAAAAAAGTTTCGAAGTTCCGGTAAAGAAGAGAATAAGTCATGGAGATAGTGACTTTTAGCCAAAACGTTATTTTAAGATCATTTCAATGACAACTTTTTTTTTCAAATGGCATCCCCGTATTTTTGACAGATTCTTGTAGACCTTCAAAAAATGAAGATCTTTTATTTGAACAATTTTTTTATTAAACGTTTTGCTGCGGAGTTATCTTTGATTTTTGTCAAATTTTTGAGATAATCAAAATTATTGCATTTTTTTGCTAGAAAAGTTTTACAATATATATATATATATATATATATACAGAGTTGTGCAATTGCTATGGGCCACTATTGCTATCGTCTAAACCGTAAACTTTACAAGTTCGGTTAAATTAGACAAAAGTTGCGAAATTTGATGACAAGATAAGATCTCAAGGCATTGTTGTCAAACTTGGTTCGCTTTCAGAAGTATTGGGAAATAATGAAATTTTGCCAAAAACATGTTTCGTTTTCTTGTACTTTCAAGTTTGTCTTTTGGAAACTTTAAATTTTATTCTGCTCTAATCCTAAAAAGCTAATGTAAAACCAAATAAATTAGATACCTTTGATAAAATACGAATTTTTAAGATTCTTTTAATAAGTAAAAATTAATTAATCACAACACCGGCACATAAATTACAAATAATTACGAACGCTGAAAATGTCTCCCATTACTTTGAAGACATTTTTGAGAGTTTTTTATAACTCTTTTTGTAAATTATTTAGCACATTAGGCGTCAGTATTTGACAGGTAGCTCGAATTTTAAAAATAAGATCGATCAAATCTATGGGGATTGTTTGATAGACCTGATCTTTAATAAAATCTCACACTGACAAATCCATGGACGTGATATCTGGTCATAGAGGTGGCCAGTTTGTAGGATCACTGTTTCCAATCCAAGCATTGGGTTTCCAGGTATTTAGATATCTTGTGCAGCGACGATTACGATGTACCTGAGCACTGTCTTTTTGAAAATACTTAAAATTTCGTAACACATCAAGAGGAAAATCGTCTAAAAGTTCTTGTAAAGTTGTTTGTAAAAAATCTAAAGATCTAGCTCCAATCAAATACTTGTGAAAAAAATATGGACCCACGGGTTTTCTGTCTAAAATTTCCAGTCACACATTTAAGTCAAATCTCTCCTGGAATGTCCTTTCTCGACGAACATGCAAGTTTCCTTGGGTTCAGGTTAGTTAAAAATTCGCCTTGTGGCACTTTTTGAAATTGCCGAATCGTTTTCAATTTCTTTTAAAGATACGACTCGGTCTTCGATCTTTTTATGATGCTAATATCCTGAAAAAAATGGTGTTGAGAAAAATAATGCTCTTGTAATCGATTAGGTACTTTTGCAAAGGAAGTAAGCAAATTAGCTAGGTTCACGTGCGCAGGTACCTATCAAGTTTTCTTCATTTTTACCTCCTTGTATTGTCACAGTTTTACCTCGTTAATTGGATTATTGAACGATCCGTGAAGCTGCAAATTTCTTTCCAATTTCCGAAATATCTTAGGATTTGTTATTCTTTTCTTTGGGTATAAATTTTAATTCGTTCGGAGCGCGTTACTAATTTTACAAAATTCTCGTATATAAACAAGTATTATATCTATTTTTGTTTTCGTTTGTAAAACGCATTTTTTTAACTCTCAAGTCTCAAAAAACAACAAAATTCAAAACTTTTAAATTAATTTTATGCTTCTTAACAAAACAAAAAGTCTTTTCACCTATGCAGTAGCTTTAGAAATTTAGATCTTTAATAGTCTGATATTACTTGAACTGTCGAAAAATTGTTTTCATTCATTTTCATTCATTCAGTTGTTAATGATAATACTCTTATCATGATGATAGTTGTCACCTACGACTGAAGAAAAATTAGGCAAATGTAAATATGTGGTCGAGATCGTTGTTGAATTGAATTCCAGTTCGTATTTAAAAAAATTGAAGTAGTGTTGATATCTCAGGAAGTAAAATTGCTATTTTTTAAAACTTAACATTAGTGTATAGAGCTTTAAAAACCAATAAAATGTTGTAAGAAAAACTTTTTTCGAAAACTTTTAGTTTTCGGCTTATTTGCGACAATTTTTTTCGGCAAAATTTCGTTTTTTCCCAATATTTCCGTAACCAAACAAATTTTGACAGTAGTGCCTCGACATCTTAGCTTGTCATCAAGTTTCACGACTTTCGCCTAGTTTGACCGAACTTGTAACATTTAAGGTTTAGAAAATAACAATAGTAGCCCATAGCACTTGGACCACTCAGTATATTCACGTTTTTTGTTACATCACGAGGGAAAATTTATATAAATTTTTATAGTTTTGTTTTCATTTAGATTTATTTTTATATTAAGAAATTTGATGAAATATTACGTATTGCTTCAGATAGGTGACAATTGGGTCTGTTGATTTTTTTTACCTCCTTTCCATTCTTAATTCGCATAGATATTTCTGCAGATTCTATAAAAACACTGAAAGGTACGAAAAACTGCAAGGGCCAAGCTAAAAATTTAACGCAGGAATTTAAATTTGACATCAGAATTCATACAGGGTGTTCCAAAAAAAGATACAAAGCAAAAGAAAACATGGTCCAAAAAACATAACACTTTGTATATCGCTACCGACGATTTTAACATTTTGTTATAAAGGGTCTTAAAGAAAATAAGTGTATAAAATTTTAAAAGTTGAACTCGCGGCATACGTGAGAAAACTGAAAATTATGAGAAAAAATGTGAAAATTCGCAAATCTGTATATCGAAAATGGTGCGTTTTTGATCACCGGTTTACAGCATTTTCTTATAATTTTACTGAGTATTATCGCTCCCCGAAAGAATATTATGTTTCACCCTGTATATTGTTAATATATACATATACTATGTGCATGCCTTATGGGCAATACAGAATATATTGTATTGGTATGCAGTTAATTCGAATGTTTAAGTAAAAGAACGGTTTATTGATTGATATTGATAATAATTCCTTTTAAATCCCTTCTAATGCGAATTGCTTCTCTATGGAAAACTACCTATACAGATGCCTAGAATTCTGTGCATTGCTGAAAGATTAATTGAATACCCAATTGACAAGATTAAAATACATACACGTGTAATTTTAGTTGTCATGTTTCGAATAAAAACAAATTTCAATTTGTTTTTTTTTATTTATAGTCATTCGATACCTATTAATCTAATAATGAAAGTTCCCTGTTCCATAGATTGAAAAGAATGAAATAGGAGCGTCTATTAAACGAGACACGTAGAAGAATAATTAACCTGGAATGAAATAAAATTATCAAAATATTTTAATTACTCCACAATTTGTATCTCGACTGTCATTTTCTTATCGTTTTTCAAAGTAAAGTCGGTAAGTACCAAAGAGACTTTCTTATTATAGAAACATATTATGTAGGTGACACACGTTTTATGTATTCTCGTTAAGCGTTGGACACGGAAAACCTATTTTTCTTACCAGGTTCGTCTGAAAACTTGCCTGAAAATGTATAAACGCGTTCTCAAAAATAGTCGAAAAGGCACATTTTTCAGTCATCTTTCAGCGTCTATATTTTGCAGCCATCTTGATCGGTCTTCATAAGGGAAAACGATTCTGAGAGTCCATATTTTCTATAATCATCACTCGTTTAGAAAAAAAAAACATATAAAATTGTTATTTTTCAACCCTTCTCATTTGGTAGTTTTCAGAATGCAATTTTAATGTCCTTTTGTGATCTTAGTTTATGTCTCGAGACGTATTTGGCGAATTTTCTCCTATGAAATAAAATCTTCATTCATTATCCCTTTCATTATCTACCTCTTTGGGTTTCTCTCCCCTTCACTTTTAAGATCACTTTTGAGATTTGTAAGTGAATTATCAATTGTTCTGTGTCTGTATTCTCACTCTTCCTGTTTTTTGAATTGAACTGCTCAATAGTAGTTCTGTCACTAGAGGATATCTTCGTCTTTTTTCCTTCTCGTTATCTATTAATCTGCATGTCTATCTCTATCTCTTTAATGATTCTAAAGCAAATATGGACGTTAATCTTATTTCAAAATTGCCTCGACATTTCTAGTCCTGGGTATTAATCAAGAGAAACCTCGACTGAATATCACAATAACCTTAACCAAATATTTATCCCGTAATATATTTTATGTTGTTTTGAGAAAATCATAACTGCCATCAATACACAAATTTCTATGTTCGAAAGCCATAAAATCCGATTTTATACTGCAGTATTAGGTCTCGAACAATATCTATCCTCGGTTAGATAAATAGAAAAAACTTCGGTATCATTTTTCCAATTAAACTTTTCGTTATTAGGAACCTTGAGCATAAATTCTGGTTGGGTATGCATATTAAATTGAAAATAAGTGTCTCCAATCATTATGAAGAGGTAATTAGCATCAACTTTTTTTTAATTGATTGTTGCTGCAATAAAATTTATACACCCACACACGCACACACATAAGCGATTATCTTCGAAATTAAACTTAAAATTAAAATAAGGTTTCAAACATTTCTTGTTACCAAAGGAGACGTCCACCGTACATAAGCAAAATTTCAGTCAAAGCCATTTAAAGCGCATTTCAAGGCCAATATTGTTTTTCAAAATGGAAAACCCATTTTTTTGGTAAACTTGCAAAGATTTTAGAAAAATTGAGTATTTTTTACTGGAAAAATTTTTCCTAAAATTTTTCGTTTTTTATATAACAAAAATTGAAGTGTCACATTTAAAACAACACATCATTTGAATTAGGAAAAAAGGACTTTATTGATGAGAAATAAAAAGTTTCAGATTAAAAAAATTTACCTCAAAATCGTAGTAAAAATTATTTTTTACCCTTTATAAGTCCAAAAAAAAGCCATGTTTCCACTAGAAAATCTTCATAATTTTTCTTCGGTTTATTGAATATATTTATAAATTTCAAAGGAATCTATAAGTCGAATCTCACTACTTGAATCGCATTTTTTTTATAAACGCACGGTATGAGTTTAGTATCCGGAAACGATCCATAAGGGGTAAGTTTTGGGTTATCGGAGCTCATAGGGAGATTGGTTAAAAATGACCGTTTGAGGCGCATGTGACCCTTAGAATCTTAACTCAAATGTATTAAAAATGAGGCTCCTGAGTCAAGTCGAAAGAGAAAAAACTATGGTTGAGTTTTCACATGCATCATCTGAATAATTCTGGGATTGAAGGAAAACTTGGGATAAAGTTGAAATTTGAATCTCACGAAAAGCTCTTATGTCGAGAAAAGACTAGAGTTGACGAATTACAATTCAATCTTTGACTGCGAATCAAATAAAATGTAGGCCCATCTGATTTGATGTTGTTGGATCCACATCCTCCGTCTTACGAATATAAAATATCCATGTAATGCATTTTTCTTGCTTTGCAGTAAAGCAATTTTATCTCCAGCAAAAAGCATATTTGGCATTGCAATGTGCCCATATCAATTACACAAGTCCAAAAACAATCTAAATGCGATAAAATGTGCCACCTTTTGCAATGGATTGAGACATGACGTTACACACCAAAGTTTTTTCGTCGACGAAATCATACCAAAAACTCATCAAGTAACTTGGCCTAGATAAAATCGAAACATTGATAAGCACCAATGTTACAACAATCAAATAGTCCTCTTTTACGGTACCGCCATAAATAGTACAATAACAATTCGGTATGTTGAATTCCAGATAATCTAAATTTACGCAAAGATAATTCATCTAAAATACAATAATAGATTAAGGTAACCCACCTTTTTTGTTTGTTATTGAGATAAAAAAATCCACTTTATTTAACTTGAACCGATAATTTATGTAGGGCCATTTGCGGATACTTAAAAACAATTGAGGATCTTGGTGCAAAAAGGAGATGATTCACTATTTTGCTACAAGTGATATCTGAGTTTCACAGTCTGTTGCAAAGCATAAACTGTTGTTTCGTGCAAAACCGAGACGAATACTCCATGAGCAGTGAAATCATGAGCACATTTGACCCTTTCACAAATTTAGTCACAAGGGATAAGTCGTGACAACTTATCCCGTTCTTGCACGAATTGAAATATTAAATTTCTATGTTTCTCGTTTGATTTATTTGTAAAAGTTAAAAAAAAAATGAAAAAGAAGCAACAAAGAGAAAAGCTTTATAATGCTCCGTTGTCTCTTAAGGATACAAAATTTAAAAATGTCATGCACAGTATGTACCAAAAACTAACATGCCATTTTATGACATTTGAAAAACTTGTTGTTTTGCAAACTTCAAACGTTTCAAGCACGGATGGACGAGAAAACTACTGCGATTGATTACATCATATTCTATTATGTTTTTATGTCTTATGGTACTCTTCCCTTGCAATTTTAACACTTGAGTTGTGAAAGTTTTATACTTTAAGGTATATTGCACCCATTTTTGCACCAATTACAATTTTTTTCTAGTTCTTGCAATTTTTTATGATAAATTGTCTGACTTTTCATTTTTATATAAAAACCACACGATCTATGCAAAAAAAATTTGTTTTTTGCTTTTTGATTCTCTTTAAAAATTTAAGAAAAGTGAATCTATCCCCTTTTTGCACCAAGATCCTCAGTTAGTACTGAAATATGTATATCCAGGAAAGCCTTGTATAATATTGTTTTTAAGTAAGATTATTTCAGGTTAAATACAAGTTGATATGACCAAGAGATTATTGAAAATCATAAAAATTTAATCAAAATCAAGTTCATATCATATTTAGAGCTGATAAATTATTATACAGGGTGTATGGTCACGGAGATATTTCTGGGGGTATAATATTTTGCAAAATAATAAAAAATACTAATACGCCCATGTTCACAAATGGACAATTTTCAATATCCAGAGTGGCCAGGTTTCAGATTTTTTTTCAAAATTTTGGGTTTTTCACACGTATGGCTTCAGTTAATTTTTGAAATTTCGTACACTTATTTTATTTAAGGTTTTCTACATCAAAATATTAAAATCATCGGTAGTCATATACGGGATATTACGTATTTTGGGATACGTATTGTTTTATGCTTTACATAATTTTTTGGATCAATCTCTGTGAATTATGAAATCAAATTTAAATTCGTTTTTCAACTTTTTAGGTTTTCGGCCTATTGGAGTATTTTCGCCCCTTTAACCGTTCTTGTAGAATTTGCTGAAACATCTATCAGTTTAAAATAAGAATGTAAGAAAAGTAAGGAAAACGATGGTCATTCGTTCACTTATCAACTGTCTAAAACAATTTGTCATCTTTACTTTTTATGAAATAATAAACTTAAACCAACGTAAAATTATAAAAGATGTCCTTTGGTGGTGTAAGAAAAATGAGAAACTTTGCCACCCTGTATATCAAAAATAGTGCGTTTTTTGCTATAGGTCGATTTACATGATTTATCATTTTGCCGAGTACTATCGCCACTGACATATCTCCATGATCATGTTTTACACCTTATATAAACTTCGGCTTTAATTAAACTAGGAAATAAGGGTAGTTCAGATTAGATGAGGCAACATCAATTTTACCCCAATTAAACTGAGACTCGAAGATCTTGATCAAATGTACACATCAGGAAAAGTGAAACGCAATAAAATTAAACAATCGACATTTGCACGGTGGCAAGCAACATGGGACAAATACGATGGGTGATGTTAAAGCATGGGACGAAAATGGAAAAATTTAGAATATCACACAGCCCAAGCAATAACAGGCCACGGTGTATTTGGAAAATACTTAAATAAAATAGACAAACAGTAGACATCAATGCGTTGGTACTGTAAGGAGGAACACACGTCTGAAGACACGATATTTACATGTAACAACTGGAAAAAAGAGAGGAAGTTAGATGAGGAAAAGATGGGCTGATCGTTTGAACAAATTGAATACCACTTGAATGTCGTTACAATAATGCTAAGTACGATAATTGAAACAAAACAAAAAGAAAAAACCAGCACTGACCTGTTCATGCAATGTCCCACAGCGGCGCCGCACGCGAGGAATGGGAGTTAGTCGGTCGGTGATTCCCGGACGACAACTTCAATCCGACACAAAGAGGACAAATAAAATTGCTGTACGTCAGATCCTCAAAGTCTGAAAGCAGATTCTCCTCAACGTCAAGAAATAAAGATAATTCCAATTTGGGGATTAAAAACCTATCTGCACCTCCACATGGTCATCCTTGGATGCGCCCTCTCCGAGACCAGAGAATCAACACCAGAGGAAGGAGAGAGAAGTAACAGACGCGGAAAATCAAAAGACGGATGAGAAATGCGTAAAACCGGGCACTACCTGGCGCCAAGACCGTGGCGTTGCTGAAAGAACGATTTATTGCAATACAGTGTGTAACATTTAACCTGGAATATCGAAATATTTTGAATACTACGAATGCTGTAAAGAAATGTTTATTATCAATCATTAATCACTCTGAGGAGAAATGTACCGGTATTAATGTTAATTTTTCTCGACCCCTCGTGTGGATGAGTTGGAAGTTTCCTTAAATTTCAAATTGCAGCCCGCATTTTTTAAGAAATTCGGATAATACGGCTAAATATAAGAAAAATTTTTCAGAAATATTTCTTTCCATTTTTTGCTAGAAAACACTATAATTAACGAAATTCAATTCATATTTAAAATGGTCACATTCGTTAAAAAAAAATTGTAGGCAAAGAAAATCCATGGTAATAACATGTGATAAATAAATATTAACGTAAACAAGTAAAATATTTACTTTTAAACATTCTGTTGTTATGCTACTTCACGAAAGAGAATTTAACCGTAAAGGGGAAAATCGACATGGTTTTGGTATGTGGGGAAGCTTGTAAGCATGTCGATAATACTGTCAATCTCTACGCTGAGGGTGTCCCTGAAAGACCAGGATCCCGGACATTTTTTCTCGTGTTACTAAAAAATGTATTAATGAAGGGACTGCAAATTTGAAACAAAAAACTTGCTCAGTTACTGAATGTGGAGAAAACGACCAAATTACAGTCGTAGATGCTATGGCTTTTAGTCTCCAAGTAAGAACAAGAGAATTATTAGGAATTTCTCATATGAGTGTGTAGAGAATGCTGAGGTTCTACACATTTCATGATATCCGTTTACACCAAGAGCTCCACGAAATAGATTTTGAAAAACGTTTAGACTTTTGCGAGTGGACACCTGGACAGTTAGAACGAAATCCAATTTTTTTCCATTGTGTATTATTTTCTGACGAGTCATCGTTTACCAATCATGATACAGATAATAAGCATAACGAGCATTACTAGAGCGTTGCAGATTCGCATTGGTTACCAAAGTTGGGACATCACCGTTCTGGGACTATGGTGGGGAATCAATGGCAGTAAACTTGTCGGCCTCCACATAATTGAAGGCAATTTGAATGGTGAAATGTACCCGAATTTTGTGGAAAATGAACTGGCCACATTACTCCAAGACTTAAACCTAAAAGTGTGTCAGAACATGTGGTTTCAATATGACGGTTGTCCAGTTTACTATTCTGCAGTGGCACGGAAAGTTCTTAATCGTAATTTTAACGGTTAATGGATCGGCAGAACTTGTCCGGTGAATTGGCCTGCTAAATCTTCAGACCTTACTTCGCCAGATTTCTTTTTATGGGGATATGTCAAAGATCGGATTTATAGAGAAATATCAACGACACGTGGGGATATCATTCTGGGACTTTCGCAATTTTGCGGACTTTTCGGCTGCAAACGATAAACGTTTCTGCCAATAATCCAAAAGATACATTATGTTGCGCATTTACTCTAAATGAAAGCTACACAAAAATTCACGTTTTCACAAATTCGAAATCAGATATCATCGAACATCATCAAACCTTTTGATAAATCATAAGCCAAAGAGAAATTGAATTTCATTAATTACAGTGTTTTCTAGGGATAGGGCGTATCAAAAACAATCGTTCGAACAAATTTTCCTTATTTTTAGCAGTATATCCAAACCTTTGAAAAAAATTTGGACCAAGGACAGCATTATCAAAATGCTTACAAGTTTGTCCAGGCACTACAAGTATGTCGATTTTCTCTTCTACAGTTAAATACTCCTTCGTGAAGTAGCATTAACAATAGAATATTTAAAAGTAGATGTTTTACTGATTTACGTTATTGTTTATTTATATTATTTTATTACCACAGAATTTTTTTGTCTAATATATGTATTTTTTTAAGTGAAAATTGCTATTTAACATATAAATTGAATTTCGTTAATTATATTGCTTTCTAGCATGAATTGAAAGAAATGTTTCGGACAATGTTTTTATGTTTAGCCATATTATCTGAATTTGTTAGAAAAACTGTTAAAAAAATCTGTAATTTTTTTTTTTTAATTAAAAAGTTAACCCCCATCCCGCCCACATAGGGCGAAAGGAAATCAATTTTAACATCAATGCATTTTCCTTTCAAAGTAATTAAAGCTTGATACTAAAAATGTCTTTACAGGATAACTAGAATTTGAGGTATTTCGATATTCCAGACTAAATGCTACAAATTGCACAATAAACCAGCCCTTTGAGGTAAGTAGGACAGGAGCAAGCTGGAAAATGCCAGAGATATCGGAAAGACTATAGAAAGACAAATAAATAAAAAATAAAAGGACAAACACCGAAGAACCGTCATGTACAAAAGGAGTATAGAGGTCACAACGCAAAGAGCAGAGGACCTGGACGAGCTGATCCAGAAAGCTGAAGGTCTAAAAGAAAAAATGTGAACAATACACATGTATAAACACCTTCCATTACCGAAGAAAAAAGCAAAAAACTTTTGTCGGATTTGTACATCAGGATTAGTAATATCATGCTATAAAAGGCTGCAAGAAACTAGAATGGCCTCAGTCATTGCTTCAAGTGGTGTAAAGATAGGCATAGACAAAGTGACTGGAAGGAGGAACACTGGGGCTGCCCCATAACTTGAAAGGGCTCAAATCGAGCACACTCAATTACACGAAGGGCGAAAAATATATATCTGTTCGCCAGGATCGAAATGACCTAAAGAGATAGTCGAAGACGGAAAACGTAGAGAAGACCTGGAAGAATAAGAATGTAAAGATTAAGAACGGAACAACGGCCTTCCGCGTCTGATACCTCAGCCGCGTTTCCAAGGGTCATCACGTGGAGGCGTGGATAGGGCTTTGACCCCAACCTGAAGTAACCTGATTGCGTCGAGAATGCAAACTAGATTAACCTAAATTACTTTCTAAATTTCAAGTTTACATGATATAGTTTCATAACACGAATTAACTTCCGTAACCGAAATTTCTTTTCACTTTTCACAGCTTGATCGTGGATATAGCGAGCAATGCGGGAAAGAAGTTTGGAAATGAGAAAAATTGGTGCCTCGTTGTGGTACCAAATTTTCTAATTTCCTCTAACGGCAAATAATTAAAAATAAAAAACAACATGAAATCGACTAAATCCTTATCGATAACATTGAAATCTGACAAATTTATCAGACCAAACATAGTCACGCTTAAGCCGTATGTCCCGGGATTTTCCGGGAAATTTCTTGTTTAACTTCGTAGATACTCAACTGTCGTCAAGGTTTGTAGGGTTCAAAATAATAACCAAAATAAAATCACTTGACGTTCTTTAGTTTAAATTAATCATTTTTATCTGACACATTCTACGCCTCTGAGTGCGTGTTTGTGGGGTAAGTGGGTTACTGACCAAACACTCAATAGACCAGACACTGATAACTGTTTATGGTATTTTTTAATCGCAAACGCATGCTAATTATATGTATATGCTTTTCATGATGACTTTGGGCGAACATGGCATTTTCAAACCAAGCAATGATAGACCCCACACAGCCAGAATTACCAGTAAGCGTCTGGATGAGGTAGGCATTAGATGGATTGATTGGCCGGCACTTAGTCCAGACGTGAAACCCAGTGAACATATCTGGGATGAGTTGGGATAACGCGTTGGAAAGTATACACCAGCTCCAAGAACTGCTCGGGAGCTGAAAGAGTGGCTATTGCAGGAGTGGAATAGCATTACCCAGAATGTGATTCTTAATTTAGTTCACAGTATCCCTAGTCGGCTCGAAGCAGTCATTAACGCAAGAGGAGGGGACGCACGTTATTAGTTTCCAATTTTTTCCATGAACGCGAAGTTTTACTTATTCGTTTCGATCCAAATGAAGCGAAGTACAATTTTGTTTGAAATGTAATTTAGCTGTTTTTCCAGAATAAAATCAGAGAAACCAAAATAAGGTTTTCGATTCGATACTGAACATTAAGTTTAGGTCACAAAATACAGTAAGATAATATAAAATCAGCAAATATAAGCCTAAAATAAAGAATTTAAAAAAATTGCACAATTTTTAAGTGACCTAATTTTTTTGCTCACTAGTGTATTTAAACGACATTTGCTTACACTGCTTTTTAGCCCATTTACAATACTTCAAATTGACCTAAATATTCATACGGTGTAGGTGTTGATAGGAGAGCTCTAGCGTCTGAATGGGAAGTGTTTCCTAGTGATTTCTCACCATCTTCCAGCTCGTTCCTACTACTTTGAATTAACTTAAATATTCACACCGAAAAAGCTATAAATAACGGAGCTACAGTTTCTGCACGGAGAAATACATTCCCATGTTCTTACATGTAATATTTGAAGGATCAGATTTGGAGCGCCCCCTCTGAAGTATTTTAACATTAAAATCATCTTATTTACGACTATTATGCACATTTGCAATATTTAAATCAATCTGAACATTCACAAGGCCTGTAAATGAGAGAGCTACAGTGCCTGCACTGGAATGGCATACTCGTGGGCTACCCTTGATCGTTGTAGTATCCAAACTAAAGCCGCCTCGCGCAAGTATTTTTACATTTAAACGATTTTTACCTACACCGTTTTGTAACTTTTTTTTATAAAACTTTAAATTAATCTAAATACTCTTGGAGAAAAATTTATAAGTTGGAGTGCTACAGCACTGGAAATGGAACCATCGCCTCTTGTAGCTGCACATAAAAGCATCAGATGTGACCTATCGCCACCCAAGTGTTTTAACGTTGAAAACAATTTTCCCTGCAACTTCTGGTAGTTTTCCGAACATTTTTGGGAAAATACGAATAAGAGCTCTGCAGCGCCAGAACTGGTTTCTCGAGTTGCGAATGCTGCATTTTCTAGTTATGATTATCCTACTGACTTGAATGCGCACTATTTTCGAATAAACCGGTGATTCCCTAGACAAATACACTCCAAACATACAGATAATTAAAATTCCTTAATGCAATGTAAACGCGAATAATGCATACATAACGAAGGTAATGTTAAGTCGAGCGTTAAGTACGAGTAACGCTGTTCAGTTTAATTTGCAACAAGCTCATTGCGGGTGGCCAATGGGAGGACTCCTCTCTATCAAATTCAGCTGCCACATAAACCAATCACCTCACTCGTCGAGACAATGATGTGGTCGCTGCATTAATTAGTGGAAAATCATTCTGCGAACTACCAGTGGCGGGTTACGTCAATTCTGCGTAATTCATTAAAATTGAAGTGCCGCCATTGAGATTCAGGCAATAATCATATGCCCGAGCACGTCTAGTGATTTGCCAAATTGAACTTCAATGGGGTATTGATAATCGGTGATTGTAAGCGTGTCGTCTGCATGAACGAGGTATTGGTTTGGGATTCGGAGACTGTGAGCACTAAGCTCGTTTCTTGCCGACGGATGGGTTTATCAAATTTCAGTTTGAACTCTCGAAAAAAGAGTACAGGTTGGTGTCAATTCATTATAAAAGAAACTTGAGAAGGTAGCAGATTGGTAAATGTTAGCTCAACTGAGTTCATGATAGTCCGTTGGATCACTAGAAAATACCGTGCGATTTTAAATTGTATCCCCCCTCCCTCCACCTCCCTCTATCGTCCACTTTTTAACAAATTATTGTTTTTTAAGCATTTAAAAGCAATTTAGATAGGATAAAAAATACCATTTTTTGACATTTGCATTTTTTTCAAAGTCATCTGCAGCACAAAATGGGCGATTCTTTGAAATTAAAACATGGTTCAAGTAACGCCTCAAGCTAGAGGTCTTTCAAAACTAGATTCAATGGTGTATTGTGATTCAAAATCTGTCAATTAATTTTTGAAAAAAACAGTTATAAACTTGGTAAAAAAGTAATACAAACTCAGATAAATAGTAGATAAACAATGAAAAACTTGTTTGTTGATAGGAAATTTGTTTGCTTTTGATTTTGTGCTTGCAGTTTTTGGTTAGTTTTATTTATCTTTTTATTCTTTTTTTTACCAAAGACTGTGAACAAAAAATCGAAAACGAACCACTTTCCTGTTAACAAACAAGTTCTTTTATTATTTACGTACTATTTAACTGAGTTCGTATTGCATTTTTTACCAAATTTATACTTGTTTTTCTCAAAAACTAATCGATAAAATACGAATCGCAATGTACCATTGAACGTAGTTTTGAAATACCATTAATGTGAGGGGTAACTGACCCATGTGTAAATTTGAGAGAATCGGCTATTTTGCGCTACCAGTGACGTAAACAACATAAAAAAAGCATATGTTAAATATAATAGTTTTTGTCCTTTTTAATGTTGTTTTTCAACAAAAAAAAATTATTAAAAATTAGACGGGGGACGGGAGGATTATAATTTAGAGCCACACGATATATTAAGCTGGTTGGGTTTATTCCAGAATATTCGCATCGGCTTAGATGACTACCACGACTACATTATTGTTGCTTCGAATAACTACAAAGAAATTCTTTAGAATACGGTCAACGAACTACAAAAATTTTTATTCGAGTCAGTTAGAGGTTAATTACGAAATGTACAGAAGCATTCAAACGAAGTTATTACTAAATATTTAATTCATGGTAGCTCAGACCAGGTTCGTTCTACAATATTTCATTCAGGCTAGTTGAAGCTAATGCAGAAAACTCTTCCTTGCTGAAATGCTACACAGCATTTCATTCGAGTCCGTTGGGCTTACTACAGAGATTTTAAATTATCGGTTCAGGCTACTACAAAATATTTATTTAATGTTTGCAAAACGCCCATTTGACTTTATCGAGATTATTTTAGGGAATTTTATTCAAGGCGGTTCGGGTTGCTTTAAGTAATTTTCTCCATATCAGTTTAGGTGACTGGAAAATATTTAGTTTGTCTTAATTCCAAAAAAAATTTCATGGAGACCTAAAAAGTGTACTCGTCTCAGTATAAATGGCTATCGAGAATTTCATTCGATCCTGTCAATTTCATGCGAAATTTGAATCCACATATTCAAATCACCATTCATATCGCAAGTGTTATTATTTGCCGACATGAATTGGTTTTCAGAGAATACTCAGATTTTTTTCCGAAAACATAAAAATCTACAGAGGATGAGTGAAAAACCGACACTGTTTTTTTTTTTTTTAGAGAAGTCAAAGTAGACTTCGGTCATCGTTTTAATTGACTTATGATCACCACTAAATTGATTATTTCCCGATGATCTCAGTTCTGAATTCTTTCAATTTGTATTTAGTATTAATAGATTGATAATACAAAAGCAAATATTATTGTAGATTTATCGAGTGATTTCCTTTTTTTTTTGAGCCGTTCGACGTGAGCGATCGTTTGGACTTTGACCTACGCGCAGTGAGCAGTAGATCAGAGTTATCCGTAATATTGGGATTTCTAGTGTCCCGTGTAAAAGTAACATGTTAAAGAAACAGAAAAGGTATGCGTAATGCAAACACTCATGGTGGCTGGACAAACACATCGGCCGGCTAAAAGTGTTTACCGAAGAGACCACGTTAGAAGCAACCGAGCAGTGATTCTCAGAAAAAGAAACAGAACCATGAAAAGAGTCTGTTTGTTTATATACATCCCAGTAAAGCTGATGACATGAAGCGACCGGTCTAAAGGGGAATTTGGTGCCGTATTGGAGAACCGTATAGTCATTCTGGTTTGCATTTAGAATCGAGAAATAACCAATTACCGTTTCGAATAAATGGAAATGGAGTTGAGTACTTCCTGGTTCAACAGCTTTTTAAAACAGGCGCCGTTAAAATATTTACCAATTTTGGCTTATAAAGCCGAATGAGGACGAAGAGAGCGAAGCGGGGTGAGTTTCCTACACCGCCTGTTTTTTTGAAAAATTTGATGCTAAAGTTTTTTTCCCGCTTTAACTTGTTTTTGATAAAGTTCACTTTCTTCAGTCATAGCACAAAAGCCTTGGAGTTGTGGAACTGCAAAATGTGAAGCTTCGCGAAGGAAAATAAAATTTCCACGCAATTTTCCCTCATGTTTCCGAGATTCCGTGTTAACTTACTTGCCACAGTCGGCTCTCGTGCAATGTCGAATCGATGTCCACGCTTATCAACATGTTTTTCCCCCACAACTCAACGTTTTACGATCATTACAACGCCACTCAACATTACAATAACTATCGGTATTTTTGGAATTTTGTACGCAAACTATTAGCACGGGTTCACGTATCCGAAACTACCTCAAATCTTCATACATGTAAATAATTATGACCTCCATTCACTCGAAATCTAGATATCAAAAGTACAATAATTTTCTGAGCAAATATTGGTAAATGGTTCCAAGAACGCCTGTCAATTGTCGTATCTTTGTGAAGCCATCACTGCCCTGATAATGTGGAAAGCAAACAAGCGCATCTTTTTCATTGTGGGAAAACCCCCGCACGTGAAACCAGATAACATGATAATGAAATAATTTTTGAATACTTCTGAGCGCGAATGTGGCGCTTAGTGGGTTAGTTTAGATTAGTTGGACAGGCGCCGTGGAAACCCGCCTTTAGGCCGCGTAGTTTACGGTCGTGTTGGATATAATACGTGCGACTTCTTGAACTTGGATCTGTATTATTTTCAAAGTCATATAAGAAGATACTTCAGCTGGGAGACAGAGGACCGAAACTCCTAAAATATTTCAATTATCAAAGGGATTATTTTAACAATGTGATGGGGGAAAAGACGTGCAGAAGGAGTTTTCACACCCGCAACTCGATGCAACGTTAAATATTGGTCTGCCCAAACGTTTTTGTCAATTTTCGCAACATTTGAATGATATTCGCTATCGACCACGAACTAACGAATTTACTTAGTACTATGCTAACTCCTTAATAATGACTACAATGACCGACCAGCATTGAAAAATGATATGTTGGTCAAATATTAGAAGATTCGATTGAATAAATAATTTTTTTAGAACACTGCGGCAATATTTTGTTGAATATTTACCTGAAGCGTTCACGTAAGTCATTGGAATTTTAGTACCATCAATGGATAATCTGGGTTAAGATGAGAGGGCAAACAAAACCAGGAACCATACCTAACATTAATTAAGGCAAAGCCTTGGAAATTGGAGCGATTATAAATGGATTAGGCCTAGCAAGTCCAGGGTCTTGTAAATGACACTTTAGTAGAAATATTTTTAAAACAGTAGAATCGTGTAATCTGGCAATATGTTATGCATCTACTTGCAAACAATAAAATTTATTAGTCTCAACGTATGATAGCCGTAATCTCTTCGTATTGTCTGTTATGATTTCATAACATTCAGAAACTGATACAATTTCATGGAGGACATCCAAGTCAAGATAACGAGCTCTTTCGGAAAATATAGTTAATCTCATAATCTCTCCCAACACCTTAAAAATATAATCAGTGTTTAGTGAAGATAAAACATAGTTTTACCGCACAGTTTTAACTACGCAGCATGTTATATTCTGTTGCTTCGGTTTTGACACCGCCGACTAATTTGAATATATTCATTAAAGTTGTAAAAACGAGTATTAATATTGTTCAGGACATACGTACGGACCAGGGGTCATACAGGGGTCATCCAACGGAAACTTCACTT
The DNA here is from genome assembly GCF_040115645.1 of Euwallacea fornicatus. Taxonomy (NCBI): domain Eukaryota; kingdom Metazoa; phylum Arthropoda; class Insecta; order Coleoptera; family Curculionidae; genus Euwallacea; species Euwallacea fornicatus. The sequence continues at coordinate 2,159,719 of NC_089559.1, read as the reverse complement.
TAATTTTGAAAAATAAGTAGTTTTCCGAAAATGTCCAAAATACGTCAAAACATTTTTTGAGGATGATGAACGTTAATATAAAATTCAATCTCTAAATTTCACTTTTATTGGCGCCATACCAATTTAAAAAAAAAATTAATGACACGAGGGATCATGTGACACCTCACGTTCAAGGGCTTTCCAAAATATATTCAACGGTGTAATGCGATTCAAAATCGATCAATTCATTGTTGAGGAAAACAACTAAGAATTTAGTAAAAAGCGCAACACAAACTCGGTTGAAGAGTGCGTAAACAATGAAAAACGTGTTTGTTGATAGGAACTTGATTTGTTTTCGATTTTTTGCCCACAAATCAAGCCAAAAAGAGGGGTAAGTTTTTGTTAGATGACCCTATATGATGAAAACAATGTATTACCAGCAGCAGGTATTCTAAATCCCTAAAAACGTATAGACTGGATTCTCACGGCACGTGCTAAACATAAGGAAGCTGCCCGTACAACCAGGCTTAATGGAACCAAAACCCATTGTAATAAATACTTTAAAATGTTTAATTCATATTCGTTTGTTACCTCACGAGATCATGAAGATAAAACGTCCGACATCGAGCTTTCTGAGGAGTACTCGTGCCAACCGTAATTTATACCAAAGGTATAAACCAGAAAGGCCCGGGGACCTAAGATGTCTGGTTAAGGAAATGAGGTTTTTTACACATTGCTTACCCATTAAGTTTTTATATTATCCGAGAATAAGGGCGAAATGCGGCGTTCTCACGGAGCCTCTTGTATTCTATCGAAATAAATCAGAAACAGGAGATCTACGAGGTCAACTTAGAGATTTAAAAATTATTTGGTGACATGATTGCCTCATCTAGTCTCACCTGAAAGTGAGGGTCAACTCCTGCCTACAACACCTCCTGCGTTTTACCGAATCGAGCACGAATTGTGCAACGTTCAGTAGAACCTAATTCTCTGTGATACGAGACATTCCCCCTGTAATTCAACGTGACTGTCGGCAGATGTGCGAAAGTATCCTTCAATGAAATGTTTTGATTCCAGCGTGTGCTAATTCATAACAAAATGGTCATATTTTTACATTTTAGCGTGAATTACACCAGTTGGTAACAGAAGAATGTGCAAATTTCGCATAATAGTGCATTTTTCCGATGAAATTTATGTATGTTTGTTTATGTTTCAGGTGGAAGTACTAGAATGATGACATTGTTTAGCTGATAAGGTGCTTGTACGGTGTATTGTTACTTTTACTACTACGTTTCAAGTTCGCAGCTGGGAAGTATTCGGAAGCGAATCGGAACAAAAGTTTTTATTAAACAAAAGAATCGATTTTTTCATGACGAAAAATTAGGAAGTTAACTATGCTGAGGAGTTTCGGACAGGGAATAATTTAAATCAAATACCGAGAAAAAGTAATCTCGAACGAACGACTTTTGATTTTTGTAGAGTTTAGTAGCCAAAAACGTTGCCATGACTAACACCCTGATGACCAATGCAACAGTTGTTTAAGAGTTTTCATCCCAAGTTTCATAAAATTTATTTTGACACTTCATAGCCGGGATCTCGACGGTAAGAAATCGATAAGGGAGAATATTTGGAACCAAAACTCGTAGCCACAGGGAAATAAAATTTCGGAAGATAAGTGAAAATGGCTCTCCAAGCTCTCAGTGCACGGCCGAGCTGTGTTAACACTCTTACACATCTACATATGTCACCCCGTTCGAGACCACAGCAAAACTTGACGAGGCCAAAATGAATTTAAATTCCTAGTTTGTTAAAAAGGTATTCTCCTCTTTTGCAAACACTTTCATCCTTGAATAACAGAATTCGTTCTTGATCCGATAGCATATAATGGATCCCAAACTCACGAAATTCAGAATATGGCAGAAAACTTCGTTTTGACTGATTAGGCCATTTCCAAAATCGAGCTTTCCTGTATTATTTCCTAACGCATACTTTTGCCTACAAATGGCAGAATCCATGCTTTATTAATTGGATTGCAGAAGGAATAATGAGATTAACAAGAAAAAGGGATCAGTCAGCCCAAATGAGTTTATCGAGGAGGCTTGTTTAGACCAAATAGATTCTTATCACATCATCTTAGATTTCCTGTTACTATATCATTCGGTAGTTTGTTCATTGATGTAGTAATGCTGGCTGAATCTGAGGCCGGGACTGCAGGAGCGAACAGACCTACTGTGGTAATTATGTTGCAACCAAGTTTAAATGTCTAAAATGGCATTTTAGTTCGTTTCCACACATGATGAATCTTAAATAGGGGTTTTTCTTTCAACGCGACATAGACCTCGAAAACTCAAGCAAAACTTTTATGTGACATTTTTTCGAAATCGAAAAAGTAACTGAAATATACGCGTGTAAAAAAAAGTAAAAGAAAGTACGGGGATTTTTAAATAATAAATTTTTTAATAGGGGGATCGCAATGGACTAGTAAGATAGCTCGCGGGATTACCAGACCTAAATTCGTGTGATTTTTATCTGTGGGATTAAATGAAAAGTTTTGTGCTTTCGTTTAAAATGAAAATCGTGGCAGAGTTGCGTAAAGGATAGAAGTCTCTTTCGACAGAACATACAAACGCTCGTGGATAAGGCGAGCGACAATTTTTCAAATAAAACCAATGGCGCCAATTTCGAACACCCATTGCAGCAGTTCGTCAAATGATTAATATTAATTAAAGGTTTTGTTATTTATTACAATTTTCGTACGCGCATATTTCGGTTGTTTTTAAGAATTACAAAAAAAAATGCATAAAAGATTTATCTTAGTTTTTTGGATGTATGTTATTTTGAAAGGAAAACCCTTACTTAAGATTCATTCCTTATTACGTATTTGTTAATTTTTTGTTTATTTTAACAATAGTATTGTACAATTGCTACCTAATTCGGTAGCATAGAGGACCTAATACACGCACTAGTACTCGTCCCTGAGTTTGCCCTTTCGGTAGCCCTCTCAATAATTTCAAATTAAACAGTATAAACAGGATGTTTTCACACTTGTTAGACGAATATATCATGAATCGAAGATAATCACGTTGGACATATTGACTGAATCATTACATTGATATACAACACCCTGTGGATTTCTTTAAACTTTCTTCTGTTTGGGGAGTCGCAAGAATCCCTCCAGAATCCGACTTTTAAAATCGGTAGTACAAGAGCATAAGACTTTTTTAATTGTTCAGTATTGCATAGCTTCACATTCACTTAGAATAATCTAACGGACTATCCTCTACTGACAGCCATGAATGACAAATACATGAGGGTTAAGGGCAGTTCTTCTATTTTCAGGAGACACATAAATTAGATTTTATGTTCGTTATGCAGGTCATTACTAATGACTTTTATAGGTTATTAATGGGACTATCTGGTGTTACAATCTCAAAACCATTGTTAAATAAACACATTAGGGTCAAAATTGAGATGTCTAAATGTCATTTTATTGGTTTACAGTACACATACTGCCTGTAAAAGAAGCATTAGGAGATTATGAAGGAGGGGTCATTAATTAATAATTAACCAGCGAAGGAGACTTGTTATTAGAAGAGTTTTTATAGGGTGTAACATATTATCATGGACATATTTCATAGGGTAATAGTATTCTGTAAAAAAAATTCTGAAAAATGACAATAGAGCTATGATCAAAATTGCACCATTTTCAATATGTAGGCTGACAAATTTTCCACAGTTTCTATAATTTTGTTTTCGATTAGATTTATTTTTATTTTAAGAAATTTGACTAAATGTTACGAATTACTTCGATTACAACGGGGCCGATGATTCTTCTCCTTGCTTCCTTTACATATTCAATTTGCATCGTTAGATACTTGTGCAAACAAGGAATATTAATTTGTTATTAGAAACTATACAGAGTGCTGCAGAAAAGATTCAAAGTATAAAGTAGTCTATGGCTCAAAAAAACATGACATCCTGTATATGGTTACTAACGGTTTTGACATTTTGTTCTGGAAAATCTTTAAAAAAATAGATACATGAAATTCAAAAATTTCACTCAAGGCATTCATGAGAAATACGCAAAATATGAGGAAAAATGTGGAATTTTACTACACTATATAGCTAAACTGGCATAATTTGAACGTGCATTTATTACCATTTTTTTATTATTTTGCAGAGTACTATCGCTTACTGAAATATCTCCACCATTGCATGTTACACCTTGTGTAGTATATTAGGTACTATGATAATATACAATCTAATCAAATATAGCTTTATATATTTGGAGTCTGGGAGAAATCAAATACTCAATATCCATAATTTCATAACCATTGCAGGGACTTTTTATTTGTAATTCAACTAACCACATTGAAGAGGAAAACATCCTTTTATTTGAAAAGGAAAAACACTTACAAAACTCGATATTTAATGGGGCGATCTTATTATTAATGAGCTCTAAGAGCCCTAGCAAAGAGTGAATTAAGAGATATGCTGGGGACCTGGGGATTTACATTGTTATGATAAGATCTTTGGCTTAGGTAGGCACAACATTTTTGCCTATTTTAATAACTTTGCTATCACAGATATGTAATTAGTAATAAGTATTTGATAAAATTGAAATAATTTAATTTGAATAAGTGCTTAGTCCGATTAAATCTACGGCTATCTGTCCTTTAAATGTCACATTTGTTCCGGAAATTACGATGCAAAATTAAGGAATTTTCGTAAATTAAAATTTCATCGGATAAGAAACGACACTTTTTATTGACGAAACGATGAACAAAATCGATAAGTATATTCTCACTGTATGTGGATTCCTGATAATTTATTAGACTTTGTCTTCAAAAGAACATGTTTCCAAGTACTGTGGATTTACTCATTTTCTCCAGGCGCCATCCGGCCAAAAATCCAAAATTCCAAAATCTTGTGGCGCCAAGTATCTGGCAATTTCGATGACTAAATGTGGGTGTAGATCGATAAAAGCTTATTTTCAATAAAATTCTATATTAGGCAACATTTCGCAGTAATCTAAAAGATAACCTTTTTGCCAAAGTCATGGTATCACACTGTGACAACCCCATTTTCGAGGGTGTTGAGTATATCTCTTTTGTGTACGTTTACATTTAATGGGAGCACTTATTCCTCAACCGAAATTAGAATTTTTTGGAAATTCCACGATTTTTTGATGCGCGTGCTTTCAGTCTAAAGTGGCAATTTAATTTAAAAGTAATAAATATACAAAGTAGAAAGATGCAAGTCTGTGATTTCTTACTACCCTCTTAAAGATGGTCGCCCCTGTTCGCTACTATCTGGCTATACAGGGCGTTTTCGTTTGAACCCGCACAACGTTAATAGCGTGTTAAATGCCCAAAAGCATTGTCAGTTTGCGATATGAACCAACATCCAATAAGGCTTCCTATAGCAAATGCAAAGGGTTCAAATTTAATTTGAAAAATAGAAAATATAAAATTTTTTCAAAAATAGCTAGAGTTTAACGAAATTTTGGAGGTGTTGACGACTATAAACGACAAATATGTTTTACTGAGAAAGAATTTTTTTGCTTTTCCATTGACGCACCTACCCCTATTTTAGAAGACATTTTTTCAGGAATAATGTTACACTACTGGCTTTTCTGAATATAAAAATTATTCTAAAATTCTTCGATCAATTCTGGAGAAATAGTTTCTCTTGAGGTTTCTGTCGTCCAACCCTCCGTTTCCAAGTAAAAGTATTAAAATAATTTTAATGCACTTAAATCGTAAATTAATAATTAAAACTTAATGGTACGAATACTTTACTGGAAATTTTAAAAGAGAAGGAAAACGATCCATCACATTTTTTTAAGAGTAAAGATAAATCTTGAATATTTTTACGGCAGAAGTTATTATTAAGTATATATCAACTTATGCAAGTATCAAATCGACATGGATATATAAACAAATTAAACATGCGTTGCATTAAAAATTTTTTTTTACTTGGAACCGTGGGGTAGACGATAGAAACTTCACGAGAGACTATTTTTCCAGAATTGAACAAGGAATTTAAGAATAATTTTATTTTCAGAAAAGGCAGTAGCGTAACACCAAATGTCCCCCAACATGGAGGTAGAAGTGCTACTGAAAAAGTTAAAAAATATGCTTCTCGGTAAAACATGTCCTTCGTTTAAAATTGTCGACATCTTGAAAATTCAGTTAAGAAATCTCTCTTTTCTTTTAAAGATATGTAATAAGTTCCATTTATACAATTAAATTTGAACTATCTGTATCTGCTAAAAGAGACCTTATTGGACATTAGTTTATAAAGCAAACTGACATTATATTTGGACCTTCAATACGCAATTAAAATTATGCGGGTTACAATTGAAACACCCTGTATATGATTAAATTTTGTTACCAATTAAATTAAATTAGTAATAAGTCAGCTGCTCTCTGATCGCACATAATTAAATTTTGTTTCCAATTAAATTTAATTAGTAATTTATTTTTTATGTTCCCAGATAATGTAGTGAATGCATTACTTGTGCTCCAATGTACTCCCGATTTTTTTTGGAATTTTTTCAGATGCCTTTAATTCAAATTATGACTTTTGAGAGGTATTTTAATGTAATTTGACGAAATCATCTGACATCACTCTCTCGTTGACCGATATCTACTGGCTTAAGCATCGTGTTTACTCTTCAAATTAGCAACACTTGTCTAAGTTCTCTTATACTTTAATATTGACATCCCTATCGGCAGGGACAACTTAATCAACACGGAAAATTTCCCCTGTGTACTTTTTGGTTTTATTCAATTAGGTGTCATCGCGTCCTCTTTGTTTTGTTTTGGTCCACGATAATGAACTATGCAAACGGGGCTCGCTACATGTAATCAACTGTAGGTGCATTCTTTCGATCGAGAATACCTGTATTTTTGATGACAGCAGTATTTCTATCAACCGAATTTTGAAGTCTCTCCTGAAGAACCTTCCAATAAATGGAAGTTTTTGGGAGTAACCTGCGAGATTCCAGACTTTCTTATTAGAATGTACGAACTTTATTTTTTAATCCCATTTCTACCCTATAAAAGGCGACTCTGTATTTTGAAAATCTAATAACTTCCTACTGAATCCTATGTGCTTCCAGTAGTATATTACCTAGATTATTCTCAATGATGTTCGTTTCTTACGCAGAACCTGCACGATTTTATGCGTTATCTTGCGTCTTGCGAAGCTTTATCTATTAAATTAATTAAATAATTTTTTTTTGTGGCTTGAATATCTATTAACCCTCTTTTATGGCGTCAAAAATCAACTACTTCACCTGTATCAAAGAATCTACCTGTGTTCGCAAGGTTGTAGAAATAATGACGAGTTTTCTACCCCTCGAAGTGTTAACCGAAACTGGAGATTAAAAACGTGATAATGATGACGTTTGGTTTTTTTTTGCCAAAGTTTATGTCGAATCAGACAATAAAAGTCAAGACTGTTGAGTTTATCTCACACACAAAGAGCAGCTTCCTACCCTCCTTGTTCGTAGAAGTCTATACGAGGGTTAATTTTTAATAGCTCAAGCAGCAGCGAAAATTTTGAAATTTCAGAGGATGTTTATCTTATAGAGAATTTTAATACTTTCATTGCGACGCCCGGACATCCAAATCTGTTTATTTAACTTCTCGGAAATGAGGTAGTCAATCCCATTATTTCCTGGTGATTCCACGGTGTCCACCTGGTATAACTTTTAATAGTCATTCCTAAATAAATTTTACTGTTGGTGCCCATTAAAATGGTTTACGCCTGGCGTTCTTAAGTATCTCTCTTATGGTAGTTGTTCAAAGAATGGTCTATAAGATACGGTATGATCATTTTATTTTGATAACACTTCATTTTGCATTAACTTTCTTGTTTTCAAAGATATTGGTACGTGACAAAAGGTGTTCTCTAGAATTTCTTCACGAGATTTTGCAAGTTGCAATCCTATAACTCTCAAATTTTGTTTTTTATTGATGCTATGTGCTTTTCCTAAATGGAACATTTTGTATATTTCTTTCGTATTCTAAGGAAAATTCTAGACATATTTTAAATAATATTTAGTACGTTTATCTGTTAGTGTTAACTTAGTATGCCAATTTAAAAATTGAATATAGTTTTCTTATATACGGCCTCTAACTTAAACGGCCTTGTTAGAGTAAGCGATTTGACTTCCGTAAATAATAGCTATAGTATTAAAACGCGGTACTGAAATTATTTTTCTTGACAATATCATAATTTTATTCTTTTATTGCACATCTATTAAGTAACTAATGAAAATAATTATTGATAATTAAAAACAAATAACAATTAATTATCTGGTATTTGTTATAAAAATTGCTGTACAAGAGCACTCTGTTGCTCAACACATTTTATATGAACTTTAATAGTATATCTTTAATAGTACGAGGATTTCTGGTTTCTGTTTTAATACTGGGACAACGTTTGTTATTCTTAATTTTAATTCTTAAATGTCATTGCGTGGAATTTCGTAAACTTTACTTTTCACATATGCCCCAAAAAAAATTGAGCATCGTTATATTAAAATTTTAATTTGAAATTAAAATTTAATTTTTGTTTTAATTAAAAAGCTCTTAAAGTAGAGGTTACCTGCATAATACGAATACTATTTCTAATTTTTAAATTGGCATACTAAACTAATGGTAAGAGATTGACATATTAAGTGCTATATAGAATATGTTTAGAATTTCCCTTAAAAGAAAAATATGCAAGATATTCTATTTACAAAATACAAGTTAAATCAATAAATATAAAAATTTGACAATTGTAGGAATTCATTTTAAATTTACAAAAAAAATGTGAAGATATCTTAGAGAACAACCTTTGTCGCGTACAGATATTTTTGAAAACGTAAAAGTTATTGAAAAATGAAACGTTATAAAAATAATATGATCACACCGTACATATTATCTCACTGTGGTGATAGAAAGCGCAATAAGAGTTAGTACGGCATTCACATCCTGGTTGGACGACAAGTTTCCTCTAAAAAACCTTTAAAATTGTACCTATTTTAGTCATTTTACGCATTTTGAGGTTTTATGGACTTTTGGAGACATTCAATTCTTTTACGTCAGAGAGCTTGTCACCAAAATATTGTTTTATAAGTTTATTACAGACCAGAATATCAGTTTTCGTACGCCACTGTTTGGAATTCAATTGAAGCTCTAATTTTCTAACACGAAAATTTGATCAAGGTCTGTAATTCTGCTTAGTTGCTTTAGCGAAGCACAGAATATTCAGAAGTTGCAGATTTTTGATGATTCTATTCACGGCGCTAAGTTCATTGTTAGGGCAACTTCATAACTAATTATACTTGATTTATTCCCAAAAAAACTATTCAATAATTTTTTTTTGAGGAAAACCAACTGAATTTTTTTATGTTACAAATTTTGTGGCTGATATCTCGGGAATACGTGGATGAGTAGCCCTCGAAAAATACATCTAATGAATCGTCTTGACTTTTCTTAATTCCTCAAGTTGGCTGCGTTGGAAAAATTTTGGAAAAAACATGTTTATTGCTTAAATTACTATAAGAAATTGCTAAATAAGGAATTTTAATAAATATAACCGTTATCGGGTTACACCCAAATTTTGTCATCGAAAATTACCAGATACCTGGCGCCACAAGATTTTCGAAATATCAGGGATGACGCCAGGAGAAACGCAATAAATCGACAATACGTGGAATTAGGTTTCTTTGGGGATAAAGTCCACTAATTGTGAAACTAAATACAATGCGATAAAGATATCAACTTATAGGTTTATCGAATTATTTTGTCAGCAGGAATGAAGGATAGTTTTCATAACCAAGATGTGTACGTACATTTTTGTATTTTTAAAAATTTTAATTAAGGGACCTGCACTTTAGCATAAATTTCCCTGCATGCGTAAGTATTTTTTCTTTAGTTGCAGACTCAAAAAAGCTTTGCACATTATCAAAGAATCGAAATTATTTAATAGGATAAATCAAGGAGGATAATACTTTTTTATAATTCTTTCATAAATGACAATTTTGTTCAGAGAGAGGGGAGACTTAAAGACCACCTTAATATAAAAAAACCAATGGCGTAGAACATAATAATTTTATTGCGTTTGACTTTGTGAGCGAAACTCCATTAAATATCGGTAATAAAAATTTTATACGCATGTAAAGGCCACTTTAAGCTCTTGTAATATAGAAAACCATAACTGCAGCACGTATGTTTAAAGGAGAATCAATTAATATCAACGATTCTCTGTGCAACTCCGCAAATGATGTTGTAATCTATATTGCCAAACTCTCGTAGGCACCTGGCTTTTCTTAATCTATATCACAATTTTGTGCGCCTCTGAAGAAACTTCAAACTACCCAAATGTAAGAAACCATCGGCGTGACATGCGAGTTTCGTTGACGCTACATTTGTAAAAATTCTATTAAATGTCTCAAATGATTTAGTCAGAATTCCATTTCTCGATATTCGATAAACGATTTAGTGGTTTTTATTGCTGAAGCCTCGCTTGTCTCTACATGTTTATTGGTCTAAAATATACTTTTTTGCTTACGTAGTGTCCTAATATAAACTAAATACTCTAAGATAGATAACCATTGTCGTAGCGCATATAAATTAACAGGTTTGGTATACATAAAATTTAGGGATATTGCGTTAGGAGTAATGCTTTAACTATTGGAAATCAGTTAGTGAGATGTCCTTGGAATTGGAATTAAGTACGCCTCTGCTTAATTGATCCAATCTCAGTGTCTATAGATTGCATCATATAACTCAGTGCAGTTCAGTTTTGTTATAAATATTAAGATAAACATGCAAATATGAAGTTCGTGCCTTTCCTTGTGATAGTACAATTAACACATTGGCATAATGAAGTAAAGTGCTTATGGAAATAAATTCCATTTGCTATCGCGAGATATACTTAATTGCAGGTTAAAACCTCTAAATTCCAAAATACGTCAGTCAAGTTATTAATCTAAATGGAAACAATTGAAAATTCTTTCCCTCTTTCCGTAGAAGTTACTTTCCAGGCAAATATCACATTACTTCGATCTATTGATTGTACAGGGTGAATGATTGGGAATGGGACGTGGCAAAACTCTAGTTAGGGGCACCAAAATATGGCGATTAGATCCAACGTACCTTATACCAATATTGCGTGTTTCAAAACTACAGGGTGTTAAACATTGAAATTTTATTTAAACATTTATGATTCACTCTTTCGAGTTTCACGGCATCAACACCAAAATGGTATACTTTGGTTTTGTAAGATGTCAAGTAAGAATTTTGAACTCATTTTTACGCAGCTTCTAGAAGGTCCTAGTTACAACTCAGCACTTCGGTATATTTGGTCATAATATTTTTGAGTGCTGCTAAGGTCAAATTCTATTCAATATGATGAAAGAGTGTCTATTTTTATTTAACAAAGATATTCTCGTTTAATTCCAATACCTCTCGTCGTTTACGAGATTTTTATCCATAAGCTAACTCATGTAGTATCATTTCACATCCTTAATTCATTTAAAAAAATAGTTAATGGAAAAACTGAATCTTTCAGTCGTTAAAAAAATGAAAGGCCATTAACAAATGAAAAATATGTGTTATTAGGAAATCCGTTTGAGCAAAAACACAAATCATGGCGCGCATCTCACTAAAGGATAAGTTATTGTGCCTTGGCATTGATAGTTTTAAATTACAATTTTTTACTTATAAAGAACAATTGACAAGAAAACAGTCTAATTACTTTGACAAGCTAAAGTAACAATAGCTAGTAATGTGTTGCTATGCGAGCGAACCACAACCACCACTGTTTTCGAGGATTTGATATGGTACGAATTGAATTAGATTATAGGTGAAAATCTCATACACGAAGGGAGATATGGGAATTAAATTAGAATACCTCTTTTGGCTAAAACTGGGCGCTCTTTCATTATATTCAGTAGAATTTGACTTTAGTTGCACTCATAAGGAAGTACAACTAAATGTACCGGAGCGGTAGATTGTAACTAGCGCCCCCTAGGAACTACGCACAAATTAGATTTTCATTCTTGGCATCTTACAAAACCTAAGTATACCAGTTTTAGTGTTGGTCCTATAAAAACACAAAAAGTTATGAAGGAATTTTGAAATAAAGCTTCAACCTTTAATACCCTGTAATTCCCATACACGTAACATTGGTAAAAAGTATGTTGGGTCAAATCGTCATATTTTAGTGTGCCCTATCTTCGAATGTGCAACGTTCCATTCCCAGTGAATCACTCTGTATATAAAAGAAGTGGCATTTGCTGAATAAATGTTTTTATTCGGCCCTTTATCTCAAAGCAACCACCAAAACCGTACCCCACAGCTCCCATACACAACCAAAATGAAATCATGATTAATACCATCGTGAATGGTATTTGGCAAATTACGAAATAATTGAGACACATTGCCAGCAAATGGCTGCTAGTTTTTATTCAAATCGGAAGGAAGTCTTTCATCTCTTTGCCAGTGGTGGAAAATGGTCAAAATCTATTGTGTACGTATACAAAAGTTGCTCGGCGCGTGTACCTACTAATATAAATGCTTTTATCATTGGGATGGAACGATAAATTTCACCACAATAAGGGGATTTTGGTATTTCTAATGCCGAGGAGGGTGGGGGGTGGTTATCTAAAGGTGTTGACTTAGATATGGTTCTGCGTGATCAATCGGTGGTAACGACAAAAATATCTAAACTTAATTTTATTAATTTAACTTATCAAGTGCAATCAATAATAACAGTTAAAATCCTCAGGCTCTCGTTGATAAATCAGAGTTTCCAGGCCAATTTCTACAAATCCAGACCGTATGGAATTGGACCGAACGCAGGCGAAAGTTTTGAATACAGTTCAGATCTCAAAAATAACTGAGAAATGGATCTATTTTTATGTCGTCCTTTTTCAATATTCTAAGGAACGGACATGCTTTTACAGCGAACGTGAGTACATCTAAATCCGTTGGTATACAACAATAGAAGTCCACTGGTGTACAACCGTCAATGTGGCAGAAACTTCGTTGCTTAACTGCATAAAATGCTTCAAGTTAATATATGATACGACTCTGTTTTCGGTTAAGAACATTCAACATTTTTATATTTAAAAATGGTTTCCATTAGTTGACCACTGATTAACCACCATTTTGGTGCCAAATTGGCAAACTATATTTCCTTCTGGAATCATCCAAAATTGATATTGTTCCACAGCATTAATAATTTCACTGTGTATTAAAAGTATTTACGAGCAAAATAAGCCCACAAGAGGATTTAATGACACGAGCTCGCTGATTTACAATGGTATTAATTTATTGCCAGGAAAAGTCACAGTGGTGTTGCAAATGCCATTCCAGTTTTGGATCCCAGGCGCCACCGTGATCAGCTTTCCGAAAGTTGGACTACATGACGCACAACGGATTAATCGATCTAATGCAACATTAATTCACATTGTTAAAATTATCTTAAACTCCATTTGTATAAAAATAATTATCACATGATTAATTTTTGCCATTTATCGTTAAGGACTTGTACCTGAGTCATAGTTATCACAATTTTTCTACTTATTGAAAAATTTCTGTTGATAGAAAATATTGGCAATGAACCAATATCTATATTAAATTTTTTGTGCAAAATTGACAAGCAGGGGCGCATCCAACCGCGGTCCTGAGAGTGGAGCACGAAGAGCTTTAAAAAATTTAAACTTTGCCAGCGGATACTTCTAAAAGTTGTACACCCTTGAGAAAACAAACGGACGGCACTGGGTTTTACAGTCCAGTATCGAAACAATAAAAGAGCCGTAAAGTGGGGAAATTGCAAAGAGATAGCTGTAACAAATGTCTCGGAAAGATTTCTTTCTTTTATTCTTTCCTCTTCCCCAGTTTCGGGTATTTTTAGGTAAACTTCGTTATTTTTAAAATCACGTCATATCATTTATTCGAGCTCGTTTAGGTCTTACTTTTACGGTGGATATCTGAATTCTGGTCCTGGATCTGTGGATGTGCAAACTTCTTTGTGATAATCATCAAACATCACAACGTTGCCCAATACTGTAGTAATCTAATGCAAAGGCCAATTAGCATCGAAACGTCTATAAACATATTGCGAAATTGCAAGTACTGCAAGTGGCGTAAAGAGTCTTGACGATTTGATTTTGTCTTTAATAGCTTTCGAAAAACGTAGAAATGGCCCGAAAAATAAACAAAACAATGATTTTTTAAGACTTTAAAAAATTGCATAGCAGTAAATCCGAGAGTGTCTATAAAAGGATTCTCTACGTGGGCAATTTAAATCAATTTTTTAATATTATTTTAGCTGTTTATTCTCACCTATAGGCTTTATTATCTCTATGAAATGTCATAACATTTTTCACAAATAATTCGTATAACTTTAGCAAATAAAAATTTTAAAATCGGATCTGCCTAAATACGCATTAAAAATTTGAATTGAATAGTAAATTCGGTAAATATTACGAAACGATTTATTGGGTATAAGAATAGATCGATCATCGAGATTCTCGTGCGTAAATGGTCAATGGAAAATATATTTACATCAAGACCCGAAAAGGTTTCATGAAATTAATTCTGGAAGAAAACGGGGCAAAGATTCCCACAATTTGAGGTTCTACGAATGTGGGTTAAAAATCCCCGAATCTAAGGGTATATAATTCGATGGTTGCACAGATAGATGTTAAGCGAAAGAATTGTGTGCATGCCACTGAGTTTTTATTTTAAAAAAAGCTCAGCACGTGGTAAGGCAGTTATGAGCACGTTAATTCAAAGCGAGAAGTGGTGCTAACATTCTTCTCTGATACAGAAACAGCATTCATCGGTCATAAGCATCGACAAAATTTGTAATTTTCTTATGGTCAGGGACACCGCACCCCACCTGGTCGAATGGGTCAAATGGCCGGTTCGGGACTGAAAAGCCACGGACGGCTGGCAATAATTTGGACTTTCTTTAGACATGCTACGCCTCTGATTATACCGTGCGGCTGTAAATTGCACCCCCCCCTCCTTCTAAACTTTTTGATCAATTATTCTTTTTCAAATTCAAAAGCAGCAATTAATAGGGCAAAAAATTTATTTTTTTAATGTTTGTTTTTTATTTTAATGTTACGTCATCAGTAGCGCAAAATGGCCGATATCTCCAATTAGAAGTCTTTTAAGACTATATTCAGTGATGTATTGCGATTCAAAATCTATTGATTAGTTTTTGAGAAAAACAGCTATATATGTGGAAAAAATGCAATATAAACTCAGTTAAATATTACATGGACTATTCAAACCTTGTTTGTTGATAGAAAATTGCTTTGCTTTCGATTTTCTAGTCACAAACCGTCTTTGATTATTTTTTAGCAAAAACTATGAGCACAAAAACAAAAACAAATCAATTTTTTAATCAACGAACCAGCTTTATCAATGATTACGCACTATTTAATTTGAGTTTGTATTGCAGTTTTTTTACCACATTTATAGCTGTTTTTACATCCACCATTGAATGTAATTTTTGGGAAGACCTTTATTTTGAGGTATCGGCTCATGTTTCAATTTTTAAAAATCGGTCATTTTGCACTATCGATAACGTAAGCAACAAATAAAAAAAATAACAATCGACAAAAGAAAGTATTTTTTGTCTTATTTAGTGCTGCTTTTGAATTTTTAAATAATAATAATTTGTTGAACAGTTTAAAATTGTGTTTGTTAAAAGGGGGAGGAGGGCCAATTTAAAGCCACACGGTATACTGTTTTGGTTTGTACCCGAGTACAGTAGAACCCAGCTTTAACGAACACTCGGTTATAACGACCGAACAAAAAGTCCCGCCCAACTTCCTATAAAGCTAATGTTTTCCTATTCAGTTATAACAATCTTGTATATAACAAACACTTGGTTATAGCGCACCGTCGGGAGGTGCTGATATGAGCCGGCTACTGAAGGTTTAAGCGAATGAACCAAAAACTAGTACATTTATGATTTTGAGGAAATTTACTTAATGAATATGACATGATTGATGAAGAGGTGGAAGTTGCTGCATTTCCTGATGATACCGATATTGCTCAAACAACCAATGATCAATATGAAAACGGTTGGAGTGATGAGGAGGAAGTTAACACGAATGATGAAGTTTTAATTTCCACAGCTTAAGAGGCTCTTTTTGCTTTGACGATCGGAGCATATATGTACAGGTAACTTATCTAGAAAATGATTTTTTTTCTAATGCGAGGGATCTTTTGCAAAACAAACTAACTGGAGAGATATCGAAAAATCACAAGGTGAAAAGTCAACTTACGGACTTCCTATTTAAAATTCGATATTACCTAAGATTTCTATGTTTTCATTTCGCTTTTTGTTGTTTTTTTCCCATTTAATCTATACCGATTTATTATAGCGAAATATTGTATAATTTGGCATTTGGTTAAAACAAAGATTGTGAATTAACAAGTTTTTGTCCTCGGTCGCTTATATATATAACGAACGACAGGCCAAGTCCCTTGAAGGTTCGTTGTAGCCGAAATTTACTGTATATCTTTCGAAAATCGACGATTTCCCTTTAGTAATATTATCAGATATAGGTATTTAAAGGTACTTTTAACCCTTAAAATCAAACTAAGTGAACCGCCCCAACTTGTTTTTCCAAAAAACGTGGTTGAAGTTTCCTGGAGTGGCCTACGCTACTGATTTCTTAAAGCTTGAGTTCCATGACACCATGTCGACATTCGGATTGTCACAGTCATATTGTCCTCCCCTGGAAACTCCATCGAGCTCCCGAATTTTCAAAGCCTTCGGCTGCATAGCCTCGCTTAACCTCTGACGAACAGTTGCCACAATCATCCAGAGCAACGCTCATTGCAACCCATCAATGAACATCACTCTTTGCTATGTATATCACATACCACTTTCCAAGAAGCACGGTTTCACCCAGATAGGCCCGTCGTAAACTGGCGTAAGCGGTTAATAATGGGTAAGACAACATAATAACTTAAGTACCATAACTTTTTAGTAAATGAGAGGTGCGAGTGAGAGAGTCAAAAAGGCCCGATGAGATATGGACTTTTTCGATCAATTTTCAGTGTGACACTGCAACTGAAAACACCTATAACTGAAAAGCGGGAATCGATTTGCGATTGTTCCGGAGGCGAACTCAACAAGCGATATGTCCTCCGAGTTATCCTGATCTAACCGTTTCTAACCTGAACTCAACAAGCAGTCACAATCAATACGAAAATCGGCGAGTTTAAATTTTAATTTTAAATTACCATGAACGGAGTCCCGGCTTAATAGCGGAACAATCGCCGGCGCCTGCATTCGCCGAAAATCGCGAATCCTTTTATCTTCTCGGATAAGGATCGGCCCATGCCGAAAGGATAAGCCCAATAGGTAAAGGTCCGCGCACACTACGCGGCTAAACGCAATTCCACCTCTACCGTAGTCAGTAGAATCCACCGATTCCACGCTCCGCAATCATTCACCGTTCGACTACGTCCGAAGTCACTCGACAGACTTCGTCCTCGATTTCGCGCCCAGGACGAATTATCCTTTTCCGAAAATCCAGGATTAATTATCCTTTTCCCCAAAATCCAGGATAAATTATCCCTCCGCGAGGAATGTTTTTCAGGCGACAGTATCGAAGACTCTTGTGTCGGTCCGAAGTGTTTTTTAGCCACTTTTGAGACACTTTGTGCCAACTTTTGGATAGATGCTGTGTGCTAGCCCGTCACTAGTAGTGTTTTTAGTGATTTCCCCAGTGTTCCCATTAGGATGTGCTTTGGTGTGAGTGATGCTCTCCAAAGCATTGCTCAGTCATAACGCTCTGTATGCAACCGACTTATGTGTAAGTAAGTACTGATTAGATCCTTTCTGGATAATTTTCCAAGTGTGTTATCGAGCAGACGTGCAGACATTATATGGAGCTGTTTTATCGCGAATTTTATTACAGAAACTCAAATTTCGTTTGGTTAAATTTGAGGCTAAAAATTAATTTATAAAAAATAAAAAAAAATAATTGATAGTCTATACAAGAAAACGTAAATCTAATAAAAATTATTTTCTGTGTTAGAACTGAAAATGCTTCGAACTGTTGAGAATATTTCCTTCAAAAAATAAATTAATGCGGTAAATGCAATAAATAAATTAATACATACATAAATATCTACAAACACACTAAAATAATTTTTTCATTATAACTTTTTTTTAAATTTATCTTCTTTTTCTATTTGGTAATTTCATTTTTTTTATTTCAATTTTAATCGTTTTATAATCGACTCCGTCCGTAATGTTTCTATTTGTCAAATTAGATATTGGTGCTTTTCAACGTTATCAAATTTTTCTTAAGTATGTCACGTGTACATATGTATACTTAAATTTACCACTTTGCTCTTCAGAGATTGAATCCCTTGAATTACTTCCTCCAATTCGTTTCAAGCTTTCCTGCTCGATTCTTTAATTTTCAGTCACATGCATTCGCCTGTAAATACCCTAATTTCTGCAGATCTTCACTGGACTTTATGAAACCGAGTAGCCGCATTTATAACTTTTTCCTCTTACTTTTCATCAAACCTTTTTCAATGTCTCCTTTTTAAAATTTTTAGATTTTTCCGTAATTTACTCACTTCTGCAAATTATCACTGAAAGTTTTATGATTGTAGCCACAACTGGAGTGTATCTTCTCTATCCATTTCAGCACTCATTTAACCATCTGCTAATGTCCATTTGGAGTCCATTCCAATGTCCACATACTATAGAAGACTCTATACAATTTACCGTTTTATACTGAATTACCTGGACGTTGAAACATGGATTTTAAATCTTATGATTTTGAAAATCCTCCTCACGAAAATTCTTCAAACGCGGAAGTTTCAGATTTGAACGATATCGCTTTCTACATCCAAATGACTTATCTAATTGAAACAAAACTGAGCTTCAATTGGAGCAAATTGCGTGTTATTCAGTGCTGAAGGAAGTCCGAGTGACCCGTTTTGAAAGTAATGAGTTTTCTGAAGTGCCCTTCGCTCAGCCCTTGACTGTGTTTAGAGAGTAGAGGTCCAACTCTATCGTTAACTACAGCCCCATGATTTATCCTATTGGAACGAAAATTGAGCCTTAATTGGAGCAAATCATAAGTTATTCAACGCTGAATGAACGGTTTCCTTGCCTGGCATATTTTCAAAGCTATGCATTTTTCAAATTGCAGCCCGAAGTACACCTCGAGTGTAGATATCTACTCTATGGCCTGGTATAACAAGAATTCTTATCCAACTAAAACGAAAAATCAGTATAACTTGAAATACACGGTAAGCTCTCCAGCTCCTAAAAATGGTGCTTTTTATTGGAATATTTTGAAAGTTGTGAATTTCTTAAGTTGATCTGTACGAAAACCACGCGCAAGCTTCGAGATTTTACTGTTCGCTACAGACCCACGCTTTACCCAAATGCGAGACAAAAAGAGAATCTGAACTTTAAGGGCTCGAACAACAGATCTTTTGAATGAGTAATTTTTAGGATTATGAATTTTTTGAATCTGCCCTGCACCGAAGTTATGAGAATTTCTTGAAAACTGCATGTTATTACCAGTAATCGTAAGCAATTGAAACGAAAACTGAGTGTCTCTGAGAGTGGGCCATTATCTGTTTTGGCGAGAAAAGATGTTGAATTTCAGTGAAATTTTGCGAAAATTGCCATTTTTTTATAAATCGAAATCTTGCAGAAAAAAATATTATTTTCCTCTTTACTAAGCCCCGCAAGGAATTCTCTTTTTAATCTTCCAGAATCTTTCTATCGGATCGGAACAATTCTCAATAAATGACTTTTGGTCAAACAATTCGCGCCTCCACGATGAAAAACACAGTTGTTGAAATACAATTTCGAATCCATTTAATTGCGTATTAACATCTATATCTCCGCTTTAATTTACTATATTGTTTGCTATGGATATCGTAATTTACAGCCCCAAACAAATGCTTTAAAAAAATACGGAAAACAAATATGGGCACACGTGATTTACCTAATCCCTCTGTTTCTAAATAAAACGAAATACAATTAGATACAGATAAGGTGCTATCTTTGAGAGATTACTCTATTCAAGGCTTAGTTAAAGCTCAAAGCAAATGTCCATTCAAGGATTTTCTTTCCTGAAATTTTGATTTTTTGCTTCAGCAGAAGCTCGTCTTGAAGACGAAACCGCGGCGCACATAACATTCATTAATTTCCCACCCCGCCGGCTTAAAACCTTTATAAATCTCGCCTAGATCAAAATAGAAGATAACTTTAATTAACTCCAGGTTAAAATGTCTCTTATAGTACCCCGCTGATAGAGGAATTACCATAAAATTCCATTTATACAAATGTTTATGACGTAGCGCCAAAGACGGAGTTATGCAAGAGCCACCCTGTGAATTTCCAAGGGAAACACTATGAATTTCTAATGAATTGGGCCTGGTGGTGCATTAATCGGTTCGAGCTACCTTTAAATGCCTTTCGAGGGGTGAGGTCAACCCTTGTATCGATTAAGGGCTGCATGAGGTTTTCTGCAATTATTTACAGCGTTATTAAGGCCGCTGCACGTGTCTTGACCTTTTTAGTTAGAGTCTTTATTTACTCTTGAAGGATTCCATTATTCTGGAATATCATAGATCGATTTTCCTTAGTCCCTCTTCACATAAAACAATGCGCAAATCCTGAGCTCTTACCAGTTTCAAGATATAAAGTTAGATAAATTTAGTTAATGCAAATAAAAGAGCAAAAAAAATCTGTTTCGAAAATCCGCATGCACACATTCGCAGTACAAATAGAAAATTTGCAGCTTGGAATTTTGAAAGAGAAATTTTAGGGCATTTACTTAGGAAAGACAAAACTTATTAGTCTGAAGGGACGTTTTGTTCCTTGATTTGGTAACTTTAAAGCCCCTTCGCTACGCCACTGCATCTGGTCGGATAATACTAAAACTGGAGATTTTAAGAGAGAACTTGCAAAGTATTTTCTGATGCATGATGCGTTGGCGTACTTTTTTTTTAACTGTGAAAATTTTCCAAAAAAAATCGAAAATTGATTTTAAAAATTTTAAAAGTTATATTTTTGCTTGGGCTTACATTTTGAAAAGGAAATTAAAACCCTGATGTTTCAAGAAGAGGCACCTAGGGCATCTACAGATGCATCATACATTAGGTTCAACGTTTTCTTTTAGCTTTAACAATTTTCCAAAATTTAGTCTAGGGAAATAAATTTTTCGTAGGCCTGATACTTTTGATACTCTTTTTCATAAGCCACTGCATCTTTTCACAGAAAGCCATTAAATATTGAGATTTTGAAAGGGAGTCTTTAAGGTCTTTTGAGGTACGCGACACATTGGCGCAATGTTTTTTATTTGTTAGTTACAACTGTCCGCAAATAAGAAATTTGATTTTTTTAAATTTATTCAAAAATACCAATTTCATACGTACCTGGAACCTCCACATTTCAGAATATTTACAAATGAACGTGAAACTGTCTGGAATGGGAACCTCAAGGGTATCGAAGACCCCCAACACAGTGGTGTACCTTCGCACTTTTAACAATGATAAAAATTCTTAAAAAAACATGGGCTGTTTTAGTT
The DNA here is from genome assembly GCF_040115645.1 of Euwallacea fornicatus. Classification (NCBI taxonomy): domain Eukaryota; kingdom Metazoa; phylum Arthropoda; class Insecta; order Coleoptera; family Curculionidae; genus Euwallacea; species Euwallacea fornicatus. The sequence continues at coordinate 2,138,127 of NC_089559.1, read as the reverse complement.
ATTAATTAAAATAAATAATCAAAAATCAAGTGTTCCCCTCTAAAACAACAAAGCAATCACTCCCACATACCAACCCGCGCTTATAAACAACTCATTAAAATCAAAATACCACGATCCAGACCCATACAAAATTCACTAGACGAAATTATCTGCTCGTGTATACAACTGATACCATTTTTAGATTAAATGTTTATATTTACCTTTTAAGGTTTTGCCACAAACATTAAATATTAGTACACATGGTTTATTCGCAACAATACTGAATTTGCATTGGTTCAAAGTAAAGAGTTCGAAGGTTAACACCATTGGGATCGGTTGATGTAATATTAAGCAACAACAATACGGTAATGTAACAAAGCAGATTTAAAAAGGAAACTGCATGAGGTTTTCTGCTGATAATGAACACTGAGACGAACGGAAATTTTTGGTATCGGTTTTTGAATTAAATTAAATCAGACGAGTAGTCAGGCTGGAGGTGAGAGTAGATAGATCCTCGAAAAAATGTTTAAGTAATTCAAGAAATTTCACTGCACACCACTGTATTTTAATTTACCAGATATATCACCCGCATAAATTGACATTTATGTTTAACAAAATTAGTGGCGTAGTGAATATTTTTAATTAAATTAGAACTTTCGGCAAAGAATAAAACAAAAAAATGGACAAGTTTTCTTTGCGGCTGTATTCTTTTTGTGACAATCCCGATTTGATCTCTATAGACTTTCAGGTATTCATTTCTTTTGTATAATATTTCAATTGAAAACTTAATATTAAAGTAAATCAGTGGTGCATCTCATTCTTTATCCTTCACGTTCCCATTTCTAATAATTTTTTAAAGTGTAATGAAAAAAAAATTCACGCTGTGCAGGCTCAATTCATTAAGAAATATTTATAATAAATCCCTCGAAAATTCAGGATCTTGAGGAATTTCGAATAGCTAGTGAAGTTCACAGCGTCTGCCATTCTTCAAAGTAGCCATGAATTTTTGAATAGCGATGAGCAAGAGTGGTCTTGGCCTTGCATAATCAAACATGCTCCTGGCCTTGCTGCAAGACTCTTGCATGTCTTGCTATTTAATAGTGTAGTCAAACACGTTCAAATGCTTTCATTTCTTCGTGCATTGATTTTTAGGACAAGTTCTTGAAGCCGTGAATTTTTATTTCTAGTACCGTCTTTTAAGATTATTTTTTATTAATACCTGGTAAGATAAAAGGAAGTTGTAAAAACCTGTAGGCCATAAACTTGATTGCCTAAAGCGGCAAAAGGAACATCAAAATAATTTAGAACTTCTAGCAAAAACATCATCTGATAAGCGGAATTCCAAAGGATTGATATCTCCCGCGCCAGAAATGCCAGACATTAAAGAGAAAAGGGAAATTTTCTTTCGTGAAGGTTCACGTTAAAAACATATTAAATTATTTAAAATGTATTTGTATTTATATTTATTCCTTGAAAATACAATTAAAAAAATATATATTTGTAAATTTATTTGTAATTTGTAAATAATTTGTATTTTTACAATCTTACTTTGTACATATAGTAGCCACGCAGTGGTCTTATATTTTGCGGATGGTCAAGGTTGCAAAATCAAGATGTTTTTGTTCATTATTGCTTTTTCAAAAAAAAAATCTTTCTTCATTCCATATTTTTTTCTTATAGGTCTCTGACGTAATGCTGACTGATTTAAAACTCTAGAATTTTGGAAAAAAATGCTTTAGGCTTTCAGAACCTACGAGGTCAGAGGTGCATCTGTTTGTTTCGAATTGTCATAAATTTGAAATTCTTTTAATTTCTCTTTCCCCTGTCGGTACCACACTGTCTGACTAGATATAATCGATTTATTTACTTCCCCAATCCACTTAAAATTCTTCAAATTTGCATAAAATCCCATGAGCTCCCTTTTTTTTTAATAATTTTTGAAGAACAGCTCTAATGAAATTCCTCTTTAATTTGAACTTTTAAGGAAATTACTCATTCGTAATACTCCCATTATACGGCTCGTTCCAAGTGAGTTAAACGTACCCCATTTTGCAGCAAATTCCTTGAGCTTTCAAGATATACAGGGTGTCTACTAAATGATGGCATTAATTTCAGAGGGTGAGTTCTTGTCACATTTTACGGAAAAAAAGTTCTAATAAATGTATGTTCAACCTTGCTTCAATTTTGTGATACAGAGTGTCAATTATTTTTTCGGTTTTTCATAAATATTTTCGGACGAAAGAGCAATATCTCGATGAAATTTAGTATTCAAGAGTTTTCCGAAACGAGAAATTCAAATATAATATTAGTTTTACCGCAATATGTAGGGGGCGCCACTTGCAGTAACGTTTTTATGTTAAATTTGTCCTAACATTTTTAGGATTCTGTATTTGGACTTCTAATAAATTATGTTTTGTTCCCCCATCAATTCTAAACAAAAACAGTATACCTGGTCGAACATTCTCACAGCAATGGTTTTCGAGATATCGACGGTTAAACATTTCTTTACACATATTTTATCAAAACATTAATTTATTAATAAACATTTAATAATAGTCTCCTACATACTGCGCTAAAACCAATATCATTTATAAATTTCTCATCTCGGAAAACCCCTAAATACCGAATTCCATTGAGATATTGCCCCTTATGTCCAAAAATATTTACGAAAAACCAGAAAAAAATGATAACCTGTATCACGAAAATAAAGCAAAATGGAACATACCTTTATTAGGACTTTGTTTCGTAAAATGTGATAAGGAATTACCCATTGAAATTAATACCATCATTTGGTAGACATTCTGTATTTAAGCCAAAGGGGTACGTCGTTCATTAGAATTGTTATTAGTTTTTGAGGAACAACTTAATGAAATTTCAGTCTCTTATTCAAAATGTATTTATTTTTACATTTATTTATGGCAAATATCAATGCAATTACCTAGTGGTTCTACCTGATTGAAAAATGACTAAAATTGAAATTTCACAATAACCCCAAAAGCCAAAAACATTCATGCACATTCCGACTTCCGTATGATTTGAAATGCAAATTTATGAAATACAAAAGTTGAATGAATACAAAGGTTCATTTCGTTGTTTTCGTGTATCTGGTCTTGGTAAAGTCTTTTTTGCTAATTTTTAACTTTTATACGGGGTCTCTATTTAATAGCCTCTCAGACTTCTATGAATTTGTGATTTCATAAAAAATCAATTAGGGGGATGAATATGAAGCTAATGAAGGTACATTTTAAAATCAGTGACAACCCTACGGGGTGTCCCAAAAAAGCTGTGCGTTATAAAGGGCAATATTTTTACATGGGACTAGATACATTTTTTCCATCTAATAGAATCCTTTTTTGAGCCTATGTTAGTTTCTAGAGTTTTTTACCCTGAGATGCAGTGATATGACACTATGACGTTTAAAGTGCAACTTTAAACATTTGCAGTGCCGTATAAAAAAATTAATATCGCGGTTAGTTTAAGTTAGTTTTTGATCATTTTCGGATGAATTCTCATATATGATCACCTCAGCAGACACGAATGCTCATTTAGTGAAAATATATACAGAGCATTCACAATAACAACTCTAATTTGCAGCGTTTCACCGTCAATTTTCTTGTTTTTTTTTTTCAAATAGGATAATGTTTTTTATTATGTAAGACGAAAGAAAGTTAAATTTGCTTCATTTCGGCATAAAATAACGTCATATTTATCTTAGTAGCACCCGGAGTGCGAGGGATTGTTAAATGGACACCTTATGTTGCTTGGAAAATTTCAAACACCAAATCTGTTGTAACATGAGCGTTCTAAGGCATTCTCGAACATGCACATGTCGAATTAATCAACACGAAGAAAGCTGTAAAGTCCCCGCCCATGGAAGTGCAAAAATCGGACTTTAAGCCGCACATTAGCCAGCAACAATACGGGAAAACAGTAGAAGAAAACGAAATGGTACTTGCACCATTGTACCATATTTGATTTATGCTTTTAAGGTTGCAATGGCCCCGTATCAAAAGAAAAGCATTCCTGAGCATTACACACGTCTCATTTTCTTGGAAGTTGACGTGAGGGCAGCAAGAGTGATGACAAAAATGGCGAATTTGATCCAATTTCTAATCCGGACAATGAAGCCAAATAATACAGAACAAATCCGGAAACAGTGGCTGATATTACCAGTTAATTCAGATATTTGTTTCATACTTGCGGTTGGATAACTGACTCATGCCAACCGAGTGCAATCTAATTATTCATTTGCCATATAAGCTCGAAAAGTGTGTTACAGATGTGAAGTTATTACACTCACTATTTATTACACGATGGATCTGACACACATATTTTTTACAACATCCCGATAAGAGACATTTTTTGAATTAGTGTTTACCCATATACGAAGTCATCGACCTCTTAAACTACTAAAAGTACGTACGTATTTGACGTGCACTATTCAAATATTGTCGTTTTGAGAGTAACATACGAATGTCAATATTAACGTATCGTACCTGTGAATGTTTGCAGACGCATTTTATAATGTTTAAGCGCATTTTGATTTTTTTTTTGCTTTATCTGAGGCTTAAATGCTCAATAAGTTAGAGAGGGAATTTGTCATGAAATGCCGTTTGTGTGTTTGTTTGCTGGGATGTTTCGAACAATGGCTTTCGTATATCAAATGCGGCTTCATCTAAGATAACGTCCAGATAAGATTCCTATATAAAATTTTAAGATAAATTCCGTGCGTGGCGCCTGGCGTACACAATATCTTACATGGGGGAAGACAAGTGCATGTACGTAAATGCCATGAAATATAACCACTATAAATATGTAGCAATATGTAAGCAAGGAGACATACACGTTGGGTAGTTATCTCGGATATTTTCTTTATGAGAAAAGCCAACCAGAGGGTCAATACTGCCGAGGTTGCTGATCCTCTTCGTGCCTTCTTACAGAATTTTGCAACGGTGCAGTCAAAGATTTGATGTGATTATTTCAATTACTTTTTGCACCTAGGTACTGAAATACTCTTAATAATTGGGGAATTTCAAGGAATTTTGCCTGGGACAACAGAGAGTGGACAAACTTCCACCCTACATTACCGGAACCCGGTACATCATTTACTCTCATAGGAAGGACACATATTAGAAAAAAGTTATTAACTTTCATTCACAAAATATCACTGTAACATAGATCAATTAATAAATTTGTTCTCTTTGAATATGCCTAATTTTCGAAACGATTCTACGAGGAACAAAGCCGTACTGAGATCAGAAATTGCTGAGCGACATCGCTACGCCTCGGAGAGTTAACCAATCGAGGTGTAAATTTGATTGTTTATACTGAAGGTTTGAGAGGTTGTTTGGTCTGAAATTCACTGAAGTAGAAGGGCCACTTCTGATGATACAGTATTAAATGATGATAAAGCAACCCTCTAAATGCGCTTTCTCCAACTTTTAACTAGGTTTATACAGGGTGTACCATGTCGTCATTGAGATGTTTCAGGGGCCGATAATACCCCGCAAAATAATAAACAATTGTTAATAGACCCGTGGTCAAAAACGTACCTTTTCGATATACGGTATGGCCAAGTTTGAAAAAAATGTTTAGATTTTTTCACGTAACGCCTTGAGTAAAATTTTTTTAAATGCGAAACGTCACAAATCAAAATAAAATTATTAAAATGGCTGAAACCTAGCCATGACTATTAGATTACAGACTCGAATGAACTTTTCTATGTGCGTCGACAGATATTTTTTCAAATTCTCTGAAAACAGTGATAGATACGAAAATATTGCAAGAGACAAAAAGAGTAAAGAATTGAAAACGAAATTCTAATTTGCAATTTGAGTTCACACAGAGTTTTCAAAAAAAAGATACAAAACATAAAATGGTACATAACCTTGAAAGATATACCACCCTGTAGAAAGCTATCCACAATTTTGCAATTTAGTTGTACAAGTTGATAAAGGAAGTAGGTGTAGGAAGTTACCTAACATTTAACTGAAGGCATTCGTGAGAAAACGCAAAATATGAGGAAAAAATATACAATTTTGTCACCCTCTATACGGAAAATGGTGCGTTTTTAAACCATGGATTTATTATCATTTTTTTAAATCACTTTGCAGAGTTCTATCCCTCCCTTAAATATGTCCATGATATGTTACAACCTGTATTACCTTTCTGTTTTGCTCTGTCTATAAACAATATTCGAAAAATCATTCAGCCTAAAATTTATTGGTATAGCTGAATCATTTATGAAGGTAAAGTATTCTCTAAAGCAAGAAAATCATTAGTAAATTTTCTTTTAAAAATACATGACAGCTCTCGAGAATAACCGCAGCTTCTGATCTCTGTCCTTTCTTAATATTTTTCTGGAAACTCTTCGTAACCTCTCAGTATTTTGCGATTAATTCAGTGACGTACTGTGCGTCTTTATGGTTAAGAATTTGGTACTTTAATTCTTTAAAATTCACCAAAAACTATCTCGAAAATTGTTCTAAATATTTCACCACAAAAAACAACACATACGTCATGTCTCTTAAAATCGAATCAATTCATATGAATTTTATATAACATATAATTTTATTATATTTGGGGAAATAAAGAATTTGGCTCCGCCACTGAAATTGACGAATTCGACATTTGCAATTCCAGTATTTCCCAAACTGAAAAAATACCGATTAAAACACTCATCTGATCACAACCAGAACAAGGTCTAATAGCGAAATAAAATCAAACCGAGTGCAATTTGATTATCAGCTCCACACGTAATTAATATAGTATTAATTAGTATCGCTAATTAGATGCCCATAATGGATTCTGTATCTCCGAGTAAGTTACTCAATTAATATCGAGATTACGTTGACTAATTCCATTTCGTCCATAGCTAATTAGGTGTTAAGATGCCTGAAATTGATGTTATGACATATCGGTAGTTGGCCGGGAAAGTAGTGCTTAAATCGGATAAAATCACTTGTAATGGTTCGAAACATAAGTTTTTCTACATGTTTCTGTAACCTATCAGGATGAAAAATGGTCCTAAATTTCCCTCTAAAAATCCCAATCATAGATAACATGGGCATGTGCTAACATGCGATATACATATGCTCGTGCCCATTGTGATCCTTATTCCCCTGATTAAAAAAACTGCCTCACCCCTTTTTACTCATAAATTATGCTAGATTTAAAGGGGGAGTTTCATAGAAAAGCTTCTTTTCGGACCCCGTATAATTGGTTGGGTCTTGTCATCACGGGGGCCTTAACATGCATATATGCATATTAAAAAATGTGATCACTTCATACTCGTCTACTACTAGACAATAATGAATTCGATAGAAATAGTTCAGCTAGTATGTTATTTTCTTCTCGAGGTTATTTCAGAATTTCATCCAGTAATGGATGTTAGAGATCCATATGTAGTAGGTGTTATGTAAAATTTCACTGAAGTGAAAACGGGACATGGGACTACAATCTTATAAAGACAACATATGTAACGGTACTTACCAGAAATCAACGTGCCGGCGTAGTGGCCCCAAAAGGAAAATCTGGCAATCAATCCAGAAAACACGAAAATTCCGTTCTTCACAGAAGCGAAGCGTTTCATTGGCGTGTCGTTCTGGCTTTAACAGGAATGGTCGTCTGCTGTAAGTAGTAAAAATTATGTAATATTTTCCTGAGTTATGAACGTCTAGGCCTTTGTAGTTTAAGCAAATGACCAATAATTGTTCCATGCAAAAGACAGCGGCGTCACACCTCTTATTAATTTTAATTCGTGCCCAAACAGCTCTTCAAAAAGAGCCATAAAATAGGAAAACAATAACCTTGTGAAATGTAAAATAGGCCATAAATTTAACTGAAAATCTCATCTGCCTCGAGCCATTTGTAAATGGTAAAAGCTGATTATGTTAAACACATCCAAATATTAAAACAATTCGTAAGACACGCATAGTTAAAATTGTTTATGAAATATGGTCATTTTCGCTTTAATGATGCTCCGAAATGACTTATAAAACGCCTATTTTGACTTTAATATTCGCTGGGAGTTATCGTGGAAACTGTGTCAACGTTAACGTTAACCTCTAAGTCAATAACTTGCGTTTGGACACGCGTTAAGAGTGCAGTAAACGCATTTTACGACTTATCTCTAATGAGACAAAGTATTTAGCGGTAAAGAATACAAGAGTAATTAATTTTATTAGGAATGTAAATGTCTAATAAAACAGTCAAATAATCCGTAAAATATATGAGAAACTGAACATCTAACCTTAATAGATATTGCTCAAAATTGGGCGGCTAAAGTTAACAGTGTCGTTTTGTTTTATGTTGTTTTGGTAGTTTTTAAAAAATTTTAAATTAGGATTTCTTAGTTTTTACAAAACGAAAAGACCCATAATAAAACCATCACAAGAACTATTTTACCTGGAAAGCAATTAAAAAGTTCATTGTTATCATTCTCAATATACACTCAGCATCAAGTATATGTGTTGAAAGAAAAATTCTTATCGCGTTTTCAAATATAAAACGCATACAGGATCGATAAGATGCTGGAAAGTCCATATTTTCATCGAAACTGGTGTTTTTTCATCATATTGAGTCATCAAGTTTGAGCATCTCCAGATTGCTAATAATTATCAGAATCTAACATCTTTTTTCACATAATCGAACACCCAGTAGAATTTTTTGCAAGCTACAATATACCTCATTTAATTTTTGAGATATCCGAAGTTCAAATAAAAAAAAGTAGTTCTCTTGTTCAAGTATTTAACGTACACTCACTTTCACATGAAATACACCAGCTAGTAATAATAATTAAGTATTGTAATTTTGGCAAAATAATGCTTCATAACACAATATCAAACGATCAGAGTTTCAGTGAAAACAGAAAATAATATTTACTCATTGAAAAGTCAATAATGAGTGACATCGCCTTGTACAGCAATGCAAGTATGTACTCTTCGCAGCATGGTCTGCAACAAATGATCAATATCTTCCTGAGGTATTTCATTCCATGCTACCTCAAGGAGTTATATGTCATGCGAATTGTTTGGAGGTCTCGGTAAGTTTCGAAGGCGGTGATGCGTCATGTCCGAAAGATGTTCCATGGGTGATAGGTCTGGTGACCGTGCAGGCCAAGGCAACATGTCCAATTGTGTTTATTCCAGGTACCTTCGAGTAATGTTCGCAGTATGCAGCTTTGAATTATCTTGTTGGAAAATGCCATTTAGTAAAGTATGCTTGAAGAGTTCTAATACTACTTCAGTATATTGTTAATGTATTATTCTGACCTTTCTATAGATTTCTATACACTCTGTTATGATGCATTATTTTGCTAAAATTACAAGGCTTAATTATACAGGCTGTTCCATTTAAAGCTGTGATTAAAGATTACTCAAAAACGGTATGTTGAATGAAAAAAGATTTTTAATAAAAGTTGTGCGATAAACAGGGGGACATGTCATGAAGATAGTGACTTTTAGCTAAAACATCATTCTAAGGTATTTTAAGGGCAACTTTTTTTTCACACGGCAACCCCGTATTTTCTTTGCAGATCCTTGTAGACCTTCACAGAACGAATACCTTTATTTGAACTATTTTCTTATTAGACGTTTTTCTGCAGAGTTATTCTTGATTTTTATCCAATTTTTGAGATAGTTTAAAATTTCCATTTTTTTTTCTAAAAAAAGCTTTGCAAAGCACATTCTGTTTAAAACTCATAACAATCCAACTATCTAATAAAAAAAATATTTTCTTAAAATTCCTCTTGTTAGTCTCCCTCATAACAAGGTATACAGGAAATCGATGTAATTTTTCCGTCGGTCAATCTAATTCTCTTTGTGTGAAATTATTAAAAAAATATTCTTTTCATTTCAAAATTCAATAACAGAAATGGATCGCTACACTTTGAATGAAAAATTAGAAATAGTTCTTATTTGTGGAGAGACTGGAAGAAGTGTTAATTGGGCAGTAGAACTTTATGCCAAAAGATTTCCGGATGAAAGAGTTCCCTGTTGAACGACTTTCAACAGTATCATTAAAAATTTCACAGAAACGAAAACGGTAGAAACAAGAAATGCAATCGCTCCCGAAGTGCAACGCATGAAGGCAATCAAATAGTAATTCTTGCAGCTGTTGCCTTCGATCCCCATGTAAGTTGTCGTTAAATTGTTGCTGACTCAGGAATATCAAAAACAAGTACCCAAAGAATTTTGTAGGTGAATAAATACCATCCTTATCACACTTCCTTACATCAGGAATTTCATGGAATTGAACTTAAAAATCGAGCCAATTTTCGTAATTAAGCAAAACAACAATTAAATCAAAATGCAAATTTCCTCTTCAACGTTTTGTTTTCGTACGAATACACATTCACAAACCATGGTCCAGTGAATGGCCATAATCTGCATTTTTATAGTGCTGTAAACCCACAATGACTTAGAGAAGTTGAACATCAACTATGGTCAGTGAATGTATGGTGCGATATTATGGGGGAATACTTAATCGGACCTTTTTTCGTTGAAGGAAACTTGAATGGAGAAATGTACCGCATTTCTTGCGTAATAATCTTCCGGAAGTGTTAGGGAACATTTCACTTGTGACAAGATGGGTGATGTGTTATCACCATGACGATTGTCCAGCTAATTTTGCTACAATGTCTCGTGGAGTTCTGGATGAAATGTATTCAGACCGATAGATTGGACGAGGCGGTCCAGTGAACTGGCTTCCTAGACTGCCTGATCTGATTTCACCAGATTTTTTCCTTTGGGATTTTTTAAAGGACAAAGTTTATGCAGAGGTACCAATAACTGCAGACGACATAAAAATGAAAATTGAAAATGCGTGTCAATTGATAAACGAGGAAATGTTACGCAGAGTAAACAATTTTTTTGAATATTTGCTTCCTCAAGTTGCTCAAATTAGGATTTTAAATTAATTTGTTAAAGATAGATAGATTTTTATGAGTTTTAAACAGAATATACATTGCAAAACTCTTTTAGGAAAAAAAATGCAATAATATCGACCATCTCCAAAATCGGACAATATTCAAGAATAACTCTGCAGAAAAACGTCTATTAAAAAATTGTTCAAATAAAAGATATTCATTTTTTGAAGGTCTATAGGGATTTATAAAAAAATACGGCGTTGCCATTTGCAAAACCAAGTTCCCCTTCACATGGCCTTAAAATGACGTTTTGGCTAAAAGTTACTATCTTCATGACATGTCCTCATTACCGGATAACTTTTCTTTAGAATTTTTTTTTCATATAACGTATCGTTTTTGAGTAACTTTCAATCACAACTTTATATAGTACACCCTGTATATTATTATTATTGGGTGATACAATTGATACGGAAATGAGTACATGCATGTTTGTCTATTGAAATCTTGTGAGAAAATGCTAACTTCACTTGCAATTTGGGCAAATGTCTGGGTAATGGTTAGAGCTTAGCGAGTGTTGAGAACAACGAAAATTTCTAAACTTAAAGGAAAAGTGTTTCGTGGGAAACATGAATATTTCTATAGCCTCTAGAATAACCTTTATGATAAGTGACCCACATAAAAGTAAAATTCAGAATCAGGATCATAGTAATAATGATGAGACATACAAGCAATAAATTCGCTTATCTTGTAACAATATTCCAGATAAGTTGGTGAAGCTTAGTGGACATGACCTTAATCCGTTATCTGTGTCTATTACTTAACTTAATAATAGTGACTTTACAAATTGTACGGATTAAGACGTTTTTGGACAAAATTAAGGTATATTTCTTACAGTGCACGTGGAGATCGAGTATTTAGCATGACGCTAATTGATTAGGTCGCACAGAGCTAAATCGGGAGCGTTTACGGGCCAGGGACCGCCACAGAACTAGTTTGAAGTTCGAAAACACCCTGTATAATAATGAAATCCGCCGTCAAAGTACTTACTAAGTTATTCGTCAAAATGTAAATCGTTCGTTTTAAATGCGCGTTTGCTCAATAATAATTAACAACAATTTTCCCGGTGCCAGATGTGCATTTGAAAAACAGTTGGTGTATCCCGTTTCTCCTCTTCTGATAATTCATTTGTTTAGAACAAACGAATCTGTTTACGCCTTTTAATTCAATTGTTCCGCGTTTCGTCAAGTTCACTTGGTCGGAGGAAGCTGAAAGCGTTTGCATAATTGGACAGTCAGTCCTTACATTCAAATGTATTAAAGAGATTTTGTTCTTAGCGAAATTACGATAAAAAGCTGTCAGTAATGTGTGTAGCAAGAGTCGTAGTTTAAGCTGGTATTATCAGACATAATATACTTCTTATGGTAATAGAGTAAATAACCCCCCTTAGTTACTCTGGGAGAAGCAATTTAACGAACTGTATTTGCAATATACCAATAATCTACAAAGTTGATAAAAGTCTTGTCAACTATACATATATAGAGCTCTCACCTTAAATGATAGTCAATATGCAGTTCGTCGACCGATTTTCGATCTTCGAAATAATATTCCAAATAAACATGTCTTTTTTTTATTTGAGAATTGAGTTAATTTGTACGTTTTTGCTTTAATTACAATCAAGTCCATGTATTTCAGACTACAAGGAATCCTTACATCCCCTATATTGGTTTCATATAGCGTAAGTAAACCGCGTATTACACCGTGTTTAAGACCAGAAATTTTTTTCACACTATTTATCAATACAATATTGCCTCCAGGGCTACCTCACTGCTCCTATATATGTATAATAATTTTCTACCTTGCCAGACGTGACGGATTCAAGTGAAAGGGTCAAAGTAAATTATCTCATAGCGCCCAAGACTAACTAATTTCCTTCTTAAAATAAGTGATTTGTTTGGATTTGAGCTGCTTTCAAACCATAGACAGGATATTATGCAGGTGTCTGCACATGCCTCGAAATAATATACGACCATCCTGTATAGCAGCATGGCGCCTAATTCCGAATTCAGTTCGAATTGATCCGAAACATAATATCGAAATGGTAGTCCATTTGTCTGGCGTAAATGAAAAAAAATCGTGTTAAAAGCCTACACAATTTGTCCATTTGATAGCTCTTATTTATCGGAGTAATAAAAGTTCGTATTAAGGGTGTTCAAACGAGGACCTAAAACCAGAATTAAACGCAAATTATAAATAAAAACATTTCTAGGGAGGCTTAGTTTGAACATCCTTAATAACGTAAATATCTCTCAGTCATGTATTAACGATATTGTGTATATCATTTCACATGCAACTTTTAAAGGTGTTTGGTTTTTATTTACCAAACGCCTATTGGGCGTTTTGCATAATCTTTAATATTTATTATATTTGATTGGTTACAAATGGCTAATTAAAGGAACAAAAAAAAGTCGATTTGAATAACATAATGTTCATTGATTTTAAATTTATTCGGTGTCTCTTATTGGTTTCCTGTAACAGATATCTGGCAATTATTCATACGTGTTTCTCTGCTGGGTTGACGAATGCCTTCAGGCTCTATGGGAATTTAAATGTTGTTCTTGTTAACGAGGAAATATTACCTCTTTGGTGAGGGAAAAAATGTGTTTCATGTGACCATAGATAGCTTAGTGCCTGTAGCGCCAGAACTTTTGAGTTACCTAGAAGATTGTCTAAGCACGTGCACACCATGAGGACATCTCACCGCTTGAAGTCTTTAGATCAGAGGCCTGTCAGGAATCTAAGCAAAGAAGTGAATATGCATGAATCACGTGAAAATTTAAAAGGCAATTGGGAAAGTGCATAATAATCCTTGCGCAAGAAAAATTAGTTAGAGACAGATGACAAGATTGGAGGAAAAAGCGAGATTATGCGGATATGAGGGAATGATAAACTATTGTTTCATTAAATAGGATCCTTGAAATGTTTTTCTTGCTTTAAGGAGGGAAATCATTTCAAGCTTTAGTGCCCCTTAGAGAAGTTCTCATTGCTGGTGATCACTAGATTTCCGTTATTTACCAAGCCAAATACGAAAACTCTCCAATTATGCCAATCAAGCTGCCCACTATCGGTGCCGTTGTTGGCGTAAAACGACATAAACGAAAACAAATCATATGCAAAACGAATGACATAATTAGACTTCTAGATTCTTCCATTTTTCAATTGAATATGCATTAGCGAGGAAAAAAAACATTAAAATACAATACCTCAAGAACTAAATTTACTCAGTAATTATAGAAGATTGGAATGAAGAAATGAACACTAAGTGGGTCTTATCATCATAAATCCACAAGGTCGCATTTTTAAGTTTTTGCTTCCAAACATTTGCGATGAAAAAGAGTGTAAATTGTTATTGTAAGATCTTTTCAATTTCCAGAAGAAACTGTGACATTTGCTTTTTGTACAGAATCCTGTTCGTCAGTAATAGACTTCACCTTTTTAAGGAATTCTTATGAGATGGCGCGTTGTCAACACCTTAAAATACTCTATTTAGATTACAAAAAGGTCGATTCAAGTTATATAAAAAGCCAGATAAATTATTTGTTTAGAATATGTTACGATTTGCAATTGATGGAAGTTGTCGAAAATCCTAGAAATCCTGTCGAATTTCCCTTTGGCTTTGTTTAAAAGTTTCCCATAAGCGTAATCCGAATGTGTCAGAAGTTTCGTAGGTTAAAAATTTCATGGGTCAAAAATGAATTAAAAATGGCAAAAATACAATATAATTACAAATTTACGTTAGTTAAAAAACCCATATTCAACAAAAACTTAGATAAGGTTAGATTTTAGACTAATTCCTTTTAAGCTTTATTTTAAGAATGCTTATTAAACACCGTTCCAGAGCGGTACACATGTTACTGATTTCCTAATCGTATCAGTGACGCAAGGCCGAAGGTTGTCAGAATCTGATATATAAATTTTTCAGAAACTACGCCATTGTCTTTATTACACCATTACTATTGTTAGGTCAGTTTCAATGTTATCAAAAAATTCTATTTAAGCACAATTCGAGTACATCTACACATACGGAGTATTTATAGAAATTTTTACGTGTTTTTTGTTTTATTAAGGACTGGGTGTAGTCACATTGTCAACTTTACGAATTACTAGCTAATTAAGTAATAACAAAAATAAAAAATATCTTAATAAGTCGGTTATGAAACCATTAAAAATAGACTCTTACTTCAGGTGCTTAGATCAACGATTAATTTGGAAGAAAAATTGTTGTCTCCGTCACAATTTAATATTAAATTTTTCTTGTGCATAATTTACATAATAAGTTAACAAATCCTGACTACTGGTCTAAATATTTAAGTCAACAGAAACTGGTATATCTCATAACAAGAGAAACCATAAAGGAAGTATCATAAGAAAAATATTTCTTACTTCGATTATGCCTTATTTGTTTGAAATGGGTACATAAATTTGGTTACAAAGTGGAAAGACAAATGAGAAAAGCAAGTTTTGCATAAATTTAAATATTGAAAATTACGGGGAATGGAGGAAGTACCGCAGCTGTTAATTTGAATGTAAGTCCTGGTACCTTCTGCTCGAGGAAGACATTTTATTATTAATTAGGCATATAATTGATGTGTCGGCATTTCAGGTCGTAAATTATTTATTTATGGGTTTCTATGCAAGCCCATAAAGCACTTGACACCCAGATTGGGCTGTCAAGCTCGTGCAAGCGTACGAAATTGATAACAATTCAGTTTTTGAGATACGAAATTAAATCTTCTGAAGAAGCTCGAAAATTAACTGTTTTTCAAAAAAATGCTCGAAATTTGTAATTCTTTACCGTTTCTTTAAATTCCATTAAGGACTCTGAATACTACTTGATAAAGTTTCATCTAACTAAAAATTGTTTGAAACCCCAAAAATGTTCAGATCCACCTGAGAGGTAATGAAAGAGACCCTAAAAAATTCAAAGAAACTCGAAAATTTTCTAAAAATTTACTTGAAAAATCAAATAGTCTTCCAAGAATTCTCTTTAATATCGCTTGGAAGCTTCTAAAAATACCTGAAAATTCTTTAAAAAAGAAAGACGATACCGAGATTCTGCTGTTACATTTATAAAAATATTTTGAGTATTTCAGAAAATCCACATTTTTCTTTGGTAAAGCAACGAGTTGTGAAGGGATGTATTTGGAATGTAAAATCTAGGGGAATTTCAGGTGATAAAGACGTGTGTAGCATATGTTTTTTAAAGCTGTAAAGTGAGGATATTTGGTCTTCAAGTGATATGTTTATGGAATTGGAAGGCTCTATAAATTAAAAAATGTGTTCCTTTTTTATGAGATAATAAGTAATGTTATATGAACTAACAAAATTTGCGATTTTTAAATTATAGATTGGGGCCTTTGAACTTGTCTTTTGCTCAGAAGCTTTTTTAAATTAAATTGTGAGAGCTTTTTAATTGGTTCCCATGGACATAAAAATGAGGATTAATGGTTAGTTTTTATGGCTTTAAATGTAGGGGCATTTAAGATTTTTCAAACTTTAAATTATGACCTGAAACCGGGGCACAATGCTCTTGAAGTTTAATATCGGAAAATGAGGGCTTCTAAATTGCTTTCCACTAATTGAAAAGTGAGGGTATGTGTCTTGTAAGGTATTCAAATTAGTATTAGTATAAGTGGTGCAATTATAAAATCTTCGTTGGCTTCAAAATTTTAAAACGTTGTAGATAGTGATTATGGCACAACGGCAAACTTCTTGTCAAAGAGAAAGAGACCGATAAGCAAATATTTACTTTGATAAGTGTAGTCTTGCAATGTACGTCCACTATAGTAATGACCTTTCCAATCTCAACGTCAAAAACCTTGAATCCTTAATTGAAACTACAGAATCTTCTTAGAGAAGAGAATTCAGTCGACTACAGCCATTAAAAGCCTTAACAAAATCCCGTGTCAATTTCCGAGAAGGTTCCATTACTTATCATAATTTGTGTTGACTCCAAGACTCCAAACACCTACTGCGGCGCAATTTGATACAATCGTGTTTTTGATCCAATTCAACGTACATTTTAATCTCCTCGGTTTAACAATGTTTGCAAATACCTCTGTTCATTCATTATGCGCAGTGCTTGAGAAAAACCACCACCAGGTGCTTATTCTGTAAAATAATACATACGCCAGTAATAGTACCAGTATCCTCGGCGTAGTTTAGCGCAAATAAACAATATGTTTGCAATTTTCATTAGCGTGGAACCAAGCTGTAGGTACCTTCATTAACGTTATTGACTTAAGAATTATGCTCCTAGGAAATTTTAAAAATAGCTTAGAGTTTTCTCAGACATGTTGTTGCCTCGTAGACACATAGTAATTGCTGGTCTGGAGGTCTATGAAGGTGTAAATGTTGTCCAAATTGGTGCAAATTGTGTCAAAATTAATATAATAATTTGTGGACGAAGGTAGTCTAACGGTAAAGTTATAAATATTTCCATTAGGATTAGATTGAAGCATACATCCATTCAGAAATATGTGGATTGTCAACTGAAAACCTCAAATTTGGAACCATCGAGTTAGATGAAATTACTAGATTCGGCAAACTACAGCCTCTATTATACAACAAGTACTCAACAGAAATTCTCGAATAATTTCCAAATTTCTCGAGCGGTTTCTTTACCCCAGGCCACGCCCCCGTCGGGGACCAGCCGGTCGACTCTAGGATATTGGCGTAGTGTTGGCCCATAGGAGACAGCTCAGGTCTTCTTCATAACTATAATATACCATGGTCGCATCTAATACTTATAACCTTCCAAACTTATGAAAGAACCTTCTGAGACTGTGATAGTACCCTCTCTCTTTCTCTATATAAAACAAATGGACCACGCCTTCCCGACGTTTCCCTAAGTGAAACATTGTTGCTAAATTGTCAAAAATATGGCCCGTCATTAAATTTAAATAATGCCCGTAGCGTGTTACATTGTGTAAATAATGCGCAGAGATTTCACGTTGATTTCCATGTCCAAGGGGCGCCTCCTATATTATTATTTTATAGCCCACTTTGGCTCTTTGAAAAATGATCCTGATAATCACGCGATGCCCGTGTATGCACGAGGCGAGAAAACAAAACCCCGGGCCCATAAATATCATCACAAGTTATTGAAATTTAGGTAAGGTAAGCAAAGGTAATCCGTGCATAAGTTGGACCTACGTAGTTATCCACTAAAGATTACCACTACCTAGTAACATAATCTAGAAGCGGCTTTTAGTGGAGCTTTAATTAACTGCTCAATTACTGAACGTCCAGATTTCGCAATCTTCAGAAAAAATCCGTGCTATTCAGTGGCAATTTACGCATTGTCGTTATTTTAAAACTACTTGAAAATACTATAAAATACGGGGATTAAACAGTGATTGCGTGAGATGATTGATAACCATCATCTGGGTTTTCCAAGCAAGCTATTACCAGAGTATTATCTTCATAAAATCACAGTAGGTAGGGAATCTCTTCAGTATGTCCCTTTCGCTTCCAGCATCCATACTAAACTTCTAGATTCAATTAACACGCAATCTGGTCGATCTTTAATTGGATTGGTCAAGACTAAACACGGCTTATCTTAAAACATAAAGCGCATGAAAATATGAAGTGGAATAATTACCATTTAACACGAGATGGACATTTGCAAAACGGTAGAGTGGCACCATGTAATTGCGATCTATTTACAACACTTTAAACACAGAGGTGAAGTCATGACAAGAACGCCGCTAGAACCTGATTGATTGGAGAGTGATAAGAAAAGAGGGTCTCCTTATGTGGTATCGCCCCTGAAATACGTTAATTGGTACAGGAGTTATAAGAACTTCATTAGCGGAATTTAAAAAGCACTTGTCTATTTAACAGCTATTGCTAAGAGGCTTCTTGTGTGGCTGGCCAAGTGCAGAAATGTTTCCTCCAAGATTACATCTTGACCATTTGTACCTGATTGTGTGTACCTACATACATGTATTTGGAATTTTTCCCAACCGCGCCTCCAATGGGTCACTTTTACTTCTCCTCTTGGAACTTCACACTCTTTGGGCCTAAGTGGCGTGCAAGAGTATTTTCCCAACATGATACTGCTCTTCTCCACCGAGAATCCTCAATGTCCATAGTGCTATTTGTTTAGTTTGCAAGAAGAATTTCTTCTTTACTCTTTTACCGGATGTTGGAATTAATGATGCACGATCGCCTGTTTAAATCGAGAATTAATTTGTTTGCAAATGAAGAGGTTAACACTTTGAGGAACGGCTGAGTAAGGAAACCCACTTGCCGATAAATCCATAATTGTTTGCAGATATTCGGATGAAAAATGTGTTTTTTTTTGTACATACATATGTACTCGTAAAGTAGAGAAAAAAGTATATTTACATTATTGCAGTTTTGAACCTACCTGGAGTATTTTTTAACTTTCGTAAGTTAGAAAATATGCTCCTGAAACGCCTCTATTTTATACCAATCAAGATTCAAATTTCCTGTCAGAACGGAAAAAGACTTATTTACAGTGTCGCCGTTATTTTTTTAAAACATTTTTCTGCATTGGAGCATTTTTCAGTCCCGTCCTTTGTGTTAGCAATTTAGCACACATCTACGCCAATGTTTATTTACCAATCATCGCGCGGGTTTTATGGTTTACTTAGAGCACTTGAAGGATTATGCTCTTTGGGAAATTAGAGAAAGAAAAGAGTCACTTGCCGTGCTGTAATCAAGACAAATTAGTAGATTTTGAGTGTTGATGTTCAAAAAAGTCGGAGCAGCGAAAGTTCATTCGGAAAGCTGCAATTAAAAAATATACATTTTTTTCTTGTAGGCACTCTCAAATGAGCGCAAGCCTGTTTCTGCTAGCTAAGGCACGAACTTGATTTTTCACTTATTTCACAGACTTGATACGCCTCTGGTTTCATTTTCAAACTTGCCCTTAACTATATCCAACACACCCCCTGCGACCGTAAACCGGCAAACATGTTTCATAACCGAATTGCCCAGGAACTGCTTTCATTCCCTCCCATACACATTAGCTGATTTATTTATGGACACCTGAATAGTCGGATCTAAGCCCGTTAGATTTCACAGAAAAAGGTAAAAAGAACGCCACGGGGAGCGGCTTCATCCCCTGTGCGTAATTCCAATAGATCATGGCCTTTTCGGTGTGAATTCCTCAACTTTAAAGGTATAATTGAGCCAGTTACATATTAAGGAAAATGTGCTATTTCGGAAAGTGGCGAAACATGCTGTTAAGCCCTTAAATCTACAATAGTTTGAATCAATATTTCACGACTTGTTAATTATCACCTCCAACTTGCCGGTTTACATGACCAATATCCAAGGGGATTTGCCTCCTGACAGAAGCGGCAATATGAAAGATGTATAAGTACCTCTAGATACCTTCACCCAACTAAGCTGTTTATTAAAATTGTGATTTATTGGAGCTAAAGTCATGCGTAATTGCCGAAAGTCTAATAAATCTCTATTAAATCTAGTTATAGAAGAGCAAACAGTATTAGTTTTTGAGATAATGAGGAATGTCTTATCGGATGGTGATTACATTTATTTAAATCTGCCAGTGAGTGCTGCAGCTGACTCATTTAAACCCAGCTAATTCTTTCAGTGTCTGAAAAAATGCTTTTGCAGGATTCGCAGTTTTGCAACTAACTTGAGCGCACACCCGAACCAAACAATACCAGTCAGTGACCCACGAAAGTGCCAATTCAGGTTAAAAGATACAAGAAATTAATAAAGTCTTTCGTACTTTGTATTTGCGATTATTGTATCAATGGGCATTTTAACGCCTATGGGCAACGTGGTGGGTACACTGCAGCAAGAACATTAATTAAATTTTAATAAGCCTTCGAAATCAAAAAGCAATTAGGCCTTTTACCGATGAATAAATCGACAATAAAGGTGTCAATAAATATGTCAATATGTTGGCAATAATGGGGTCGTAAAATGGCTTCGTACGGTTGTATGCGAAATGGCTTATTAAACGCTTACGCAAAATGTTGGGAGCGGGATGTGCCCGAAGACACCCACTCATCCGAGGGCCCCTGGTGAGCGCACCTGGAACAAATGTTGGTACTGGGAATTTCCGAAAATTACTCTGAAATCCCGATTTCGGTGGTCCGAAAGTCTGAAAACTTCAAAACGGCACGTGACAATAGTCTTTCATTGGATGAAGACTAAATTGTGTCAAAAGAAAAGAAAAAGACCAAAAACTGTGCTGAAGTGAAGTGAAAGCCCAAATAGTGCCCTGCATAACAATTATAAAACGAGTTATTTTTGGTAGGTCATGGCGGAAAATCATGTTTACGCGTAATTCCATGCCGACGACAGCGATATTCTCACGTAGCTTAAGAGCAGACCTGAGTAAGTGCCCTGAACTTAAAATCCAAACGTTCAGCTCTTTCTGAGAGAAGAGTTTTTAATACTTTGTTGGGTATGAAAAGTCTTAAAAATGTGGGAAACAAAGATTTATTCTTACCCCAAGGACCAAAATTTTATTTTCTCCATTATCTGCTGCTCCTCCACATGTCTATGAACATTTTTTTTCTTTCAGTTTCTCGTTTTTCTTTAGTTGCCCTCGCTGCTCTACACTACGTATCTCGTATTGTCTCTTTCTTTCTCACGCACTTTCCCACCCTCGTCTTATCTTCCTCTGATCTTTAATCATGATATCATAATTTAGATCATAAATCCCACCTGTAAAGGGTCACAAAACAATTCGACCTTCGAATTTTTCCGGTCAGCTGTTACCATTCAAAATATTATTTATACTCTTCTAATCTCTCAGTTGGCGGGATTTGTCTTTACACTATAACTGAGGGCTGAAAAGGAACGGTGAAAGGACCAAATCCGATAAAGCGAACAGCTTTGAAAGGATTATTTCGAATGTTGATTTCATAAAGGGCGAGCGCCTGACAAGGTACCAAGCTGAACTAATTCTTCACATTCGACTGGGCATTTAGGTCCTTTTATACTGACTGTTTCATTATTCTTTATCAGTCGGACACAGGGCCTTATTAGATGTAAAATAATATTGACTCGAGGGTACCTGTTAAAGGTTTAACACCTCGTACTTTGACCAAAGTTAATACCGACATAAAAGGATTTAGGTGCCATATTTTTATTACCTAAATTTTTACCTGTGGAAATTACGTGATTGGTAGCCCCAAAAAGCGAAACTGGTGGGCCCAATTTGAACTTCTGTTAGACGATTTACCTGGAATTGAGTCACAACCTTTCAGTTTTTGGGTGGCCTGATTCTTCTCTCATTTCGAATAAATCACCATGGGAATCGGCTAAAAGTGATAGCTAAATTGGGCTATATTTCTTTTATTTTATGGAGGTGACCGCACCTTGGGGCTGCGGCATTTTCGTAATTTAATTAACCCAGAGAAACCCGAAAAATTCAATTCTTCATAGTTGAGTCAATATAGTATGATTCACTCACCGAACAATATCTTAGCTTTACTATGAGAATTGTACGGTTCTGGTGATTATTGTCTTTCAATGCCGTATTAACATCTAAATGGTATACTCGGTTCGGTGAATTCCCACAGAGGTTTTGAACACTTTTACATGTTATCTCTGAAAGCTACAGCTTTCAGGATTTTATGTTCGATTTATTGGGTTACTAATTGATTTGTCGTCCTGCCCGAGGCGAAAGAATGCCACGAAGTTGTGGGAGATACGTTGATGATGATGATGATGATGTATCAGCACTTAATTTTTTTAGGAAAGGGTCTATAGGTTTTCCTATCAGAACGTAATATCTGGCATCAGTCCTGGAGCAAGTTTTAGCTCGCGCCATTTCACTGCCTTCCAAAGAAAAAAAAAAGAAAATTGCTACATTTTTCGATTCTGAAACGTGAAAAAGCGATGCACTTATTTAAAAATGGGCCCTTTTTCTGTCATAAAAAGTATTTCGAATTTTGGCTGTCTATGCCATGATGGGTCTCTCTACACCACTGGTTTACACAATCATTTGATATTAATTTGAACTTTTAACTAGGAATTCGTGGTTTAGGCATTAAAATTTTTGTTCTAAAATATTTTAAATGTTCGATAACTGAGGGCTTTCTTATGGTTGAAAGTCTTGCCCAGGGGTCCCCAAACTTTTTGAATATCAGGCCACATATGAATATATGAGCGGATCGGATATAAAGTTCTATACGAAAGTAATATTAACAAAATACTTTGTTAAATTTCAATTGTTTATAAAGATAGATAAAATTATCAAAGAAAAAATACAAATAGATATACACAAACATAAATATTTAATGTTGATGTGCTTGCTTTATGAATCTCCCAATTATTTTATTTATATTTGGTGTTAATGGTCAAAACAGTTTTCGAATAGCTATCAATCAGTATTGAACGGTTTTTGGTTTTACATAATTCACTTTGGAAAAATGTTGTTCACAAACGTAAGTTGTTACAAAAATAGAAATCATTTTTTAGCAAAATTTCTATTATTGCTACACTTATTTTTTGGTACCCAAAAATAAAAGTGAGTTAAATTTTCATTACAAAATAGAGAATCTAGAGAATTGTGAGATTACATATTTATCAATGGTAATTCTATTTTCACATCAACCACTCGTCACGAAGTACTTCAAACAGATTTTGGAACAAAACGAATATTTTTTTATATCTACAAAACCTTGAAACCGCATATGTAACTCGTTTTCTAACAGTACAATATTTTTAACACAACTTAGAGCTGAAAATGAAAATTTGTTTTTCACAATTTTCTGTAAATTTTTGCAAGAATAAAAATGTGAAAAATACTTTTGCTGCAATTGTTACTTGAAAAGAAGGAACTTTGAAATAATTTAATATAAAAAAAGGAGTTCGTAGACAAGTTTTCCTCTTCCTTGTAAGTTTACATTAAGAGACTTAAGATGACCAGTTACGTCAGTGGAAAATGCTATAAGGAATTTTAAATTTATAGAACTGACCTTAATTTTCCCTTCATCATTGCATCAATTCCATTTCGTAACTCAAAGAATCGGTTTAGCACTTTTGCACAGCTCGATGATCGCAACTCGGTGTGCTACAACAAATTGCCTTACGCAGATTCAATACGTTAACGAAAATTCTCTATGGTTAAATTCAGATTTTTTTGAAAATTCACTGGAGGACCTGCGACAGACATCACGTGTATTAAATTAACCATTTCTTCAAACAGCCTGTTGACTGAAAATGTTCGATACACTTTGATGTGACATTAATATTTAACTCGCTCAATAATTGTAAATTTTTTCACAATTAATTTGATTGTCGGCCTCGTGGACAAGTGTCAAAGGCCGGATTTGGCCCGCAGACCGTAGTCTGGTAACCCTTGGTCTAAACAATTATAGTTGCGGTCATCAATTCATAACAAATAATGTGGACATAACAAATACTGATATAAAATGTAGCAATTTCTGTTTCCTACCTCCAGCAGTAAAAACACATTATTTACCGCTTTTTAAGTAATTAAATTAATAAAACTTGATTGAGTAGGAGACAGCAGGTGCACTGGATTAACTTACACTAATCCAAACTCATTCACACATGTTTACAGAGCTCGAAAAAAACTTCTCAATTCAAGGATGTGAAATTTAACACTTCCAGCAAGATTCCTAAGGAATATTGAAAATACATCACAGTGGCAACGCTTTTAGTACATTTTTCTCAATTACGTCGTCGGACATGTGTTGAACGCTAATGTTTTTAACAGGCGCCTACCCTGTCACCTAATAACATAATAGCTTACGATACGTTGATATCAGGGCTTCATTAAAAGCAACGAGAATTATCGGCTTTTTCACGCTCTTCCCATTTTAATCTGTATCTCTCTTAAAAGGAATTGTGAACTGATTGAAGGGCAATAAATGAAATCGGAATCTATTTCTGTATAGGTTCCAATCGGTTCAGTTTTATACCTTCGGAAAGAGCTTTTGGGTTTTAGTGCGTTACCTTCAAAAACTTATCGCTATGACACTACTACACACTACACAAGGTGCTAATCTGCAATTAACTACAGAGGATAAATTTTTATTGATGGACAGTGTCAATGGACTTCGGGCTCAAAAGAACTATTTAATCTTGACGCCATCTGGGATAATAAATGGAATGCGTTGTTGAAAACTCTGTCAAGATAATGGTATCAAGCAGTATTTCAAACCGAATTTTTTGCAATTTAATTACGCCTTAATTATTATCGATTAAGTAGTAACACTCCAGTCATGTCCTGCAATCTCTGATACGTCTAGACAACACCTTGAACACGATACTCCTATGCCTACCCTTATAGCACTCTCTGTGGGAGTGAACCACAAGTAATCGATACTCGAAATCAATAATACTCTCCTCTAACCATTTATCATTACGAAACAGGAATTGTTATGTAACATTTTTCGGTACGCGAGTTGAGAACATTATTTATAAAAATCGATATTAATCTTCATTATATTAATGACTCGATTCTTGTAATTGAACTTTAAGCCATTTAAAACTTGCATCATTTGAGATTATTTATTTATTTCGACTCTACATGACATTAAGTGCTAAACCTTTAGCGAACGGAGTATTTACATGAAAATAATGTGAGCTGAAGGTGAGGTACTTACAAGTTGAAATTTCCATATAAGCACGTCCCACACGCAGGCATCAGTTTACACAATAAAAGACAAAATTCCTAAATCCATCAGCGACATATTTCATCGGAAACATCATTCTTACAAGGGACTTATGTTAAGTACCCAAATCCGATACCTGTATAAATTTTATTGCTTCAACAGTTTTGGTCTTGTACACGGCTTTTGTTTCAAATTTATTGTATTCATTTGGTGAGCAATTTCTAATGCGATTTGCATCTGAGCAGTTGTGGGAACTATCCTGTAAATGGGGAAGTTTGCGACAAGCCGACAACAATGGTGGAAGTGCAACTAGAATTTTTTAGATCCTTCAAGAACGTTCTAGCACGTACTGTCCGTCCTGACTCGGTCTCAAAATTATTTAAGTTAATCAGAAAACTCTATAATCACCCATTTTCGACGACAATATAACTTTCTTCTGTTTGAACCTTTTTGAGCTGCTTCGACCATGGATTTGTCTGTTGTTGAATTTGTTGGATTAATTTGAACTATCCTGACAAATCAGATTACCTGTAGGTGAGTTTAGGATAGTTCAGGTCAGTGAAAAACCAGGGAGAAATTCAGAAACTATCAAATTATTTCGCTTTGCTTCATCAAGTATTTTATTTCTTCGTCTCCATCATCACCTCATTTACCCAAAATTGAAGGTTATAACGTGAAATATTTCATCTTTCTCTTTCTTCACTTACTTCATTTGGTACTTTGCTTCCATGGCGTTCTCCATCATCTTTACCATTTGCTTCATCATCTTTTTCAGCCTCTACTTTCCTCTTTAACTGAATAAAGGTTTCTCTACACATTAGTTTGCAGAAATTCATCTCTTTGGCCAAAATTGAAAGTCATTTCATTTGATAAGTCAATTATTTTACACATTCACAATTTAATGATCAAGGAAAGCCGAATTGTAAATCTGTAAAAGTTCTGAGGAAGTTGTTTCCTTATGGGGAGTCTGAAATTACCCAGTTTTCCAGAATATGGGTTCTAAATTAAAACTTTCCGTGAGGGAATTAAGCAGATCATACAATGGCTGTTTCCTCATCGCTATTTCCTGCTTCCAGAGCATCACATATCGCAATCAAAGGACGAAACTGTTTGTGATTTTTTTTTACTTCGGACCGAACCTTTAGAGCCAACACTTTCATGGAAAGGCAGATGGAAAATACTTCCATCCGCATCTGTGTTGATATTCGTTTCCCACGAATTAAACTCACTCGCTCAATTAAAAACGCCACAACAATAAAGGTTTTATGGCTAGGATTATCGATTTAAAATACCTCATTCATCGATTAGATGCGAATATTTTATCGATAACACTCTAAGTCGACTTGGCAACAACGTGATAAGTTACGATGTAAACATCGGACTAAGTAACACTTCAAGGAATACCAGAGATGTACCGTCTCTGAGACGCGACGGAACCATTTTTTCTTCACTCTCAAAATGTATCTGCTTACATCCATGGCGTCTTTGGGTACTTGTTACAACGAAATGAACAAAACCGGAACAAAATTTGCCACTAATAAGTGTTCGGCATCGGTAGTGGTCGCGTGTTGGTGGATATGGTGCCAAATCTGGAGAAGTTACTTAGCAGACACCAAAGGTTGCTTTTTTAAAATAAATTTTTTAGTGTGATGTATTACGCATGTCTTTCTCTTACATTTACATTACCTATCTTTTGGATGAGACGGGAAACGCCGTCAGCCACACCAAAAAAGTTGACTTTCAAAATGATCAAAAACACTTATCTCCTCCTTCATAAATTACTTCAAAGTTGCTCGCGATTTCCAGGAATAAATATTAATTTTCACGAAAGTGCACCTAGATTACATTAATACACGTGTTTCTTAAAAAGTATAAACAAAATATGGAAAACTTTTATTGTGAGGTGGTTTCTCGCAAGAAGGAATGCATTCGTGATGTAAACAGGTTGGAAATTTGTTTGTGAAATACCCATTTACATGCCATGATTAATTCTTCGCAAAAATGCCTGATGAAAGTGCCTATATAGCGTGCTTGGCTTGGTTAAATATTATTTGCAAATTTCCCTATCTTGATATGTGCAGGTTTCGGTTTAAGCATAGAGGGTCAGTTCGGATAATAATTTCTTGCTTGCTGTGCTAAACAAGCAGGAAAACAGCATTTTATGTAGAAACTGTTGTCAATGGCAAATTTTTGTCCTCATCGACAGTGTGCCACTCAAGTTGAACAGATAATTGTAAAAGATTTTTTCCACTTAATTTTTGCACCTTCACGTTTCTGTTGGCACAGCTGAAATTTGGAATTCAATCTGGAAATATTTTTAGCAACTCTCCAAATCAGAATTAAATCATTCAGTTGTCGTCGCATTAAATATATTTTAAATGGGCACACGCCGCCACTGCTTATGGGATTATATATATATATGTACGTGCAAAGATACAGACGTTCAAGACCACCTTATCAAATTCTACCAGTGTAAATTCATAATATCTTTAATACTGTAATGAACCCAAGGATACTGCCATCTTCATCCCTTAGAAACCAAAGGCGTGCCCGGTCTAAGAGGCAGAGGTGTGCCAGGCTTACTTTAAAAAATTTCGAATTCGATTCCGAACCAACTTAATATGTTTTTTTATTTTAAATATACACGTCACTCTATGGGTTTTAACTATCTATTGTTGCAAAAATAGATGTTTCGTCAAATTGAAGTTTAATGTTTCAGTAAAATCAACGCAGGAGCACTAATTTAATACCTATCAGTACAATTAATTCTCGAAATTGCCGGAATTCCTGGGTGTTTTGCGATAATCTCTAAAAATACATAAATTAATGCTCGTAATTCGGGCTTTTACGCAAGTGTGAGGAATTTTTATATTATTTCTATAGTTCCTCCTTATCGTACCGTTTTGCAACAAAAATATTTTAACAAGGTAAATGGTGCACTTTTATTACCTTTTCGGAATGTGTATTGTAACACCGGCTTTGGCGAACTGCGTGGATGCGGGTTCGCCATACGATAAAGCTGAAAAATCTTATTAGAGTTTCTTGCGTTTGTGATGTTTTAATTTTTAAATGCGTTTAAATGACAATACAAAAATTCGAATTTGAACAGACGACGTTGCAGAGAAATTGGTAATTTTCTGACTCTGCAGTACCGGCGACTGCCACGGACCTACCAAGGAATAATAAAAATTCTGGTTGTGACAAGTGAAAACGGTCTCAATATCTGCATTAAGATTAAATTTAACTGTCCTGTCTTAATTAAAAAGACACTATTAAAGAGGCAAAATGAAAACCGGCAATAACCTGTTGCAGCAGGCGGTGTGAAAATTTAATGCGATAAAGGGGCATATTCAAATGAAATTGAATTCCTCATTTATGACTTCAAAATCGATAAATCCTTAATTGAATTCTTTGATATTTTCTACAAGGTGGCCGCAGTGGAAGGGTTTCATACCCTTTTTCTACAGGAGCAGTAACCCCCGTTCAAGCCGACACATCGACGACTTTTTTCTATTCGACCGTGAAAATATCTCATTAAATCCTTTCCATTAAGGCAAAGTGTGACATTTCAAAATTAAAAAATATAAAATAAACTGGATCTGACTCAACACGGCATACTAATGAATAAATTGCTAAAATGTTTACATTTCCAGAGATATTTGTTAATCATTGTAGTGGCAAGTATTGCGCACTTTTTTCTATCAGCACTAATAAATTAAATGGTATTAATACTTCAAAACAAACACGATAATTGATAATTAACAAGCCAAAATAACGGGATTTACGCTTTCGTTTTGGTGGCCCCAAAACAACGAATTTTGTCATCATAGAGAACCCACAATATGCCGACTTTTGGATCGCACCCTGAAAATTTCAGAGAACTAAATTACTTACCTGCGCTCAATTACTTCAAGGATTTAGGTTATCTTTTGCAGGTTAATCTAGTTGGAAATTTGATTTTTAGACACCCCGAGATGTTATCAGACACGAAATAAACAAGTCTATTAATTTATCAAACCGGGCATGTTTCAATTTTCTTAATTTTGACAGGATAACAACTAAGGATCATAGGTCAAATACCATTTGAAACAAATTTGATAAACTGGTTTCATCTGCCCGAAAGTCGGTCAATTTATTGGACTTCCCACATGCTTACTAAAGATTGAAAAGATTCTTGGAGTATGCTATGAAGGTACCCTGATATCGCGAGACCTGAAACATATTTTACCTATACGTCCTTTGCAGAGACATTAATTGGTTACTCTGTACTTCATTCAAATAAGTCTAATGTTTTCAAAAATAAATTTAGAATTTCAAGTAAGGATGTATCTAATCAATAGTTTAGGAAAATTCCATCCACGGGAAACTTCAAAAGATCATCAAAAATCCTTGCCTGGAAGACTAATTAAATTTAATTCATTAATAGCGATATCGAGTGCATTTTTTAATTAACACGTTTCTTTTGTTACAGGAAATTAAAGCTACCAGTAAAGGCGTTACAGGCTCTGATTTTTCTTATTATGGTAAGTTGACATATCTACTTAAAGAATATTTAAAGAATTCGAAATGAAAGCGTTAAATAGTGTAATCAGGCGGGTTCTCTCAGCGAGTGCACGCTCTACGTGGATAAACTCCATCGGCTTTCCACAATATTTAAAGTTACAGATTAAGTTTGGGAATGTAGTCAGGATCCCACATCCGTTGGAGCAATATTAAAATATCCATAAAAAGAGGCAGATTAAATCAGTTTTTCGTGGCGATTAAGTGGATAGAATTTTGCATTTAAATTTTAACAATGTTTTATATATTTAATGTTATCCGAATTTTTTAAATTCCAAAAGCTTTCCGCGATATCATGCTTGGTACGCTGAGGAAGTTTCTCACTCTTAACTTCTACAACAATTTCTCAACCACAACAATATCCTCTCAGATTTTCACTAAATTATGTAGTTTCACTCGAGTCGTTGGGCGAAATTCGATAAATGAATTTAATTCAGACCACTTTCCACGGTCCAAGTCCACATGCCGAGCTTAAGTATTTCATATGATTCACTCAACTTCCTACGATGTCTGCATCGGGCGTTCCAAATTAAGTCTGATTCCCACGCTATGTGGATTGGCGGGCAACGTTCGGTACAGTTTTTAATTTTCATCCAGTTTTCGCAAATTTCTGTAGATTCCTTCAGATGTTTGCAAGGTATGAGTAGTGGGCTTCATCATTTAAAATAAATCTAGTTGGGTGGTTGCATCGAGTTGATGAGTAAGTGTGCAGTAGTGGCATCTACTTCACCTAGACGAAGATAGTCCCAGACGTATCTGACCTGACATACAGATGACGATTTTTTTTATTGTTAAAATACCTAACCTAACCTTAAAAAGCTTATGTTTAAACTGTGAGGGTGTTATTTGGATTTGGATTTATGTTTAAACCGTTTTAGTGAACAGTTCTAGAGATTTTGTGAACATGGAACATGGAAAAAGTGGTCGTCGATACGTAGATTTAATACTTTAATTTGGAAGGTGTTCGTCCGTCGAATATCAAAACGAAGTTAGATTACACTCTGCGGGAATCCGATTCTTCATTAGCAACTATAAAATATTGGGTGACAGAGTTATCAAGACGAACTCCGCAGTGGTTCGTGACCTGATGATACTCCGGATTTGACCCCATCAGATATTATGGCGAAAACCCACAAAACTGTACTGGACGACCGTCAGCTAAAATTGCGAATTAGCAAACATGATAAGCATTTCAAAAAGTACTGTTCATCGCACTTTGACCGAAAAATTGAATATGAGAGAGGTGTACGTAAGATGAACAACAACATTGCCGTGAGAAGGTCGCAAACGAGTGTTTGGCAAAGTTTCGCAACAACAAACAAAAGTTTTTGCATCAATTCATAACCATAGATGAAACATGGGTCCATAATTTCACGCCTGAGAGGAAAGAGCAATCAAAACAATGGACTCAAAGGGGGGAGAATCGGCTCCAAAGAAGGGGACAACCGTTTCATCTGCGGGGAAGGTGATGGCGTCAAAAGCGACCGCATTTAGCGAAAAAGAAAGTCTTGTCAAGACAAGGCATCAGTTCACACTTGCGTCATCGCGATGGCCAAAATCAATCAACTTGGTTTCGAACTTTTCGCTTATCCACCCTATTCGCCAGATTTAGTTTCCTCAGATAATTTTCTATTTTCAAATTGGAAAAAATTGCCCCGTTGAAACGAGTTTCGCCAAAAATAGAGTTTGAGTCCGAGGATGATGCCTATTTTGCAATATACGAAGCTTCGTACTATAAAGAGGGTATAAAAGGGAAAAGTGTGTTAATTTCAAAGGAGACCATATTGAGCAATAACGTAATATTTTCCAATTTTTTTCCTTTAAGTGTTACGACCGGTAGTTCTGGGACTGTTCTCCTAACTCTGTGAGCGCACAGCCCTAAAGATTGAATGTGTTTCAAAAATTTGCAAAAAAAAGAAGTTTTTGGCCTCCTAGCTCAGAGAAAAAGAAAACATTCATAAAGATATTCATATTTGAATCAGTCAAAAAATACTTCTGAATGGTTTTCTTTCAATCGCTCTTTGTCTAAATTCGACCGTTGTCCTGCTCGCACAGTATTAGCAAACTTGAACAGATACAGTAATATTAAAGATCATTGTGGACAGATACCGTAATATCTAAGATTTCCACAAATTGCACGGTTACTTGTACCTTTTTATCGCCTCAAGTTCAAAACGTCGCCGTCATTTGAGAGAAAGTCATGGTGGGGGATACGTACAAGTGATTAGTAAATAGAACACGTTTCTATTCACTCGCACTCCCAATTTTACTGCTGATTAAAGAGAGACGGTAGTTAAAATGTGAAGTTTTGAGGTCAAGTAGTGAATTTGAAACTTACGTGCCATTATTTCGTTCAAGAGCACTTCTTACGTCTCAACCACATTTACACCATTTTCTCTCTCTTTTAACATCCCATAGAGAAGAAAATTCCTCTTTAGACGTTTCATTTAACGATGATCGAGAGACCTTTCTAAAAAGACATTCATAAATAATGCCGAAAATATCATATTGCATGTACTCAATAAGAAACAGTGATGTTCAGAGTGGTTCATAACTCGTTGTCTCTCTTGCGCATGGTAATTAGTCACGGTATTCCATTTATAAAGCATATTAGTCTTGTACGTAAAATGTCAGAAAATTAATAAATCAATTAACAAACTGATTGGCTTCGTTAAAAGTCAAGGTGGTTGGAAGTGCCCAACCAAGGAAGGCAGAATTGCAGTTTCCTTGGAGTTAAAATCATAGAAAAACAATGTACTAGGGAAGATTATCTAATGCTAACAAAAGGAACAAACAAGGATTAACTGCTATCAATCCTTTAATTCCCTCAAAAAAATTTAAAGTAAAGCAGATAAACACCGTAGACGCCAATTCAATCTATTTTAAGTATTAGAAACAACACGTTAAAATATATTGAAGAGGGCAATTTAATACGTCAAACAACTATTGTCACAATTCCGGATGGAAAATCGTATTTTTAGATCAATAATTTGAAGATAGCGATCAAGTAGAGAGATACTTACTCATTGTGTCTGGAAGTTCGTCAATTAAATGAGATTCTTGATGTTTCAGCAATAATCTGGGTCTCTTGGTTATCAATGCGACTTCAATGTTTCATCTCTTTGTTTCAGCTAAGTCTTCAACAGTGCGCCAGCGGTCAAAGCCAAAAGATATGCTTTGGTCCAGTATGGAAAACTCACGTGTATAACAATGACCTAGGCTTCGTTACCGTCAATCCCAAGAGCAAACAAATATATGCTGATTCAAGTAAGCATCCTCCGATTTTGTGAAAATACTGTAAAACAAATAATATAAAAAATATAGAAAATATAAAATCAATCAATTTTTTATAATTTGGCCTCTTTTCCAGGCAATAAGACTTATATGTACAAGATATCTACGATGGGTGAAAACCCATCTTCAGCAGATAAAGCTTTTTACCTCTTCGAACCAAACACCCAACGGTTTCTGTGTTGGAAGGAGATCAACGGACCAATGACGACAATGGTAAGTGAAAAAGGGTTGAATGAATAGAGAAGTCTCCAGAGATTAGTTGTGGTTAATCAGATAAATCTGCCAAACGTATGTTAGTTGAGGTTAGTGGCAACAGCAAACATTTGCTGATAAATGTATAAATTCTGGAGATTGGTAATTTTGAGCATAGGTTAGCCATGTCCATGGATAGGGGATAGACGTAGATACGTCAAAGTGCCAACCCAAGCCTAATTCAGGTTATTCGAATGAGCGAATAAATATCTTCTAATTGATTTCAGATTAGTTCAATCATCTGTACGAAAAGTGAGAAATGTTCTACAGCAATGATTCGTAAACCTGCGTTGAAGTCAATTAAGTTAATAGAAACCGCAGAATCTATAGTCCAACTATCTCTGTCTTGACTCTTCAAAACCACTTGGATTCTGAGGTTTCCGAGTTTTTTCGCGCGCTGATAAGATAGTCAGTAGATTTTCTCGTTATCTTCTTACACTTTATCCCTAAGTCTAATCTTAGATCTCTTCTCTTCCAGACCCATAACGCCATAGAAAGAAGGGGACACTGGCCCCTGTGCAAATTTTCCGACAACGTCCACGACAAAGGCGGAAACGCATCCAACGCATCTACGACTCCTTTCGTCAAGCTCCACCTGGCTGGCCATGACGAAATGGTGATGCAATTCGATAAGAAAGGTCGCAGCATGTCGCCGAAGAGGCTGGAGAAGTGTCAGTCCCAGTCCCTGCAGCTGCGCAACAGGAGAATGGAGGACAAGAGCAGAGTCTCGCGACACAAACACGCAATCCACGCGAACCGATGCGCAGTCTCAGATAAGCATATAGTTTATTTCGAGTCCAAGGAAGACTGCTGCAGTGAAGCATATGCAGTTTTGTGTATGGGCAATACGCAACGTATGCCCGAACTGAAATACAAGTGCGCAGAAGCGAAGTCCAAATGTGAGATTCGGCCCAAGAAACTAAAAAAACGCCTGCGCAAACTAGGTTGACTTTTCTGCCCTGTTATCGAGACCTACGCACTATCCCTTAGGTGTTTTGCTAGTCTGTGAGTTTGCGCAAGTCATAAGACTCTATTCAACACCCAGTACTTACACCAAGTATTTTAACGTTCTCTGTATACGCTTATTATATCTAATAGTATTCTGCATTATTTGACTTGCGTCAGGAGATATAGGGAATGTCCATATAGCGTCAGTATTCTAGGATAAGCCGAGTTAGACTGGCAAGTCTTTAAATTTATGTAAATGATTGTACAAATTACTACTAAAATGTTTTTATACTACGCAACCTAATTTATTTTTCTATATTTTAATATTCTTTTGTAACTGTATTTTCTAAGTTATAGCCAGGCAGAAATAGTCAGTTTTGTCCAGATAGTCTGAGGAGGCCGCTAAGTATCAAAACTGACTATACCCCCACCATTTTTTACCTCTGTGAGGTGTTTTATTGCAGATTTATGTATATTTCTATTTATTTTTGTAAATAATTGCCCGGACTATCGTTTGAAATGGCTACTAATTTGCCGGACTAATGTCCCTTCAACCAATCAGGGTCGTTGCAGACAATAGTCCTTAAAACGGGAGTAGACGAAGTTTTGATGGATGTATTAGGTGTATGATTTAAGTCTATTCTCGTTCATTTTCCATGTTTTAATGGGGAAATTTCTCAAGTTTTTTGTCAGCTTCAATAACGCAGTACCAAATAGATAACGAAATAATGCAGTAAATCTTGATTTAATATGACTCTAAGCATATTAAGTTTAAGCCTAATTGCAGCAACATTTTTTCGAAGCATAAGGGCGCTTTGCAGTACCGCATTTCGTATCAAACAAGTACTTAAATCTCAAAAGACAATAGTTACCAAAAAATGTTTCAGCTTTGGATAGTTTCACTTGACTGCCTTGTATGTAAAAACAAGTAGATTCTAGTACGTTAGGACAATATGTAATTTTCTATGTATTTCTTTTGTAATTATATCACGGCCTCGCTCATGTATGTAATTCGATGTAAGATCTGTTGTAGAAATGTGTCCTTATACTATATTTACATTCCAAGTCCCATATTTACTGTCCGTTTGCAATAAAAGAGTCAGTAACTGAAGCTTTGAGTTTTTTTTTTATCTAATAACCCTGAGACAACACCTGGCACAAATACAAACACGGTATCCAGATTTAACACCAAAGATACATAATTTGGAACAAGGGTATAATGGAGTTATTCATCCATGGACATCCGTCTGGCTGGGTCAAAATTTGGAGCTACAGGTGTAATTTGGGCCAGAGTTATGTAGTGATAGTCCATTAATTGCAGTGGGCCAATTTGAGTGCAAATAAATAAATTTGAAAGCAAAAAAAATCTGATATTCGACTTCGCTCAACACATCGAAGAAACTTGGAGTGTATTATTGATGTCGAAAGTAATATGAAATCTTTAACGTGTAGAGCAATAAGTGTAGGTAGTGTACGTTCATGGAAAAGTGGTAAAGAAGTGTCTGCAGCAACGTGATTAAAAAAAAATTAAAACATGTAGCTTTGAGCAAAAAATAGAATATGTAGCAGGTAGTCATATTCACTGTTGCCAGTATAGCAATTAATAGGATAAAATGAAGATTAAAGCCATCATATTAACAATTGCGTGAAGTTTCGGGCATGAAAATATAAGGTATTGCTAGGTAATCAATAAGATCCACTCTCGAAGACGAAACAATTATGGAACACTGGAGTGAAAATTTGAAGTTTGGAGCCAGAAGGAGCAGTGCATAGTTCCCATCGTTAAAATGGTCTCTTGTTACTAAATTTCGTGATTGGCATTGAATATTCCTGGGAGTGAATGTCCGATATTCTAGAAGAATTTTTGATAACCTATCTAACTGTCCCTAATTGGTCAAAGACTTGACCCAAAAAACGTAAAATATTCGTTTTAATCACCCATCAATTGCACACTTTCCATGATCCCTGCGTCATGAGAAAAACAACGAAATAAACTAGCAAGTGGCGCCAGCGTATGTCCATTATTTCATCATATATTAAAGTCGGTCTTGTAAAATGCGAAACCCATCACACCCACATGGAACCAGGGCTAAACCATCACCGTTTAATAATTATCGTTATTATATCCGCGGAACCTCGCTTGCGTGTGAACGACGATTTTAGCAGCTTTTAATTCTTTTTATGGGTTCTTGCCGTTTTATGTTCGTATTTAAATTTTATTACAGATTAATTCCCAGCAGCGGCTTTCGGGTTACAAAGTGTGTAAACTAGCGCCTCAGTTACTTCACGACCGCACTTCACTGATGAAGAAAAACGGCATTTGGCATCGAGATATGAATGAATGGCTCAACATGTAGTTAATAAAAGAAATCAAATAAAACTTTTAAAGAATTGCCGTTAAACAAATAAAAACTGTTATAATCAAGCGCAAAGTCAACAGAGAAGATGCAAAGAAGGTAAACAACAAGTGCTCTTCACCGAGATAAGAATCTCGTTTCTGTCTGGGGAAGCCACCGTTGAAACAAGTGTTCTACTGGGTATTGTGTGGGTACTACTGGGCTGGAATTGAATTTTGTTATTTGTAGTTTGTAGGAACACTATCAGTAGAAAGTGAGTGAAATTCTGATAAAACCCTTCACCTCAGCGAAATGTATCATATCATTCACCCACCAAATTAATAAAATCGGATGATCCGAATCTCGGTGTGAATCTGAAGTGAAAACTAAAGCTACAGAAATCTTTTTTGAGGAATTCTATTTCTCAACCGCCACTGCGGTATTGAATACTAAGAACTCGACAATTTCCGCTCTATTTCTTATGAGCTCCATAAAAGCCAGTGGTGTATCAAACATGTAACAATTTTAGGAACATGAGGAAAGGGAAAAAATATATCTTAAATAAGTATGAGTTGAAGATTGTCTAATAAATGATTTTCTATTTTGAAGATCCGCCATTGATATTCACTGACTGTAATGGTCGAGATCCACGTTATGAAGGTCGAAATTAGAAAAATTATTATTTTGACTAACAAGGAAATGATGAGCGGAAAATTGGCCTTTCCTTCATTTCTCTACGAATTTTTTGTGAAAAATAAATTACAAATTAAAAACAATTCTGAATCTCAGCAAGGAGAGCACTTCGCAATTTCGGTAATTTTCTAAGAAATCCTGAAAATAAATAATCTAGGACCATGCTTAAAATAAAGAACCTCATAATGGGCTCATAAATTGGAAACGTCAGAAACAACAATTTAAATTGATCTATTCAGCAATTAGGATTTTTCGACGGAATACTAAATAATGAAGCAAGAGGTGCATAAATTACCACAAACTCAATTATTATTGTCTTTCCCGGGAAAAAAAGAGAACTATAGAAACCCGTTTTTGATCTTCAACTTGCGGGCTTTTAATTTAGTAATGGCGCATTTTATTGACTTATGCAAATGGCTGATTGCTACATACAGAGAATAGTTACATTAATCACCAGTGATTATCTATTTATAAGGCAAGTGCTGACCGATAAAGATATTCCTCCGAACGCGACGCCCATTACTTATATTGAAACCAGTCACTGGTTGTTAATAAGTTTTCAAAACATCCCGTATATTAAATACCCAGGAACAGGTTCCAACTTCTCGCTGCAATCCACTAGAATCTATAACTCGAAAATCTTTACGCCGGAGACTTTATCTACCAACTCTTCTTGAGGGAAAAACCATGAAAGTGAATTTTGTTTCATAAACCTGATGTTAACTGTGTGGCTATTTTAACTGAACGCTGATACTGGATATGTACTACATTTGGGTGTTAGTTTTTGAGGTAGAAGAAGATCAACTAGGTTCCATTTAACTATGACGTCACGATGCGTAAAGCACAATTAGCTTACGTAGTGGGCTTCTGGTGGCGCTCAACGACACTTGAAGGAAAAATAAGCGAAGAAAAAACCCTAATGGGTTGAAAATATTCAAATTAATTTGTTGTAAATAAGAGTGGTTGCCCGTAAAAGACCACCCATAGTTTTTAAATAGCCGCCTTCATGTTTAAACTGCGTAAGATTACAGTAATAACGTCACAGGTTTCAGCGCCTTGTACATTGTTCTTGGAAGTTGGTAGCGAATTGCAGGTGTCTTCACAATTTTAGCAAATAACAAGCTGTTTTTGGGTTATTTGTTTAACTTGGAACAATGATTTTTTTATAGCTAATTACTGCCAATAAGCTGCAATATATAGAGCAATTAAGCGCCGCTGAACGCCTGAAGCAGTTATAGCTTGTGATGTCAACAGTCAACTTCAAGGGACAACGT
Organism: Euwallacea fornicatus; assembly: GCF_040115645.1. NCBI lineage: Eukaryota > Metazoa > Arthropoda > Insecta > Coleoptera > Curculionidae > Euwallacea > Euwallacea fornicatus. The sequence continues at coordinate 2,099,264 of NC_089559.1, read as the reverse complement.
CAACGATCAATGTCACCTAAAAATATGTAACGTCAACAGCCCTCATACTTCAACATTAATATTTCACTAATTGTTGGCAAAACAAATAATAAAAATTGATTTCTTTTCGTGAACATTCCCGTATTCAAAGAGATTTAAAACATATAGCGCGAACTAATCTAAACCATAATGACCCATTGGTTTGGGACCATGATAAGACTCCGCAAACAATAAATTTCAGTCTTGTAACCCATGAATACCATTCAACACCAAAGTCATTTAATCCCCTATAAACTAATGTAAATCGACGATTTGCCCGGCAAACTTGTTGGCGCGGAAACGGAACGCTGTACAGTGGGAGATTTCAATAAACAACATGGACAAAAGGTTAATAAAAGAAACCTGCTATTTTAGAGTTCGTAAACACTATTTTAGAGCCCACTCCAAAAAAAAACATACAAGGTGACTCATTTAATATGGAAATGCCCCTGCAATTTTTGCATTTATAACGCGAACTCAAAGAACCAAAAGATAGAGAATAAAAAACTATTTATGTTGTAAAAATTGTTTTTACCTTACGTCACCAATACCTATTACAACTTGTTTTTTATGTCAAAATTTGAAAAAAAGGAATAGGATTTTTTTTTTGGAGAAAATAAGCGGCCACTGAATATAGCATTCTTTAGAATGGGTACGTACCCAATTTCCTAAAAAAATAACCATTATTAATCATTTCAAAGAAGTTCATTTTATAGTTGCAAACAATATAGTTTTATCGAGAGAGCCATAAAAGCAAATAAAATTGAAATAAATAAGCTAAATCATGAAAGATTCCACTAGCTCACCCTTTAATTCAATACGTTTATTGTATCTTTTTTAATATATTCCTTTGGACATTTTTCAATTGTGGAATCATTTCCTCACAAGCTTTCGTATGTGAGTAACAAAATCTTCAATGTCGTGAGGACACAATTTATGAACTTTATTTTTGATCGTGCTCCACAGAAAAAAAATCTAAGGAGGTAGGATCGGGATATCTTGGAGGCCATTCGATTAATGGACTATTGCCGCCTTTCCATTTATTTTAGAAGTGCAAATTTAAATATTGTCTAAAGCGGAATTATGAACAGAACTGGTATCTAATTGAAAATAGACGTTTTTCAAATAAGTGAGCGGCCAGTCGTCCAAAGCGTTCATCACTTCTTGCTGAAGAATTCTGGAAAATTTTAATTATTTAAATTTCCATCCAAACCACCAATTAAGTCATCCTTCAATTTAATTCGTTAGAATTTGTTTGTTGATGACTATCTTAATAAAATAACATTGTTTACAACTCTAGAATAAACTTCTCTAAAATGGTTAATAATTGTTATTTTTTTATAAAATTTAACGCGTACCCATTTTAAAGAATGCCAAATTCAGTGGGGTGCTTATTTTTTCCCAAAAAACACCCTAATTCGTTTTTTCCGATTTTTAATATGGTAAACAAGTTATAGTACCTTGATAGGGTGAGTTAAAAAACAATTTTTACAGCATAAATATAGCTTTTTATTCTCTATCTTTTGAACCTGGATATTTTGAAATCGAGTTATAAATATAAAGTTACAGGGGGTGTTTCCTTCTTAACTGAGTCACACTCTATGTAACACAAATTCTTAATAATTTTTTCTCCATTACAATCTAAAATTGTCGGAAAAACAAAGGGGCCCAACGGCGGTAACTTTCTTTATTGTCGTTGAAATGCATTGTTGCACAAACACTTCGCTGACCAGATTATACGGTTCAGTACCCCACTGGGCGCCGCTGATCGAAATGGGCACTTACACGGATCAGTTTCATTCCTGATTTACGTTACTCCACGGCCATTTGATCCCATGTGAAGCTGGCTATCTACGGCAAATATATTATTACAAGTTATCCCTGAATTTTTTTCAATATTCCTACAAGAGTTTTCTTGCTCCGCCACTGTCGGTTGGTTGGGAACGACAATCGTAGATAAACTGTATAGAGCATAAATCACAGCAACATCCAAAGGGACAAGAAACGAATAAAATCCCCGGAATGTTCAACTGAACGGTAGCTTTAGGAAGCATGAAAATTATGAAATTTATGGGCTTCCTAGACTATTAAATTAAATTATCCTGGTTGTTAAATATTAGGAAACATTGACGTATCAAGGAAAGAATTACTGCTCTTTAAAAAAATTAAATTGAAAATCTAGAGAAGGTTGCAATATCCTACAAACAGTTATACAAATCACGTGGCAAAAAGGAACGATTAACAATCCTCATCATTATGGTTAATTGTTCTAGGTGTAAGGCGAGTTATGGCATGAACCTTGAGACTATGTCATGCATCCATCCCAGGAACAGCAATAACACACATCTTTAAATACCCACTGCAAGACTACGCATTTTAAGAGGCCTTCTCAGTGATTTTGCAATTAAGGAGGTTTTATGGAGGCTTTATGATTTCTGAATTTTACAGCGAGACTCAATAAAACAAACAATGTGTAATAAATTACAGCGCGAGCCATAGAGACGTTAAAATGCCTAAGATTGTTTCTTCAGGAGAAATTTAAAAGTTCAGTGGTTGTTGGTGAGATAGAGAAAAGGGGGGAGGTCTTGGGAAAGCCATCGTTAAGAGTAATGTGAGGAGGACGATAAAAGTTCAATTACAAATGTGAGGTTGTACGAAAACGGCGTCGCACCAAAGGAAATTAGGAAGAGAGTTTGAAAATCGTGAAATATTTACGAAACGAACATCTGCCTAGAAAAAAATATTGTTCTACTATTTACCTATTTAAATAGGAGTTCGAAATATCGGGATTATGCTACACAAAGTCCGGAATAGGAACTATAAAAAAAGTTATGCTAGAAGAAAAACTGTGTCCAATTCCAGCAATGGTAGATTGTTGGTTTAGAAAATTTGGTTAAAATAATTTTAAAAAAGAGGCAATAAAAAATACATCAACCCTAAAAAAATGAAAAAATTCCAGGTGCAAGTGAGAATATTGATTTCGGCACTACTTCATACTCTAAACTAGAAAATTAAACAGTGTCAAAAATGAAAGAAAATTGAGATAATCAGTATCTCGATTTAAGAATTTAGCGTCACATTTAAGGTGCAAATTACGTCACTGTTTTAAGTAGTATTTAGCACTTCAAATATTCAATACGAAATATGTAGTTTTTAGATCGCAATTCAAGAAATCAGAGTCGTACCTAAGAGAATTTAAAGCATAATTGAAAATTTGGGAAATTGAACTGATAAATATTAACTTCCAAAATGTAAGTGGCAAATTTCAGGTGAAAGTGCGACCACTGGTTTAACTCTTCTCTAAAAATTTAACCCAGATATCTAAAATTTTAGTCAGTTCTTAAAGTCCATGGCCTTATAAATGACTGTTTTATCGAACAGAACTGGAAATGTCTCTAATGGAGTGATAAGAGATGTAGGTAACTACTTTGCAAGAAAATAAAAGTAGCCATTTTCCCGTAAAAGTTTCTGATTCGAAATGCAATTTGAGGCACTTTTAGAAAATCGGAAAATATTTACGTATATTTCGGAAACAAAAAAGTTCTTGCCGAAAAGAACGATTTGATATTTTTGGACGCAATTTTTTCCACGAATTCATTAAATTTAAGATCTCACAGTTTCATATACAGGATGTTAATTACGTATGTGCAGATATTTCAAGGAATGAATCTTTGACCGATTCCAATACAAAAAGTTCCTATTAACGTATGGTCGCTACGGCCCCGTTTAAGAGATACAGAGGGTTTCAGTTTTAATTTTAGTTTGATTTTCTGTGAATATTTTTGGACACAGATGAGTCAATCGAATTAAATTCAATACTCGCCAAGAGTACTTTTTTGAATCAAACTAAATGTACAATAATGCCCTTAACACAAAAGTGGCCTACAGTGTGGGGCAAAAAAGTTAGGGCTAGTTTAAATGTGCTGAAACCCTCTACGTGGCGCCCTTTATCAGTAATAAAGAAAAACTAAGATAACGTTTGAGTTTTGCATCATAAGAACCGGTGAATATTAAATTTCGTCCGATCGACCTAAAATATTCAAAAAAAACCAAATTTAAATTTAAACACTCTGTATTTTTTAAACCGATCCGTTGCGACCATAAGTTAATAGGAACTTTTTGTATTGGAATCGGTCAGAGATTCGTTCCTTGAAATATCTGCACGCACCTATTTAACACCCTGTATATTCCAAAAAAATAATATTTCCTTCCGGGAATCCCAGAAGGAATTCCACCTATTGAGTTGAATTGACGAATGAAGTTAAACGCATTTCGTCTATTGGAAAGCTGTTTACCGATATAACATCACTACTGAGTGAATTATTTCGGAAAGTTCTTTTTGAGACAACGAATTTGTCGAAGAATGGTTAATAAGAAATTCATGTTCGAAGACCCAGGACAAAACAATTTTTCTTTTTGAGAGTCAAACGTAATCGTGAAATTTTCAGTGAAATAGCCTGATCAAGACCCTATCTGCTGCGTTCTCCTAATATTTTGTTATCATCTGAGTCAGGTAAATTCAAGTTCTCTTCAGGTTACACCGTCGGCTTCAACCGGGGTTAAAACACCTCAAGTAGGCCTTCAAGGTGTTCTCTTATGTTTGTTTTAAACCAAAGTTGCCATCGTTCGCTACTTCCTTAATTTTGTTTGCTTGAAACCGTCGCCAACCACACCGTTCTTGTGGAGCTTTTAAAAATTGTGACCCTCGATTTAGACATTGGATTGGTGGAAATATCTGTTTCCGATTAAGCGAAATTACTCGAAAGGTGACAATTTTTATGGTAAAGCCCAACCTTGGTGCATCTGGCCGAAGTACAAATTAAAACTAATTAACATAACTCTGTGACTGCCTTGCATATGCACGCACCTTTCTTAATATGTCTTTGTTTGGCTTTCCTCTTAACATTGTCCCATTGATGGTGCGTCTAGTAAAACCTACACGGGGTACCAAAAAATGTGTATTTAAACACAACGATTTCTAGAACGTAAAGTTATACGTGGGGACTCAAAAGTTACGTAAACCAGGGTCAACTTGAGGCGCGCTGAACATCATAATCACAGTCATACCAAGGAAAAAAAATAATTGTCCCATTTCCCATGCATTTCTTCTGCAGTAACAATTCTGTGTCGATATCACGTAGGTGGGTTTCATCAGATAAGATTCGTTAAGCTTCTTGAAGGGAATCATCTCGAGTAATGTGCTCCATTTTATTAATGCTTTCTCGACCGGTTAGATTGAGAAAACCATTTCTTTTCGGTGAGATTTTTCTGTGATTCGGATGGAGAACCATTTAACTTCAGTAAGTGGAATGCCATGGGAAGAAAGAGCGAAAATTGAGAGTTTCACTTCAGAGCAAACATCATCCGTTATCACAGTGAAAGAGAATAGGGAATTGGGCCCTACGTCCCGCTACAGCCCTGAGTAAACTGCAACGGAAGTCCAAGCTCGCAGCTTGAAATTCAGACTTCAATCTAGAACAATCTTCTATTTATATGTAAACTAATGATCAAAACTAAGAAAGCTTTCGATGTTGCTGTTTTTTTAATACTACCGATGAACTAACGTAGTTTGACGCACAATAATATACAGGGTAGCCCATTTAAAGTTGTGATTAAAGATTACTCAAAAACGGTATGTTGTATGAAAAAAGATTTTTAATAAAAGTTGTGCGGTAAACAGGGGGACATGTCATGAAGATAGTGACTTTTAGCTAAAACATCATTCTAAGGTATTTTAAGGGCAACTTTTTTTTCACACGGCAACCCCGTATTTTCTTCGCAGATCCTTGTAGACCTTCACAGAACGAATACCTTTATTTGAACTATTTTCTTATTAGACGTTTTTCTGCAGAGTTATTCTTGATTTTTATCCAATTTTTGAGATAGTTTAAAATTTCCATTTTTTTTCTAAAAAAAGCTTTGCAAAGCACATTCTGTTTAAAACTCATAACAATCCAACTATCTAATAAAAAAAATATTTTCTTAAAATTCCTCTTGTTAGTCTCCCTCATAACAAGGTATACAGGAAATCGATGTAACTTTTCCGTCGGTCAATCTAATTCTCTTTGTGTGAAATTATTAAAAAAATATTCTTTTCATTTCAAAATTCAATAACAGAAATGGATCGCTACACTTTGAATGAAAAATTAGAAATAGTTCTTATTTGTGGAGAGACTGGAAGAAGTGTTAATTGGGCAGTAGAACTTTATGCCAAAAGATTTCCGGATGAAAGAGTTCCCTGTTGAACGACTTTCAACAGTATCATTAAAAATTTCACAGAAACGAAAACGGTAGAAACAAGAAATGCAATCGCTCCCGAAGTGCAACGCATGAAGGCAATCAAATAGTAATTCTTGCAGCTGTTGCCTTCGATCCCCATGTAAGTTGTCGTTAAATTGCTGCTGACTCAGGAATATCAAAAACAAGTACCCAAAGAATTTTGTAGGTGAATAAATACCATCCTTATCACACTTCCTTACATCAGGAATTCCATGGAATTGAACTTAAAAATCGAGCCAATTTTCGTAATTAAGCAAAACAACAATTAAATCAAAATGCAAATTTCCTCTTCAACGTTTTGTTTTCGTACGAATACACATTCACAAACCATGGTCCAGTGAATGGCCATAATCTGCATTTTTATAGTGCTGTAAACCCACAATGACTTAGAGAAGTTGAACATCAACTATGGTCAGTGAATGTATGGTGCGATATTATGGGGGAATACTTAATCGGACCTTTTTTCGTTGAAGGAAACTTGAATGGAGAAATGTACCGCAATTTCTTGCGTAATAATCTTCCGGAAGTGTTAGGGAACATTTCACTTGTGACAAGATGGGTGATGTGTTATCACCATGACGATTGTCCAGCTAATTTTGCTACAATGTCTCGTGGAGTTCTGGATGAAATGTATTCAGACCGATAGATTGGACGAGGCGGTCCAGTGAACTGGCTTCCTAGACTGCCTGATCTGACTTCACCAGATTTTTTTCCTTTGGGGTTTTTTAAAGGACAAAGTTTATACAGAAGTACCAATAATTGCAAACTACATGAAAAGGAGAATTGAAAATGCGTGTCAGTTGATAAACGAGGAGATGTTGCGTAGAGTAAACATTTCTTTTCAAATAAAAGTTGAGATCTGTTTGGAGCAGGAAAGACATTCTTTTGAACATTGGCTTCCTCAAGTTGCTCAAATTAGGATTTTAAATTAATTTGTTAAAGATAGATAGATTTTTATGAGTTTTAAACAGAATATACATTGCAAAACTCTTTTAGGAAAAAAAATGCAATAATATCGACCATCTCCAAAATCGGACAATATTCAAGAATAACTCTGCAGAAAAACGTCTATTAAAAATATTGTTCAAATAAAAGATATTCATTTTTTGAAGGTCTACAAAGATCTGTAAGAACATACGGGGTTGCTGTTTGAAAAAAAAAGTTTCTCCTGAAATGACCTTAAAATAACGTTTTGAGTTAAAAGTTACTATCTTCCTGACATATCCCCCTCTTTACTGCACAACTTTTATCTCATACTTTTTTTCGTATAACGTACCGTTTCTGAGTAATTTTCAACCACAGCTTTAAATGGGATACCTTGTACACAAGCCAAGAAAAGAAGCACTCTAAATTGTATTATAAATAGTTTGCATTACGAAAAAAAAAACAGTAAACTATTCTATAAAAAAAAATAGTTGGACAAAACTGCAGAAACTCTGAAAGAATTAAAAATAAACAACAGTGGTGATAAAACAAAATCAACCAAAATTAATATTGTGTAGCATACCCTTCATTCTTAATAACTTCTGCACACCTTTTGGGCATCCATTCAAGAAGTGTTTATTTCGGACATAACGATATTTCTTCATATATTTTGAATGGATTACTTTAAATCTTCCTTATTTATGATTCTTTTTTTTTATTTGCAATTTTAATACATTCCACAAACTTTCAATTGGATTCAAGTCTTGGCTTTGCGCTGGCCAATCAAAAAACAACGATTTTTGACTCCTTGAGTCAATTGGTGACGATTGTTGCTTTACGTTTGCTGGAATATCCAATTAATTGGCAGATTGCCATCATAAACTGATTCTATTACATTTTTCAGAATATTTTAGTACACGAACTTGTTTATTTCTTCTACAATTGAATAAATTGGATCTATTTTGTAGGACGAACGGCATCCCCATAGAAGAACAGAACCGTCGCGATGGTTCAATTGAGGGAAAGTATTCTTGAGGTCATATCGTTTATCAACTGGACGCTTGATCCATGTTATCCCATCAGATTCAGAAAGATTTATTTTGGTCTCGTTACTAAATAAGACTTTTTCCAAATTTTTTTTTATTTTTCGGAGAAATTAATGGTGTTTTTGCTTGTCGCCTGCTTACAAGTCCTACCTCATTACAATGGGTTTGCACAGTTTTGTAACTCAAAAGTTTCCTTCCCAATTCGCGTAGAATACCTCTTGCAGGCAAATACAGTTGTGCCCTAGCAATAATTTTTATACGTCTATTTACGTGTTTTGTTGTTTTTTTGGGCCTGCCACCACAACATTTGCTAGAAATAACATTTCTTCGTGTCCTGTACCTCTTTAATATTTGGGGTACCACGGATTTATGCAGAGAAAAATTATTTACAATGTCTTTTTGTGTCATTCCGTTCTGAAACTCTAACAATTCTTGATTACAAGTCTTCAGATAAACGTTTTCCAACAGGCACTCTCGCAATGCCATTTTGTAAAATCGTATGTGTACTCTACGCGAAATATAGATTTAAAGTAATGAAAATCTATGAAAATCATAACTTCTTTAGTTTTGTTCCAGCACAAATCGTAAATCAGCCAAAAAAATTAACGAAAAGAAATATAAAAAAATTGTACTGCATACATTGAAGGAATAATTTTTTATAAATAAGACGTGGTACATATGGACGTTTCACAGGGTCGAATTAAAGTTGTTTCTGAGAAATTCAAAAGTTTCCTTTGTTTTATCCATTAATGTTAATGAAATGAAGTTCTCGTCTCAAATACAGTTTGCCCAACGAAACTTAATCTATGAGTTTACACTCATGCTACTTAAACTGAAAAAAGCACTTTTGCACTTGCATTCATGCAGACTTCTTCAAAAATTTTCAATAACTTTCATTGCATTGTTATTTCATTCCGGAAAATTAAATATTACCTCCATCTATCGTAACAATTAGTATTCTTCTGCACATATTCTCCAAATATAACGGGCTTTCACATATAGACGTATACTTAGCAACTGAAATGAATCCATCGCTTTCTATCTATGCTATGGCTTTTAAGAAAAGGGATAAGGTTTCATTTGTTCTCTTTTCCACTAGCTCGGACACATTACTTTGTGCGAGATTTGAAAAGAAAAATACCTGTTTATCTATGGGCTCGTAATTGTTGACCAGTCTCTTAATGGGTATTACTCATGTGACTTTTACGTTATGAGCAATCATTCATGTTTCACAAAATAGGCAAAAATGTAGGAATTTAGGTGCTTTTTGTTGGGTTCTAAGGCTATAATTGTTAGACAAGTTAGACACTTTTATGAACATCGGTAATCATTAAGTGCCACGGCAATGACTTTCTGGAAATATTCAGCAGTGCGAGTGAAACATCTTCTATAAACACATACAATTTCTTCGATGAATTGCAGAGGGATGCGATTGTGTTTAAAATTGAAGCACTTAAAGATATTTTTATTGTTAAGAAATTTGGTAGTTTCCAATAAGAAAGTGTCATGATACGCCTATGATTTTTGGGCAATATGTTGCTTAACTCGTCATTTATAGACCTAAAAAATGTCTTTTTTTCTTTATAGAAAACAGAAACGTATGATGTAACAATTTATTTGTAGTATCATAAAATCATTTAAAGAATATTGGTAAAATTTAGAAATGAAAAAAACGCCGTGGTATGTGTGTGGTCATCACTTAATATCTGTGTGTCATGTTAGTTTTTTGACTCTGGTTATGACGTAAATGTGGGAATACGACATATAAGCAGAGAAATACTCTTTGGCAATTTGGCGTGAGAACGTAAATCGTCGTGATCTGTAAATTTTAACATGAAATATCATCGTAATAAATTACACGAAATAACTGAATTTGTTACTTCGATATCAATGAACAACTTTCAAAATCATTCAAGTCCTGGTTGTAAAACTAAATAAAAGTCAGCGGCGTAGCTTGTTTTAGAACAGAATTATAATGCATTTTGTAACTTTAATATTATGACCTATACTCTGTGACCTATGAAGAATTTCTCTGAAATATTAACTCCGTCTTAAAAATTCTCTCTGATAACATTATTTTTATCACCATTACAATAGCATATGAGCATGGAAATTTACCTAATCCAGCATTCTTACTTGCGCAGGATGCACTTACAGTATGCCAACACTCATGAGATAAAACAGATTATTTATTGCCCTATTATATTAGTCATATAAGCAATAAAACGAGGTTAATTTAAATGTTTAACATGAGGTGGAGCGCAGAATGAGACTGTTTAGGTGGAATGTCGGAGATTTGTTTAAATTCTACATAGTTTTTACGAATTATTTTAATATTAGAATTTATACGAAAAACCTACAATTTCATTACTCAACCACCGAAATCTCTGTAGCTATCTTAGAAAATATTTTATAGGAGGGACGAATTAAATACCGATAAAATCGAGGATAAAAGTCATGTAAGCTCGCAATAGCATCCGCTTTATCAACTCGAGTCCACCACTAATTAATCAGTTTTTAACATTGAAAATACCCGATTAAGCAGATTTCTATTTCCATTTTTGGAATCCAGCATTTATTGTTTTATTTCTTTATGTATGGCATTGTGACTGAATTTTAATAAATTAATTTTGTTTTAATTTCCATAAATATAGAGGAACTTAAAAAAAATGTTAATTAATTACCTTAATCGTCCCCTCAAGGGCATCTATTTACAACCATCTGAACTACAACCAATAGGGATGTAGGGTAGATATTTCACTATAAATTAATATCTGCCTTAGTATTGGCCCCATCTATCAGAAGCAATACCAAATGTTTCGCATTGATTTTTCCGCAACCACCGGCACTAGCGCCCTCTTTGATAGAATGGTCTAATGAAAAACTATTGACTCCAATTCACTGTAGTTTCAGTTGAGCGCTCTTATTACATTTAGAGCGCCATCTCTCGTTTGTTACAATGTGGGAATGACCAACGCAGGTTCAAGCGATTACGAAAGATGGCGACACCACTCAAATATTAACACATTTTATGTTACTAGGAATGGACACTATATTCATTTACTTTTTTGATGATGATCAAATTTAATGCAATTGACGCAATACTATATCACTGGAATTATACTGAACACAGAAATGCCAAATGAATGATAGACTCTTAATTTCGAATTACGTTAAAACTCCTGGAAATAGCTATAGAATTGTCTACATATCTCGGAAACTGAAGGATATATTACAATCATGTACTTTGAATAGTCTCATGAAACTTGTCGAAATCATAGAATCATTTGATGTACTATAGTGGAATTCCTCCATAGATTAATGAGTTGTCACTCAATGTGTTCGGAAGTTGTTAAAAATTTCAAAATAAATAAAGTCAGATCTACATTTTTCTGAGTTTCCAAAGGATCAGTTTTTAAGACTTTAACACAAATAAATCATTAACAATGAAAATATTGCTGTCAAGATGCAATGTCTCAGATCCTTATCACAAGTCCTGAAAACTGAAACAAAATGTTTAAAAGAAAGTTTTGAACTTTGAGGGTTTACGCTGAAATCGGTATAATAAATAGAAATAAGTAATAAAATTGCAAAATGTAAATTTGTAAGCAAATCTGTGTTTGCATCGTTCGAGTGGTTGCAGCTGATTATTAGAGATAGATAATGGAATCGAGCATAAACGGTGAGTAGGAGTATCGGCCCTCGAAACTAGTTGTTTCTGTTTGTCTCCTTAAATTCGGTTCTGTTCTATCTTTTATTACAATCAATGAAATTATCTGATAATACATTTGCTAGCAAATTTCATTTTGCAATTTTTACTTTCTTCATATTCATTTCTCTCTCATTTTTTCTAACAATTTTTCCATGGCAATTTTATATAAAACAAAACCTGAGGAAATAAGATGTTAATTGTTCAACTGATCAAAGAAATAGTTAGACACGTTCTGTAAACTGTAAACTACAATGAATTTCTACTTTCGTTCTAAACCTACAGTGAAAACCTCACATCGCAGAACATCTTGTCGAATTGGATGTTGTCTAAGAAAGAACTCAAAGAAAAGAGATACTGATTTCTGAAGTGGCAAACAAAGTGATCAGAAATTACGCGATAATCAGCAAAATTTACACTTTTATGCATTTTGCGATTCAAAATTCAACGTACTCAAAAAGAAGGAAATATATGAACATACAAATGCATTATACAAAATCATTTTTTATGAAATTCTGCATAAATTTAATGACCATCATTGTATTTACCTTATAGATTTTTTTCCAGATGGCAATCAAAACATGAGATCGAGTCCTTGAAGTGAGTTTATCACTAAAAACGCACTTTTATATCACAATCGACTATTTCATTAAAGTAAAATATCAATTCATTCACTGCCACCTGCAATTCACCCCACTCGTTCAATTTCGTTCTTCCTTTTTTTAATATTACAATGCATCAAGCCTCGCGTTGGTCGTCTACTGAAAATTGATACGAAGCTACTAAATACTGTGAAAATCTACTAAAATTGCCAATAATTCTACGAATTAGATCATCTCTATATTTATTGCAATTTTATCTGTTGCGAAAGGTGCGTATATCCATATTAAATGAGATTTTTTTATAAGTACAGATCGGTATTAGATAAAAGGAAGAATGGACTAAGAGGTTATATTGTAAAACTAGGTAAATAAGGTTTAGTCTTATTTTTCTGGTTGAAACATACTCGAAATTGCTGGACCTTATAAGTACATATAGAGATGTAAAACTCATGTGATGGCAATTTTATAGACACATTTTCAGTCACTATAACATTATAGGAAATTGGAATACTATGACTGCTGAGGTTACTATGTGGAAGTGAGGTTGTTGAAGGCTATTTATATTATACGCAAATAAAAATTATTTCTGCAAAATTAATATTGCTGGATATCTAAAATGTACCAATATCTAAAGAACATCCATAGCTTGTATTCATGTGCTTATGTCGTTTATACAAGCCCCACCCAAAAATTCATAAAATGGCTGTTCTTTTATTGGAACGTTAAGATAAAAATGACATGAATATTATGGAAATAATGTTAGGGGATTTGGCTTTAAATTTTAATGCTCCCCTTTGATAACAGCCTCCGGTGACAATAGTCTCTAGAAAACCGAACGTGTATTCCAGTTCCTGATAACCGATAAATTATCTAGCTAAAGATCATGATAAACAGGTGAGGTTACATTTTGATGTAATAGTTATTTAGGTGCGTCTGCTCAACTATCAAATGTTATTCATCGGTGGTCAAATATCAACAGTCAATTGAGTAATAAGGATCTGTCAACTATCATTTGCCTTAATCGGAGTCTTAGAGAACAATTGACAAATATTATGAGGCGGTTATCAAGTCTTATGGGTCAAATTTTATAAGACACTTATCAGACCTTAATCTTTTCTGATAAAAAATGAAATTTCGGATGATTTCCCGAATACAAAACGTTGGATTAAGGATCCAATTAATTATAAGTTTTCACCGGTCCAAAACGAAGAAATAAATTCTGAATGGGCCTACTTCAAAAGGCATCTAATAAAGTACTTTTCCCACAGTCCCCGATTTCACACAGCTATGGCACACATTCTGTATGTCATTTAATACTAGTACAGAGCACTTAAAAAACAAACTCTAATCTCATTGTATACAGGAGGATTGTGTAATTAGATTTAGGGCCGAATTTCACTCCCTTCTGTTTTCGCTCGATTGAGTGCTTATAAAAATGAGACTTGACGTTCATGTAGAATATAAAAATCTCAAAAATATTCCTCACAAACCATTTTTTATCATTTCTCTTTTAAGCATTTTAATACTTATTTCGAAAAAAATGCCATTGAATCTATTCAAGCATGAATATTGCAATATTTCAATTGAGGATAGACTGCACTGAGCGCATTCGCATAAATCAGCCCTTAAAGAACATTGTTTGATGCTCAGTTCTTCTTCCAGTGGATAACTCGAATTAGATAGCGCCGCGTGCTGAACACGTGACGTCGGTAATCGACGGAAACACTCGGCCTTGCACGAGTAGCGATTACTGTCATGTCACGTCAATGTTGTGTCATTCGAACCTGCGGCTCTTATTTCTGGGCGTGTGCACACCCATTTGCTTTCGTGGATGGGGATTAACACGGTATTAAATTCATTGATGATGGATGTCATTGTGTTTATTCACATAAGGCGATATAAACCGTTAATTTACATAGAGGACGTAAATGATGGAAGCTTTATATCCTTAAGCTGGCCAATATAAGTAGCGACATCTATGATGGTTTTTATTATGAGCATAAACTTTCATTTTTAGATTTTCTCCCAAAATAAATATACATATGTACAGGGTATAACATATCGTTATGCAAATGTATAAGGGAGCGATAGTACTCTGCAAAATAATAAAAAAATATTAATATATTCAACGTCAAAAATGTACCATTTTCGAAGATGAATATATTAATATTTTTCGTTCGATGTACAGGGTAAGTTTTTTTCAATGACTAGTGGAAGAATCTCAAAAACTAGCAGAGTTACGAATACTTTTGTAAATACATCATAACCTACCACGCTTTATATAAAGAAAAAGTAAGTTTATGCCATATCTCAAAAATGATTGCTGTCAGAAATAATCTATCTAGCATATCCTTTTCAGGGCAAAATTATCTACAATATTCGGATTTACATAGTTTCTCTAGAACTAATAATTATACGAATAGATTGATTAAAAGATATCGACAATATTCTGTTTTTGCTACATATCTTGTAAGCCATGGACTTTATCAAGAAACCAAAAGTGGCTTTATATTAATCCTATAAAGGTGCAATTCTTTCCCTATTTAACCGATTTTGTAACTGTGCTTGTTTCCGGGATCCTTTTACAAATCATCTAAAAAAACTCACCTTATGTGAATGGGCTGTTAAATATACAGTGTGGTCTATATAACTTGAGACAGGCAAATACCTGGGCAACTATTAATTTTAGAGAACGAAGTTTAAAATAAAAGTTGCTCAACATCGAAGGAGAAATAAGATGCCGAAATAGTTACTACTTTATATGACGTCATCAAGATCATTTCAAGATCAACTTTGTTTTTTCAAATGCAAATCTATACTTTCCATTAATGGACATTAAGCACTACTTAAAAATAATCAACTTTTATAGGGAACTTCTTTTTTCAGGTGTAAAATTAATTTTAACAAATGTTCAAAATGGTGACAATTAACACCAACACATTTCTCAATATGCACTAAAAATGAATTATAAGTTCTAATTAAAGTTAAGTCCCCAGATTTAAGAAATTTGGCTTTTTTCTCTAACGAATTTTTCGAAATGCATGTTGAAGTATACAGGGTGTCCTCGAATTACGTGGCCAAAATAATACCGCAGATTGTTTGAGTGAAAATAAGTCGATTTAACTAAACTTCCCTCAATCCAAAAGTTGATAATTATGGAGCTACAGGGTGTTAAAGTTGAAAAAAAAATCACATTTTCTTTAATATCTTTCGATTTCTTTGAGTTAATTTCACGAAATTTCATATTTGAGGGTGTTTTAGGATACGAAATTCAAATTTATTAACGATTTAGTTGTTTCTTCTAGGGAGCGCCACAAGCGACCATTAGGACACATTTAAATCTCTGTAACTTTTTTGTGCCACGGTGTATATTATTTTGGTATTTAAAAACCTTTTTCCCTACCTTTTATACTTAGAAAAGGTATACTTTATTGACGTCGCTAGAAGCAACGGTTTTGGAGAAAAACGCATAATTCTAATGCGCTGCATATTTGCGTTGGCGCTTTTAAGTAAATAACTCAGTTGGCTATGTTTTTAATTGACATTTTAACACTTGAATTTGTTTCTCAAATGTCAGTTTTTTTATTTAGCCCTCATTTTTTCTTGTCAGTTTCGCTTCTTGTTCCTGTAAATATCCATAAGTATGGCCAATAAATTCACTTATTCTGAAATGGTGGATATGCTGTTAGTTTATGGACTTTGCCGTTGTAATAGTCAAAATAATATCTGATTTTGAAAACTTATTGTTATACCTTTACTAATAATTATTTTTGAAAAACTTAATTTTTTTTAACGGAAAATAATTTTAAGGTAATTTGCATGCATCATCAGGCTTAGATGCATTTTTCTCCAAAACCGTTGCTTCTAGCGACGTCAATAAAGTATACCTTTTCTAAGTATAAAAGGTAGGGAAAAAGGTTTTTAAAAACCAAAATAATATACACCGTGGCACGAAAAAGTTACAGAGATTTAAATGTGTCCTAATGGTCGCTTGTGGCGCCCCCTAGAAGAAACAACTAAATCGTTAATAAATTTGAATTTCGTATCCTAAAACACCCTCAAATATGAAATTTCGTGAAATTAACTCAAAGAAATCGAAAAATATTAAAGCAAATGTGATTTTTTTTTCAACTTTAACACCCTGTAGCTCCATAATTATCAACTTTTAGACTGAGGGAAGTTTAGTTAATTCGACTTATTTTCACTCAAACAATCTGCGGTATTATTTTGGCCACGTAATTCGAGGACACCCTGTAGACAGTGAAACTTTAATTAGAACTTACAATTAATTTTTATTGCATATTGACAAATGTATTGAAGTTAACGCCCACTATTTAGAACATTTGTTAAAATAACATATATTTTTTAAATTTGTTTTTAAACAAATTTTATATATGAAAGAAAAAGTTTTCCATCAAAGTTACTTATTTTTAAGTAGTGCTTAATATTTATTAATACAAAATATAGGTTTCCATTGGAAAAAAAGTTAACCTTGAAATGACTTTGATGACATCATATAAGTTAGTAACAATTTCGACATATTATTTTTTCTTCGATTTCGAGCAACTTTTATTTGATTTTTTTTTCTCTAAAATTGATTGTTGCTCATATATTTGCCTATCGTAAGTTAAATGTACCACCTGGTATAATATATAGGGTGTTAAAGTTTCTAACTTGTTCTTATATTTTCCGTTTTTCTCACGTGCGTTTAGAGTCAAATTGTTTATTTTGATGTTATAAAGTCAAAATAAAATTACTAAAATAGTATTTTAAATTCCAGACCATATGTAGACAAGACTTTCATATTTTGCATCAATAGATATTTTTGCAAATTCTATGAAAACGGCGACAGATATGAAAATACTGCAATACGGCATAAAGCTAAAGAATTAAAATTTGATGCCAGAATTCATGCAGTATGTACCAAAAAGTTACAAAGTTTAAAATATTACATGACCCAAAAGGAAATCGCTGTATATGGCCACTGACGAAGAAATTCGAAAAGTTATTCACAGATTATCAATCAACTGTTCTATGAATTCGGAATGTTTGTTTATTTTTGTATTTGCTTATTTTGATTTTTTTATTTATTTTTCCGCGACTTTCCTACTCCCCCCTTTTTTTTGGAAGAAAATCGAATTATGATATTTGGTTATCGCAATTGTCTTTATTTCGAGAAAATGATCATTAATCAATTATGTCCATAACACTCACAGTAATATGCTTTTGAAGGTTCTTGGCTGTAACATGATCCTTCGCCATTCCTTCAAGAAATCTATTTCCCGTCATTACTAAATGCACATTCAGTGCGTCATACTGTTAGATGCGCAATCACACAATTAAATTGTGGAAAATTATCATGGCGTTCCACAACGACTTTCGGCAAAAATGCCAAAATAATTCAACGGTTAAAAACAAATGGCAAAACAATATGTATTACGTAAATTTTTCGTATAGGACCATGAAGCCTTCTTTTAAATGAAATTTAATCGATTTTCAGCGGATTTGCCGATCTACGGGGTAACAGAGTTTAGTGTGTAACTTTGGCCATACTTGCGTGTGAAGTTTTATTACCAAATAAAATAAAAGGAAAAAGTAGATGGTTGCATAACAATGTTAAATAATACGTTTGTTTTACAACATCGTAATAAAACATAATATTTTACCAAAGCCACTCACCTGGATTTGAGGCACTCAACATTTCAAGTTCAAATCGGAAATTGCAGTTCGACGTGCTGTGCTGCTAGCGTGGCCCCGAGATCTTCGATACGACGCATAAATGATTCACAATTGTTTGTTTGCAGTCATCATGACGTTCCAGAGCCATCTTCCGGAAAAATGTCAAAACAGTACAATGCGTAGGATGTGTTTCGTACTAGTAGATTGAGATATTTAGTACCAGACCAGACGGTAGGTGCGCAGGTGAGTTTTTCCTGCTAGGAATACAGTGAGGGACGAAACTATTCGTCCGGAACGATTTTCCACATGAAATAATTAATTTTTATACATTTAAAAATAATGACAGAAATTAAAGTGAAATATTTAATACTACTTATCATGAAGTAGGTTTTGACCGACAAAAAAATTTACAGTGGCTTAAAGTGAAAGTGATACCTCTGTATTCAAATGACTTATTAATAAATTTTCATTTACTTTATAATAAACTATGGTACAAGTTTTTTAACACATTATGCTAGATCTATTCTATAATAGCCACAATTGAAAAAAATATTTATTCTCGTAAAGAAAAGAAAAAAATTAATTTCTATTTGTTTTCAAAACGAATCTCAAAATTAAAATGATATGCTTCTCTTTTTAATCGTTTTTGTAACAAATTAATATTTAGTTGGTAGCCCCTTAGCTAAGATGACTTCGCGAAGACGATTTAGGATCGATTCTACCAACTTTTTAGTGAAATCGGGGGAAATTTTCTCCCATTCACCGAGAAGAACGCGTTTTAATTGGTTTTTATTGAAAATCTTGTTTCCTAATTTTCGCTTCTAATTTAGCCCAAAAATTTTCTATGTCATTATTGTCGGGTGATTGCGGTGGAGTTTTTATTACATGAGAATAGTTAGACAACTCTTTTACAATTTGGATGCTACGTTTCGGATCGTTGTCCTGGTAGAACACAAAGTCGTTAGGAAAGTTCAGTTTTTCTACTCTGGGTTGGAAATTTTGTCGTAATATGTCCAAATAAACATGAAACAGGCAACAAGAAGTTTGTTTAATGCTAAGAAATAATAAATAATTAAGAAAATTGCACTTTTTATCGCAGGAAAAAAGTTTGGAAACTTTACATCATCTCAGTAATATTTAAATACTTTTAATAGTTGGTTTCGTCAAAACAAGATTAAATCTTTACAAATGGCAAAAACCAAAGGAATCCCGTTTGTCATTAGAGAGCGAATTGTAAAATTAAAAGAAACGTGAATAAGTTATAGAGAAATTTCGGGGAAAGTGCAGCTTTCGAAATGAACAATTTCTAAAATAATTTCTAAATCTAAAACATTAGGGACAGCTGGTGATCGCCCTATATGTGGAAAACCAAGATCTGCTAATGCTCACGCGGACAGAACTATTAAGAGAATCGCCCATGCAAACCCATGGAAGGCTGCCAATAACATACGTCAAAACCTTATATTGTTAACATTCATAATCTATCCACACAAATTGTCCAACGTAGACCGAGCCAAACGAGACTTTCTGGAAAAAGACTCGTTAAACAACCACTTATATAAAAAATAGGAAGGACCTTTTATCGTTCACTAAAGAGTTAATTATCTGATTTGTTTAAAAGTGGAATTATGTATTGTAGAGCGTTGAAAGTCCATTCAGTTTGTTTGGTAATGACGGGAAAGGATATGTAAAACGTCCTGTCGGAAGAAGGTTCGGTAGGAAGTACCAGTTGCCAATAGTAAAGCATGACAGAGGAAACATTATGGTTTGGGGATGTTTTCCTTGCTCTGGTGTTAGCTTATTGCTGAAAACTGATGACTTTTCTTCGGGGAATATTTTGCAAAACCATATGCTTCCTTATGCCGAATGAAACATGCCATTAAGATGGTGGGTCCAACAGGATAATGAGCCTAAGCATGTTTCCAAATATACTGTGTAGCATGGGAAAGAGAACACCCCGTGAAAATGGCTTTATTTAAATAATTTTTGGTATGCATGTTTGTATATGGAAACACAAAAAAACGATAAAATATTCAGCCATATTTATCAATGTATTTACGAGTTAACAGGAATTTCAGTTTTTTTTTACTATAAAAATTGCAATAAAATATAAACAGTACGACTGCAAAATATCATTTATTGGTGTATAGTGTGCCTTTAGATTAATCAAATATGCATAGACAGAGAATGTAGCGAAAGTTTCATCAATTGAGCGAGTTTGAAAGGTCGAATGGGGTAGGTCTACAAGGTGTTGGTCAACCATTTAAGGAAATCACCACTAGATTCAAATGTAGTGTAAACACCATAGTGAGATATTGTCAAGTATATTTCCAAGAAGAGCAACAGGCAGATGTAGAGGTACTGGAAGATCTCAAAGAACTACAGAACGTCAAGATCGCCGCCTTCGGATTATGGCACTAAGGGATAGGCTCGTCTCAGCGAGGACGCTGGCGGATTGGTTTGCTGAGTATAGAAGCCTCATAGGGATTCGAACCATTTATTACCGGATAAGAAGTTTTGGACTGATTTCCTATCGTCTCCATTTTGTGTTACCTCTCACTTCAAATCGTCATGAAAATCGACTGCAGTGTTGTGGATAACGGATACATTTGAGTCTGAAATGGGATAATATAGTATTTAGTTCCGAATCCAGATTCTGTCTGGGGATGCATGATGGTCGGGTAAGAGTAAGAAGAACACGGGGTAAAAATGGGATCCTCAGTTTACAATACAAAAACATGTCCATCCGACTGTTGTGGTACCGGTTTGGGGTACTATTGCATATGGTAGAAGGTCACCTTTACTTTTCATTAAAGGCAGTATGACAGCCCAACGATACATTCAAAAAGTCCTGGAACCTCTTCTCGTGTCTATCCACGTTTTCCGCAAGACAACACACGATCACACGTAGATCGAGTGACTATGTCCTTCTTCCAACAAAATTCAATCAATTTGCTACTTTGGCCACCTCGGTCTCCAGACCTCTCACTGATTCAACATGCATGGGATATTGTAGGTAGAAGGTTGCATAATTTACCCCATCTTCCACAAGCTCTAGCGGTGCTACGTCATTCTGTCTCCAGTTAGCCTGGAATGAGATCCCCAAGAGGATATCAATCACATTATTAGATCCATGCCTAGATGCATACGGGAATGTATAAGATACTACGAAGAACTGACAAATTATTTTTCTTTTGTTTTTAACAATTAAATGTGTTCGAATTTTTAATGAAGTATTTGTTTAGGCGTAAGAAACGTGCATACCAAAAATTATTTAAATAAAACCATTTTTACGTGTAGTTCTCTTTTTTCTCATGTCACGCAGTATATATTAAATAGGTTTTGTATACTGCGTGACATAGAAAAGAGAGATTAATGCAGTGAATCAATTAAAGTGGTCGAGCCAGTCACCTGATTTAAATCCCACAGAGCATCCATAGAATGCCTTAGAACACAAAATTGGTGATCACGGGGGGGGGGGGGGGCTTGCGGAATACACTAAAGTGTGAGTGGAAACGCTTTTCGATTAACTTTTGTGAAAAGTTAATGATTTCGATGAAGTCTAGGGGAGCTGCAGTGGTTCAGGCAAAAGGATATGCAACAAGCTATTAAATTAAACAAATTAAATTTAAAAGAAATATGTACTTTAGTTAATTTTGCGAGTGGTTTCCAAACTTTTCTCCTGCGTCAAAAATGCAATTTTCGGAATTGTTTATTATTTTTTAGCAATAAATAAACTTGTTGTTGCCTGCATCATATTTTCGTATTTATAATAAAACAATACATAATTGAAAAATGTTTCTTGGTAATATTCTCAAGTTATTAAATGAATAATTACCATTTACCAACATCTTTACCGGAGTTTCCAAACTTTGGTCCACAAGTGTATTTACTTCCATTCGTCATGAAGTGCTTACTTGAAATCATTTACGGATTGAAACTCAGCATCATTACGACGAATAAGTCGTCCCAGACTATCCCAAACTATGTCCTATCGGGTTTAAGTCTGGACTCCTCGAAGATCGCGGTAATAAACGAATATCAACTTTATCCAAATACGCTCGCAGCGTTCTTGTAATATGTAGACGAGAATTATCGTACATTAAACAAAAAATTTCAACGATAAATGGCACTACATGTTCTTTCAAACATTGTTCCATGCATCGTTAAGCATTTAAATTAGCATCACGAATTGGGGCAAATTCTCTATCTGCCTCTAAGGAAATGCCTTCCTTCAACTTTACGCAGCTACCGTCAGATTGAACTTTAAGGGGAAAGCAACATTATGTAAAACGTTCATGAGTTTTTCGCCAAATACCATTCCACCCATCAAATGAGTATTTGTTGAATCTGAATTCATCCGTCAAGATTACTGCACCCCGTTCTTCAACCCCCGATGAAGCTGTTCGCGAGCGAACCGTAAACGCTTTTGTCAGAGATCAACAGCCAATAGAGATCCCGTGGCATAACTTTTGGAATTTATTTTAGATTAATTTAAGAGTCAACGAATTGTATAAATGGAAACGACGTTTCCATGGACTACATTTAATCGTTGGACAAGTGTTGGAGCTGACAATGTGCGATCACATAACACCTGCATTCTGATAAAACGATCTTCAATTAAAATTGTGGCTCTTGATATAGCTTGTCCTGACCGGGTGAATTGTCCTGTTTCCAGGTATCGCGGTAGTGCATCTGATACGGTACTTTGAAGAATTTCAAAGATATTTAGACAACGAAGACAGCGTCCGTCATGTTGCAAGGCAACAGCTTGTTCAGGTGTCGCAAAGTTTTTGTTGCAAGAATAGTAAACTGAAATCTGTGTTTTCACTAGGAGAAAACTTGCTGAATCTGAAAATGGTATAAAAACATGAAATTATGTTACTTAATTTGAGACGCTTTTGCGCCCTGTTATTCAAGAAAATGTAACACTCGAGTTTTTCTGGATCATATAGGCAAAAGTAATTTAAACAAGTTGAAACAAGAAAAAACGTTGTGGTTAGTAAAATATAGACAACATTTCAGAAAATTTTCCAAAATTTTTTATTCCAAAAAATAGATAAAAATTTAAGGATCTGGTTAATTTTGCACTCCAGTGTAGAATCGACAATCGAATTTTCGTTTTTTTATTCCACAAATTGTCGATTTTGCTACTCTGTACTTCTTGCATAATTTCATAACAGACAAGCCTTTAGTATGCTCTTAGAAAATACTGGACTTTTCTTTTTAATTTTAAATGTTTATCTTCGATTTGCCCATCTTGATCTGAGCATCTACAGGACTATACTTGTCTCTGATACGTAGACATTTACGTACAGGATTATTCATATACACACGATATGCAGAATACTTCGAGACTTAAAAAAAAATTGATTTTTCACACCAGTAAACAAGCAAAAACTGAGATGGAAGTGTGATGAATGCACTTGTTTACATAATCGAAAGTGCACGTTGTTTACACTCTACGGCGTTCAATGTAAATCATTTCGTGTTCACACCACCAAGTCGTTCATATTAACGCATGGTTGCACTAATGCGATTAAACTGTATTTAAATATTTAGATGTTTTACGTGTCACATCAAGGTGACATATCGATTTTCAACTCACAGAGTCCAAAAAGGTTCAAATTTGAAGAACATAAAAGTCTTTTTAAGGAATTTTTGGAAGCTCTTTTGCCTCCATTCATTCATAAGCATAAATTTTATTAGTACCAAAGTCACATTTGCCAAATTTCATAGCGTTACTCTGGTAGAATAGAAGCTAACGAAGGATTACTGTTAAAAAAAACGTACGGTATATTCGGGTCAATATCATCAATATTTCTCCCTTATAAAAGGGAATTGTATGCCGATATGCTTTGTTCGGATATGAAATTTTTATAGCCATTTGATTGTCGATATACAGTTTTATTACATTATTGATATCCTCACCAATTTTTCTCAGAAAAAGGCGTAGCCACATTGTTACTTATGTAGCTTGACAGGTTCCTACACATTGGGCCTCGGTGTTTGAATAATAAGTAGGTTGTTGAGGTTTGATGCCTCAAGTAACGGGTCATCCAGATGCTTTAAACATGTATTCACCACTACCTTGGTTGCAACGAGGATAATGACTGCCTGGACGATTATTCTGGTAATAATTTATTTGACTATTTCAGTTTCTATTTGATTCGAATGCTTTTTTCGAAGTTCTGTCATATTTAGAAATCTGCCCTCTTGTGAATGGGCAACTTACATTTTTTCAGGAACCTCATTTTTGCAACCGAAGTTCTGCTTACCTTTCAAAGTCAGGGCGGCAAGGGCAGGTCCTTCCTCATCTATGGCTGTAAGATTGTTCCTGCATCAGACTTTTATGGCAGTCATTCAAAAATTCTACTGGCGCATCGCTGCATCACTCCCCCTTATTTCCCTTGCAAAATTTCCTACCGTTCAAATTGTAGAAAAATACTCCCAGTTTCATCTAAGTCATCTTCAATCATTTTTTTCCCACTTTGTTATCTTATTGAAGACGATGGAATTTCGAAAATATGAATCGAAATTCATGTGCTCAGTCATGTCTTGCAAATTGAAATACATTTTGGTATTTAGTTCGGAATAAAGCAATCCCTTTTTTCGCTTTCTTCCGAGTTTTATTATTATTTGAAAAAAAAATTAATGTTAAAAGGGATAAACCGAATTTTGTTTTAGACATCTACTCCGATTTGCGTCAAATTTTGGCATATAGTTTTCTTTACATATATATGTAGCCGTTTTCTCATTTTCATATGGAGTTGCGGCTCTCAATTTATACCAAAGTTTGGTTAACTTCGTGTTATTCGAGAGATCTTTTTATTTTTTGAATTTCTAATAAGTTCTGATTTTTTTTACTGCATACGAAAATCTGAAACACTCTGTGCATCTCAAACTAGTCCCCTTATCTTTTGATGCTTCTATTCGTAAAATAGATTTTGATGTGACTCTCTTAAGTGTTTATGTATTTCTGTGAGTGCCGTAATAATTCCTATTACTCATATGGCCTAAAAGATATCAAATTTGCAACTAGAGTTTCAGATTACGCCCATATGGGGCATTTTTAAAACCTATTTGCTACCCCCAAAATAGCCGGTTTAATCCCCTTGCCTCGGCGAAACCAAATTACTAACTCATTGGCATTATGATATGCTGGTCCGGAAAGCAGATTAAGTTCCGATAACGTTGTTTTCTATAGAGAGTTGCTGCACCTAGATTTTTAAAGTAACTTCAGCAAGATGGAAACAATAATTGGTCTTTAATGCAACGTCATCCTGATCGTAAGTTTGGAAATTATTTGATGCTTATTAATTTCATTACAGATAAATCCGTAAAAATTACCTCAGAGCTGCAAAAAATGTATTAAATTGTTGTCAGAAAGCAATAATTTTTTTTTAATATTTTGCATTATTGTCATGATTTTTTTGTTACCGAAAAATAAATTTTCAGTCCAAAGCAAAAAAATTGCTTCAAACAAAAAAAAAATTTAAACACGCAAAAAACTTTTTAAAAAAATCGCAAAACATTCTTCTATTATGCAAACAACTTTTTTTTCTTGATTTTCTTTTTGAAAATTTCAACACTCAACTATAAACTTCTAAAAACCAACTAAACATTTGCCGATATTTCTAAAAAGGCGTTTTAAAATATGATAAAAATGTTATGATGCTAACCAAACTCCTTCAAATTTTCTATAAAAATTCTTCCAAAACTTAAATATTTAATGATATTCCTGAAAACTCGGTCTGTTGTATTTTATTGTTATCGGAGGATTTACGGTCGTTTCAATACGTGTGCGAACACTCTCACGAAACTACATTTGAGTCAAGAGAAATTAGCTTAGGAAAGCTGAAACATGATCTTTCTTATTTGAGGGTGATGTGCATTTGTCAGAACGCGTCATAAATGATGAACTATCAAAGGGGAGTAATGGACCCCCCCCCTTTTTAATACTGAAATTAGCATCCTTGCGTTTTTTAAATTAAAAATTGTCATGTTCAATAATATCATTGGAATGGGCAGGACAAAATTCGAAGTGAGAATTACAGTGTGAAAAATGGGGAAAAAAGTATTCTATATTTCTATTTGTTGATAAAATATTATAAAAGACAATTTCTAATTTCAAAAAGCTAGTTGAAAATTTACTTATCTCTATAATATGAAGAATTTTTGATTTAAACTTTTTTCTTTGAAATGCGAAAACTCTATTGAAGATATGCTTAATATATATTGCTTTTGTTTATCGCCCTAAATTTCATAAAATTACAAAAAAAAAACTAAAACTTGCACTGCTATTGCTTCTATAATCAGTGGAAAAACACATTTTGTTGCGCCTTTCTCCAAACACTTATATTATTTATGTATTTTGTACGTTTTTATTTCATACGTATATTATACGTATGAATCAGTGGCGTTTCATATCGGGTCAGTGTAGAGAGATATAAATCACCGTCGTAATTATGAATTGCAAATCGATACAAAAATTTGATACAAAAAGGATTATGATTTTGCGAGTTGTTGCATATACAACATTTGCTGCTGAATATTTTTGTGTAAAATACACAAAATAATATTTCTACTCTTCAACAGCAATATTTTTGCTCACACTAGATTTTTGCACGAAATAAGTAAAAACTCATAGAATCCGCAAAAATATCTGTGAAGAGCTGGTTTTTAGGGAGTAAATAACTTGCAAATTCAATTCATCCTGAAATTACCCGTTTCATTTGACGAGAAGTATATTCATGCTTTTAATAGTGCTTGATTTCTGTATTTTTAAGATAAAATTTTAAAAGCATTATCAGCTTATTTGGAGAGATATTGTTAACCTTTGTCGTTGGTCTACGTGGTGTGATTTTGTAGTCCTGAAGAGGAACAATGAAATAGCTAAAATTATGGTCATAAAAATTATTTATATTACATTTGAGTAAAGAAATTGTTTACAAATACAACAAGAAAATAAATAAATTTATACAAGATTGGGAATAAAATTTAAAAGAAATAACAACGAAATTTAAGTTTAATAAAGAGTAGCAATAAGGTTTTAGGTTGGGCATTATTTACAAATTATATTATACCTATTTAGGAAATTTGTCAAAAATATAAATAAATAGAGCAGAATTGATACAAAAAATAATTGAGAAAACTAGAAATTTGTTTTTCGTATACTTACTATAAGTCTTATTCTAACTTACTACCGCCAAAAATAGAGAAATAACTTTTACATAATTATAGGATTTCTATAGGTATTTAAAACTTCTATGAGACTTTTAAATAATGATATTGAAATAGGGCAGAATACTCCAGTAATTTCAGTGTCACATTACTAAGGGATGATCATTGGCAAAAACCTCAAGTTCGCGCTGAAAAATCAGAGGTGTGTCTTGGATAAATTCAACAGCAGCGGGGAATGGTTTAATCAACAACCTACGTTTACGGTTTTCGTCAACTGCGAGGTTTTTTTTAATGGTCAGCCATTACTGACACTGTCCTTTCTGCTAAAATCACTAATGATATGGCACTTGTACAAAATATGCGACTCGTTGTTCTTAAACCCTATGTGATTCTCTCTTCGTATAATACCTAATGCTATTATGCTCTGTACAGGAATTAGAAAAAAGTCAAAAAGACTGCTCTATAATACATTATATACAGGTTATACTATGTTTTAGAATCCCAGCTTTAAGCGATATGTATACTTTCAATTGTTTGTGTTCATCGTAAGATATGCATTTGAAATTAGATGTAATAGAAGAAATATGTACAATCCATGAAATTTTACTTTAACTTCTAAGATTAGTCTTTGGTGAAAGTTTATGTATAGTAAAATTGCACAGAGGTTGGGAATAGCAATGCAGAATATTTCTTAATAAATAAATAATCTATATTCCTGGAGAAATTTACAGAATTTACATTAGTTTAACAATAGGCGGATGCTACACATTTTCGGCAGCAGCGGCAACAGCAGCAGCAACAATGGCAACATCTTGTTATTTCGTAGGGCCTACAAGGGCCGGAGATACATACGATTGGGTATTGCACGTGGGGAGGGCGAAGGGGTTCATTGACGCAAAGGGTGAAGACACGAGGGACATTCCTAAAGCAAGAAAATTCAATATAATAAAATAGTACGCAACTGTAAGGTAATGCCTTATATCCAGGCAATCCTGGTGAGTTTACCACGAGAGAAAGACAAACTTTAAACGATAGAATTGCTCTTAAATCGCCAGAAAACGTCAAGGGTAAAAAATCATATTATAGTAAGTCGTTTACAGGGTCTCGCAGTTGGGCAACCGCAGGTACGTGGGAACGTGACTTATCCCTACGCCTCCACCCCCCTCAAAAAGAAAGAAATTCAGGAGCTAAATTATCATAGTTAAATAAACTAGGGAAACTTCCGAACTTTCCGTGGACACACAACTGTAACGTACTAAAGGGAACTTTCTTGCCTGGAAGAGTACAGTTTTAGCTTGAAATGAAAAGTTGAGTTAGATTTTAATTCTAGAATAGAGCACGTGAGAACATAGCATTACCATAGATATGAAAGGCGAGTCTCGGAATTTTGAAGCCAAGTTGCACAACTATGGTTCAAGACCCGGTTCAGCTGAATTGGACTGGTATTTGAACCAACTCGTAGACCAAGCGTCACACATGACATAAATTTGAAAGGTACGTTGTTCTTTTGGGGATGACTTAAGTACAACCTCTGGTTGAATTAAGCTGACCTTTAAAGCATGAACTGAGTCTAAATGAGTCAGATGTTAGATGCCAGCGCGTAGACAAGTTGTACGGCAGGGGGGTGGGGGGTGTATACGCTTTATCTCAATCGGTTTTGAAGATATCAAAATTTTAATAATTGAAAAAACAGTTATGGAATACTAACAGTTATTTATTGCACCGCTAAATGGTGCCACCCTGTAACGTTCTGGTGATGGAAGAGTGCCGGGGTGGACGGGTAGGGCGGCGGTGACTCTGACCCCTTTAAAACCGGTGCGAAAGCGCTTTTTTCCTTGTCGGTACCGGAGGCGTGCGTGCTTTTATAATACTCAGTGCAGGCTAAAAAGCAAAAAAAATTCCATCAGTCAGCAAAACCAAGAAAATCTTTAAAACTATAACAAGAAAAAAACATAGTTTTAGGGCCAAATTTTTATATTCCTGTCAATTTGTTTGTGAATTATGTCCCAGCTAGCAAAAGCAAATCATTAAGAATTTGGCTCTAAAGGTCCGAAGGGTGCATAAAATAGTTCAGGGCTGGTAATGTGCACCCCTTACCGATATCGCGTTTTTATAAGGGGCTCACATATGGTATACGATAATACGTCTTTTTGAAGGATGAATGATAAAGGGCACTTCACCTTCATCCACCCCAATGCCGACCATTGTCGGGGGTAATGAAAAGACACTTGCAGATCGTGATAGAGATAAATATAAATAGGGTTTTGCTCTAGCTCCATATGGGGCGCAAACTTGCGCGGACCGCAGATACTTACGGGGTGCTGAATTGAATAATCCCCCTGACGGACTTGCCGGCAACATGTTGCCCATGGTGCTGGTGGGGGTGGAGGCGCCGTAGCCGTTCATCTGACTGCTGCCCCCTCCGTAGGAGCCGCCATTGGAAGAATGGGGAGTAGAGGCATTGGAGCAGTAACCCCCACCCCTGGGACTGACGCTGCTGCTCTGAGTCCGCGCATACTCATCTAGAAGAAAAACCCTACAGGTAAAAATTGGTATCAGTAAAATGCTATGGCACGATACCAAAGAAGTTCAGTAGGCACTTAATAAGGGAGAGACTAAAAAAAATGGAAATATTCGTCAAAAGGAAGATCTGAAGGGTTAAGATTAAATAGTAGAAAATAAGCGGTAAGACATGCCCCGCAGACATATCATACACTTAAATAAATATAATGGGTTTGTTGGTTGGAATAAAAGCGAAAGCATCATTCAGCATCTTTCAGACTCAGTTTCACTGCATGATGCATGTTAGCTGATGACACAGAAAGAATTTGATTAGCCTCTTAAAACTAGGAGGATTTAGCAGCTATATTAGGATCAGAAAAAACTACGAATTAAAAATTCATATTAAAAATCTTTGTTTTCCTGTATTCTCATAAAAGGCGGGATATACCCGCAAAAGATTCAACACCCCTATGGATATAACTGGTTTACTAGTAGGTAACAGAATTACTTCAATTGAAAATATTAATTAGTACTGTATACACGCCCAAGCCACGCCTACAGTACTTGTTAGCAACGCCTTAGAATGAATTTAATTGGCTTGCTTTAAGGAATAAGAGCACGCAACGTCATCCCCTAACTTTTATAGGCTGCTCACTTTATTCACTGCCTAGTGTTAATTTTCAGGATAAAATCTACTATTTTCAGATATATTCACTGGGTATATTTTGAGGGTGACATCGAAAATAATCAAAATAAGGAGGGACTGAATCGAACCTTCCGTCCACTGACCATTTCCGGTGTCCTGTACACTAACGGCCAATTGGCCGGTGTACGCGTTGAACGAACTCGGCATTCCATTATTGCCCATAGTGGGGGACCTCGGTGCGGACAAGGACAGCTGATTGTTCCTTTGCATGGAATATAATGCTTCTGCTAAATCCGCTGCTCTCTTCAGGATTATTTCCTAAAATTTCACAAAATTGCTCCACAGAAATCATAACATAAACCCAAAATGGCTACCTTAGGAAGCTTCTCCGGATCTCCAGGATGGCGAGGAATGAGCTTCTGTAGCCTTTGGAAGCCATAGTCTATCGTCGGTTCGTTTAGAGCTGTAAATTGTTTTAATTACAGAATAAGCGGTACTCGTATTTAAAAGAACATACTTACAGACATAAACAAACCTTCCAGGAGCTCCTTTGCAGAACTGTTTAGATTTATAAGACAGCGTGACTTCAACTACTCCAGGTATGTGACGAGGTGGTGTCTGCACTCGTATCGCATGTGGTGTTATCAGCTATAAAGAAAACATTGCAGTTTTTCACATTTTCCAAGAAACGTTGGAAAAGTACCTCACTCCAAACCAGCATCGTTCCGAAGACCACTTGAAGGCCGTCGAAGAAGTTGTCGCCAACGATAATTACAGTGGACCCTCCCGCTGTCCATCCTTCACTGGGACTGATGGCTTTGATGCAGGGAGTCGCCACGGGCAGAGGAGGATAGAGTCCTGGAAATTGACCTGCTTCCATGAAAAACACTGGCTTAAGATTAGCAGGAAATCATTGGAGGTGATTGAAGAAATTCATTTCCAGCAATGGTTTAATCGTTATTAAAAGACGAGTTAATCTTGCAGTGGTAGGTACGATTGTCTGTCCGCGTTTCAGTAACTGTGAATTTATTCGAGCGAGGAGTATATTTCCAAATTTTGTAAAATCAAAACCAAACGGCCCAGCAAGAATGTTTTTAAGCCAAAGGAAGTCTTGCAGGTGCACGTTTCAATATGGGAAATTTTGAGATTTATCCGAAAGTACACAGGGCGGCCGTTTAAAAACGAAACACGTGCAGTTCTAAACAGCTAAGAGAATTTATTAAAAAACGTTCGGACACGTAACACGTATTTTTGAGGACGAAGTATTTCAGGCTAATTCCGACTCCCCTATCTGCAATCCCTTAAGCGGGAGGGTGTTCATCCCTAAAATCTTTAATGGAAGAGGAGGTTGAGTGATACCTCATTTTGAAGGTAATTTAATGTACTTTAGAACCCCCCAAATTTCAAGTCTCTGTTGTCAACACAACCAAGATAACGGCTTTCCAAAGATACGCAAATTCATTTGTACAGGGTTATTCACCCAACACGTTCGTTAAAAGTTTACTAGGATCTAAAAGTGAGACGAATTTGAAAATTTGAAGTTAAGTTAACTTCGACGTGTACTTTTTTTGTTAATATTTACAACTTCCTCTCACTTCCGGTTTAATTGGAAGTAACTGTCAACTTGCTTGTTTTAAAGGAGACTCCCAACACATTATGCTATTTTTAGGTTCCGTGTAATATTTCAGACAAATTTTCTGTATAATCTCCTATATATAGCTTTTTATCATTTTTGAGATATTTAACTTTGAATTAAAAACATGCCTCAGTAATGACCAATTTTAAAATTACATATTTTCGCAGTCATTAAAGACATAATCTTCATGTTTCGCAGAATGCCAATACAGAGTCTTAATTTTACACTTTTGTTATTTATATGGCTTAGTATTGCACAGGGTGTCCAAAATTCGACCCTTAACGTTCACATTTTTGAAGTTGCCAAAGTCTACTTTTTCCAACGGGACACGCTGTAACTTTAAGCAGTGTCAAGAAGACAATGTAATCGTCTATCGAACTGCATCAGGCTTACCTATATTTAATCTAAATCATATTCGACATAATAATAAAATTTTATGTGAAACTAGTATTAATAATGCGTTGTTCTATCATAGATGAAAGTTATTAAAAAATGAAAAAAATATACCAGAATATACATGTACTACTACATTGCTACTACTTTCGGATAATAAAACATAATCGTTTCGAAAATGGTTTGTAATAGGTTTGAGTAACCCTGATTCACTTTGATAGAAAATTACACTCTCTACTTGAGACTGCTTGAAGTTACAGAAAGTTTCATTAAAAAAAAATGAGCTTTGCAACTTTAAAAATATGAATGTTACGAGCTTAATTTTGGACACCTTGTATAATTCTTGTATAATAATGTATTAACATATAAAAGCGAAGTGTCAACTTAAGACTATAAATTCAGATTCTGCTAAATATGGAGATTATATCTTTAATAACTGCCGAGATATGTAATTTTAAAATTGATTATTACGGAGGCACGTTTTTAATTCAAGGTCGAAGAATATCTCAAGAACGATAAGAGCTAAGAATAGGACATTATGCAGAAAATGTGTCTGAAAAATTACGGGGAATCTAAAAATAAAATAATATACTAGAGGTCCCATTTAAATAAGCTAGTTGACAGCTATTTTCGGTTAAACCGGAAGTAAAAGGAAATTGTAAATATTGTAGGGTTGTAGATATTAGTTGTAAGTTAGGATTAAGGAGTTAGGGGGAGGACTTAGAACAATCTACCTTTGCGGTGCGCCCATGGTGAGCGTCAACCACTTGACGACCATTGAGCGTGTGGCGCCAAGACGACGGACGGTACCTTCCAGCAGTGTCAGCGACAAGGGTCGTCGTTTCTACTAACTGTAGTGGTTGGGTATGATGTGCGATGGCTAATCAATGGTACGCCTATGGTTCGCCACCCTGGGCACTTGTCCTGAAGGAGGCGAATAAGAGCGTGGGATAAAGGGGATGAGGGAGGCTTTTTGGACTCTCTTCCCCGAACCTCTGCCTGACACACTTGTAAATACATGTACATACTAATAAACGACACTTACGATTATTTCTGACCTGTGATTTCATTAACATCTTAAATTCTAGTAGAATCGAAAACCTATCGATCCTACAATATTAATAAAAAAATAGTACACATCGAAGTTAACTTCAAATTTTCAAATTCGTATCACTTTTAGATCCCAATAAACTTTTAATGAACGGGTTGGGTAAATAATCCTGTATACGTTCAGTTATTTTACCTATTTCACTTTACCATCGTAAACTGAATATTTTCTTTGTTGTTTTTATTACGTAAAATTTTGTTTAAGTACCAGTGAAACGTGTGGAATGATTTCTTTATTGTTGATCCGAAAATGTAAGTTGTGTACATTTTAGTATTAAAAATGTCGGCGAAAGAAGAGGGACACCACTGTGCTGTGTTCCACATTTCAAATTGTACTTAATAGATTTGAATATTCAAATATTCATTTTCCGAAGGGGCGCAAATAATTCCACTTTTCTTTGGGAGCAAGGGAAATTCTAATAGAACGGCCCATGTCTTCGATGAATTGCATCAAGACCATCGTCATCAAGTTGATCGAATATATGTTGCAGGGTTAGTGCAAAAATTTCGAGAAACTCTGTTGGCAGGAAAAAAAACTGAATGAAAAACGCGATAGAAAATTAAATTACCGAGACGGCGGTTTTAGGATATGTTTTTCGAGATTCAATATTAAGTACAGGAAAGTTAGGAGTGGTATCTGCTGTCTATGTCGAGCAATACGAGCATTCAAAAGACCTAAAAAAAAATACAAATTTCATCCGTACAAGAACTAGTGCAACCACTTAATGAGGATTATTTTGCCAGGGGTTTGCAATTTTGCGAAAGCATGTCAGAACTGATTCTAAAAGATCAACGGCTCCTCTTTAGTGTACAGTGTGACCCATTTGTTTTGGGGTCAGTCTGTAAAAAGTTTATTGATTGTGCAATCTAGCCCGGATTTTTATTTAATTATAGACGTTGATAAACTGCACATTTTTAGCAAAAATAGCCTGGTTGATATAAAATTCGAGGGCTACTATGACAGTTTCTAGGAGCGAAATTTTAATAAATCATATTAGCAATTGTTTACGAAAAAATCTGTGCCCGCCACTGGATTGACCACCTCTCAAAACGGGTCCGTACAGAATTCTATAAAAAATTTTTTGCAATAACGATTTTGTAGAAGAATTAAAAATGCACATTAAGAGCTTACTTGTTTTGAAAAATGTATGGTTTATAGCAACTTAGTCCTGGTCTTAGGCTTATACGGGACAAATAAAACAAAAAAAATGATATTTTTTTTCATTTTTTTAAAGAAATTTTTATGGAAGTTTGATCGAAAATATTATTTATGCGTTGCACAGCATCTCGACTTACCGGTCTATATGGATGTCTGATGTTGAATTCTGCATTCTGCCGCAGCTTCCGCTGCCCAGCGCACGTTGCGGCCAACGAGACGAACAATTTATGTTTTTTTCTCTTTTTTTCCATAATTATAATGATTAATAATTTACTTTGTATTAAAAATAAGTAATAAGTAAAAATACGTTCCGATATCGATGTAGACTTTATTTGTTTGACAGTCAAACACTTCAATTGTTCTCCATCGCTTGCTATGAATTTTTGAAAAAATATAAACACCGAGGGTGCATTTTTAATTCTTCTACAAAATCGTTATTACAAAATTTTTTAAATAAAACTCTGTACAGACCCGTTTTGAGAGGTGGTCAATCCAGTAGCGTGCACAGATATTTTCGAAAACAATCGCTAATGTGATTTATTAAAATTTCGCTCCTAGAAACTGCCATAGTAAGCCTTGAATTTTATATCAACCAGCCCATTTTTGCTAAAAATGTGCAGTTCATCAAACTTAAAATTAAATAAAAATCCGAGCTAAATCGCGCAATCAACAAACTTTTTATACAGACTGACCCCAAAACATATAAGTCACACTGTATATTTCTCAGAAGAATTGTTGAAGGGTATTGTGAATCGACGCAACGCCGTAGCTGGTCGGAATAAGAATTCTGAAATTATTCACGAAGTCCATACACAATATCGGCAAAAATTGAATATTTGGGTGGGAATATTCGGTGACAGGTAAAATATATCTTGAGTTATTGGAAAATGCCATTTATCCGGCATTAATAGAAATAATGGCAAAGGGTGACGAATACATGAAAAACCATGCGATATTCCAGCAAGATGGTGCGGCATGTCGTCGTGCACCGCCTGTTCATCGGAATTTAGATCAAACGTTGCCTGGGTAATGAATCGGAAGGATAGGGCCCATGGGCGGCATACGCCTCCTCGAGACTTAAGCTCATTGATTTTTTTTTTAATGAAGAGCCACATTAAAACTGTAATCTATGTCACAGAACCAACATCTTTGGGCGACTTACCACAGCTGATCATTAATGAATCTAATGAAATCAGCCCAGAGATGCTCAAAAATATTCAACAACGGTTCGGACAGAATCTGTTCTATTGCATGACGGCTTGTGGGGGATGCTTCTAACATTTACTCAATTGACTTGAAGTAACTCTACAGAATATAAAATGTAATCTCTATTTTTATCTCTATTTTTGCGGTAGAATTCAATTAAACTTAAGTAGAATTGTCGTAAATTGTTAAGCACATTTTTATTGTGCATGCATAACACTGCGGAAAAAGCGCACTGTTATTGCGTTATTTCACTTGACATGATTATTTTTTGTTACCACAGTAAAGTGAAACAGGTAAAATAACTGAACATAAATAAATGGATTTACGCATTTTTCGAAAGCCGCCATTTTAGTTGTGTTGAAACGAGAATCGGGGGTTATAAAGTACATTAAATTAGTTTCAAAATAAGATGTCACGCGACGCCCTCTTTCATTTTAAGATTTTGAAGAGGAGCACCCTCCCACTTAAGGGGGTGCAGATTGTGAAGTCGGAATTGGCCTAAAATGTTTCTCCCATAAAAATAAGTTTTACGTGTCCAAACGTCTTTTCATGAATTCTCGTAGTTGTTCAGAGCTGCACGTGTTTCGTTTTCCAACGGCCACCCTGTATAGAACCAGGCACGTGTTTCCGCTGGCTTCACGCAGGCTGCTAATCTAGTAAAGAGACGAGCACAACTTAAAATTTTGTAATCTGAAAATTTTACAGTATGGAGAGATAATTTTTGGCAGGAGAAGTTTAAATGTATTCCTCAATATTGAAAAATTGGAGATTAATATGAACGTTTACTCTGAAGTAACAAGCAGGAATCGTCGATCACCTGTGAGAAGCTGCAAAGTTTCCACAGAGACGAGCATAATTTAAAGCTTCATAACTTCCAAACAACGGAGTTCTGAACTTTCGTTTCTACATAAACAAATCTTATGAATATACAGGGTGTCCGGAAAAGTCATGTCACAAGTTCTAAAGGGTAAATTAATGCTCCTACTTCATATAAAAAAATTTTAGCGGCCTTCCTTACCAAGTTATTCGCCCGCAAAGTAAGAAGTCAAAAAAAGATTTTTCGCTATAATGTTTAAACAATTATCACAGCGAAAATGAAAGTTAGGCGGTTTAAATAACTCATATTGGTGCTTATTCTCACATGTTCCGTGTATATTCCTTATACAGGAGAAGTCAAAATTTTTCGTTGAGTCATTCATTTTTTTAGAGTGTTGACAAATATTTTTTTCACAATTTTCCTTAAAAAAAAACGTGTATTTTGCTTTGATTAATGTGTTGTACCGTTTTTGAGAAAATAGCATTTTATTATCAACATGCGCTTTACATGCCCACAATTTAAAATCAAATAAAATGGCAAGTTATTATGAAAAATGGTATGTATTATAGCTAAAGTTATCAAAAATGTTCACGTCAACATTAAATGCCATCAACATTAGTTATTTTAATAATATCTCGGAGTTTAGCAACGAGGAGTACGCCGATATGCATCTAATGTTCAGACTTGCTGAAGGTAATTCTGTCGAAGCAGCTGTGTTGCAGTTTAAAATGCTCATATTAAACATTCTTGATAACTTTAGGTCTAATGCATACCATTTTTTTTTTAAATAATAAATTGCTATTTTATTTGAGTTCAAATTGTTGGTATCTAAAATGCGGGTTGATAATAAAATGCGATTTTTGAAAAACGGTTCAAGAAATCGGTTAAGGCAAGGTATATTTTTTTGTGGAAAAATTATGGAAAAATTAAGTTACGAAAAAAATACTGATTTTGTTAACCAATTAAAAATATTAACATGTTTAAATGAAGAATTTTTACTTCTCCTGAATAAGGAAGACATATGAAACATCTGTTTACGTATGAAGATAAGCACGATTATGAGTTATTGCAACCGCTCAACTTTCATTGTCTCAAAAAATTTTTGTGAAAGTTAGAGCAAAAATACTCTTTTTTAACTTCTTATTTTAAAAGCGACCAACTTAGAATGAAGGCCGCTACGAATTTTTTTTATATAAAGTACTTATTTTAGTTTTTCCTGTAACCCCTAGAATTTATTACATGACCTGTCTGGACACCCTGTATACGTCATTAGGAAAAAATTGGGGTTATTCCATAGGCTTGCACCGGAGTAGGAAGTGTGAATTTCCGGTGCTCATTCCAAGGCTACGAACTTACTTGATTATTGATAACATCAAACTATCAACAGTATGCACGTTTCTCCGTTATCGAAGAAATTTTATAATTCGAGAGCTAATTTAACTCCAGGTTTAATTTCTATCAAGACCGGTATTGCACAGTGGTCGAGTTTCTAAGCCAATCATGATAAAAACAAAAAATTTACTAAGAGTGGAAGTTTGAATCTGGAAATCACAATTCCAGGTTGCAACGAGCAAGCTGCCATAGAAATTATAGATGTTAATTAGGTTAAGCTAGAGGATACTCTTCTGTCTGCTTCACGACGTGAGCTTCAATATGTGAGGAATAACTCCTGTGAAAGTTTCCTCTTAACTCAAAAATGATTTTCTGATAATGGTTGTACAGCAGGAAGTTTAAAAGTGCCCTAAACGTCTCTCACACATATTTCCATCCCTGTTTGGGCCATTTGTATGCGCGGGCCGACCCTCTTTCCAAACTTTGTGAAATTGGCTCTGGATCCAGTTCAGTGGAGGACGGAAACGGAACTGTTCCGTGCAACTCCGCCGCTACCCTCGCCGGCTGCCGACGACTTAATCTTTTTTCTTTTTCACTTTCGCTACTCCAGTCTTTTATTATACGTCAGCGGACAGTGGCGGAACATCTGCGCCAAGCGCTTTAAATCACCTTGACATTTGACAGGTCCCAGAAAATGCAAAAATTCGCGCTCAACCAAGATATCCAGACACAAAGACTTAGAAGAGTTGATGTGGAGACATGGAGAACAGCGCTAATGAATAAAATCGCATTTCTCTCTCCCTGCCTCTGGACGATTCGCAAGTGATGGAACAAATTCCTGAGCTGCATAATACTTCACTTCATTCCAGTTACGTTTGAATTTCCCTAAACTTTCCTTTCTTTTCGTTCACAACATGCAGTGTCAGGCTATCGAGCCAATGTTTACTAGTCGATTGCGGTAGCAGAGATCAGTGTAAGGAGTAGGAGGGAGGCGAGAGGGAGAAATAGTGGCTAGAAGGTGGAGAGAGGTAGAGGCGAGGTTGGAGGAAAATTGAAAGTCGTAATTGCCGCAGAAACATCAGAAGGAAAAGGAGAAGTAAGTAAGGGAGCGGAGGGAAGAATAAAGGTGGAGAGAGGAGATAAGGATAAGAGAGACGAAGGAGACAAGAGAGAGCAGAAGATTTCAAGGGAAAGATAAGGGAGACAAGGCATAGTCGGCATGGAAGAGAAGATGAAATTATGGGAGGCGAAAAGAGTGGAGAGTTAGAGAGACCGGAGGCTAAAATATTTGATGATTGAACTTGATTATCTCATCGTTTAGTTATTTGATTTAGCTCACATAACGCAAAACAGTCTGATGGCACCTAAAACGACGTTAGGTAATCTAACGTGGATAAATTTCAAAATTGAGATTACTGTCGTGAGACTCTTTACCTACAAGTTCTGAGATTTTTTCCAGTGTTGTGTTTGGTTACATCATTATTACGTTCGATAAATGGTTTTAAATTTAAACGTGGAAGTTGAATGGTTGAACTCGCTGGTTCAACCATTCAGGTAGCAAAATTTGGAGTATACAGAACGAAAACGATTTAATATAAATTTCAAGATTGTTTTAATTGTCTCTACGCTTTTTTGACTTCATTTCCATCGCTGTTTAAAGTACTAAATCTTATTACGATTCAAACTATTGTCCAAGGACTCTACTTGGAGTTGCTTGCAGTCTCCTTAAGGGTGGATTATCATTAATTTTAAAATTGTAATAATTTTATTTTCTTTTTGAGACTTCCATGTGAAAAAATTAATTAACTCGTATATTTTGAGTCTTCAGTCTGTTCCTGATGAAATAGTTTGAATAAGTGCAAGTTTGAAGTAAAATACGTTCAAGCCTAAGACAGTGGTTGTGCAAACATATCAGCTCTTCTGATAGCGATAAACCTTATAGTGATAAAACTGGAGTCCTACTACATCCGGGTAACAAATCTAGTCCCATTGCCGAAAGCGACAATATACGTCTGAACAAAAAATTTCTGCCGATTTGTATGCATAAAGTTATCAGAAAAAAAGACTTCTGCAATCAGTAAAAGGAAATTTTCGTAAACCTTTCCCCTCGATTTTGTCTGTTTTGTATGCGGACCCACGCTGTGGGTCAAAGTTGTATATTTTAACTACAAATGCGTTTTTTTTTCCAAGGTAAAAACTTGCGAATTTGATCTACTGATCCTAATTTTTATGTGTATTACCTTCAGTGGGATCTAGTCTTTTCGCTCTTCTTCCGTGCTTGGAATTGTTATGTACAAACATGTTATCGGATATCGCTAGAAGTGGACCATCCACAGCCACTTGAGTTGATATGACAACCTGCAAAAGTAATAAAAATGAATTTATTTATTTGTTTATTTAGGGCGTGATTAGAGCTCAGCACTGCGGAGACGTAAGCCATGTTAGGCTTAATAAAATCCTCTCAAGGACCAAATTAACTGGAAGCTCTAAGCCCCCTTTTATAGCAAGGAGCACCAGCTACACTCCATTCAATTACCTAGGCGATAAAATAGATTAAAAGCTTGCTCAGAGTCAGTTTTAATTTTTCTTTCATGCTGTTTTGTGTGCATCCAGAAGGGACTTTAAAGAGGTAAAAAATAGCGGTGATTTTAATAATTTCAACGTAATCCTGGAGATAAAAAACCAGAGATATTCCTTAAGCGATAACACCAGATTTCAGTATAAATCTCGAAAGAAAAGAAAATTGTTTTTCATCTTTTTCCCTTCCACTCCGGCTCTTATTTCGGGGAATCTCATCTTTTATCTTACCTACTTTCATCATAGAAAGCCTGGGCCTTCTCTATATGGCACCATAAATTCAATATTTAGCCGGTCTAAAACTCCGGTGCCCCGCCGATATGAATGGCCGCTCCGGAAAATGGCCCCCGGAAAATTGGATCCGGAGATCCGTCTTGTCGGGGAGTTTTCCGGGAAACAAATGACAAACGAACGACTCGGTCATCGGTATTAATATCCTGGACGATTTCCCGGGAAATTGAGCTTGCCGATATTTACTGCAATTATAGGTAACATATCATACTATTCGTTAAGGTGTTTTAAGGTAGTTTAAGTGTCGACAGGAAAATTGATATTAGAGAGGAGAGATGGGCAGAGGAGGATGTCGAAGAGTGTCCAAGAGGAAGAGAGGGCAAATGTGGAAAGTTGGGAGTTAGCAACAGATAAAATATAATAAGAGGAGGAGAGGGAGTAAGCGTAGAGAGGGAAAAAATTATATGATGAGGAGGGACAAGGCTCGGAAGAATTGGAGTTAAGGGAAGATATAGTGGTAAAGAGGCAAAGAAGACGCAAGGGAATGAAGGAAAAGGAGATTTTAACTTTATTTTACTAAGGAAAAACATCCTTGTTGGTTTTACAAATTTGTCTGGTGCGCTTCTGATATTTAGAAACGACTTCACGAAAGCTTAAAAAGAATATTAGAGAGGGGAGCAAAGAGTGACAGGGAAAGAGAAGATTAGAAGAAGATCAAGAAAACGTCAGAGGATTCGGAGATAAGAAGACGAAGAGACAAAAATGTGAATAAACAGTGAGATTTTTAAAAACTTGTTTTCACAAAACCGAAGAGTGAGAGAGTAAGAGAGAAAGGCAGGAAGAGAAAAAGAGATATATGGGGAGGAAGAGAGAGAGAGAGAGAAAGAGAGGAAGAAAGAGAGAAGGAGAAGAAGAGAGAGAGAAAGAGAGAGATTTCTATACTTCCAAATTTATGACTATCCATATTGAAAATGACCTGTTAAAATTTTCTGAATCGCCTAATACATACTTACATGAAGAGCCCTATCTACTAATCATTGGAGGGACATACTCTCAACAAAAGTTACATTTTTTTCATATTCGACTTATCGTGAGTAATATGTTGTTTATCCAGACTGGCAGGTATCTGATTTTGTTCTGCACATTATATCTATAAAAATTTCTCGTACAATAATCAGTGGCGGAACATTACTCCAATGTCGAAAAGTTTCTTGGTTAATCTGACCAAAAAGTAATTTTTTAAACTGTTGATGGTTAAGCTAACTATGCGACCACGCTAACTATAATCCCCAGGGGATATTGAGCTGTCACCTAATTAACCCCAAAACAAACCCCTAAATGGTAGTCTATCGGACATCGCCGATCCCGCCAAATCGGCCTTCGCCGCCGACACACCGCCCCCAAACAGCCGCTAAACATGACTGCGTCCGAAGTGCATTTCAAGACACAGGAAGGAGTCCCGGGGGACGCACGCGCTCCCCAGGGATCGGAGGCTCCCCCGTACGCGTTCCCATGGGGACCAAGAGGGGGGCGAATTGGGGGAATAGTCGGCACACGCCGTTCGATACGGGCGGCCATCGAAAGGGGACAAGATTAGGGGGAGAATATGATGTCGGCGAAGTATGGAGTTCTTCGAGGGAACATTTGTTTGTTTGACATTGAATGTTAGATTTCACGTATTCCCTTTGATTTTTCTTTATCAGCAGTGTTATGTAGGGGAAGGATAGTAAGAACAGTTTTGAATCGACACAAGACAATAGACATATAGTAAAAGATTTAATTGCAAAAAAGTGCGGTTTCATTAACCTCTGATTATATCACCAAAACCCCGGAATTTGCGTTAAGAAATCCCCATCAAAGCACGTTTGCAAACCTGTCTACTACCGCTCTTGACCTTGCTATAAAGAAAGGAAAGAGACGGTGATACCATTAACTTTTATTTCCATGATTGTATTGCCCAATCGAAGACTATTAACTTCTGTTTCCTCTAATAATTTTCGCGTGTGGGAAATTACTTCACCTTTTATTGTCACTGGCGATTATAAAACCGTTTGAATTGGCAATTGAATGTATCAGTTCAGTTTGATTCCCCCGAGTGAAGTGCAAATCGGTTTTATAATGTTTACTTATAGTGTATTTTGCCTTATTTTCCTCGGCGTAAGTGATTTGATTTATAGGTCATCCACGAATTTTTTTTCCAAAATGCAGACGATCGTAGATTTTATCGCATTCACAACAC
The DNA here is from genome assembly GCF_040115645.1 of Euwallacea fornicatus. Classification (NCBI taxonomy): domain Eukaryota; kingdom Metazoa; phylum Arthropoda; class Insecta; order Coleoptera; family Curculionidae; genus Euwallacea; species Euwallacea fornicatus. The sequence goes on along the minus strand of NC_089559.1, from coordinate 2,055,979 downwards.
TCTCATGGTTGAAACAATTTTCTTTAACAACCGAAAATTTACTATTATTCGCTGCTAATGCTGAATAGAGTAAAATACACTGAATTTACTGAGTGAAACATCCTTCAAGCTTATCACATTTGCCTCGCAGCAAAAATCGGAATCAAAAAGCTCTTTCATCATATCCAAAAAACCTTCTCAACGAACACTCACCAGAAGATTTTAATGAGTTATTTCAGTCAATATCGTTACAATTGTCCCTTGATAAAACTCAAAGTGAATCCAGAGGTGTTAATCCAAATACCAGTTGAAGTTAACTTGAACCTCACTAAATTATTCTTTACACATATACAGTGGCCGGCAGAAGGTACGCACCATGTGGGATTTTTTAATTGGAATTTATCAGAAAATTTTATTCTGAGTAAAAGTTCATTCATTTCTGTAGACTCAACGTGCAGTTTGCAAAATTGGCATATCTCGTTTTATACAGGGAAGATTCGAAAATTGTGAAAATGGCTCGGAAGTAAAATATCTTTATTTTCAATTTTACGAGAAACATGTATTAGGAAAAGTTGTTTACAATGAAGAGATAAGCCCAACAATGAAGTTTCAAGTTTTAAATAATATTATTTGCATTTTTTTTTAAACGAAACTGTCATATTAAATAAATTTGTTTTATTTTCTATACGGTGAAAATCATAGAAAATTTTGAAACAGGGTTTAATGGAATAAAAATTTAAAACTTCATTATTGGGCTTATTTTTTAATTTCAAACAACTTGTCATAATACACGTCTCCTCTAAAATTAAAAACGAAGCTACTTTCCTTATGAGCGGTTTTCATAATTTTTGAATATTCCCCTTATGAGATACACAAACTTTGTAAGCTACGTTTTGAGATTGCAGGAAGGCGCAAACTTTTACAAAGAATAAAATTTTCTGATAAATCTGAGTTGAAAAAATACCATACGGTGCGTGTTTTCTGCCGAATTATATATTATCAATTAAGTCGGCGAAATTATCTAAACAAAATTCGAATTAGCCAACTAATTTGAACTAACCTGAACCTGAACCACTTCAATTTATCCCAAGATTAAACATTTACCTCACTACTTTCGGACGAATGCAGATATCGATATTTTAGTGACTTAAGAGCGGATCCGGTAACTCACTTAATTAGCAAGTTGAATGATTGAGCAACTCACTAAATTAGGAGCTTAACTGATTAGATCTCACTAAAATATTGATAATTTTCATCAATCCAGGATCAGTGGTAATTGATACAGACTTGAAAAATTTTAACTCAATCGTTATGGATCGCACTGTATTTTTAGGGCATTTGTTGCAATATCTGGCCAGTTCCTGGAAAGATTTAACTTGATGTAGTCTGGAAACTATCCTAATAAACTTTTTTTAATCATTTCAGACAACAGAAGCTTTCTTCCTTCGGTACATTACTTACAATGGAAACCTCATATCGGAAGTCTTTCAGTTTCCATTAAATAAATTGTTTGAAGACTTAGGCAGCAAACAATTCACGGAAGAGTCCGTTTACAACGAAACTGACCAAATGAAGATATGCTGGACCAACATACTCTATATTAACGAAACTGATGAAGCTAAAAACGGCTGGGCCGAGTATCAGGTCGCTATGTACTATCCAGCTGAAAGTGGGTATTTCTTCCATTCTTTTCCTAATTATAACAGAATAATTCCCGCAGATGAGACCAAGAAAAGTGTCCCCAAAAAGCACAGGAATTACAGAATTGAGATTGCCGATGGAAAGTTTGAGGTCTTTCAGTTTGAAGTTCTGGAAGAAGGAGACGGTTTTGTTTTGAGCAAACTGGAGGACACCGCTTGTGGGGTGGGACAATATTTGACTAAGACATTTTTCACAAAACCAAACGAAACGGATCAACATATAGTACTGAGGCTCTCCAACCAGCTCCCTAGAGAACTTGATTTGGAGCGTGATCCTGGGGATGCAGAAGAGACGGAGTTGTGGAGTGTCACGGAGAGAGGGGAGGATCAAACGTTCGTAATTTTCATTATTTAGTTTGCTGCGATTAATAACTCTTTTCCACACAGGAAAATTTTAATTAAATATTTGCGATTTTGTTTTCCAGCTTTAGCTTACTCGGTAGTAAATACACCAATCTTCCCATTTACGATGAATCCTTTTTCACGAACCCTCCAGAAGTACCGTACGTCAAGAGCGCTTCTGGTTTGAGGGAATTTCACATGAGTACTGAACCAACAATTGAAACGACCATACCCCCTGTTGAATCTCATTCCCCGTTGCTGACAAGGTTGTCTGCAGGTAGGGATTCAATGAAGAATTTAACACTGATGGGAATGACAATGATAATGATATATAGTCAAGTACGAAATCTGTTGCAGGTCATGAAATCTTGCCAGACCTTTGTCACCTTGCCAAAAATGAGAAAGTGGTTCTCAAAGGGGATATTTACGTAAGCAGGAAATACGTGAATGAAAACGGCAAATCAGACATGGCAAAGTCAGAGGTATCAGATCCCCTATTTGTGATACACGAAAACACGGAAATTGAGAGGAGCATTAACGCTTTAGAGGACAAAAATAGAGATAAGAGCCAGGTGTTACCTTAGGTTAGAAGATTTGAATTTATATTATTGTAAAGTGTTTAACCAATTGTTAATAAACTTTAAAATTGGGAAATGTATCATTATTTCTACCTTTGCTAATGAAGCAGGCCTAATGAAGGCAATACTAGTCTCAGTGCAATGATGAAATAATGCATGTTGCTCAACATTCTGACTGATACTACGTGTTTTTGAGTTAAAACCCTTTGTCAACTGGTTTTACTAAACGTCTCAGATAGTACGATAATAAGTACCGCAAAATTCTTCTAGGTGGAGCTGTCGATATGTTGGACCACAGCTGATAACATCTCTGCTTTTATTTTGGTATGAGCTTCCTACACCAGCACAGTCAAAAGATATTTGACGTTTTACTTTATCAGGTCAAAAAATTGATCATTTTCTTATTAGTACTAAAATTATTAAATTACTTACCTGAAATCGTCGCATGTCTCTGGGATTGCCAGCGTTTTTTAGACAGTTTTGATTGCACTTGAGGAAAAATTTGAGAAAGAATCTGAAAAGAAAAGAGACAAATTTAAACGCGAACTTGTTCCAAAAAACACAATTTTTACATAGCACCCGATTATTATACTAATAATAGCACATACACACCCTTCCTGCCAGTGTTTACAAACAATACACATACCAGGCTAATTGAACCCCTAACCCCAGGGGTGGTATTCCCACGGGATCGGCACGTTTTAATTATTTTTGTTTCCACCTACAGGGGGCGCCTTTTGATGTACTTTGGCGGCTAATCGGTAACCGCACATGCCCCTCAAAAATGTCTTCATTTTTTATTCGAATCGACTGGAATCGTCCAAGTGGAAAATCCATTATGCAGGTTACAAGTTATTGAAGAAATACGTTCTTAAATGGTTTCAATTAAATGAATTCGAACTGAGTAATATCAATTTGTGTGATGCCGAATCAAGTGGAAAGAACGAGGTTCCTCCCTTAGAAAAACTCACGCGAGGTTTCAATAAAAAGGCCCATTATGTAGAAACTTGTTGCTTAATTTAAGTGGGATTAGTCAGGCGATAGCCCTAATCTTAAGTTAGTTCCGGTATGCTCGAATTGTTACTCTGGGATGCATTACATTGGGGATGAAGTGATTTCAGGAATTCGAAAAAAAAAATTTTCTTGGCACTAGGGAAATTAACGTTTTGTAATGACATCCAGAAGCGTGGATATGAGATTAGCAATTAAACGGCCACTTTAAAGTGGCAAATTTTTGTGTATTGCCACTAATTAAAAGCTTTGTTAGTCATTGAGATTTCCCATGAATTTTGCTCAATTCTGTCTCCTCAATCTCAATCTATCATTAAAAAAGAAAAATTATGAAGACGACACCACACCAAGAAGACACCTACGGGATGTTCTCTTGACACTAACAACAATAACGTTAAATTTCGATTTTGAGATGGTACAATTTCATGAATTCCTAATAATAAATGTGTGTTTTGTGCATTGTTTGTCTTGTAGGAATTTATTAAAATTTTTTGTCTCTATGTAAAAAATTATGGAGGCGATACAAAACCAACCAGAGGCCTACGGGGTAAGAATTCGAAACTAGTAACAATCAGATAAAATCTCCATTTTGAGGCGGCACATTTTTACGAATTTCTACTTATTTAAAGAAATGTATTGAATTTTTAATTTTTTTTAGAAATTACCCTTAATGCCTCTGTAAATAGAAAAATAATGAACGCAATAGAAAAGAAACCAGAGGCGTATCAGAGAGGAATCTCGAGAGCCCAATTGGAATAGTCTTGTTATTACGTTATGCTGTATGGCTTTACATTGTCAACCTAACCCCCTCCCCCTCCCATTTTTCACTTTTTAACAAATTATTGACTTTAAAAAAATCAAAAACAGCATTAACTACAACAAAATATACTATCTTTTGCCTTTTGTTTATTGTTCTAAATCTTGATTACGTCACAGATAGCGCAAAATGGGAAATTTTTTTAAATTGAAATAGAGGTTAAATGACACTTCAAATTAAAAGTCTTTCCAAACTACACTCATTTGGGTACTGCGGAAAAAATCTATCGATTAGTTAAAAAAACAGCTATAAATATGGTAAAAAATGCAATACAAACTCAGTTAAATAGTACGTAAATAATAAAAAAACTTGTTTGTTGATAGGAAATTGGTTTGCTCTGGATTATGACCCGAAAGACTGCTTGTGAGCACAAAATCGAAAACAAACCAATTTCCTATCAACAAACAAGTTTTTTCATTGTTTAAGTACTATTTAACTGAGTTTATATTGCATTTTTTAACAAAATTATATCTGTTTTTCTCATATACTATTCGATAGATTTTGATTTGTAATACACCATTGAATGTAGTTTTGAAAGGCCTTTAATTTAGGGAGTCACATGACCAATATTTAATTTTTTTTTAATCAGACATTTTACCCTACCGCTGACGAAAGTAAGATTTAAAAAAATAAAGAAACGTCAAAAGATAGTATTTTTGGTTCTAGTTAATGCCGCTTTTGAATTTGGAGCCGTACGGTATATATTCCTTTGAAGTGAACCTACACTAATTGATTTTAATATAAAAATTTCATTGCATAGTTTCCGAAACTGGCATAATAGTTAATGAAACAGTGACGCTAACGGACGTGACTTTCTCGAAAAAAAATATGAATGACCCTTTTTATTGGAGAATTCAAGACCATTTTCTATTTTTGGAAATTACGCAAATGCGTCATTAAAAAGCTATAGAAATCGGAACAAATTAGATAATTTCAACCTACACCAATGACTTTCGATATTTCGACAGCAAAGCTTGTCTATTATTCTGGAAATAATTCGAAGAATAATCGGAGACGTGCCAGACAGTCTCACTTGCATTCGCTTTCTTGTTTAATGATTTGAAATTTCACGTGGACAAAACTCGAGTTGTAAGCATCCCTTAACTGGAAACGGTCCAAACTAATGTCCCTCTGGAAAGCTGCTGAATCGACTTTCAGGAAAAAGAAATTTAGGTATATATCGCCGAATGAAGAAAAGAACTTACGTAGACATTCCAGGGGTTTTTCTGGCAATTAGGATTCCGTTCTTGATTCGAGGTAAATGAGGATAATTAGTTGAAGTTTGAATCCATGATAGTGGGTAAGTAAGGAGTTTTTTTGGATATTTCGTGATGAGAGGTCTGGAATATTGTGCGAGGAAGATACATTTTTTTTCGATAAAATTATTCGTAGGTGAACAACAAGGAAATAAGTACAAAATTCCCTGGAAATTTTGTGAGGAACGAAACATGATCAGGAGGCAAGAATAAGGTGGCTTCGTGGAAATTTTGCAAGGAAAAAAGGAAAATATCAGAAGAAAGCATTTTGCCACCTACAGATATTAGTAATATATACTGAGTGATATAGAAAAGAAAATACCCCGTAAAAATATATTTTTTTAAATAAATTTTGGTATACATGTTTTTATACGGGAACAAAAAATGATTAAATTTTCAGCCATATTTATCGATGTATTTACAAGTTATCAGGAATTTTAGTTTTTTTTTACTATAAAAATTGCAATGAAATATCAACAATATGACTTAAAAATATAATTTATAGGTGCCTAGCGTGCTTAGAAGGTGCTTTTAGATTAATTAAATATGCCAAAACGCAGAATGCAGCGAAATTTTCATCAATTGAACGAGTTTGAGGTTGAATAGTGGGTCCACGAGGAGCTGATGGGTCATTTAGGGTAATCGCCACTAGTTTAACCGTAATGTAAATACCATAGTGAAATGTTGTCAGGCATGGTTCCGAGAAGAGCAAATAGTCAGAAGTGGTACTGGACAATCCAGGAAAACTACAGAACGTGCAGATCGCCGCTTTCGAATTATGGCCCTAAGGGATAGGTTCGTCTCATGGAGGACGCTCGCGGATCAGTGGTTTACTGAGTATGGAAAGACCATTGACATTCGAACCCTTTATCGCCGGATAAAAAGTTTTGGACTGATTTCCTACCATCTCCATCTTGTGTTACTTCTCACTTTAAATCATCGTGAAAATCGACTGCAGTGTTGCAGAGAACGGATACATTGGGATCTGAAATGGGATAATATAGTCTTTAGTGCCGAATCTAGATTCTGTCTGGGGATGCATGATGGTCGGGTAACAGTAAGAAGAAGACGCGGTTAAAGACGGGATCCTTAGTTTACAATACAGAGGCATGTCCGTCAAACTGTTGGGGTAGTGGTTCGGGGTACTATCGCATATGGTAGCAGTTTACCTTTACTTTTCATTTGAGGCAATATGACAGCCGAATGATACATTCAAGAAATTCTAGAATCTCATTTGGGGTGATATCTGGAAATTCTTTGATAATCCAGTTTCCCAGTAAGACAACGTACGACTGAATGTGGCTAGAGCGACTCTCAACTTCTTTCAATAAAATGCAATCAATTTGCTATCTTTGTCACTTCGATCTCCAGTCTTCTTACGGATTGACCATGTATGAGATATTGTAGGTAGAAAGTTGCATAATTTACCCCTCCCCTTCAAACCCTAGCGGCCCTATGTCATGCTGTCCAGTTAGTCTGGAATGAGATCCCCCAAGAGGACATCGATCACCTCATTAGGTCCATGCCTAGACGTGTACAGGAATGTATAAGACACCGCGAAGGGCCGACAAATTATAATTTTTTTTTAATTTTTAACAATTAACTTTATTCAATTTTTCAATGATTTATTTCTTTGAGCGTAAGAAATATGAATACCAAAAATGATTTAAATTAAACGATTTTTACGGGGTGTTCTCTTTTCTATATCACGCAGTATACTACGGTGTTAATATTTTATGACGGGTTACTAGGACTATGAAAATATTAGTAATATACTGCGGTGAGGAGGGGGGAGATAGAAGACACGGTAGCAACGAGAAGTTATTTACTTAGAGAGGAAAATAAAGGGAACAGTATAAGGAAGAAAGATATTGTACTGTAAACTCTGTAAGGAAAACAAATCGGACAGAAGCAAACTTGGAAGGATTTTTTTCTCTTGTGCTACCTGGAGATATTCTAAGGTGAACAGATGAACCCGTTGAAGAGAATAAGTTATATTGGAAATTTTGCGACGGATATTTAGTGAGGAAGGTAAGAGGATAAGGAGGAAGGGGAAACTAATTTCATTCAACTCGGCCTGAAGACAGTTAGCGTAACTCAAGGGCACCTTACACGATTTTTTTAAGAGGTTTAATTATTTGTTCATTGGCAAAAGGTATACTTTAGCCACTTGCTTAAGCTTTATGGCTTGTCATTAACTTAGCGACGTAACGAACAGTGCAATTGATTCAATAATGTTGTTTTGCTAATCATCTCGTTCATGATTGCTACTCCAACACAGCCGGAATCGCTACAAAAGGTCAACACACAACTGAAAAATGAATCGCTATGTAGCGAATTTGTCAGTCAGACAGTGGAAATTGCCATGCAATGAATTATAACTGTATTATCCCGAAAAATATCGCGAAAATGTTTTTTCGACGTGGGTTAATCACCGACAGAGCCGGAACTTTGCAGGAAAAAAAATTGATTGCCGATGCGGAGCTTTTTGACCAGATCTATTTATTGGGGGGAGTTTTTTTAAACGCTTTCAAAATGGTTTAAGTTACACTCTTGAAATATCAATTTTTGAGCCCGTAAATTGTTGCGTAGGCAGCAAAAACCCGGCTCGAAGGACCGAAAATTCATAGGCGAGCCATGTAAAAATGAGCTATGTATCGTACACCACTGAAGGAAATGGAGAAAATAACGTAAAATCCGATGCAAATGAGGCCTTCATTCGGCCGAAATTGAGTTATTTAATAAATTCCGTCTCCCTTTCCCGAAATTTCCATATTCCGTTATGTTTAACGTCTTTATAAATTCGCCGGATTTACAAGCTGATTTCATTTGCAGGGAAAAACGCACCACTTAAAGAAGGACTTTTGGCGATTTTAGCACCCCGAGGAGTGCACCTTTCCGGGGACTTCGTTTACATTTAAAACCGAATCAAGCTAATTTCCACTAGGGGCATTATCCATTCCGAATCGCTTAGCGTTACTTTAGTTCCTGCCGCAGACTTAAGACGACGTCGGTGGGAGCAGGAAACGCTGCGATGCGAACTCGTCCTAAATTATGCAAAAGTCTTGATACGGCCCTTATTAATTGATGACAAACTGGCAACAGTGTTCTGCATAATGCATGCCCTCAAGACCTACCTGTCCTCAGGGACCAATGTTAAGAATTTTCGAGTTTCACTTGTGAAACCAGGCATCCCATTCATGGTTTTTAGTTGCACATGGAAAATAAATAAGCTGGGAGTTAAAAATGTGCCATTATTAACTTTATTAATATTTAGTGAGGTTTTCGGCTTTTGCGGGTTTTTGTCCCAAATTGAAAAACGAATTTATAAATTATTTCTGGAATTGGGTCAAATAAACGATGCCATTTCCTGGTAACAGGCGTTTTCACTGAAATGTGCAAAATAAAAGCGTAATTTTCGATATTTTGACCATTATACCGAGAGTTTTAGCACAAATGTCAAGATTTTTAAACTTTACGACAGAAAGCTCCTCGTTATATTTTTTCAAGAAGATCCCACGAAGGCAACTCATTTGACCGCTTCACCACTTCTTTACACACCGATTCCTTCTCCCGTTTATTCTCAGCCCCTCAAAAATTTTATGGTGAAACTGTTCCTCCCACTTCATGAATACAGTTGTGAATTCCAATAAACATAAAAATTTGTTGCTTTGAAATTAAATCATTTAGCAGGCTCATGTGTATTCAAAGAAATAGTCTCTATCAGCCATAAAATTGTAGTTAGTGGACATGAATTCGGGGCCATAATCGAGAGTTTATAGGTTCACATGAGAACGAACTCACAATAAAATTGCACCATGTAAAGATTATGAAAAATTCATATTTGATAAAAGGAGATATTGATATGTTCCCTAGAAATGATGAAGTGACCCTGAAGTGACCGGAACTACATTTATTAGTTCACCTGGAAGCAACAGACTTGAGGTCCAGGCGATAATGGTACGTTTCTGAGGAGAAATAAAGATTACAGACTCATACGAGAACGAGAATAAATATAACAATTTAACTGGGAGATGAAAAATCTCAAAGACTATGATTTTTAGGCAAAGTAAAAACGGATATATTTTCTTTTGTCATCAAAATTGTGAATTAAATTCGATAGTTTACCTGTAAGTATTATACACGAGTTGTAATAGACAGTTTATAGCTCTATTCATGAATTAAACAAAAAAATAAATTTGTAGTTTCTCAATTAGGGCATTGCGGGGCTCATATTTTTCTTCCAGCTCCTAAAAATATGAGGTAAATTTCTTAATTTTCACTGGAATAATGGAGATAAGTTTTGCATATTAATCCCGAGAATATAAATCCGCTTAAAACTAAGACCAAATATAAATATTAGCAACTTTAAACTTACAGAATCTGAAAAGATTATATTTGTTCCAAATAAATGGTAACATGTCCTCTTTTACCTTCGATCCCCCTCCTCCCCTACCTATCGTCATTATCTACACAACAGCAAAGGCTCATTATGCTACTTTTTCAAACACGAGTGTTGAGAGGAAACACATTAATTTTCGAATTTTGAAAAAATCCTGACAAATGGTATAGTTTTCGCTTTACTTCAATGTTGTCCTAACCAAAAAAGTTATAAAAAATTTTGAAAATAGCCAAAATATAAAAAACACGTTGTAGTGCCGTGGCCTTTAAAAAGATCGAAATTCGGGTTTCGCCATTAATAATTTCTCAAAACTTGACCTCTTGACATGTATGCTAGTTTTTTCCTACCTAGCCGAGAACTGGGATTTTCCCGTCAAAACTCTCCAAATCCCTATACGTCCATGCCTTTTAGCGAGAAAACAATTATTAGTCCGAATTGTCACACGTGCAATTGCCGACGCGATACATCAAACGTCAGTAACGTTTTCTTCAGAGAAAATAACGTTAGGGAAAAATATCACAAGGAGTCAGATCTGGAGGACCTGGAGGCCAAGTCGCCGAACCCATTGCAATTTATGTTCAGAAACTGTTCGAAATGAAATACCTCAATTTTTAAACCATCCAGTCTTTTCTATTTATCCACTCTTACTCTAACTTTGCTCTAGATCAATTGACAGTTCCATTGTAATTTGATAATCGTGGCAAAAACAAAACTGCAACACGCGACCGTCGATCGAGTCACGTGTCTAGCGGAGCCCATTGCGGGATAAAAACTAAACTATATGAGTCTATTTCGGTCTAGACCAGGGGATATTTACCATCCACCAACCGTAGCAACTTGCACCGGCTATAATTCTCAACTGACATAATCATCCCGAAAATTCAAGGAAGCATAGTATTGGCTACTCCGTTGTAATGGCAAGTTTTAATGCACCAACACAGGTGTTATCTTCCGGACTATAGCAACCCTTCGAAAGCTTGTGCTTTATAGCAGCTACAGCTGGAAACAAATTAACAATATTGGAGTTTAATTTGATTTTTAGTCCAGTCAGGATGCATTAAAAGAATTAAGATGATGCATTCGATAAATCCGGTTGCACATGATCCGGCAATCTGAGAGGGATATTTTCGATTTTAGAGACCACTTGGGACCGGAGGGTTGCTCTTGAGGAAGGTCAAGGAATGATTAATCTGCGATTAAATATGGGTGAAATTTCTGTCTATTTTATAGTTCCATATGAGTGCCATGTCTCTTTAATTGGCTTGCAGGTTGTTGCTGATTTTTTTTCGTCGGTACGCCACTGGGTTTCGTTTAAAACTCGAAATTTCGACGTAGAAAATTGTATACTCAGTGAGTTACGTGAATGTTTTCTGAATTGTTGTGTTATGACGCAACACCCAAAATATGGAAAGTTTCAAGCTCTAATGGAAGGCTGAGGATTCTCGCCATGTGCTCCAACTGTTGAAGCACACTAACATCAAGGGCGTGCGTGTGAACGTCTTTAAAAAATTTCTTCTTATTTCTCCCCGGCACAAAATTGATTGAATTAGCTGTTGAAGGTAATATGATATGCCACTGAACTTCCAATTAAAACTTGAATTTTTCTGTAGAAAATTTTGCAGTTAGCCGATGTTTGAGGCACACTGAATACTAGAGGCGAACAGATGTAAAAGTTCTTCATAATGATTTTTTCTTATTATAGTTTGAAATCTGGCCTCCTCAATTTAGACGGCTAATGAGATACGCCACTGCACTTCAAATAAACCTCGCAATTCCTCCACAAAAAGTTTTGAAGCTGCTTCATTTTTTAATCCCATTAAACCTCAGGAACGTGCTCAGATAAAGAATTTTAAAAGTGCTGTAAAATGAAAGTCACCAAAAATATTTTTCCAATGCTCCAGGGCTTTAATTCAGGTATCCAGGATCCCTATAGGGTCCATATCACGCTGTTAAACTGAAAAACGGCACCTCGAAAATTTAGAAATTTTTATGAAATTTTCCAAGACAGGGAAGTATTTACTTTTTGCTAGCTTTCAAACTTTAAATCCCACATCTCTCGAAGCGATGGAAATACGCCACTGGCTTTCCAATAAAAGTTGTAATTTCTTTGTAGAAAGTTGAGTAACTGGGTGATTTGTCATGTACATAAACAGCAGGTTCGTGCATGTATAAAGATTTTTATGAATTACTTATTCTGATTCTACACTCAAATATGAGAGGTTTAAATTAGTTCTGGTTTTACAACCTTCAAGTTTGGAGGTTGTTATGATTCCACAGTTAGATTAAAACTCGTAATTTTTTCATAGAAATGTGTGCGATTAACAAATGATCGATGCACCCTAATCATCAAGAATGTGCTTGTATTAGGATTTTCCTCAATTAACAATGAAAATATGATAATTTTATATCGCTTATTGGAGGCTATTGTGATCTGCGACACATCCACGAATTTAACCAAATATTTCTTGGCCCACAATGTAGCACTAAAAATGCACATTTCCCCCCTTGTGGATACACATTTTCCCTCTAAACCACGCCGCAAGAAGAAAGATAATCTCACGAAACCGATCATATTTCGGGGGCCCTCGGCCGACGTCGTTCCCCAACGGTATTGACGACCGGCTCACTGGGGGATACAGAGTCAATACCCACCCCTGGGATCTGTCCGGACTCCCTTGGGAACATGGCCGCCAAAAAGGAGAAAGTGGAATAAGGAACGACATAGATTAGACGAGGACGCGGAAAGGGGAGCACGTCTCGGCCGGAAAAACGGCCGATGCAGGGAAACTAAAAGTTTCCCTTGCGTTTCGGGATTTTCCCCCCTCAGACCGCACTGAACCCGTCATGGAGAGTGACTGTTTTCAAACGTGAATTCTTTAATAAAAAATGTCGATTGATTGATTAAGCGATTAGTATCGCCGAGAATTGGAGGAATTTCGAGTCGTGTTCGATTGAAAAACAGCGAGGCAATAATGCGTTATAGGAGGACCGATACCTTTTCAAACTGACAGATTTATGAAGTGGTATGCGCTAATATAGGGGAAAAGGAATGGAAATAAAACTACACTGCTGACGGCTTTGTGACCGAACTGACGAAAAAATTCAAGAGTAATGCCGATACTTAGCGAGATGTGAAGTTATTGATCTGATTTAATTGTTGCACTCAACGAGCCATCGGTCCCTTCAGAGAAATATTTACTTCGTTATTAACTGAACCATGGGATTCGCATATTGCTCCTGGTTAGTTTGGGTTAGCACCTTCTAGAATCCCTTACGACAACGCCTGTTCGGGTCACTAATGATATGATTATATCGGATATGCGGGGTAGCCGAGGTTAGTGCTAATTTCGACCAATTCACCTATTGACCGCGCTGACCTAGCAGTTAATTCCTGCCTCGTTCGAGTTAATTCAGGTTAGCAACACTTTTTAGGATCGCCCGCAATTGTCCCGATTGTAGTTCATTTAGATTAACCGTTGCTCACACCTGTTGAAGATCTTTGATCGGTTCTGGCTATCTCGCGTTCACAATTTCTTTAAGTTTTCTAGCCATTCTGGAGTAGTAACAAAAAAAAAACATGTAAAAGTAAAATAAATTCCATAATAAGTAATCAGCAGTTGCTGTCTGTTGGTTTGAGATTTCCAGATCATCGATCCAAATCAATCCGGGTAAGCAATTCCAAAACTTCCTTAAGTCGATATGGGTTAGTACAGCATGGCTCCATGCATGGGATTGATAGATCATCTTTCGTTGAATCATTTTATAATTCATGGTATTTTGAGGTCATTCAAGAATGGAAGAAGCTTTGCTTCCTAGGCGTAGTAATTACCGTTTAGTTTAGGTTAGTGATTCAGAGATAATTGCACATTTTCTTAGATTAAATTATTTGGAATAAGTTTGGAGCGCAATTCCAAATTCCATTCAAAGACTTCTCTGAATTTAAGTTACCAACGGTTCGTTAAGCATGGATTCCATGGAATTGGGAATTATCGCTGATTAGTTTGAGATTTGCGGATAATTTCTGATTGATCCAACTCCAAATTACCTCTGGTCATTTGATTCCTCAATATTAGCTCATTTTAGCACTTTTTCTTCGAAGGATGTCCTCAAATCAGTACATGACAAACTGCTGTAGACTAGATTTTAAAATCTCGAGATTTAATCCTAGTCATATGCATCGGATGCGGGCTCTATTACCCCGGATTTTCCCCTCAGAGTAGATTTTTATACTTGGTTACATCTTAATTAGTAGCACCGCTGGATTTCCTAGGGAACGTACCTTTCAAAGAGGAAGCTTCGTTCTCCCATAACGCCATCGCCAATTTTCACAATAACATCAGCATAAAGTACAATAATCTCTCAGAACTTTGGTGGGAATCATCGGTGATCCCCTTATTGCATTCAATCTTGCATTCAACCAGAACAACTTTATGGAGAACAGCATGGAAGATTTTTGGAATGGGACCTTCCTGAAAGGAAGATGTTGATGCAGGAACCACACAAACGCGGTGAATTTCGAGGCGACCAGTACCTCACCCGTTGGTTAATTGCGGGAGCAGAATTACCTGCATGGCCTACCAAACCTCCCGGTATGAACCCATCAGATTGTTTTTTGTTGGGATTACTTGAAGTCCTCAGAAGATGCACGTATTTCAAAAAGTGCAACAATTATTGTAAATGTTATTAGTTTGTTAGTGGTATCGAGGAAAGTTGCTCCGTATGTTTAGGAAACATCCGGTGCATATCTGCTCATATTCAACCACGTTCCCACCAATTTACTCCACAACTTCCAAGACAATTCCTCTGCTTTCGGATCAAAAACAAGGAAGTTTTATCAGAGACAACACCCTACGTCATCGATATTAGTCCAGTGCATACACCAAAGAGCACCGATAATTCCCACTACACTGCATATCGGCAAGCCTAATCTGGTTATTCTCCGACCCTTTGTCTCGTACTTGCCCTTAGGCCACCGGGCTGGTCCTCTATTTGTCTTTGCACTGTATTAGTTAACTTTCGAGAGGGACAAGGCTCATGGAAATAAGAGGCTTTCGTTTAAGAGCTCCCAAAACCTCCACAAAGTGAACCATTATTTTGTCTAAAGAAAGCACTCACATGGGGATTTTTCCTGCCCAAGTAAAGCTCAGGCCTCTAGTTTTATAGGGCCCTCACTTCTAAGTTGAACATAAGGCATGCGACAATGAGCCGTAGGGCATATGGGCCTCTCAGTTAGAGCGTGCTAAACTCCTGCTGTACAAGGACCTAATAAAATAATAGCAGGGAGCTATCCTGCGTTACATATTTATTCTAGTTCCCGTTATCCTGCTGTTAGTGTTTGGGTGATCCTGCGGGTTATACGAGCAGGAAATTGGGGTGATTTTACAGGGGCAAGATAGTGTGAAATAAGTTCGGTGATTTCGTTGTTCAATTAAGGCCAACATGTCAGTGTTTTGGTAACATCACCAACGTAATATTTCGTCCACCAGGGAATTGGTCAAGCTTTCCGTTTCCACGGAAAATATCTTTTTGATAGAGTTTGATGTTAAACACTACAGTATAGTTATCACTGATATCAATCTCCCTTGAATGAAATAGTCCCTGTATGGCCCAACCTATGCGCAATATGGTGCTAAACTAACTCAGCGCTGTTTACGAGCAAATAAATAAGGCATATTAACATACCGTGCATTCGTCCATTTAATGGCTAATACGGTGTTAATTTATTCGGCTCGGACACGGAATTTGACGAGAGTAAATAATAAATTTGTGGCATTGCGTGTGTATGCAATGATACATCACGTATGATATTTAGTATTTTGGGACCCCGTCATGTTCCAAATTGCCTTGTAAGTTGCAAAGAAATCAACAGATTTAATTGGGAATAGATTAATCAAGAGAGTCAACCTCCCGCCTGCCCCCTAAGGGGATTGGCCCCCTAAGCTGACCAGGTCTGCCCTGCACGTAATGCACGCTGATACTAATTAAGTGTGCAAAGCTAAAAAGATTTCGTTAGGAATAGATTAATACAAGGTGTCTCTGAACACGGTGCCATAAATTTAATCATGTATTCTAGGTTCCACAATATTACGAAAACTTTATATAAGTATATATTGAAAGGGATTTCATTTTCGATATACAGGGTGGGAAAAGTTGGCTCCTGAGGTTAGTTTTTTATTTACGTTTTCTAAACGTTTCGAGATATATCAATGAAATTTTGTACTTTTTTATAACTTTCCGTGCTCTTTTTGGTGTCTCTACAAAGAAATCGCCATATTTTTCCAGAGTCGTGTAATGTAAGCGACTGGCACTTAAAAGAACCTAAATTTTTTGCTGTTAACTTTATTGGCGATTTTATAGGAAAAATGTTAAATTTGAAGATTTTTATATAAAAAGGTGCTGTTGTCGCAAAATTGAGATTAAACGAATCAGTGAATACTATATTTTATTTAAAAAAAACTTAAAATTTCAAACCCGTTTTATTCATTTTCTTTAACAATAGTCGTAATTAAACACGGATTCTGTGACAATGAAAAATTACCAGACGTTATTAATGTATGTTGTTAAATGCGGTAAAGTCAAAAATATATATTTGTTTAATTTTAGGGTCAAACGGGTTTTAAGTCTGATGTTTATTTAATAAAACGTAGTATCAACAAATTTGTTAAATATAAATTTTCTAAAAAACAGTTGGAGATTTCGACTTCCAACAAAAGTTCCCTTTTTATATAAAAATCTTCAATTTTCGTACATTTCCTATAAAACAGTCAGTAAATTCAGTTACGAAAAACTTTAGACACTTTTTGAGTGTTTTTCTCTCGTATTAACCGCTCCTGAAAAACTGTGGCAATTTATGTATAGAAAGTCAAAAAAATCACAAAATGTTATAATAAGTACAAAAGTTCATGGATTTACCTTCAAACGTTTCGAAAATATTAATAAAAAAATCATCCTCAGGAACCAATCTTTCACACCCGGTATATCGAAAAAAAAGCGCTTTTCGATATATATTTATAGGAAGTTTTTGTCGTGTTTTAGGACCTAGAATATGTGATTGAATTTATGGCTCTTTACTCACAGACACCTTATATAGAACATCAACTTTTCGCCTACTGCCTAAAGGGGTTCCTGGCCAATTTGACTGCCCTTCCTCCGCATAATGAAAAATGATACTAATTACGCATGCAGGGGATATTAGAAGACATTACCGTTTAGTCCACTGTGCGTGAGTAGAAAAGCAGCGTCAGTTGTTCTAATCGCATTGAAGTTGATTGGTGCAATTTCGACTTCAGTCGCAAGAATGGGCAGGAAAAAGCATAATTAGAGCATATGGCTCCTTTAATAAAATAATTTATTTTTCTGTTATTGTCGCAATAGCTCAAGAGAGAAACTGGCGATTGCAATCCCACCAGTTAGCCGCCTTCTGGCAGGCTACCTCACGAGTTTAGATCTTAATTTCAAGAGCTATAAACAGAAAATTTCGTTAGTTACCCTGCTCCAATATTACTCCAAACATGATATTCTCGAACTCATAAAATTATGAGTTAAATTTCTCAGTTTGCTTCTAAGTGGTGGAAGTTAGTTCTGCGATATTATCGAGAGTTTATGGATTCGAATGAAAATGAGACTAAATACAAAAATTTGGAACTAGCAAACTGAAGAATCTCAATACCTCATGTTTGGCCAAAGGAATTGCTGATGCGTTCTCTTTGATCCTTGAAATTGCGAATCAAATTCGTAAGTTTACCTCGGCCCAACGCAAATTATTTCTGGGTTGTAATATGCAGTTTATGGCTCCATTCGTGAATCATAATAACAAAATTGTAGCTTCGAAGTTAGAGAATCTACAGGCTCATATTTACCTCTTTGAATTATTAGACGAATTTCTTAGTTTGATTGACACTTTCGAAGATAAGTTCTGCGTTACGTTGAAGAATTTCTAAATCTATGCGAGAACGAGACTGAATATGAAAATTTCTAATTTGTAAATTTGAGAATCCGAAAGGTTCATATTTCGAGAAATTTCGTCTTAATATGCTCTCCACATATGTTCCCTTTGATCCTCGAAATTATGAGCAAAATTTACTAGTTTACTAACTTTTCAAAGAGAAAGCGAAAAGAATATACGAACAAAGATAGAGGCCAGAGAGGAAGAGTGGCGAAAACGGAGATGACGGTAGAGTTTGAGCTCCTATCAGTTTTACAAAGAAGAGAGGAGAAACAAGAGAAGCAAGATTTCTGGAATCATTACCATTTCTCACGTTTTTATTCCAATTTCGATGCTCGTTAAATAATCATGTATTTCTCTTCTTTAAATATATAACTTGATACGCCTCTGCTCGCAAGAGAGAAAGCGAGGAAATTTTCTGATTTTGAATTTGTAAATTATAAATGACTATTTGTCAAAATTTATTGTAATAGTATTTTCCACGATTTTTTCAAAATTCAACCTCCGCCAGTTCTTTATGTAAATTTTAACTTATTTATCAATCGCTCGTAAAACTCAATGGCGCACTTCAATGTTTTTTTTCCCACGATTTTTCGCAAGTCAGTCAGCTTCTAATCATAATGTTCCTTTTAAAATACTTGAGGGTCTATTGAAATTTGAGAAATAGTGTAGTTACACCCCTGCTTTTTGCACACAAATTTTTAGACCTCACACGTGAAAAACTTATACTTTGACTACTTATAATCCAGAAGCAAGTCACCCATCTATTCTGGAACATTTAAATTATTCTACGTTTCAAGCAATAAATTGAAATGCCTAAAGGTGGTCTCTTTTACAGCTGCAATTTCAGTCAACACAGTTCGATCTATTCAAAACCAGTCAAAAATAAGTCCAAAAGTATCGGGCACCCTCGAGCTAATAAATTCTTTTATTTCTAGAAATTTGTCACCGGAAGGCCACTAAAACTTTTACCGATGGAATGACGTTTGTAATTATTGGCCATTAAGAGGAACAGGATCCCTCGGGAAGAAATTAAGATGTTTTAGATGTCAACACACCACCCTCTTTCCAGCCATTTGCGGTCTTGTCAAAACAGCGCACATGTGTGCATGTATGAAAGTCACCAGAAGCTTCTTCTTTACATGCAAAATTGAAACTTAATCCATGCCTCAAACTGGCCATACGCATAGTTAAACCCTGTATTACCACCCCATGCCCGAGGCTCTTTTGGGGTAGCACATAAGTCGGCGACCCTCTGTCCTTCATAAGCATTTAAAGACCAAGTATTACCAGCGGTTTTCGGGGGCCCTTCTTGCATTTAGATGTTTACATTTGGGGCCCCACAGAGCTCCACCGTGAAATGCTGATTTCGCACGGCAGCCTGTGAGCCTGGCGGGGTTCTTAAAGTTGGCCATTTTGGTCTCGCTCCTCAGAGAAACACGTGTTAATATTATAGCGTGGCAAATGACGACGATTGCTCTGTATACAAGTGGAGTTGGGAAGAAAATAGAGTTTCTTAGTTTATGGCTCCTTCAGTGGTCTATTATTTCGCCATAGCCACAGGTATTGACATTTATCAGGACTATGAATCACTTAAGGAGTGTTTTCATTTAAGGGGATAGAAATGCCAAACATTTTGTATGGCCCTAAAGACAACGACTCGTCCCAGGAATGTAGGGCTTCGCTCATGTAAACGTACATACAGTAAATTATATTTCGTCCATGGTAGCTTAAAATATTTCCAGATAAAGGTACCTTCCATAATTTTCGTAATTCTTTGCAACCTAGGTAGCTGTAATAATTAATGTCTCACACAAGGGATGCAAGTTATATCTCATCATAGCCCCTCGGAGGCAACATCCCGTTTTTTTCTTACCTCTGCCACTTTCAGCCCCTCAAAAAATTTAATTACCGCCACCGTTCTTTTTAGTCCCCATTCTCTTTGATCACAATAGTTTTTAGTGAGTGCAACATGTATTATAAAAATCTTATTTCTTCGTTCCATCTACGTTATCACAACCCACCAATTTGGCCATAAAAAATACATTCTCATTTCTCGAGAACATTCAACAGTAGATGTTAAATTTGGAGAATACTCTCTATGATGCAGCCCCCGTAGCATCCTCACTAATTTTTTACTTTCTTCCTCGTTACTCCCTCCTCAGATTCTTATACCGAAGCTTAATATATATTTTCGAATTTCCATGAAAAAGGCGTGTTCATAAGATTTTCAAGGAAAACGTCTAGATTCCACTCTTTTGTTATTGCTTTGAATATTTTTAGCGACTTAAAATTTCTCATGGTAAGTGCTCATTTTCTGGTTCTTACTATTTCCTTAAATTCCCCGAAAGAAGCACCACTCTTTCATGAAAATATACATTACAAAAATGCTTTGCAAATCTTTGCAGTAATCGAGATTTATGAATCATATTTCCTTGCTGCCTCACGAAATTTTCACGAAAGTAATCCCTTCTATGTTTTCTTTCGTGACACATTACAATATTTTTTAACCCATTTCCTGGTTCTCTACTGTGAATTTAGTGAGGCAAAAGCAACAAGAGGAAATTTAGTGAGTGCTTAAATGAAACTGTACAGTCTGTCCCAGATAAGGAAGAACACCATGGGGATCTCAGCAAGGGTAATAGATACAAAATTTTTATGTCGACTAAATTCGTAGCAATGTTGTCAGTTTTCTTGGTAGATCCTTAATTTCTTAGATAAATTATTAAACTCTGATTTTTCATATGGGCCCAATGTAGAATATTTACATTCTTAAAATCGTTATAAAATCTTTTTTCAGCGATGCATTACATCTCGTATTTTTCTCAGAAACTCTATGAGTCAGCCATTAAAACATTTTTTGGGCCACTATGTTGACTTATAGCAGTGGTACACAATAAATAAGCGCTATGCCAACGGTGAAAAGAGCATATTTATGTATGCAGAATAATGGTAGTTTATTTCAACATTTGTGATAATTTGAAACTTCTATTCGGTCCAAATTTAGCCGTGTCCTTGTTAGTGAAAACATAATTAAATTAAATAATTTTTTTTCTTATTTTATGCCGATTTCAAGAATACGTAAAAGTAAATGTAATTTTGTATACATCAAATAAATTTTTAATTTAACAACATAAAAATATTTTTAACTGTTTTATACCATTTATTTATTTACTACGTACCATCGCTATAAGTCAGAATAATAGCCGACTTATCAAAAAGTATTTTAATGGCTGTAACTCATAGAGTTTCCGAGAAGAATACCAGAGGTAATACATGGCCGAAAGGGGAATTATCTGACAATTTTGAAAATGTAAATATCCGATATTGCGCCTACATGAAAATTAAAATTTTAACAATTTATCTCCGAAAGCAAGGTCTTAATGAGAGAACTGGCAACGCTGCTACGAATTATCGAAAAAGATTCTTAATAGCGTGAAACTTTCTTTCCTCCAACTGGAGCCATACAAGAGCTATTTGCAAAAAGGGAAAACCGGAAAATTCGGTTTTTTTCTTCGAGATATCTTCGTGACCATTCGAAATTTGACCAGTATCGAAACAGATTATCATCTTGTTTTAAGTTTCGCAACTTTTTCTTAATTTAGGCGATTTTGTGTCTCCTAGCGTTTCCGAGATCCCCATGCAGCGAATCCGTATCAGGGACAGACCGTATGGAAATATATCGCGTATAAAAAAAAAGGAAAATTAGGGATTTTAATGATCGGCCAGCAAGATTGGGACACTTCTTTGGCAGATAAGTCGGTTGAGACGCAAAGAAATAATAGTTCTAAATTTTCTAGACAGGTACAAATGGCGAGGATATTAAGCGAATTTAGTAAGGACCCAACCAGGCAAACATAACGTTTTGTAAATAGGATTCAGGATGAGGATATAAATAAAACTTCTCCCTGAAAAATTAACAGCAGTTCGTGCATTTTAAGTGAAATTGGGAACTCCCGTTTTATTAGGTCCCTTTCGCTCTCCATCACTGGTTTGATTCGCTATCGGCGATGACAATGAGCGAATGAGCACATAATTCATACAGGGAGCGGTGACACGAACGACGTGTGACATTTGTGTGCAATCAAGGCCCAAATAACTCATTCGAACTGATGACGATCCGCAAACGCGTATGTTCGTCATATTTTTAACGACAATTCCGGGATCGTTTTCTGACGCCGAACCAAATTGAATGGAAGCTCTTTAGAGAGGGAAATGCGATATTTTCTCCTACAAATTAATTTTCCTAAATCGGAAAGAGATACTGTTAAGGGCGGCAAGGCTTCACCCCTTGTAAAGAGGGTGGACAAAGTGTATTGATATGTCACAGTGTTCAATTGGACGAGAGTAATTTCCGGCAGGAGTGTTCTTAATCAGATCGAGACAGTGTGAAAATGGGGTTCTGTTTCTGGTTGTAAAGTGCCGCATAAACTTCACAAAATTACTGATAATCATAGCGAATTGTACATCAGTAACCCAACACCGCCAACCATAACCGTCAACACATATACGCATTATTAACGATTATCACACTTAAGCCTCCATCAGTTAGCCAACAGGCCCTCGATTTATGTCATTATAAAATTTTACTACACGTTTACACGTAATAGAAACATTTAATTGTTTATACACTCATGCAGATATCCATAATTTCCGTGCCAGATCAACTTACTGGAATCGTAAATTTTAACGAGTGTTAAAAGTTATCTCAAGAGGAATTTTATACTTTTTAGCATCATCAAAACCTACAAATCGCTCATTTTTTCCAACATAACTGGGGAGTGGACTTTAGTGGAGCAGAACGGACATGATTCGATGTATCAACCCTCCAGGAACATATGCTGACAAATCCACTAGAAAATTGATTACTTAATGGGTCTAGTACAAACATTACTATGCTGGTCACGAAGTCTGCTTCTTTCTTAGCCTGACTGCACGTAATCATTCTTATTTGCAAATTACTCGATGCAGTTTAATCAGTTAATGTAGCTGAACGCTTCAAGTCTGGATAGGGATGTTTTTAAATCGGGGTTTAAATTTGTGAGGGAACGTGTCAGTTTCAAGAGGATTTTGTTTTTTATTTGAATGAAAACTCATCTTTCACGAAAAACGGTGACTCGATGGACAGTCGTGCCATCGTCAGGACAGCGACGTTCCAAGGAAGAAAAATAATCCGACATTATGTCAGCAGTTCAGACCAATTCTGGCAAGTTGCAGTTGGTTCTGGTTATCTTGGGGCCAAGTAAGATAGTTCAGGTCACTCTAGGATATTTGTCACTTAATAGCACGTCAAAGTAGTCCAACAACCCGTTTCGGCTGGTTCTGTGTTTTCAAATGTTATGCATTTACTAAGGAAGAGTTGGAAGAAACTTCACTCACCCCCCTGGGAGTCACGTGAGGATGTAAGAGAAAACCGGATACAAAAATTGTCCTTCTCAGTAATTTCGAAAGATTACTTAAGTGTCCAGGGACCTCCACCTTTTAGAAAATTCTGCAAAGAAACGAGGACTTCCTGAGTAGGCATTAGATTTATACGTGGAAATATATGTCAGCAATGACTTCGTTAGTGTCTGCGAAGTGTCTCTTCTAAAAGCATTTGAGGAACCCAAGGCTCCCTAGAGTCCTCCATCACCCAGGAAATTTTGCGACTATGCAGTACTTGGTGAATAGTTGTTCAGTTTTCGGCTCGGAATTTCATAGGGATTCCGGGATTCCCTGTGCTTTCCAGGAAATCTTCCAGAACCTCCTCTTTATCGAGGAAACATTGGGAGAAAAATAGGTCTATTCAACTATCTATTTTATTTTCGCCTTGGCTTTTTAAGAACGATCCCTGGAATCTTCCATCTTCTAAAAAATTCAGCGAGTACTCCGATGAAGTCATTGGAAAACTCTAAGGGTCGAAGAACTTCTTGAACTTTTCCTTTCTCCCAGAAAATGCTGTGAGCAAACAAGGACTCGTAGCAGATAGGCATTCGATTTTTGCCGCTGACACTGTACAGAATCCAGAACTACTGCGACCCTGCCATCGTCCAGGAAATTTTGGTTTAAACAAGAAGTCCTTGGAATTTTGTGAAGAATTCAGTTCTGATTGGCATTTTTCGAGCTTCAAGGAAATTTTGGAACGAGGCAAATTTTCCATAAGAATGTGCAGTTGGATGTCCGTGGCAAATCCTAAGTATGCTATTTTCCAGAACTTTCTGTAAATCTATCCTCTTGAGACTTCCAAAGCTCCTTACTCTTACACAGAATGTTAATAAAGCTTAGGGTATGCATATGGGAAGCAAAGCATTTTACCAACTACTTGTTAGACAAATCCTCTTTTTTACAATTCGGTGAGAAAGAGTTAGTTTTATTGAAATATGTGAGGATGCGACGAGGGCATAGGTATGGCAGGGAGAGAACGAGCGTTCAACGTTTTTTACTTGAGTACCTGTCGAGACAGCAATGAAGAGGGAAATATAAGATGATGTACGTTTCCATACAGGGTGTCTTTTTAACAGCCCCTCTGCCTCTTACGAGTTTCTTTGTGATTTTATAAAGAATCAATTAACTTGATGTGTACGAGGCTAATGAAGCTGTTTTGAAATTAGTAACAACCTACAGGATGTTTTAAAAAAAGAAACGCGTCGTAAAGCGTCATTTTTTTTAATGGGACCACCTGCACTTTTTTCACTTGATACAATTTCTCTTGATCCTGTGTTAACTCCTAGATTTTTTTTAACATGGAATACAGTGCTCCAAGCTATGGCATTTTAAAAGACATTTTAGACATTTGCAGTATTTGATAAAAAAAATTAATATTGCAGTTAGCTTAAGTAACATATTGATAATTATAGGATTAATTCTTATATAGGATCACCTTAGTAGGCACAAATACTCATTTAGCTAAAAATATCTACAGGGTGTTAACAATAACAACTTTAATTTTCACCTTCCACCAACTTCAATTTTTTTTTTCAAATAGGATGGCATGTTTTTGTGACGTAGGATGAAAGAAAATGCAATTTTCTTCTTTTCTTCATTTTGGTATGAAATAATATCTATTTATCTTAAATATTAATGGAATTATTAAGTATTTCGGAACGACCTGGATTCATATGGTTAAGTGCCTTAGTGTTAATAATGCATAGCTATGGTTTCGTTGTTTTTTTTCTTTTAAGTTTTAACAGCTCATATACGGAGTTGTCAAAACTTAAGAGAAAAAAAATATTGAAACCATGGTTACACATTATTAAAATTGAGACACTTAGCATTGAAAGCAAGATTTCTCGAAATAATTAATAATTTCATTAACATTTAGGAAAAATATGATTTTTTTTAATACAAAAAATGAAGAAATTTTAATTTTTTTTGTCTCACGTCATTAAAAACGTACCATCCTATTTGAAACAAAAATTCTGAAGTCCTCGTTTCCTTACAGAATTTTCTAGAGGAGCAAGATAATTGAAGTTGAACAGGTGAAGATTAAAGTTGTCATTGTGAAAACCATGTAAGTGTTTTTGGTTAAATAAGTATTTTTTTTAATTTTTTTATGGAACACTGTGTATGTTTAAAATGTCATTTAAAACGTTATAGCTTCTAGTCACTGCATTTCAACGTAAAAAAAATATAAGAGCTAATGCAGAAAGCCGACAGGGTTCTTTCAAGTGAAAAAATGCAGGTTACTTAAAAAATTTTGAAAAGTTGATTCCCATTTCGAGAATGCCACTGTATGACGCCCAGTTTTTTTGCGGCATCCTGTAGAGTCGCCACTAACTGCAAAATTTTCCTTTTTAGCCTCATACGCAGGGTGTCTCAATTTTAACTCGCAAAACTTCAATAGCGTATTGAACTACCAAAAATAACGTTTTCATATCAGTTTACTATTTGAACCAAGTTCCAATAAGGTTTCCTTTAGCAGATACAGGGGGTTTTAATTTTATTTAGAAAATGCAAAATTAAATTTGTTCAACAAGAACTAGAGATCGTGTAACGAAATTTTGGAACTGCTGACTATTATAAACGACGCATATGTTTTACTGGGAAAATATTTTTCAGCTTTTCCAGTGGTGCGTTTACCTCCGTGTTAAAGAATATTTTTTCAGACAAGGTAATAAGGTACGAGCTTTTTTGAGGAAAAAAACTATTCTCGAATTCCTCGTTCTATTTTGGAGAAATAGTCTCTTTAGAGATTTTTTCGTCTCGCACATCGTTTTCACGTAAAAAAATTATATAACTTTAATGCATGCCCTAAATTGGTAATTAGAGTGGTATCAGTGCTTTGTTGGAAATTTGAAAAAAAAAGGAAACCGAGCCGCCACATTTTTTTAAAGAGTAAAGGTAAGTTTTGAATAGTTCTACGTCAAAAGTTATTTAGAATGTATCAATATATATAGGTATCAAGTTAATATTAATACGTAAGCAAACTATAGGTGTATTGAAATTATTTGAAAAATTTTAATTGGAAACTGAGAGTCGGACGAAAAAATCTCAAGAGAGACTGTTTCTCCAGAATTGAACGAGGAATGCAAGAATAAATGATATTTTTTGAGAAACCAATAGCGTAACCCCCTTTTTGAAAAATTTTCTCCTGGCGTGAAGGAAGGCATGCCACTGAAAAAGCTAAAAAATGTTTTTCTTTGTAATAAATATGCGTAGTTAATAGTCGTCAGTACGTCCAAAATTTGGTTGCAGAATCTCTAGCGCTTTTTGAAGAAATGTAATATTTTCAATTTTTGAAATAAAAGCTGAACCCCCTGTATCTGTTAAAGGAAGCCTTATTGGACGCTGGTTCATACAGCAAACTGACATTATTTTTAGACGTTCAGTAGGTTATTAAAGTAACGCGGGTTTAGCTGAAACGCCCCGCATTACGCATCCCCATTATAGATTTTTTTCATCAAAAATAAATTCCCAAGAGTCAACGGAGCTGTTAAGCCGACACCCCGTATATTTTGCCTGTCAATTGTATTTTTCGATAAAGCGTTGTTGTGGGATTTTGCGAAGGAGCAAGGAAAACAGGTATATTGTCCGCTTTATCCCTCGATGACGGGAATATTAACAAATCCGTATTTGGTGCGCCATTGGCTTTATCAGTTGTAAATGCAAATCCAACGTCACACGAAATTAACCGGGTCGGATAATTGCAAAAATACATTAAATTGGCTTTAATTTGCCCTGCTACTGGCAAATAGAGTGCGTGACTGATGGCACCCATTGGATTGCATAATGACGAACGAATTTTGGAAATTTCATGATAACGATCCGAAATCGTGTTACGGTCATACCGGGCTGTAACTGTATGCCATCAAGTCACCCATTTATTATATTACTCGCTTGATTTGGTTTGGATGCAATTCGCAGTTGCACCATATCCAGAGTAACATTTAGAATTGAGGCATGAAAAAAAACGAGAAGGTGTAATGACATTCTTGGTGCTCTATAGGCGAGAGCCCTATTTTATTCCAGGCCTAAACCCTATAAAAGGGCAGATAAGGTCAAACAACGGTGTCTATTGTTTGTACAACAAGGGCGCAGCTTATTTACCGACTTTCCATTCCCGCCTTTTGCGCTTTTCCAAAACTGTTTTGGTTTGCCGATAACGTCGGCCCGACGTAATAGATTTGATTTTATCTCGTTCTCCACGTTTTTTGTTCTGTTTCCTTTCTTATGTATTATTTAGTGTCGGAATGAGCTTAATTACACGGTGAATTATGGCGGAAATTAAAATCATAAAGCTCGAGAAAACTCGTGCTTTTTTCAGCAGAACTGGGATTGCCATCACAGTAAGAAACTGTAAACTGCAAATGGCCAGATCGAAGGAGAGAAATGCCCCTCTGGATGTATCGTCTGCGATTCTCATGTAAAAGTCTCGTACAATTTACTTTTGGCAAAGACATCGCTACGTTCCATGTTTATCTAACTTGCTTAGCGCGAATTTTTGGTGATCTACTGATTTGCACAAATCAGTCATTTATCTACTGATTCAAAAAAAAAAATAATAATAACGAGGATATGGTTAGGTAAAGGTTTCTGAAATGTTTGTTTTCTGTATCAAAATTAACATGTGACGTACTAATTTATATCTACATTAGTGCGAATTTTAGTCCATTTATTGGCAACGTCTTCTCAATTCTGTTTCTGTGCTCAACTATTCTGGATCCATTTCCTATTTAAATTAATTAAATTTATAGCAAATCAGTAACTTACTTCGGAATTTCGGTTAACAAAGTTTATGCTGCAAGTACTTGACTAACAATTTCGTTCTACTGATATGCCCTAATTTTCGTATTTTAATTGAGCTTAAATCCATTCTACTGATTTAACTACCAATTCTTTTCTACCCTTAGGGACTCATTACAAGTTTTGATCTTCATTATTGCTGAGTCCAAGTAATTACAAGTTATTCTACTGAATCGACGATTCTGAAGCATGGTTCTACTGAGTTCGAAGAAGTCTCAATTATTTCACTTTCGCTAAAGGACTCGCCGTTTCTCCCGAGCATAAGTTATTCTGCTCAATTAGTCAATGATTCCGTTCTACTAATCTGAGTCGCTTTCTTCTGAGTTCAGGAGAGTCCAATTTAGCCACTTGGTCAAAGAACGATTTTGTTGTATTTTCATTTCTGATTACTGTTTCTGTTGAGTTCAAATGAGCTCAATCCACACATTTAATCGACTAACTATCTTTGAGGCTTTCTGTTTAATGCATTAGCCATCTAATGTGTACCTCTATTCATAGTACTATTCCTTCGGAATTCTACCGTGAGATCTTTTAGTCGAGATAAGTTCTGAGCATTACATTCAACTCGACCTGTTCCTTGCAGATCTAGCCTAATTTTATATTTCCATGCTGTTCCCTAAAAATTCTATTCTAAGTTCCTTTAGTAGAAATGACGTATAACTGCTGCTGTTTTGAGTTTTCTACACCTTCGATATATCGTTCTGATTTGCTTTGCCATTCAGTAGATCTCTAATTTGGCCCTTTGATCTTTTATTTGAAAAAATCTTTTTGTCGTTAGAGCAATTCAAGGCCTTTACGAGCAGAGATCCGGGCGCTCTATTTGTATCGTTTATGAATTTTATTTTTTTAAAGTAATTTTTATTTATTTATTTGTTTATATACAAATAAATGGAATATAGAAAAAAGCCAAATAAAAAGTAGGAACGCAGCACCAGTATCGCATGGAGAAGTCCATTGCAATTTCTTCTTCGTTCAGTGTGTGCTTTGCTGATAGCAACGGAGGGACGCTTGGGGGAACGGGGCCGCCCAGGGGATACAAAATGGCGTCCCTGGGGAGAGGGTGGAATAGACCGAGGGGAGAAGACGTCTTATATGGGGTAGTGAACGAGATGGATATTTCCATGCAACTTACTGTGGGGATGATTTGCTTGAGCCAAAAGTTATCTGTCAGAAATTTACAGTAAATGTATAAAAATCGATCAAAACTTACCTGTCAATTATCACAGGATCTGAGGGGGTTTCATTTCGATTGCCACAGCTCTTCTTGTCACAACATCGACTGCAAAAAAAAAATTAATTATGATTCTGAGCTATATACCTGGACTCTAATGCATAATGTACATGGTCTTATGTGCATAGGGGGAGACGCTCAGGGGTGGAAGATTGACCGGCTAAATTGGGGTGGATTAGACCTGGCCTTATTGGAATAAATATTTAAATAGTTTTGTTTGCTTTGTCTTGAAAGACTTCCACCCCACAATGAAGGAGAGAGGATTTTTGTTGATGACAACGTTGCTTGATGATGAAGGTTTTTGGACCAAAACGTTGAAACTTTAGAAGCTTTATTTTTTAAGTATCAGATTTGCATTAACATCGACGATCTTAAAGTCCCCGAGATCTCACTCTGTATTAGCGGTGTTGCAAAATGTACCTGCTTCTAAAGAATTTTTAGCGAAAATATACGTCTCGCCGATATAAAAAAGAGCAAAAATCCGGCTTTTATTTCATTCCAACTTAACCGGATCAAAACTCAATTTGCACAGATGCAAAACATCCCTTATTCGTCTCTCTGCTTTCATTTTGTTTCGCCGAAGTTAAGAGGCATAAAACAATTTGTCAAAACCTCCCTGCGCTTAGTTTGTTTACAAGGAAATGAAGTGCTCGAATATTTCCCTTGGCGCAGGGCAACTTTTCGTTTTAGCCACTTTTCGCAAATGGGAAAAAATGCCTTTTAATGTTTCCAAGAACAGGTTTATTTCATATACTGGGTGACTCAAGAAAATCGCTCGGTATAAGTATGTTCCGTGAGTGTGATCCGAAGTAAATTTTAATAAACAACTCAAAAACCGTCACAGTAAAGAGACGTAATAAGCAGCGTTTCTCCTTAACGCGATAGATGAAGCTCTAAGAGAGAACTGGTTGATTGCACTCTTTGACTTTATCTTGAATTTTTTCCGTTATCTCTTTCTACTAACCTGCACATGATCTCGTGGGTAAGCAGCACTCGGCACATTTCTGGATTTTTGTCTTGGCCTTCGTAGATTATTGCCTGGAAATAAAAAAGCACAATTTAGTATCCATACTCTGTAGATTTTGACCTACATTATCACTAAATTTCAATTTCATCAACATCGGCACAACGTCTATCCAGCTCTAGTTAGGTGAGGAGGAAAACCTCCCACGCCAATGACTTCAGAGCGTTCCGCTATAATATAAGACGTTCAAATTTTAATCGATGTATAACCAGTACATATGGGCAATAATAGGAATTATTTTAATTAGAAAACCCAACTCTGCATGGTACAGTTTATGGCATTTTACAAGATAATCGCTTCAGAAAAAAATGCATATGTTTGTTGATGACGCGACGCCTGCCCCTGATTTTTACATATTTAAATCAATTCTGCCAACTTGTATGTGACACATGAAAGTACCGTACAAAACCACACCATAGGCGTAGCAGATGTAAAAGTTTTAATAATTTTTATCAAAAACCTTGGGTTGATTTGAAAACATGTGTAGTAACTATAACCGGTGACTTGTACGCCCCTGGCTTCCGTGGCAGCTCGTGCACTCCTGGTTTTTACTTATCTAAGACAGCGGGATGTATACTATTACTATGTGGTACTAGGCAGTATCACCCGATGTTAACCATAAGTGTAGCATAATTGCTGCCATGTGATTGTTTTATTTGATCAGGGAAGAGAACAAGCTGGCACATAATAAGCGTAGCATTTCTGACCTCTCGTACGCCCCTGGCTTTTTCAACGTATTTAAAGATTAATTCGGTACTTCTCTACAAAACACTTAACTGTGTCGATCGGAGATATTACACTTTTTTACAAGTCTGTTTATTTCCATCGTAAACAATGGCGCACGTTCGAGTAAAATAGTGTAGTAATTGCAATCGGCGCATGGCACACCCCTGAGTTATACTTACTTGAAACGTAGTTTTTCTCCTCGTTTACGCCATTTCGAAATACTATCCGGCCCGTTCTCCTTTCATCTAAATTAAACCGTTTTTTCTTCTATATAAAAACCGTAGAGAAGGAAGCATTTTCATTATTTTCAGTTAGAAAAAATGAAACGTCTTAATACGTTTCCGATGTTTTATATAGTTTTATTAATTTATTATTAACTAGCCAAAATTAAATTCGGCCCATTTGTTGCAGAAAATAGTGCAAATTGCGCCATTATAGTAAATCATGGGCGGAACACAATCGTTTTAATCAAAAATTATTTCGCGGACATGCTTCGGGTTTTATGGGTAAATGAGGCCGTACCGGAGGGGAACCACAGGTGTCAATGAGAGGTTTTAAATTAGGACGATTTTCTATTTTCGGGTTTCTTACCAAAATTGACGCAAATTCCTGTCCATAATCAGTTGAATTTCTATTAAAATACCAATCACATTTGAATAAAATAATTCAATTTAGAAAGAACATTACTGTAGATGCATTTATTTCATTTCCCAATTGAAATTATGCGCATTCAATTTGGAAGTATTTCCTCATTAAAATATATTACTGAATATTGAATATATTCCTAAAATTAACTTTCTAGTATATTATTATAGAAATGCGCGCTGAATTACATTAGGGGCTTAATGAAATAAAACGTATGCCATGTAACTGTCAACTAGTAGTAACTGCCAGTTAAATTTCTAGTTTGGAAATTAGATCCGATGCTAATACAAACCGAGGTAATCGCACCCCCATCTACCTGTCTTTTTCTCTCCTTAATTATTGGTATGTCCATTTACTAATTAAAAAAGAGATAGAGATCAGAGGGTAACATGCAAAGATGCATGTGTTGACTTCGAGTCTTTTGTAATTTTGTCATTAAAATGATGAGACTAGCGGTGTTTATTTTAGATCGAAATCCACAAGAATCAATTTTTTGAAACATCAGATAGTTGCCTCAGTTCTATCCCCGAAAGCAGCATAATTACCCCCATAGGCGGGGCAAATCCCTTTTTATCTCAGGGATTTGGATCCCTCAAGTCAGGGACACAAGGGGGGATTAGGATACTTAGCTTTAGAACAGTTGATAGATTTTTGTTTAATTGAATATGTAGGACGGATCCCTCTGTTTTGGCTGGCTTTAGGGGATTATTGGACCTGGTAACTTGCAGAGCAACATGTGTCCTTTAAGGTTCAGATTTAGGCACATTTCGGCAATAAAGAAAGTTTTTTCTATAGAAAACTTGCCCTATATTCTTACTGTCCCTCGATGCCACATAATCAACTTTCCCGACTCTAAGTTGCAGGAAAATATCGTGTAATTCCTGCGGGTCTAGTCATTTTCCCTGAAAATCACCGGAGCCCCACAGGAGAGCCCCGAAGGCGGCCTGACGATCTCCGTGCCCCAGTGGGGCTTTCGCGAACACCCAAATGAATTGTTAAGGATATTCCCTTGGGAATTTGTTATATATTTTTTTAAACGTTGCCTTCTGATTGAGGGCCGGAACATTATCAAGAACATGGTTAACATGTGAGTTCCTCACTAAGACGTTGACAACGGCTGTGAGTATCGCTTCAAATAACGAAACATACTAAGCGTAGCAGGGCCCTTGTTTACGTGGGATTCTGTCGCTGAGAATGCCTCGAGTTCTCGCCCCTAAAAGAGGTTCCGCCTGATACTCGTATCATGCATAATTGTGCCCTTAGCATTCCTTATTATCCAAAGTATATCTAATATCAGGGGTGGACCGGGCCCTTACCTGAGATCACCATTGAGGCGTAAATAGTCGGTTAATATTAAGGGCAATAGTAAGAAACTTTAACTGTTAAATTAAATCGAGAGTATAGTTAATTCTTAGGTATCCCCAACAGTCTAATAATCACCACTTTAATCCGGCTAATATCAGGGCCGCATTAACATGTTCCGTGACCATTTTCAGTGATCAACAGACGTCGTATTAGGAAGATTCAGTTGAAAAATAATCTTTCAGATTGTGAATATTTGTAAAATTTGTACGACTTAAAAAATTATTGTACGCCATTGAGTAATATGTTTTTTAGCGCTCTAAGTATTTTTTCCAAACTGGCAATTTTCAAACGAAGAAATTTTGAATTCTTTTTGAAATTAGTAAAGGAAATTTTATAGATTATTCGACTGGAGCTAGGACAAAAACATCGTTTTTCTATTAATTTTTGACAAATTTTCATAGGCAACAGAATTGTGAGGTAATCCACTTTGTTGCTCATATGTTAATACCTCCATTTTTTTTCCGAAAAGTGAAATTTTCCCACCTTTCTATAGCTAACCAGAGGTGCGCAAATAGGAATTCTAAGTTTCTACATGAAAGGTAACAACGATATTTCTGAATATCAATTTTTAGACAGTCTTCGCACATAAAAGCAGTATTATACGTCACTGCGTTATGCACCTAATAATACTTTAAATGTTTATGTCTAACACCTTAAGTTTTCAACTTTTCTGCAAAAGTTCACAAGCGAAGTGGAAAAATTGCTTATCAAACGCTAAAGTTCCAACTTTACCTGTAAAATTCCAGAGGCGTGCGGAAAGTGTTTTAAAATATACCTAGATTTCTTTCTTCACGGGACATCAGATAATTCGCTCATTAATTCCCTATTTTCGCAGAACGGTTACGCCGGATGTAACCAGGAAACGCCACAGTTTTGACGCTATTTTAAGTACAATACCCAGCGGCGCACAAGCGGTGGTTTAATGATAACCAGATTTCTGTCGGAAAAATCCTCCGTGATTTCAAATTATTGGAACTTTACCACTAGTAAGAAAACAAAGAGATATCCGTGTGCTTGACAGAGTGTTATGACCCACTTCATTACATAAATGTTACTTATCAGATTAAACGTGTAGAAGGGGATTTAATGGGTACGGACCAAATCCAAGAAAAGAAGGGACCTTCAATCTTCAATTTTTTGAAACGGTTCATATCTAAGAAAACGAAAGTACCCCAATAAATTTTTGACAGTTTTACAGTTTTTTGGACATTTGGGAGCTAAAAATATGCATCATCCAAAAGTGTGATTGATATGAAAGTGAATTCACTCGATGACGTATTCAATAACTGCAGCATTATGCAATCATTTTAAAAACACATGTCGCTGTGATGATGTATCACTGCATTTTTAACATGACAAGTGTCACATACATTTTTTATATTCCACTATCGCTAATGTAAATATGTAGAAGTATGAATAAAAGATTATTTATTATTTATCCAAGTTTTTTATGTTTTAAAACACTTTTTGATTGTTGTCCGGCTAGAGAATTTCTCTCTTAGTTACGGGAATTACACGTAGTCACAATGGAAAATTTGTTATTAATTTTATTTTTGCCGGTTAGGAAAGTTTCTCGGATTAAATCTCAACATCAAAATCTGCGTGGTTTCCTTCCAGTTTATTGAGGTTGAAGACCATAAAATTCTCTGCCATCGACAATGCCATCCACACAATCTTATAGAGCCCAGAGGACTTGTAAGACATTCCGTCTTAATTTTCCCCAACGGTGAAACAACAATTGCCACTAATCTTATTAAGACTGAGTTTCTATCCCTTTCTTACTTTTAATCTTGTTAACACTACATGACCGAGAGAATGTTTTGTTGTCTGTAAATTCCAAGGGCTAAATGAGTCCGCAGGGTCCAAAAAGTGCTTACTTTTGTTAGAGGTCTGGCAAGAATTTAGTCCCCTACTGCGCGCCTCTGTATTTGTATATGTAGCATACTTCAAAACCTGATAACGAACGCTTAGAGTAGAAAAGATGTGACGATTTTTCTTTTAAACTCATTGGTGTATCCTGGGGCTTAAGACAGTGACAGTTCTTCAAAAAAAATCTTTGAAATCCCTTTTTGACGCATCTGACTTTTCGTCTAGTTATTTTCCGGTGGTGCGCCTCTGAATTTTTGGAAGAAAAGCTCTAACCTTGAGATTCTAAAGCGGAAACTTTGCGACACTCTGACGACATGTTGGCGCATTGAGATTCGTTTAGCTGCGACGAATTCCCAAAAATTAATTTGTGAAAAAATTCCTCTTCCAAAGTCTCGAAGGAAAAAATTGGAAAAAAAGTTTCAGTTTTTAATCTATTACCTACCTAAAACGTACAGGGTGAACAATTTAAAATGGTCTACCTGCAATATCTGGAATGGATTGTTTTTTCGGAAAACCCCGAGGCGCGTCAATTTTGCTTTTAAAGGTGACATTTTTAGATCATAAATTCGTAGGTGTAGAGTCGTCCCCCTAAACGGGGTGGCAACCCCTTCGGGAATCTTAAATGGCACGAGAGCTTAAGTGGCACATTAAATCAAAGGTATTTCAATTCTCTTTGTAAGTATGTTGAAATTTGTTTGCTCCGCCTTTAAATATTGTGAAAAAACGTTCTAAAACATCGTTAAAATGAATCGGAAAAAATCATTTTAAAATAATTTTTTATTTAAGTGTTCAAATTGCGACCCATTTATTTCCATACAATAATAAAGTCTTTATTGAAGCTGTTCCCGAACATTTTGTAGCATTTCAGGCATTATGTCACCACATGTTATCACTATTCGATGACGAAGACCTTCTAAAGAGGTAGATTTCGTTTTATGAACAACAGTTTTTAAAGGACCCCGTCGTTTTGAACGGTATCCATAACGTGAGGGTAGATGAAGTCTTGAATCGGAATGGGGTGAGATTCACCCCTTATGTCATAAGGTAGAGAAAAACCTCCAACAATATGACTTCCCAAAAGCCCAGCCCATACACTGAATTTTTCTGGATACTGTGAATGCCGTTCTTCCATCGTTTGAGGATTCACATCACTCCGATATCTGTTACAGGAAATTGGGATTGATCAAAATGCTTTCAATCATCTCCTCGCAAAACTGTGTACGAAGATCTGGATCATTTTCACTGAACTCATAAATGAGATGCATCTTATAGGGATGGAAGTTATGCCTTTTTAAGATCCTCTGAATGTCACTGCGTGATATACCTGATGTCGCTTCTAGTTCTCGGATGGTTGAAATAGACTTTTCTTGATTTACAAGATCCAGTGCAATATGCCCCAAAATTGAAATCTGTGCAGCATCGTTCGTAATGATGTCGCCTTTCGTGTTTTTTTTTTTGTTAGCAACGGACCCAGTCTCCATGAATTTAGACGTCAAAGTCGTCACGTAGGGATGGCTCAGGTTCTTACCGCGATGCCTTCCATTAAAAATTCTTGTACTTTCTCGGGCTATTTTATTGTTTTCAAAATAAATGGTGACAATTTCAATCCTTTCTGCAGTGACGTAAATCATGATGCTTTGAATCATCGGATGAATCGACAAATTTCGCGTTACAATTCTGATCAGCGTAAAATCGGAACGAAACCCATCGCCTTATCTTAATAATTCGATGATAAACATCATTATTTGTAGTATTGGTGACTTTATTAACGCATTTTTCGATTTATCTCATCGATGTTTCAAAAAATTTCTTTTTACAATATTTAAAAGGGGAGCAAAACAATTTCAACGTACCTGCAAAAAGAATTGAAATATCTTCAGTTTGATGTGTCATTTAAGATTCTTGGAAGGATTGCCTCCCCGTTTGGGGGGATGATTCCAGACCTACGAATTTATGATCTAAAAATGT
The DNA here is from genome assembly GCF_040115645.1 of Euwallacea fornicatus. Lineage (NCBI taxonomy): Eukaryota > Metazoa > Arthropoda > Insecta > Coleoptera > Curculionidae > Euwallacea > Euwallacea fornicatus. The sequence continues at coordinate 2,018,900 of NC_089559.1, read as the reverse complement.
CCCTGTTAAAAATAAAATCGATGTGTCTCGGGATTCTCCGAAGAAAAAAAATCCATTCCAGATATTTCAGGTGGACTGTTTTAAATGGTCCATCCTGTCTAAACCACTTTTGATACGCCTTGGCTTTTTCATCGTTTTGATCAAACACATTTTGGTGCGCACAGAAAACGGCTAGAATGTTAAAACCCTTTGGCGTGATGTAAAGATATTAAAGATTTGATTTTACATCGAGAATTCAAACTGTGTTTGAATGTTAAACGTCCCTGGTTATAGCGGAGTTAAACATACCTTGCAGCCCATTTGAGATGAAAACGTCCCTGTAATTTTTGCGTTTATAACTCGATTTTAAAGAAGTGAGGCTCAAAAGATAGAGCATAAAGAGCTTTATTTATTTTGCAACAAATGCTTCGTGAGGCGCCCGACTAAAGCATACGATAACTTGTTTTCAATGTCGAAAATCGGAAAAAGGGATTTTTTTTGAAAAAAATAAGCACGCCACTTAATTCAGCATTCTTTAAAATGTGTACGTAAAACCTCCATTAAAAACAACAATTATACCACGTGACATAGAAAAGAGAACACCTAGTAAAAATGATTTTATTTAAATGATTTTTGGTATGCATGTTTTTATATGGGAACACAAAAAACGATTAAATTTTCAGCCATATTTATCAATTTATTTACAAGTTATTAGGAATTTTATTTTTTTTTACTATAAAAATTGCAATAAAATATCAACAATATGGCTGCAAAATATCATTTATTGGTGTAGAGTGTGCCTTTAGATTAATCAAATATGTCTACACGCAGAATGCGGCGAAATTTTCATCAATTGAGCAAGTTCGAGAGAGGTCGAGTAGTGAGTCTACAAGAGGCTCATCGGTCATTTGGGGAAATCGCCAGTAAATTGTACCGTAGTTTAAACACTATAGCGAAATGTTACCATGATGGTTCCAAGAAAAGCAAACAGGCAGAAGGAGAGGTACTGGACGCTCCCGAAAACCTACAGAACGTCAAGATCGCCGCCTTCGAATTATGGCCCTAAGGGATAGCTTCGTCTCAGCGAAGACGCTGGCGGATTGGTGGTTTGCTAAGTATAGAAGGCCCATTGGGAGTCAAACCATTTATCGCCGGATAAGAATTTTTGAACTGATTTCTTACCGTCCCCATCTTGTGTTACCCCTCACTTTACATCATCATCAAAATCGACTGCAGTGGTGCAGAGAACGGATACATTGGAATCTGGAATGGGATAATATCGTGTTTAGTTACGAATCCAGATCCTGTGTGGGAATGCACGATAGTCAGGCAAGAGTAAGGCGAAGACGGGGTGGAAAACGAGACCTTTAGTTTACGATACACTGGCATGTCCACCAGAATGTTGGGGTCATGATTTGGGTTGCATATCATTGCATATGCTGACAGGTCGCCTTTACTTTTCATTAGAGGCAGGGTAACAGCCTCACGATTCATCCAAGAAGTCCTGGAACCTTATCTCGTGCCTTAACTGGAAACTACTGCTAATCCAGTTTTTCAGCAAGAAAATGCACGACCCCGTATGGCTAGGATTACTATGGACTTCTTTCAACAAATTTCAATCAATTTGCTACCTTGACCACCTCGGTATCCAGACCTCTCACCGACTGAACGTGTATGGGATATTGTAGGAAGAAAGTTGCATAATTTGCTTCATCTCCCACAAATCCTAGCGGTGCTATGTCATGCTGTCTAGTTAACCTGGAATGAGATCCTCCAAGAGGAGATTAATCATCTCATTAGATCGATACCTAGACGTATTCAGTATGTATAAGACACCACGGAGACCCGACAAATTATTAATTTTTCTTTGGTTTTCAACATTTAAATTTATAAATTTTTTTAATACAGTATTTGCTTTAGTTGAGCAATATGCATACCAAAAATTATTTAAATAAAACATTTTTACGGGGTGTTTTCTTTTCTATGTCACGCAGTATGTTAATCATTTCAGAGAAGTTTATTTTATAGTTGCAAATAATATTATTGTATTAAAATAGTTATAAAAACAAATAAAAAATTAAATAAATAAACTAATAAATTAGATTTTGAAAGCTTCCCCTAGCCCACTCTATAATTCAATTAATTTATTGTATCTTTTTGAAATATTCCTTTAGGCATTTTTCAATTTTGTGGAGTTATTTCCTCACAAGCTTTGCGTATGCAGATTCCAAAATATTCAATGTCGTGAGGAAGCGATTTATAAAATTTATGTTTGATCAAGCTATGCAGAAAAAATCTAATGACGTCAGATGGGGAGAGCTAGGAGGCCATTCGATTAATGGACTATTGCGGCCTATCTATTGATTTTCAAAACGGAAATTTAAATATTCTCTCACAAAAGCGGAACAATGAACAGGACTACCATATAATTGAAAATAGATGTTTCTCAAATAGGCGAGTGGCCAGTGGTCCAAAGCGTCCATCACTTCTTGCTGAGGAATTCTGGAAAATTTGGACTATTTAGATTTTCATGCAAACCACCAATTATATTATTTCTGACAAAAAGGCTGAATTCATTTGGCATTTGTCATTAAATTGAATCAATTTTAATTCGTTTTTTATAGTCATTTTGATACAATAATATTGTTTCTAACTATAGAATAAGCTTCTCTGAAATGGTTAATAATTGTTTTTTCTTATGAAATTTGGTAAGTACCCATTTTCCAGAACGCAGAACTCAGTGCTTATTTTTTCGAAAAAAAACAGCCTAATCCTTTTTTCCAATTTGTACATAGAATTAGTTATATTAAGCTTTGGCAGCGTGGGTTAAAAAACAATTTTTATAACCCGAATAAAGCTTTCTATTTTCTATCTTTTTCTAGTTTTGTTAAAACTGAGTTATAAATGGAAAAGTTACAGGGGTGTTTCCATTTTAAATGTTTCACACAGGATATTCAGAGGTATGAGGACATTCATATATTACCAAAACATAAAAAAATCATTGGCGTAGCGCAAGAATTTACGGGATGTCAACGTTTATTAGAACTAGTTCTCTTTTTATAATCGAGGAGCTTGCAAGCCTGTATATTTTATTGATTCAAAGCATGTAGAATTGTTCGGAAATGAGATACACTCAATTACAAGGACCCATTAGCCTAGAATAGCCAAATTCGCTTCACTTCTAAATTTCTTTATCGAGTAGTAATGAGACGAGAATTTTCTTTATGCGGAAGAGATGGAAATTATTGTCGATAGTGCTGTTGAGGCTCGTGGTAAGGAATAGCAGAAAAATGCCGACATAATCTACTGCAATGACTCACAACCTCAAATCCATTCTCATTTCTCTTGCAAGTGAACAATTAGTTTCTTTCCCCAGTTGAAGGGCATAACTAGATTAAAACCCATCACTGACCCCATAATTAGATAAAATAATAATTTTATTTGGCTAATCTGCTCGCGTGTTGCATTACGCTTAATTTTTGCAAATTTATGCCATAATTACTGCCCTTAAACACAGTATCTTCGCGCCGAATTGTAAGGGCGTATTGCCCTTAAAATGTTTTCGTATTTCGTCATGGACCTACTATGTCCTAGATCGTCCAAAATTTTACCCTTCCAATTAACCAAAATGTTGGATTAATACTTTCTGATTTCTTCGAATGTACCATTCAGAAGAAGAATTATATGTGCGGGGCCATCTTAGTAGGTGTATGTTCCCGAAATCGCGTTTGTCAGGGGTTAGTTTTTCGCGACGATTTCCGGCCTTGGACCATGCCTAAACGGCTTCTCCACTCTCCATTTCCCTCTGGAGACCATCGATATACTTTTATGAATATGCACAAGCGCCTGGAACAAATTAATTTAAATACGCGCAGAGAGATAGCCAGAACGGCATTACGCCTGCTTCGGCCGGACAAGGACGCCTACAGTTTCCGAGATAAGAATGCTAATTCCCTTGGGAATCTTTACGATTTTTAATATTAATTTACCCTCAAAAATGTTCTCAATTATATGACAAATTTTTAATTACTATATAAGGAAACTCCTCGATTCTTCAACGGCACCCACTTAATCATGCTTTAATTTCGCAAATTAATATGACTGTGAAAGAGCTCCCTAAGGAACACTTGGCCAGGTAACAATACTATTAACTTGGTGGAAAGATGACGTCTGGGATTCATAATAATGGTAGTCAGCCTGTAAATTATTTCGTTACGTAGTACATATTAAATTACTTTGCCTGTAAAGAGTCGTCTTTGGAGTTTGGTTTCTGCTCACTGAGATTCTAGATTTATCGCTTTTGTAGGTGGCAGTGAAATTTTTACCAACCAATCATGAAGAGCAAGCATTTTTTAAGCCTTAAATTTGATAAGTAACATAATAATTTTAGCAAAACAAATGGGTCTCCTGCAGCAACTGGGAGGACCTTTATTACGCCATTGATTTTCTGAAGAAAATTTCTGCTAAATAGTATTAACCAGTGGTTACATTCTTTTTTTAATGTGCAAGTTTGTTTTTATAACTCTCAGCCATAGTTAAAATCATTCTAACACTGCACGCGCTACGCCAATGTTCCTCCAGAGGGAAATGGGAAATAAGGCGAAAATTACGTGGATAAATTTGAGCTCTGAATTTGCAAAAACAACATGGACGTACGAAGAATCTGCTAGAGAAACCTTGCAACACAATTTCCTCAAGTTTTCTTTATAAAAAGTCACGAGTTAATACACCTAAACTACGCCAATGGTTACCTACTGATATTTTCCTAGATTATATAAAAACTCTTATCTCCTGTGTGGGGCGTAAAATTGTGACTTGGAACAGTAAGCAGACAGAGGCGTACGACACCTAATTCTTATTACTGCAGAAAATTATATGCGTCGCCATGATTTACACATGTTTCGTAAAAATACTAAAACAACACTTTGGCTTTTTTAGAGTTTGGTTCCATCATTGATCATAAAATAGCACAAAATTGAGATTCAAACCAACAAAAACCATAGGCGTGCGAGATGTCAGTAATAAAAGTTACTAAGTCGTTTCTGAAAATCGATAGAGTTCTCCTGAATCTCATAATCTTCGTTGAAAACATATAAAAATAAAAGTACTTGAAGTGCAACAATGATTTTTTGTTGGAAAGAACTTCACGTATTTTACTGAAGTAAATGAGCTTGGAACGGTTCTTCGTAGATAACCGTGGGCGTATGAGGATCAATGGCATATCAAGACGCAAAAATGCATCCTGCTTAAAACGAACGTTTGTTTAACACTAAAATTCCTCTAACTTCAACGAAATCCAAAAGACAGAATTAAATTCTCGCGGATGATTGACTAAAATTAAATTTAAGAAGTTAAGCGGCAAAGTTCTCCCCTTTAGCGTCGTGACGCCGGCGTCGCGTCGGCAAATTTGCGCGAAACTGATTTCGTTAGAGGCAATTTTTAACAACCCGCGGACAAATTGCCCGTTTTCAGAACCTCATAAATTCTAAATCCCGCTAAATTTAATATCCGGATATTTATGATCGGGTTGGAAACAGGTAAAGGCTGACTTTTCCTCCTTCCTTGGATCAACATGCAATTCTCTGCCTTGGATGCTTTAATGCACACACAAAAATTCACGTGCACAAGGGGCTTATAAAAAGAATCCAATTCCGGGCTTTATCATCTAAAACAACGGATTTTTGAGGGGTCCCCGAAAGTGGCAAAGGGCCGCAAAGGGCGATTATCGCGCCACGTGATCAACACGTGGCTTTACAATGGAGGAAACAGTTGCGCCCTCGCTGTTTCCTTATCGGATACTGATTTAGCCCATCTACAAACATTGTTTTGTATGGAAGGCTATTTACATGATCATTAGTCGGACGTATATCCTGAAATATGATTCCAGTTTGGTAGTTATGGCCTTAAGGGCTCAAAAGAGAAGGATTGCGAATGGGTCGCAGCGGAAATAATTTTGTAAAAGTTTCAAAGTCAACTCTTCGCACACCTTTGGTTTTTGATGATATAAATCGCAATCTTGCGAATATGGAGTAGAAACGTGAAGAGCAGTTTAATATAAAAAGGAGGTGTGATACAAATATTAAAAAAAAAATTAAAATAATGTTATTAAAGTCCCGTGCGCCTGTGGTTTTAACTAACCCGAATTAACCTGAACAGAATTATTAGTCGTATCAAAAGCATTTAAAAAGGCTTAGTTCTTAAAAACACACGGTATTGGCGACCGCATTTGAAAAATATTTTTTTTAATTCTCATCTAAATCTCGCCCGCCCCTGATTTTTACTGACAAACTATTTTAAAATACGCTCAAACCATATGTAATCTATATGTGTAGCCCTATAGTATAATATATACTACGTATTTCACGTATTTCACATTACGCATATAACAATGCCTATGTCATGCGTATCTTAAGCGTAACTGAAAATCAACGGCATATATGGTGCATATTGTGCGTGGCGAATCTGAACCTCCCAAACGTTTTCTCGTACTCAACAAGACTATAGATCTCAGCCAACGAAAGGTGAAGGAGTAAAAGTTCTTTTTAATACAGATTGTATATACGTGATTTCTCACCGAGAAGAATGTCTCAACTTCAAGGAATCCGGAGCCTCTCTTGCATAAAATCAGGGAAAAATGAAAATTCACTAAGGAAAAACAAATTACAAGCTTAAAAAACTGAACCTAAAAAAATCCCTTCTAGGTCTAGAAACTAAATCGGAAACAAAAAGAGTTTCCATAAATTGTGAAACGGTGTTGCCGTCAATCCGTGTACGTGGTGGATATTTCCCGGGGGGTCTATTAGATTAGCATTATACGCTTTCTAACTTTTAAACTCGATATGAAATTTTACTTTTTAATGCGAATTTAACGAGACGCAACGCCCGGTATGTTTGACGTAATCTGTTGTGAAAACTTTGTGATGAATGGAGAGTTTTCCCGTTTCAGGCTCACACAGGAAATCGTCCCAAGAGGTCTAGTGCAATACTTCACTCTAACAGTGCTTCAAGATGAGTCCAAAGAAGTAGCTAATACGAGGGGGACTACGTAAATAACGTTAAGGGCAAAAACTCTCCGCATCGACAAACCCATTAAACTAACTTAGAAACTCACCTGCTTCGTAACGGAGTCGATAAGCCTGACGTAGATATCCTGCTCCTGCCTGACTCCTGCGACAAAACAAAAGCGATATTAGTTATCTAACATGGCGACATAAAGCAAGCTTATACTGCTTTTAGGCTAAGTTTTACAATGGCCCCATAAAAGCCATGCTCTATAAAACAGGAAGAATGTATAAGGTATGCTTAGAGGGTGCTTGCGAGGAAAATTGGAGTTCTGTCATTAGTTGATATGAAGCGTCAACATCCTAAATATGCCTCTTTGTTGTCATATGTCATGGAGCAACTGCTAGATGTTAGTTATCATTCGTCAACTGACACCTGCCATATGTCATTTACGATTCACAGTTTTTTTCTCGAAACAACCAACTTTAGCAATAGATGTTGATATCGATGAGACTACTTTCGGTAGATTCGCCAAGGGATCATAACGATTTTGATTCATCGACTCTGTATAATTTATTCTACTAATCTGCAATGCATCTTTGGTCCAAAGCAAGGCAATCCGCAATCCAAGATGTGGTGGTTTTCGGAATTAATTTGCGGTCACCTCGGGTCAGTTTCCTTGACGGTGGTCGCGGTTTTGCTTTGGCACAGAATTAACTGGACAATAATAGAGAGGAACATTTCTCGGATTTGATGTCAATGGAGAAAATAAATTGTTGGAAATGTAGAGGTGCAGAATACTGACGTACAAACATTGTACATTTGTAAATTTTTAAAATTAAATTTTAAGTAAATCATCAAGTCTGATTGAAATATATTACACTACTGGCTGAAGTGTGATCTACCGCATGTAAACATATTTAGGGCAGACTGTGGTTTTGCCGCGCGCATTGTACGGTAAAAAGTTTTAACCCCCGTAAATTAATGTCACATGTGTCAGTGTCAAAACATTTGCGTGTAGTTAACATTGACATGCGTGCGATAAACACATTTTTATGCGTGTACGAGTTAAGAATTTATGGTACGTTAATATTTAAGTTCCCAGGACAAATGTTGTATCTGACACGTGCGAGCGTAAACGGCTTGTCCGCGCCCGATTGCTGGCTGGACGACGCGGAGCGGAGTTCAGCCAGCGCGTGCGGCAACGCATCACTTTTCGTAGCCGTTAGGTAAGTAACTACACACTACGTTTAATTTTTTCTGCAGTTTTTCATCAGATTTGTTGTTCTATTACAGAATTTCCACCTGGTTATCAACAAAGTTTTCCTTCAAACCGATAAAGAGTGTTGCGAATTCTCTTCCTAAATGCGAACGACCTGTCGTTTTGTCGCTCTTCCATATCCTTCCTCGGAGAGCGTTCACCGAGTTATTTTATTACAAATAAGGACGAGAATAGTGCTCCTCTGGGCCTGACTGAGGTGTGCGGCTCTAAATGAGATATAGCACCGATCTTAAGGTTTGTTTCGTCTATATTACCTATCGCGTCGCCTCGGAAATCTTACGACCCCTCTGCCTTGTAACGAACCGACTTATTGTTGTAAAGGAATTTTCTTTGTACGTAAAAGAAAAAGAGGTTTTTCAGAACCAGAAACTGGGTTAACCCAACCCATACGAAATTCATAAACCACATCGAGTGCAGAATTGCGGTTTACAATACCGTTTTAGGCCTAGCACAAGAAAAAACTTATTTACACTTGACAGAGCGGCTATTTGTTGGGACTGCATATAAGGAAACGTGCAAGAACCAGCAAACGCCTGCTGAATCCCAAATGGGAATTTACTAGTCACTTCGGCGGTTAATTGGCTTTGGTGGTCAATCAGACCCGCAGGAATTTCGTTTTGCTTTGTGGACGACTTTTGAAAAAAATCTTATTGTGTTTGATTTGATGACGCTAATATCAGGCACCGTGGATCACAGATCAATGAAGATCATTATGACACACGATTTAGAGTGTTCGAGTTCCTTCTACCGAACCACCGGAAAGCTTAATTAACTCAGACTAGAAGGGATTTAACAGTACTGTCCTTTCTCCATAGCGAATGGCGAGGACCCCATAACCTACGTGTCTTTAACTTTGGTAAACTCTGGTCGTGTCTTTGTAGAATCATCCCCCTTGCCGTACTCCCACGGGGGTATCTTCACATATAACAAGTTAAAAGGACCATGAGAGAATTCTTTATTTTGCTTATGAAGTTGCACGATTCTGAATCCTCTCCCAGCGCCCAGGTCTTCTATAGAATTGCTCCAGATCTGAGACCAAACAAGCCCCCGCAAAGTGAAAAGATCTACAAAACAACAGGGCGAGCACTCTCATTTCTATTTTTCCAGAGCTAGCAGTACTCCAGAATAAAAAATCTTATTTTTTTGCTCTTCTTGCTTTAGATCTCAGACTACTGCAGGTCGATGACGTCATAGCAGGAACTTCTCCTATGCAACTAGAAGCATTACTTTACTCTTTCTGACCATCCAACATTCCTGCTGGAAGTCCTCAGTATTTCAAACCAAAAACGACCTTTTGAAACTGAGAGGACTTGCTACAGGAGTCAAGAAAATTGCGAAAGGATATTCCATTTTCTCTAAGAAATAAAAGAGTTTTGACTATTTCTAGAGTTTTCTCATTCATATAACTCTTAATATGTCATATGAAGGAGGACTTCTTAGGCTTGTTATTACTCCAAGAAGTTTCCCTGTAGTAGATTCACGACCCGAGGCTGAAATTTTCCCTGTGGAATTAGAAGGATATTGGGCAGTTCTACTACTCCTCGCAAATTAGGAATTTTTCCCACGTAAAGTATAAATTTTACACGGAATCAAAGAACTACCCTAGATGTACTCTTCCTGTTCTTGCCGCAGGAGGATTCAAAATAACCATTTGTGGATGCAACGAGAGGACCTTAGTACCAAGGAGAATAAAACTATATACTGGGGCTTGAAGACGTATGCAATTATTCACAAGAAAAATCCGAGAATATTAAGCCTTTTAAAACTTTATGGCTCACTGGGGCTCTACTTAAAGGAACCCCATAGACCGGTTTCGATGTAATTATATCTCGTTAGATCGATTCATATCAAGTCAATTAAACGCAGACAGAAAGCGGTAATGTCAACAAGTACGTTGGCCCAGCAGGAGAATATCCTACCAGCGCCATCTGCCGTGCTAATATTGCTGCACCTCGTCGTAGTAGATATTAGTCTTCTCAAATATTTCCTATGACTATTTGTACTCATGTTCATTATTGTCGACTTTGCCCACTAAATCCTGCTGTTTATATGTATCACACGGAAGATGGCGCTGGTTGGATATTTGCCTGCCAGCGCAATATTCTTCTTGCTTATATTGTCGATTTCTGCCTGCGTCTAATTGACTCGAGATGAACCGAACTGACGAGATCTAATAGGACCGAAACCGGTGTTCGGGATACTCGAGCTGATTAAACACAGAGTTGGAATGAGACGTAATAGGCCTTAATCTACTCAAACTGATAGTTGTTTCACATTAGGAAGCAAAAAGAGGGAGAATGTGTGGACATGTTTGTTACCGTCCCCGTAAGTTGAGGTAAAAATGCAATCTTGGAGACTTGAAAGAAAGCCCAATTATAGACCGAGTTTTTTTTTTTTGGTAAAAACAAAGACAATAAATGACATAAAACATAATGGCACTGAGACGGCTTGCAGGTCCAGTGGAAAATGGTATATTACAATTACAAAATATGACTTTCGACAAGTACGCCCATACATTTGCTCTAGGACTATACATAATACGGGTACAAACGCTAATTAAATTATTAAACGATTTAATTATTATTGACATCGCAAACCGCTCTCGCACAAGTTGTGCTTCGACAGTGCACTATTTTATTATTGACAGTCAAGTATATGCAAAAACGATAGAACAGAGTAATATTCAATTCCATTAATAAATAATTACGACACCTCTGCATTCTTCCCCTACTCATCGCTTACCTAATAGACTAATATAGGTGATAAAACATGCAACTGATTGATAGCTGGCAAACAAGTTGTCAGTCATGAATCTGGTCTCTGTCATTGTTCAAGCATTGCCATCAGCTTAAAATTTTGGAAATAAGCTAATCGCATATTTTTAACAATGTTCCAACGGATCACTCTAGAGCATCTAGTCTCTGGAATATCTTCCAGAATTATTGAAAATGGAAAAAAACAACAATGAATCCGCATCTTTATGGTCAAGTTTCCTTGGGATAATTCTAAATGGCACTAAAATTTTGAAATACACCTTCCTGTCTGAAGCGGAACTGAGCTTTCAAATCATATTTACACCCTTATAAAACTTTGGCCATTCGGAAAATCTTATTGGCAGTTTGGTAAGCCAAAGAATTCTAATGCTATAAATGGAGGGAACCTATTATCCCGGGAGTGCTTTAAGGAACAGTAAAACACTCCTGGAGGCAGCAAAGTTGACATTGACACATGCAGAAATACTTGCAAAATTACAGAATCAGCCAGAATAAGTTCTAGTTAGTTCAGGTTAGTGTAAGTCCTGGAACGGAAACGATCCACAGGTTTTTTTTTTAATATTGCAAGAGGACAGTGTCCCTTAGAGTGGACATGGGAGGTTCCGGATTTATTAGTGCCTGTATTGTGTCAGTGACATCATTTGAGAAACATCAACGAGATGGATAGCGTATCCCGGATGGATAAAAACCGGACAACATAAATATTATTCAATTTCAATCTTACACAGCTTTTTTCGTTTTATATCGATTTTGATTATTATTTTTTTAATAAATCGTGAGCGTTTTGATTTTAACCATTACCGGATATTAATTTGACCAAAAGTTGTAATTATTTTGTTGTTATACACGATGAAACCAAGAGGTGCTTATTGATCTAGGATTCTGAACGTCCTGTGGACGATTCGGAAAGCGCTATGATTTATTTCGGTACGTAACTGTAAAGCTTAATGTTTCCTTCACATTTCTATTTTTGATTCATAACAAAAAAGGAATTCGAATTTTTTTAACGAAAAATATAAAAACGTGTCAAACAAATAAACAGTAATAAAAATAACACTTTAATTAAGAAATATTAGTTATCAGCAATTACTTAGATGAAATAAAGATACAAAGATTAAATTGACCTCTTCGTAGCCCTGACCTAAACCCAATTGAGCATGTACGAGACATGCTAGGGAGACGTACAAAAGACAGCTGGAAACCATTGCGGACCCTCGAGTAGTTTCTCTTGAAGAGTGGGAAAATATTTCGCAAAGACTTATTACGAATTTTGTCCTAAGCTTACCTCGGTGCATGGCCACTGTCCTTAAAGCACCAGGAGAGAATGCCCGTTATTAGCGTTTATTTACCTTCAACTTCGATATTTATTTGTGTTGTCCATTATTTTTTATTTATTTGTCGTGTTTCGATTTCCTTTTTGGTAAATGGCATATTTTGCAAAAAAATTATTCCTTTCAGAATACATGTATCATGAATGAAAAAAAGAATATTACGGAAATATTTGCACAACTGCGTACAAAGATATCTCATAATGTCTTCAGATTCTTCTACAGGGTGTTCAGAAATATAGATCAAAAATCACCTTTTGGTTTCAACTTGTACAATGACAAATCAATCACGATTTTTAATGAAATTAATATTCAGCAATGATTAAAATGAACACGCCTACAATTTGTCAAAAAAATGATCAAAATCGATACAAAACAAAAAACGATGTAAGATTGAAATCGAATAACATTTGTGTTGTCCGTTTTTATTGTCCATGAGTCACTTCGTACCATCCAGCAAGCAATGGGTAGAAAAGTTCTGGGGATAATTGGACAATCAAACGACCATGTCCATCGGCGGACACGGCATTTTGGCAGCTACCTGCAAAAAATATGCAAAGCCGATCCCCTTTGGTACGGGGAAGAAAAAACGGTTCGGGACATGCTTTGATCTTCTGTAATAGAATTTTCGACACGGGGCAGAAAAGTTGTGCGGTGTTTCAGTAAATAACGAGTATATCGAAGGGTTCTGTTGAACAGCGGAAAATTAAGAATACCGTAAGCAGCATGATGAGGGAAATAATAGAATAACAGCGCATCGGACAAAGAGGCAGAAGTCTCTGATGGATACACTTCTGTTGCTCGAGGTTGGAGGACGCGCCCTCGTTGAAGCTTCCACACCTCCTAGAGCGGATGGTCAGATTCGCGAGAGTCAACTCGAGTAGCCAGTCTCCTTCTTGATGACCACATCCATTGATTTCCTCTAGACGGCCACTTCCGACTTCAAACTCGTTCTAGATCCAAAATAGCCAAACACTTCACTCGTGCTCACGTGAAATATTACGTTACGCCATTAAGGAATTCTAGACTTAGCCGTTTACGCAATAATGAAATCCAGCTCAGGTACCTGCTCGCTCGTCTCGCAAAGGCGATTAATTAATTAGTTTTACTGAATGGTTTATCAATTGTCAATTATTTCTATTGACGGCGCGCTCCTATGCCTTTTCGGCCGATATAGAAAAACACCATTTACACTTTGGTGCCGGCTATTTGTGCACGTACTTATATGGCGATCCGCAACAGTTACGGACGTTTGCGGAATTCCAAGTGAGAGATTTTTTCCTCGCTTAATTGTATTTAGTTAGCAAATCAGTCAAGAGTTTGGCGGCTACTTGCTGCGCATGGCAAGCGACAATTAATGTACTTACCGTTGACGAAGAGAAGCTGCAGTCTGTATTGGATACCGTTGTTGGTCTTCTGACCGTCTGCTTCCTGGAAAAAGTAGAAATTGGTAACCTGAGATTTCAATACGAAAAGTTACGTAATATAAAGCAGAGCGAAGGAATCTGCACATAACTGAAATCAGGCCTGCTCGAGCACAAACTGCAAATTTCAATTTAGGAAGGAGCCCCTTAAATGCAGCGCGCGCCACTGAGATTTACGAAGCATATTAAACTGGAATTTCGTTACAAGAAGAGATGTAAGATTTCCATCATTATATAAATCATCAAACCAGGGGGCGTAGATAGGGGACAAAATTATGTGTACTGAAACGAAATTGTCACTATTGAAAGTTGTGTTCGCTAGTGAGCTTTATGCAGTGCGAGAGCGTAAAATATCATGTACTTGACGACGTTACTTAAGTACGAAAAAAGATCTGTATGAAATCCGAAAAAGGACGTTTATGGCAGATGCTTCGTACGGACAAATGCATATAAACATCACGGGAATATCAATTGAAATTCTCAGAAATTGAAAAAGAGGTCCGAATTCTCGGATAAAAAAAATCGTTACTGGGGCTTTAGTTCTTTGCAACTCGATTCTGAGAGTTGTCAAGTTAACAAGATAATTATTTCATGATCGCAGAACTCATTTCACGATTTGGTCCTTCGGTTGGGACCGAAAACCGGCCACTTCCAACCTAATATTCGTCCTTCGAACCGGTCCCCATTTGAAGAATTAATGGTATTCTACAATCCTTCAAGTTAATTACTTCAAAAAACACTCATAGTGCTTTTCTCTCTTCAAGGGGAACTGTCTTTTCCATAATAACTGAAGCTCGCTATTCTCCAAAACCCGAACAAAATCTTCATCTCCGTTTCCTGCAAATTCAAGTCCAAATGAAAGCGACTCACTGTTTAAATAGTGTAATGATATCAATTTAACAATTTCCTAGTTGCCATTTCCATGAAAGATACAAGTTACGAGTCGTAACTGAAACGGCGGTAATGTAGAATTTTAGCGTCTGTGGCGTCGTTTCCATGGCAGCGCCGCCACGCTTCAAAGTGTACAATAGCGAAAGTGAGAGGAATAAATACCAGATCCAGTGACGTAACTGGATTTAATTTCCCTTGCTGGAATTTCGCTCTTCTCAGCTACAACTAATTAAATCCGGTTCTCGTTACCTAAGTAGCTAAAATATTTCTGTCATCTACAAGTACTGGATTCGCCGGGAACTAATCGGATTCCGTTAGTTCGAAGATTGGTGGGGACTGATCATAGCCCAGCTCCAGGGGGAAATTTTCAAGTTTGTGAGATGTTCACGGATGCAGGATACGCCACTGCCCCTCGGGAGTTTCGCAACAAGAACGCGGGAGTTTAGGTAGAAGAGTATTACACTACCGGGGAGTAATTGCGTTTCACGCTGGGCATTTATCATAAAAGGGCTATTTTGAATATCCTGCGTAGGGAAAGCAAACTCGAAATTAAGTTTCATTGGCAGAAATTCGGATTGGTAGTGGAGTGTCGCCTTTATATTAGAGCGATAATTCTGCAGAGTGTTGTACGAGCCCAAGGATTTTTAATTTGTAAATAAAATGGTTGATGATACCACAAAGTACAATCGACGTACAGGTAACAAACACGCTCGAAGGACAGAGGACGATATAAATTTACTTCTCGAATCGTCGAAATTAGTGGAAAATCATACGCTGAGCAGAGGTTTAAGGGCTAAAAGTACTGTGGACATTTCCGCAAATGTGATCTAGTTGATATAATGATAAAATACGAAAATTACTCAAGTGTAAGTTACCTAAGTAATGGAAATCCTTCGCTGCTACTCTTCGTGAAAGAATGAAGACAATGCGAGATTCCGACAATTGTCGACTCGACATGTGATAAGTAGCAGAAGTGAGATATGGGGTTATCAAAATCTTAAAGTTTTCTCTGCAACCTGGAAAACTAGAACATGGATAAGGCAAATAACAGGGCTGTATCAGCATCGAGTTTAAGAGCATTACCCGAAGGGAATTGTTTATAGTGGAAGCGAGCCAGTATTTCAAAAATTTTACCTCCGAAACTTGATTACTCACAGGAGTGAATTATATGCGCATTGAAAGCTTAAAGTTTCTCCCACACACTGTCAAATTTGTACACTAATCGGGCAGATAACAGTTCTGTATCAGCCTCGAGCTTAAGAGCATTACCCAAGGGAAGGGTTTGTAATAGAAGCGAAGCCACTACGTCGAAAATTCTACCTCAAAAACTTGACTATTCATACAAGTGAATTATATACGCACAACATATTTGATTGTATTCTTTGCCTATGTTAACCGAAACTAACCTTAATTTGAATGTGGTTGCGCTGCTAGGGACAATTCAGAAGAGAATAAAAAATTTATTTATTTCAATACAGCTTCGTTTTAAATAAAAATTTCTTGATTTTGGTGAAGACTTCTCATGCGATTCTATTGGGTGTTATCAGCTTTAGGAGCGCTTTCAATACCGTAAAAGTAGGTGCCACGTTAAATACCGCGGAAATTCAAGACGGCATCACAGCACGTTGGCACGATCAATTTAATATTTTTTTCTTAGGGCAAAAGAAGATGGGTGATTTCGTTGGAAATTTTCATGTATGTAGCACGACCTGTCATTTATGAAAAGGGCGACTGAATTGAGAATATTAATTGATGTCCAAAGCTGCAAGGTCTTAAGAAGCCCATACATTATCAGACCAGTTGCGCGCGCGAGTGGTTTCAAAAATGTTTAAAGTATTTTGTGTGAAATTGAGCAACGCGTGACGCGTTGCGTTCCACTGCGGATCATTTTTCCATTTCTGCGTGATACCAATCAGTGAAATACACTGAATAATTATTGCGCAGCACTCGTTTGGTAGTGTATCGGCCCCAATGTGGCTCAATAAATTCAGTGATTATCATGTCGAAAACGAAAATTGCAACGCAAGAAAACCAGGAAAATAAACTATTTCTACAGATTTCCTTATATCGACCTCTATTTCGCTATTACGAAGTAAGTTATCGTGAAACCCGAAAACGGATTCGGGCACAAACAGGAATTAACAACAAAGAGTGAATAAATTTCCGGAGTCGTTTATCACCCACGGGCTAAATACCGGTATCGATAACACGGTATAACGGACATTATTGTGAGATTTATTAAGATACATTGACCATGTAGATGGTGCAAGCAAACGCACCCTGAACCATACAGCAGTAGACTAGTAATTACATCTTCCCTCTAATTGAGTTTTTATCAAGACTGTACACGTAGTAGAAGGTCGAAACACGCCCATCACTTGCCCAGGCGCACCCTCAAATAATCCATAAAAAAGTTATTTATTAAAAAAGAAACCGAAACACATTCGTTTAACGTGTGCCGCAAAGTAACATGTTTATGTAAACAGTTTTTTCGATTAATTTTCAAGTCCTCCAACGTGTTTAGATAATGGAGAACATGGAGAACTGATGATGGATAACGATAAGCCGCTTCAGCGGCGATATTTTAATCACCCTTGATGGTTTTAATGGCAACACGAGTTCTGTTTAGGTTGTTCATTTTTTCTTTTAAATTTCGTTCGAGGGGCTGTTCAGGGCGCCATCGCTCTGGCCAATAGAGGATTTTCAGTCTTAGGAAGCGAGTGACAGTCGTCAACGGAAACTTCAGAACAACATAGAGGAAATGTTCATTTGATACTTAACGTTAATTTAATCCAATTTCCGACAAAGACTAGTGCTTCATACCTTTCTATGCACAGCATGTTTCGTTTAAAGTGACACAAGTAATTATCTCCGAAACCAAATTAAAAAAAAAAATGTTTCAAACAAACGTTGCTTGCTACGAAAAGAGGCCTCCAACGTGCATAAGCAAATTTTTACTCAAAGTCATTTAAAGGACGTTTTAAAGCTAACTCTGGTTTTTGTAATAGAACACACATTTTTTTTTGGTAAACTTGCAAAAAGTTTATAAATTAAGTACTTTTTGGTGGAAAAATCTAAAATTTCTCGTTCTTCAGATATCAACAAAAATTGAAGCGACACACTCAAAATAACACATGATTTAAATAACAAAAAAAACTTTATCAGTGGATAATGAAAATTCACAGATTCTAAAAACGAATCCAAAATTACGGTAAAATTATTTTTAAAGGTTTATTAGCCGCGTTTTCACTAAAACAAGCCCGTATTTTTTTTCTATCGGTTATTGTATTTATTTATAAATTCCAAAGAAAACTTTAAGACGAAGCTAATTATTTAATAAAACTAAAGTTCTTAATTTAAAAGCGAAAAATCGAGAACTTTTCTAAAGCAAACAACATTCAAATGATGTTAGCTGATGGAGAAAATGGTCGAAACGACGCTGAAGCTTATCGGATTTATGTGCAAAGATTCCCCGAAGAGAGAGCACCTAGTCGTCGAACTTTTTATCGAATAATCGAGAAATTTCTCGAAAATGGGAACGTAGAGGTAAGTGAAAAAATACACGCAAGAAATGCCACCAATGAAAACAATCAAATAGCTATTTTAGCGGCTGTAGCTGTTGATCGCCATGTAAGCTGCCGTCAGTTCTCAAGAGATTCGGGCATTTCGTTGGCCAGTGTGCATCGCGTTTTAAAATTGAATCAGTTCCATCCGTATCATGTTTCCCTCCACCAAGAACATGGCAACGACATTGAAAAGCGGATGCAATTTTGTACTTGGGCAAGGGAAAAATTAGATTGGAATGAAAACTTTTTCTTCTATGTGTTATTTTCCGACGAATTCATTTACGAACCATGCTGAGGTAAGTTTCCGCGACATGCACTACTGGCTCTTTGACAATCCTGACTGGCTATCATACGTAGAACATCGAAGATTAATCAACTAATGTTTGGTTTAAATATTTAAAAGGAGAGAAATATCGTAGTTTTCCGTTACACGATCTACCGGCCAAAAAATGAATGGGACGTGATGGCCCAGGAACTGGCCATCCAGATTCCCCGATTTGACCCCATTAGACTTTTCTTGGGGATTATCTTAAAGAAGAAGTGTACGTTCAAATCCTAGTAACTTCGGACGATACGAAAAATCACGTCAGAGCAGCTTGTGAAGCAATCACTGAAGAAATGTTTAGCAATATTTAGAGATCACTTAACGTGAGAATTGAAATATGTTTCGATGCGGAAGGTCAATATTTTAATATTTAATTTTTTAAAATAATTCCGTTATGTTTTTTTGTAAATTTTTAGCATCTGTGAATTTTTATTTTCAATTAATAACATTTTCTTTTCGTAATTTAAGTCACGTGTTATTTTAAAAGTGCCGTTTCAATTTTTGTTGATATCTGGAAAATCAGAGGTGTTGGAATCAAACTTTTTTAACGAAAAATCCTTAATTTTTTCAGCTCTTTGCAAACTTACCAAAAAACGTGGGTCTTCCATGTAGAAAAAAAACAAACGGGGCTTGAAATGTCCTTTCAATGATCTTGAATGACAATTTGCTTACGTTGGACGTCCCCTTTCATGACAACCAATGTTTACTCGAAAGTTTTTGTTTTATCTAAATTTAGTTTCGTCACTGTAAATGACGCACCATGTATAAATAAGTTATTTGTTATGGAGGATTTTCAAAGAATTTCAGGGAGCTATTGATGATTGATTTTCGGAAATTTCTGAGAAACACTCTAAAGCTGGACCAACCCGTATGTGAACAAGGCTTTACCTCGAATAAAAAAAAATTAAAGAAATATTTCAGGTAAAATCTTTATCAGCTGCTGACGGTAAATGATCTGCATTGTCTGCCAAATGCGGCCGTAGTCCTATTCGACTCTTAGTCTACTATAGTCTTATCTTAGTCAAACATATCTCGATGTCTGGAACAATTGATGATGCAATATCTGTCGGTAGTCTGTATTAAATTACCACAGGTTCCTCTGGATAATTATGTCTTTTCAATAGTTCGAAGCGGACTTCAAACTGTCCTGTGGAAGTCACGGCTGGCGAAATCGGCCGTGTCGCAAGGCCAAACTGAGAATTAAAAATACTGAAGTCTCTCATGTAAATAAATTAATTACCACCTTGTAGCCCGTAGCGCAACTTCCGCCCTTAATTTGCCCTAATTATTTCCATGTCGTAAAACAAACACTCCATTTATTCGCACGAACAGCACTATTTTTCGTCCCCCTTGTTGCTTTTTAAAAGTCGGAAGATACGACTTTTTTTTCTTTTTTTTTTCGCCCATTCCGACACCCGAAACCTGATTCTCAGTGACTCACGTTTTCATATTCCTTGAAATGTTTTGATTCTTACCTGGTCCTTTTCAATGAAACCAATGAATGCGGTCCTTTCGATCTCGATAGGTTGGCCCGCTCTGTCGTACAGAGCTATCACAAAATGGAAGAAGTTGGATTTTCTTAAGTTGGATGGTGGCTGCTTCTCGAAATGAGCTCTGGCAACTGTGGACCTGAAAAATCATCCCTCTTAGGCAATGGAATTCGGAGTGGAGGGTCTGATGACTTTTTAATATACCGCATCGTTTACGGGGTGTCTCCCCGACGCGATATGCATAAATAAGCATAAAAAGACCATTACTAAATTAGTCCGAAGACACTCCTTGAAAATAATATTAATTGTTAATTCCGCCATGGAACGCCACTTGACGTTTCGGTCGTAATTGCTAACTTATCTCATGAAATCAAGCAATCAACAAATATATTCCTTTTAATGAATCAGGCCCATTAGGGGGCTGTCTATAGATTGAAGGGTGTATAAAACTATCTAGACGATAAGTCATTATCAGTGCCCATCAAAATATGTAAATTGCGACAAATTTATACAGGGCAAGGCACAAATACAAGTTTCTTCTTGCACTTAAATTGCTTTGAATTTGGCCTGCACATCCTGCAGTTTAAAGTTTATTATGTGGAACAAAATACTCAAGTTTCAAAGCCTAAATAGCACCGGAAGGGCAGAGGCTTGAGGATGCAACTTTATTCGCGCACTTAATGTAAAAGTTTGCCTTAGAATTTGCTAACTTTTCAATCATCTTAAGCTAATTTTGAAATCGATCTTCGAATGCTGAAGCTTAGAGCTGATTCTATCAAATAGAGTAGAGAAGATGTGAGTGTGATTCAGCATCTGAGAAAGACGTTGGAAGGCACCATAGAACTTTCACTAACTTTTCTAACATCTGCAAATAGTTTTTTATTTGCTCAACAAATGTTGAAGTTCGCAGTTGATTCTATGAAACAGAGGAGGTAAAATATTCAGGAGTTCGAAAGCTCCAGAAGGGGAACAATTTTAGCAACGAAATCCTATTTGACATTCAAGCTTAGGACAAAATCAGAATTCGGTAGACGAATGTTGGAACTCACTGGTGACTGCGTGAAACAGAAGAAGAAATGATTAGCGCGGCTCAAAGTCTGAGATTCGTTAGAGAAAGAAGATGTTCAAAAAATTGCTCTAAGATTTTTACCAACTTTTCCAATATTCGCAATTAATTTTTCTGAAATTCGCGACGTATTTCATGAAACGGTAGAGATAGAATTTTCAAAAATTTCCAATTTTCATAAGAGAAATATACCAACGATGGAATCTCATTTCCAAGGAAATTAAAAACCAAGTCGCAGTTGAATTTAGTCAACAAACATTAACTTTAACGTTGAATTTATACGTAATTTTATTTATAATAACATCAATTTATGAGCTGCGAAAGGTAAATAAATGTGAAGAGGCAATGTTGGTTGAACATCAATACAGGAATTTACTTGATTTACGATTGATGATTTTGTAACATTTATGGCTGTAAAGTTGTTCGTTATGAACTTTGTAATTCATTCTAAGGAACAGAAGTAAGAGAACATAGCAGAAGATCCACGCCTGAAGAACGGGGGAAAACCCCAACGAGGCAATGTTGTTTCAAATTTGGCCGCTGGATTTTCCAACTTTTCTATCAGAACTGAACGGCTTCGACTCATACAGCAATTGAAGGAACAGAAAAAAAGAGGAATTATGTGCGATACGACATAAAACAGAATAAATAGACGTTCACGAAACAATCATATATCAACTTTTCCGTCTTCCATTCTGAATATTTCAGACAATTTCCTTTTCATTCTTTAATAGCAACCGTTCGCCATGCAAACAGTAGAATTTATGATTCATTCTATGGAACAGAAGAGATGGAACGCGCTAGGGTTCATGAGCTTGAACAACTTAGAAAGCGAAAAACCTGGGCAGGATTTTATCAAATGGGCGATCGTTGGATAACTTCGAATTTATTCCGGAAATGAAGGAATTGACAGTTGATTCTATGGAGCCAGACTTATTCTACGCGGTAGCTTTGTCTTTTTGCAATTTAAGAAAACGTTAAAACTTCGAGAATCGGGAATTTAATTTGACTGAGATATCACCATGAAAGTCTTGGCCCGAAGGCTTTCGTCTGTACGCCCCTGTTCTTTATAGTTGTTTCTTTGAGTGTTCACAAGTCATGTTTGAGTTTTATCGCTTGATTAAGCCTCAAGTTAACGCGGTTTTTGCTTCAATTGTAAAGTTACAAATTCATCATTTTTCTAGTTTACAGTAGATTTAACTGCGAAAGCATTATAGGCGAAGCTTTCCGCCTGCGCCCCCCTGTTTCTCGAGGTAGTTTCTTGCATTCTTCAGAAGTTGTGAAATCCCCTCTCCAGTGCGATACGATCTTTTTCTTTATTCAATTTCTCTAGGATTTCAGCGAAATTTTACTACGAAGGACAGAGTTCTACTAAATTGAGCATAAAAACTGCGGCTTTTACATAACTGTTGATCCTTTTTCCGGGCTGGTCCGTCTCGCTATCCTCCGCAGGATTTCGGTCCTGCGAGTCCTGGCAGGACTGAAATATGCCCGTGTGCCCGGTGAATTATGCCCTCGCGATAATTTATACCAGCCCGTTAATGAAGGTGGTAAATGTTCGAGTTCGTTTGTTCCTATTAATTTTGTACACGCCGAAAAGGGAAAAAAGAATGCCTGGAAAGGGTCTTTTAGTGGCGTTCGCTCGAATTACGGCTCCTTCTTTTTTACAAACGACTGTTCCAGAGAATGTTTTTCTCTGAAACTGAAACAATAAATATTAATGAGCTATTCACACATGCTGCATTAACGGTACATCGATATCGCATGCCGGATCCTCCCCTTTTCAACGACCCCACACATATGGGCATCAAAAGGCCATTCTACAATGGCAGTCATAGAATTTCTAGATTCGAGATAAAATCACTGGCTACAATTAAATGTTATCGTTTAGCCATATGGACTTGTCGCATACTAAAGGGTTGCCAAGGGACGTCGTTGTGACGACTATTGTCCTTTTCACTGACCCTTAATGGTCTGGGTGACATTTAAAGCCCCATTAAGGGTTGGCCGGATTATACAAGTAAGGAATTTCGGATTGTAACCAAATTGGTTGCCAAATCTGCTCAGCTTTCTATAGATGAAAATTTTGCTTATTTTGTGGGTATTAAAGACGGGCTTTTTAAGGTCCTAAAACAATGACAAACGATCGATATTAAGGGCAATAAGTCTCGCATTTTGCGCCAACAAGGGCGTTATCGTTTCCGGCTTGATTACAAACCTATCATTGCCGATAGCGTTTATGTCCGGTTTTTATCACTATCCGATATCTAGGAAAGACCTAATTCATAGCAATATATCCCATCCAACCGCCCTTACTTCAAAATGCTCACTTAACAGATTTATTTAAAGTTTTTTATTTTAGCATCAGGTTAAATCAGCTTAGTCTTGGATGTTCAGGATTATGAATTAGTTCTGGCTAAACAGAAGTTGGTGATATTTTAAGAGGATCAATTTAAGACGTGCTCAAACTTTCGTGAGTTTGTTCAAGTTTATCACGTATCATGCCCCACTACGCTTCTGACGAATAAAACCGCATAAGCGATGCTGGATTTGTTACGGGTTAACCCTATAATCAACATCACGTGTACCCCCCCACATCTTATAGCTATAGTTCCAAAGAAATAGAGATACGGGACGTGTAAAAGTAACCGGCCTTTAAATTCACCAAAAACTCCTCCCGAACTCTCTCACAGTTTACGAGACACCCTTTATCAATACCTAATTACGAAAAGCTTACCCATTCTGATCAGTAATTCCACCCTGCATCCACCCTCTCGTGAGGGGTTCCTCTTTGAGGCTGGGCCCTCTGGGTTGGTGATGGTGCAACCCAGCGCCCGAGTCCTGATGGTGATGCAAGCCGAACATGAGCCCGGCCCCAGTGCGTGTGGGGGTGGCCCCGGGGGGGTACAGTTTGCGACCCCAGGCCGCAGCTGCGTCCAGTTCCAGACTCAATGTCGGCCACGGAGAAGGCGTCGGAACGCCGGGGGTGGCTTCGTCTGAACGCGTGGTGGAGCCGTTTGGAGCACCCTGTAATGAATCAGATACTCGGGTGAATTAGGGGTAACTGTAGGATTTTATTTAATTTTATACGGTAGTGAGATTTGAAATTTTTACCTTCCAGTCAAATACAAGAAGTTACCAAATGTAATATGAAATATAATGATATATAAAATAATGAAATAAGTAATAAAAAACTAATATTTTGTTAGGTAAAGGTAAATTTAAACTAAACATTCCTGAAATGAAATTATAATATTGCATTCCAAGGAAACTCTTTTTATACAGGGGGTCAAAAAAATTTCAAATCACTAAACATCCGAATATTTTTTTAAAACGGTTTGTTGCTCACAAAACTCAAAAATATAACAGAGCATTAATGACACATTCTCATGACATTGACGTTTATTTTTAGTGACACCTGTCAAAACTGTCTTTAATATTTCTTTTCCATTATGCAGTATTCCTGAAAGTGCCTTCAAAGGTGAAAGTTATTTCTTCTCAGATATACGTTCCAAAATATTACACATGAGAGCAATGATTGAACATGTTGAGCTTTATGTCTCTAACACCGTAAATTTTCAGCATTTCAGCGCCATTGATATTGTATTACCAACAGTACAATACCTCCTTAGTGTTTCTATACAATAATTTTCGTGAAGCGTGCCGCAAGAATTTTGCTTATAATAATTTAATGTAATTCAAATTTCTCACAGGAATCACATAAAAGCATTATGTAACATAACCTGGAATTATAAAAATTAACTTAGTGCTTTATATTATTATGTTATTATTATGCAAGATGGCACCAATTATCTCCTATTGAAGTGGTATGTAATTGCACATCAATGGCGACGTATTGATGATGTGCCAACAAAGGTTCATTGATTTAACTATATGCGTGTCATGTTTTTCACTAAAATTTTAACTTCGACAATAAAGAATTAGTATCGCTTTAAATCCTTTATTTGGTGAAAAGCTGAATGATTAGATCAGTAGTGTTTTTATACTAGATGTAGCAAGTGTTTTACAAACACAATATTTCGTTTTTGCTCGCTTTATAAGGAAACTTTACTGTTATCAATATATCAATATACAGGATGTTTCACAACTATGGAATCAAACTTCTAGGGATTGTTTAGTGCAACAATAGAAGACGTTTAAGCATAAGAACCCATGTGCGGAAATGCCTCCCTATGGTGCTACAGCCTTATGGCGCTTTTATACAGTTTTACGCAAGAATGGTTTTTTATCGAACTTTGGTACGTTGTATTTTAATTTGTTTGTACAAAATAACACTACAGTAATTATTCAAAATCTATTTGGATTTAATATTAAGTAAATGAATCGTCAGTTCGGACAACACTGAATCGGCAGAGGTGGTCCGGCTAAGTGGCCCCTTAGGTGACTCGGTCTAACATCTTTTGATTTTTTTCTATGCGGACACGTAGTCTCTGGTTTGTAAAACGCCAGTGGAAACGTAGAAAGATCTGATTACGCAAATCACTGCAGCATCTGAAGTCCATGAAAACAATTATCAAATTTTTAGCCAAGGCCGCAAAAACCATGCACGTCGTTTAAACAGGGACGGTGATATTCAAGGAAAACTGAACTAACTTGAATAATTACTTTAATATTATTTTGTACAAATAAATTAAAATCAAACCTGCTAAAACTTGGTAAAGACATTTTTGCACATAACTGCCTTCAAGCTAGCGCCTTAGAGAGACAGTTGCTGACACGGATTCGTATACTCACATATCTTTTTCTGTTGCACTGAACGCTCCAAGAAGTTTAATCCCATAGTTCTGAAATACCCTGCATATGCTATCAATAATAATGATCAAACTGACTCGTTATCTTGTAATCCCACAGGTGTCAAATGCTTACTTGCAGAAGTAGGACGAGTAATTTTTTTAAAAGATTTTTGTCTAATAATTTCAAATAAATAAAAATAAATATGGCTACTCAAGATTTGGAAATTAACCAAATACAGGTGCCTTCTCCTTTTCCACATTGTCGGCAAATTCTAGCGGGTGTTTGTGACGTAAAACCTCTTATTTCAACCCTTTATTCACCCCGCGAATCCGTCAATTGAAGTTTCTTGATATCGAGATCGCAATGAGCGCCTCGATTTTAAAACACCTCCAAAATGGTGGAGAGAGATTTTAAAAATACACATATATGTATATATATTTATTTCCACCATTTTGAAGGTCCTCTAAAATTAAGGCGGTCATTGCAAATATTTGGAAAATGGTAAGTGTTATAAGAATTCTTTCTTCCTCTTCTCTTCTTTGAGGACTTTTTCTGGAGTATGTTTCCACTAAAATGACTTGATTAGATTTTAGAGGCTGAAAATTAAAAATGCTGGCTTATCATGGGCTGATAAGTTTTAATACCTGCACTTGTTCGAACTTGAGGCTTACTTTTTCTTCTATGTAGTCCATCAACTCTAGAAGACAAAAGTGCTTGTAAAAAATGGAAGAAAATAATATTTTTTACATTTAAAAATAATTAAGTCCAACAAACAACTTAATGCAAGAAAAGTGATTTTTTTTTAAGATTCGTCAAAATGTGCCTCTAACTTTAATCTCAAATAAGTGCGTGTTATATCTGATTTTGAATAAACATCTTTGAGTTCACTTTAAAAAAATTACTCCGTTTACCGTTGATCATGGATCCTCAATTGAGGAGCTTCGAAAATGCCATTTTAGATTCGTTCGATTGACAAGATAATATAACTTAAAAAAAAAAAATTTACTCCCCCCGCCCAATCAGTACGAGTTAAATCAAATTTTAAATATAAACCCGTTTGATTTTACTTCAAAAACTCACGCCGTATATTTATTGTCGATCTTTATTTACTAAAAAAATTTGCAAATGCAATTTGTGCAAATAAAATTTAAAAATCGCGGAAACAAGAATTGCAATTCCGATTGCGAATACTTAGAGCGGTTGTGGAATGATTAATTTTATGTGATTTTTTTTAACGGCATTCGTGTATGAATTCCGGAGATATCAGAGCTCAAAATTTGAAATCTGGTAAAACGCAACTCCGTTACGTGGGAAATTTTTTTGATTTTTTTTTTAAATAGAGTGAAATGCGATTAGACAGAATAACTACGTTGGTTATAACGACAAGTCGCGGATAGCGACGGAAATCCGAAAGTTTGGTTGGATTTGCATTTACCCCATTGTAAAACTGTCGCTTTTAACGTTCGCAAAAAAGACATTTCCGGTTATTTGCTAGCTGGATATAACAAAGTTTCGGCATATACAATAATATAGTAAGTGTTGCATAAAATCGACACTGTCGGAATATTTTTAAAAATTATTCAGAGTGACTGACATTTTCTAAAAAAGTGCTGTCTTCTGGACAAATACCAAAAAAACGTCTTTTTAGTATCCTATTTTGACACACCTATGTATTGTTGTGGTTTTTTTGCGATTTCTGTGCAAAGCTGTTAAATACTGCTTTTTAATAAGTTTCGGTCTCTTTTTGCGAAATTCCTAATTGAATGCCGGGAGTGTCGACTTTATATTGCAATTACTATAAAGACACAAAGACAATTTTTTGAATAATTTATGACACTAAGTAACTAAAACTGCGACAAAGGGGTTTGTTGATTTAAGTTATAGAACCTGAGTCTTTTGTGTCGATAATTCCATTTATGTTTTGCGTCGTTAATTGGCTTAAAAAAATTAATTTTTTATAAAAGAGTATAAAAAGAATCGGAATTATCGGAAAAATTCCTGAGTTATCAACGAGGACTATATAAATTAGGGAGTATGTTCATTGCATGTATTTAGCTTGTTTGCGTTATTTTAATTTTGTAGTGTTTTAAGAAATAATTTCAAGAAAAAGAAAAGTTTTGTCTATTAAGGAGAAAAGTATGAATGAGGGAGCGATAAAGAATACGTTTAATCAAAATTTTTACCAAAGAAAAAACTTAAATTATCCAATCATGGAAATATTGCTCAGGTATCATTTAAGTGGTTTAAAAAGGAAAGAAGTAAAGGAGTAGCAATTAGTGACCCAATAATATAGGAAAAAGTGGAACAATTTGCCAAAATAATAAATAAAGTGTCGAAATGTAAATGCTTAGAAACTTGGCCTAAACGCTTCTGACCAAGACATAATATTGTTTATAGAAAAGTTAATCGTAAATCTGCCAGTATACCAGCTGCAGTGGCAGAAAACTCGTTCAAAACTGTCTGGCCAGAAATTCGAAAAAATGACCAGCATGACGATATTTTTAACACAGATGAAATAGGTCTTCTCTACAAAATGCCTCCGAAGAAAACATCGAAATCGAAAGGAAAAAAGTGCACAGGTGGAAAATATTTAAGGAATGAGTTACTCTTTTTGTTGCTATCAATATGGCAAGATGAGACAAACGTAACTTGATGGTTATTGGAAAATCACAAAACTCTTGTCATTTAACGAATATTAAGTGGTTACCTGTGTGTTTTTAATAAAAAACCATGGATGACATCACACTTATTTTGTAAAAAATTTGCTAGACTAGGACACAGAATTGAGAAAAAAAATTGCATTTAGTAGATAATTTGCCAAACGCACCTAAAAATGCAAAATTTAGAGAATGTTAACGTTAAATATCTCCCACCAAGTACCAAATCAGTTCTGCACCCGATTGACCTAAGTATCATGAAATCAATGGAAGTTGAATTTAGAAAATTCTAACTAATAAATATTACTGAAAACAAAAAGCATCCTATTAAAGTTTTAGATACAATATCAATGATTTCTAAAACATGGATCAAGGTATGACCCAAAAGAACCATGAATTATATTACATCTGCAGGTTTACGACTAGCACCAGTAGCTGATTGCTTCAAAATGGAGGACGATCTTCTTTTAGCTGAGATGGCAAGAAGAATGATCTTGAAAAAGAAAATGATGCACCTCTTGTATTATAAAATAAACCCTCACATTGTCAGATGAATTATGGACTGATTTTGTAAATGTTGACCTTGCCTGGGAAACAAACTGTGCTTTATCTCACTAGCAAATCGTAACCGAAGTGGTCACCATTCAAGATGAGAGTGATGAAGACTCTGAGGGTGGTAAAGATTTTAAGCTACCATCAATTGTAAAAGCCCTACAACCTTGAACAGTTTATAAAAGTTAACAGGTAATGAAATCAGGTCCATAAAGAAAAAAATTCAATTGATTTATTTTAACTTACGTTGCAAACAGCAAACAAAAATTACAGAATATTTGAATAAATAATGCGTTTTTACAACACATACATAAATATAAATAAGTTACAAGTTGTATTAAATTATTTACGTTTTATCATTTATTTTCTATAGTTTTAATTTTTTAAATAAATTTTTTCATAAAAAAAAACAAATCGTGATTTAAGGACGACAAGATATAACAACCCTTTTACTCGGCCCCCTCACCGTCATTGCATTCGGCTTTCACTATATATAAGACCTCAATTGACGTACTGGGATCTTCGGGATGTAATATGATAATTTTATAGACACAAAATGGTGAATGCTATATTTTTCACAATGAATGGTCCATAATGTACAGGAAGTCTCACAAAATCAAACGCATCATCTTTAATTTTACGTTTGAAACATGACAAGAAATGTGTCGTTACTTCCCCATTTCGGAATTTTATATAAATAATTAAATATGTAAATAAATGTTTTCGTGCCGCTTGTTACAATTTTTTTTATTTTTCTACGTTTACTTAATTATTAAACGGACGATTTTGCACTATCTAGACACCTGGTTTTTCTGGCTGCTTGTTTACACGAAAATGTTTTCATAGAATTTCTAATTATGAATGATGGAAATTAATAAATTACTTATTTTGCTCCCAGTATACTGAATATTTATCAAAAAGTGTCTTCTTTTTACTAGGCAGACACGAAAAACCTCCAAGGTCCATTCCCTCCATGTGCAGCTGAAAGCACTTACCTAGGTCAACAAAAAATTCCCAAAGTCCAAGAAAAATTCCTGACACTGAGGAGCTCTTTTACGGAAATCTAAGAATATCGAAGCACCCACGTTACACAATAGGCACCGATTTTTTTATCCCGGAAAACGTCTCGCGATACAAAGCGGTCTCCAGAGCGACAGCACTGATGATGTCAAATGTCCCGAAAGACTCCCGATTTGCTCCCTCGCGAGAGACATCCAAATCGCTACTGCTAACCTCAAGTTTCGCCTGCTACTACCGCTCTCCCTAGGGAGGAGCGACGATCCCAGCTCTCTCCTGCTCCGCTCCTCCTCCCGCTGTCCCCTCGCTCCACCGTGGGGAAAGCGACCAATGAGTAAGGCCAACGCCAGCTGCCCAGCGCCAATTGCTCCGTCAGGATGCAGAAAGGGCGTGTTCTCAGCTTTTTGGGGGATAGACTCGCTGCCGAGGTGAAGGGAGAAGGGGGCGTATGAAGTCGGTGGCGCTAACTGGGGAAAAACTGGGGAAATTTGGGGGATGATGTGCAGAAGTGCAGAGTTCGCTATTTTGGGGAAACTGGGATATGGAGAGAGAGCGGAAGCTTGGCGTGGAAGTGGCGACGCGTAGGTGCGAGAGTGCTAAGTTCGGGAGGCTGTGTTGGGGATTATCGAATATGCCGCGATCGAATGCTGGTTTAACTGAATTTATTGGTATGTTGCAGTCATTCCAAAACCTGAGGATGAGATCCGAATCGAAAAATAAGTTTACGCTTATGAATGGCAAAAACGATAATTTCCGAAAAGGGTCAACGACGATCAAACATTTTAAACCCCCCAAAGAGCTTTTATCATTATCTGTATAATTCTTGGAAATTGTATGAGTTCCGAAAAATCCTCTAGTTTAGCCTTGGAAAGTCAAGAATTTAGGGCCATCAAGAGCGCATTTTATTGCTACTTTATTACTAAATTAAGAAATGGTTGTCGGTTAACCGCTAGGGTCGATGACCATTTCGGAACTGTGGCAAATAAAATTCAGTTACCGCCTAAGCGCAAAAATTAAGTAGCTGTTTGATAATTGCAATGATTACTAACTGAAGTCGTTGGTTAATGTTTTTTAACCGTATTTGAGGCTCAAGTTCATAATTTAATTTCAGGAAAACGACATTTTAAGTTGTTATGGAGTTCATGTTTACCTTTGCCTCGTTCAAACGTTTATTCTTAATTACTTATGAAAACGGTTTATACACGTCACTTATCGAACTGAAAAATGCGACATTTTAAACCTTATTGGAAAGAAGCTGCTCTGAATCAAAATGCGTAATGCTTCTTTCGCACCCTCTAATATGTCACATAGGTGTGTTTGCTCCATGCTTCAGCTACAACTGATGCATCTCTTGTTTGCTTTAGTAAAGATAATATTGCACAAAACGCATTACCGCATTAGTAAAAAATTCTTCCTGTTTTTTTAAATATCTCTTTACTACGATGAAGCGATGTCATGAGTATTTGTGCCACTTTAGAGTGGCAGAGTAAAGTCGTTTCTACGTAAACGGAGCTAATCGACTAACACTTTGTTTCAGTAATATTTGACAGTAAGATTAACGAAACTGCTACTTAAGTAATCTTAAAACGCATTATTGCGACGATGAATTAGTCGATGCGGCAAGATGTTGAGAAGACCATCTGGAGCGTTGAGCATACCAGCTCCATGGGAACCAAACGTAATCTGGGTAAGTAGATGTTTGTTCAAGTTAGTTCCGGTATTGTTAATCTGCTTTTACTGACGCCCTTGTGCGTCATGCTTCATTAGAGCATGATGAGGTGGCCTTAGTCTTGAGCAATCGTGAGTGTTTCAGTCGGTATCACTTGAGAGTTTATTCCTCTTGATTCCGTACTGTTTTTACGGAAATAAGAAAATCGTGCTTCAAAACCCAAATGAACATCGTTGCATTTTATCAGAGGCTGCCAAATGGGAATTCTGATTTAACAAGCGATGTTAAAATGGGGTATTTAAAGGGTTTTTACCTGCTTACAGCTATGCGTAATTAATAGCAAAATTCGGCAACTTGTGTGTTTCTAAAATTACGAATAAGTAAAAAAGTCCTTTCTTTGAAAATGGGTGTAAATAAATCAGCTTTAAGGTATCTTTAAACTAGCGATAGTTAGATTTCACTGAAAGCTAAAAATAAAAATCGGCACTCAAATTTCATACGACAAAACAACAATATTAAGGGAATCCAGTGAAAATGTTGCTTGTGCTTCCAAGGTCCTTATTGCATGTAAGTTATGCTTAACTGAGGGCCACCGGGGCTAGACATTCGACTCTTAGATTTGTCTGAAAATTGGCGAACTATAAGAAACCAAAGAGAAATTGTTAGGTAGTGCATCAAAAAATTGTCCATTAGGAGTCTTTAACCCAGCTCTAATCAGTCTTGACTGACAACTAAAGGTGATTAGATATTCCGTCTTCGAATTGCAGCTAAAAAACCGAAATTACACGGCAATTTAAGGCTGAATCTGTAATACGAATTACTACATCTAAAAGTCGATTCTCCTTCCGAGAGTCTTCATAGTGAAGTTGCTAAACTGAAAGTTACGTAAATTCATCCGAAAATTCTTTAAGTCCTAAGAAACCAAAGGTGAATTGTTGTGGGTACGTGGGCCAATTACCTATAAGCAATCTTGGATGTAGATTGAGTTAACCGAGAGTTAAAGGTGGATCAAGCATTCGCCACTCGAGCATAACTGGAAACGAAGAAATTCTTGAGGATTTGAATCTTGAAGTTTTATCTTCCATTTTAGTGCTGACAAATCTCTGTCTAAGTAAGTTTGCCGAACAGCGGAAGAACGGCACCTCTAGTAACCGGAATCAACCGGTAAGTTTGTGTCTGGGTTTCCATGGAAACTACCTTGTTACCAGCGCCTATTTCGACCTATTTGGCCGTGAGGTTATCGCTACAGTTGAGCTAAGATACTCCCGTTTCGAATACAAATGCAAATAGGCAATATGGCCTAGGGAACCTAGAGCAGTTTTTGATTTAAATTACTGAAGGCTAATGAATTTTCTTTTAATATTAAAAAGACAAATATGTCCTCTTTCAACGACCCTTTGTGTCTCCCACAATTTCCACGATCCGCACGTTGAGGGCAGAATTTGGGGCAGCCTGTATGTATGTGTATATATGTGATCTGGTCATGAAGCAACTTAAACGACTCGGTTTTACACCCAAAACGAAAGTCGACCTATTAATAAACCTTCCTAGTTAACACCCCGAATCAAAACTACCCATCGAAGCATATAAATCACACAATGGACCGTGTTTGACTTGCTCGAACGCACGATTTCCTATCCATAAACAAAAATAATGACACTTGAAATTCGTAGTCAGATGGCTTTAAATTGGCATCGCCACTGCGGGTAAAAATAAAAGGGTAAACAGCACGATAAATCACCTGTCATAATGACAGTCGAAGGCAAAGTGCCAAGGATTAATTGCGCCGGTTACCGTAAGGTGGACAGAGGGGGTGCGCATATGGCTATAGTGCGTCACGCCTGGTTGCGCGGGGTTGGGGTGGGTCCATTCTTTGTCAACTCTACAGTTGTTTGTTGATGCTTGTCTCTGCGGTTTGTGATAGGGGCGCAGTCGAGATTATTGGGGTTTGGCTTTCATTAAATTCCCTTTCAAAATTTTTTTAATTCTGTGTTCCCGTGAAGTTCGGAAAAAAATGAAAATTTTCGGAATTTCGACGACTATATTTCGTATAAACACTGAAATCCATTGGGCGTTTCCAAAAAATTTGTCGCAACGAAAACTTCGATAATTTTTCGTTGATTTATTGAGGCTTAAAAGCATATCTGTCCCGTTTATTACGAAAAACTCTTAAAATTAAAATAGGCATTTTCACATTTTAAAGCAAGGACGTCCTCTAAGGGATTAAAGAAATAGTCAAATGAACTAACGCCCATTGGTTATTATGCCAGTGGCCAGTAACTTTTTGGTCTTAGACCTTTAGGGACACAGTTTCTCTGCAGCTGAGTCAAGATATCGGCTTAGCCAAAACGATGCGTCTATTCGAGCATGAAGATGTAGATGTGAGCGATATTTACAGGCAAATGTGAGAGAAACTGTCCATTTCGGAAGGTTTTCCATTATGGCATGGAGAGAAAGTTGTTTGACAACGCGAACTATTTTGCATATCTTTTGAGATGGAATTGTAAAAGGTTGTCGATACTTAGAGTACATTGTAGCACTTAACGTCATCCCATTTGCAGCAGAAGAAGGACCAAACTTTGTTCTTCAACAAGATGACGCGAGACATCACACCGCCTGTTTTGTAACCTAATACCCTCAAGAGCGAGTTTCGAAGAGGCCAGCCAATTCCCCAGACCTGAATTCCATAGAACATCTTTGGGATGTTCTTCAGAGGAGGTTGGGAGATCATCCAAATGCTCAAAATTTAGATGACCTCGCAGAAATGCTCTAGGAAGCATGGAACAACATTCCAAGAATAATGATAGAAAACCTAATCGACTGTACGTCCAGAAAGTGTCAAAAAGTCCGAATAGACCGAGATAGACATGTCCATTGTTAATTTTCTTCGTTTATTGCATTTGTTATGTTTATTTCAAGAATACAGTTGGTGAAAAATTAAATGCTTGCAGTAATTTTTTAATATCTTTATCATTTCCTACTCAATCAATCTCTACTCAATTTGAAAAAACAAAATGCTATATTTAAGCCTGATGATTCTTTAAATAACCCACACTTGTTAAATTTAAAAAAATGGCAGAATTAATTTTATGAATATTTATAAAAGTGGTCTTTAATTCGTTTTGACTATTTTACATGCAACTAACTCACAAAACGGATTTTGCGAGATTTATGGCACCTAAATTAATTTTGTTTTATTGCACTGTGACTATTAAATTGAAAAACCTCTAATTCTCCCTAAATTTCACTAGAAACCAGTGGCGTCACTAACGAGGTACATCGATTTTTAACCCGATAAATCACTAGGTACGATCAAACTTGCAACGGGACGAGCTCTTGGTCGACAGCCTGGCGCAAAGTTAGACTGAAAGCTTCAGCAACGATAAAGGTGCCAAACTTTGCACAATGCGGCAACGTTGCAACACTCTTTTATTTTTTCTTAAAATATAAAAGTTCGAAAATAATTAAGACCAGATGAAGCGTAGAAGAGAAATGTTAGCGTGACCGTTCGGCGAGAAAGTTTGGAAATTATTGCGCTGGACGGAATGACAAGAATAACCTATCTGGACAGTTGATAATTCAAAGAAATCATTAGCGAAATGAGTTGCAAAGTCGTTAAAAAACTTGACAGATAACTACAGTCCCATGGGACGGTTGCCACTCATGACGAGGCCTGATTGATGTGAGGCACAATGCAAATATACAGTGTGAATCTCTAACTTGGAATAAATTTAGTAAATCAGAGACATATTTTTTTTGGAAATATGTTCGGACGCGTGGATTAGTATTTTAAATTGCGCCCTTTTTGATGTAAGAAAATTTTATATAGCGTAAACCAAATTTGAAATATGACGTCATCGAGTATTTTTTTAAATGGAAATTCTAATTTTTTGTGACTATTCTTAGAGACTTATGCCAAGTTACGCATGCGTATAAAATGCAAAATTTTTATTCCCTGTCGTTTAAAAAATATTTAACTAACGGCGACTAATTCGAAAATTGAAGAAATTTGAATCAACTCATTAAAATTTTTATACAGTTTAAAAATTGGCACGGCAAAAAGCATTCGTTTGTCATTTTTTGTCAACCTAGGTTGACGTCTTTTGACAATGTTGAATAAGTAAGAAGCGTAGCATCGCTTTCCAGGCGTATTAAGCGAGGATATTTATTAGCTTATCGTTTTGTGAGAAACATCTTTTGTTGAGAAATCGACCAAAATGCCATATTTAACTGAAACTCACAAGATTGAAATTTTAATGATGATTTGATACGGAAATAGAACAAGAACGCAAAATAAAATTTAATCGGCGAGATTAAGAACAGTACAAGCACAAAGTCATGACTTTTGGGAAGATAAAAAAAATGTTTCTTCTTTTTTATGTTTTTTGTTGTCTGAGGTTATTCACACAAATTTAAACTATATTTTTTAGGTCTTTTGAACTAAAAATTTGTTTTAATATGTCATGCACTTTTCAATTTTCCCTCGAACACAAACATGAACTTGTACCGTCTTTAAACTCAGTCACAAAAATTGAAACAAAATTATATGTGAATGCATATTTTATTGCACAAAAATTTTAAAAAAAGTTGATTATCTCCATCGTCATCACCGTCTGTATTAGCGTTCGGCCATGATATTACGTAATAATAAAATTCTGGATCATCTTCGATGTATTTCATCACTTGCTTTAGATCTTGAAGTGTTTTCTTGTTAAATGGCACTACCACCAAATAGGTTTTATTGTTAGGAATCAATGGATTTTGGTTAGGTTTCAGTAAATTAAATATGTAAGAAGTAACTCCGTCAATAAACTCTGAGCATTTAACGTAGTCTGGAAATGATGCGTCGTAAGCAAACTTCATATCCTTAGAAATTGTAAAGTTTTCCTTAAATTACTTCAAGATTGTGGTGCTGGTTTTTTTTGCAGAGTGGAGACCACCAATTCTTGAAATCTGATAAGTCATTACATTTAATGATACTTATCGTAAATGGCATCTTACTCTGGAATTTTTCTTCATTGTCTCATATTCTGCAGAAACGTATATGCGATAATATTTTCGAATCAAGCTTTTTGCATGTCCAAAATTTCTGTCACAAGGCAAAAACGAGTGTCCACAAAATGGAAAATTATGGTAAATCATTTTGACACGTTTGCTACTTTGAACAGCCATCCAAAAAATCTCACCATTGTGTTGTTTTTATTTTGCCCTGAACATCCATCAGAAAAAATGTACAATTCTTGAACTTCTTCGGGTATATGGTTCTTAATGTAGTCTTTCACCAAATTACATCCTTCACTAGGGCCCTTCGGGGCTTAACCTCCATGATACATATAGAAATGGCCAGCACCTGTTTTTAAGTTCCGGATGTCAAAACAATAAACCCAAAGTTGTCTCACACAGAATAACTCTTGCACTGGTAATACTGGAAGCGGCAAATTTTGCATGTAATCAGAAGTGATTACAAGAATTTCAGGATGCTCTTTAGACAATTTCTCAACTTATTGCAATTTTCAATAAAAATTTTTTGGCGTGACGTTTGTGAGTAACAAGTTCTGAAGCACAAACTCTTTTAGCGTTATCGTTTAAACTTATATTCCTCAATCTTGTACGAAGTCCGTCACATCGACCAGACGCATTGACTTGTGATCTTCCAAACCTTAGTCGATAATTTTTATTGAAGAATTTGAGAAGAAATTCATACTTCACTTCGTTTTTTCATTCAAGACATTTCTTACTAAGAAGATTAAACATGTTTCACGTTAAATTTCGAGTCCAGATATCGAATATCTTTGGTAGAATAATGGGCAATTTTATAAGGAAATGATTCAATGTGCATTTTCATTTTAAGTTTCGTTTTTTCATTAACTGCGATAGGTCTATTACTGTGCTTTCCTCACCAATCTGTAGGAGATTCCCCCCTTAAATTTATTACTCAGTAATAAATTTAAGCGCTGGACACGAAAATTAGATATTGCATGCAAGCCCGTAAATGCTTATTTGCGTACCAATACTAGTTCTTGATTTTTTTTTTAACAAAACACCGAAAATTTGCAGGTTTTCGCTTAGCATAGTTATGGTCTTCAACTAGAGTCCGATATCTTGAAATAGGTTTTGTCTCAATTAAACCTTGGAGAAGAACATCCTGTTCGTTTTTTGTTTTACCGTCATATAAATTTTCGAGTATCAAATTTTTTTCTATATCAAAAAATTTACTTGTACATTTCAATTTGCACCTACAAAATTTTAATCTATTAGAACAAGATTTTGTTTCAAATAAAATTTTGTTCTAAAACTTAACTTACTACTTACTAACTAAACTTACGTGCAAGGTTGCCTAGTTTTCTTTCCAGTAACGATTTTACCAGATGAAGAAATAATAGGACTCGCCACGTTGTACAGATAATATTTTTATTGTTTACTTTCCATTCTTTTGGATTTCTAGTACGATTTTTACCCTGTATTACCTCTTTTTCACTTTCAATTTGGTTACTGTCTCCAGACGAAATTGCTTATTCTGTTTTAACTAACTACTGCGAGAAAACGGCAATACGTACACAAGCAGCATGAGACTTCAATAATAAACTGGTAATGGAATTCCAATAAAAAATTGTAAACAACAATATTCGTCGAGACTAAAAACAGCACACGTTCAGGACTTGTAGTGTCCTTTTCTAATGGTATTCACTAAGCTCAAGCAATCACCTTAACAATGTAGTTTTCAGATTGCTTTTCTACTCCTTTGATGCAGCTTTGCATGACAAAAAATGTACATATAATGACTTAAAAACGGCGATTTTTGGACTTGTACTGTTCTTAATCTCACCGATTTAGTTATTCATTTATTCAGAGAAAAGTATCCTGATTTACCCCCCATATCGAAAAGTATCGTAAGTAAGATTGAAAACCAGTTTCCGGAAAATAGGCAGTTAAGAAAAACAATCATCGTCAGAGTGCGCTCAACGAATAGGAAAAAGCAATGTAATTCTCTCTGTTAAAGAAAATCCTCATATCTCCACTAGGCAGATTGATAAGGAACTCGAAATTAGCCAGTCTTCGTGGACAAGAGTTCTTGAAGCACAAAAATTTATCCTTCTAAAATAACAAGCATCCAGGAACTCACCGAAGATGATCTGGATAGAAGACTCCAGGTTTGCGAACAAATGATGGATCTACTGAATAGAAATGTTCTAAACATGGAAAACGTCCTGTTTTCTGATTAATGAACGTTTATGTTAAATGGTGAGGTAAATCGTCAAAATTGTCGTTATTGGGCAGACAACCATCTACACTAAATGAAGGAAGGCCACACTCAACATCTAGAAAAAGTCAATGTTTGGGCAGAGATTGTTAGTGATCTAGTAATGGGACCAATTTTCTTCCAAGGAAATCTCGATGGAGTGGGATATTTA
This sequence comes from Euwallacea fornicatus, assembly GCF_040115645.1. Classification (NCBI taxonomy): domain Eukaryota; kingdom Metazoa; phylum Arthropoda; class Insecta; order Coleoptera; family Curculionidae; genus Euwallacea; species Euwallacea fornicatus. The sequence goes on along the minus strand of NC_089559.1, from coordinate 1,979,711 downwards.
GAATTCTCGCAGGAGGAACTAGTTCCGAATTTGGTTACACTGTTTCCTGATCCCGTTAAAACCGATGATCCGCATAGAAACATTTGATTTCCTCAAGACGATGCTCCTCCTCATTTTGCAAGACCTGTCCGTGAGTATCTGGATGACGTATTTCCAGGCAGATGTATTGGCAGAAGAGGACCCTTTGAACGGCCACCGAGGTCTTGGGAAATAACACCTACGGACCATTTATTTTGGGGATGCTTGAAAAGTGAAGTTTCTAAGACCAAATCGGAAAACATTGAGGGGCTTCAGGAACCAATAAGGCGGGAATGTGGACGAATTTCCGCCGAAGAAATTAGAAATGTTCAAAACGAGCGTCAGTTCCGTTCAGGGTATTGTCAGTTAGTAAATGAGCATTTATTGAAAAAAGATTATTGAGTTGAATGAGATTTCTTTGTTGGATAATTTTTAAACGAAAAGCAATAGAAATTTGGCATTTTGTACGCACGTGCAACTTGACACACTTTTTAAGAATAGTAATAAGAAAATTAGGATCGTCATTTAAAAAAATCGTCGAGAAGTCATGTCTCAAATTTGGGACACACTGTATAAAATTTTCTTACATCAAAAAAGGCGCAATTTAAAATGGTATTTAAAATAGGTGTCTGAGAATATTTTCGAAAAAAAAACTCTCTTTGATTTACTTGAACTTGATCCAAGTTAGAGATTCGCACCGCATAAACTGTCATGTGCACATTGAGAAATTCTAAAATTGGGGTACCCCAACTTTGCCCCAGTTCGAGTAGACAGGCTGCCTATAAAGTACGTGAATGTGGGGATACTGTTCGGTTTGCATAGAGCTGAAAATTGAGGCAACACTGGAGACAGAATATGTGTCGCTCATGTCCAGAGTTCCTAAAATTTTCAGGGCTTCCTTGTTGCATAGAAAATCCACCGTATGCGCAAATCGTCGCTCTAAGGCATACATTGTAAACCAACTTACATTCTCGGGATAATCACGTGGTCGAGTGCAGGATCCTGTTGAGGTTTACCAAATCCCTAGACTACTTGCCCGATCCATCACGATACACCGGGGCTTTTGTTTTCAACTGAGAAAGTCAGATATTCACAAAAATGTAAATGGCTCTAAACTGAAGTGCTTCACAGCAGGAAAAAAAGCATTATTACTTAAACCCTAATGAATTTAGCCCTATTATAGGAAGTTAATTTAAATCCCAATCCCACTTATCCATAAATCTGGCAAGGTTGGATACTTCCCCCTCACAAAATTTGGACCGAGGTTGCACTCTTCTAATTGAACTTTAATGTAAAGCTCCCTTTACAAATGTTGCTCTCTTGTTCTGACTTGCAAATGAGAGTGACGCCTTTATTTCCATCCCCTGTGGATTTTTAAATTTTGCCCGGTTGAAACAATTGGATTGTAGATCTTCACAATTTAAGAAACGTGTTCTTGAGATGGTCAGTTAACGATTAAATGATTGACAAAGGGTCTAAAATGATTTCTTGCCCTTGGACGAGGATCGGAATAAGCAATTATCGCCCTTAAAGGATGAAGAAAATGCTGAAAGCAGAAGAGGTAAAAAGTCGTCCGGCTTGAAGCTCACTATCGTGGCCATATCAGACACAAAAGCAACCGGCCTCGGTGTAAACGTAAGATGCCAATTTGCAAGGGGACGATTTGGGAAATCCAGAGGCGTATCCTGCTGGAAAAATACCATTAATTTATGGTTTAGTAGAGAGATCCTTTTTTCTAATTATCACTCATTGATTTCTCCGTTGCGCCAATAGCAAATTAAACAAATTGATATCAGATTTTTTTATCTCGCTTATTCTCCAATTTACGCATGTCTGCCTGAAACGAACTTTGACATGTCAGGGAGCATTCTTCTTTTAAAAAATCTTATCAGCTAGTTTTTGGTTTTTTACTGATCCAACTGATTATCCAATGTGCGAACATTGTCATCGAACCGCATTTGCCGAATTTCAAACTCGGAAAGTTTTTCCTTCTTTACTTTTTCTTATTTGCCAAATTTTGAAAGCGATTTTTGACTTCCCAGCTTTGTCACGTCCGCCTCCTGTATTTTAACCACGTTAAAATTTTTCTTCAACACTTTCTTCATATTTTCTCTGATTTTATATCCAAATTTGTCCCCAAGCATTTTCTTCTCTGCCTTATTCTCTGATGTACACTATCGCTCATATGTAGAGGAATTAAAGAAAAATCTAAAATAAGCATGTATCTAAAAGAAATATTTGTTTAGGATTATTAATGAAACATCTTCCTCGTTTGTCCAAATATTTTAAAGGTACAAATATATTTTTCATATATTTTGCTTATGTCCTTTTTCAGACTATTTTGTTTTTTATAAGGTGCATGTGTGGAGCAATCAATTTGTTTATAAATATTATTGCATGATATCGACTTTGCTACTCACAGCGTTGATTAAAAAATTAAAAATATTTCAATATACCATGAGGTGTTGATTTATCACATCATTTTGACGAAAAAAAAAATTAGAAACATTTTGAAGTAGTGAAAAGCAATGCAAAATTGTCAACGTTTTAAAATTAAATAAATTAACGATATCAAGGGCGATTTTTAAGTTCAAAAATAGAGGAACCTTAGATAAACTTCCCAAGAGTAGCTGAAAATGAAGAACTGATAAAGTCATGGACAAAAGTTATCTATCTAGGATCCATTCAAGAGTGCAAGTTGCATACAAGAGTTATGTATTTCAGTATCAGTAAGAACCATAAAATGGTGTTTAAAAAACGCTGGTTTATATGGGAGAAAGTCGGCAAAAAAGCCTTTTATTTCAAAAAAAAAAGAAAAGGATTAGATTGCGTTTTGCGAAAGAGCACGAGAACTGCTCATATGACATACGGAAAATTGTCCTTTCCTCAGATGAAAATCGATTTAAACTGTTCAAATCAGGCGGAATTTGCTGGCCCAGAAGGCCAATTAATGGACGATTTAATTCGAAATACACTAAATCCGCTATTAAACATGAAGGTGACGGTATTATATGTAGTTTGGTAATGCTTCAGAGGGTTTGGCATGAATTCATCAGAAAAAAATTATCGACGATATGTTTATAAAAGTATTCTAGAAAATCATGTTCTGCCCTTAACAGAAGAAAAGTAAGAGCCTTCGGTAGACGTCCCAGTACGACAACCAATCGAATCACACTTCTAAATTAAAGAGTGGTTAACTGTACATAACGTTGATGTGATGATCTGGCCAGCTCAAAGCCCCAATCTAAACTCCATAGACATCCTTTGAAATAAAATTTGCTTCAATTGTTCAATTGGATTCATGATAAAAGAATGACAAATATAGCGGATTCGTTGAAAAAAGTTCAAAATATTTTGAATTCATTATGTAAAGATTATTTTGAAAAATGGTTAAAGTCTATGAACTACAGATGTTGTAAACGAAATAATTAAAGTAAGGGATGTGCTACTAAATAGTAAATAAAACATTTAATTGTAACGGAAAATATAAGAAGTATTTCAATTGCTTACTTTTGCTCTATTTGATCTGATTTTAATAAATAATTAACGTGATAGATTATATTAAAATCAGGTTGTTATAGAAAGGAAAATCGAATTTAAAAAATCGCTTTACATATGAGCGATAGTGTACGTTCCCAAAGAAGATATTTCATTGTCTACAGAATGTCTTGTTTCACCCTTTTGAAGCAGGACGTTAACTCCCGGAATTGTAAATTAGACTTTTTCCAGTTATTTAAATTATTCTCTGTTATACTGGGCGTTGCAAATCCGCTAACCATAGATTCCTGGAGCGACAATACCTAGTCTTTTCTTTGGACGACTTTTTTCTTTATTGCTTTATGACTATATAGAATATTGAGATTGTTAAAAAACAAATTTTGTTAATAACTTCAGCGGTTCGTAACGTATTTTAATGATGTTTTGAGATGATGCGCAGTTCGATGAGGCGCACTTTTCCTATAATTCCGGGAAAGAAATTTGGAAATTGAGTGAGAAAAATGTGGCGTCACGTACGCGTCCCTCCCCCCCCTTCCCCCAACATTTTTTGCACACCCCAATGATAAACATGTTTAATTTTTTAATCTAAATGTTCCTTCATCTTAGTTTTTTTATTCTTGTGAAATTTCAGTTTACTCCTTGCTTTAGAAGATATTCCGGCATTTTCCCTCTCAATACATGGAACTCATTTTTGGTTTGTATCGCGAATGTATTTATCATTAGTTTTTGCACAAAAATTATTCTAGTTTGAAATTTTTTAACTCAAATTATGCGAAAAATGCGCCTGGTCCAACTGTGCAAAACGTGCCAAAAAACACCGAAGATACTAACGAAATAACTTTTGTTAACAATTCCTACACTGTATAGTGAATGTAAAACGCCCAATGAAAGTCACATAAGGAAAGTCTAATTATTTTCGCTCAGGGAATCTGTGGTTGGCGGATTGGCCTACTAATATGCAACATTCGATATATGTGAGCACTTTCAAAGCACGTACGTTCTGTAAGGAATATTAGTGCCTGTCAAATTATATCCCTTTAAAAAATTCTCTAATCATCATCTTCATTTCCAGATTCTCAATCTTCCCTTTTTCCCTTATTTAGCATATTCTTTATTATAAGTGTATGATAACTGTTCGTCCGGGTGTCGGTTTACTTCCTGACTTTTTCCAAACATTAAATGCTTTTCGCCCCACTGTATTCTCAAAGTACGCACATTTGACAACAATTATGGAGTTTCTCACAGAGTTTCTGCAATTATCCCTTCATTTCCTGATTTCTCACTTTGAAGTGTTGTCTAATGTACTCACACGTGAATCCAAGTTCTGTGATTCACACCAGCGTACTCTGTATTAAAATATCACTTCATCGTGTCTCAACTTTGTGACTTGCAAATTCTCAATTTATGTTTTTGCCTCGCTTATTCTCTAATGTACAATTATTCGTACTATATAAGGTGATCTATGACAAGTTATTTTTTTTAAATGTCTCGAAATGTCGAGTCTATTTCCTGAACGTTTCTCACGCGGAATATAAAATTTTGGTACGCCATTGTGCGTTCGTTATTTGAAGGGCACGAACTATTTTTTCTTTTTTGCTTATCTAATTGAGTACGTTTTTGACTCTTTGAGACATTATAACTTTCGACCCAGCACTGCGATCTCCTTCGCATTTTTGTTAAGTAGCACGTCAAGCTCTTGTACGCCCCTGTGTTATGTTATTTCTCGCCTCGTGCTACTGCAATTTTCTCTTCCAGCAGCTCCATTTCTTGCAGACAATCGGCGGCCGGTGTTACACTCGTCGTGGGAATTGCACACACGCAAATGGTTATTGCTCGTCGTATTGACTTTGGGCGTAATACCACAGGTATATTGCCAATAAACGACTTAAGACAAACTGCAAAGGTGCCGCTAAACCACTATGGAAAGGGACAAAGGGGGAGTTAAATTGCCATTGGGGGTTTGTCTCTGAGGCATGAAAAACTATTACTTACGAAGCTAACGGGAATTCTTTATTTAAACAAAGAGAATTATATTAGGGACCAACCAACAGCGTGGTTTCATCCCCGTTGCAGTGACCAATGACCCATGTACGGACCCTTATTAAATCCCTACTCAATTATCACAGAAAATATGACAAGCTGACGTCTGAAATAACTAATGTAATACCTATCACAGACCAAGGAGAGAGCTTCAGCCCTTATGATTTTGATTAAATGTTGGACCATGAAAGGCCTTTCAGTTGGTTTTGCAATTGAAGTGAGGAACAGCCCTCGGTACGATATAAAAGGTATCTCTAAAATGTTTTAATAAATTTAAAAAAACTAAGTAAGAGGTTTCAAAATTTAAAAAAATCCACTTTCATCGATGTCACTGAGAAATATTGAAAAATAATAAAAAACTTGGAGACATTTATTTTAACAAAAGTCAAGGGCACACTCGCCCAAGTTTCACATATTTCCAGGCTTTTAAGTATTAAAAAAACGGTGAAATATTGCTTTAACCCACCAAAAATTAACAGTTTGTTTTGTCAAAAAATTACTTCTTTCATATAGTAATACATGATTTTTTACAAAAAATTGCGGATCATTTAATTTATATTCCAAATAAATATCTGCAAGCTTTCGGGACACTGGCACCAATAGGGGTGGTGGGAAGGGTAAAATAAAACAAAAAACAGTTGTAAAATACAATAAATAATTTAATAAAAACCAACCTATCCATAGCCAAATCCACTATATGTATTTTTAACTGTTTTTCAAGTATGCTAAATGTTTACTTTAATTTGGTAAAAATGGTTTAGTTCGGTTAGTTTCGGTTTTGATAGATTTGGCTATGGTTAGGTTATGTTAGGTTTCATTATATTATTTGTTATATTTTTTAACTTTTTTTTTAATTTTATTTTTCCCCATCCAATACCCCTATTTTCTCCACGTTTTGAAAAGCTTACAGACACATGGAAAATTAATAAAAAATCTTCATTTTTTTGTAAAGAATCATACATTACAAGATCAAAGAAGAAATAATTAATTTTAAGTGGATTAAAGTGATATGCACCCAAAAAAATGTCTTCCATAGAGCCCTACTGAAAGCAACTGAAAATTTACTTAACAATTCAAAATAACATCCATCTGCTCTGGTTTAAAAATACTACAGCATGTCTCTAAAAAGTCTGTATAAAATTCTACTACAGATTTTTGAGGCGAACACCGAACAACTTAAACTAACTTTCCTTAATCCAAAAATGGGCGGTTTTCGAAATACAGGATGTCAAAGTCGATATTGAGAAAGGAAAAAAAATGATTATTTAGATTTGTCATAGTACCATTTTATCAAAATGTGGCATCGGGGGGTTTTATGAAGCGACAAATCAGAATCCGTTTACATTTTTGGATGCACATTGTAGAGGACGCTATCAGCGCTGGGTGAGCTTATTTAAACGCGCATAACTTTGTTATTACCCGGTATAAAATTGATTTGTGGCCAAATTTGTGGTTTTTTTGGCATTTTCAATGAAAAAAGTATATCTCAGTGTAAATACCTGCTAGCCTTCCTTCTTACGATATTTAAAGTTTAAAATTTGTTGCATGTTTTGATAAATAATTTTAATGTACACGTTCCATACTTGAAGCAAAAAAATCAAGACATACAATTAATCTTCGACTCTTATTATTTTTTAAAAATTTTCATCTTTTTATTTGACTATACTAATTTTTGTATTATTTATTTTGCTGTACTTTACCAATAAATGTGTACTTTAAAGTTATTTTTCAAGTTAGGCACAGAATTCTAAATTACAAATATCTTAAGAAGGAATACCTCCAAGGTGTTGTACTAAGATACTTTTTTTCATAAAACATGTAGGAAAACAGAAATTTAGTCATAAATAAATTTTATACCGGGCGATTAAAAAAGCTATACCCCGTTAAAAAGAGTTCACCTAGTGTTAACAGAGGTCTCTGTAATGTAAATCGAAAATGTAAACGGATTTTGATTTTCTCCCTGAAAAACTCCCCAATGCGATATTTTGTTGAGATATCAACGTTACAAACTAAGTAATAAAATTTTCCCTCTTTTTTTAATCTTCACTTTGACGTCCTGTATTGTGAAAAAATAATTTTTTTTTAAACTAAAGTATATTATATAAGGTAAATCGTCATATTTTCGCTTCAGAAATCTACGGCACAATTTTGTACAGATCTTCTAGAGACTCCCCGTGTAAATCACAGACTTTCTTAAAGGTGTTTAGCAAACAAAACCACTCACTTGAAGCTTCTTACTAGTGTTCACTGAAAATTACTGAAAAATTATTGATGTCTTGAAAAAATATTCTTTTGATATAAATATCAGAATCAGGCACATACCTGCAGAAATTTAGTAAATTGGCTTTAAGATCCTTTTCAAGTGGCTTGGACTGGCAAAAATGACTTTAGTCTTCATATGTCACTGGAAAATCACTGAAAACTTATACATATTGGTACTTGAAAATATCAGAAATATGCAAAAATCACTTTTATTTTAATATGAAAAGCAAGGGCGTTTGTAAAATTCTTTAATTGGAACAATTTACAGTGCAGTGCTCTTCCTATCACGGTTTCAGATGAAAAAAAAAACCCTTGATACGCTAATGGATACCGGTGCAATATTACCTAAAGCTTGAAAATATACAAAACTTACTTTGCGTGAAAAAAACGACAGATCGAGGGTGAATATCAGCATAATAGATTCATCCCTTACTTGTCTATTGTCTGTGATGGTCCAAGTCCCGCTTTCGTATATAGTCAGATGGTCAGAGTTTTGGACCATATCAAACTCCCATTTATATTAAATGTGATGCATGCTCATAGCAATGATAAGGGGAGATAGTTTATGAGGTAACTCCATTATAACACACCTTATCAATACTAAGTGACTAGTCGTATACGTCCAAAATTAAGGGATGTAAGGGGTAGCTTTGGTTTCTTAAAATCCTAAGATAATTTTTCATGAACCTGTCAAAACTACGATAATAATTCATAGAAAATTTCTCAAACAAAGCAGACCTTTACCAATTGAAACCCTGTCAAAAATCCAGTAGTTGGAATTCGATAATCGTTTTCAAGCGTAGAGGGAAAAGGGCAGGACACACCACATTGACGCTATCACAAAGGGCATTTATTAGTAATAAGCAGTGTTGGTCGAAAACATCCAAAAGTCGATCTCCAGGGACTGATTTCCTAAAACGATCGGCATGAATTTGCAGAATGTTCCGCTCTTGTAAATATCTGAATTTCTCGTTTTTGTCGTTAAAAGTGACGCCCATCAGGCATTTTGGTTAGAAGCGACAGGCCCTCACTGACCCATTGTTCTCCATTTTACATATTTTAACCTCAAGACCAAACCAACGGTCACCGTGAAATTCGTTAAACATTCTCTATTGATAATGGACGAAAATACTAAAGAGAAGAAAGAAAAACATTTTATAACTCAGTCTCGTGTTGAATCCTTACTATTCATCAATAAACCTTGAAATCTATGAAACCCTAGAAAATCTGAGACGTCTTGTAAAATGACTTTAAAAGTAGAGGAAATCTCGCTGCAACAATTTAGTTTCAAAATATCCATAATTGACATGCGTTGCTGCGCCACTGACTATTTAACGATCTATCACCTTGAAGGATTCTTCATTCATATTTAATTTTGATTTGAATCGTTAAAAACTGGCTCTATTAATGTCCGATAGGCATCAATTGTAAAAATCATCTTGGAATCACCGAGGCGTTTCTGAGACAGATTTAAAAAGTTTAATTTGTATTTTTTTACTGATTAACCGCAGGTGTGGGGCTACGCCTGGCCCTACTTCCAAATCTCGTTTAAAATGTGTAAACCAGTGATTATCATATAGTTCAACGGCTTCAAGATATTGGTTTTTGAAAACCTCAATATTAAAATCCAGTGGCGTGGCACACATATATTCTGTTAAAATGCTAATAGAAATACAGTGGCATTTCAATTTAACTCTTTTTGGCAAAGAAATATTTGTCGAACTTGATTTTCGTACCGACGGATAATTCCAGATTTCGTAGTCAATATATGAAATTTCATGTATCGTACGGGCTTTAAATCCCTTCTCCTCCCCTCTCTCTTTAACTTTTTAACAATTTTTTTACATTCACAAGCAGTGTGAAATATGATAAAAACTACTATTTTCTGAATAATTTTTTTAAATGTTGCTCACGTCACTGGTAGCACAAACTGGCCGATTTTTTTTTTTATGAAAAAAATAATAAAAAGATGTAATAAACCCAAATAACTACAAACTTTTTGTTAAAACAAAAATCGAAAACAAATCAATTTCCCATCAACAAATAAATTTTTTCGTTGTTAGCGTACTATTTAACTGCTTTTGTATTGTACTTTTTACCAGCTTTATACCTTTTTCTCTCAAATACTAATCGATAGATTGTGAATCACAATGCACCATTGCATTTAGTTTTCAAAGATCTTTAATTCGAGGTATCACTTGACCCATATTCCAATCTTAAAAAATCAGCAATTTTGCGCTACCAATGATGTAAGCAACATTTAAAAAATAAACAAATGTTAAAAGTTAATATTTTTTGTACCATTTAATTTTTTGAATTAAAAATAATAATTATTTGATAAAAAATTAAATTAGGGGGGGGGGGTATCCATTTAGACCTGCGTCGTATACTAGGTTCAGTGAATGTGACTTACTTGCCACTTTAAAACGGATTTTTTTTTTGTTCATGCTCTGATACATATTCAACATTAAAATCCAGTGGCGTGTCAAAGAAGTATCGTAAGTATTGGAAATTAAAGACTCGTTTATAGAATTTTTTTTTACCTCAAGAAGCATCTATGAAAATACGGTCTGGCATTCCGGTGACTCAGTAATGTAGCATTCGCCGAAAGACCTACCTAAACTAGCCCAAAAACCTCGGGATGAAAGAACCTTTTCCACTCGGAAACTGCCCCTGAGGGATATGTCGTCAGGGTCGGAGAGGGCTGCGTGGACGATTACCTACTCTGATCTTCTGTTGTTGATTCTACGCTTTCCTCATCTGTTGTGTTTGGAACATCTATTGTCTCTTAGGGTCATTTCGGTCCTGTTGCACTCCTTTTCGTCCTTCCTGTAATCGAGAGGGCTCACGTGACGTCTATTACACAACATAAAAAAACCTTGGTCACTGTGAGTTGTAAAATTCACATTCCCAATTTGTTTGAAATTGCAAAAAAACGCAAAGGAAATCTCAGTGGCGCATCATGTGAATATTAAATAGAGTTGGACGCGTTAGTTAAATTCAAAATTCTTTAGAAAGATTTATATTAAAAATAATAATAAATATATATAGAAAAAAAATCAGAACTTCTTTTAAAGATAATCTGCGCTATTGACTTTCACGCAACACTAAGCCCACGGTTTTGTTTACTATTCTCGAAAATGTCGGAATACATTGTCTAAATCCAGTGGCGTACCCGGCACAGATTTAATCGAGATTGAAAGGTAAGAGGAAACAATTCTTGTTTTAGTACGTAATGTTTTTTTAATACAACAAACTTGTTTAATACATTAAATATAAAGTAAACAATTTTGTCTCAATATCTTTGGTGCTTCGGGTATGTCCCTGGGAAGAATACAAGATTAGCAATTATGGAAAAAGGACCTCAAGAAAATAACATATTCGCCAAACATCGTACGTTTCTCAATACGAATTCTAGGTATTTTCGAGTCCGGTTCTGTACAAAACAGGGTAAATAAAATATGCATGAAAATGAAATTGAGTGTAACGTTAGGTAGGCACAGGTTGTAAATCAATTTTTCAATAACGCCGAATCGACTAACAACGTGTGAAATGTGTTCTCAGCCCAGAGCAGTCAAAAAGAATGATGTTTGGAGGAAGAGAAAAATTCATACCCATTATGATTATTGTGTAAAGGGGAAGATGGAGACAACAAAACAGTTCTTTTGCAGTATAATAATAAATTCGTTAATTAAATTTATTTCAAAAACGATCAAGCAAAGTACAACACTTTAACCTTAATTTTGATTACATGTTTTGGATTTATGAAGAGAGATTTTGACTCCAGCTCAACACGTTTGACTATCCGGTCGCACTTTTCAGTCCGGAATTTTCAGCGGAGATAAACGAAATCGACTTTGGCACTAATTAGGTTAAATCTCTCACCTGTAGGAATAACAAGAAAAAAAACTATATTAATAATAAATTAATATTAAAATTTCCCCACCTATGCAGTTTCCAGAGTCCAGGCCGAAGGGCGTATGGACGCAGTTGTTGGCAAAGTGTTTGGACCCATCTCGTAATTTCTTGGGGTCGAATTTATTGGGATTTTCGTAGTGTGCTGCATCAAAGTGAATTCCATCTAAAGGGATGAGGGCTGGGAGTTCCTTCTCCAGTTTGAGGTTCGAGTTTCAGTTATGTAGTCTTCTTCGGAGAGTGGGTTAAGTAATGGCTCGAAGCGAAGGGTCTTAAGGTTTCTGAAATACAACTCGAGCATGGTAAAGTTTACTATTGACATGCTTAAAATATTACTTAAATTAGTTAGTCCACTTGATATCCATGAATCAGTGTACTGAACAATTCCCGAGACTCAATTAGTCTAATTAAATGCTCAATCCAAATCTAAAAATTTCTAACTCTAAAACCGAAAGATCTAGATAATTGGGGTATTGCCATAACAACAATCTAGGTATGCCTTAAATATAATCTAAATAGGAGCTTCGCTCTATCACTTGGAACTTACGGACAATATGGGGAACCCTCACCCAAGCTAAGCAGAGTCTACGCGATGTTCCATTTCATTTTAAAAACACTTCTTGTTGGTCCTGTTAAATATCTATACATTTGCCCAATTGGCTGGTTTGCTTGGAACTTGCCTGTAAGGCCTAGCTCGGATATGACTAATAATGTAGCCAAGGAGCGAGTAATTTAGTGATTTAGTGTGTGTGAACCATAAAAATTAGCAAAGTGGTAGTTTAGTGTAGTAATTTAGTTAAGTAGATCCATTCGATTCTATTTTACAATTGAGTAGAGTCTGGACGCGCGCGTTTAGTCAAATGCATTAGGTGACGACACAAAATACCAAAATATCGCGCTGGAGCGAAGGTACAACATTTAAGTTCGTTAATGAATATTTTAGATGTGAGACATTACGGAACGTGAAAAGTGTATAAAGACAGGCAAGTGAAACAAGCCGCATGTGAAAATTTGGAAAAAGCGATGAATCTTCCTGGATTTACGGAAAAAGAAATTAAGACAAAAATAGAAAATATCAGATCAACATATTCACAAGAATTGAAGAAAATAAAGGAATCGAAGAAATCCCGAGTCGCGACTGATTCTGTTTACACCGCATCGATAAAATGGTTTCGAATTGCCGACGATATATTGAGAAATCTACATTCAGAATTAAGAGAGACGCAGAGCAGGGTCGTAAGTATCTGTCCCTACTTTTATTAAACCATTTTATTTAACTTTAGAGTCTGTCTGACAAATACAATATTATCGAAAAAATACAGGGGGGTGGTTAAGAGGGAAAAGTAAGTACCGCTTAGAAACAATTGCAAGAAATGAGCGTAAGTGTAAACGTGGCCATTAAAGTATCATTCTTAATTGTCAATCCACTGATCCTTCTACAAAATAATCAGCATATTTCGGGCGACGTTTTTGAGCTCTTCGTGTCGACTGATTTATTAAAGTTCTTGGCAATGGAAGTAACCCTTGGGAGACATGCAAATTTTCCCAACTGCCATCATTTAGTGTACCTGTATCGGGGTTCTCAGTATCCACAAAGTTTTTTTTTTTTTTTGATAATGCAAGCCATTTATATAGTGCTCAACAGACATTTATGATTAAGTCCACTTTTTCTGGAGAAAAGGGTATTTGGTTTTCGAATATCCTAAACCTGCTTGGTAAGGTACCAAATGAATTTTTCTCACTCGGGATAGCCCGTAATTGAATACTTTTTTTAAGGCTTAATGCTGCTTCTGAGAAGGGCTTCAGCGAATATTCTTTTAATGGGAAAAACATCGTCTCCGACGAAGAAGTGGCCTTCTGGTAGCAAACCGTTTTCTAATAGAGAATATAGAGTGGTGCCCACATAAATAAGACGTCTTTAAAATGTACCAACTTTATTTAAAATCAGCAAAATTAAAATGTGTCTCTACACGTTAGTTTTATATTAAATAATATTTATTTTTATTAACATTTCGAACGTTTCCATTAAGGGTGTAGGTCGACGTGACAAATAAATAAAACTTCTCTGGACAAATAAATAAGAACAATTCCATTTAAATGAAATTTTATTCCAAAAATGGCTTAAATCTACTAATAATCATATTAATGCTATTAAATTGAAACTAATATTTAGTTGGGTATTCTTTATTCCGAATTGTTTCATAACACTGTTGCGGCAAAGAGTCAATTAACTTCTAGAATCTTTTTCAAGGTATGGCATATTAAATCCGCTGAATTTCTTCGTAAAGTTAAATAAGATTTGTTATATTTTCATCCTTTAATGCCTGTTTTACATCTACCATAAATTCTCAATTGGCTTCAAATCGGGAGTGCATGCAGGCCGCTTAATAACATCTACTTAATTTTTAACTAACCCCTATTTTACAATTTTTTGCGTAATAATCTTCAGGAATTTTTAGAAAATGTTTCAGTTGCGACGGGTGATGTGGTCTCAGCATGAAAGCTCTGTAGCCGTTTTTCTAAAATGTTTCGTGACGTTCTGGATGAAATGCATCCAGATCGATGGATAGGACGATGCGGTCCACTGACCTCCTAAGTCGCATGACCTGAGTTCACCAAATTTTTTCCTCTGGGGTTCTTAAAGGACAAAGTTTATGCAGAAGTACCAATAACTGCAGACGACATGAAAATGAAAATTGAAAATGCGTGTCAGTTGATAAACGAGGAAATGTTGCGCAGAGCAAACAATTCTATTGAACATTTGCTTTCATAATTTCCCAAATCAGGATTGGATATTAATTTGGCAAATAATTATTTTTTTTCATAGAAATAATTTTTTTTATTAGATAGAAGGATTGTTATGAGTTTTAAATAGAATATGCACTGCAAAACTTTTCTAGAAAAAAATGTAATAATTTCACTTATCTCAAAAATTGGAAAAAAATCAAAGATAACTTAGCAGCAACACGTCCAATAAAAAAAATTATTGAAATAAAGAATATTCATTTTTTGAAGGTCTACAAAAATCTGTAAAAAATGTAGTTGCTATTTAAGAAAAAAAGTTGCCCTTGAAATAGCCTTAAAATGACATTTTGGCTAAAACTCACTATTTTTATGACATGTCCCCTTCGTTATCGCATAGCTTTTATTTGAAACGTTTTTTCATGCGACGTACCGTTTTGAAGTAATCTTCAATCACAACTTTAAATAAGACATCCTGTATATGTCAAGTAGTAAGTATAGTCTACGACAGCTGTTAGTACAGTACTATTGGTCCCTTTGTAATTAGGATACAAGCCCCCTACGCGCTTTGATAATGACGTGTTCTCCATCCACCGCTCCGCAACACCCAGGAAAGTTCCATTTCTTCCGAAATCCCCGTTCAAATTTCCATTTGCTTTCATCTGGAAACTGCAACAATAAAAAAGAAACATTTTTAATACCAAATTAATACTACGCATGCTAGTTTAAACAATAAATGCGCGAGTGTATTTGATATTTTATGAACAGAAAATTTGTTTGACATTATTTTGTCCATTTGAGATGGAAAACATGGAAGTTAATGATACCGGTGATAGCAATGCAAACGCGATCCATAATGAGGCACTGCAGTCAATACGTGCTAGTCCTGAAATATCCGTGCAAGAATCTGATGAAACTCCCAAAAAAGCGACGCAGGCAGCACCTGAGAGTTCAGGTCATGTAGCAAAAATACAAAGATTGTGTCAATTAAAAACTGTTGTTAATCAATTTAAAAGAAACGATTACACAGTTAACGCTCCAATGGAAGAAAATGAATTTGAAGTGTTTGCTAAAAACGAATGCCATTATGACTTGCATTGGAAGCGCAGCAACAAATCCAAACATCTTTAAATACGATTAGACTTCAGTAGATGCTTTCACATCAAAACATAAAGTCACAGCCAATGGGAACAGTTGGCATGCTGCCTGCATTTTCTCCATTTTCCAAGTCAAGGTCCATGACTCTCGATAGTGATTATAGCAGAACGCGGGCTACTCCACTAGAACAACAAAATTTCCTTACACAGCAGTGTATCTCCAACTTTGAAGTGTATTCCACTGACACCTTACAGAATCTCAATCTACCCACTAAAGCATTGCCTGTAGGACCATCAGATGATCCCGAACTAACTGAACTAATTACATGTGAGTCGCTGTAGGCAGGGCGACTTAGAGTATCACAAAATGATATTGTGTCAAGGCTTTAACAGATGCATTGACCTCGATTAATCTCTAAATGATTGTTACTTTGAATTGTTTTCAAAATTTTAAGTTTTGTTCTGCAGGTGGTAAAATTTATGTTTTTTTTTTGCAAAAAATAATAATTTTTTCAGTTGGTATTAAAAACGTTGCCCCTCAGACATCACGTGCAATCCAATTACAAAAATAGAATTCGACGATGAACATAAAGGTATTAAAAACACAGCACTGGGAAAAGACAAGGTTAAAAGCAACATAATTAAAAACCTGACCCAAGGAACTCACCAATTGGTTCTACACCAAATGAGCAACCGCATTAAAACACAAAAAATCCCTGAACCTTGGAAGAATGGTATGGTAACACCCATACCAAAAAATGGACAATTCACACATACGAAACTACAGACCAATCACGCTGCTCCCGGTGCTAAGCAAAATATTTGAACACATCGTTAAAGATAGATTTCAACTACTGATTGGGAAACATATGTTGAACTATTAATTTGGATTCAAACCGAGACACCCCTTTATTCACCCACTCTTTGTCCTCACGAACAACATCCAAACAACCCATCTTAACGGAGGAAAATCAGCATGGTTATTTACGGACATTAATACGGCATTTGACAGTGTCTGGCACAGGCGTCTCTTATACAAAGTCTGTAAATTGCAGACATCAAAGTATTTAATACACCTAATTAAAGACTTACTTGAAAGCAGACAACTGGAGATACGTATTGATAACACTCTTTCCTTTCCCTTCTCGCCCGAACAAGGACTCCCGCAGGACTTGCCACTCTCGCCTTTCTTATATAATATGTATTTCCACGATATATACAACCATAACTTACTGGACAGAAACCAAGTAGGCAGGACATCATACATATTACAATACGCTTACGACACGGCACTTATTGTACATGACAAAAACACAAAAAAGCCGCCTCGAGACCACAGATACTAACAAATTAGATAATGGCATGGTTCTACAAATGGTAATTAACGCCAGATCCTTCCAAATACTAACTACTGCTTACCAACCACCAAATCACAGCTGACTCACCAAGTGTAACTACTGACAATCAGCAGATCTTAAAAATTTAGTCAACTACTTAGGTATGACCATTGACAAAAAAATCAAATTCAATCAAAACATAAAAAATAACAGAATGGAAATTATCAAATGAGTTATACACTTCTGTACGTTAACTTACAAAAACAAAGGGATCAGCACTAAAACGGCAACACAGATTTACAAATCCATTTGTAGACCTTTACTAGATTATGGACATATTCTCAGAGCAAACGCAACAAAACAAAAAATTGTACAAACAACAGAACAAATAGCACTGAAAATAATAACGAAAATAAAGAACCCTGACAACCGCTACACAATCCACCTAACAAACTCAATTATATGAACGCACGCGCATGACAAAAATTACAGAAAAGCTAGAACAACTGCAGAGCAAATGAAAAAATAAATTGGACCATACTGAACCATTTATGCTTAACCAGACAGACAAGACAATCTAACTTCCTCTTCCCCTCCACCACACTTTTAGAATGTTTCCAAGAATTATGATTTTTGTTTTTCTCCTTCTTTTTTCCCACTCATTAACTGAATTATTGTTAATTTTAAATCGAAAAAAAAACATCTAAAATATTAGATCATGGGCAGCAAGGCCAATGAGGCTGATAGTTCTTTCTCTATTTAATATGGAATAAAGATGTTTATGCATAAAAACATTAAATAATAATAAAGTGTATTACTGGTACATGATAGAATAAACTCCTTCAGAGAGTCATAAAGAGCTTCAGCAACATCAGGAATAAATTCCGATATTATTGATTTCCCAAGTCAGTCAACAGATGCTGCAAACTCCGGAAACTGTTTCCAGTTGCAAGGAAATGCAACACACATTGCAGTTTCGGCTTTGCTGCAATCAGCCCCCAAGGTGAGTATTTTTGTATTGAATCTGTGATTTTATTTATTCAACAAATAATTAAAAGAAGTTTTCGACATTTGGAGTGCATTAAATTGTTCTGAAGGATCTTCTATTTCTAGCTCTTTCAAAATTCCATTTGAAGCTCCCAACGATTCTCTTCCACTTATCCACTTTCTGACCAACAAACGTTTTGATTTTTCGGATATATTTCTTCTCCAATGTCTTTCAACATAACATTCATAACATTTTTTATAATCTCATTTAAGTCCGTACGACCTCTTTACCTGTCAATTTTTTGACACCACTACTTGACCCTTGCTCTAAACTAGTCAGAACGAAAAATGATTAGTGGATGCTGGCTACTTGACTAAATTACCAGCCGTGGCTGAATTAGGCTTTAGATCATCGAAACCTTGCTCAAGCACTATTAATCCACTTGAAGGTTTAACTGATTCTAAAAGTTTGGAAATCCAAATGAAAAGACCAAGAAGATTGATTTTGGGATCACAGCAAAGGCGGATTTATAGTTTTATTAATACACTGAAAAAATGAGCTCAGTTCGCCTGTTCACTGGAAAGTTACAAACAAGAATAGTGTGACTCACCGAAGCTCAATGAATTGTCTCGCAACGAAGAGCAAGAGCGCCTTATACGAAAATGAATTAATATACATTAATAGCCATGCGGGCTGCAACTTGTTAGAGTTTGACAGCGTAAACGGAACAACACTCGAGGTGCTACTGGAAGGATTAGTGAAGCTTCAGATGTTTGGCCAGAATCAAATCACTAGCAGCCCCTTTCCTGTTCAAGAACTTCCAAACCATTTCACGGGAAAAGTTGGAAGAAAACTGACGTGACCTATGCCAGTCATTGAGGAACGTCTCAAAAATCTCCTTCTTCAGCTTCTCCTGGCACTCAGGATTTAGACTCAAATTGAAGATTACGAGTCCCATCATGTTAGTTGTTGTCTCCAACCCGGTCATGAAGAATGTTGCTGCTTGAGATACCATGCAGATGGTGTCTGGAAAATTGTGTTTCAGAAAGAAACAGTTTAGGACGTGCTTGTTCCAAGTAACTCACCGAAGTTGGTTCTTTTCTCCAAATGCTCTTGGAAATTGCTCCTCGCATGACTCAGCAAATCAATAAAATCATTCCGGCAAAATCCAGTCGTATTATGATATATCAAAGTGTCCGGAAAAACGTATGTCGGAGAGATTATATACAGAAGCTTCAGTTTCAGCAGAGATGCTGAACGCCTTAAACGGAGTCATCTAAAGCATCTGAGAATAAACTTTCTTGAAGTTCAAGTCCTCCCTTCCTTCAAAGAAGTAATTATCTATGCCAAAAGAGATTTGAGCCATTAAGTTTGTCATGTACTTCTTTGCAAGACCTTTGGTATTAAACATTTCTTCCATCACGACGCTGCAGGAACACCTGCATTTCTGAGGCTGTTCGTAGCATCAGAGGGTACATCCTGTCAATCATTCCAGAAATAAAAATAATATTCCACTAGTCCATCATTTCCGATATTCCACTAGTCAAGATTTTTGATGATGAACAGGTTATTACTAAACCTATCTTTCCATTGTTTTACACAAGCAAAATATCTATCACCAAAAGTGTTAAAACCCCTTAATGTTATTTTTTTATGATCACGAGGTTTGAAGACGGACTAGGGCTTATCATATAGATATACTCCAAAGTGTCTTCCGTGGTGTTTCTGGTCCACCTCTACAAGTTACTTTCCTCTTTGCTTTTTGCCTCTGATCACCATCCATAAGGTTCTAACGAGGAAGGTTGGTAGTTCAAAACACTCCTCGAAATTTTCAGTAATTTTTCAACCTTCTTTTGTGAATATAGAAAAGTAACAGGAAAATGTCGGATATGAGGGCTAACGTTGCCCAATTAAGAAGAGGAATATCTCTAAATATCTGTAAAAAAACTCCTCGTCCAATTGAGAAACACCAATACCTACATAGTGTTGATTCGGAATGGTTTACTATTATTTGATCCCTCACCTTCCTCACTTAGTTTCCGAGATATCACTGCGGTTTTGTAAGAACAATTGTTTATACATCCTGTATATTTATAGGCCACTACATTGTACCATTGAGGAGGGGCGATGATAAACATCCCTCAAATGGTCTCTAGACGCAAATCAAGCTTCTGAGCAACGCAACATCGACTTAAGTAACGCTACGCTTTTTGCTGATCCTTCATCTACGGTCTCAGTTTCTTTTACAATCATCACTTCAGGTAGAGCCATGAGAGCAGGGGTCAAATACTGACTGAACCATGTGACGAGTGAATGAACGTTAATAGAGCCCTACAGGTCGTGGTTGAATAATGTGAACATTGAATCTAGAAGCCCACAAGCTTCTTTTCAAAGAAATTTATTCTAATGTAAACCATGCATCTGCGATTGAGAGTTCTTAACAATATGCTGCACTCTCAGGTACCTTGGGTACCTCGTAGGCAGTTCATTCTATTAACTGGTGAGGAATTTTACTCTCACGTTCACAATATTAGCAGGAAAGTTGATGTAACTGCTGGTATGTTCTCATGAACTAAAGATGTAATAAACTCGGTTATGCTATAATCTAAGCATACCAAAGCAACAACCCAGAACTCTTCGATATTATCCAAGATTCTGCAATTTTTTCCTTAAATTTCGAGAAATGTGTCTTTTTTGGTTTAAAGCACAAATCTACTTCGACCCATCGACCCTTTTAGACCCTTCGAGCCAAAAATGTACGCCACTATATTTCTTTAATCAATCATCGAAGTAATTTTGAACCATTTTTGTAGAGCAGCGGGTAGAATACAATGTTTAAAAATGTACAGGGTGCTTCATTTACAGAACTCGAAATTTATATGCAGAATCGGGAGCAGCAAACTTAGATCGTCAATAATTATTGTTCATTCTTATAAATCCCCTAAGAACTCAAAAAGTACATGAACGTGTATAGCATCGATTGAAAATATACAGTATGTTCCATTATATGAATTCAAATTTCCCACTGATGCACTGGAGATGTAAATATTTACTATAAATGAAGCCGGTTTTTGCAAATTCCTGATAACTCTGCCAGCAACATAATTCCTATCGAAGTAGAGAAATGTTCCGATACCTCGCAGTCATTTTGTTGCTTTTACGGCATAGTCTTGTTGGCAAAGTTAGCAGGAAGTTAAAAAACTGGACCTAAATGTTATTCAATTTCGTCACAAAAAATCATTATAATCAGTTACTTACATGAGATCTTAACTGCAGAATCATCACTTGGTACTTACAATAAGCGCGATTGTGTAAAGCGAAACACGCAGACCAATACTGCCGCACGCGGTTAAGAAGAAGCTTCTGTGGTCAGTGCTAGAGTAGAAATGCCCTTAAGACTGTTTGAGAAGGTACCGCACCATGAACATGCCATTGTAAGCGTTCCTTTAGAAATCGAAGAGTAACCACCCACCCACCCAAGGCTGTACCTAATGATGTACGGGGCGAAGCCGGGGTTCGGAGAATATCTATAGTTCTTTGGGGGATAAATTTTCCCTACCAAAATTAGATGGAAATGACTTCTAGCCATGTGAAAACGTCGGAGTTTAGTCGAATTTGTAGTAAGACGAGGCGTACAACATAACACAATAAAAAATAGAAATAAATATGTAAATGAGGAAAATTAAAACATTTCATTAAATCCCCAGACAACTTCTTTTGAAAGTCAAATTTAATTTTAATTTTTGCCTTTCAGATTTAGGTCTTTTACAATTCTGATTTTCAACTCTATGGTCTGTGTCCACGTACGAGTACATGTGAAACTATAGGGAGGGCTTTGGTAATGAACACTGCATTACGGTATTGTCTGTCAAAGTGCGTCATTCTATTCATATGTTAAGTGCGCATGTGCATGTCGCAATATACCAGGTGGTCCATTCAACTTGAGATAGAAAATACCTGAGCAACTATCAATTTTAGAGAAAAAAGTTTAAAAAAACGCATATTGTATGTTTATGCGTTATATTACGTTATATCTACAGGGTGCGGTGCAGGAACCAAGCTTTTTTTGGAATGAGTAATACTCGACTGTTTATTACCAAAAGGGTTGTGCTGCAACAAGCTTTCATTCTTTGGCTCATACCATTTTATTATTATCTTTCAGTTGCCACCATGGAGCCGTCGTGGACGTTGGAACATCGAATATTCGTTTATGACTGTTTTGTTAGAAGGGGTGAGTCTGTGACTGCAGTTCACCCTGAGCTGCGGAAAATCTCCGACAATTAAAGGAACAACTTCTGTCCAGCTCTAAAGCGACAGTTTGGTGTGCGGTAGGACTATTTGGCGTTATTGGTCCCTATTATTTTTAAAGAAAATGGATTTTCCGCTACAGTAACATCTGAACGCAATTGCCAATTTTCTTCAACGTTTTCATCATCCCGTCAACGTGAACGGATGTCATTTTTTGTTTACGGTTATAAAATGTTATATTTTTGATCATCATAATAAAAAAACAAGATATATTTGAAAATTTGAAGATTCAATGATTATTTTAAAAACCCTCGATTTTCATGCCACACCCTGTATTACGGATATTATGTTATACGAGGTGTTATTTAAGTACGTGGCCGTCACACTTAAGGAGCGATTCTTTATATGAGTCTAAGACGACAAATTTATATTAATATAGGTCCGGTAATGCTTAATTTTCAAGATACAGGGTGTCAAGCTTTTAAAAAAAAAAAAACGTTTTTTTTTGAAAAATTCGTAATACTCCATTAACCGATTTTCTTGAAATTTAGCATTGTTATTTATCAATTTTATTATT
The DNA here is from genome assembly GCF_040115645.1 of Euwallacea fornicatus. Taxonomy (NCBI): domain Eukaryota; kingdom Metazoa; phylum Arthropoda; class Insecta; order Coleoptera; family Curculionidae; genus Euwallacea; species Euwallacea fornicatus. The sequence goes on along the minus strand of NC_089559.1, from coordinate 1,956,989 downwards.
ATTTATGTGCCGTTGACTTTTTAAAAATTTTTTAAATATATTTTTTCACGTTAAGCAAGTTTCGTGTTACTCATTGTTGAATGTTTTTTTTACTAAAAAAATTTCGTATTATTTGTTTAAGTGAAATTTTAATAAAGTGTTTTTTTTTTCTTAATTTTTCAGCGTTACCCCTGTGCAGGCCACTAGCACAAGAAGACAAACAATTTCTAGCTTAAAAGATTCCTCAGTACTACATTGAAAACCATCACCAAGTTTCAACATTACGTTAGTTTGCATCTTGTTATTTAAGAGTTTTTTTAATATATGAATAATAAAAATAATTTTCACACCCTGTATCTTGAAAACGAAGCATTTCGGAATTTACATTCATATAAACTTTTCGTCTTAGAATAACTAAAACAATCAGCCCTTGATGTTTGCTCACCTAGTTAAATAACACCCTGTATTATGTTTGCGCTTTTCCAACGTGCACTGTGAAACGCCCATTCAAGAACTATCAACTCAGATCATGCTTATGTGACTCTTCTTTACGCTTTTTCACAAATTCAAGTCAGTAATTATTTCGGTTTTAGTGTCTTTCGTTCGGGTTAATGGAGACGGAGATAAAACTCGTTTCCATTTTCTCCCACACAGTGCACCTATTTTTCCGTACACAATTAACACTCAATTTCAATCTTTAGTATATATTATCCACAAAGTAATATATTAACAATAAATACATAAAAAATGTTAAAAATACAAAAATAAAGTTGACATTAATTTCGTCAGATTACGCATGAGTAACAAATTGAGTATTTATGTATAAGTTACGCATAGGTGTGTTAATTATTAGGTGAGTTAATCCGAAACAATTTACTGAAACCACATGTGCCGAATACGTATGTAAGTCGCGCATGCGCATTTCTTGCTTAAATCAGTTAATGCACGTCCTTGGAAATGCTAGTATTAGACGTCATTCGAATACCGAATAATATTGCATTATTACCATATTCCACTGACGATGCTAAATCATTTGAAGCCACTGGAAATGTGGATTCTCTCACTATTTCTTTACTTTACATACGGTTGAAAATGAAGAATTCGTTCAAGCGCGTATAGAGGGGGACAAGTAGCAAAATGTGCACTTTGAGTTAAGTTCATAAACCGCATGAGAATTGCTGAAAATTGTGTCTTTTTTGGGATTCCGAAAATTAACTCTAATGCGTAAGTTAAGTTACGTTATATAAGCCTAAAACTAAGTTATGAACTTGACCCAAAATGCACACTATGCGACTTGTCCCCCTTAGAACGCGTTTGAGCGAATTGATGAATTAATAAGTAAACTTAAGTGGAGAATTCGTCTCCTCTTCCTCCACCTAATCGTTCTTCGTTCCGCTCCTGGTCCTTCCTGTCCCTCTTCGTTCTTCCCCCCCTCTTCAATACTCCTCTTCGATGCACTTTTTATGTATTTCATCAGGGCGTTATTATTATTGATGAATGAAGAAGCTTTTCTTTCCCAAATTTCATGACTCACATAAACCTTAAAAAGGGCAAAAATATATGTTAATTATAAATAACTCGGAAAGCCCAATACCCCTCTCAATTAAGCGCAGCTTCTCCTTTTTGGTAATAAAACTAACATAAAACCATTGAGCCCTAAATGGCATGAGCACCCTTATTTCCAAAGGGCAGTGCAACAGAGGGTGGACTGAATCAAACTCCACTTGTATTATCAATTATTCAGAGACACATCTGTCTGATATTTTTCGAACTTGTTGTTACAATACTTCATTCGGGGGATGGCAAGCCAGTCTGTTTGTCATGTTCTTGGATTTGATCACATAGTGCTAAAGGCGAATTAATCCCTCTTGTAAGTTATTAACAGGACACTAAAACTCGCAACTTAGATTAGTCTAAACTCGAGTCTGGAATCCAATTATGATTTCAAACTGAATCTGTTTGATATATCCAGTCGGGCATTTCGGGTTAACCAAGGTATCTATGTCCATTAACTCTGGTCAACCCAAATGGCCCGGACCTAATAATTTAGTCAAAGTTCGGATTGCAGTCGGAGCAACTTGCTTTCTTAACTATAATGGCGGGTTTCAGGGGCGGGTATCCACAAAATTTCCAGTCTCAAAGCTCATTAGAGAGGTTAAGACAAGAGAAGAGTAACAAGAATATTGGATGGCATCTGCCTTCTGGGTGATTAAAACTGCATGCATTTCTCTATTTTTTCTTTCTCCATGATCTATCGGAGCGTTAGTGCCTAAAGTTACGCCTCTGGTGAATCTAGCGAATGACGTACAATTTTAATGTATTAATTAAGTCTAAACCTAAACTGTCGGAACGTCTCTGACCTCCAAGGTTTTAGCATAGGTCTCTGTGGGCCTTGTTTCGATTAACTGGGTAGTTTGATACGGCTTCGTAAAGCTCTATGAATAATCAAATCTGAGCACGCTCTCTATGGCTATTTGCGATATGTTTCTATGATATGTCTGCAATTAAATTTACCTTTATAGATTCCACTTCAAGGGAGATCATCAGGGGGTTGACGCAACTTCAGACCTTCCCAGATGATTTTGAGGTTTCCGAGCGAGGTGAAATTTCAAGAATATCGAGCCCTGGCGATTTTCGCTTTCTTCCCGAATTTATGAATTTAAATGTTTCGTTAAATGCTCATCTCAGAGTCTCTTCTGCTATGCAAATTACTCATATCGCATAAATTAGTAATCTAATTACACCAGAACATTTTTCAGCCCGACTGTATTGTTTGCATAATATATTTCGTGCATTAATGTGCATCCCAAGGGCTGATGCTTGTGCATTACCCAAATGGGCGAGTAAATAAACAAAAGCAATTTTCATGTTATTTGTGGCGTCATTTACAAATAATCTAATATTTATGGGGCACTGTTTTGAATAATTCCCTGTAAAACACGCCACTGGACCAAAGGGCCCTAATTTCATTTCAAAACACCGGAAACTAAATGGGTTTTAACTGTTCTCATGCATTCTTAACGGTCTTGGCCTTGCTGTTATGCATTTGTGCACCTACACGAGGGTGTTCGTTTAATAAGAATAATTGAATTGTGGAATGCCAAGGAAGAACTCAAAGAGGAACGTAAAAAGAGGGTGCATTCAAGAAAGAAAAGTTCAAGGTGAAGAGCAACAAAAGTACTCTCAACCTTGACCTCTTCACCATTGGCACGCAAGTTGACGCTAAAACCAAAAATATTTATAAACAGTTTTAAGTACTTTAGCCTCCCATGAAGCTAGTAATGAGCATTGTGGCCTAATGCGATCTTAGAAGACAATTTTATGGACTTTTAGTCAACCAGAGAGAAACTGGTTATTTCGGTGTACGAGGAGAAAGGAAAGGGAGGAATAAATGATCAGAAAACCCGAACAACCCTTACGAGAGCTTGGTCAGGATTCTTTTCAATTTAAATACATAAATAACACTGAGAATCCTTAATCAACTGGACCTCGTAAGGAAGAAAATATTTATTCCCAGAATTTTTTTAGTAGTACCACGTTAGAAGAGCATTCAGTGAGAAGTGAATGACAATCTTAAAAGATAATTGTGAGGTTGAATTCATTCATATTTGTGGAAGTTAGTGAAATGCAGTGGAATCATTAGAATTTTCAGGAAACTGGAGAAGCCTTTACAGGGCCAGCTTTTTTATGACTATCTTGGGAAAAAATTAGGATATACGGGATGTTAATTAACTATGTAGACAAGCTTTAACGGCTAAATTAAAACTTTAATTTCGATTTACGAGTATATTTTTGGGCAATATTGGACATTCTGATTAAATTTTGCTTGCCTAGAGAGTTGATGATTAAAAATCCAACTATTTACTCTTTTTTTTTTTTTACTGATAGAGAACGCCGAATACTGTAATATACCCGAATTTAAATGGCCATAACTTTTTGTAGCTCGCTATATGGAAAATTTTTAAAGCTTACCAGCCTCATCCTTATCACATGCAACATAAGCAGGCTGCATCACTTGGGGATTGTCCTTTCAGAAAACAAAACAAGAATTATCAGAATTTTGTCAATTTTCGGAGAACCCTCTCGGGATAAACTATTCACAACGAATTAAGGACCACTTTTATAAATGTTCATAAAATTCGTTCTGTAACTTCCTTCAAATTGAGAAGAAAATGATGAGAGTATTAAGTAATTGCTGCAAATATTTTATATATCTTTTATCAAATTGCATTGTTGAAATAAACTTAACAAATGCAATGAACAAAGAAAATTAACAATGGGCGTGCCTGCCTCGGGCCAATCGGACTTGCTGAGACCGCCTGGATATACAGTCGATTAGGTTGACTATAATTTTTCTTGAAATGTTGATCCATGCTTCATGGAGCATTTCTGCGAGGTCATCTAAATTTTGAGCATTTGGATGATCTCCCAACCTCCTCTGAAGAACATCCCAAAGATGTTCTATGGAATTCAGGTCTGGGGAATTGGCTGGCCTCTTCGCAACTCGCTCCTGAGGGTATTAGGTTACAAATCAGGCGGTGTGATGTCTCGCGTCATCTTGTTGAAGAACAAAGTTTGGTCCTTCTTCTGCTGCAAATGGGATGACGTTAAGTGCTACAATGTACTCTAAGTATCGACAACCATTCACAATTCTACCTTAAAAGTAGAGTGCCTTGTGACAGAAATTCCTCTTCATACCATAATGAAGCTCCCTCCGAAATGGGTAGTTTCTCTCACATTTTACTCTAAATATCACTCAGCTCTACATCTCCATGCTCGAATACGTGCATCGTCGTCACTAAGTCGATATTTTGATCCATCTGTTAAGAGAACGTGTCCCCATTGATCCGTGCCCAAAAAGGTATTAAATTGCGAACATGATAACAAGTGGCCTTTTATTAATTTTAACTGGTTTATTTGCCCCATTGCTTCAGAGTTAATAAGGGAAAGTTAAAAATTATCAGAATTTCTAGCACTAATTTGAGGGTCTCGAACACATGTCTTGGACAAATTTGAAAGGATCGCTTTTCCACTGATTGTTTTTTTGAAAATTTTGAACCAGTGAGATTCAACCTCCAAAAAAACTTCAATACATTCAACTAAAATGTCTTTACTGCATTTCAAATTAGAGAGTCTCAAAAGCGAATTAAGACCCAAAACTGCTCATAACAGTAGCTCCGAAAATATTCGAAAACTCTTATCACGCAGGCATAATGCCACATATTATACGCCTACCAGACAAACAAATGGCATTACACCCTCCCATTTGGCCCTGTATAATTTCCAAATTTACAAAATACTGACGCAAGCCCTTTCGGCATTACCATTACAATTATTTCCTCCTATTTGTACAGGGTTCGCATAGGGGTGACGTATGTTTTATTGCATTTGTATCGAATCCAGGGATGTGTGTAGTAATTGAATTGTTGCATTGATACAGGGGTGGTAGAGAGAAAACGAGTTCCGTGCACAAGAAAAAAATAGACAGTGATTGTTACAAAAAATCTCATTAAAATTTGTGGAAGAACGATGTAATTTTCACAGTAATTTGTTGACAACAATTTCAAATCACAACTTTCGAAACACAAATCTTAACTTCAGCCATCTTAAAGAAATTTTTTTGGCGCAGTCGGTAGGATCAGTAAAAGCATGAAGCTCAATGACGGTGATAAAAATTTCACATTGCGGAATTGTTCTTTATTCAAACATAAATTTTTTTACAAATTTAAGTCAAATTTCTGCGGAACCAGTCAAATTTGTTACGTGCGGCCTTGATTCGTCCCAATAACGAATGAGTGGCCAGTTCCATTGTCCCTCAGAAGCCATTTGTCCACTCTTGTGGCTGGGGTGCAATAATTTGTCGGACATGAAGGTTTGCGTTGTGCAGTTGCAGCTTAATTGGATTTCGAACGCACTTTTATTCCTGATTTATTGCCGAATAAATTGTTCCGGATTATTCAGATTTAATGTCTAAATATTGATTATGTTTAATCCTTGTATTCTTCCTAACACTTATAGACTATCGTTTGCACCCTGTCTAGATGGACAGCTGAGATTTATTCAATCGGCCACCTCAACCGCCTGATCTAACGTCATTTGATTTCTCTATATTGGAGGTTTACGTCACGCAGAGCAACATTATGGCCGCATAAATCCCTGATATTTGGCAAAAAGAGGCCAAAATCTAATTATGATTGAGAAATTGACACGATACCCGAGCGCCAGAGCTTTCGCCGGTTTTTCATGCGTTATAAATCCGAATTAGAGCGGAGATTTTCCGAGCGGACGGTCGGGTTTTTCTCGCGATTTTTCCGACAGTGGACGAATTATAGTGCTTGTCACGGCTGTTCATTTGTAGATGGAGTTTTCCCTCCCCTGGGAAAACCCCCAATCACGAGCCGAGAAAATTGCTTATCTCAACTGCTATGACGCGAAAAGGAACGGCCGCGGTGCGTGGGGTGAAGGGCGACTGATCACGTAGGGCCGAGCTCTTTTTATTATGCTCGGGGGTGGGTGTATCATATCCATACTTGGATTTGCATTAAAATCATACTTATATTTTTAAAAAAATCGAAATTGCCCCTTTGGAGTGATAGGATATCTGGATAACTTCGATGTTATAAGAATAAAATTTCACACCCCCTCAAGAGATTTTTCACGCAGATTTCCGACTGGAATAACCTTTGGATCCACCAAATGTTGAAAGCAAATTCACTTCCTCGCTTATGATTATATAATATTATGCAGTTTATGATTATTTGATATAGAAATAACCTGAAATCTTTTAGTCTTAGTTACAGAAATTATAATTTATAGGAGAACTTCACTGTTAAGTTAAAAGTCCTCCACTGAAGAAAAACAGTACCTGTACCGACGAGAGTCGCTCTGAACATAATAATCATATGTTTTCTTATGATGGATGAAATAAAACCTGAATGTCTTCGAAGTTTTTTTTTTAAATAGCGATGTTTTGTTTTCTTGGATTCCAGGGGCGTACCGAATTTTTTAATTTCAATTATCCATAATGGGTTGTTTGAATGCTTAGAAATGTAAGTTAAAATATGCGTAACTGGAAAATAGGCCCTAAGTCAATGAAACTTACTTGAGTTTCAGCGATGTAATAAAAATTTTTCATTTTGTAATTTCTGCTTTCCAAAGTAAAGCTTTTGCGCAGTTCAGCAATGTTAAGGTGAAAAACCACACCAACGGTGATGAAATCTGAATGGTTTTTGTGGTTTGAGGAAATCATCGTCACCCACTTTCTTCGGTTGTAAAGACGGAACCAATTTTTTTTCGTTCTTGGTTGTGGTAGAGTTTTTTTGGAGACACGTTAGAGAAGCAGTAAATAGAGTTCTTGTTGAGACTTTGGAATGATGGGTTTAAGCATGAATAAAACGGTATCAACGTCAATTAAGTCTGTGCCATCTGTACGGTTGATCTACGGTAGAATTATTTAGTGCTCTGGAATGTTAAGCGAAACCATCCCTAGCTGCAAAAAGACGACAGATGCGTCAATGAAACTTGAATGCCTTCGAAGTTTTTTATGCAAAATAGCGATCTTCAGATTTCGTAGATTTCAGTGGCGTACCATATTTTTTAATTTCGTTTGTCCAAAATGTAATTTTTTAATGCTCAAGAATGTGAATTAAAACGTGCCTAACTGAGGACAGACGGCATCTGCCTCTACAGACCAACATCTTGGGCCGACTTGGATTTTAATGGTGACACCAAATTACTTCATGTCACAATTCTGCTGTCCATAATGGAATTTTTTAAAGCTCTGAATTTTACGTTGAATTGATCACTGAAAATAACTTTTAGTTATGCCTTAAAAGAGGAGTCTCAACTCGCGTTTTAGATTTCGCTAATTACAGATAACCATGTGTTCTCTTAGGCTCCAGTGGCGTTATCAAGCTGAGTTTCTGTTGTCCGAAATAACATTTGTTGGAGTCTATATGTCATAGATATTGTTTTGAATTTCAATCACACGAAAAATTTATTTCTTGCTATTAAAAATAATGTTATTGATGCTAGGAAATGCGTCTCAAATGGGAGGAAAACACCACCTGCACCAATGAACCTCCGACCTTTTATAAGTTTTTCTAAAATCATTATCGTCCGATTTCTTCAACTTTAGAGGCGGTACCTAAGTTGTTAGGTTCTATTGTTCAAAGTAGAATACATGGAGCTCTGGAATGTTAATAAATATGTCTCAACTAATTCCTTTAGTTTTTTTCGTTGCTGTGGGGCACTGTATAAATATTTGGAGGAAACGTCTACTACGCCAATGAAGAACGTCATGACACGTTTCATTGCCGTCGAATTTTTACATCTTTAGAAAAAGCATTAAGCCGTTCTTTCAGTATCGAAATTTTTGTTTAAGTTTTCTCTTCATTAACGTTTTTTAAGGTCTTTGAATTAGCAAACTTCAGTGGCAGCATCGTTTTATTCCAGTTTCGGTTAATACTTGTGTCTAGGAATAAATTATACCAATCGACAACGTGAGAATTGCGATGCAACCTAAATCTATGAGAAATGACGTTCAGCGGTTCACTGAAAATCTATGAGAAATTTGCCGAACAACTTTTTTGTCAATTACTACAATTTTTCCTTTAGCAACCTGTAGTTTTTGAGATATTCCACAAAACTTTGAACTATACATTTGTTGTTTAGAGTTGAGGTAGTTAAATAGTAATGATTTGGCTATTACAGGTCGTCCTTCAAGTAGCGGCGCTGGGCGGCGTCCGAAAGCCATCCCCCGGAGCCACGTGCGACGACGCCTGTCCCAAAAGGGCGCGATAACTGCCCACGACGCGTCGCGACGCCCGTAACCATAATAGTTACCGTTTGCACCCGGTTTAACTGTAATGAGAGGAAGCAAAGCCGCAGGAATAGCCGATAATCGTTAGGAAACAGATTTAGAGCGACCCTCTGATTACATCTCTTTCGTGATTCTAGATTGTCCCTTAAAGAATATATTACACTCTAATTCTCTAACTACATTAAAAAACAGCATAAACAGGTTCCTTGGCAATGCCACATTGATTAACACCTCTTTTCATATAAATATAGCCGTCAACTCCAAAATCACCTCCCCAGGAATTCTTAACAATCCAATAATCAACCCCTTTTGCTGACCCATAACCTACAATAAGGACTCCGTGATTGAGCTTGGTTTGGCTGCAAACTTCCCCTTCATAAATGCCTTCTTTATAGAACTGTAAATCGAAATCTGAAGCATCAATAGCCACAGAGACTGGACCTGAAATAGAATTAGATTCTCAATGGAGAATATTGGCACTCAACAGCGTCGCACCAATAATGCCGACAGCTGCTAAAAGTGCATCTTCATCGAGTGACTCTATCTCAACATAATCTTTGATTTTGGCGATGGTCAAGTTGGTGCTGGCCTGGCATACGTCATCGATCATTTCGTACGGGTAGGTGATTTCTTCCTCTATTCCTTTGTCTCTAAAATGGGTGAAAATCGAGTTTAAGTGTTAGAAACTTCATGATCGCCTATTGAAATTGAGCAGGTTAGAGAGGAGAGAGCAGAAAATACCTATACGAAAACTTGCCTGATATATTGGAAACCAGAGGCTAGCAACCCCCCACTACAGCCCTTAGATCCGTACTTGGAAGCACAGTCAATCAGCTGTTGTTCACTGAAGGAAATCAGTTTTCCATACTTCAAGAAGTATTGGCCCTCCACATTTCCGATCTAAAAGCAACTTTCAATTATAGAGGAGAAATGAACTAAACTCTTTAGGCCCTTTAGCCACGTAACCCTTTTTAAAAGAAATATTATTTTTATAATATACAGGGGGTATCATAATTATTCTGCCAACTGCTTACTGTAGGTTTCAGTGGCCGAATAAAGAAGTAAAGTTTATATAAGCAAATATCTACTTACTCTTTAGTTTTAAGATACAGGGTGTTTTATTAACTTTACCATTTTTTTTATGAGTAAACTATTTGAAATTCAGCAAACTCAGACGAGATAAAAATTTACTGAACACTTTGGCGTATATGATGTACTGCTTTGAACGAAATATTATATTAAGTATAACAACTTTTTATAACTGAAAAGGAGACATCGCATCCATATCTCCGACACTGGTGAAAGGTTAAAGCTAATATTTTTTTATTTACATATACGTACCGATATGCTAAACTCATATACGAAATGGGGTTAAAAAAATTTGAAGCTCTTTGGAACTTAAAAAATAAAAACTTTTCTTTTCTTAAACTTTAGCAGCCCTTATTTCGAATTTAAAGGGCATTTAGACATTTATTTATTTAAACTTTACTTCTTATTTCGGCCACAAGAACCTACTGTAAGCAGTTGGCAGAACAATTTTTATTCACTCTGTATAAAATAATTTTTTTAATATGACATACGAAGCCGAAAGTCAACATACAGGGTGGCAAAAATTTGAAATAAATTTCCACTATGATTTAGGACTCGAACTTAGAAAACTTGTAAATAGTTAAGGAGAGGGAATAATAAGTGTAAATAAATAAATAAAATAAAAAACTACCTATCTTGCTTCATGGGGTGCAAATAAACTGAAACTTTTCTGAAGACTTTAGAGGAACATTTTCCGGTTTTATCATTTAGCTGAACTCTGCGAAGAAGAGGAGAATTTAATTATAAAATATTTAGTTGATTACTCCCCTAAAGTTGTTTTACAAAAAATGACATAACTGCAATTAGGAAACGCCGACAAACAATGGAACCGGGACCGGAAAAACCGGGACAACAAATGTCCCGATTTTTCAAGTACCGAACTTGTAATAATTGATCAGCTCAATACGCGATTTATGGAACAGCTCCCGAGGTTTTTGATTAACCCAAAAAATCCTCAGTAAAAGCAACTAACCCATCCTACTGATTATACTACGATCCATAAAAGTTTTTTACCGCTGAAAAAGCCCAACAAGAACCACAGAATCCCTGATCTTTAATAGAGGTGACAGCACCTTTCTCTCTCCAGTCAATAGATTCTGGAATTGCAGACGTATTAACTGGGATCTGCAATACATCAAATTACAGCACAGCTATAAGTATCCTGAAACTCAGAATACCCACTTTAAATAACCTTCTCGCGTTTCTCCTTTCACCGTTTCTCAGATTCAACAAAGCCTTGTACTCCTCGGACGTTAAATCGGCAAATGGGCTGATGCCTAATTTGTAACCCTTAATTCCGTGCTCATATAGAACATTATGAGCTTTAATTTTGTAAATATTTTGCTCGAATATTTGTCGTCTGCTATTCTCGTGATGGCGACTTCGGTAAGAAATGTTATGCAAGTTCTAAAGCACGCACTTATAGTACTAAAAGAAAATTATATTAATATTTTTACCTTGAATGCTTGCCACTCGTCCTCATATATAAAATCTGAGGAGTTCACACAGAACTTGAGGTAAAATAATACAATTAAGGGTACAAGTTTCATCTTTTCTTAATGACGAGTTTATAGTTAAGAGAGCGACAGTCTGCGTGAGATATGTGCAGTGGCGACTGAGGACAATCCTGGAGTATTTATATCTTTAATGTGACCTGAATTTTTGAAGAGGAATTTGATTAAAGATTAAGGAGGATGTGAGAAATTTTTCAAATTCCTATACATTCGTCCGGATATAATTGAACGTTTTAAAAACGTTTTGCACGCACAAATAAGATTTTTTTTTAATCTCTCACCATTTCGTCAAGAAAATTTGTTGGGTTCAACTTTTGAAACTAATAATGGGCACTAACTCAAGACTTCTTCCTCAAATTGATTTTCTTAAATTTCCAATTCTATCAATACGCGTCTGTAACTATTTTTCGGCAAATACATGGAATTACGATGAATTCAACAATTGTAAAATATTTCTCAGTTTCTGTTTGTTTAGATTTCCATTCTATTGTTCCGCTATTTTCTTAAGAAATGTTTCAGCTACTCAAACAGATAAGAATACATTTTTCAGATTTTAAACTCTGATTGTAAATTAGGTAAGTGGGTAGTGGTGTCAACTTCTAATGTTGTGTTTGTGTCTTCTTAGTGTTTACCCTTAGAACAGCGACTTACTTATTCCTATCTTGTGTCATATTAAATACAGTATTTATTTAAGAAAAAAGGTAGATTATGTCTATAAATTTTGATTTCGTTTCTTTCGTCATCTCATTCTCCTCAAAGGACCTCTGTAAATACATATTTAATGCGATTCTGTCAGCTCATCGTTAATTTTTTCTTATCGTATGCCATCAATCACTGAAATGATTAATGTAAGCTGAAAAGTGGAAGTATCGCCCCTACTGCGTCCTGAAACTGTTGCGCCCTTTAAAATTGGAGGCTCCCAGGTCTATGGTTTTCTTTGGATAAACTCACAAATTGAGCCTCCTTAAGTAGGACCATCAGAGGCGATGTAGAGTGACAACATTGCTTGTCAAGAAGGCTTTGGAAACAAAGCAATAACGCTCCGGTTGTCAGTGTTAATGACGTTTTCGCATTTCCTCGCGCTTCGCTAGCAAAAGTATCAAATTTCGAGTGAAAGTGTGGGAAAAAATTGTAAAATTCTGTGCAGAGTTGAAAGTTATTTAAGTAAAAATGTAACGAGTATTTGTTCAGGATTGCACCCAGCTCAGCACAGGTAAAAAAACGTACTTTTGAAATTCGAATTTACTTGACAATACCCAGAATGCCGTGTTATTCGCCTTCGGGTCTCCGACGTCGCACGATCATCCAGCGCCATCTCTGGATGGACCTCCCATTTAAACACAATAGAAATTTCGACTATTGTGAAAATAAAAATTCAGGGACGTACGTGAGGCTCCACAGTGTAGTACGTGCTGTGCCGCAAATAAAAGGTACCTGAAAGTCCTCTTCTCAATCGCTGAGGAATGGCAGTTGTTTTGACATGATTCTAAAAGGACCACCATTCCAAGAAGTTGATTTGAGGTCAGTGATTGCATTTAAATGGATAAACGCACAAGTTCTTTTGAATCTTTTCAATTTTGCCGAATTTGTTTTTTTTTCAAAAGAGATAAAGAAATTTGGAAAAATTCTTACTCCCTAAAATCGGTGGCTCGTGCGCCTTCGAATCGTTTGCTAATTGCAAATTCATCTTTTCAATTAAGATAATTAGAAATCTTTTCCTGCAGAAAATAATCGGTAAAACCCAAATATTCTACCTGTTCTATTTTTCGGAATTTCTGAAAAGCTTTTTTTTCTTGTCACGCAAATGATCTTTTTGTAATCGATGGCTCGTACGCTTACTTGCCGTTGAACTGCTCTTAAACTAAATAAAACAAATTTAAATCTAATTTAATTTGATTTAATTGTTTCTCGTGGTACAAAAAAATAACGCAAAAATTAATTTTAAGTAATCGATGGTTTTAATATTTTTTATTTTCACACATAAGCTTCAATCCTGATAATAACGTATGTCCATTAACGCTTTTCGATACTTTTAAGCAAAAAAAAATTACTTGCGGTCTCTTTCTAAAGGAAAAAGCAAAAAGAACCCTTTTTTTATCAAGCCAGCAACCATCTCCTAAAGAAGTGAGTATTTATTTTAACAATTGATCGCACTTACATCGCCCACTCCTGCTGGATTATTCACAGTCGCTGCTGGCCTGATGATATTCTTTCAGGAGGGTGTTTGACAATGCTGCCGCGGCCGGTTGCTCCTGGATTTCCCTCGGGAGCAGCCGCAATACGCAGCTCCAGACGAGATCCCGGAATTCAAAAAGAGTGTTCTTAAAACCGGTAGTGGTTCCCGAAACAGGTGGAACAAGTCTTTTCACTATGCGAGGGAGTATTGTTTGAGCCGGGTTTTAATACTTTTGATTGCGCTTTCTCAAAGATGAAGGGACAGTTTTCCATATTTTCAAATCAGTCAGATCAAAAATGCACCCCCATGTCATTTTTGTTTATTCAATAAACAGTAAAGACAATTTTATAGGCTTGGGAGTAATAAAGTAAAGCCAGAAATATATATATATACGCGATGCTACTATAAAGTCACATCCCCTTGCATTTACTCCAGAATAAATCCTCTTTAGGCCTATTCTATTAGAGTCTATAGCGATGAACGTAAATGTAAATTTTCGTATTCTCTAAAAACTGTGAGAAAGCGGGCTTATCGGCAACCACGCAATGACAGCTTCGCCTGCTGAAAGTGACGCAAGGGAAGTCTATCGGGCGCACTAGTCACAAGCATATGTGTTTCAACGACAAAAGAGGTTCGCCTTGTTGCCATTTATAATGTTCAACTAATTTACTCATAATCAGAACATAATCTTATCCACATGGCGAAGCTCTTTCTGGCTTTAGACACATTTTTAGAAAAAGGCTGGTATCTTGAGCTAATTAAATCGATTCTCATTTAAGAAATTTAAAATCATGTTTCTCTATTCTCCCGCCACACAACTTCCTCATAATTCCCATTCGAAATATACATTTTCCGGCTCAAATCTGACAGTGGCCATTAGAAATTCTCGAGACAAACACAAAACACGGAGGGCACGTCTTTCGTCCAGGAGTGACTGAGTTTCATATTTCCCGGACGAGTGAGAATTGTCTACATGTTCGGAATGTATAATTTGCCAGGAGAATTGCAACTTCTGACAAATGTCAAGATTTTCTTAATTCTCCATCTTGAAGGGTACGTGAGCTGCGAAGGGATTTCCCCGGCGACTTTCCTACCTATGCCTTATTGTTATTTGATTTAAAGCAGGAAATTTCTTGGAAATTTCACCATGAGAGCGAACTGGATTACATGGAAAATAAAAAACAAACCGACGTCCCTTTGATGTGTTTGTTTAGGCCTTGTTTGCTCTTTCGATTGAAGAACAGATTAAAATGATTCCATGCATGCAGTGCCTATTATTTTATACAATACCGGATGTGTAAATATTTTGGAACATCTGAGTGGGCGCTCATGCAGGAAACAGGGACGTGGTTGGCATAGAAAGGGATATGTGCGTTGTTTAATTCGAAGAATAGAGCTTCTTATACTAATTGGAGCTCGGAGAAAACAGTGTAAATATACTGAAAGTAATGGCCGAAAACACAAATCTATGAGTGATTTTGAAACAGATTTTTGTTCCTGCCTTGGCGAATTTATTTAAATACTGGACACAGGCGTGCCACAGATAATTTGAAATGAGGGAAAAATATTTTTAAAAATGGCAATATTAATGGGAATTTTTACCGACCCTAAATCTGATTTTTTGAACTTTTCTTCCAGACGCAACATTGCCGTGCCGGACGTAATTCCGGGAGATATGAAAAAAAGATCTGTATTTGCCTCCATACTGCGTCTACGCCAATGAGTTCAGCGCAGCTTGTTTCTGGTGACAGAAAGGCTGTTCTCTAATCCTTGATATTGACTATGCAATTCAAAGGCAAACAGTGCCATGCTAGGGTATAGGGAAAAATAAACTGAAGACTTCTCAATGTTTTTGGCAAGATTTTGTTAGCTTGATAAGTGTGTATACTCAGTTTCATATGAAATACACCAACAAGTAATAATAATATTTAAGTCTTGAAATATTGGCAAAATGATGTTTCATAATAGAGTTTCAACAAATATATATATATATATATATATAGGGTGGGCCACGAGTAACGCCTCGGAATTTTATGACAAATACAAGAGATTTTTTAACTGATTTTCT
The DNA here is from genome assembly GCF_040115645.1 of Euwallacea fornicatus. Taxonomy (NCBI): domain Eukaryota; kingdom Metazoa; phylum Arthropoda; class Insecta; order Coleoptera; family Curculionidae; genus Euwallacea; species Euwallacea fornicatus. The sequence continues at coordinate 1,941,342 of NC_089559.1, read as the reverse complement.
TTCGGAATTTATGCAGACGAATTGAAACTACATTTTAAAATTATCTAAAAGTATACAAAGTGTCCTAAACACATGTAATCGATCAAAGATATAATTTTTTAATGAGTCCCCTGTATATTATATAATTTTTGAATTCAACCATTAAAATAAAATTAAGTATAAAGTTTATGGTATCTAACTCTAACGGTTTTTGAAAAAAATCAGTTTTTGTCAAAATGCAAGATAATTTTCAACATCCAAATATATATATATATAGAAATGTATAAAAAGTTTAGAATGCTACATTAACAATGTCCAGAGGTCAGTATTAGTACCTTTTATGCAGACTTTATGAAATGGTATTTTCCAACAGGGTAATGGAAGACCGCATAATGCCAACATTATTTGAGAGTACATGAAACAAGTCCAATTGGGAATGCTGCCTTGGCCTCCACGATCACCAGACCTATTACCCATGGAACATCTTTCGGATATGACACATCACCGTCTTTGAAATTTACCCAGACCTCCAAACAATCTGGATGACTTACGACGCCATCTTAAGGTACCAAGAAACGAAATACCTTAGGAGGATACTGACCATCTGTTGGAAAGCATGCTGCAAAGCATACATGTACGAAGCGATGTCACTCGTTTAATTTTTTAATTAATAATTTTTTTTCTAAAACTCTGATCATTTGGTACTCGGTTGTGAAGCACCATTTTGCCACAATTACAAAACTTAATTATTATAATCACTGGGTGGTGTTATTAATTTGAAAGCGAATGTACTGGACGATTTAATATTGACCACTTTTAGAGCGTTTTTGAAGGATCTTAAGCATTTTCCAGATATCGCAAATTTATTTTTTTAGACTCCGCAATAATTCCGTGTAATAGTTTCTGGGGCAAATAAATGGCTTAAGAGTTTCTACCTCGACTTATACCGACTATATAAATCAAAATTTGATTAAAACCATAAAATACGCGTCTCTACAAGAGCATATACGGTTCCAGGACTAATAAATATACATATAAATTAAAGGACTCGTCGCCAACGTATTTTAGGGCCTAGATGCTTCTACCTTTCCATATGAATGTTAAAATAAGTTTCAAATTGTCGACGGCGCAACTTGCGGTCTCTAGAGGAGCCTAAAATTGCGAGGGATGAAACCCGAATGTGGGGTAGATTTTTTGAGTGAGGGGATGCAGAGATATGATTTTCTCAATTACCCAGACCTGGGAAAAATAAGGATTACGCTGTCCAGGGAATTAAATGTCTGGAAATAATTGTCAAATAGTCCACCTAATTGTTTGAATGGTCAACTACGTCCATTCGACAAAAGCAGTAGTTCTGGTAACTTCATAATTTTCCTCCAACTAACCAAGTTGACCGCCTTTAACTTCAAGGGCTTAACCCTTAAAATAGGAGGGCTTTCTCTTAAAACCAGGGGCGTACATAGGAAAATTTTTTAGTAACAGTATTCTCAGTAAACTCCTTTAAAATTTTTGGGAAATTTAAAAATGGAACGCTTCTAAGTAAAAGCAGGAATTTCGCTGATTTTATGTCCGACTATGCACTTTCACTTTTAAGCTAATAATTCTCGATGCTAGAAGAATTTACCTTGAAAGGCAGAGAGGTACATAAGAGAACTATCCAGTAATGACCTGGACAGTAAACTGCAGGTAAAACTCTTATTGAATGGTGAACTTTATTGTTTTTAAATTAATCTAGGCGCTCACTCACCTTCGAATGAAACTCAGAAAATTTGAGTTTAAAATGAAAGGTGTCTGGCAAAAATGAACCAAAAAACCATCGTGCGTGGGCAATAAAGAAGTTTTCCCTCTCAACTGTCTTAAATTCCCTTGTTTTCGGGTAAATTAAATTTTCAGCAAACATTCACGTTTGCTGAGCCAGAGAAAAACAAAATAAAGTCGCGGCTTTCAGGGAGTGATGTGTCGCAAAAGGAATTTTATTTATGTAAATTCGCGGGTGTCAAAGGCGAACGAAAACTTTGGAGGGGCTTTTGAGGTTACCAAAATCAATTTCCCGAAGCCCCCGGGATTTTATTGGTGCAAAAATTTTCGTTAAAGGGAAGCCGAAGAGGTGGGAAATGTGTTTATGCGTAATTCTGGATATCGAGACTGCATCTCGAAACACTTTGCTGGAAGGAGAGAAAAGTCCAAAAACACGACTTCATTAAAATTTAAAAACATGCGAAAAAAGAGTAAAGAAATTTTACAAACGTCAAGTCCCTTCGCCCTGAAGTTGCCACATTCAGTGACCCGATCCAATCAGTTGTTCCAAAATTATGCTAAAAATCCTCATAAACTTTTATGTGCTGGTGGCCCGAAACAAGGGCTAAGGATCTGCACATTCTAAATCATAAAACTCCCATATATAATACACATTTCGCTAAAACCCTTAAACTTTGCATGGGGAATGGAGGAAGTATGTTAGATGTCTCCCGAAAGTGACAAATTGTCACCAGGTGACCCTTTGGCCAAGACCGCAGCCCTTAGGGTCACCAGAGACTGCTTTTAAACTTGCGGGATGTATGATGTCTGCGTTGTTGCCAATTGTCTGCAAAATAATAAATTATTGAGTTTGTTTGGTTAGTTGTGCAATTCCTTGTTTTAAAGGGTTTTTGTGGCCAAATGGCGCTTGAGCGAAACAAATGTCCCAAATCACCCTGACGAGCCCTTATATGTACAGTACAATCGCTCAAAACACACAACCTGTTAAAAACAGTTTGGACGTTTATGAATGGACGATCCCATTTGATTTGGCATTGTATTTCTGGCATAAAAGGGCGTACAGCCATAGAGGGTTGTTGCGACTGTTTTTCGTTCTTCATAGAAACAACTTTTACGGATTAGACATTTTCCCCCAAAAATGGATTCTAAGGAATATCATGGGTATTCGAGAGTGTACGAAATAGTTAAATTAGTGTTAATAAAGAGCTTTTAAAATATCGTTACCGTGATCCAACCCCCAAAAGGGTATTAATTCCCTATTGCAACAGAAGCGGACAGAAAAATTCTGAATACAGAAATAACATCTAATGAGGGTGCATTCACATGTAAAATGAGATACGTTTAGCGTTCGTTAGTAGAGTGACCTTTAACTTTGGTGGTCGTTAGCGAAAATGACTCTGGAAATTAGATCTGGAGGGGGGAAATGAGTGTTGAAGAGGGCAAATGACGTCAACTTTCAAAAACTGACCGAATATGCAATTTTGCTGCGTGTTTTAATTATCATACATCCTGAAGCTGCAGCTCGCTTTGGATCCTAATTCCAGGCCATTGGCGTTACATAAGTATCTTCGTAATTTTGTTTTTTTTTTTAATAAGGGTGTCGTACTTTGGCAAAATCGCGTGAATTTCCACAATCTACTTCTAATGCGCCACTGATTGTTATAAAAATCTGTTTACTCAAGGAGCTCAATTCAAAACTTAATTCAATAAAACACCGATGACGTAGTTCAACCTCTCTTGACTCTTGTTTAACAAGACTGTCGTATTGCGGACCGAATTTTAAATTTTAAGTCCCTCAATACATCTGGGAGTTTAAATAAAATTTAAAGACAATTTAATAAAATCTAAAAATTAAATTATTAGTTAATTTAAAACTGAGTCTAGACCATGACTCCTTCTAAAATCACTGGCGTAACTAGAGTTTTTTCAGGCTTCTGATCCTTTTTACAGGTGCGCCATACGGCTCACGGAAATTTCTATGACGAGCCCATCGTACATCTCTGATTTTAATACAAATCAAAGATGATTTTGTGTACTTGACAAAACTGACTTGAAACCAAAACTGCTTTTGAAACCATTGGTGTATATCTAATACAGGGTGTTTTATTTAAAATGACACAAGCTATTAATTCCGCAACCAAATTTAAAATCAACAAAACTTTCAAACATACATTGATTATTGAAAATTTTACTCAAGGTCATTTCAAGGACACTTCAAAGTCAGTTTTGTTCTTTTAAACAAAACATCCATTTCTTTTGGTAAAAACCTAAAAAGCTTAAAAAATTAAGTTTTTTTGCTGGAAAAGTTTTTTCCTACAATTTCTAATTTTTCAAGACATGTATCAACCAAAATTGAATTTACAAATTCTAAAAATTAACCCAGAAGTCATAATAAAAATTGTTTTTCAACATTTATCAATCGGACAAGTGCTTAAAATGTTAACCTTCCGCATTGAAATATTTTCCGATTCTCGTGGTAAACGATCTCTCAACATTTCCAAGCATGTCTTGAGTAATTGCTTCTGAAACTGCTCTCATCCGGTTTTTCATATCATCAGAAGTTGTTAAGATTGGAACATACTTCTTTTCTTTAAGACAACCTCTCAAAGAAAAAATTCTAATGGGGTCAAGTTAGGTGATTTGGATGGCCAGTTCACTGTACCTATTAAGTTGTCTTCATTCGGGGCAGTTCTTGCGCAGATTTTTTTTCTTGCCTGACGTGGCCGCTTTCAAGAAGTTTCTTGATTATTTGACAAAATGTTCAGCGACTATAATAAGTGTTCTTTCTACAGGGAATTTTGCTCATAAATCCGATAAGCTTCGGCGCCATTTTGACCTGTTTTTCTAAAAGCTAATACCATTTGAATTTTGTTTTCTTTAGAAAAATTCTCTATTTTCCACATTTAAATTGAGAACTTCAGTTGTAAAACAAATAATTAGTTTCGTCGTAAAGGTTGCTTTGAAATGTATAAATAATTTCAATACCCAAAAAAATTACGAGTACATTTTAGTGGAAACATGGCTTTTTTGTTCCACTGACAAATGTTTAAAAATAGTTTTTACTATGATTTTGGGTTAATTTTTAGAAGCTGTGAATTTTTATTTTCCACGAATAAAGTTCTTTTCCGTAATTTAAGTCATATATTATTTTCTAAACGTGCTACTTCAATTTTGGTTGATACCCAGAAAACGAGAAGTTTTCGAAAAAAATGTTTTCAGCAAAAAATGTGGAATTTTTTTTTAGCTCTTTGCAAGTTAACCAGAATAAAATTAGTGTTCTACTAAAAAACAAAGTTGGATTTGAAATGTCCTTTAAATGACCTTGAGTAAAAATGTCCTTATATACGTTAGACGTCTCCTTTCATAATGAGCAATGTTTGTTTAAAATTTTTTGAAATTTCAAATTTGGTTTCAGTAATAATAACTTGTGTCACCTTAAACGAAACACCCTATATTTTCTGACCTTTAATTTTTCTATAATTATATTTGAAGATGTATTTGGACAATCTCACAGATTTGTGTATTCGACGCATCGTACGCTTAGGATTCTTACTGGTACACAAAACAACTTTCCCCCCTAGAAAAAACTTATTTCAGGCCACAATTCCATGTAAACATTGAGTCAATTCAAGTATTTGCCGTTTTTTTCTTTAAATAAGCGTGTGATAATCGGAAACTTTTGTTTTAATACTAAGATTAAAGCTAACTATAAGACTCAGATACCCTTATCATCATCATGTATAGCCAATACCGTCACTCTGAGGTAATCAAAATCTGCAAGATGCATTAGCATCTGCAGGGTGCAGTCGTCGATACATGTTCGTCTCCAAGGGATGCAAAACCTATTAAAAATGCACATTGGGGGATTTTCAAAGCCTCCCCATCGATATACGTAATGGGGCTGCCTACTGCTCCGTATTCTAAATCTATTTTAGGGCAGGTTGTATCATTCATGCGTTAAATAATGCTGCGTTCCATACTCAACTTCCCTCACTTCTATTAATGCGAGTTCACGAGATTACATTCAATTATTTTATTTCTAAAGGTAGAAAGTCTCCTGAACCTTTCGTTTTTCAATATTTTAAAAATGAAATGATGCTAGTTTAACTAGTAGGTTGATAGTATGAGATTCTCCAATTAGAGAACGCAGTTCAGACCATCATTCATGCATCAATTGCCAGAGCTCAAGCAGGATTAAGAATGGATGGCCCTCTATTATTAAACTGGTGTTTGTATACACAGATTTCGGTTTGGTGTTAAATAAAATGTTTATTTACCAGGGAATCGTGTGCAGCCGCTTATTTATTCAGACATTTATATTGGCCTTAATTCAGTTCTTGTGTTAGGGATTTATTTGAACAATTTACTTATATAGGAGGCACAGGTGGCAGAAAACCGCCCAAAAGGGTTCATATCAAAGTTAGTGAAAAGCTTCAATTTCTAGGGAGAATTTATATTGTTTCTTTCTGAGGAGTTTCAGGGCAGGGGTTGGTTCAGGTTGCTCTGGTAGATAATATTCAAAAGATTTAAGGTAGAATTTTGCGCCTTCAAATTCACACTAAGGGAAATTTTCACGGTTGGATTTCAGAACAAGTTTGATAGGAATGTGAGGAATATATGTATATAAAGGATTAAAAGTTCCTCATAAATTCGTTAAAAATTGAAGGAAATATTTTTTTTCAAAATGCTGAAATACGGCAAATATTGTTTTTTTTTTGACGCAACATATATGTATACAGGGTCATTCATGTAATAGAAAAATGTACGTTTTCATTTTTGTTTCTTATGAATATTATGATGTTTTTAAGTTCTTTAGGCAATTACGAATATGTTTCATGTAACATACCTATATGTATAATAATAATAAAGCAGTCGATGAATTGGATGAAAGGGGCAATTAGGGTGGCCTGCTAAATCGCCTGACCTCACCCATATGGACTTATTTAATGGAGTTAGTTGAAACTTAAGGTCTCTTGAAATAAGCCCAACAATATAGAAGAGTTAAAAAATAAAATTAGTCAAGAAGTTCAACGAATACCTACTCAAATTGTAAAAAAAAGTTCTTAGGGAATTTGAATTACGGCTTGTCCACTGTCAGAAAGTCAACGTACCATAGTTCGAACATTAATACATTGGATTGTAGTAATTTATATTGTTATTTCTTTAAAGCATTAACAGTTCTATCGTTATTTCGATTTTTAAAATTTTTTTTCGAAAACTGTTGAATCTACACATGGATATGTTAAATCAAATATGTAAAAATTTTCTCAAAAGACTCAAAAACGCTTTAATATATATGGGGATCCATAAGAACATAATGAAAAAGTACGTTTATGTACTACATGAGTGACCCTGTATAGATGTTTGTTACACCAAAAATGCACTACAAAAAAAGTCATATTTGACGTGTTCCAACATTTTCATGAAAAATATTCCCATCAATTTTAAATGAATTTATGCGAAACTTTTGTCCTCTACGTATGGGTGACCACTGAACGTCTTAAATTCTCGTTGATGTTGTATTATTTATTTAGTAATTCTTAAAAAATTAAAATCAACAAACGATTATCATCAAATAGTACGTCTGCAGTTCGAGATGGTTTTCAAGGCACAAATTAAAAATTAAACGTCCCTCAATGGATAAATTCATATTAAATCAGCATCTAACGAAATTAGTTACTTTTGTGAGTACTGACAGTTTCATACCCTTTTTTAAAAATTTTTTTAGGAAAATTTTGTTAAAAATAGTTTTAAAATCTCGACTTACGCACGACAAATTCAAATTTCTCATTTTGCATAACGTAGCAAACTAGCTCTACTTCCATTGGTTACTTCAGGACAAAAAACCAAATTGTTCCTTTTTGCTTGGCCCCATGAACAAATTGAAATGAAAAGTAAATTTCGCTAAATCCAACTGCTTAAATAAACATAGGAGATCGTCTCCTCCTTCCTTTCTGGCTTTATGTTGATTCTCACGGGTCTCATGATTCTTTCTCGCCGCTTCCATCGGCCCGACGCTTCTCTATTCTTGTTCTTTTAATGTAACATTATGGCAGAATTGGGCATCCACCCGTATATTTCCTTTTCGACGTTGAGTATACCGAATTTCGCCCATGCTACTTGATGTTCTGCCTATGTTAATAAAAAAAAAAGTATATATATATATGGCCAAAATGAGCCCTTTAACTCATTAAAAAATATGGTTTCGATTACGTATAGATGTTTGAAAAATCGTGGGTTTGGTTATTAAAAAAAAAAAAAAAAAAAACGTGCAAACACAGCCCTCGGTGACTCTCTCAATTTAAAGTTTTCATGATAATAAAAAATTGCAATTTTAAAATGACTCGCACGCCAATGGTTTTGTTCAAATATATTGGGATAAGTATCGTTTAGAGTTCTATAAATTGTGTTAATACAACTGAAATGTGCAGAGACAGCCCTTAGCCAGGGCGTAGATTCTTGATAATTTCAAAAAATTGGTCACCACAAGATAAACTTTTGCTTATAAGGTGCCTAAATTCACTAATCTCTAAGACCTTAAAGGTAAAATACGCCCCTGTTTTCAGAGACATTAACATTGCAACTGTTTCTGATCGATTGCTGAGATTTGTGTCAGATAACAAAAGCGTATCTAAATCATTTCTCGAGGGGTGCGGCAACAAATCTAAAAATTTCGAATTTAAATAACTAAATCTACTGCTTTTTTAATTATTCGGCTTGCAAACAAAAAAAAATATAAATTTTATGTAAAAAGACAGGGGCGTACCTAAATTAAGTTTACACTGCAAAAAATATAGTGTAGGTTTACGTAATTTTTCCCACTATTCACTAGCACTTCCCTAGCTATTCCTGCTAGGATTTCATGGGCAAATTCCACCCCTTACTCCTGGTTATTAATACACAGTAGCGGTAATAACCACCACACCATAGAATATAGATAGGTGCTAAATAATTCAAGTGACATCATCCCAGCGAATTAATTAATGAAAATTTCACCTGTTCCGCAGTTAAGATCGGCTTAATTAACCGGCAGACAAGCAGATGACACCCTTAATAACTTAAGACTTAATCATGTTACAGGCTGAATCGGATTCGGGGTTAAATTCAGGCAGATTTGCTTTTAATACGAGTTTAACTGCTTGTTTGTGGAAGTTTTCACGCATAAGTACGTGTTTTTCGGGAATATTGGCATCGATAATATAAAGAAAGTTGGGCGCAGATGAAAGGAAAAAGGAATTTGGTCCTGAAAGGCTCTTGAAAAGTAACCGAACTCCGGACAATAATGGCTATCAATCATGGTGACGCACGATCCTGCCTCCTATACAGTAAGATCCAAGATATTTTGCTTGAAAAAGCATTCAAAATATTGGTGTCTTATAAAGTTTTTACGAAACATCATCAATCACGTTGATAACAAATTATCTACACAGATTTTCATTCCACTTATCTACTTTAAATTGGCCCTTCGCGCACCTCTTGCCCTCAGCAAGTTATTGGGGCGTCGCGACGTACGATCAAGGGACAAAAATCTCAATAGTTATCTTCAGCCAAAAAATCTAACTTTTTGAAAGGGTGATGATTTTTGGAAGATATTTAGGAGAAAATTTTGGCAATAAATGGAAACCAGGGGCGAGTGGCGCCTGCGCTTCAAATTCGGCGTCAAACAAACTTGTAGAGGATTTAGAATTAAAATAAAATCGCTTGACAAAGTATAATACGCTAATAATCTTTAAGAAACATTTTGCAGAAAAGTCCCATACAGAGTGATTCCCTCAACCTGTTCATTGAGAGTTTACTAGAATCTAAAAGTGATACGAATTTTAAATTTTGGAATTGAGTTAACTCCAACGTGTACTATTTTTTTTAATATTTACGACTTCCTGTCACTGTCGGTTTAACTGGAAATAGCTGCCAACTTCTTTATTATAAATTTTTCACCTAGCATATTATTCTATTTATAGATTCTGTTTAATATTTCGAACAAATTTTCTGTGTAGTCTCTTATCTCTAGCTCTTTCCGTTTTCGAGATATCTAACTTTGAATTAAACACATGGCCCAGTAATGACCTATTTTAAAATGACACATTTTCGCAGTCATTAAAGACATAATCTTCATGTTTCGCAGAACGCCGATACAGAATCTTAATTTTCCACTTTTGCTATTTATATGGCTTAGTACTGCACAGGGTGTCCAAAATTCAACTCCTAACGTTTACATTTTTGAAGTTGCCAGAGTCTACTGTTTCACGCTTTAACTTTAAGCAGTGTCAAGAAGACAATGTGATCGTCTATCGAACTGCATCAGGCTTAACTATACTTAATCTAAACCATATTCGAAATAATTAAATTTTATGTGGATCTAGTGATAAATATTGATTCTGGCCAATTTTTACTCTTCGCGCAGGTAATCATCGAAATCAAACGATGCGTCGTCCTATCATAGATGAAAGTCAATCAAAAAATCCAAATTTTATTAAAAAATTTGCCAGAATAAATATGAACTGTTATACTACTACTAGTTCCATGTAAAAAAACGTAATTATTTCGTAAATGGTTTGGAATAGGTGCAGTTTGATAGAGATGGACATAAACTGATACAGTTTGATAGAGAATTACATTCTTTACTTGATACTGCGTAAAGTTATAGAGAGTCGCATTTCAAAAATTTCCTTTTGCAACTTAAAAAGTATGAAAGTCAAGAGCTTAAATTTTGGACACCCTGTGTAACACTAAAACATATAGATAGTAAAAGTGTAAGCTTACGACCATTTATTCACATTCTGCGAATATGGACATTATGTCACTAATACCTGCGGAGATGTGCGATTTTAAAATTGATCATTACGAAGGCACGTTTTTAATTCAAGGTCAAATATCTCAAAAACGATAAGAGCTAGGTATAGGACGTTATGCAGAAAATGGGTCTGAAATATTACGTAGAATCTAAACATAAAGTAGAACACTAGAGGTTCCATCTGAAATAAGCAAGTTGACAGCTATTTCCGGTTAAACCGGAAGTGACAGGAAGCTGAAAATATTTTTTGAAAATAATACTGCTCGAAGTTAGCTGACCCTTCAAATTTTCAAATTTGTGTCACTTTTGGGTCCTAGTAAAGTTTGAATGAACGATTAGGGCGAACAACCCTGGATACGCAAAAAAAACTTAGACCTCCTCTCATGGAAGACAAGAACCAAAACTGACCTGGACCGGTCCCAGTTCGAGTGTATACTATGAATTATCTACCTCTTAATCCTCATGAAATTCCATTTGCTCAGACCAAAATCAATACACGGTCTCAAAAAGCGAAAATTCCACAGTTTTGACTTCTCTCTACATATTGAAATTTTGAAGTCCGCATATATAGATTTAATCTTAATACGGATTCATATTATGAAAACATAATTTCCCATCCCTTAATAGGGTTTCCAAGAGGATGAATATTGACTTTCGCTTGATATTGCGACCGCAAGTGACCTGCACCGGCTTAGAACCGGATTAAAATCCTCGGGGAATATGCGCGAAATCAAATTGAGCTGGGATTGCGGGAATTGTGAGTGCGGCTTCGGAAAAAGTTTCCTTCTGGACCACATACACGTACGTCAGCTTTTAATTGAGAAAATACCATAAAAAGTCGGAAAATTCACCCCTTAAAAACAATAATTATCTGGACCTTATAGTATCCAGGAACGTACCCAAAGAGGGAGCACTTTCTTGCAGTTAAAAGTGCTAAATTGGGAAAAAATGGGAAGGAAAACGGGTTATTCGAGCACGAAACTGTAAATTATGATATAGGGGATGAATTATAGAAAGTGACCAGTATCCAATTTAAGTTCGGTGTGGAAAAGACGGGGCTGGCCCCGTAACGGCTCTCCAGAGGCCCAACTTCATCCCCCATCATTCGAGAACGGGCAACGGGGTTCAGACTCAGCCCCCTCCTCGCACCCCATCGGCGTATTCTGTTGTTTCGAGCCTACTTTTGATGACCAGGCGAAATTTGTGCCACGTTAAAGTGTTAATTACGGTTTCATTTCGAGGTTTATGAGAATTTTCAAATTGAAGATGATGATGAAGAGCAAGATTATCGTTGTGATCTGGAAATCTACTATTAAAGCGACAATACGTAGAATTATGGCAACAAGGAGTATCATAAGATAGAGCTGACAGTCAAACAGCTCTCATACCGATCTTGAGGAATATAAAACGGTTTAGGTTATAAACATTACTCCTTCAGATACCCTATCCTGTAGTTACTTCCTAATTCGTAACTTTCCCTAATGGATTCTAATAGGTTTTTTCTTCGTCAAAGGGCTTGAGAATACAATATGCCTTGGCAGTTATGCTTCATCAGGAAATCTAATGCTTTACAATCGAGATATTTCTAATACCCGTACAGAAGCTAAAGATTTGATTTACCAGGGGAACAAAAAAATTCATTCAATTTTTCTGCCAATCTGAGGCGACATAAGACCTCTTACTATACACGGTGCTACATATACATACGTATAAGACAATATACATATATACTGTCTTTTATAGGGTCTTTGATTCACCGATACGCATTCGAAAGAGGGTGGCAAGTACGATCATTTTGAACATTTTTGACTATGTACAGGGTGTTTAAAGGCGACGCGGCAATAATCAACAGGGTGATTGCTAAAGTCATTTAAAAAAAGTTTCTGTAAACGTGGGCCCGGAAATGTATTGTTTTCAAGATACAGGGTGTTAAATTATTATTTTTTAAAAACGGTTTTTGAAAAGTAATTCAAATATATTTTGACCGATTTTAAAAATGTTAAAAATTATCAACGAATAATGGGAATAATGGAATAAACCCTTGAATTTTTCGAAAATGTTTTTGCATGATAAATCGCCATGCGATAAAATGGTTTATGTTTTTTTTTATCTTGTAACTGATGCAAGATATGATGAAAATTCAAGAGATAAAAAAGTTATATTTTTAATTGCTTCATCTCAAAGAAATATCGAATTGTAATTAATGTTAGTGACGTACAATCTTTTGTCAATAAATTTGGTTAAGGTGTCCCCCCTGATGCAAATGGACATAACAATTTTAATCTAGTTAACGCCAAATCAGCCCCTTATTAGTACAAACAACGTTATCAAAGTTAAAAAAAAATCGGTCAAAAGATATTTGAGTTATTCTTCAAAAACCGTTATTAAAAAAAAAATTAACACTCTGTATTTTGCAAACAATATATTTTCGTAATTATGCTCATAAGAACTTCTTTTCATAACACGATCTGAGAAATCACCCCCTTAAGTACTCCCACGCTTTTTTTAAACACCCTGTATACTATAATACAAAATGTTAGGCATTTCGATATCATAATTTTTCCGAAATTTTATCACATTCACTACTTATTTCCATATAAGTTACAATAAAAATTTATTGAAACATTTGATCTGACTGATATAAACTTGAGTATGTATTTTGTCAAAATCAAATATGTAACGTGATCTGCATATGGAAAGAAATTGTGACTGTAAAATTCCAAAAATGATTGTTTTGAATATCAAACCTCTTATAAGAATGATGCATATGGAAGGATCGTTAAAGTATCTTTAAAAACTTCTCTGACCATTACTCTTTCCAATGATGCATTGAAAGTCCGGCGATTCAATGTTGCATAAGATATTTAATCAAAAAGAGAAAAAAAATGCAGAAAAAATCCATTTGGCGATTATACTATTTACTTCAGATTAATTATCATGCTCGAAATGAGAACCACCGTTTCTGATACAACATCAGCATCTTCATTGCATCTCTGTAATGGTTGCTCAAGGCCTCATTTCAGTCCTCATTGCTTCTGCTGCCCCCTTTATTTTTCGGATGAGATGGTCTCGATCATGAATTTCCTCATTATATGCCGGTGCGTTCATCCGTATCCAGATATAATGGTCGGTTAAGGTCAGATCCGGAGATCTGGCAGGCCATGATATCGGTCCATTTTATCCTATCCATCTTTCAGGAAACTGATTATTTGAAAACTCTCTTATTGTCTTCCGGTAATGAGTGGGACATCCATCGTTTGGAAATATAATTTCCGCTGTTACATCTAAAGGTGCAAAATACTTGATAAGTAGTTTTTTGAAAATTCTAAAAAAATTCCGCCATTTAAATTGTCTGCAAAGCAATTTTTCATCTTCTATATTGACACGCAAGGCAAATCGACAAAACTTCGTTTTCTGGATCGGGTCTCTTTTCTCAAGTGCTTACACGGAGCTGTAGTAACAGATAGTGAAGATAGTGAAAATATATATTTTTTGACACTCTAAGATAATCTTATCTAGAAGTTTGAAAATGTTTACCGCACGTTCATCTCCTCTCACTTTCTGAGTTAAAAATCTACAACAGACCATTTAAGAGTGAATTTCAAAACTCATGATAGCCCTGTCCAAAGGGCATAATGGTCAATTTTACCCACAAATTCGCACATACCGACAGGAAACAACGTTCAATCCGGCTCGAATCCTCACTAATCCACACATCCCCACGAATACGTTCTCCGAAATAAATTCAGCTCCTGTTCAGCCCAATACTTTTCAATTTATCAACATCAAAACTGTATATTTTATTTTCTTTCGAAACTCAAACGAAATGATGGATTCGTCCCCCGGGACCATGGTCACAACATTCAATGACAAATGTTTGCAGAGATGTCGAAACTTTTGCTTTCGGCTCAGAACTTTTTAGCGAAAAATTACAGACAATTGAATTTGCGTATACGTTTTGTAGGAAAGTTCGAGATGTGTGTGGTCAAATAAGTTTTATTTCTGTTGCGACCCCAAGACGTCTCCAGGGAGGTCCGTGTGGGGAGCAATTGTGGACTGTGCTATACAAATTTATATCTTCATAAATAGCGAAATTCAGTAGTATTAACCGATAATATCAGAACGCCGCCAAGCACGCCTCTGACAGAAAAATAATGGTAAATTTTAGTGAAATCTGTAGTTGTTCCAAATTTGAACTCTTTATTAACTGAAAGAGAAATGGCAGAATTGAGTTCAAAAATCTGGGGACGCCCGTGTATTGAGGAGTTTTGCTATGAAGTTCATGCGCATATTTCGTTTAACTTTCAAGATTTTACTTTGTTGTGGTGAAAACCAGAGGTGCAGTTCATACTTATTTAATCCTATTAAAAACTTCGAAGTGCGCCTCGGCAGTTCTGACTAAACGAAAATTGTGAATAATTTTTGCTAATTTCGAACAAAAAAACGAAAAAACCGGTTTAAATTTTTAATATAATTTTTTGGTTTCATTAGTTTAGAGTGAAATTTTTCGTTGTAACTACATAGTTTGTTTCCCTGCAATTATTATTCACAGTTTAGGCCTATTCCCGAAACTTGCAGAATTCAATTTAAAGCAAATCAGAACGACCCCTCTTTGAAATTATTAAGAATTTTTAAGCTGCTTTAACGATTTTGTCCGAATGTCTTGAGAATTTCGAAGAAATATGGAGTGAACTGATCAACACTTTTCCAGAATTTTCGAGATTTCGAATTAACTTGTAGACTGCCTAATCAGTATTATAATGTCGTTTGGAAATAATCCCTTAACTTGAGCCAGAATATTCAAAAATTAGGAAGTCACTGAGTTCCCTCATCCGAGATATTTGAGGATTTCGAAGCCAGAGGCAGCGTCATTTGGACTCTTCGAGGTTATGACTGATACTTCGGCCCAAGTTGATTTAGAATATTTCAAGAATTTTTACTTGATTACCAGTAGAGATTTCAAGTAATGGTCCCTTCTCCAAGAAAAAATGACGGACTTTTTCGTAGCGGGATAAGGTACATCTATGATTTATCTGGTGATAATTAGAGACTATTGGAACTGATTAGAGAAAATTATGTAGAAAGTTCTATTTTCGTGATTTATTTTATTGCAAACATTCTCTATTTGCGGTTGCGCTCTGACTTTTGCGGCGCGGGATTAAACTGGGCCCCTTCTCGTGTGCTTCAACTCTTTTCAGGAGAAAAGGCTATTGGAAAAAATAATAGAGTGAAATTCCAGTGGTGTAGACTGAATTTTTGATATGCAAAAATAATCTAAATATTTAAAAGACCATATTTTTATTCACTCAATATCCCACTAAAGGGAAAACTCAACGAAAAGCAGCAACTTCCGTCTGCGAAACAAAACTTTTGACCCATTAATCTCCTCACATAATCACGTCTATTTGAAAATTCACGTTTGTCCCTACTTTAAAATTCTTCGTGTCCCAGACGTCCCTATTATGCCCGATCTGTCCCCTGAGTGAAACCGAAACGTATTCAAACTGCAATTAAAAATTAAAACTTAATTCTTTCCAAGTTGGACGACATTTTCTCAACTCCGCATTTGACTTTGTAATTGTACGAGTAACTTAATCACATGAACTTTGGAACTCCGAGAAAGTCCGTTCAATATTTGAAAGCGCTTAGAAGCTAAGTGGTGTATTTGAATTCGGCGTTGAGACTCTCTCGCCATTATTTCCCTAAAATAATGTTATACAGAGGAGTATCAAATGAAAGGCCAAATGATAAATATACCTTAGAGGGTCGAAAGAGGAGCACAAGAATAGGCAAAACACAGCAATAAATCCTTTAAATTTGCCTGCGGCCTTCCGAAAAGAAACTGTCGGCCATGAAGAGCCATAAGTTAAGGGTAAAAGTCAGTTGCCAGAAACAAAGAATACGGAATTTCGGAATTTAGAGTAAAAGAGGGACGATCTCTAGCCCTGGAGAGCCTTTGTGACTTGAGTGATTGATAATACCTTGGAGTCCTGGTTAGCAGGAGACGCACTGCTTTAAAATGCAGGTAATGGCATTTGCGTACATTATAAACCCTTCCGAAGGAGGTTAGAAAAGTGCTTGTTCACGAACAGAGATAGAGAGTGAGTGCCGTAAAATAGGGCTTTTTTCCCTAGGGATCACGTGTACATCCCTAGCAGTTACTACGTTCCCTTCCTCCCTTTTTTTAATCACGCCAAATCAAAAACCTGGCTATATTATTGTTTTATGACCTGGCGCGCCCCTAAGAATTAAGTTCTGAAGGGCTGAAGAGTTTAACACAGATAAAAATGAATTACGAAGCCATTTTAAGGATACATACTGGTCCCTAGGAAACCCGAAAACGGTTTACTTATCATTTCACAAAATCCAAAAATCCCCGACTCAATCACAAATCTGAGAGAAAAAAACCTTTAAAATGAAAATCCAGAAGATAAAGTCCATCTTAGCTTTCTTATTCATGTAGAAAAATAGTTTTTAAACGACTCTGGCAAGGAATGCTCTTGCACGTAAGTCTTGAAATAAATCCACACGTGCACACGTGAACATTTCACAAATGCCCATGTGAAATTGAAGATATAGTTAGTAGTTCGGATCTTTGCGTGTGTATCGAATTAGAAAACTCGTACGTATCTAGGCTTTGTGGTAGGAACGTAATATTCAAATAACAAAGACACAGATATAATATGCATGTCTTCTACAGACAAAGACTAACGGGTCTAAATTGATAATGGGAGTATATATGAGTTAAATGAGGATAGTGGTGCGAACGTATGTCTTTGAGTTAGTGATTTGTTTCAACTGCAGCTAAATCAGAGGCGTAACAATAAATTTTAATGATTTCACTATGCTCCATGTAACTATGAAAAATCTTCATAATGTTGATGTTATTTTTTTGGTTTTTATTTCGTAAATTGATAGTTCTTCATCTCCTCATTCTTCACCTACCTTTGTTAAACCAGCTTCTTTCGTTTAAGTCCAAAAACATGACATTTTTGAGATCAAATTTCACGTTGACCTCGAATTAACTTGATGCAGACGATTCGTATTTATGATACTCATGAAAAAATCTAAACTATAAAATATATATTCACCCCCAACTCAGTTCAAACGCCAATTCTTCGCAGATAATTTTTGCTTCCTTGAATATTTTGGTCGCTGCCGTGGGAAGACGCCGTCCTAAAGTAGGTTTGCCACGGCGGGACATTTGGTTTGGTGGAGTGAAAGAGGTGCTTCACGTTAACTTACTTTTTAGAATTCTTTGCAAATAAATCATGCTTCCTAGGATATCTTGGATCAATGCAGTGGATATGCGGAGTGCAGTAAGTGTTCCGCGTGGTTCGGACTGTACAAATTACGTAGATTTCACTCGCTGAATTTGCCCTATTTGGATTCGTATATCTGAAAATGATGAAATTTCAAATCTCACGACTGGTTTTTCTTTACGCCTAACCTCCATTTCCTCGAAGAACTTGAGATGATGCCGTGAGAAGTCCTGTTGCTTCGCAATCAACGTTGCTAATCTCGGATAACACGGAACGATGTCCTGGGGCGTAATACTAAGGTTGTGTTCTCCCATAGTTTCTTTCAAGTAGTATAAAGTCGGAAAACTCGACTATTCAAACTCCATCTGCTCACCCTCACGGTATTGAATTCAAGATGTAAGGGAAAGTATTACATAGGTACATCCAAAACTGACCACTTGAATGTGAATTCCTGTTTCTTTCTCACATATCCAGATTTCCACTTAACAATTTAGAAATCCAGGATAAAAATGAAATTACTCGAATAAAAGGTCAGTTCGTACTATTGCACAAAAGTCACGTTAAAAATGAGCTTATAGGTTTCAACTATTACGCATTAAATCTACTCAGAAAAAGAGAATGTTCTGATTTAAAACCTCCTTTAACTGGAAAAGGACGATTAAATCACAATAAAGGTATTTTTCATGAGGCTACTTGCAGACCTACAATTATGACAAGTTAAACGTCTAACTGAGGTTTCAATAGGTGTTGGTTTAAAAGGCTTATTTCCACGACGAGTTTTCGCCACACCATTGGAGTCCGGTATGCCGTGGGAAGCAGACCCAAGATAATTCAGTTTGACTGCAGTCGGCTTCACTTTAATTTGCCATATCCCGAAATTTGATATATCGACGTTAATGTTTGACTCTGCAATTTTCTCCCATATTGCTCTATGCATTTAGGGAATTGTTGAAAAAAGGGAAAATTGACACGAACATGGTATTTTTCGAAAAATATTGCAATGTGACAAAATTAGCCTCTTTTGATGTGGTTTTTTGTCCGTGCCTGAAAAATGTGTCGACTTCAATCTCTCATAATCCATAATGGTGATAAATTTATTACCTGTTCAGACTACTCGGATTGATATTTATCCAGAAAGCCAGGCCTAAAATCGATGTATTTAACTTCTACCCGCTCGTAATAGCAGTTCCAGTATATACATTATTTGAACAATGTGAATTCTATGTTTCAACCTGCTTAACACTCCAACAAAAAAACGCAAAAAACCTCTATAAAGGTTTTTGTTTTAAAAATTTCGGTTCGAGGTGAAATTCCCAGGCAGATCCTCCTTCGCGGTTTGCCAGGTCCGAGTCCTATGGGATAAGAAGCGGTAGGAGTGGTTTCCAGGCATCTGGAAAGGCGGCGCGTCGGCGTGGACACTCCCAATATCCAAGCTCCAGAGTTACATTTTATAAATGCATATATTTTGTAATTGTCTATTTATATTTAATTATTCGCAAAGTTTAGTCCTGACAAATATGACTTTAATTATTTCTGACTGAATACCTTTTTTCGTATTAGTGTGGTTGTTGGAGCCTTCGGGAATTGCATCGAGTTTTTGCCAGATTTCCCAGTAATGCTTGCGACTCTGGATGTAAATTTGATGGTTTTGTTTTCTCTTTTAGTTGTTAAAATAACGTAGTTAGTTTCTCCCTCAAATCTGGACAGAATATATTAGTAAGTTCCCGTTGAGGAGCTTCTGAAGTTTCCTGTTAAACCTAGACAGATGTATTTATAGTAGTTGAACTTGGAACCTGATTAATCAAAACCTGTAATAAGTTTAGTTAGGTAGTTTACATAAACTAAAATAAATTGACCTGTGAGGGATTCTTTTTGACACGTCTTAAAACTCTAGATTATTAAAGATACATTTGCGAGAAAAACTCTCAAAACCTCACTAATCAAATTCAGAAATAAAGCAACTGAATTAGTAAGGTAGAAATAGGATGTTATTATCTGTAAACAAATTAATTTCTATTTGAAAATTTTAATAAGTTCTGATTTCTTTTAAATCTTAAGGTAATAAGCATATGCATTGTATAGTCTCAAAACCTCGCTAATGAGGGCTAACTCTAAAATTAAAAGATTACTAAGTAAGTTACTTAAATTTGTAAAAATTAATAATAATAGAGTGTATTAGTGGTTTTTTTTATATTTCTCAATTTTTCTGTATATATTAGCGTGACAAATGCTCAATAATTCACTCATTAATACCAGGACCAAAACACATGAAGTAGTGTGGCGAATTTATTCTAAAATAAATAAAAAATTCCCTATGAGCAATTAAAAATAGAAATTCACAACAAGTAACGTTCTTCGCCACTGAGTTTTGCGTAAAATTTGAATTAAAGGTGTCTACTAAGGTTTAAGAAAATATCGACTAATTACCGAAAAAGCAGTGCAGTACCAAGAAATTTACAAAAACACTATATATTTAGTTTGCATCCCAAACAATTAAAAATATACATTAGACAAGAACTTCACGCGTTACGCCACTGATTTTTACATACAATCAAAGTTACGTGTCTATAGTAAATTCCTTAAAAATGTTCAAAAAATGGACTTATGCTTTTAGGGCAGGGTTATCAAAATATTAGGAGATATTTTTTCGATGTCTATGAATAAGTTTTCTTTCAAAAGTGTTTGAATTTTCTTCTTAGTTTGTACGTGATGTACTTACACATCGAGGACGCCGCTGTGCTATTAATAAAGCAGTTTATATAAAATTCTATAAACTTATTAGATTACTCATTTCCACACTAATCCAAACCTGGATTGAAGTAACTAAACAATAAATATATTTATGTAAATTTATGTAAGTTAATCTGGGTTAAGTATATTAGTAAGGGTTTAAGTATATTAGTAAGGGTTTAAGTATATTAGTAAGGGTTTAAGTATATTAGTAAGGGTTTAAGTACATTATTAGTAATTTTTTTTCAGAAACATTTCAGCTTCCAACTTGTCTGTTGAAAATCTATTTATATATCATAAAATGAAGCTACAGAATTAGTGAGGATGGTAAAATAAATCCATGTAAGTTAATCCAGGTTCAGTATATTAGTAAGGGGTACAGTATATTAGTAAGTTCTCTTCGGAAACATAAAATTACGAAATTAGTAAGGATGTTTATTTAAAACGGCATAGATAATGAATGAATTACCGGTTAGAAATATACTAAAACTTCGGTAAGTTTTCTTTGGTCAATTTCAACGTGCAGCAAAATGCATATTGAGTAACATAAACTTCGAGAGCCCTAAAATCGAAGAGCAATAATTGTTCAGATTGTCAATTAGCAATGGGACTGTAACAGGGTACAATTGGGGTGCATCCAGACGGATGCGACGTCATTGCAATGATTAGTGTGGCCTATTGTCTCATGACAGGTCCTGGGGGATGCTCGTCGACGTCAATTGAGAAGTGCAAATGTTGAATTTTAATGCCTTAGACGTGAAACCATCCAATAGTGACGTTTACAGTCAACGGTTTAATAGAAAGAATCAATTTACTCGATTGAACCACCACAAATGTCTTAATTTTCTCCTGAACTTTACCTGGAAAACTCGTGGATAAACACAACTCCCTCATCCCTCTGGGATTTGGTAGAGCTTTATAGAGCAAACGAAATACGAAAACACCAACAGTAAACTTTTAATTTTTATTTCCCGACGAGTCGAACTGAAAATTATTTGCTTTCCGGCATGATTTCCCTGGGAAATTCCTTTCCTCAGGAGCCAATAAAAATGCCGGAATCAGATCCGCTCGCCATCTATATCCGGTCTTATTGATATGGCCTGCGCTGACCGTAAACACCGGATGTGACGACTTTCGAGGTGAATTGTAAAAAGCATTTTACGTCAGCTGTGTTCTTGAATTCCTTAATGTTGGTAAAATTATGTTCATGGTTTAAGTGAGGCACAGTTGAGAGGATCACTGCTCAATATGGGACCTACCTCAGCTTTTCAACAATACTAGAGAACCTGTATGTTTTAATGCGGCGCAGTCGGTAGGATCGCCGAAATCGTTAAATCTGTTCTTTCAACCCAATCCGATAATATTTTGTTATTGCTGCATTTAGCTTTGAATAACAATACTGGAACACAGCATTCGACTTTTTTGGCGACTCATCCCTAACAATAAAATATTCAGGACCAGCTTTAGGGACTCGTATTTTTTATTGGCTCCTTCGGACTGCGCCCCACATTTTCGATGAGCCTTAATGCTTTATGGAGGAAAGGGTGATTTTTGTCAAATAAAACTACCTCTGAATGGACTTATTCCTTGTAATTTCCTTTGGGCACAAATTTGTTTGCAAGAAGACATGAATGAGGCAATGAAAATCCGCTCTCAGACATATCAACATCCCTTCCACGTTCAGTCGGAATCGAATAACGTTTTAAATGAAGTGATGCTCGAATTGGCCAGTTCAAACTGCTTGAAAATCACCGATTTGGCTTTCAGAATGTTCTCCACGTTATCCGAAATAACACCCTGGGGCCTGATTTCGGAGTAAAGGCACGCACTTCCTTATTGGCTACTGAAATGTTGCAGTTTTTTTAGATTAGGCCCAGTTTACGTTATCCAGATAATTATTCCTCACCTCTTTTTCGTGGATAATGCACACCGCCTTCAAATTTCGTGAATCTAGACGTTGACGTATGTCTCTAATGCTGTTTTAAATCGAGCCACTTTTGATGGAAAATCGTTCAGTGCGTGTAAAAAACGAGCTTCACTCCCTTGTGGGTTCGTTCTTGTCGCGGTGCTTTTATGTGGAAAGCTCTAAAATACATTATTGTAGTGATAGTCTGCAGCTTTCCTTCTAAATCAAATATCCGGACAGACGATAATATGCACGTCGTTCCAGGAGAATAATCTTTTAATATTTCTGGCAAAGACGGAGGCATGAAGTCTTCCTTCTACAGTTCAGACTATTACGTAGTCTTGATTTTATAAAACAAGCAAAATGAGCACTAACGAATAGAGTTACTATGAGTTTCTCTAAAATTTGTGGTCGTTGTTTCATTTAAACCTCATGTATCATAGAGCAAAAAATGATATATTAGGTTCATGCCGATAGCTCGATAATTTCTTATTACGAATAATTTGGACAAATCATGCCGCCCTGGGGAACAGAGATGGAAATAGTAAAGGACAGCTTGTAATAGTCCTGTCGGACGATGTCGCCTTATACAGGCAGTTTAATGAGCATAACCATAAAGAGTTACGAAATTTCCTTGAATTTGCCGCAGTTTTTTAAGTTTGAACTATCATCCAGTCCACTCGACCACAGTCAAAAATTCAATTTTTTTGGACGTCAAAAGACACTCCGCATCGTTCACATCCAAAGAAAAAACGAGAGATTATCCAAAGTGCATAATAATTCCTCAAGAGCTGTTAAACTGGACTATCATGTAATGAGCAAAAAAGGGTGAAGCTTAAAGGACTGTTATGTAACCCATAAATGCAGATACAATTATTTTATGTAACCCTAATTTCTTATGGCGATTTGGACTATTATGTGTTCCAGCTGAATATAATAAGACCTTTCGCGTAAAGACCTTAGACTATACAAACTCGCAAAATTAATTAAAGTTAGTCATTAACAAGTAAAGATATTCAATCCTTTTAAGACAAATTCCTCTAATATCTGCAGCAGTTGTGTATGGAGTTTATTGGACTACCACGCTTTCTTACCAAGTAGAATTTGTAATTTACATACAGCGCTTGTAAAAAGTACTGCAACCCGATATTTTTAAAAAACATTTAAACCCGTATAATTTTATAAAATAAAGGCGTTCAGTGCATTATTTTCGAAATTCAAAATTTTCATCCCCATCCAGCTGCCCCTACTAACTTTTTATTTTCAAATGGAATGATTCCCATTTTAGTATATCAAATAAATGGTAATTCAATTTGGGATAAAGCGGTATGCTCAAAGGTAAAATTAGATCTACAGCTTCCTTAAAATATAAAATTATTCGATTCAAGACAAAGTAACTCACTATTATATCAAATAAAATTGAAATTCTTACAACAATGCTCAAATTAGGCTCCAGGAACAATGTGACAATGACTTAGTCGTTCCTCGAACTCCGTTGTATAATCATCCAATGATGCCTCTGTTATTAATTCTAACAAGTAAATCATCTAAACTTTGTGGTCCATTTTTGTAAATAAAATCTTTTAAGTTACTATATTAAAAAAAAATCAAGAAGCGTAAGATCTGGAGATCGTGGGGGCCATTCTATTGCGCCCCTTTACCGATTCATCTTCTAGAGAAAATCTCATCAAGATACTCTTTTTAAAGCCACAGTATAATGTGGTGGGGCACAATATTACTGGAACCATATATTATTGGTACTTGTTCCACATTTTCTCCAGGAAAGATTGCGGAGATTGATGGAAGTATTGACTTCGTTTTGCAACAAATGCAAGTATGATGTATCGTTTAAGTTCCTCTTTATGAAAAATGGACAAATGACTTGACGATCGATTATGTCCATCCATACATTGACTGTACGACTCATTAAATTAGTGAGGCGCTTTTGACTGAATTTGAATTTAAAAGTGCGATTATCATGTGTTCTTGAGATATGAATTTGTAAGTTGTGATTGAAGTTTTGAGTTAATCCGCTATATTTAGAGGTTCAAACTTACATAGTTTTTCATGCGAGGCTTCGTCAATTTAGGTTTAATTCCGTAAAAAATTCCGTAAAAAGTGAACTACAAATTCATTTCGTGGAAACTTCGCTGGGGCAGAACCAAAATTGATATAAATTGGAGGTTCAATGTAGATTTAAATTTTCCTTGAGTGGTTACCCAATTGGCTTATGCAATCTCTCAAAATTACTTTGTCCTGTAGTTACTTTAGAACACTATAGAATAAAGGAAGGAGAGGCATTGTCGCAACATCACGAAAAGGGACATTTTCACCTTATGTCTAGGAATAAGAGATGAGATCCATTCGCTACTACTTTAGGGGAGTGCGAAGTGCTGTGTTATGTAAATGTATTTGTTATGCTAAAATGACATCTGTAACGTGAGGAAAGTAGCTCGATTCCGATACAAATGGAATCCCTTTCCAAATAAAATTGCACTTTAGTATCCATTTCTAGTAATTTTAAACTTAGACGCGATTAGTATTCTCCGTTATATCTCTGGATAAATTTATTCTGTAAACATTCCTTATTCCATCTAAAGGAGGAAATTGATCATAATCCATCTGCCGCTGCCTTGTTTGTTCTCGGACAAATGATTTATGGAAAATATTACGAAGACTCAAGAAGTAACGGCCCGACTATTCCCCCAAGTCCCAGCCAATGCTTTTCCCGTTTTCCCGGATTCCTGCGGGAATCGAGAGTTTGACCACGAACGGAAGGTGCATTGCGAATTTCTTCCTACAAGAAAAATTGTATTTATGACTTTTCCATTCGGCGCTATTCTGCTGAGTTTTAAATTGAACAACCAATCACGAGGCAAAAAGATGTCTGAAGTGAACAAAATCTTCTTTCTTCTTGCACCAGAGCATTCAAGTACTATATGGAAAATAGAGTATTTCAATAAAAAAAAAAGGGGGTCAGACCAACCTAAAATGTCTCATACGACCTCTAATTAATTTACTGTAAAAATGACTTTAAAGGGAACAAACGCCCCTGTTTTTTATTAACGCATTGGACATGCAACTGCTGTTCGCATTAATGGGAATTTGCGAGTTTTATTTGAGAAAACTGAGGTACATCTGACTGAAATCTAAAAGGGTGGAACCACCCTAAAGCTTCGCTTATTAAAGACCTTACTCTTTAGTTTCATAAGCGGCGTAAAAGATAAGTTGCGCCCCTGTCTTTAACGTGTTAAACGCCGCAACTGTTCTTTGTATTATCTGGAAATTGGCAGTTGGTTTCATATGAGAAATAAAGAAAAAAGAACAAAAAACATAAACAAAAACAAACAAAAAAACAAATACGTCAAATATAGAAGCATGTAACCACGTAAATAAAAACACATTAAATGTAAGTTATGCCGCTGGTTGTTCCAGATTCATCCAGGAATTTGTCTTTAAAACCTTTGTGGTTCACATGATGATTCATCGAAAAGCAGTGTCGTGACATAAACATCTACAAGTGCTACCCCACTTATTTATGAATTTAATGTCCAATACTCATAAATATGCAGGGTGTTTCATGATAGTGCGTGAATAGTGCAGGAGGTAAATCTATTGATGATTTGAAGAAAAAACGTTCACATAAACAGAGATCCGTTTTCGCTTCCTCTCTGGAAACCAAGATGGTGAAAATGTTTAATTTCATTTTTGCCATGCTATCATGAAACACCCTGTATGAACGCGAAAAAACACAAGTTACGCCACTGTTTTTTATTTCTTGTCCTGCAGAAATTATTTTGTGATTATTGGTGGTTGATTAAAGCATTTAAAACCGGTTTAATTTTCATAGGTTTATCTGTGACAATGACAAGTATACAGAGGCGCAGCAACATTACATCTTCCTTACATAAGAAAAACTCTAATTACCATCATTTATCAAAATTCTTTTCCATTCGGCGTCCTTCTGCTAAGTTTTAAATTGAATAAACAATCACGAGCCAAAAAGAAGTCCAAAGTGAAATAATTCCGCCAAAAGTTCGTTCTTCCTCATACACCAGAGCGCGTATCAAATCGTTTAAATATTTAAAAGAGGGTGAAATTCATCCGGTAAAATCCATTGAAAAGCCTGTTTTCCCATTCATTCCTTGCAAAACACGGTGCTGGAAAATCCATTTCCAGAAAATATATTATCAGTTACGCCTTGCTTCTCTGTAGTTGTTTGGCATTTTTAAATTTGCTCCTACGTTTTTCTTGTACCTTGTAAATAAAAGAACAGCCAAGGTAAGTTGAATAAATTTTTGACTCGAAAGAGGGGAGAATATAAGGTTTGAAATGAGTTTATTTGGGGCATTGTTGGCGTCAAAGCCCCTTCTCAAATAATTGCTTTAGATATTCTTTCTCCGTTACCTACATATTTAGGAATTAAATTCTCAATAGACGCCAAAACCTCCTTTTTTATTTCTTTAAATTCGATGATAGTTCCTTTGCACACGCACCCTTTTTTCATTACAATTAAATTCCTCTGCCCTGCATCCCTCTGGGCTAATTTCGAATGGAAATTAACAAATTCAAATAAATGAATGAAGCTTTATCAGAATGTACGGAAGTCATTCAGAATGACCACCATCAGCTAGGATACACGAATTTGAGCTTTTTCTAAGAGATTGCCGAACAGTTTCAGAAAAACTAAGATTATTTCTTGTCGATTTGACACACCAATTACCCGATTTCTTAAGACATCTTGATTTTCTCACGGAATAGCTCGAAGTAAAGACTTTAAACGTCTCCAAGAAAAAAATCTAATGGATTCAAACCCGAAGAGTCAGGAGGCCATATACAGGATATTATATACGGGGCCAAATTCGAGGGACAATTCTTTGGGTGATCTTAGACGAAAAGGTTATGAAAACGTAGGTTCGGCACATCTTCGTTTTCAAGATACAGGGTGAAACACTTTATTTCAAAAATCGCTACATTCTGAAAAAACTACTAGGTAACTAGGAAACGCAAACTAATGTGATGTTAACACTTGGTGAGAGCTTTTAATGCGATTGAAAGAAATTTTTTAAGTTGAAAATTGTTTCTTTCCGTTTGCTATTGGTGTACATAAGGGAAAGCCGAAATATTCAGAAAAGTCAAACAAGGAAAACGCTTTATTAGAGCTCCACTTAAACCAATGATATAAATTTTTTTTAGCAAAAACACTTTTATCAATAAGCAACACGAAACTTACAATAGTTGCTGAAAATCGTCTCCTTCAACTACAATGCAAGCAATAGTCTCTCTTAACGTTAATTTCCGAACACATTGAAATATGTCCGGCCTATATCTTATCTGATTACTGATTACTGATTACTGATAAGTGAATTTTTCTCGAATGTTGACGAGAGTTGTATAAACGAACCAAATACCCCCCAAAAAAAAATCTAACGGATTTAGATCCGGTGATCCGGGTGGACATGGTTTTGATTAATACGAAAAAAATATAAAAGTTTTAACAAAGTCAGTGGCGCTCAAACAACAATAATAACCATAAATAGCAGTGCCAAATTTCAACAGAGTCAGTTAAAGGATTATGCACATTTTTATGAATAAACGATTTTTTAAAGAAAAGTTTGACACCTAGTATGTTTAGAATGAAGAATCACCGGACTAATATTTACATAAACTTCTCGTCTTTGATTCAGTCAAAGAACCATCCCTTAAACTGAAATAACACTTTGTTTAGGTAAAGATCGCCAGGACCAATCCAGCAGTATTTTGACCTGTTCCATGGGCGAGTACCTGGAGTACTGGAACTAACAATGATATACCTAAAAGACACACTGCAATATTGTTGTTAAACAACAGAAAATTTGAATGAAATTGGCATAAGCGTTTAGAACAAAATTCTCTTTACCCCCATATGTGTAATATATGTCATCCAGCTGGATGTGGATTGAGCCCAAATTCTAAACATACGCTCAAAATGCCCTTTAAATAAGAACGATGGAGGAAGATATCGATACCAAGGACAATCTGGCCACATTTTTACCACTCCCGGCCCCTTTATAAACATCTGCGACAGGTTTTTTTAAGAGATGGTCCAATAATTTATACTGACAATAGGCCTAATCAATGCCCATCCACCAGCTCTTAAGGGTAGGTGCTGCGGGCCTACTAATGTCGCGCACAGGCCAGAAAAACACAAGCGTAAAAAATGTCCAATGCCACAAATGCTCCCATATAGTGAAACATAGCTTCTGAATATTCTATGTACAGAGTACATAAATTAGCTACATTCTGAAGTGTAATTTTTGTCTATAGGAAAATGTGATTTCGACTTCGGCCGATGGTATAGTAGGGTTACTTCATTCACTCTTGTCAGCCACTTAGTTACGTCGGTTAGACGAAACGACGGCCGCGTGAATAATTAGAATGATAATGGCCAAATAAAAAGAGAGTCTGCAAACAAGCTTTCAAGGGGTGGAAAAGGACGGAGGCTCACCCCCCTGAAGCAGCATTCGGTCTGTCAGGGGGTGGTCTGACAAATCTGTTTAGGCATAATTTCAAGAACTAAAGTAGAGTTTTTGTTGTATTTTTTTTGTATCTTGATATCTCAGATATCGCCAGTTCTATGGGAAAACGAAAAAGAGAGTGATAAATCAAATAAAAAAGTTAAAATTTTTTAATCTATTTTGTGGCCATTCTCCGACTGCCATTTCGCACTGCAAATAAGTCGAGAGCCCGTAGAGCCGGAAATGCAGCTTCGAGACCCTCCGAAGTCCGACGTTTCGACGCCGAACTCCGTCCATCATCAGAACTTCGCGGCCGGACACGATTGCGTAGACTTTAAAATTTCCTTCCTTATTTTTTACTGAGACAACTATTGCTGGGCATAAAATGTGTCGAAAAGGTACCTAAACCAATTTAGGCCGCGGCAGCTCGCCGGACATGTTTCACTTCAATAAGACCGACTTAACGGCAATTTTACTTCCTTGCTGATTTCGGCAATGAGAAAAACATTCTTCAACGGTGGTCGATGAATCTGACAAATTAGGACTTGACATCCGAAATAAGATGAAACGCGGCGGCTGAACCCAAAAGAAAAAGGTTCGATTTTTGGTGAGGCATTCGGTTACCGTTTCTGTAATAAAGACACAACTAAAAAGATTGACACTTTCGGCATAACTCCTGAGTTTTTATTACTCCTTCGATCCAGTTGATTGCGAACCATTCAGGTATAACCCCACGTAAATACTGTGGGGAGAAAAATGAGCCGAAAATTTCAAATATTGCAATAATTCTCTTTCTATCGATGAGATAAATTATCTTCGGACGCACCAAGGTCATAAATAAAAGCCAATTGGTTTACGTGTACGTTTTGAATGGACAAGTGCAGCCTAATCGTAATTCGTCCTGTGGGACTCTGGATGCATGCTGAGCTATAATAACTCTCTGGTTGCATATATCCTGTAACTGACTGCAGGGCAATTGCTTCATTGTGTCGGTCGAAGGGCGAATTATGGGTTCCGTATCTTTGATATCGTGTATGTCAGTCAATAATACTCATTTATTTGACAAGGTTAGAAAAATGAAACATTCACGTCTGTAGCGGCATCCGTAGCCGGATCATAGACGAGGCTATGATGCTAGGAAATTCAGAGCAAGGCAGATTCCCAATGTGCCCCCACGAGCCTTACCTACGAGGGTAGTTCCAAAGGTACCCGACCTGACATATACATGGCGATTTTTTGTTTAAAATTTGCCTGTGTTACAAATGTTTGACCTTAAAAAGCTTATGTCTAAAATTTGAGGGTGCTGGGATTGGAGCTATTCTTAGTGAAAGCTTTTAAAATATTTTGCGAACATTGAAAAAATCGGTCATCGATACGTGAATTAATACTTTCATTCAAAAGGTCTGAGTCGATTCGACATCAAAGCGGAGACAGGTTCTACTTCGGGAGAATCTGGTCCTTCGTTAACAACTGCAAAATACTGGATGGTAAAATTTAAACGCGACGGTGCGACCCGTTAAGACAAATTACGCAGTGGTCGGCCCGACGACACTCCGGATCCGACCGCTCCAGATATTGTGGTCAAAATCCACAAAAACGTACTGGAAGAACGTCGACTAAAATTGCGCAAGTAGCACACATGACCAGCGTTTCAAAAAGTACTATTCATCGCATTTTGACCGAAAATTCCAAAATGCGAGACAGGTGTACGCAAGATGAACAAAAACAGTGCCATGAGGAGGTTTCAGAGGAGTGTTTGACAAAGTTTCGTAATAATAAACTCGAGTTTTTGCTTCGATTCATAACCGTGGATGAAACGTGTTTCCATAGTTTCATACCTTGAAGGAAAGAGCAGTCAAAACGATAGGCCTTAAGGGGAGAATCGTCCACAAAGAAAGCGAAAAGTTTTCCATCTGCAGGAAAGGTGATGGCGTCAGTTTTTTGGGACGCACGTGGGATAATTTTTATTGACTTTCCCGAAAGGAAAAACAATAAACAGAGCATATTATACAAACTTACAATGTTTGAGCGAAGAAATTAGGAAAAAGCAACCACATTTGGCGAAAAATAAAATCTAGTTTCATCAAGACAATGCACCAGTCCATAATTCCGTCATCGCGATTGCCACCATCCATAAACCTGATTTGGAACTTTTTCCTCATCCACCCTATTCGCCCAATTTAGCCCCCTCAGATTATTTTCTATTTCCAAACTTGAAGCGATGGCTCGATGGAAAGATATTTGCCAATAATGAAGAGGTGGAGTTCGAGGTTGATGCCTGATTTGAAATATTCTTACTATAAACAGAGTATAGAAGCCAGAGAGCATCGCTGGGAAAAGTGTGCCAATCTCAACGGAGACTATGTTGAGAAATAGTTTAATATTCTCAATTTTACTAACCGCTAGGTAGAGTACTTTTGAGATTATCCTGGTAATTTCGATGGAACTATAAATTATTCGAAATTTTTCAATATACCCTAAAGCATCAGGATCTTTCCTAGATTTGTCCAGATTCCAGCAAAAGATATATGTTTTTTTTTACCACGATATCGTCGCATAAAAAGGATCGAATATGAGTTGAATGTGTAAAGGAGGTTCTAATGAATTTTGAACTGTTTTGAAATCTTGCAAATTTCACGAAATTTCGGAATTCTTCACAGATTTCGCGAGCCTCTTGAAGATAGTCGAATTTGCAACGTATTATCCAGAATTTCTAGGGATACAGAGAATTATATTAACTAAATATTCTACAGTTTTTGCTACAGTTTTCAATATAACTTTTAAGTGTTGGCAATTTCTCAGTATATTTCAAAACATGAGGAATCTTCCTAGATTTGTTTCTTCCATTAGATTTATTTCGGAGATGATCCGAATAAAAAGCAAAATCTTCTAAGAATTTCGTAATCTAAAAAGACTTTTAACGAACTTTACAAATTTAACCACTTTCCATAAATTTTATAATTTTCTTGAAAACTGCTGAATTTTCAGTTTTATCCAGACGTTGCAGAATGAGTCTGATATGCTTCAAGGTTGGAAGGCTTCTCAATCAATCGCCGAGGATTAAGTGTGTTAGTTTCTTTAATAATTCGAAAGATATCTTATATCTTATGGATGTCTTATGATTCAAGAAAAGGGTGAAATCGTTTATAAATCGCGCAGGATATGCTGATATAGAACTGGTTAAATCAACTAAATTGAAGAAAAATCTAGAAATTTCTGGTATCTGTCGCAAGTGGTACTTAATTTTCTCTTTTGAGTCATTAAAATGTCATTTTGTCAAAAGTATTACCAGAAAAAAGTAACAACGTCATTTCCCTATCATTATCGATGCGGTTTAAATATACGCAAGTTCGCCAAATTTCACTGAACATAACTGATTTGTTCCAACAGAAAGGTAACCTCATTTCGGAATGTTAGAAACAATTGGAAATACACATGAATTCACTTTACCTTGCGATCACTGTGAATGTGAACTGTGAATACACCGCGCTTTGAACTGAATAGACTAAAGTTCTGAGGCCGGTGGAATCTTCTATGATAAATCTATGTTCGGTGCCGCTATTAGGTGCATCGACTCTCTCTAGAGAACTAATCTCAGTTAACCTCATTTCAAACGAACCGCCTTATTTGCCTTAAAAATTCAGCAACTCAGAAGATCTCAAGTTAGCACAGCCGTACTTGGGGCCCCCGAAAGTTTGCTTAAATTTTTATGGCCCTATAAAAAGTTCCGAGGCCCCTTGGAAGAACCTAAGTGAAAAAAGAAACAATAAACAGTGTTTCTTATGTTCTCCGGGATTGCCTTATTAATTAATGCATTCAAAGAGCCCTTAAGGGATCGATGGAGTCACAGGGTGTTTTAAAATTAATGCGCTTATTTGTCACTCCCCGGGAGTTTGCCTTTATTACGTTTTGTTTCCTCTTAAACCCAGGGGCGTTTCATGCCCCACGTTTTTATCAAAGTCGACCTACATAAAAAACACTATATTAGAAGAATTAAATTTCTTTAAATTCGCATTGAAAATTATTAATATATTTCTCTCAGTGTAGCAATTGTCATGGTTCGTCATTAATTAGAACGAAGGCCCGACTACGCCACTGACATGCATTTTGGTTTAATCTAAGGGGACGCTAGAGTGTTTGAATACGGTACGAATGACTTAATTGTAAGTCATTTTATAAGTATAATTAGACTGGGAATTCTAAGAAAAACTGTATAACATATCTTGTATTTATCGGGCTTTCCCCAACCAAGGAATGATGGATATGTTTTCGAAATGGAGCTTTCCGAACCATAAATTTTATAAAAAGTCTTGGTGGCATGTAATATAGCTCTAAGGGCCGATTACACGTAAGAGCGTAGGGGATCCCTTATTAGGATCATCTTTCAATTAGCTAAAATGATTGAGAACTCCAGAGTCTGGTTACCGTTGCCGATATGTTTTAGCACGGTTGGAATTTTTGATCGATGAGAGAAATCGAAAGAGGGAGATATCGAGAATAAGCTTAGAGTAACAGAGTGTTCCAAGGTAGAGCTGCATAGAGGAATTTTGAGAGAGCCATCGCTGAGTTCATCAGTGAGACGAACGTTCGAAGGTCGTAATGTGTTTAATAGAGTCGAAGTAAGGAATTTTATCTTAGATGGGGAGCAGGACTTGTATACGCCAATACAGGATAAATTATCAGGAACTGTACATACCTCTACCATGGAACAAGATTACTAAGGGGTATACATCGAATGAGCATTAAAATAAAAAGTTTCTCGCATTTTTTATTGTTATTATACAGAAAGTTTTACACATTTTCTCGAAAAATGGTTTTGTCTATAACTTTGTAATGCTAATTTGCTTTTTTTCATTTTCTGACGAAAGAGTTTATTGTTGTGTATGAATAAAACGATGTATTTAGAATTCAAAAAATCCACGACCGTCTTCAAAAATTTTAATAGGTTTTTTTCCAGACCAAAAAAATCACTCTGTATGCGAGTTTTCGAAAAAGCGTCGTGAAATTCGTTAAAAATGTTAAATGAACTAATAGTTATACCAAATCAACAAATTTGCCACACCCCCTCAATGCATTGTATTATAAAAAGACGATATTTACGAAAATGGTAAAGTTTTAGATATTTGAATATACCTACGGTTCTTATTTTGAATACGCTGCATTTCAAAATCAAATATTATAATTAGTAACGTAACACAAGACTCTGCAATATTTAATAGAATTATAACAGAAAAGTATTACATAAGACGTAAATAACATTTTTAAATTAAAATAACGAGGGAAAAGAAAACTAAAAATTATATTTTTTTCTGTGGTCCAAAAACCGTAGTGTGAGAAAAATGCATTTCTTAAGACGAAATATCCTGTATTTTGTAATGAATACTAATTCTGCATCTTATTATAGGGATTTTTTTGTTATTACAAAGTGTGAAACATTTTAGCGGTTTTTAAGTTAATTCAATTTAAACTAAAAATTGAATGAAAAATAAGCTTCTAAAAATAGTCAATAAATTCAGAAAGTATTAATAGAATCGTTTGAAAAGTTAAAAACCAAGATCGATTGTACTGAAGCATTTTTTTAATTTTCTAGAAATTTTTTACAGGTTGTGGAAAAAAAACTAAATTTACATATATACATATATATTAATATATTAATAATACATAATACATATGTATATCAATAATACATAAAATATATGTGAATTGAAAAATTTTTAGTTTAAAAAGATCGAGTTTGCGGCACTTGAAAGTTTCGATTTTTTTCTCACAGGGTATATAAAATTTCTTAAAAATTAAAAATGTTTTCTAATAGAGCTACCCTTGGTTTTTAACAGGATAAGATTTCAGACAATTCAATTAACACTTCGTAAATTAAGAATTTTCAGAATCTTATTTTTCCTTCGATCTTGACTTTAAATTGAATGAACTCAGTAAATGCTAAAAAAAGTTTAATTTTTTTGTAATATTATAATGTATTTATTTATAATTACCAGCAGAATTAGCATCGGTTACAAAATATACGGGAATATCATTTAATAAAAGGCATTTTTGTCACGCCACAATTTCCTGGTACACCCTGTAACTTCGAAAAAATTGAAAAATTAAAATTGATGAAAAACCGAATGAGTTTAATGTTAAACTTTTTATTCAAAACTACGGTTTTTCAGATATGGTAATGGACCGTTTTACGTGAACCAACCTGTACGTAATTGCGGACAGGGCAACGGGCGAGATGTCTGGCATATAGATTTCCCTAAATTATTAAAAAACAAAAGTTTAGGTTAGTCAAATTAGCCACTCTGCTTCTAAACACAACTAATTCGTCATAACACAAGAATTTCCTTGCACTGACATGACGCATCTCCCAAAGACAAATCGAAGCATTAATCGTATGATAGCATATGATTATTTGTCATTAGAAGCATAAAAAGAAATCCCCTTTTAAAAGACGAGTGGAGCAAACGAAAAACCACTTATACATTGGACTTTATTACACTTTACTCTGACAGGCAGAAGTAAAACTACTGAATTGTTAACAGTAGAAACTGGTGTCGACCGGGGGATTCCCCTAGAGAATTAACCCCTGCAAGGTCCCGATATCGCCTGAAATAACTGAAATAAGATCCGCATCTAACTTCGGATGGGGTTATTTATTTCCAAGAACTTTGATGTAATGTAATTTTGTGGACAAATCATTTTTATTTCTCTGATGAAACTTGTTGTCGCCAAATTACGAGTTTCTCTCATTTCCCATATAATTTTCATTTTTAAATATTTCACGGGAATGGGAACTTTCAAAAGGGACGTCTTCCAGCTGGGTGTCGTATTGTAAATTCTACTTATTTGTCTCCAGCAAGTATTTTTGCTGTTCGAGTGATATATTCCCCTCCGAACGCGGCTTAATTAACTTACTCCATCCGGTAAAAATGGAAAACCTCCCTGGCGAAATTAAAAAGTCCGAGTCCGAAATGAAGCTGTATGTTTTCGTTAGAGGCGACGTCTTTTCGTCAAGGGATGTAATAATGCTCAGTTTTCGCATTGTACCTCATTGTACCGATCAATATTACAGCACGACTCCATCAAGGTTTTTGTAATGCACATCGAATTCTACAATTTACGGTGCTAGATTTTTCAAAAAATTACCGCTCCCAAAATGCTTATAGTGCGCCACTGGTTTTTTAGTCGGGATCGCCTCTATCAGTTTGCTCGAATTCGCAAAATTTTCAGCAGCGCCGAGTGAAAAACACGGGCGTACTGGGTATCGAATTGCACATTCAGTTGCAAGATTTTTTAAAAATTTACTGCGTTCAAAATACGGGTCCGATATTTCAGATCTTCCAAAGAGATTCACTCTATGGACACTCTATAACTGACACAGTCTAAGTCTCCTTCAATACGACACCAGAGGCATACTAAAGAGCTGTTAAAATATTATTTTTGAAGCCTAAATATGCCAATTTAGCGCAATGAGGCCCACGATCCTTTATAGGGTGAAACCTCACATTCCCCTGTTTCCGATTATAAGTCTGTGAATGCCTCTAATGGAAATCTCAGGCACGGCAGCTGTGTTAATCTCTTAAATGACTAGTTTTTCATTAATTACTTTCAGCAGAACGTGTCTGGCTATGTCCATGGTTCTCTAGTCACTTGGTGGTTCCAGAGCACAAAGGAGACGCCAGTGGTTTTCTACAGGGTAAAACCTATAGTCTTTTTTACTTAAGGAAATTTGTAGCTGCCTCAAGTGCTACTCAAAGAGAAGAGTACAATCTAAAATTTTTCACAGTTCACTGATTTTTTCTGACTCTCTTACTCCTTCTTCTCTCAGTGGATTTCTGAGTTGGAAAACCTCTAATACCAAGAAGAATGGAATGGAAAACGAAAATTTTCATCGTGTTTGCAAACACTACCAGCTTTCGCCAAGGGATCCCGTTAATTATGAGATACAAGTCCGGTTGCGACACGGATTCCTCAGGGAGAGTAATGTCGTTCTCGGACGGCGCATCTCGACCGCATTAACGAAGTGTTTATACATGGATGAATGGTGCCGAATGGACGCCTTTAGTTACCAAGAAGGGTTTTAACGCTGTTTTGCTTTATAATGAACTCTAAATTTGTAAAAAAAAACACCTCCAACGGCGCATTGCGAACTACAAGGCTAGAACACTTGTGCTGGAGCTAATGTCAAGAACAAAACATTTCCTCAGATGAGTTTGGATTAGTTCGGATGGTGGTAAAATTTCTGCAGATTCACTACTAAGCTGCAGCTTACGCTTAGCAAATTGACAATTTTTTACCACGTGTAATTCCAGATTTGTGGATTTTCAAAATCTTATTTGGGTAACGTGAATTCAAAGGTGAAAACCGCAACCGCCCACGCCACTGACGTAAATCTAATAACGCCAGAATTTTTTCACATACATAAAGGACCAATGTCCCGCATAAATCCATTAAAAATTAAAGGAAATATTTTTCATGGAAATTCTGAATCACGTCAAACATCGTTTTTAGTTGTGTATTTTTTGACGTAGCAGACGTGAATACAGGATTGCCCATTTAGTAGATAAATGTACTTCTGCAGTTTTTTCTTCTAGAATTTCATGTGTATTATGACGTTTTTGAGTTCTTTGAGAAGGTTTGAATATATTTCATTGACATACCCATATAATAAGAATAATACAGTTATTGAATTGGATAAAGGGAGCAATTACAATGGCCTGCTAGACCGCCTGACCTCACCCATACGGAGTTTTTTCATGGGGTTATCTCAAACACAGGGTGTATTTAAATAAGCCCAAGAATATAGAAGAGTTAACAAATAAAATTGCTCAAGAAGTTTAACAAACACCTTCTCCAAGTATTAGAAAAGTTTTTAAGAAATTTGAATTTCGGCTTGTCCACTGTCAGGAGGTCAGCACGGCACAATTCGATCCTTTATTGCAGTACATTAGACTAAAGTAGTTTATATTGTTATTTTGTAAGTATTAATAGCTTTATCATTATTTCTATTTTTTGCACTTGTTTTCGAAACCTGTTGAATTTAGAAATAGGTATGTTACATGAAATTCAGAATGTCCCAAATAATTCAAAAATTCCATAATATACGTGGAGTTCCATACGAAAAAAATGAAAACGTCTATTTATCCACAACATGGGTGACTCTGTATACATGTCTGTTACGTCGACAATGCACAACTAAAGACAATATTTGACGTGTTCTAGCATTTTCAATTTTACTTGCTTTCAATTTTTAACGAATTCATTCGGGACTTGTAGCCCTCTATGAATACAGATTTAACTAGAGCTCGAATTTGGTAAAATTTCAATTTTTTACGAACATTTTTAGAAACCTTTAAAAACCGGCCCCTTAACCGTTGAAACGGTTTCTGAAGAACATCATTCTAAAGGCACCTAAAATAGTTATAGCAGATAGTTCATATTAGACTCTGAAGGATTCTTTATAGCCTTTTTCAATTAATAAAACTTAAATCGTTAGTTGAATATCCGACCACTCCTGGTAGATAAAAAGGTTCTTAGACTAGCAAATCATGATGCATATTCATTAATTCCATATTTGAGTGTGTCGATATATGACCGCGGAATCCCTATCGGACACACCTCGAGTGTCAGTGTAATTAGCGTTTTGGGTGTGGTCGGTATTAAGGCACAAAATATCGCTTTTAATTAATAAAAAAAGACCTGAATGTGCCCTTATCAGAACGTGACATCGCGGTCTATAAACAATGCCGAAATTGGGCGCCCGAAAAGGAAACGGTGTCAAATTATTCAAGGGGCACGTAATCGTAAATTACCGCATTATTAGCGATCTAATAACGCAGCAAAGTGATGTGCCGAAAAAGTTAGATAAACAAGGCCACATCATCACAAAAACATCTTAGAATGCCTCAGAACTTGCAATAGCAGATCTACAGCCACACCGTTGATTTATAGAGCATCAAAACTGACTATCTAATTTCCCATCTAAATTCACCCTTTAATCTGATACTTCACGAAATTACACAGAAGGGCATACCGATGACAGGAAATCGTACCGTGCCTATTAATAACCATATAAACCTTATCTTATATGGGCAAAGG
Organism: Euwallacea fornicatus; assembly: GCF_040115645.1. Taxonomy (NCBI): domain Eukaryota; kingdom Metazoa; phylum Arthropoda; class Insecta; order Coleoptera; family Curculionidae; genus Euwallacea; species Euwallacea fornicatus. Next base: position 1,902,321 of record NC_089559.1, on the reverse strand, counting down.
GTGTGAATATTTCTACCTCTATTAATGGATATGGACGGTCAGCTTAGCGCACCCTTAGTATGGAGGTCTTCCAATAATTGATAATTTTATAAAGTAGAATAGGTAGGCTTAAGGGTATGTTCTTTAGAAGATAGAAAATGTTTTAGGAGGGCTTTGAGAATCTTGACTCAAAACGGACGATGGTTGAGAAGATGAGTATACAATGACAGTCCTAGAAGTACCCGACTTGACATATAGGTGGCGATTTTTTTGCTAGAAATTTGCTTATATTACAAATACCTAACCTTAAAAAGCTCATGTGTAAGGTTTGAGCATGCTGCATTGATTTATTTTTCTTTCGGAGCCGCTTTTAGTGAACACTTTCAGAGATTTTTTTGAACATGGAAAAAATTGATAATCGGTACATGATTCGATACTTTTATTTGAAAGGTCCATCCAATATCAAAGCAGGGTCAGATTCTACTCTGGAGGAATCTGGTCCTCTGTTACCAACTGTAAAATATTAGATGGCAGAGTTTAAACGCAATCGTACGACTTGCCAATACGAATTCTGCAGAGGTCGGTCCGATGGCACTACGAATCTGACCACTCCAGGTATTGGGGTCGAAATCCAGAAAAATTGCACTGGAAGACCGTCGGATGAAATTGCTCAAATTAGCAAACATGATAAGCATTTCAAAAAATACTGTACATCGCATTTTGACCACAAAATTGAATATGAGAAAGCTGTGCGCAAAATAAACAAAAACTGTGAGGATGCTTCAAGGGAGTGTTTGGCAAAATTTCGCAGCAATAAAGCCGAGATTTTGCCTCGATTCGTAACCATGAATGAAATATGTGTCCATCATTGATCGTCTGAGACAAAAGAGCCGTCAAAAAAATAGACTCAAAAGAGAGAATCGGCTCCAGAGAAGACGAAAATCGTTTCATCTCCAGGAAAGGTGACGGCGTCAGTTTTTCGGGATGCACGTGGGATAATTTTTATTGACTGTCACCATAAAGGAAAACCAATAAATGGAGAATACAACACAGATTTATTGCAAAGTTTGAGAGAAGAAACTGCGAAAAAGCGATCGCTTTTGGCGAAAGAGAAAGTGTTGCTTTATTAAGATTACGCACCAGTCCACACTTCCGTTATCGCAGTGGCCAAACTTAATTATCTTGATTTCCAACTTTTTCCTCGCTCACCGTACTCGCCAGATTTAGCCCCTTCAAATAATCTTCTATTTCTACACTTGAAAAAATGACTTGATGGAAAAGAGATTTGCCAATAACGAAGAGGTGGAGACCGAGGTTGATGTCCATTTTGAAACATTCGAAGCTTCTTACTGCGGACAGTAACCATAGAACACGACACATAGCACAGAAACATCGAAACTATAGAACATCGCTGGGAAAACTGTGTCAGAGAGACTATGGTGAAAAATAATGTAATATTTACATTTTTTTTAAGTATTAGGTCGAGTACTTCTGGAACTACCCTCGTAGCCCTTCTAAAATATATTTTTGTAAATGGTAAATTTTGACGCATTTCTTTCTCCTCGCGATATTGGGGTGGATAATAACTCAAGGGTTGCGCATGAGCAGATAATATGAACCTTGATTGGGCGAAAACAGTGGCGCAGATAAGTCCTGTGTAGTCACATCTGAATGCCCTACAGAAAATTAAAAATTGAGAAATATTGGTAGTAGGTACACTTTTGTTTTCCAGTAGTCAAACGACGTCAATTCGAGGTTTTCTGAATCAACTTAATTTTAATAATTTGGTTTCAACTCTTCAGCGTTGTCAAGTCGTCATAATATTTTTCAGAGAAGGTATTGCACATCAGAACTAACAAGTCGGACATTACGGAAGAGTAATTCTTCCAAAATAACTGTCAATGGAAGTTCCAAAACTTTGAGTTCAATCTATCGATTTTTAAAGGAGAACTGAGCATTTCCGCTGGGCACTGTGAGATTCTTTGGTCATTAAAGATAGAAAAGTTTTCGCGATTTAGGCCAAATGTGAAAATAATGATTAACACATCGGATATTCTATAAGAAGTGGAATTTTCAGCCAAAAAAAGTGTTTCAAAATTAGCACAAATTTATAAGACACGCTTATGGAAGAAGGGTCCATTTTACCTAAATAATGCAAACGATTTAGGAGAGCCATTGCCTGTCAGTTTAAATATCAGTCTACGGTTTCAAAATTTCAAAATTCTAGACTAATACGTCCATATTTCTGACAGAACTGGAAAAGAGTTTTCGGTGAGTAGGTACACCGAAACCTGCATAAAATTCGGCGACAATTTCATAACTCAAAATTATCTTCTAAGCCATTTAAACAAGCGTAAAACAAACTTTAATAATTAAGAAAAGCATTTGTTTGCGTTATAAAGCATTACGAAGTCGGGCGAACTAAGTTATCTCACCCTTGAGATTGTTGTTTTCAACGAAGCTGGATAAAGCCGTATTAATTTTCATTTTATGGCTAATGTATAGAATGTCACCTCATTTAGAAATGCGCAATAGTTGCTTCATTACTGAAAAATGCGAATATTTAAAATTTTCTAAAATACAAAAATGAATACGCCTTGTGACGTAAATAATTTAATTTAATTTAAATTAAATTAAATATCTACGATCCTCATGTAGTTGATGTATACCTACGTTAGTGAAGGTCATAAACTACAGAAGGTAGTTCTCAATTTGGTATGTGCCAAGGGCCTCTTACTGGACTACGTCCACGTCTGTGCTATTTATAATCGGACCCGCAGATTGCCTACCTAAGTCTGGTTTTTGGGTATTTCAACAAGAACTCGTTTTTTGCCTTTCATTATGTCTATATTGGTCAAGTTGAAGGTTCTATCTCTAACGAAACTTATCTGCTAGATCCCAACAACCAAAATTAACAAAACTACAAAGCACGTACTTGCATGAGGAAAAAGGTCGCAAGTCAACTTGTGACGATGATGCAAGAAGCAGCCTCCCAGTACATGGGTTGAACGGAACTGCGATGGATGTTCCGACAGTGGGGAGTCTTAAGGGCCGTTGAATATGTGTTTTTGAGAACCTGCTAAATAATGATTTTGTTAGAGGTAAGTGTTTATTTAGAGGTAACTAATTTTTAAACCCCAAAACTTCGAGTTTTTCCCATGAACACCCTGTATATTATTAAATATTTTAAACTATCGCCAATTTCTTTACTCTATCTTATAGCTATCCCTCTTCCATCGCATAACATGAGCCTCCGCAAGACAATGTACTCAACTAATTCTATTAGAACTCCCTGTCTATTACGCTTTTTTTAAATTTACAACTCGCTCAAGTTCGTCAATTTAGTTTTTTAAATATACAGAGCGGTTATTAAACATGCGGAAAAAATTTAAGGGTTTATTCCCTGGGCTACTCTAAGAATGTCTTGCCTTTTGATGATTTTTGAAAAGCCTCGTTCCGAAGATACAGGGCGGCAAAAAAATTTAATATCAAATATTACTTTAAAAGCTTCTTAATATATAAGAACTGTTGAAAATAACTACCACCGACTAGGCCATGAAAATCTAATCTTGTTCTTATTGACTGCCGAACTTTTTTAAGGACACCAGAGACGCTTCTTATTGCGTTATACCCAACAATCATCCGACCTTTTGAATCTTCCTCATTTTCCACTGGAGTAGTTCAACTAATGTCTGTAAATGGTTCCATAAGAAGTAAACCACATTGCATTACCAGTTGCCAGTGGTACAACCTCCAGAAACTGGGATAACGTTTGTTCCAAAAAGTTGCAATACGGCTGGCCGGTCAGTCTTTCTGCTAGAAATCGGTTCATCTAGTCAGTCATTCACAATTCCAGTCCAAACGTTCTACGAGAATTGATGTTGAAAACGATCTTCAAGTATTTCATTTGGACTATTTTCAGACCATACATGATTATTGTGAAAATTTCTTATAGCGTTTTTTGGAAAATTCGCTTCAGCAATAAAATGAATCAATGTCAGTAGTTTAAACATGTCAATTAATACGTGTAAGAACCATTCGCAGAATGCAATACCTGGAGGATAATCAGCAGGAAGAAGGGCCAGAACGCGTCATTTGTGGCATGAGTGAAACAAATAGCCTCTAGGAATATTCCAAACAGTCCTATAGCTTACATTCAAAGTATTTGCCATTTTTCGACCCGAAGTATCTGGACCTTCCTCTATCATGTCCAGCACAGTCGGTTCCACTTTTACAGTTCTGGCCTTCCTGATCCTCCACTTTGTTTCGATCTACCTATTTCATGAAGACGTTGATGAATACTTCGGAAGTTTTTCGTCAATAACATTACGATAAGGATATCGTTCAATGTATTCCTAGCTTTTAATGAATTTCCGACAGAAAGTCCGGGAATGAAATGCATGTCAGTCATGGGTGTTCTTCTAGCGATCCTTCATAGAAGACTTCGCTAACGAAAGTATAACTATTAAAGAATGTTGTGATCGGAACGTTGTTAACAAATATAAAAAATTGGTATAGCAGAAAATTTTCTCGTCCTATATCTTCAGAACTAGGAGGTTCTTCAAAAATCATCAGAGGACAAAATATTTGTAGAATAGCCCAGGAAATAATCCCTTGGATTTTTAGCGAATGTTTAATAAACACCCTGTATATGCATTAATCAGTTTTTATTCCTCCGTGCAGTTTGCCTGACCGCTTGTTCATTCTTACCTTGACCGCACAGCATATTTCCATGTATCTTTTTCTAAATAAAAAGCATATACATTTCATAGCTCTTGAAGTGCTTCACTTAACTCATAGCTATTCTGAAACATTTTACTATTTTCCAGAAATGTCTACAAAATTCCTAACAGACAAAAAAAACTATAAATCTTCAGCCAAAAAAATTGCTCGATCAAACCATTTGTTGTTTCCCGAACTCAGTTCTACAAGCGTATCCTTCAATATGGGATTTACTAAATGGCCTTTCCAATATCCACACCAACTCCATGACAAAAGGGCTCCTGCAATCGATAAAATGTAAACCAACAGTTCTCTATTACCATTCATCGTCTGAATATGGTTGCTCACTCTACTAAATTTTTTTAAAAGTAAATTTGTCAAGCAGTTTAAGCAGTTTCTGGTAACTATGAGTACACAAATTTATAGGGGATTTATGATAGACCAGCAGAAAGACGCAAAGGAGTTTTTGAGTTTTTAGCGAACTAATTGAAAAATGAGATGTTGCAGGTAACAAGTTCGCATTGTTTCAAAATGTACATTAAATGTTTTAATCTTTTTATTAATCGTACTTTATGTACATTAAGTGTACAAATATTAAGTATAAAATACATTACACTTATGTTTTGAAAACATGCTTAAACAGGTTCATGATAAATAGTAACTGTTAAGTATTGTTGATACTCCAAGTTGATGGAAAGAAGAAGAAAGTCGCTGTCCCAAAGAAAACTGAATTCCAGAGAACTCCAATTACTGATACATTCGACGGGTCTCCAAGACCGAAGATAAGCAGAACAAGTGGACGGGTATTCGAGAATAATCAGCCTTTTCTGGCCTTAAATATTAAAGTAAACACAAATTCCCCGAATATTTGCCTACTTTAGTTTTGCTCAACTCCATGATCTCCTCATCATATATATATGACAATTAAGATGATTTGACGGCTCGTTTTGACAATCATCCTCTTCTTCCTCATAATACTCCTCATCCGATTGCCGACTGGACTTCAAGGTATTTTTTACCTCCTAGAAGGAGGGAAAAACAAATGATTAAGTACAAATAGCACAATAGTCGTGATGGAATTGTGTTTATTATTTGATTCAATTGATTCAATAAATAGCGCTTTTCTTTATTTTTTCCCTTGCAGAAAACTGAGACAGTCCAGAAAGCATCACCAGCGTTCTCGAGAAGAACCAAGCTTGAAGCAGTGACTTCTTCGAAAACTAAAGAAGAATTTTAAGCTTCAAAACAGACATTTTTGGAAGAATCACTAGAGATTTTTGCTTCGCTCTTCAAATGCTTCGATTTCACTTGCACTGGATGTAAAAAGATCCTTCAGACTGTGGATTTTTCCATCGATTTGGAAGCCAACAGATTTGTTCATTTTTACCTCTTTTTTTAAATCACTGTAAGTTTATTATATAATGAGAAACAAGCGAGGGCACCAATCATGTGAATGAGCATTCCTAGCAAGTTGTACAGTTTTCTCACGATTATGTTCGACTCACAAGTCACTAAACTTAAACTTTGGTGTGCCGGATTCGATAAGGTGCATTATAGCCTGCGACTCATGCGCAATATGAATATATTAATACACTAAGTGTATTAATTTGTAGTTACTTTTTGAGATTGTTACGAACCCATTGTGATAAAGAACATTTTTTGCAGAACTCATTTCATAGACAACCAACATCATCGAGAAAAATACAATCGATTCTTAGTAGTTTACGACGAGAACTACAAATACAAGTGTAAATAGTACAATAAATTAGTTAGTAACCTTAGTAAATTAATATTAACAAAAATATCACCGTATACAGGTTTATTCACTTCAATTTCATATTTTTTAACCGTATTATGAACAGTTTTTACAACTTTGTTTTCGTTTAGATTTATTGCTATTTTAGAATACTTGAGTAAATATCACGACTTGCTTCGGATACATGATAACTAAACAAGATGACTTTTTTCCTTTACATTCTTAATTTGTATCAATAAATATTTTTTCAAATTCTGTCAAAACAGTGAAAGATACAAAAATATCGCAAGAGACCAAAAAGCTAAACAATTTAAGAAAGAATTTAAATGTGGCATTAAAATTCATAGAGGATGTTCCAAAAAAAGATAGCAAAAAATAGTACATGTATTTAAAATAAATATAACATCCCGTATATGGCTATTGACGATTTTGACTTTTTGTTTTCGTCTGTTTTAAAGAAAATAGGTGTATGAAATTTCAAAAATATAACTAAAAGTATAGGTGAGAAAATGCAAAATATGAGAAAAAATGTGGGGTTTATTAGCATTTTTATTATTATTTTGTAGAATACTGTTGTCTCCATAAAAATTTCCATGAGATGTTACGCACTATATAAAAATAGTGGAATAATCTTAGAATATAGTTACTTCCTCCTAATCAGAACCCTATACTCAAATTTAATTGGATCAATTGGCATCAAATATGAGAACATAGCTTGGTTATGACGGTTTTAAAAATTGGGGGATTTTTAAATTAGTTTTGGATAATTTTGCGGTATTTAGTGATAAGCCTTTTATATCAATGTTTCCTATAGGATAACTTGTTACCCTATATGGGGTCCATATTATACTTATACAACGTAGTTCGATTTGAATGGCAGAAAATTCAGGAACAGATAGAGAATCGAAAAATAAGTTCATTTTATACACATAACTTCTAAAACACATCGATTCCACGACAAAGTATTGTCGATTTTTATTTTTTTAATTTTTGGTATATTTCCCTCACGAATTGGAATATAAAAAAAAATTGAAATGTAAAAATGAAATTAAATAATATATAAAAAGTATTCTACATGAGTAAGATTCAACAAAATATTTAGCAGAGCGTGGTTTCGATCCACGGACCTCTGGGTTATGGGCCCAGCACGCTTCCACTGCGCCACTCTGCTCTATATATGCACTCGTGCAATAAAGACATATATCAGTCACAGAAGATATGGAAATTTTAAAAACTAATACATTAATATAAATTCATGTTATTAATATATTGACTAATAAGTAATCTATAAGATGAATTAAAATATACTGAAAGAATTCAAGTTAGTTCTGAAAACAACACATTTCGAAAGCGCCAGGCATGGTTGCCATGTTACGTTGGCTTTTAGTGGATGAAAATTGAAGATAATACGAACACCAAAGTAAGGTGTAAATATCAGGTGTTTTTCCTTTACCATATCACATACGACGCTAATCATATTGACTAAGATTATTATTTTCTTTAGCTATTGAAAATCTATTATGTTCCACCATTCGAGTATTACTGAACTATTTCTTCACCATTTTAAAAAAGTGCATTTGGCAATATGGCAACTCCTATGTACAGAAATTAGAACTAATGCCTTAACCTCCCATGATATGACCGTCCCACTCTTACTACATTTCATAGAAAGAGAGACAAATAACCGGACGAATAATAATTGTCATTTGCGTCTGTGGTGTGACTGTTTTTGTCTCCAATTTCCAATAATTTGCAATTTGCAGCAGATAATTACTCCGCATTTTAACAACATTATAGTTTTATTATTTTCGGTACCTTTGCCAATAAAAAGCGCAAAGTTTCTCCACGAAACGGGACAAAACTCTTTCGCTAGATTTAGCCGTCAAGTGGCACAAAGTGAATGCCGCATTGCTTACATTAACCTCACAGACATTGGTGGCAAAGCGGCTTATTTGCACCGCTTTTTTCCCCAAAATACGCATTGAAACATCATGAGTTCACGTGTTTATGTTGGTGGAATTCCGTACGAAACCCGGGAACGGGATTTGGAGAACTTCTTCAGAGGGTTTGGACGAATTCGGGATGTTCTTATTAAAAATGGGTGAGTATTGATGTACGGTAGTTTTTTTCCATGTGTGCACCCCTTTTACTAAATATTTGTAAATACATACTGCGTTCATTTTTGCGATCTGAGATTTCAAGATTGCTTGATGATGTTTGTGGATTGCTCATCGGCCACTTAGAGTGAGTGTCCAGTGTGATGTTCATTTATTGTGCTTTCGAGTGGTCCTTAAGATGATGCATTTATTATGCCTTGAAGGACTAGTTGGTTAAGTTAACAAGGCAACATGGCCAAGAATTCTAATGCAGTAAAATAGGCAATATATTAAGCTTTGAAGTGTTTACATCCTGCAAATTAACTTTATGAAACTGATTCTATGATTGCAAGGTATCATAACATTATGAAAAACTACTCTTCAATGCTTAATGCAGGTCCTTACGTAGATAATTGTGTGTTGGAAAAATTAAAAAAAAATATTGTGATTTTGCCCAGATATAATATGATGGAAATATGCTACAATGAGCTCTTTACTCAACTTAAAAACAGTGATACTAGGTTTTGTTTACATTTAGTGGCATGGGAATATACTAAAATACCCACCTTATTAAGCGTTCACATAATGTCTCTGTAAAATCAAGGAATATTAAGAATCTGAGGCCAGTGTATTTCCTTGTATCTGTAGCAAATTGTTATTTTATACAAGTTGTATATGACATTATGGGACTATAATAATATATGAAACATAAAAAGGATTTACCAACTTGGATTTTAAAAGTTTGAGTCAGCTGCCATTAACAGGAATTTTTTTAAACTCAAATAACAGCCCATTCACTATTGAAATGTCAAGAGCAGGGCGGCTCTTGAATGGAAGGAAAGATGCAGGAAATAAATTCATTATGACAATGTCAGATAGAGTTCCCATAGTAAGTTAGCTCTTAAGCTGTAACAATTAAAAGTAATTTAAATATGAAAATCAAGCAAAAATATTGTTTTTTTTTTCATTTACCATATTATACAATATTCAAAAGAAATTAGTTAGATTATTAGTGTTTGTTGCTATTTGCATTCATTTCATAACAATTACGGGAACATTAAATATCTATAATGTCCCAACATTTGATTATTACCTAATTGTTTTTTTATTTCGATGAAATGCATACAACGGGAGGAAATTTAAATCAAATACATTATGCGAAATTGCTCAATTGCAAAGATTAATAAATGTGAATTACAAACTTTGAATCACATGTTAATACCTATTTTGATAAAATAAAATATCTTATTGCCTGGATGTCCAATGATATCTGACAACATGGCGGATACTATACATAGAAATAAAAACCAAAAGCTGAACTGGTAGAGAAATATCCACCGTACTTTTCTCGTGTGATAGAAAGAGACAGACTTCTATCTTTGTATGCACTCTTAATCAAATGACAAGTGACAATTACCATTTTCGTCTATAAGCTGACTGGTTTTTGTCTCTTCAATTCGTGATTTGTACCAGATAATATTCTCTAGTTCAATAATCATTTTTTTCGATTTTTTTACCGCTAAAAACTGTAAAATTAATTCAAACAACTGAACTACCTTTGAGTTTACCCTGCGGTACCTTCTCGTATTTAAGTGGCGCAAAGTGAATGCCGCATTGCTTACATTAACCTCACAGTGATTGGCGGCAAAACGGCTTGTTTGCACGGCTACTTCTCTTAAATTTTCTATTAAAACACCATGAGTTCACGTGTTTATGTTGGTGGAATTCCATACGAAACCCGGGAACGGGATTTGGAGAACTTCTTCAGAGGGTTTGGCAGAATTCGGGACGTTCTCATTAAAAATGGGTGAGTATTGCTGTAGGGTAGTTTCTTGCCATGTGCGCTCCCCATTTACTAAATATTGGTGTATGTATACTGTGTTCGTTTTTGCAATTGGAGAATTCAAGTTGCTCAATGAAGTTGGTTTATGCTCATTGACCACTGGGGGTGTGCAGGGTGACATTGATATATTATGTTTCCGAGTACTCTAACAACTCACTTTCATCAAAGTTTGAAGAAATAGCAAACTGAGTTTGTTAAAATGAAGAAGACAATATGGCAAAAATATTGAAATATTATGACTTTAGCAAAGTTTGAGTATCCTAATCATGCAACTTATAAAATATTGTTTTTACTGTAGACATGGATAACAAGTTGTGGGGTATATGCTAATTTTTTATTTATATTGTGGGGCATGCAACACATAGGAAACGAAAGTAGAAAGGTGAAGAGTTTTTCGATATCATTGTTGAAACAGTAACAATGCTCTATCCTAACGATCATGCAAAAAACTGTTATTTGTGGAACATACCTACTCCTTCGTTACACAAAAAGAGCATTTTAGAAAAAACAAATAGAAGTTCTAATGTTGTAAAAAGTGATAATTTAGAATATTTGGCAGCAGAAAAACTTTCAAATACTTAGGCTAATATTATTTCACATTGCTTTTTTGTTTTATTATATTGGGAAGAAAAAAAGACATTTTTCAACTTAATCCTATTATGACACATTCAATGATAGAACTACTCGAATGCATTCATTAAGTGAACATTTGCTCCAAGTGCTCAATGCTCATGTGACTGCTGCTCAAGTTTTATGCAAAAACAAATGCAGTAACAAATGTTTACTGATCAAACTAAGCAATTGTAGTAATCATTTTGGTCAGTTTTTTCCACTTACCTTGCTTTCTGACTTTATCACTACAGGCTGCTCAAATTTCGAACTAATTATTATAGGGGTTTTGAAATTTCATGAAAGTGTGCAAGTTGTGGGTTAAATAACTAAACTAAAATATTGGTCTACTTGGACTGCAATAAATTACCATTGCAACCCATTAAATCAAATAAAAACAGGTTCTGAGGTATTCAAGCATATACAAAATCATGGCCTAATGCCTTCAGTTAAGTAGCAACATAGCCTTATATGTTAGCACTGGGGAGACAACCATTAGAGCAAAACATGTGACAATACTCTACTTATTTCAAATATCATTTGTAATGGATTGTACTGTATTTCGAGGTTTTAAACTGATTTTTGTGAACAATTTTGCAGAGTGGTTAGCTTCTCACTAAACACATAACTGGTACTTATAGTGTGTAGACACTTGGGTAGTCTGCAAAAAATAAATTTTACTTTAAAAACTTAATGAAATTTTATTTATTTTAAGAAAAATAAACAACTTGCAGCATACCATGAAATCTAAAAATAGCACTTTTATTGTACAGGACATACAAGAGTGTTTTGTATATTTTGTAATATAATAATAAAGTGTTTAATGTAGTAAGTATATGTAAAAAACATTTGAAATTGATGACCCCATTGCTATTAATACTGAGCATGCCTATATCCAAATACCCCAACCTTCCTCAGCAAAACAATAAAATGTAATGTAAGACAATTGAACATGTGGCAATATGAAATGCTGTGCATACAGTATCTAACAATTTTGTTCATACATATAGATTTGTGGAAGAAAATATAAATTTTTTTTACTAAACATGTACAAAACATCAAATTGGAAATCATGAAAAGGACAAAACATTTCTGAACATTGACATAGAAGACAAAGACAAAGGAATCAGCAGTAAAATTATAACACAAATATGGAAATTGCTCTGTTGACTACTGTTAAACTAGGGACACATATTAAGGGAAAATGCATTAGGAAAAACGACTACTATTTTTACAGAACATATAACAAAACTAATCAATATATACAGCAAAAATACCCAATTTTCATACATTTTTGTGCGTACAATATAAATGGAAATATAAAATTAAACATAATTTTTGCTTAAACAATAATTCATCAACACTTTGGCAAGTAACTCTTTGTTGTGAAGACTGCTTGACATCTATTAATAGAATGAACAAATTTTTGACTGTTTGAGGGCAAATTTTTTTCCATTCTTGTTCACAATGCTTTTTTAATTATATTTTTGATGAAATTTGATTTTTTGGCATATTTATTTTGAAATTTGCTTATAAATGCTTGGTTGAGTATAAATCTGCCGATTGCGAAGAAGTTTTTAACAGTCTTGGATCATTCTAAATAACCCATTTTTTATTGAACTATGGACATCAGGTCATTGGCCCAATGAAATCTATAAATTTGTGGCTAACGTAATTTTTGTACATTTAGTTTTATTATTTTTTTTAATTTCATTATGACTATATTTTTTCATATTACCACAAAATCAATATTCATTAAAACTCCACTTGAGAACATGCAATCTCTCATTGTGGATCCATCCCCACATACTATGCGACTTGAAAAATTTATATATAAGTAAATATACAATTTATAATACATTTTTCGTTAAAACTAAAAAGATACCAGTAAAATAAATATCTTTAATAGTGAAAATTAAATATTTTCCTCAACACATCGATGAGTATGAACAAGATTGTTAGATATCGTATATAGCATCATGCTTTTTGAAGCGGCATGGAGGAAATGGTAATAAACTATATTAACATAAGTAAAGAGTGATAGCCCTAGAGACTCACGTCCTTGTTTCTAAATTGGGTTCCTAAGGCTAAAACTTCAACTGGACAACTGTGTCGTACGATTAGAAAAGCGCAGGGACTCGCTCAGCTTCCTTTAACTCAAATTTCCTTACAACACGTGTTTTTACCATATGCCAGAGCCATTTTTCAGTTTCTGGTTCTACCAAAAACAATAAATTTATGAGTAATATTACCCGTAGAATTTCTATAATAAACATCAGAGGCCCTACTCACGGAATTTTCTAGCCACAAATTTTATCTTCCGTTGATCCCTAAAACCGGGTGCGTGTTCTGAAAGGTTAACAAACGGGGATCGTTCCCAGGAACTGAAATATCCATTTATATTTTTAATTTTCCTTAAATTTCACCATTCAAGCAGGTATGGTTTTGTCGAATTTGACGACTATCGAGACGCCGAGGACGCCGTCTACGAACTCCACGGGAAAAAACTGCTGGGTCTGCGCGTCAGCGTCGAAATGGCTCGCGGCAGGCCTCGGGGTCGTGACCAGGAATGGTTCTCGAGCCGGGACCACCGGCCCCGGCAGGGACCTCCCGTGCGCACCAACTACAGAATATTCGTCGAAAATTTGTCCTCCGGTGTATCCTGGCAAGATCTCAAAGATTACCTTCGTCCTGCCGGCGAAGTCACATTTGCCGATGCACACAAGAAGTATAAGAACGAAGGTAAGTCACATTCATGTACTAAGTTTGAGCTCGCCGGTTCTCGTATAATTTCAATAATAAATTTATTATGAATTATAACGTGATAAGTGGGTTAAAATATGATAAATAGACTTCGTTGATGACAAATTTTATGCGTCAAGCTGAAAAGCAAAATTCGTTTGAATGAATCATTGGTCAAAGTTGGACAGATGGGATCTAGGGGAATAAAACCTTAATTTTATGAGTTCTTTTCAATTGGTGAGATTGACAAATATCCTAGCTGCCTACTTGAAAAAAATCTGATACTGAAAGAAGAAACGCGTCTTCAGCATGCGTATGTGACGTTTAAATATATAGAAATTTTAGGAGCTCTCATTTGAAACTCAAAAGCATAAGCACAGTCGATTTTTGTGTATCGCGTTTTTTAGAGGCTCACTATTTTTTGAAACATCTGCCAATTTTTGTATAAAAAAATGCTACTTAAGGTACTTAACGCTCGAGAAATTCGTTTTCTAAGTCTATTAGTAAACTTTTACGGTTCGTTCGTTATCTTGAGAAGCTTTGCAGTGGTCGCTTCATACGACGTATATTTTTATTGATTTTTAGATGAGGCACTCCGGAGAGTGAGATTTACAAGTCCCCATTATCACTTTGTAAATGAAATGTAGAATGATTAACTCTAGTTGTAATGACGCTTGACTTAATATTTCTATTGACAGATGACAGTTCAAGTTTTAAGGTTTTTGTTTATTATTTTTTTCAGGTATTGTTGAATTTGCTAGTTACGAGGACATGAAGAATGCGATCAGAAAGTTCGACGATACAGTTTTGAATGGTCGCCGTATCAAATTGGTCGAGGACAAGAGTTCCAATAGAGGGAAGTCCCGGTCGCGCAGCCGGTCAAGAAGCAGGAGCTCGAGCGCAGGTAGCCGGAAGCGAGACCGTTCCCGGTAAGTTTTGATTCTCAATTAGTTCCCTCTTCACCATTCGAAAGCTTCTCGAAACTGATCGATATTTAAACACGCCTCTGCCTTTTTTTCACAGGTCTAAGGATTCTCGCTCTCCCTCTAAGAAGGACAAAAAAACTGCGTCTCGCTCCAGGTCCCGCGAGCGTTCCCGGTCACGTCGTTCTCACGAGTCCCGTCGCGAGTCAAAAGCGAGAAGCCGCAGCCGTTCCGCATCCAAAAGGAAGTCACTGAAGAGGTCTAGATCAAGAAGTGGTAGTGCTGAAGCGGAGAAGAGATTTAAGGTGAGATACAAACAATTTCTAACTGATTTTCATGGTATTGAAAGTATAAAATTTTTGTAATTTTGTGACGATATGGGAAAATCGGAAGTGTTTAGATCTTATGATTTTATGTGTTCTGACGTCAAATTTTAGCTTTTATCAACTTTTCAAGGGTCAGTTGAATACCTGGCATAATAGATTATTACCTCTAATATTTTGCCATATGCCACTTTTTTGGAGTGAACTAAAAAATTCTCCATACGATTTAGTATTGGTGATAATGAGATCGGATGCATTTCTATAATTACAAAACTTGATATAAGTTATTACAAACAAGGCGTTTTATAAAATACCTGTGTTAACGTTTATGGCTTCCACAATTCGTTACCAGGTGAGCGTATTGTCTTGAGCCTCCGCTGTTGTTTCAGGACAAATCTGCATCTCGTTCACGCTCTAGATCCAAACATGTATCCAGATCAAAATCCAGATCACGTTCCCAGAGTCCCATGGAGAAGAAAACGTCTAGAAGCCGGAGCAGGTCTCGCTCCTAAAGGATACAGAGCACGCGCGTTGCGTTCGAAAGTAGTTTGTATCAACCTCGAAGTAATATTTTTCATTATCTCCATTTATTTTTTTTCCATCGTTTTTTATTTTTTCCAATACTGACAAATACTTTTCCATCTCCATTCTTAGATTATTGTGTAAGTTCTTTGGTTTCTCCTAGTACTACAACAATAATTTATAGTATGAGTGCAGTGTGTATGAGTATTTGCCGGATTTTACAATGAGTGATCCATTTTCTTACTTATACGTAGATGTTAAGTCTCCGATGACTCACACAGTACTGCTCTTCATGAATTGATAAAATTTTTATCATTTTCGATTTATTTTTAATTTTGCGCCAATAGTAAAATAAATCTACGCTCCTGGATTTCAAAAAATGACCGAAGCGTAGCAGACTCGACAAATTTGAAATCGGACAGACGGGCAAGCCATTGCAATTTTAATCCGTACGACTTTGTCCATGATTGGTGGAAAAAGAAAACTTATGTTAACCAAAAATCCTAAATTATTTCGAATTTTTCTCAATAAACCAATTTGGAGAATTCTTGGCAACTCAAAGTGAAATTTATATTTTTCCATAGTAGTTTCGTGTTAATCCGAAAGGCGCAATTGAAAGCGTCAATATGGACAATTCATACTACCTCTATTCATAAAACTTCAAGTCTTGTATATCGGACGAGAAATTGCTAAATTGGTTCGGCAATATAAGAATTCTTTTTTTGACGGATATAACCATTTTTTGTGTTACCTTCAGCCTTAGTCAAAATGACGTATATCCACAATTCTACTGACATTTAAATTTCCCTGTGTGAGTTATAGATTGGTGTATACTACATAGCTCTAGGAACGCTAACCGCTTAGTTTGTAGAAACGCTTATTCGCCGCTGTTGCTAAGTTACTTACTAGATAATGAAACGTATATTTTTCTGATGTTAGTCACGGGGCAACCGCACAATGGCTTTCGCAACCATGTATGCAATGGGGCCCCCTCAGTCTGTAAGTCCTGACCTGTATAATGGAGTCAGCCATTGTAGTCCAAGCAAATGTAAGTTTTGTTGGTCACGCCCGATCCGCCATTTGCGCCTTAGCGCCATCTTGAATCTTCTATCGACAAGTGAATTTTAAATAGTGACTCGAGATGACGCAGGTGTAGAAAAGAGTGCAGACTCGGATTATTGTAACCATAATAAAAGTTCTTAATATTGTAATAGTGTTTTGTGTTTTATTCTCTTCGAGTTTAATAATTTTAATGTTTCTCTTTTATAGGCGACAGGCCAAAGTGATTTAGTCAATACAGGGCCGTACTGTTTACGCAAAAAAAGTTCAAACACACGCACAAGCCTTAAGCAACCGATTTCAGTCAGACCTTACAGAGCCTATTCGCAAACCACGACATAGCAAACAATCATTCAGAGTCAGCAATTTACAGTACAGCCACAAACAGTTACAGCATCAGCGATCTGCCGTCTCGAGTAAGGTTGTTTTTGGGTGGGGCGGGGCTCGATGTTATTTCTTATTTCGTCACATTTTGGATTTTTATAAAACAGAAGTTCCAACGAATCCGCTCGATTGTTTTTAACCCATTTATAGGTTGTATTTATTCAGTGGTTATTATAAGGTGATCTACAAAGGGCTATAGATAGTTTTGAGTTATCCAGAGACTTTTGTTTTTTGACGAGGGAATCTAGGTGTCTATCCGGAATGTCACGAGTGACATTTTTTTCTAAATGCTTAATGAATTTTTTGTTAAGCATCATTTATTGTTAATGTTCGATACATACGTGACGTATAGATGATATTAATAGGTATTTTGTCACTGCCCGACAGGTGATCATCGGTTGCTATAGTATCTTCTACGTGTCATTCGAATAGTAATTCTGATAAACTATACGTAACCTATTCTCACATAAATCACGATAAGAGAACGTCAGTTAAGCCATGTATCAGTTATTAGGTGGATGTCATGCGACGACGTTACATTTAATAAAGGATCAGCAACAGGTGAAAAACTAATCGATCTATCATTCACTCCGTAACTAATCATCAGACGTTATGCTGATACGCTACGTGTAAATCACACTAAACTATATGTCGTCAATATTTTTTAAAATCTATTGTTTCACTCACTTTTCCAAAGATACTCTCCTGTATGTGATTTCATATAAATAACATGCTTTGATATCGTATTTGTGGGCTTAATTATAAAATTTGATTACTCGATTTGCTCATGTTGCGAATAAACCGTCCTATCAACCATTCGTTCAGTTCGGGGTGGTCACATAAATATTATGTTTAAAATTTGACGGTTTTTAGTACCGTGTAAAAGGTTTGTTCTAGTTGTATGGTCATGTAAGTTTCGTTTATACGACGTCATATAAAATGCGTGGGTATAAAGTACTTACGTGAGTTTATGACATAACGTATATAATGTGGGTTAACATTAATAATACTTCTTTGTATGGTCGTTTTTTCACTTTCTTGTCCTTAAAAAACATTCCATGTAGTATATTATATGGAAAAAAAAGATATGTAACAGGTGTCATGGAGACGTCGCCGGATGGTTTTCTCAAGATTGCATTTACCATAATATTTGCAGTTTCACAAATGAGGTGGTAGTTAAACCGTACTAAACGGTAATTCAATGTTACGAAGATAATGTCGTACATATATTACGGGTATGCAATAGTGTCGTGTAATAGAAAATATTAGAACGTCGATTTACATTTTTTTCGTTCATATGTTTTTTGAAATGCGTGGCATTGATGTTCGTAATTGGGTACTCGCACAGTTAAAAATGCTGATTTAAAACGTTGAGTTAGTCCTACAATCTATATATAGGTAAAGTATATGGAACCATTACTCCACTTATTTTCAACGTATAAGCCTTTGGTATATATTTTTAATTTTTCAGGTTACCAGTCAACTTATAAATTGCAGTTAGTCAATTATTAATGGTTGATTGAAGATGAAAATAAATATTTTTCAGCCTCCAATTGTAACTATTTTGAGGCAGGCTAGAAGTGCAAAGAATTTAAGAAATGATGGCTCTATTGCCACATTGAAATTCCATAAATTTTTAGCCTCCCTCAAAGTACCGGTATTTTTATTCATTTGTCCCAATTAAGTAAATTGTAGACTAAATCTGACATAGAACGTGGAGACAGGACTGCTAATATGTAGTGTGTCAGGGTAAGTGCTCAGTTGTTTGAAGTTACAAGTATTTAAACAAGGAAAATTTTCAAGTGAAAGTAAATTTTTTTAGGGAAGAGAATGTTTAGCGTTGATTTACTTTATTTTTTTAATATTCAAACATCTTTAGGGCCGACTATTTGTTTTTTTATCTATGAAAAAAAAATTGAGAAGCCATTCCTAGCTTGAGAGCGAAATTTTGATGACCAATCTTCAGAGAATTAATGAAATGCGAATTCCTTCATTGCTGTGCATGTTGGAACTTTATATATGATAAAAGATTTAACTAAAGAGGAAATTGAGAAATTTGGTATTTTAGAGGTGTGTGTGTGTGTGTGTATGAAGATAAGGCTGAATATCTCACTGTTAAGCATGTCTATTGCATTTAATTACTACATAATAAATACACTGATATTGATCAAAGGAAACAATTAAATACATATTAAAAAAGTTTAATGAAGAAAATCTTGATTTTCTGCATTTTCTTATCGATTGACTTTATTTTGTTATTCGTGAAAGAAAACGAAGAAGCCCGTATTAACAGAGTCAACATAGACTCAAGAGTGAAAATACGAAGATTTCCGTGCTACACATATATATTTTGACTTTCTTCGTTTTAGGTGTGTTAATTTATGTTTACAGTTGACGGTTCTAAGAAAATTGCTCTGGAAGAAAACATTGAATTAGAGCTAAAAAAATATATATCGAATGTCGAAACGATAGTAGTTTTGATGGGAGATTGGCCCGATTTGCAGAATCTACAATGTACTCCTACCCATTTCGCAAATGGAGACCTTAATAAAGTCATCAATTCTAACTTAAAAGAAATGAATACATGAAGTCAAGAGGCCGAGTAGGTATTGAATAAAAAGCGAAAAGAGCTTATACACAGAGTATCCCCAAAAGTCCTAATTTAATAAACCGTCCAGGATTATATCCCCATCCTCGTTAATTTTTCACGCCACTTGGCTCCTACCAAGGCGTGAACTGTAATTGGTATCTCCCGGAATCCAATTGCGGGTTTTTATCGAGTTATTTCTTGTATTCCTCTTTTGTTTGTCGTGATGGAATCATATAAACTTTTACCACAATTTGAAGAGCTCTTATTTTCGTTCAATCGCATCTTCACTTTTCCGGAATTTGCGCCCACTATTGCTATGAGCGACAATAAATGTTTCGAAAAGTTTCTAATAATGTAGAACCAACTGCAACAAGAAGAAAGTTTTGTCAGTTTTGTTTGCAAATTTTGTCTTTGTTGCCTCTCAAGAGACCAATTACTGCCTTAATCTTTAATGTTATTGATACATCCCGCCGAGGACATACGTTTTGACGACTATTCTCGCCACTATCTGTGCATAAAGTAATAACCTTAAAACTTGCTCTATTTCGCGCCCTGGATCCCTGGACGGTAGTAAAACTTTGCACCAAATGGAAGCTGCTGTCATCCCCGGGTCGACAAACGGCACATTTGTATTCTAATATTTCGTTATTTGCGCACTCGGGACTTTGCTTTGGGGAGATCTGCTTGAAACCCAGTTCTAAGGGTTAATGATAAAAGTTATAAGAGTTGTTGAAAAACCCGCTGGTGAGGCAACGTTTACGTTTTTCCTCCCATTCGGACCATCGCGCACCCAAGATCCTTAAAAAAAACTGTTCGCTGATGGGTCTCGTCTAATCTATTGCATTTATGATCGGCGATAAGTGTTTTTTTTTTGTCCATTGGGGCAGAGTTGCATAAACCGCATTTAAATATATTATTGTCCCTCTCTCCTAAAAACATTGTAATTTTCGAATTGAAGTTAAAAATTACTGTGGCTCGAATTCAAGTCAGTGGTACAAAATTTTCAGCCGAATTATTCACAAACTTTGGTTTCCGGGAATCGCACCACCAGCAACCTTCGTTATCGACTTCTACATTTTTATTACTATCAGAACTGAAGAGTGAATCATTTACAGGGAACTAAATATGAATAATTAGACCTTGTTCAGTTAAGATAAATAATTTGCAACAATTATTACAAGTACAGGTTAATTACAAAAATATAAAAGACAATAACTACTCGGTAGTAATTTTTAATATAATATTAAAACCCTTTCAGTAGATAAAGGGCACGCGACAGTCGGAGTGGTTACCCTTTTAAACCAGGGTCTGAAAAAACTCGCTCGTGAATGATTCACAATTGAACATGCTCACTCATGAGTGCCTCATCGGCTGTTCACGCTTAACTTGCTGAACGCTAGTTAACTTATTTACGTAATGTCTTAAGTTAATTTATATCATAAATACCAATAAAAATTAAGTTTTTCTTTTATTTTTTGGAAACTTTTAAATTTGCGCTGTTTCTAATTTTGTTGTCAGTGTCGTATTTACAACATGAATCGCAAATATATGAGTTATTTGAAAACAACTCGCTCAAGTGTTTGAGTCTAAATCAAATAAGTACTGTCATAACTCGTGAGCATGAATCAAAAATAAATAACCACTTAAAACTCAAACTCATGAGCGAATCTTTCCGAAGTCTGATTTAAACACGTAAATTCAGATGTTGATCCACATTCAGGATCGTCTGAGCACGGTTTCCTATGATATCAAAGGCACTTACTTGGCGAAGAGTATCAAAAACATTGAATTTTTCTAGTTTCCGCGAAAAGTTTTAGTCGATCTATGGCTGCCAAGATACGCACGGTTAAGGACCGAAACGGACAACCACTATGCAGATATCACCAGTTCAAGTCGGGATGTAAGAATTGTGCAAGTGAGAGAAAAATCGCAGTTAATATAGACCAACGAAGTTCGTTGCGAAGCTAGCAGTTGAAGTGGGCGGAGTCAGCCTATTCAGCATTTCCACGCGGTGTTTTGCTTAGTACCGAGTCTGCGGCAATGAGTTTTTTTTTATATCGGACCAAAAAGTAGCAATGTAAATAAATAAGACAAAAACGATGACACAACAGGCGTGCGTGTTGAAATTATATTTCCCTACATAATTTACCTGCACTGATCAATTTGTTTACCTTCCGATATGATTCCATTGTCTCTCGAGATTACAGCCAGTATTGACGGCTCCATCTTAGACTCGCCAAAGTATTATAAACACATCGGCGATTTCACATAATCATATTTATTAATGACGCAATTAAGTTGTGCTGTAATGGGAATATGTGCAATAATTTATAAATAAGTAAAACATTCCGGGACTTTGAGAGATTTGATAAAACGCTGGATTGGCTCCGCCCACTTCAACCGCGAGTTTCTCCGCTGTCTTCGTTGATCTTTCTCGGGGGCGTTTCAAAACCTATGCGTTCTTCGTTACGGTTGCACAATTCCTATATTCCGACATGAACTGGTGATACCTGTATAATAGTATAAATTTCTTTATACATAATTAAACCTAAATGTCCCATGTTCATATCAGAGCCCCGAACAAAATAACCGGAACTCCCAGGACCAATAATAAATTAATAGTTAGGCAATAACTGTCGCGGGCGACAAATCATATTAAGCGACCTCCGCACCGATGCTGCGCCCGTTCAATCCGACAATTTGCGGATAATTATTCGCAAAGGGCCGCACCATTCTGTGTGCATAATTCGTCATAGACGCATTCACAGTGGTGTTGGCAAATTTGTATATTTTGTCAAAAAGTTGCGGGCTGCAGTCGACACGAAGACACAAAATCTATTGAGCGATGCTGTTAATTTTACGGAAACCCTCGCAATGATTTTTCATCATTATTTCTCCCCGTTATTTTTTATTTTATAACTCCCTTAAAAATCTACGCCACTGCCGGCCATTCATCACTACTATGGTAACCTGCAATTGGGTTAAATAAGATTATTGTCCAGGTATTAATTGAGCGTGATGTGTACGCCCTCCGGGGCCAAAGACATAAACCACTTTGACCATCGGAGCATCTCCCTCCATATGTGTGACATAGTTCCAACGACTCTGTGGGCGGAGTTTTGATTTTAAATTTAGTGAGTAACCGACATGCGAGTTTAGTTGGAATATTTAGGAATACAGAAAACTTTGAGCTCGTCAACTTGGAGACTGACTCCTCTAGGGACTTTGGAAAACAACGACATTGCTGACCCTTGTTGATAACGTTTTGGATGGATCCCACGGCCCCATGTGTGCGGCACGCCCATCTTCCGCATCCCGGTCCCGTCTACCTGGCACCAAAACCGATGTCCCACCCAAGTACTGTAAAGTTATATTTTTAGTAGAATTTACGGGATTGTTACAATAAATCATCATCATCATTCAGGGACGCAGCCGTCGCGTTAAATATGGATTTATAAAACTGAAATTCTGCAAGATATAAAAGTTTATTTTAGGACGTTTTATAATGCTGTTTATGGGCTTTTTTCAATGTGTTTTATTTGCACCATTCTTTGCTTTTTTACCTTTCCTCCGTGCATTTAAATAATTGAGGCACGAGTCCCAAAGGTCCTTAAGTCAGCGTTGATTTAAATCTTTTATTGCTCAGAAAACGCTGGGAAGGGAACATTTATGTTCTTTCGTAATATTTGAAGAGCGTTTTTAACATTCGATCGATTAAAAATATTATTCTGGATAATTAACGAATAACGCAGTTGGAGTTAATGGCATTATTATAATGGAATTATGCAAATCTTTTAAGTGTTGCGCGACAGAGAATTGGGATAACGCTCTTAAGCAATTTTACCAATTAGGAGTTTAATTAGTTTAGGTGCGGCTTTTAAGAACATGATCCTTTTTCTTTCCCCTGCTAAGTCTGGGAAATTTAAGAGCCCTAAATTACGGAAATTAAAGGCCAATTTGTAATGTAAATTTTGAGAATTTCATTAATCGAAAAATGATACTCTTTAATAGATTACGTAAATGCAATATTCCTAACATCATCTTCAGATAGCTCTTGCATATCTCGGCACATCGCTAAATACTTCGAGTACCTCTTTTATTATAGTCTAATTGCTAACCTGAACTTATTTAATGGAATTAGAATGAACTTACCAGAAAGTGATCTTACTCCCTAAAACTACACCGGCGTTAGTTAAAACTGGTATTTATCGTGACTGATGTCTCTGTTGTGATCTGCAATTGGACCTGACTTCCACTGTTAGTGGAAAAGTATTGGCAACGAAATAGGGTTAACACGAAAGCGTTTTGTACAAAATTAACCCTGATAATGACAATTCAGAAAAATCAGAAATACGTGAATGGATCATTGGAAATAATGACCATTAACAATTGGGTGATGTCATCGATAATGTGGGTAGTGATTTTGACGATCCAAAAGAAGCTATTAAATTTTTCTCTACATGCATTTAATGAGCAGAGGAAAACAGCATCGAAGTACATAGCATCACCAACCTTAGAATGCTTCGCCACCGTCCAATGGAGCCTAGATAAGAATGTATTCGCTAAAAAATTTTCTGAATTTTTTCAATAATGTTTAAACGAATTCTATATGAATTTTTAAATAAATCTATTACATACATATGCTTAAACCGCATAATTCGCCATCATTTTACCTTTGATTACACAATATTTTAATATGACTCCAAAATCCGGACGACTTCCAAATCCAGGTTTTTATTGATCCGGATTGGCGGAACTTTACTGCGTATATTTTCAAAAAGCTAAAAAAAATCTCTAGTTAATGGAATCATGGCCAACAGTGGTTTCTATAAAAAAAAGCAACTTTGGTCCGTAATTCGAAAATTAAGTAAGGTAGCAAAATTCGAGTACTCCACTGGATTGCATAGAAGATATTTTTGCTAAAAATTAAAAATACATATTTATTAAAAGAAAGTTATGGTGTTTTAAAGGGGAGGACAAAAAATGAAAAACATCTTATATCTCCCAAACGAGTCGAGATGCCAAAATGTTGTTTAGGTCATTGAAATGGGTTCAAATATCGGGCCAAGGCTTTCGACAACGGTTTTTCTCCATCTACTCGGGAAATACCTGAAATCTCTCAATTACATCAAAAAATGGGACACTCTGTACATTAAAAATAATTTCTGGAAATATACCTCGTGTGCTGTGTAATCGTGCAGAAGAAAAGCATTGTTAACTGTATTGGTGAAGAAGCTAAAGAAGTTTGACGCAGTATTGCAGGACCCTGTAAGTATTTCAACGAGCTTCGTTAAAAGATAATTCGATCCTAACTCCAGCTATTGCTTGGACGTTAACGGGTTAACCAGAATTGATCTTGCGTTATTTTTTCGTTTTACAGGCCAGGTGTAATCAAAGTTTGATATTGAGGATGTTGACAAAAGTCAAGTTTAAACGAACATTCTAGAACGCAGCGCTGACACCCTCATTTTTTAAATCCGAATATTTGCCAGCCTTAAGGATATAAATTCATCTCCAAATCCACATAAACGGCATTAAGCAAATTGACGTAATACCGTAGGATACGAATGACATTTCGCTGTCTCGAAGAGGGTAAGGGTGCGAGCACTTCCTCAAAGAAATTGATGAATATACCGCAAAATGTGTGGTAAAAGTTAAAAAGGGAGAGTCAGAAATGTTGTAGGCTCAAAACAAAATGGCAATGGAGGAATTTTTCGAATAAAACTGAGAAAAATGCCCAAAGGAAGACATATCTGTGCAATTTAGTATAATGGTAATATGGCAATTAGAGGGGACCGGATGTTGATGCATCCGAGGAAAATCGAATTTGCAATTGCCAAACGATGCCTATTCAGTTACCCAAATCCGATTATTCCAGCATGACTGACCGCGAGTTGGAAATTAGTTGATTTTTTGTCATTGTTTACGACCCAGCATGGGTTTATAAAATTCGCCACGGTCGAAGCCGAAATATTAACGTTTTTAGTACATTTGCAACCGAAATGAAAATGTCCACTGGCGTCCTACAAGACTACAATTCTGACGAATCGTCCCTTTAAGAGATTCTTGATTTTTCGATTTTCAAACTGCGTTTATTCTTCGAAATTTTGATATTTTTAGTAAATTTTCAGCCCAAGCTTCAACCCAGACAAAAAACAGGATTTTCTTAATTTCTACGAAATTTGGCACAAAGTTACCATCATTCCCCCCTTCCAGAGGCGATTTTGCTTATCGATTTTCTGACTGAATTGATTCTTCGAAATTTTTGATGTTTTGAGCAAATCTTCAACTCAAACCTTTAGCCCCGAGGCGCACCCAAACGCTTTTATATTATTTTTATTCTCTCTCTTTCTCTCTCTCTCACTCTCTCTCACTCTCTCTCTTTCTCTCCCCCTCTCTCACTCTCTCTCCCCCTCTCTCACTCACTCTCTCTCTCTCACTCTCTCACTCACTCACTTACTTACTTACTTACTTACTTACTTAGTGTTTCCTACTGTCCAAGAAAGAACAGAAATATTTTGAATCATTTGCACTATCTACATTTACAGGCTGTAGTGCTCTATCAGGGTTGTATTGGGGAATTGGAGATTTGACTGTCTCGTTTGTCTTGTCAGACACAGTGGGGTTACTATTGCCCCATTGTCAGGATTGTCCTTCCATTTCGTTTGCATGTCCAGAATTCTTTGCGTTATTCTTGTCATGTTGGTGCTTTGGTATAGTAGTTAGTCGGATGGGTTATGTAGGGGGTTGTCGGGGTGACGTATCTTAGTAATTAGTCTGAGTGCGATTTGTTCTGTTGTCTGTATATGTCTTTTTGTTTTTTTTTTCTGTTGTGTTCGCTCTTTTTATTCTTTCTATTAATTAGATTTATTATTAAACAGGTGTAGTGTGCCGGTGAGGAACAATTATACGCGATAAAAAATGCAACACTTTTATTAAACTTTTCAAAAATATAACAGTAGAAATTAACGTTAAATTAAGATATAGAGCTTTTTTATGTAGGTGTAAGAGAAGAATCTTTGAAAGGAAATGAGATAGTCTTCCCGTCAGTTTCACACCGTCCTTAAATACTGAACCTAAGGGTCGACATCCATAGACGTGCCTCGGCAAGAGGGCTCATGGCGGCCTCTAGGCTACCTATCGCGTCAAAGCCTAGCACCGCTAGATGAATAGCCGATGGGCCCCTAATTAAATTGGTGCGACTATGAGGGCTTAACGGAACGTAAATTATGCTTAAATTATACGTCAATTTTATTAATTTCTAATATTAAATTCTAGATCCGACAAAGGAAATTGTAGGATATCCCGTACATAAACCAACTTATGTGACCATGGCCATAACCTAAAGTACTTTACGCAGGGTGGTCCCTAAGGGTGTTCCGATATTTAAAGAGCTGATTCTTTGGAGCGCTCCAATAGGAAAATGTTATGTGTATAAACGTACCTCCTAAAATGAATAATTTCCGACTTACGTGATATTAAATATTAAGAAAAGTGAAATATTTTTCTTCGTATTTTCAAAATGGTACAGGATATTTTATAGAAACTCCTTAGCTACACAGACATTGAAACAGTGCATTTCCTTTTTGTTTAAATAAAAATGTTATAACCATAAATGAGTGTAGAGGTTATCATGTTAATTCTTATAAGGGAATGGAGGTATCTACCATGTATGATTAGCATGTAAACAAAGTTTCATAAAGCTAACATAGGTATTGAAATTGTCGAAAATTTGATATTTTCCAGAAATGATGTTTTAACAATAGAGAATGTAAACGCATTGCGGACGTACTTCTGAGCTCTATGCAGTCAAAAGTGACATATGGCATTTAAACGTAAGGTTTAGGATTAGGGAGGCCAAATAATTATTTAATCGCTTTAATGTGTAGAATGGAAAAACATACAGGGTGTTCTATTTGAAGTGAGGAAGTTGACATTGGCTTCTGGTATAACGGGGAGTAGTAAAAGTAGTAAAGTCCCGCCACATAATGTGTTTCATCGTACCAAACAATTTATCCCCAAAGTATTTTCGAGTATCTCTAATCACAACGGAGATATCAGCTTGTAATAAAGTTTCTGAGACACCCTGTAAGTTGAAATTATTGTGGTGATGACTATTTAAAAAAGATTATTCTTCATATTATTGCAAGCACTGTAATTTCCGCACACAATTACCCATTGACGTGATCTACATGCCTATGGTTTTAGCACTTCTAGATGGTCTTAACTTTCGATTTCTTTTCTCCGAAAGTCCCTAATTTAATATCTTTTCTATTTTCATTTGTCCTTATCCCCGTACTGGAGTTCTAAGATATTTATTTCCTTTGATAAAGTCTGAGACTCGTCTGCAACTTCTTTTATGATTTTTTTCTTCTAATTTGTTTTGGAGTAACTCTCTCCGATACTCGGCAAACTTCTTGCTACAATCCACCTTTGTTGTCAGTTTTTTTGTTAATTAACTTTTTCACTTTAACTGTGATCTACGTGATGGTAGTTTCGTCTTTTCTGATTTGACTTGTGCGCAAGTACACTTTCCAAGTAGCTATAGCTGCCATCATCAGCAATGGTTTTAAGGAGGCAAATGTAAAATCCACTCTCCATTTCCCACATCGATCCACATTGAACTGTCTCCAATAAAATTCAACATATCTTGAACTTGATGTTGTGATGCTGTCATAGGTTTTCTTATATACTCATACAAAAAATCGAATTCAGACCAACGGAGCTCAACCCGATAGGAGATCTTTTCGGTTCCAGTTAACAATCTGAAGAGCTTGTGAATTAACGTCTCATAGGTGGGCCCGAATATTTTCATAACGTCAATCTTACCATCGCCAACTTTAAAAGCTGTTGTGCCTTTATCGTCCAGTTTGAGAAGAAATCTTAGGAAACCATTAAGATCCAAATGATTTTCGGCCACATCGAGGAGATATTTGGTAACTTCTTCACAGCTGTGTTGGAAAAGAATTGTTCTGCCAATGGAGTCTGAGGCCATAAGAATGGTTTGAAGACTGAAGTAATTTAGAAGAAACTGGAGAGAATCAGCAGTACTTTGGAATTGACATTGGTTTACCACATGAAAGAGAAAGTTTCTTCCATTCGAGTCTCTGCTGCCGAGAAATTCCTTAAACGTGTCAATATCATCGATAAATAAATCTCTGCAATATATTAAAACATTCTTGGACATATTCCAGTCGTGAATATTCTTACTGGAGTGGTGTAAAATATTCATGTTGTTGTGATCTTGAAGGTTTATGAACTCTTTAACTGAAGAAGCACCAAATGTTTTCCTGACAAATTCTAGAAGAGTTATAACTCCTCCGCTGCTTTTGCTTGTAGCTGCAGCTGTATGCAAGGAAGTGCAGCCTGCCACGTCTCTGTGACTCAAAATGGTTTTTATATAGGTTTCATCAAACATTTTTCCAATAGTTTCCAGAAGCATTTGAGAAGCCTTGTTACACCCCATTGCTGGATATGAAAGTGTCATAGATCTAGCGTTTTTGATTTGCAACAAATCTTGCAACTCTTTAGGTTTCAACCAGCTAAGACACCATTTCAGTAAAACCTCATAGGTCTCCTCATTTTCCAAGTAATCTGAGCAATGCAAAGGCGTGCCGATTAGTGGATCCTCGTCTACGACCATGGACAACCAAACTCCAATAGGGCAGTGCTGCTTTACTCCTTCAAGAAATACTGCCATGGCCTTGCTTTCTAGCTTCGTCACTATGTGCCTAAGGATATTTCCTCCGTGTTGCAGTAATAGTAGCTGCATTTGAAATAAGAAATTTTCAAATAAGTACGTTAAGCAGCGTTCTAAAGCTTCGTGATATTTCATGACTTCCAGGAATGTTTTCTCATAAGTATTAGGTAAAAATACTGCTTCGAAGTCTAAATCATCCGTTAAGGGGTTTTTGTTGCTTTTTACCCATATGAGAAACTGCTCTATGTAATCAAACTTCCCTCTAGCTGCTGCGATATACAGGATGCTGTTGTCGTCTATATCCGTGGAATCCTTAACCATTTCAATGAACTGCTTCTCATTGATCTCATAAATTATATCCAACAGCTCTCTTATGTCTGGTCCATTATAGAATCTAAACGCTGCTTTAACGGGATTGAAAGATATTCGAGAGGGTACTCTGACACAATGGTTCTCCATAATCATATGGAATAATATGTGAAACATCTTGGTGTTGAACTTCAGTAAGTGCAAGAGTATATAGAGCTTCCTGTTGTACTCGTATTGGAAGTGGTACTCCTTTGGAGAAACAGTCATTATATCGTCGATAAGATTCACTACAAATACTGAATTATGTTCCCATATCACTAGCATGTAATATTTCAGCAAGTTTTCAAGGTTTTCATAAATTATATAAAAGCCGAAATCGAAGATATGTTTTATCCTTATCATTTGATCTTTGCAGCTCTTCAGCACTTTTCCAGCAGCGCTCTCGCACTTATTCAAGCAGCTACGCGTGAGCTTAAACTTATGATCGTAGAGAACGCTTTGGCAAATCACTGTTTGAATCTTCTGGTTGCCACAGTGTTTCTCTAAATATGCGGCTACGAAGTATTCGGCAAAGCTTCGATGGACAAACTGGACATTGTCGTCGTGAATGGATATGAAACCCACCCTAGCAATTCTCGTTTTGTCGAACACCATGGGACTATCCACGAAATCTGGAAAGAGCACTTCAAAGGCAAAAGCTTCATGGATGTGACTGAGGTTTTCGACGTTTGCCTGCCGCATGTCGTCATCAGCTTGATTTTGAGTGCACGTTGAGGTTTTTTCATCGTGGAACCTGGAATGTTGAATGTTGTGTTTCTAAAAATCACTATTTCTGGAATACAAACCTGTTAAACTTGATCATTTTAAATTTTTCATACAAAAAACATAAATTCATTTTGGCGAAATCTACATCGTCATCATACAACACGACATTCAACAGCATGGTCAAATGCATAGGATTGTCAGTGAACTCCACTGGCAAAACATTGTCAAGAATAATTTGATGAGTTTTTCTAAGATGATATAAAGGGGAAACACTTCGTTCCGAAATACGCAGAGCTTCAAAACAGCTGGACAACCTTGCAGATACCTTTTCTGTGTTTGTTGACTTTGCCTGATACTCGTTAAGGAACTGAAACTTATCAGCTTCGCTTAATTTGTTCAAATACTGAGCAGCCACCCCTAAAACATCTTCCAGGGCTGTTACCTCTTGTGGACGAGTGGTTACCCAGATTTGTTTGACACTAGTGCCTTGTAAAGCTTTCAGCAACTTCAAAGTAGAATCTTTATGCTTGGGGCAAACCTCATCGAAACCATCAAATACAGGGTGTCCCGAAATTAAAGCACCATATTTAAACAACGTAAATTAGGTCAAAAAATAACACCAAAACTTTAAATAAAACAATGTCGGAAAATGCTTCCTTAATGAGGTATGCCTCTTTAAAGACGTAACTCTGATGATGGTAATTTTGAAATATTTCCAAAACGGTGCAAGATAACTTTATGAAATTTGGTACGATTTTATACCTTATAAGCCTCAATTGACTGATGTGGCTGAATGGAAATTATTTCGTCAGAGGCGTGCTGCACGGGTAGTGTCGGGGTTAAAAAATGCTAGATTTTTTTTATGTGCCCCATTTTTTAGTTGCTGATGCAAAATTATGAAACCATATACGCTTCCAGAAAAAAAAGACACTCTTGGTTCACGATGCTAGGACGCTTCGTTTTCGAATAAAATGAATTTAAACATTACAATGCATGACAAATACAAATGATGCTTAAAGCGATATTTTATTAAACACATCAAAACGATTAAACAATAATAAAAAACGAACAAGAAATTTAAATGACGCACTTTCAAAGTAAGTTTTCAAATAAGTTTCCGTTTTGTTGGATACACAGTCTAGATCGTTTTTTTATGCTCTGGGAGGCACGGGAAATTTGAAACGTATTTTCTTTTATTTGATTAGCAGCTAAGTTGATTCTATCCAACAGTTCTTCCCTCGTGTTTATTTCTGTGGCATAGATTATGCTACACATAAAGCCCCAAAAAAAATAATCCAGGGGATTAAGGTCAGGTGATCGAGGGGGCCAGGTTATTGGACTACCTCTTCCTATCCACCTGCCTGGAAACTTTTCATCAAGCCAATTTTTCACGTTATTTCCAAAGTGAGCTGGTGCCCCATCTTGTTGATAATACATTTGCAATCGGGTATGCAATGGTATATCTTCTAATAGGCCTGCCAGCTCATTTTGAAGAAAATGTAAATAGTGTTGTGCTGTTAACCGGTTTGGAAATACAACTGGTCCTATTAATCTATTTCCTATGATACCTGCCCAAATGTTGACAGAAAACCTATGCTGAAAATGTGTTCTCCTTACGACTTTTGGATTTTCATACTCCCAATAATGTGTGTTATGGATGTTAAATGCTTTGTCTCTCGTAAAACTAGCCTCATCAGACCACAAGATATTATGTAAAACATTTTGGTGATTCAAAACCCACTGGCAAAAATTCATCCTAACTGTAAAATCTTCCTCTCGTAAGTCTTGAACCCTTTTATAGTGAAAGGGATGCAATCCCTGCATCCGAGTCATTCTTCCTATCTAAAAATTAATATTCGAAATAACTGTTTATCTGTTGTTATTTTAACGACTGTATTTACGATCGATTTTGGTATGTTTGTAATGTTTTCAAGCGTTCTTAGAGAAATTTGAGGATTTTCTTCTATTCGATTAAGCACATCCTCGAAATCGTAATCTACTGTAGGTCTTCCTTGGCCTCGAGAACGTTGAAAAGAACCACATTCGATTAAATTTCTATGTACTCGACTAAAAACAGATCGAAAAGGTATTCTTCTTCTCGGGTACCTCCTTCTGTACTCTTCTACGGCGGCTCGCGAATTACCATTACAGAACCCATAAATAAAATGAATATCGGCAAGCTCCCTACTTGAAAATTTCTCCATTTTTCACTAACAGCTTAATAATGACACAAAGAAACTCCCCAACAGAATAAATATAAACATCAAATTGACAGTCAACATTGTTTAATATTTCGTAGCTACTATTAAGTTTTCACAGAAAGTAAATCATTTGTATTTGTCATGCATTGTAATGTTTAAATTCATTTTATTCGAAAACGAAGCGTCCTAGCATCGTGAACCAAGAGTGTCTTTTTTTTCTGGAAGCGTATATGGTTTCATAATTTTGCATCAGCAACTAAAAAATGGGGCACATAAAAAAAATCTAGCATTTTTTAACCCCGACACTACCCGTGCAGCACGCCTCTGACGAAATAATTTCCATTCAGCCACATCAGTCAATTGAGGCTTATAAGGTATAAAATCGTACCAAATTTCATAAAGTTATCTTGCACCGTTTTGGAAATATTTCAAAATTACCATCATCAGAGTTACGTCTTTAAAGAGGCATACCTCATTAAGGAAGCATTTTCCGACATTGTTTTATTTAAAGTTTTGGTGTTATTTTTTGACCTAATTTACGTTGTTTAAATATGGTGCTTTAATTTCGGGACACCCTGTATAAGAATCACTTTTGGTGTCTTGCATTCATTGCTTGAATTTAAAGATACTTCCAGGAATTTTCTACTGAATTCATCACCTCGCAGGAGCATGTAGGAGATGAAGGTTGCAGCCTCACTTCCAGCGGATTCGTTGAAGTTAATATCATCAAGGATGGTTTTAGGGATCGTGTAATGTTTGGAGGAAACATAGTCTTGAAGATTAATCCTCAAAATCCATAGAGTTGGATCTAAAGTATGCAGCTTTCTGTGAATGCTTGAAACAAGTGAAGATTTGCCCATTCCTGGGTCTGCAGCCACTATTATCACTTTATCCCAACATTGCAATAGAGAATCTTCAGGAATGTTTAGATTTTGATCACTTAAAAATAAATGTTTTCGCCATAGATCAGCTCTGCCAGAGAATTGTTTCATAACTAGCTTTCCATTGACGAAGTCCAGCCAAGATATTGAAGAACTTATCATCCCCGCAGATGCTAAATTTACACCTTTTTTTAGATCTCCGCCAATGTTAATATCATCAGCTATTTGACTCAGTTCCCCAAAAGTGATGTTAGAAATCACTATAGATTGAGTTGAGACTAGGGATGCGTCTCTTAGAGCTGAGTTCGCTATTATTTGAGGGCTGAGAGAGCGGTTTATGTAGATGCTGTCTAGGACTGAGTATTTCTCGTCATGCCTGATTTGTATCTGATCGCCATTGAGTAATTTCAGAAAAGTTTCATTATCAATTAGCAAAGATGCAGAATTTTCGTTAACAAGCTCCTTCATAGGTAATTTAGTGCCTTGGAAGTAAACCTCTTTATTGAGTATTGCAGTCTGAGACTCTGAGTTGAGACTCTCAAAGCTGCTTCTGTCCACAATAGTTCTGGAAGCAATCAGCTTTTCTCCAAGCTCATTTCCTCGATTTGTAATCAGGATGAGCTTCTTCAAATGATTTTTTCTCATAGTCCTTTGTAAATTCTCAGACATTCCCATCGCAACCTCTGGTTTCAACTGATGATTTAGCTCGCAAGTAATAACCAGGAGCCCATGGGTTTCTCTGGCTTCAAAAGACTCAAAAACTAAATTCCTAACGTTTTTTAAGCCCATTAGCTTCGATGATACAAAGACGCAGCTGTCCTTAGTTTGTAGCATTGCTTTGAGGCTCTGATCCACTTTAATGGCACTCAGCAAGGGATTTTCTGAAACAACATGTAAAATTTGCTCACCACTATTGAGAAAGCTCCCTACATCAAGACAATTACTAAACTGGATGTTAAAGCTGCGAAGCTGTTGTGGGTAAGTGATAGATAATCCTATAGTCATGAGGGTTTGTATTTTTCTCTTGATCTCATTCAAGAATCTCCTCCCATTCTCCACTAACAAAAATTCGCTGTGCTTATTCTTATACCGTAGAAACCACTTAAGAACGTATTCTTTTAAGGTGTTGGTGGCCAAATCAGAGTCCATTAACTCAAAATATCTTCCCATCTGCTTTGATAGTATTCGGTTGATCTTGCGCCTATCAGGGTAGCGGACTATCAGCCGGAACTTATCCATAAACTGCTCTAAGAGGTTTTGGTCAGCGTCAGTACCTTCCTGAGATCTGTATATGCTCTCAACTCGCATTTTGGCAGCAGCTGCTAATTTGAATTTCTGCATTTCATATCCAGGAAAATATAGGATTTTATCGTACTTAAAGCGATTGTCTTCTACAAAG
Organism: Euwallacea fornicatus; assembly: GCF_040115645.1. NCBI lineage: Eukaryota > Metazoa > Arthropoda > Insecta > Coleoptera > Curculionidae > Euwallacea > Euwallacea fornicatus. Next base: position 1,867,518 of record NC_089559.1, on the reverse strand, counting down.
AACTTAGTTTCATCATCTGGTGCAATGAAAGTGTTGGTGCACAGCGCAAACTCTTCGAAAGTGTCATCTTTGAATAATGTGTTGTTGCTAACTACGCAGAACGACTTAAAGTACTTATGCAGACAAAATTTCAAGTTCTGCTTCTTGTTGAGGCTGAATAGCTCCTTACTTTTGATCTTATCTGTTTCCACATTGAGCAAATGCTTTGCCTGCAAGAATCTCCAGCAATACCCCTTGTCTGCCGGTGATTTTTTGTACTTCAGCACTACGTCATCAAACTTTTCAGCATCGTCGAATTCAGTGGCCAATGAAGCCTCGTGGTAGGTTTTAACAGCTCGTTGCAAGAAGAGCACTAACAACAATATCTGGTAGATAGATCCGTGCTGATTCAACTTCAAACCTGAAGCTTTGTGCGATTCATTATCAGCATAAATCGCTTCATCCCAGTCCATTTCTTTATCATTTTTAATTATTTTAACTTTTGTCACTTTACTTAGAGATGTTCCATTTTGATGAAGTAGATGATACGCTGGATCACTTGCATCTGCCTTTTTGAATCTCTTTTCGAACATATGCAATGGAGTCTGTCCCTTGTCATTTTCACTCTGCAAATTAGCTCCATTTCTCACCAAGAAATCAATGATTCTAGTGTTTTCATTTTGATTGTGGAGGTTGCGCTTCCTTACAGCGATATGCAGCAAAGAATTATGTTTATCCCCTGCGTCTTTGATGTTCACTATATCTACAGATGGACGTTGGCTTCGGGTGATCAGTGTCTCTAGAGACGTCAAGTCATTGTTATCTACGGCGGTAAATATCTGCCGATTGTACGTGACTCCTTCAGAGTCGGAATCTGATGTATCTGAGGAGTCCGATGATGCCTGAAATAGATTAAGGGGGATTAGTTCTTGTGCATTTATTAGTAAAGGAGGTGTAAAACGTGATTTGGTTTTTCAAGAAGGGCTTAAAATTTCTTGAATAATATACTAGGCAGCCAACTTCTGAATATGGCGTAGTGAACTGAAGGTGATTTTGGTTTGTGCCGTAAAGTGTTTTTTACAAGTTGCAATGTGTGTGTGTGGTAATCTTGACAGCGCCTCCCTAGTCTTGCTAAAGCTTTTCTCTGGCCCTTTCTGAGACCTCCATGTTGGTTCTTCATCTTCTCTCTTTAATTAAAAAAAAATTGATGGAGGAATTTTTCGATTATTTCTGCCACTTCTTTATCGATTGCTTTATCAAGCACAGTCTTCAAGTTGTTCCGTTCATTTTAGTTTTTAGAACGTACTTATCCGGTTTTTTCTAAAATCTCTTCATGCTTGTTCCTCACTTGCTCAACTAGATTCAAACCGATTTATAGACTCTCGAAATATTTCTGAAATACTCCTCCCCTTCAACTCGTTTTCTTTGAACATCAAGTCATTTTTTTGCTTGCCTGTTGTTTTATCTGTGCAGTAGTCTCTATTTGGTTCCCAGATGATCGTCCTTAATTACGTTCCCTCTCTTGCTCTCCAAGTTATTCTCTGAAATATTCTCCTCAAGTTCTTTCTTAAGGTTTCACCTCTTCTCTTGTTCTTCACGATTTAATGGCGATGGCGTTTTCGATAATTTCTAGAACAATTTTCCTAGTCCTATCTCAGATTTCGCATATATGAAGATTTAGATAACGATGTGTGGAACTTTGTTGAACGTACCACCGTGTTCTAATTCATTAGGAAGCACTACTTGAAGAAGGTTCTACCGAATATTTTCCTCCAGAAATGTGGTGATATGTCGCTCCTTTTTTAATTTTCGTAGTTCATCCCATAACCGACAAATCTTCACACATTGCGACTTACCTAAAAACTTTTATAAATTCGTGTAACGCTACTGTTTTTAGCTACTTAGACAATCCACTGACTAATATTTACTTTCGAAAATTTATGGTCTTAGCTCTCATTTTTAAGTGGTTACAGTTTAAAAAAAGTATAATCTTCTTCACAGACACTATCGCTCCAATGTATACAACGCAACTGTATACGGAGTGAGTCGGGAGGATCGTGCCAAACTTCAGGAGCGTGTTGTACATGAAAAATATATGTAAAATAACTCAATTGTTGTTATCCGATTTTCGTTTGTTTACAAGTTATAGAGTAAATAAAATTTTTTCCTGGACGTTGGATTGGTCGTGGTGGCCCTATTAGTTGGCCTCCAAGGTCTCCAGACCTCACACCACTAGACTATTGTTTGTGGGGTTGGTTTAAAACTGAAGTGTACAGAGTAAAAGTGGACACTCAAGATGCACTAGTTAAACGCATTAGAAATGCTGCAGCTGCCATTAAAGAAAGACATGAAACAATCAGGAGTGCAACGAAAGCTCTTCATAGACGAAGCCGAAAATGTTTAGAAGTTAATGGCGATATTTTTGAACATTCACTATGATATCGAAACGTTAATTTATGGAATTTCTTATGAAATTTATAAATTTTTAAAATTTTATGTTTTAATTTTATTTACGCTATAACTTGTAAACAAACTAAAATCGGATAACAACATTTGAGTTTTTTTACATTTTTTTTTATGTACAACACGCTCCTGAAGTTTGGCACGATCCTCCCAACTCACCCTGTATAAAACAAATACTTCATTAAAAAAATTAACAAATTTAATTGTTAAAAGCCAAAAAATAATTAATAATTTATCGATCTTTCGCGGTGTCTTGTACATTCCTATACACTTCTAGGCATGGACCTAATGAGGTGATTGATGTTCTCTCGTTTTGTGTACTATAAAATAAAATATGATTTTTTAAACCGACGTAAAAAGCTGATTTATTTACTGTCGAAAATGAAGAGAGGAGAAGTCAAATATATAGGGTGTCTTTTTGTATTCGCAATGGTTTCTTAAATACCCTTAAACTTATTCTTTCATAGTAGATGTGTGCAGACTTTTGTCTCTAAGTATATAAATAAATATACCAACCATTAAGATGTGCTGCAGGTTTCATCAAACACAAATATGTATATACACGCACAGGCAGGCACATATGAAGTCTGAATACTTACTCGCAATATAAATTTACAATTTAACCAATTCCGAGATATTTTAATCCATATTTAGATAAGATAAATAATCGTTTCAAGGCTGTACAATATGCACGATATAATCGGGAAAATATTACAATGATGAGTCGGCATATCAATAGAGATTGAAAAAACTTGTGGGAGGAATATTTTCTATCTATAGATTAGTTGAGGTGCGGCATTTATCCTGAATAGTTTGAATTTTTTGTTCAGTCAAATGTAATAGATCTTGGAACAGCAAACTCAGGAACGACTTTCGAATCAATTTATTTAACGGTTAAATTATACACTTCAATCAGGTTCATGAAAAATGAAAGGTTCGGTCAATGAACTACACTTCAACACAATTCGGCCAAGAACCCTTTTACGTTTATCGCGAAGGTCTTAAGTACTAGGTCTGAGGGTTGATGAACATACTCCTACTAAGGCTAAAAGGCAATTTTTGGGTTAATTTATGGCCTATCGTTTTGGAGCTTAACACTTAGTTGAATGGTAAAATGGGTCTTCCATTGGTATGTTGCAGCCATATTAATTTACCGGCAACGGGGTTGCACCTAAATTTTGCTTGGTTTAAGGAAAATTTGGTGAGAGTTTTATTATACAGAGCCACGTGTTCATCATCATCATCAATACACGGATCTGGTAGCACTGCGGACACTTCTAATTCAGGAGAACTCTTGACTTCCTTTTTAAAATCGCTCACACTGCAGCAGAAAACGTATCCAGAAGAAGCATTCTTCCAAGCGTTCTTCAAAAATCCATGTTCCAAACATGTGTCCTGGCAAAAAACGTCTGGTGTTGCATCTTTAGTGTGAGGGTCATTAAGTACGATGAAAACTATAGCTCTCCTTGTCTTGGGTTCATACGCGATTTTCCAGAAGTACTTTGGAACTGGAAGAATGCCATTCGTGCCTAAAAAAAAGATAGTTTTTAGAGTGTATCATAGATTTATATGATACATTCTTTTATTACCCAAAGATATAGGTTGAGGGATGTTATCAGAATCGTTATAGGTCAGAATACCATGGGTGCCAGTAATGACTTCCAGATATCCATAATAAGTAGCCATGTTTCTCATAGTGAACTCTACGCTCTTCCAATTGGCAGTGTTGATAATTTGCCTAAAAATTATAATATAAAAATTAATTAATAATGGTATTTTCTGCCAGTTTAGACGAAGTATTCCATCAACTGCATCATTTTGTTTTAAATCACAGAAATACTCACCATTGAGGGGCCACATTAATATAGTAGTAAGTGGAATATTGCTCAGTTGCCAGCAGGAAATCTGCGTCTGGGGACAGGTGACCTTTGGCCAAGAAATATTTGCGGTTTATATAGCGACTAGCTAACACTGAGGACCCCAAAATGCTACTAAAAGTGGATTTCTGATAGGCCTGTTTGTACGCCACTGATGAGGTAATATTAAACATCTCTCCTGCAGTACTGAAGAATGGTCTGTACGACGTCTTTGACGCATCTAGAACACGATTAGCTCAACAACATTTAAGACATCGAAGATATCAAATTACACTTAATTTCTTTGCCATGTATTACGTGCCGAGTGTATAAAGTGTTTCCATTTTCTGGTATGTAGCATATAGATATTAAAGTGAGCCAATCAGTCCTCGAAGGCGGGTATCCAATTCGGAATACCACCCCCTCTTGTGCATGCGTACCACACTTGGTCTTTGTATTCCGTACTTCCCCTCGTACGGCATTTTTGCACTGGATTTCCTCAAATTTGTAAACGTTCCTAAATAATTTCACCACGTCCCCTTCAATGCAAGTCACAGTACTTATGTTTGCATTTGCTGGAATTGCACCTTTAAATCCATTTTAGATTTTATTATAGTACCTACTTTGCCGGACATAATTCCTGTTTCCTGCGCACAGTAAACTGATGTTTTGCCCCGCTGCCAAACGAATGGTACCCTGGTATGGTACTGCCAATTGGTAGTCAGATGAAGAGTTGAATAAAGGTATCGGCTGGTACCTTTCAGTTGCTTTGTTTGTAACGTTGAAGGTACAGGCTGCAAGGAGAAGGTGTTTTGAAATGATAATTTGTAACATGAAACTTGGTACACCTAAGTATTAGGTGGGAAGTAAAGTGTGGACTCGAATGACTTAAGTTCACTTGTGATGAGAAGTCAGGGGCATGCGTGTGTTTTGGAATTTTTATTTGAACTAAATGTCGAATAGGAGATGTCAAAACTTGTATTCCAATAGATATAGCAAACTTTGGCTCTTCACAAACCACAAGAAAAGTTTTTCGGAATTGATAAAGCGCAGGTATGTGTGTCTAGAATTTTTGACTTTTCGATAAAAAAATATCGAATTGGTTAGGAAAATATACGTTCTGCGTCAGTGCATTTTTTATGCTTTTCTAATGTCCTTTTAATTTACTACAGGGAGAAAAGTTGTGATGTATATGCCACTGATGAATAACAACATCCCGGCTTAGATAGGTACCCATCTAAAGCATCCATTATTTTTCTATAAGAATTAAGTGAGCCTAAACGTCTTGAGCGACAGTGCTGTTAACGTGCGTACATTAAAAGTTGCATTTTACCTCAAAAACATAGAAATTGGAACGGTTTGTGGCTACATTCCAGCCCTTTTGAAATTGTCTCAAACTCTTCCACATGAAAACCAAAAACTCAGTCCTCAAAGCACTGATTCTTCATGCAGCATTTCCATGATAAAAGAGGCTCAAATTAACTCATTAGAAGTGACATTCAGCTACTGATTATCTGTTATTACCAATCAAAAAAACCTTGTTGAATTTACATTTACCACTTAAAAAACAGTGAAGTAATTAAGCTCTTACCTGCACCCTCCGCAAGTGGTGCTAGAGATCGAAAAACCTCAAAGAAGAGGAGAAAAATCACTTTACTGAACACAAACAAATCCATTATATTTATTCTTAATATTATAGAGATTTATGACCTCAACTGATTTCGGGCTGAGAGGAACTAAAGTGAGATAAGTTAATGTGTTGGTCACTTGTCGATGCCCTACAAACAATGAGCTTTTTATCAAGAATAACAACAATTTGAAATAATACTACTTGGGTTTAGATTTGCACATGATTCACGTAATTTACATCTCCGAATTGCTGCCTCGACTGATTACTGCATACGATGTTTGTCATTTAGAGAGAGACGGCAACGAAATTTGCTATTAATAGTTGATTACTATTGAACAGCGCAGTAGCGATCCAACTTAATAAAAGGAAGGGACCTTAAGGCCGTTTTTGGGATATTTTCGTGAAAAAAAAGACAAATAATAATGACAGTTTATTTGACAAAACCCTGATATAAACCCCCCGGATGAATAATGCGCTCGATTAAGTGACGAGGGCTTTATTCAACCCAATTTACTCGGCCGGCTCTGAAGGACCGTAAAACCATAAAACGCGATTTATCCCTTTATTGCAGGAACAGGCTCAAATAACAGGGGGTTTCCTGTTGAAAATTCCTGTCTGAAATCTTGATGAAACTTTGTTTTACATACTTTTATGCTTGGAAAACAGGAGGAGTACGGCGGAAGTTGTATAATTTTATTAGTGTTCGGTTGTTTCTGTTAGAGTGGTGGCGAAATGGGACTTAACAAAGTTTTTCAGGTTCGACATGCATCTTTAACTAGGAACTGCATCTGTATACATGCGAATTCCTTGTAGCGGGATTTTCAACTGTTGAAATCTCGGCCGGATTAACCAGAATAACACATATGGACGTACCGTCAAAATCAACCTGAAATTAATCGAAATTCCTGAAAGACCAATTCAATACTTGCAATCAAGTTATTCACGATCCTGTAACAGTGTTCCATACGTTAAAAGCAGGAACGTGAAACCAGAAAAAAATTATTAAGAAGTTGAATTCAGTGTAGAAACATCCCCAGTAAAATGCGGACGATAGCGCCCCCTTTTGAACGATAGCTCTACCGCTCCCTTTTAATTTTTTGCAAGTTGTGAGTTCAATTAAACACGACGGCGGCATCTGTCGTGTTTTGCAAGTTAGTTTCTATTAAGTTCGCAAATACGACTGCAGGTGACGTTAGAATTGATGAGTGTGGAAGGTGTAGCTACTGTCACTACTGCTACCTTCTTTCGGACATTGGCGTAACTACGAGAATTAATAGATTTTAACCAATCGAATGTGAATTATAGCGTTTTTGCATGTTGGAACTTCCGAATCGCAATTATTTCAAATGTTACTATAAAAGTAACATAGTCCAATAGTTTTGCCAAACCGAGTTGCCCCTCCACTTTAGTAGTATATATACTATTAAATACTATTAAATAATATTGGCATACTGCATTAAATAGAAAAATAAATTTATTTTATCAATAATACATCTATCATATTACAGATTCAACAAGTACTAGCCACTACGTCGATAGCATACTTACATACTATTACCAACTACATACAAAGCTATAGTATTTACCTGCAATTCACGTATACAAGGAGTGTCCAAAACTATGCATTTATGCACTTGTAACGTGTAAAGGAATATTGCAGAAATAGAACTAGATCATGGTCTAAGGAGAGTATAAGGTCTTTGTCATCTACAAGCATTGACACAGATACTTAATTCAATATCAATGCCGATAACTATTCTACGTTCTTCAATGGTTTTAGATGCAGAAGAAGTGGAGAAGAAAAGCATTCTTAAGTAGTTTAAAATGTAAAATGTAAGTACTAAGTAATCAGTCATATTATTGCAGCTTGTAATGCTGAAAATTGCTTGGTTACTTCTGAAAACGTAGACACTATGAAGTAGAAAAATCCCCCAAGTTTTTAAGAAATGAATGCGTGGAATTGTTCCTTGAGGAATTTTTTAAAGGGAGATTGTAGAAGAGTTGCTTTTGTAACCCTTGCAAAGGAACTTTTGCTAAAAAAGTTTCATCATTTTCTCTATACTTATTTTTCCCTATCACATCACCAACACTCTCAAGAAAGTTCTTGGTCTAATTCACAGGGACCGGCCTCAAAATCAACTCAGAGCTAATAGAGGCTCACTCATATCTCTGGCCTTCTGCACCAGTCTGGCCTTGTGCTTCTTCTCTGGAAGAAGCTCGGCCAACTTCCTCTTGGACTTTGATTGTTTCTTCTCAGGAGTGATCTCTATGAGATCCCCTTGATTGTAAGAGGGGAGCATCATAGTTCTTGTCAGATAAACCATCTCCTCTTGGCCTCCCTTCTTGTTGTCACCTTGGTCTAGCAATGCAAGACTTTCCAAGATATTTTTGGGTCTCTTTACGTCGATTTGCACAGCTTTAGCCTGGTTCTCAAGGCTCCCTTTAGGCTCATTTGTCTGAATTCTAGTTCCATTCTTGTTGGTATATACGACGACGTATTGGGAGTATTGACGTTCTACAGGAGCGTTGCTGTTGATGTCTGCGAAATCTCTGAAGTTTTCGAACTGCTGTTGCTTGACTGAAATAGTCATTTTAATCATCGGAGTATTTACAGAAAATCACAAAGAGATACCTGGTTTGGGATTAGATCTGAAAGAATAAGAGGGTCGGCCGTGGCCGTTGTGGAAGTAAGAGGAAAAATCATCATAGCCCCCTCCCTCATTTTCATATCCGTCCTTTTCGGGGTAGAACGTTCCTCCTCGAATTATACCAAAATTTCCATCTCCTGCATTAAAAATCAATACAATTTGATTACACTCTGAAGCTTTAGAAGGATTCCTACCTAAGAGAGCAGCTGCCTCATCTTTGGAGTTTTGCTGAGTTTGGGCTTGCACTTGCACTTGCTTCTTATAGGGGTAAGTTTTTGCTTGATTGAAAGAGAGGTCTTGCTGGAATGGCTCGTTTCGTTGACTATAAGCTCCTTCTTGTTGCTGGTAAGTGTTGTAAAATGCAGGTCTTGAGTGTCCTGAAGGAGGATGGTCATAGGGCTCATATGCCCGACCAAATGAGGGGAACCTGAAAAGATGAAAAAGCAAAATTATGCTGAAGAATGCGGAAGGTAATATAAACAGAAGGAGAAACCAGAAGTACAAAAAAAGGAAGTGAAAGCAGGAATATTTACAGATTAGAGAAAGGGAAGGAGCAATATAAACACGGACAAAAGTAGAGATCGTAGAAAGATGGCGAAGGAAATCAAGGAAATGAGATCGAAATTGAAGATCGGGGGGTGGAGATGAATGCAAAAGTTAAATTCATGAGAGAAGAAAGGATGAGGTTTGATGACAATCATGAAGGGAATCATAATATTTTAGATAATCATATAAGGGAATCATTAAAATTATTAGTTTATGAATTAAAATATTGTCGGAAATGTTCAGTGGAAGAGCGAACAGAAGAAAAAAAATAAAAAAAGATAGAGTGGAAAAGGGAGGTAGGACCAGGAAATAACGTAAAGAGGGGAAATATTAAGAATAGCGGTTTGGATACAGAAGAGGGAGCACGACGACATTTGACGTGACTATAACAAAAGAAGATGAGAAGACAAGGAAAAGACACGTTTACAAAGTATGTAAAAAGTAAGAGCGAGAATTAGATTCTGCTAATTCGGTGATAAGAGGAGTAAATTTGAAATGATGAGAAAAATTAAAAAAAAAAACGGGTGCTGTAGCTCCATAACTAAATGCAGGGAAACGGATGCTATGGAGGATAATAAGTCCCACCTAGAAAAGAAAGTATACCTGAAAAGAAGAGAATAAATTAATGGAGGAATGAAAAAGTAGAAAGATCTAGAAAGCCAAAAGAGAAAAGCGAGACGCAACTACATCGAGTGTGACGAAATTGCAATAGAAAAACAAATAAACTAGAATAAAAATAAATGAGATAAAGATAGGGATAGAAAGATAAAGATCGGATGAGAAACCAAGATGAAGAAGTAGAATAAAATATGCATGAATTTAATACTAAAAAAAAATTGTAAGTTCACATTTAAGATTCCTTTAATTTGATTTGCAGACTCAGTTATCTAGCCCCTTTAATTCTGAAGGTAAAAATCTTAACTTAGTATTTCTCCTGATTTATTTTTTCAAGAAAAGCGGTGGTAAAGCTCATTTTAAAATGCCTTTTAGCTGACTAGAGAAGCGTTCACACTTCACAAGAGTTTTCGCGATATGCAAAGTGCAGTATTAACCTTCACTTTTAACAAAAACTAAAATTAAACTCTAAACTATAATTTAACATACCATTCTCCCGCCTGGTAATTACTCGAAGCCGGCTGATGGTCGTCTTCAATGTGTTCCATGTACATGTCGGAGTCATCTTCAACAATCGTCTTCGCATTTGCAGGTTCTGAAAGCAGAAAAACGATTTTAAATTATATTTAATTGCTCGTCCTTGATGGTGCAATAATAAAGGTTAAAATTCGGGATTTTAATTAGTTTTGTTCAAGTAGTGATAAATTGAAGGGCTTTGGGTCCGTTTTTGTTACTTTATTGCTCAACGAGAAAGCTGACCGAAAATAGGTGCTTTCTAAGTTGGAAAAAAAATAAGAAGACGATTATAATCAATTTTTGCTCCCACACAGCAAAAGTTATATAATTTATATTTTATTTATCGCCAATAGCATTGTCTTCTTTTTTGATTAAACCTTCGCATATTTGAACAGTAGGTATTATTATGCTGTTAGAAATAAAATACTCAATTTTTAATTTGAAAATTAAATATGTTTGCTTTTATTCCTGTTCGTGAAAGTTCTGGGTTCCCATTGTGCCGAAGACCATATGTCACCCTGGAATTTCTCTAATTCTAGGGGAAAATCAGTGGTAGGCATCTCACTAGAGAGTATTCAAAACTCACCTCCCAATGAGAAGTCTCAAATCTATCATTCTAAAACCATCGAAGAAATACATGTATGTACAGTGTATTTCCGAAATGTTAGGCAAAAATTTAGGGGGTTATTCTCTGAGTAATTTTAAAAACTTTTGTTCTTTGACGATTTTAGGAAAAATGCTTTGTTCCCTAAATACAAGGTAATAAATGTTTTTCATGAAATTTATTAAAAACTAGAATAATGGTTCAAAATGTCTGCCGGCAGCTTGGCTGCATGCTTCTAATCTTCTCCTCATTCACAGCCGAATTCCTGTGAAAACACCAGGACTGTTTTTTATTGAATTGCACTAATTAATTATGCGATTTATCAACTCTTCAGTGGACTAGTATAAATTTAAATGACTCCATAGGAAATAGTCCAGAGGGTTCAAGTCTGGGGATCGAGCTGGCCATAAGTAAAGTCCACCACGACGAATCCAGCGATCTCCATATGTTTCCATTAAAAATTCGCGAGCAATCCTACTAAAGTGCGCCGGTGCTCCTCGTCCATAAACCACATTACATTTTTGGTTGCCAATGGTACATCTTCAAGAAATTCAGGAAGAGATCGTTCCAAAAAATTGCGATAAACTGCGCCTGTAAGACTTTCTCGTAGAAGTATTGGTCCAATTAGCCAATCGCCCACAATTCCAACCCAAACGTTTAACGAAAATTGGTGTTGAAAATTAACTTCTAGTACTTCGTATGGATTTTCTTCGGCCCATGCATGATTGTTATGAAAATTCCTTACTGCATTTCTCGAGAAATTTGCTTCATCGGTAAGGAGAATCAACGACAGCAGTTGCGGAATTTGCACTAATATATGCAAAAGCCATTGACAAAATGCAATCCTCAAGGGAAAATCTGTGGGAAGAAGAACCTGAACACGTGGTATGTGGTACGGGTTCAATAAATCTAGTCAATGAATATTTATGGCCTTGTATCTAGGGAACAAAGCATTTTTACTAAAACCGCCAACGGACAAAAAATTCTTAAAATTACTCAGAGCATAGCCCCATAAATTTTTGCCTAACATTTAGGAAACACCCTGTTTATACATATATACATAGGCAGCATACACGACTCTTTTTGGAGAGACCCCGGTATACACTTACGAGAACATTTTCGAAAACTTATTAATGACTATTATATTCGAAATAATTCGACATTGTTCTGGAAATGTCTCGCTGATGTCGAAGTTCGAGCCGAGAGATATACAGGGTGATTCGCCATGAACACAGAACATGTGCATGTGGAGTATCTCAAAACAAGTCGTTTTTTAATCGGAAATTTTTCTTTTGTGTTTTTGATTGCTAAGATACTGGCAGTTAGATCGATTTCCAATCGTTTCGAATGTTTTGGATTTCTGAGAATGTTCTCGTAAACTCATACCGGGGCATTTTCAAAAACAGGCATATGTAAAATGTCAAGAAAATTGGGTTGGTTCAGACAGCGGGAAATTGATTTGTTTTTGATTTTGTGCTAACAAATAGTTTCTGATTATTTTTCTAATTTTTATAAATTGTAAGGGAGTATTTAAAAGTGCGAATAATATGTTAGTTATACGTGCATTAGAAGAAAGATTTGAGGTTATCTTTATTTTTTTTGCAGCTGGTTGTAACTACTATGCTACCGAAAGGGTAATTGAGGAAAGATTTGTTTAAATTTTACTATCATTATTATTGTTATAAATTACATTAATTATCTTGTTATTTGCTATTTTGAATCAATAAACAAGTTTTATTATTGTCATGTACTATTAAATTAAATTTCTATTGATTTTTTTTAATTTATTTTTTTTGCATTATTTATAGTTGTTTTTTCAAAAATGAATACATTGATTTTAAAACACCTTTATTTTGAGGTGTTGCCCGACCAGTGTTTCAATTTGTAAAAAATCGGCTGTTTTGTCCTACAAACGGCATAAACAAATTTTACAGTAACGATCAAATGTCAAATGATAATATTTATGCCCTATTTAAAGTTGCCTTCAAAATGTAAAATTATAAATTTTCAAAAAGTAAGGGGGGGTTCGACAATTTAAAATCACACTGTATATAACTTAATTTACTTAGTATGCTAATCTACAAAAAACTCGTTTCTTGATACGAAATGAAAAATAATAAGATAATTCATTTAATTTGTAACAATAATAATAATACTATTTTTTAAAATCTTTTATCGGATAACCTTGCGGCAGCATGGTAGTTTCGTATAGCTTCAGCAAACTAAGTCCAGTTTCAACTTTTCCTTCTAACACAGGCACAACTAACTAATTATTCACTCTATTGAAAACACTAATAATTTATAGACATAACCAAAGACTTTTTGTTAGCACCAAATCAAAAACAAATCAATTTCCCTCTACCTGAACTGACGCAAAGTTCTTTGCATAATATATATGGGCAATACAAACTTTTGGAGACACCCCGGTATAAGGTGAGGAGACTATTGTTGAGAATGACGGACGTCTAAATTATTCAAAACAATTCGACACCAGTCTGGTCGCCAATATTTCGGCAACCGAAGGCCTAAGAGAAAAATATCATATGGAAAATCTACTTGTTTTAAAATCCTCTACATAAACATATTCCGTGTTCACTACGTGGCGAATCGCTCTGTATATCCGTCGACTGGAACTGCGACATCAGCGAGTGATTTCCAACATCATATCGAATTGTACAATTTAGAGTCGCATGGTATATGCATCGGTTTAATATATTGTTATTATTTAATGTACTATTTTATATATCATTATTATTTGGGTACATATACCATTTACGGCGTATAAGGTTTCGTACTGGAGAGGACAGAAGGGTTCGGACCACCCCCACTGCGCCGTGTACGCTAAAGTAAGTGTTCTAAGCAGTTAATTTGTTTAAGTAATTCGTGTGTTATTTATTGTTGTTTTTATTATCGAATAGAGTTGGTTGAGTCTCGCAAAGTTTGAAAAGTACTATCACATATCGCCAAGCCCACAAGAAGTATAACACTACACATGTGAATAACTGGACTGTAATTCTCATGACAAGGAGCATTTTAAGTAGGTACCGATTCATTGTGTTGCAATATTGTAATCCTCTATTGTTCTACGTGTAACTAAACCATATTAATGTAATAACAAGTTATTTGAATCATCTCAAGTAATATGATCTTGTCTAAACCGATGTTGGGTCATCGAAGGTTTCGTAAGAGCTGCAAAGTTGTTAATTTCATTTAAATTGATTAATTGCCAATAACTGTTCACAAATGGCTTAAAATGGTGAGGTATAGTCAGTGCAACGCGTTTTTTGTTTCATCAAATACTGGGTGTTTGAGAAAACAGGTATAAATAGAAAATGAAGCTCGAGGTCTGTTTGTGGACGAGTATAATGAATGGGGCCTTGATATTTTTCAGGTAATTACTAGATCATGGTGACAATTTTTTAACATATTCAGAAAGGTGGCAGCCTTTACTTGGTGTAAGTGGTGCCGATAGTTGCGATTCGATTTCTAAGCTTGAGTTTTCCAAACGGAGAAACTTCATCACCAGTTGTAGAACGTCGCAGTAATTCTAGCCGATACTTCTCTATTAGTCACCAGATATTCATGGAAATGTCACATTTTATAGATAAAAGTACCACCTTTCTGCTAAGATCGACTTTATCGACGAATTTCATTTAGATCAAGATAGAAAAAATTATTCCGAATCTTGATCGGTGATCATTTTTTTTTTTTAGTCTCATCTAGCACCTACTCATTTCGCCTTAAGGCCTATGAAACACATGCTCGTATCCATAAAAAAATCTAATTCAGGCGCCACCGGTTGTGATTCTTTGTTTTCGACTTACCGTTCACGTTGATTGTCACGCGTTTCGCCAACGAAACTAAAAGGGTAATTTATGCACGGATTGATTGAACATGAGCCATTATTGAGGTTAAAATGTGAATTTCTTATAGTTCTGGTCGTGTTTTGATGGCCAATCAATGCAACAGAATTATTTTTGATTAGCACACTTCGGTGAGGCCGAGAGAGGTCCTTTGAAGGTGGTTTCTTGAACTGAGTGATAGCCACGTCGAAACTGACATTAAATTTCGCCTTTCTGGGAAAAAGCAGCTGGAAACGAGTACCATGTCGAGGGGCTCATCGTCAATAATAAGGAAGTTATGAATTTTCACAAAAACTGGTCCAAAGCGACTTCATCGTGAGTGCGTGGATCCAACGGTCCTCGATCTTCACGCGAAATAATCCTTATCTTATAACAGCAGAATCTTCGTTATATAACGGTTATATAACTTTTTGTTATACCGACCGATTAAACCGATACGCCTAATACGACTAACAACGCACTACTCAAACATTATTGAAAATTTGTACATCCGACATGATTGTTTCAATACTCTTAATAACAAGGCTTGTCGTTTTTTTGTACATCTTGTGTAACCATAGCGAATCTTTATGAATTGGAACATAAGGTTTGAACATTAAAATGGGCAGAATTGTTACAAGAGTTGCCTCGTTTGCCCAATGCCCAACGCTAATTGGATTAGTGCGGACTTGTCTGAAAAAAGGCGATTGCCTAAATGTCTTATTGGTTTTACAGCCTCCTGCAATAACAATCCAGTAACGCGTTTGTGGTTACCCAGATGGTACTCTGATGGAGCATTTAACTGTGCCGAACCGAAGTGTAATAAAATAATTCTGCGGTAAACATTGCGAAAATTGCATTCAATGCGAGGAAACGTAAAGGAAGGCATCTTAAGATATCATCTGTTATGTGACACAAAGTTCTAAGCTTCAAACCTAGGGAACCTGCAGAAATTATAAAAAAAAGAAGAAGTTACTTCTGAGTGGTTCAGTAGTGGGGAGAACGATTTTCAACTGTTTCTGAGGCTACCAATACGTTATAGCTACCAGGAGTTTGAGAAATTTATAAAATAGTTTGGACGACACTCATTTCTATACTAATACCGTGCACCTCTGAATGGTACCCTACCCCCCTTCCCCCTATCAACTCCTAAACAAATTGCTACTTTTTTAAATTCAAAAGCAGCATTAAATAGGACAAAAGGTAGTATCTTTTAACCTTTGTTTATTTTTCAAATGTTGCTTAGTCACTTAGTGTCCTCGGTACCACAAAATGGTCGATTTTTTAAAATTGAAACATGGACCAAGCGACACCTCAAATTAAAGGTATTTCATAAGTAGATTCGATAGTGTACTATGATTTAAAATTTATCGAGTAATTTTTGAGAAAAACAGGCATAAATTTGCCAAAAAATGTAATATAAACTCAGTTAAATGGTACGTAAACAATGGAAAAACTTGTTTGTCAATACGAAACTGGTTTGTTTTCGATTTTGTGCTTATAAACAAATCTTTGGAGAAAAAGGAGCACTAAACAAAAATAATCAAAGACTTTTTCTGGGCACAAAACTGAAAACAAACCAATTTCGTATTAACAAACAAGTTTTTTCATTGTTTACGTACTATTTAACTGGATTTGTATTGCGATTTTTACCAAATTTATAATCGCTTTTCTCAAAAACTAACCGACAGATTTTGAATCGCAATAGACCATTGAACGGAGTTTTGAAAGATCTTTAATTTAATGTGTCACATGACCCATGCTTTAATTTTTTTTAATCGGGAATTTTGTGCTACTGATGACGTAAGCAATATTTGAAAAAATTAACAAACGTCAAAAGATGGTATTTGTTGTCTTATTTTATGCCGTTTTTGAATTTTAAGAAATAATCGGTCGTTAAAGAGTTAACAAGCGGATGGAGGACAATTTAGAATCGCACGGTACATCAGAAGCAATTAAAGACGATTTGCGGCATCCCTCTAAATTATTTTTTAAACTGAAAAATTACGTTGCGTTATTCGTCATTTGTATGAAGTAATAATTGAGAAGTAAGCTGCTTACACTCGGTACTTACTTCATTACTCTTCCCAACAGTCAGTGGCGTAGATCGCTTCTTTAGGCAATTACAAATTTTTTGCATTTCCTTTCCATTAAGGTCTTTCAAGTCCAGTTTATCAAGTTCTCAAATACGGATCCTGTACTTCACTGGTTTTGAATAAATGAAATTAGATATTTTTCCGCTTATACCCTGTAGGTCGTTGGTTCCTCGTCATAAACTTCATTGGTGTAGGTGTGATTTTTGGATAGTTACCAATTTTTAGAAGGTCCTTTTCAAAAAGTCTATTCACAAACAAAATATAAAAAAATATAGATTTTAGAGAGACAGTAATTTTACCTACTTTCTGAGTCGACTATTGTTAATTCTGAAGCTAACATTAGGAGCGAATTAAATGAAAAGTTTATTTATGGGTGCCAACAGGAGGAAGACGAAACTATTTAGTTCAGAGCTATTATTTCTGAGCAATCAAGTGATTTTCGCATATTTCTGAGCTTGTAGTCGACGCGCAATAAATGAATTACGGTTTATTTCGGAGTGGGTATTCTTTAAGGCTTTTTCTCAAAACTTTATTTCTGCGTATCAAATTCGTAATGTGATTTTATAGTTTTTTGTCGAGCTCAAGGCTGCATTGTGTGGTCAACCGTCACTTCTTTCACTTGCATACCGCGTGAATCGGGAGGATCGTGCCAAACTTCAGAAGCGTATTTAAATGAAAAGTAAATGTAAAAAAAACTGAAATTTTGTTATCTGATTTTCATTAATTTGCAACTTATAGCGTAAATAAAAATACTTTTGTTATTGGCGATACTGATACTGATTTGACGGTTTTTTTTCGAATTCAACTAATCTGTTAAAAAGTCCCAAAGATTGAATTAAATCTAGAAAGGGCAGATATGGTGTTTGTTTACGGTTTTTATCATGATAATGCTAGGGCTGCTGTTGAAGAATATTGTTAATGGTTCCCACATCAAAAATCTCCTTCTAAAAACGTATATATTTGAGGTTTCAGCAATCTGTGCGAGACCGGATGGCTTCCCAATATGAACGTATCACTTGAATGATCTAGTGAACAAAACTTGGAAGAAGTAGAAAATATTTTAGATCCAACAGAAGGAGACGCAACGACCAGCTCACCAAGAACCGGCTACTGACTTGGGCTTTCCACAACAAATAGTAATAAACGAACTCCATGAGTATATCCATATTATATCCATATAATGTATGGAAGGTACAGCACATATAACCGGAAGGTTATGCTAAACGTAGGGAATTTTGTGAATTGATTAGTAATAACCATTGTGCTGCATCACGCATTCTTTTTACAGATGAAGCAACATTCACCTGTGACGGCATTAATACTACACGTATATTCCTTTAAACATCCAGATACACTGTTAGCACCATGGAGTTTCTGCACATTCTGCTTCACAGGTGAAGCACCATTTAGGCAAAAAGTTCCCAAGACTTTCGATCGGTTGCGGTGGCCCTGTTGCTTCGCCCCCAAGATCTCCAGACCTCGCACCATTAGACTATTGCCTATTGGACCGGTTTAAAAATGAGGTGTACAGAGTGAAAGTGGACACTAAAAATGCATTAATTCAACGCGTATATTAGAAATGCTGCAGCTGACGTTAAAGAAAGACATGAAACCATCAAAAGAGCAACGAATGCTATTCATAGACAGAGTAGAAAATGTCTAGGAGCCAATGGTGGTATTTACGAGCATTATTAACACAACAATGGGATAAATAAAATGATAATTTGTTAAAATGTCTTCTTATGAAATTTATGAACTTTTTCAATTTTACGTTTCAATGTTATTCACGCTCTAACTTGTAAACAAATGAAAATCGGATAAGGCTTTTGAGTTTTTTTGCATTTAATTTTCGTATACAGCACGCTGCTGAATTTTACACCGTCCTCGCGACTCACTCTGTATACATAAAACAAAAGAACAATAATTGTGACTATATTTCCGTCCTTGACATCTGCGACATTAACGCAGTTACACCCAAATACTCGTTATCTGATTATCATTGAGCAACTCAGGTTAGCAAGTAATCACTCTTGTTGCAGCACCTGAGGATGTCGCAAAGTACCAAAAAACTTCTGTTGTTTTTGTCCCCAAGAATCCGCCTTATTGAGCATTGGCGGATGTGTTCCATTTCGTGGTTGATTTCATGCTCTATTTGTGCATTTATCTTGCCTGTACTGGGATGGATTGGGTAATGGTACCGCAATGAAGTTAGTAGGTTATGTTTTCGGTCTGGTAGGAAATGGTGTTGGTAGCGAGACAAGAATTCCGTTCGGCGAAAGAAAAATCTGAAAGTTTTCTTCGATTGAACCTCTTCAAATTTGTGTAATTATGCAACAAAGAGAAGCAATAATTGATACGTTATGCAGGCACGATCAATTACCTATGTTGAGATGAAGTAAATAAATATTTGATATATTATGTGAAGATATGTGTAAACATATATCTTCATATAATGCGTAATAATTCATTTCGTGGATGACACACACGTAACTTAAGCTTATAAATTACTCTAAGAAAGTATTGATATAACTTCCTTTTCTGGGCTTGCCAAGTTTCTAGTGTCAAAATGAAATAAAAGCCACTGAACCATGGCGATCTTTTTCAGCACAGTTGGTGATTTAATTGGTAAAATGCAGATAATGTTATCGTGACTGTAGGTTAAGCCAAGTGACCTTCCAAAGCTACAGCCGCAGGCGTTGCATGACCGCCAAAAGAGTCAATGTTTAAGCTTTATTAATTGCCAATAATGGTTTGTTTCCACATCAATTTGCACTTGAACAGCAGAAAGATGTTCAATCCGGAGATGTGTGGCTCGTTGGCTCTCATAAATAATTATCAAGAACATTGATAACAGAGAGAAGTAAATATGATGCAGCGAAGATTGGTGTCGATCCTATGCACAGAGAAGGGACAATCTAAGAAATCGTCAAGTAGACAGGTGAGAGGCTGCGATAACGACTTACAAGGCAAAGGAATTACTTCTGAGCCACTGGGTTCGGACACAATTATTTTTGCTTCGTGGAAACAAATGGCAATTAAATGAGCAAGAAAAGACGGCTTTCACATCCATGAACTTGAAGTTGGTCTGAACTAAAAGGGGAAGAATACCTCCTCCCGGCTTCAGGGAAGAAGACCGGAGAGGACAGTTCAGAAACGTCGTGACTCAGAAATAAACCGGCATCTTATAGCACAGGTTGCTTCTGTAGAGTCAGTGTAGGCAGGAGGATGATTTTCATCAACACCCTTATAGGTAATTTATTTGGGTTCGAACACCCATCGGGCTAGGAAAATTCATTAGTTCTTCTTGATGATAACAAAATTTAAATCCGCACCAAAATCAGAGCAATTTTTAGAAATTTCACTCGGAATTCTCGGAAGAGTATAGTTCATAAGAGAGTTGAGACTCAGCACCGCTCAGAAATCATTATTCATGCGCCTTTTAAACCGAGGCAAGTCGATCCATCTTAGAAGCGAACAATTGGAATCTCGGAAACTGCGTAAGATGCCGATTCCAGCGTTTGTGGGAACTTAAGGAGGCAAATTACTCAGAGGAAATCTATATAACATGGAAGTATCCAGAGACGGAGGAATGGGACGCGTTAAATCAAATTCCCTCCCATAAACAGCTTAAGTCACCGAGTAATTGTCTCATTGCTTGTCGTAATCTCGGTGTAAATTTGTTTTTTTTTTCCATTGAAACAGTGAGTGTGTGCCACTGATAAGCACTTAATTGTCTCACGACCTTTTACAATATGAGTTTAAAGTCAAACAGTACAAATACCAAAGGCCTACAGGACCGAAAACGACAGCCAGAGATGCGATATTCGAGTCTTTCACCGACTTAATTATGCGAGGATTATCCCAGAAGTACCAGACCTGCTTATAGATAGCGATTTTTTATCAAGTATTTGCCTGTATTGCAACCTAACCTGAAATAACCTTAAAAAGATTCGGTCTAAAGTGTGATGGTCCTATGTTGATTTGTGTTTGTTGCCGAGTCATTTTTAGTGAACGCCTTTTGAGATTTCGTGAACGTTGAAAACATCGGTAATCAATACGTGATTCAAAAATTTTTTCCGGAAGGTCTTAGTCCCTCTCAAAACGGAGTTAGATTCAATTTTTGGGGAATTTGGTCCTTCGTTCGCAACTGTAAAATATTGTCTGACAGAATTTAAATACGATCGTAAGAGCTGCCAAGGCGAACTCCACGGCGGTTCTCGGCCCGATGACACTCCAGATTTGACCGCCCCAGACATTGTAGTGAAAATCCGCAAAACTCTTGTGGAAGAGCGTCGGTTAAAATCGACCTAGTTAACAGGCATGATAAGTATTTCAAAAAGTACTGCACATTGCATTTTGACCGAACAATTAGATACAGTCAGTCACGAGAGTATTCGAACGAAACAAATAAGAACGTAATATTGCTATTTAGTTAACATATGGTAAATTAAAGTATATTATCAAGAAGATAATCTATATAGATAAATGGCTACTAAAAATAATAACAAATACCGCCCTGTTTAAAAGGCATTTGAAATATTCTTTACATTGGCCCACAAAGGTATTCGAACATTTGAAAAAGGGAAGAAAATTCGAACTGTAAATAATATTTTGACCAAAATGTACAAACATGTGTCAGTTAACATTGTCAAGTTAATAGCTAAACAGTATTTGACACCGTAGATCGTTGTTTATAAAAATTGCAAAGAAGAAAAGTGAAACAACAGTTCGCGAACGAGAATTAATACCAAAATGACACAATGAAGATAAAAACATGGAAAAATTGCTCGTTTGTTAAATAAAAGTAAATTAATTATCTCGTACGTCTTAAAAAAAAATATGACACAGGGAAATATCGTCAAAAAACGCGGATAAGGAAAACCAAAGAAACTGACAAAACGTGAAGTCTATGGGTTTTACGTGGAAATGAGAAAAATCCTTTTATTTCAGCACCAAAATCAGCGGGATATGTTTCAACCCAATTTAGAAAAGAAGTACATCCTGAGTTATGTAGTCGTTTGTTAAGAAGTAACAAGATACATGGAGGAGTTCCTGGAAAGAACCCTTATATCAGCCAGAAAAAGGGAAAAAATCATCACAACTTTGCAAAAGAATACATAACTAAGGATAACACATTTTGTGCTAAAGTACTTTTCTTTGATGACAGCAAGAACAACGTTTTTGGCAGTAATGGACACCAAAAAGTGTGGTGGAAAAAAGAATACAGAACTAGATCCTGGAAATTTACGCGCACGCGTTAAACATGGGAGTGGCTCAGCGACGGTGCGGGGGTGCATGGCGGCAAGTGGGGTTGAAAACTTTGTCTTCACAGACGGAGTTATGGATGGAATGAAATATTGGTAAATATTAAAAAATAATTTGAAAAAAAATGTAAACCAATTGCCAAGAGATTAATGTTTCCAACGGGACAGCGATCCAAAGCACACAGCCCGTGCAGTGAAAACTTGGTTGATTTATAATAACCCTCGTTTATCACCAACTCCACCACAAAGCCCAGATATGAATCCCATCGACCATTTGTAGGATGAACTCGAAAAAAAAACCAAGAACCCACCCGACCACCCCTAAGGACAGTTTAGCCCAATGTGCGCTACTCAAAACAATTAGGGGATATTATATTATTTATGAATATAATTTCTTTATCCAATTTCATTCGCCTATTTCCTTTAGAACAATAATACTTTTACAGGACTAAACTGGACAATAATGCATACAGTAGACAGTATTTGTAGATTTTACAGGTTTTAACTTGAATTCTCGCAGAGAGTGTAAAAACGCATTTAAGCGCCAGTTAGGCATCAGTCGGATTGTTGTACTCAAGAATAAGCGGTTTGCAATTTTTTCATTTCATTATTTCTGCAATGGACCAGCAACATGATTGGCTGAAAAGTGAGGCGTGGAGAGCCATAGGGCATCTCGAAGCTGGCTGCACATAAACGCATGTTGTTCAAGTGTTTAACGTCAGCCAAAGTGCAGTTTCAAGATTGTGGAATCGATTAGTTGAAACAGGAAACGTCAGAAGAAGACCAGGACAAGGTCGGCCATCACCAACAACGCCCAGGGAAGACCGATTTCTCCAGTTGATCGCGAGAAGAAATCGCAATGTCAATGCAACACTCCTAAGAAGCGAGTTCGCTCGTGGTACCGAAAGGCTTATGTCCTCTCAAACCATAAGAAATAAGCTCCACAATGTCGGATTGTGTAGCCGAAAACCAATGGTGTGTGTTCCACTGACTGTGGAACATAAAAGAGCAGGAAGAGCATGGGCTGAGCTTCATCGAAATTAGACCCGTAATTACTGGTACTCTTCAGTGACGAGTTTAGCCTCACTTTAGAACCTGATAATCGACGGGTTCTAATTTGGCGGGAATGCGAAATACGAAACAATCATCAGTTTATCAGAGAAAGATCTCACTGGTGGCGGCATCCTGTTATGGGCTGGTATTAGTCTTGGCGGACATACAGATCTTTACTTCATCGACAGTGGTCCCTTAAACGCCAACAGGTGTGTTAATGAAATTCTCCAATCTATCGTGATGCCGTATGCTGGACCAATGGGTAATGAATACGATAATGCTCGTCCACATCATGCTAACATCGTGAACAACTGCTTGGATAAAATGAATGTTGAGAGAATGATATGGTCCACCAGTCCTCCAGATGGAAATCTAATTGAGTATGTTTGGGATACTTTGGAAAGACGTGTTGCAACCGGAAATTTACCACCTGGAACTATTCCTAGATCTTCGAAATGTCCTAAATGGAGGACGGAATGGAATTACCCAAGACGTCTTCGACACCTTGATTGAATCAATACCATCACGATTCCCAGCCTTTTTAACACTGAGAGGAGGTCGTACTCATTATTAAACACTAATTTTTGGACCGAATTAATAAATTACATTGGATAACCATCGTCTTTTAATTTAAAAATTTGCACAATTTTATACAGGGTTGGCACAACTGGTCAAATCAAGTTTGAACAACAAGAAGAGCTTTATTTTATCAATAAAAACTTCATATTACACATATATTTTGTCTTCGTACGTTTCATGTGGCACAAAAAACTTATTTTGAAATATTCCGTAATTGTTTTGACCAGTGTACCTCGGAGTCCTGGAATTCTATTGGTGTCCAAGGGACGCAAAATTTAGTGCATTCCATGCCACGACGTCTACAAGAGGTAATCGAGGCAAAAGGGGCCCAACCAAATATTAAAACTCTGAAAATCTATTTAAATTTATTATATTCGAATGCTTTTGTAGGTTACATTTTATGATTTGAGAAGTAACATTATAATTTATATTGGTTGTATCTAATTATTTTTTATTTTATTTTTAGCCAATTTAATAAAAATTAATTTATTTTCATAAACTATAGTATATCTTTGTTAACGATGTATAAAAGCATTAAAGGATTTTACCTTAAAAACTTAATACCGTGTGAATACTTTCGTGATTGACCGTACGAGAAAGCTGTGCGCACGATGAACAAAAAGAGCGCCGTGAGGACGTTTCAAGGAAGTGTTTGGCAAAATTCCTCAACAATGAAGCCAAATTTTTCCGTTGATTCACTATAATTGATGAAGCGTGAGTCTGTCATTTCACACCTGGGACGAAAGAGCAGTCAAAATAATGAACTCAAAGGGAAGAATCAGCTCCAGGGAAGGCGAAAACCGTTACATCTGCAGAAAAGCGATGGTGTCAAAAGCGACCCCATTTAGAGAAAGAGAAAGTATTTTGCCATTGAAGCAACGCGTGAGTCCACATTTCCGTCATCGCGATGGCGAAAATCAATCAACTGGTTTCGGACTTTTCCCTCACCCGCCGCATTTGCCAGATTTAGCCCTCTCAAATTTCCAAACTTGAAAATAATCGCTCGGTGGAAAGAGCTATGACAATAACGAAGAGGTGAATTTCGAAATATTCTTACTATAAAAAGGGCATAGAATCGTTAAAACTTTGCTGGGAAAAGTGAGCCAAGCTCAAAGGAGACTATGCTGAAACAAAATTAAATATTCTCCAACACTTTTTCTTTAAGTGTTAGACAGAAGTATCCCGGTAAAAACGACTCAATTTCCAGATTTTTTTACAGCTCAAATAAGCAACGTGTGCCATTGAGGGAGCACTTGCCGACTCTTCGTAGCATCGCATGGCTGGAAAGAGTGGAAAATAGCCAGAGGCGTGCCAGATTACCTTCGGTAAGATCTCTTATGATTTCGTCAAAAACTTAGAACCCTGTAAAGTAACGACATGAAACATCGCTATTTGAGTCGTATGAAAAGGAGAAAGATTTTTTTAGGATTTCATACCCATTCTTATACCACTTTTTGACACGAAAACATAGATTACAGCATCTGTTTTCAAGGCCGGCAACTCCTAACCCCTTTGCACACTTAAATCAACGTGGATGATACACTTACGCAAAGCGCACTTAAACGAGCAACTAGCGCGTAAAAAAATTGGCTGCCGAGACTATTAAGCGAATAAAATATTGCGCATTTTCTATTGCGGTTACTTGATTTAAATATTTTGCGTAAGTGCTAACTGGTAACGACCAACTATAACCCTATTGTCTGCATTTATTACACATTCATTTATTCCTATCCTTGTTCCTCGCATTGAGGATTCCTACGCATGAAGGTTGAATCTCTTATTAATAATTAAGAGCAGAATAATAGTTTCGGATTCCATAAAAATTCCTTCAGGTGTAACCCCTTTGATGCGTGATCTTAACGCATGCGCAGTTTAGTAGCGTTCCGTTGGAAGTAATAGTAAAATATAAGACCGTTAGTGAGTAAAAACTATTGCAATTTTCATGGAACCTGCACGGCTAGGAGGGAAAAGTGCCAGGTGTCAAATGATATAGGTCGTACCACTTCGGTATTTGAAGAGGAATTTTTCGTGTTGGGAAACTTACAAAAGCAAAATTCATATTCATCCAAGGCTGTAACATATCTGACCTCAGTGCCTCCCTTCTACTTAATCATTATGAAGACTTCACAATTTGTAAAGCGAAGCATCATTTATCAACTGCCGTAGGTGGAACCGAGGTTTCCACTTTGGTTGCTGCACCACAATTTTTCATACAGTGCGCTATTCCGGAGCAGAGTCGGTGATCATGAAAGATTGCAACGAACATGACCCTGATACTTTCTAGTTATTTATCATATCGTCATGACAGTTTCACACTTTGTTGTGAAAATTATCGTGTACTAACTGATATAGGTGGTGCCGAGGTTCCTATTTTCATTGCTGTTCTAGAATTTTTCGTGGAGTGCAACTTTCCACAGTCGGGTTGGTGGTCATAAAAGACAGCAACGAATGCGTCCCTGATAGTTTCTAGTTATTTATCATATCATCATGGCAGTTTCACAGTTTGTAGAGAAAATTGTCGTGTATTAACTGATATAGGTGGTGCCGAGGTTTCCACTTCGGTTGCTATTCTAGAATTTTTCGTAGAGCGCAACTTCCACAGCACAGTGCTGATCATAAAAGACTGTAACGAATGTGTCCCTGATAGTTTTTAGTTATTTATTATATCATCATGGCAGATTCACAGTTTGTAGAGAAAATTGTCGTGTATTAACTGTTATAGGTGGTGCCGAGGTTTCCACTTTGGTTGTTATCATAGAATTTTTCGTAGAGCGCAACTTCCACAACACAGTTGGTGATCAAAAAAGACTGTAACGAATGTGTCCCTGATAGTTTCTAGTCATTTTTCATATCATCGTGAAAATCTCAGTTTGCGAGGGCAAAGGTGACATTCATAGGACATTGCAATTATTCTGCTCCTGGTACTTCCCCAGGAATTATCTTGTCAAAGAAACACGATAGTTTGCAGAGAAATGTATCAACTTTCAGACGGTACAGGCGGTACCGCGGTTTCCACTTCGACTTCTGCACTACAATTTTCTCAATAGCTGATCGAATAGCAAATTTCAAATCTGCCATGTTGCTGAAAATTCATTGCATTATTAACACATATCGTTGGGTAAAACGTTCTTTGCCTCGACCGAGAATAAGGACAGAAAATGTCGGACTCAGTAACGCACACTACTTAACAGAATTCAATTTCTCAAAAATATCTTGCGCAGAAATATCGTTGAAATGCCGAATTCTTCCGAGAAATTTGTCTGATTGCGTTCGCTTACGTCACTGGCGCTTTGGTCGGACTCGAGGCATCTTCAGTGGCGGATACTGCTCAATTTCGCACTTTCAAGTTCCGGATGCTGTACCTTCTGGTACGCCGCTGTATATATATATATATATATATATAATTTTTTTTTATTGCAAACTTTCTTAGTACTTCTTAGTGCAAAGACCTAGTTCCTCAGATAAACAGGGACATTTCTTTTGGAACATGTGTTCATAAACCGTCATCAAAGCCCCGTAAATCAGATATTTTGAAATGGACAAATACAGCCATTTAGCCGACATGACAGGTTTATTTATTAGTGGTGTAACATAAAAAGTAAGCCATGGTTTAAAATGCGTGGAAAAATCCGTCGTCTTGCCAAAGTTTTTACGTGTTATCAGATGGCCCGTGATTAACATCAGATGGACATGCGACCGCAATCATAATACTTCACATTATTCAACTTTCTTTCAGGATCGGTTTCACTTTTTAAAGTTTATGTTTTATTCATGGCAAGTTGATCGGAATTGCGCTTTTTCGGGGCTGATATTCATTGACCACATCAAAATGGTCATGGCTTTTATGTTGATTAACTGATGTGCTTAAGCGACCTGCAATGTCGTTTTTATTTTATTTTTTTTTGACCAAACTGAATAGCGCAGAAGTACAAAAGTCCAAAAATAGATTCTTGGTAATGTTAGGTCATAAATTTACGTTAAATAGCTTAGATTTTTCTCCGTGGAACTGGTGGACGAGACCGGCCAATTTGAAAAATCGCTCCACTGTTAAAATTCACAACGCACGTCGCTGACTTATTACCAAACATTAGAGCCGCCGCGCTATTAGATTCAGTTACATTTAAACAAAAAATCAGGGGCGTATCCGTGTAAAATCTTACAAAGTGACATGAGTGGGTGCACTCTGTATAACGAATTCACATGCAAAGTGAGATATTGTTAATTTCTATAATCGCCTTTAAGGCTTAATGCCCCGCGATTTTTCTCAGAATATTAGTTCCAATTAGCCTTTGAATTGTCGAGAAGTTGTAAAAATCAGGGGCGTGTCGAAACAAGATGCAAGCGACGATACAACTTAGGTAAGTTTACAAACAAACGGCCAAAATTCATAATTTTTTAGCTGTCTTTAGACCTTAGTTAAAACGTTGATTTTTCCAGAATATTAATATAGTTTCGACTATCCTTTGCATCATTATGATTAAGGGCGTATCCAAACTAAATTTACAAAGGTAAAACTCAGATAAGAAATAACTCATACAAAGTGCTAAGTTTCTTTATTTAATACCTAACCTGAGAACCACTGACTTTTTCTAAAAAACGAATTTGTCGCTTAAAAAAATCTTTTTCATCATAAAAAACTTAAAAGCAGCGGCGGATGAAAGCCAAATTTCGTCTGTGCTAACTGTTCTTAAAACCTGATTACGCCACTGTGTTTTTAGTGGTTTGAGCGCACAATTTTTTTTTATAATACTGAAAATTTTCAGACGATTTGTGAGAAAATAGAACTGTGTCTAAATAAAATATATGTTGCAGAAGTCCCTACAAGGAAACAAGGGTGTAAATAGCGTATAAATCACATTTAGAGTACAACAAACCAAAAAGTTTTATGACGCACTTCATATTTAAAAATATACAGAGTAATAGATTTTTTTTTTACTACGACATAGATCTCAAAAAACTAAACAAAACCTTTATGGAACTTTTTTTCGACATCTCAAAAGTGACCGAAAAATGCCCACATGAAAGTTTTAATGAATTACAAAACCTTTTTATTATTCACATCGACACTAGCTACAAAAGGCATTGGAAATTGTCGCCATTGGTTCCATGTACACAAAATGCCACTCGCCTTAGGTACATGCTGTTAGGAGATATAGTTTTCCTCCAATTATTTCTGTGACGGTCGTTACCGCTTACGTAACTCTGCCACTGTGTAAATTTCAATCGTAAACAACAAACTTTGCAGAGAACCCCCAAAGATAAATGTGACAAGGATTTAGATCTGGTAATCCCGCCGGCCATCTTATTGGCCCATTGCACACCATCCACATGTCGTCATTTTTTTAAAACTTTTTTTCATACGTGCATATTTTGGTCCTTTTTAAGATTTTGAAAAAATGTGGCATTAAAATTTGGCATTGTTTTTTGATGTCTATCATGTCAAAAGCAAAGCTCCTACTTAAGATTCACCCTATGCAAAGTGTTTATTAAATACATGTACTTATATTAATCAACGAATCTTTAATTGATTTAACCGCAAAAAGTTTCTACAAATGTAAGTCCGCAATGTCTCCGTTTAAGAACTACAGGGTGTTGAAATTACATTTTTTATTTGGTTTTTGTTTTTAATGTTTTCGGACAGAGATGTAATAATCGGACAAAATTTGGTATACGGGTTTTTATTATTACGCAAAATCCAAATATTGTCTTAATTTTCGTATTACTACTAGAGGGCGCCACATACAAGGTTCCTTCACATTTTAATTAGCCCTAACTTTATTGCGCTACACTGTATGCCACTTTTGCATTGATACGCGTATTGTACAAAAGTGACATACATTTATTTCTATTGAAAAAAAGCACTCTTGGAAAATGGCTGTCGAAGTAACCGTTTTGGAGATAAACGAGTTTGCAATTAACATGACTTTGGCAAAATTAATTTAATAACAATTATTGAAATTATCAACATTTATCTAATATTCTAATAGGTGTTGAAAATGTCCACCTCCAACATCTATTAATTTGTTATACAGGGTGACCCATTTAAAATCGTCCATCTGAAATATCTAAAATGGATTTTTTCTTCGGAAAACCCCGAGACATGTCAATTTTGCCTTTAAGGGGGATATATTTAGATTATAAATTCGTAAGTGTAGTCATCCCCAATACAGGGTGGTAACCCTCTCAAGGATCTTAAATGATACGGGGGGTCAAACGGCACATCAAATCAAAGGTAGTTTAATTCCTTTTACAAGTATGAAATTTGTATGCTCCGCCTTTAAATATTGTACGAAAAATCGTTTTAAATCATCGGTGAAATATATAATATATATATAAATATATCAAAAAAAAATTACCTAAACTTAATAATAATAAACTCAACAATCCTACAATAAATTATGTTGATCATCGAATTCTTAAGATAGGGTGATGGGTTTTGATAGTATTGAGCGGGTGGTTTTGTTTCGATTTTAGACTGATCATAATTGTACCGCGAACTTTCTGGATTCATCACATAATTCAAAGCATCATGGTTTACACCATAGCAGAGAGGGTTGAAATTGCCACCATATATTTCAAAAACAATGAAATTGCCCGAGAAACTTACATAATTTTTAATGGAAGGTATTGCAGTAAGAATCTGAGTCATCCATATGTGAGGAATTTAATATCTAAATTCATGGAGACTGAATCCATTGCTAACAAACTACGTGAAAGGCGACACACTGTTATCAACGAGGCTGTACAGATTGCAATTTTGGAACATGTTGAACTGAATCTTGTAAATCAAATCAATCGATCATCTATTTCAAGCATCCGAGAATTAGAAGCAACATCAGGTATTCCACACAGTGCTATTCAGAAAATAATTAAAAAACATAATTTCCATCCATATAAGATGCATCTCAATCATGATCTTAGTAGAGATGATCCAGATCACCATGTGCAATTTTGTGAGGTGATGAGTGAAAGCATTTTGAACCCCAAGTGTTTATAGAAAGTATTGTAGTGGTGTGAATTCTAGGATTATGAGAGAACAGCACTCACAATATCCAGAAAAATTGGATATATGGGCTGGGATTTTGGGAAATCATGTTGTTGGACCTTTTTTTCTATCTGATAACCTGACGGATAAATCTTTACCTCATTTTGCTCCAAGATTTCATGTACCCTCACATTGCGGATATATTTTTGAACACGAGGATCAGATCTGTCCATAGAACGATGCATTTTTTCAACAGGATGGCGCTCTGCTACACTACCATGCAATTCCTGTTCGTAACTTTTTGGATCAACATTTTTCCAAACGCTGGATTGGTAGAAGTGCTTTAATTGAACGGCCCCCAATATCGCCCGATTTACCACCATTAGACTTTTTCTTGTGGGGTCATTTCAAAACTGTTGTTTATAAAACGAAATCTATCTCTTCAGAAGATCTTCGCCACTGAATAGTGATAGCATGTGGTAAAATAGTGTCCGATATGCTGCAAAATGTTCGGAAAGAGGTTCAACAAAGACTTTATTATTGTATGGAAGTAAATGGGTCGAAATTTCAACTCTTATTTAAAAATTAATTATTTTCGATTTATTTGATTGGTGTTTTAAAACGGGTTTTTCACAATATTTAAATGCGGAGCAAAAGATTCACCATAGTTGCAAAGAAAATTGAAGTACCTTTGATTTGACGTGCCACTTGAGCTCCGTTCCATTTAAGATTCTCGAAGAGGTGGACTCTACACCTACGAATTTATGATCTAAAAATGTCTCCCTTAAAAATAAAATCGCGTATTGGTTTTTCCCAGAGAAAAAATTGCATTTAAGGTATTTCAGATGGACTGTTTTAAATCGGCCGCCCTGTATATTAATTTGTATACATTTAAAATCTTGCCCGATCGTTACTTTCCTATCCGAAAGTATAAAAGAAAAAACAAATCAAAAATGAAAATTGCACACCCTCCAGTTCTAAGACAAAGACGTTGCAAATCTACTTTTATAGGAACTTTTTGTGAAAAAATCAGCTAAAGAGTCATCCCTTGAATTAAGTGCATGTACTTAATTAACACCCTGTATTGTAACGTAAAATATAAAAGTTATGATATTTTAAGTGTGCCAATTTCCTCTAAGACAAGTTTACAATGACATGATAAAACCAGAGGCGTTTCATAATTCATCCTTTGGCGCTGCCCGCGGGCGTACTCACAAAGACTTACAAATTTTTAGGAGTTTTTTAAAGTTCACCTTTATTTATTTATTTATTTATTTATTTTTAACATTATATGCCTCCATGCATTTCTATTCCTCATAGCATTGCCTTGACTCGGAACGAAGGACGAAATCAGGGGCGTCCCAAAAAGCTGTCGGATGAAATCAGTTACACAGGTGTTGAATAATCGAGACGTGTAACGAACTGAAATTTTTAGCTTGAGATGAAAATTAAAAAAATATTGTTCAATGCCCGAGACAGACTGCGAAAACTCTCCCCGCGTCCGGGATTTTAGGGCGCAAAAACCGTCGCTCGGGTCGGGTTTTTCACACCAATAAATAAACACTTTTGAAATTCCCTCGTAGGTGCGTTTCTGCATGGTACACGCAAAATTGCACGATCCGACAACGTCGAAAGAAGAAAATATGAATGTGGCAATCTCAGAAATTTGAAAAACACCTACTTTCATGGCATATACATGTGAGTCCACAATATCAGTAACTGCCTAAACAAATAAATAACAATCATCGGACATATTGCAACATCGTCACGTTGAGTATTTGATCTAAATTGGATCTATGTGTGCCGATAATCCAAAAACCTGACTTTTACTTTTACATAAACAGAAGTCCGCATCTTAGGGTATTTATATTATCTTGCCGTGTAGTTAGATCATTAAAATAATTGAACAGATGTTGGCCATCTGAGTATTTTTTCCTTGGTAGTACTGGTACGTGCACGAGTGACGATTACATAAATTTTCTCGAGCAATTTTGGTTCATTGGAACCTAAATAATTGTCAAGAATTATTGCACTATGGTCCATTACATCTGAGGTACAGGAAGTTGGGTTTAAAGCTGAAGCATTTAGTCAACTTCGATTGGTATTTTACTAACTAGCCGCCTCAAGAGAAAAACAATTCGACGAACAACGTGTCTGCGAGGCGAAAAGACTTCCTTGATTCTTATTATGTAACACTGAGATGAATATACATGATTAGAAGTGGCCTCTGATTAGGATTTATCTAATCGGAAATGAGGAATGAAAGGCTGTGAACTGCTTCCTTAAACCAAAGTGGTAGATTTTTCCCGAAAAGGAGGACGGGCGGGGGGCACGCCCCAAAACCCCGAAAACGTCTCAGCCGCGAAAACTGATACGCTACTGCACAACGTTCATTTTCCCTGCGAAAATATTGAAATCCTACGCCTCCGCTTTGCGATCGATTGAATTTTTAGTTTCCTCGATTTTCTAAAAATTTCGCAATCTGCCATCAAAAATTTCACAAAACCTAAACGAATTCGAATCTAGTTGTTGTTTTATGAAAGAAGATGCCTCTGAGCACCCGCTGCAGACCGTTGGCTCTGTCATTTGAGTCAAACCATAGGCGTACTTGGTTGTGAAGTATGTTTGTTAAAAGTTCAGAGAACGATTTTTCAAAAATTGCTATCCTTAAAGCGACGGATAATTGGTTGTTATTTAATGACAATATACAGGGTGTGATTTAAGTACGTGGCCAAACTTCAAGGTGTGATTCTTTGAGTGCTTCTAAGATGAAAGGTTCATATAAACATAGGCCCGGTAATGCGTCGTTTTCAAGATGCACGGTGTTATACTTAAAAAAAAAGAGTTTTTTTGTAAAAATCTTAATAATCCTTTGGCCGATTTTGTTGCAATTTAAAATTTAATAATTGTTCAATGTTTTTTTTTACTAAAAAAATTACGAGATTTTTAAGTGTGCTTTTAACAAAGCGTTTTTCTTGTTCGATTATTCGTCAATTTCCGGCGTTACCCCCGTGCTCGCCATTAGCAAAAGACCACAAGCAATCTCTAGCTTAAAAGGTCCCTCTGTACTCCATTAAAAACTGTCACCAAGTTTTAACATCACATTAGTTTGCATCTGATTGTTAGGAGTTTTTTTAAAAATCTAACGATTGAAGAAAAGTTTATCGCCCTGTATTTGAAAATGAAACAGCCAAGATTTATATAAAATTTTCGTCTTAGAATCACTCAAAGAATGACCCTTTAATGTTGGGGCACGTATTTCAATAACATGTTTAGCTATGAGCCTTCTCTGTAAGTTGTCAATTTTGTCCTCTCATTTGAGTAAAAACAAAAACGCCCACTGCTTAAATGTGAAGAGTATTAAAAATCCTGAAAATACGATTTGAAGTTTTACTGATTTTTTCTAATAACGATACTTAGCAAAATCAAAATTTGGTAGTTAATAATAATAAAAACGGAGAAAATAAGGTTTTACCTCCATCGATTTTTGAAAAATCAAATCACCATACATTTGACTTTTCACTTACAGAAATTTTCAAAAATCTTTTTACTTGTTTGATTAATTAATTTCTCTATGTTTTTAAATAAATTCATATTCACCCCCGGTACATCACTCTTCATCATTATAATGGAAACTCCAAATTTAATAGTCGACGGATCATTTTGAGGTACTTTTGTGCAACTGCATTGGCGTAGCACATGCCTTTTATTCACTATATGCCCTAACCAATTTATATCCCTGCCCCTGTCAATTAATTAATGGCATTGATTTTTTATTAGAAGAATTGAGAGATTAGTTTCTTGTAGGAAAACAATTTTTACATTCAAAATTGCCTGCATTTGGAGCTTTTAGTTGTAGTAGTCGCCCCTCCATCTCAGGGTTAGTTATTGGATAACTATTGGTTTTGTCTATGAGCTTTAGAAACAATGAAATCACCTGTACAGGGTGTTTCAGAACTACGGGATCAAACTTCTAGGAATTTTTCAGTGCAACAACAGATGTCAGAGTATAAGAGCACGTGTCTGCAAATATCTCCCTGAGGCGTCACCGCCTTATGGTACTTTAAACCAACTATGTGCAAAAATTTGTTCTTATAGAGTTTTAGTGCCTTTTATTTTAATTTGTTTCTACAAACCAACGCTACAAAAATTATTCTAAACGTCATTGTTGCGTTTCATTAGTTCGAACGACAAAGGATCGGCAGAGGTAGTGCGCGTTTCCGCGGCCCCCTAGGTCACCCGATCTAACACCTTTAGATTTGTTTCTGTGGGGACATTTAAAATCGCTCGGTTTATGAAACGCTAGTGGAAACGGAACAAGATCTAATTGCACGAGTCACTGCGGCATTTTAAATCGTTCGAAACGATTATTAACTTTTTAGCCAAATCCGCAGAAACCATATAGATCGGTTAAATAGGTGTAAAGAAATTCAAGGACGATATTTTGCACCATTAAGGCAGCATCATTTTGTAGAAATAAATTAAAACGACACGTACTAAAATTAAAAAAAAATATTTTTGCACATAACTGTCCTAAAGCCTCGGAAGGCCGCAGCCCCTTGAAAAGATCTTTGCGAACGCGAGTTCTTATACTCAGACGTTTTCTGTTGTTGCACTAAACAATTCCTAGAAGCTCGATCCCATAGCTCTGAAACATCCTGTATATCATCTCCCTAGCTAACATGAAACGAGAGCTATTGTGGGAAGTTTTAAGTTAGCTCTCGGAAGAATGAGAACTGAGTAGCTTGGTAATTGAGAAAAGAAAACGAGAGTATGCGATGTAATTAAAGCATACATTCTCCTGATTTACATTGTAACATCAAATAGATCGCTTGAAACAATGCGATTTGCATGTAATTATTAAGTTCAATTTCGCTTGTAGGAAAGTTCTTGTACCTTCCCAAGGCCTGAGAGAAAGGAGCAATTTGCTTTGAAAACGAGTTCTTATAATACCAATAATTTATGGCCTTATCCATCATGGCAATAAGGAAGGTCGTGGTTCAGGCCAGTTCTAAGGCAAATTGCCTAGAGAGGATTCTTCCTAAGCTGCACCTCTTGTTCGGTTTCAGGCATTAAAGCTTCGTGATTTCAAAGTGTCGAAAAAGTGAAGGGTGTTTAGGAAATCGATCGTGGTTCAAGTGCTCTGCACGGTTTGATTGAAGATATTTTTTAACTTCTGCTCAGTAGATTTTCGTAATTTTAAAGAAAATTGGACTTTTTTTAAAACTTTAATTTAAATTTTATTAAGAACCAAGAGAGACACTTTTGGCGGTGGACGGGTGTTGTCGAGATCAATCGCGAAATATCGGGAACATTCTAGCAAAATATCCTCGAAGAGAATCAGGAACCAACGATTTCCAACGACGAAGAATGGATTAAACTGGTATCTATTTGTCATCCCGCATATGTTAGAATGCCTCAGACAACCGCTTAACTATAATGGAGTTTCCAAACAGGATTTCAGCGCACAATTTTGAAATGATTTACCGTAGGTACCAAAGTAACCAATTATCAGGCACGGTACTTGAAAAACTGGAAAAAGAAAACCTTATTAGCTTTTTTGCCTTTGAAAGCTAAATATACTTAATAATCACTAACCCAGTATGTCTCTTTGAATCAGACTGATTGACATGTTTATTACGTAAGGAACCAAGAAGTAAATAATGAAAAACTGGTCAATTTCCCATACAATGAAAAATTAATAATTTTAAATACGCATGTAATGCTTTATAGTAATTCGTGTAGGAATTTAATTATTGTAATTGAAAGTTAAATACGACTTTCACGAGCAGGGGAGTAGTGTAAGTTTTATTTGTTTGAAAATGTACGCCACTGTGCCTACATAGAGTGGGCGGCCCCAAGAAAAGAAAAGATCAGCAACTTCCAAATTAGTTCCAGTTAGTTCGGATCAAGAGCGTTCTCTGATGGAAAGCAACTTTGCAGAGAATAGTAAGAAATCTTCCCATATATCAAGAGATTTTCCAGTTGGGAAATCGATTAGATCTAGACAGGAAAACCCTCAGGGATCAAGCGATTTCCTCATTTTTACGGGTAGATAATCCCCTAAATTCCGGAAACGGAGGCTTTCAATGACGGGAAGAGTTTTCATTTTCTTCTCAATATATGGGAAGCCTGGGAAACGCAGTCAAGTTGTAGAATGGAATGGAAGAGTAGAAATGGAATATTAATAGGTATAGGAGTTCCTAAGGGTTACCTGAAGTGAAATGTTACGGAGGGTGGGTTGCAAATTAAGCATACGTTCTTATAGTTCAAAAAAGTCCGGAAAGAAAGATTGTAGAATTGAATATTTATTCTACTTCCATGGTAGATTTTAAATTTACCGATTTTTCACAACTTTGAAATTTTCCAGAAAATCTGATGAAAGGAATGGCAGTTCAAGAGATTTCAGCAGCTCATAGAATATCTATTTGATTCTATTCCATTACAGTGGAATCTACCAAAAAAATATGGTTGATAGTCAATAACAACTCAACACCTATAAACATTTCTTCCCTAGGAGATGTTTGGTCCGTCCACGATTCAATGAAACTAACTGTCCCTTGGGCAGCAATCAATTCTCCTATTATCGATCACTCATCGATTGTAATTTTAGGTAATTTTTGTGTTGCAAATGTCGCAAGGCAAATCCCATTAAAGGTAGACCATTTCTACTTAGTTTATCTACTGATTAACCTTGGAAAGTTCTATGAATCTGCATTAAAAAATATATGTGTGTAAATCACAGGTAGCAGTGAGTAGCACAACTTTCCAACTGCCGTTGGAATGTAAGACTTAGTGTATATTAGAAAATAAATTACTCTTTAATTCTGTTATTGCATTAAACATATTTAGGACATACTCCATTTACAATCTAAACAAGCAGTAAAGTTTTCAGTTGACTAAGCGCATTCATTGACCAACGTACCAAGTCTTAAGAGTGAGGTACTTCCTCTTTAACACACTACTGATGCGTAAAATTAGATATTGGTTTTTGAACCAATTCCAAACCGCAACAGCCGATTGGTGATAGTTCAATAAATGGCAATATCACCATATTTTTACATAACAATATTGTTGGGTGGATATAATAAAGGTTACATTCTAATGTGCACAGTGGTGTAAATCAAGGTGGAAATGGTTAAAATAAGTGTAATATATCAACGACCAATCCAAAACTTAACTCTAGGTTGGCAGCTTTAAAAGAGAATATTCTTATTCCGAGGAAAATTTTGCTACGTCAATGGGATTTTAACACGAACCGGTGATGTACTGGGACTTTGGTTTTTTTTAATTTAATTCAAAGAAAAGTAATTTTCAGAAATCCCTTCTTTCAAGACAACATACCGCGCCAATGTGCTTTTACCTCCATTGGTTCGCGAAGAAATACAGGTTAATTATTAATATGATTTGGCAAAAACCAGTGGCATTCTGAGACCCCAGGCTATCATCCTGAAAGTGAGATTCGATTATTAAAAGGAGGATTTTCAAAAATTCACTACTACACAGAAAAACATGCTCCGCTAATGTGCTTGGCGCGAACTATAGTTCTCTAGCGTCAGTATATTTACAGACATTATCCGCACGCCCAGCATTGGCGTCCTTGGGGGTGAATTAAGGTTACCGGCTTCAAGAGAAGGTTCGTGTTA
Source organism: Euwallacea fornicatus (assembly GCF_040115645.1). Taxonomy (NCBI): domain Eukaryota; kingdom Metazoa; phylum Arthropoda; class Insecta; order Coleoptera; family Curculionidae; genus Euwallacea; species Euwallacea fornicatus. The sequence continues at coordinate 1,829,196 of NC_089559.1, read as the reverse complement.
AGACGGAGCAATTTTCAAAAATGTGTCACTGCAAGATAAAACGTGCTACACCAATGCATGTTTATAAAAATTGTCAGTCACATTTAGTATGACGCAGTGGCGGTTACCGGCTTCAAGAGAAATTTCACGGAAGGAGACTTTGCAGAAGTATCGAATGCTAAGGAAAAACTTGGCACGCCTTTGAACTTTTGTGTTGTTTTTAATCTCTCTCATAAAAATTATTTTGCTGATTTAAAATGAAGTAGCAGTGACGCACCGAGACTGCACAGATTAGCAGCTTCGACGCATAATTTAATTTTCGAAAAAAAATTTTGTAATTTGCCAAGTTCGAAGAAGTCATTCTACAGCAATGCTTTATTTTAATTAAATCACCATGTTTATTTTCGGTAGTCTCCAGCTTGATATAATATGAAGCAGTGGCGTAGAGAGGCTCGACGAAGACGCAAATTGCAGATCCAGTGAGGTAAAATCTAACTTTCTTCTTTTTTTTCCCGATTTTCAATAAGTCGGTTGATATACAGGGTGAGTCGGGAAGATCGTGCCAAACTTCAGGAGCGTGTTGTACATGAAAAATAAATGTAAAAAAACTCAAATGTTGTTATCCGATTTTCGTTTGTTTACAAGTTATAGCGTAAATAAAATTAAAACATAAAATTAAAAAAATTTATAAATTTTATAAGAAATTTCATAAATTAACGTTTCGATATCATAGTGAATGTTCAAAAATATCGCCATTAACTTCTAAAAATTTTCGGCTCCGTCTATGAAGAGCTTTCGTTGCACTCCTGATTGTTTCATGTCTTTCTTTAATGGCAGCTGCAGCATTTCTAATGCGTTTAACTAGTGCATCTTAAGTGTCCACTTTTACTCTGTACACTTGAGTTTTAAACCAACCCCACAAACAATAGTCTAGTGGTGTGAGGTCTGGAGACCTTGGAGGCCAACTAATAGGGCCACCACAACCAATCCAACGTCCAGGAAAAAATTTTATTTACGCTATAACTTGTAAACAAACGAATATCGGATAACAACATTTGAGTTTTTTTACATTTATTTTTCATGTACAACACGCTCCTGAAGTTTGGCACGATCCTCCCGACTCACCCTGTATATGTATGTGCATATCCGACTCCTAGTATGCCTCTGTCATTTTAATAAAATTTTTCTAATAAAAAAAAATTCCCAGATGGCACTTCCACCTAAAATCCCATTGTCAAGGCATGTTTTATTAAGTTCCTGGAGGAGCTTTAGGAACATATTGTATCTCAGAAACTAAAAGAGGCGTCGCAACAATATACAGGGCGTTAGGGAAACAATTTTCGTAAATTTAACCAGTAATTAAGAACATCACTTTGACCAAAAGAGTTCCTCACAACAGGGGTGGAAAATCCAATAGTTGAAGATGGTAAAATTGGTAACCGAAGGGCTATGACAGATTTAAAATTTCAATAGAATTATGAAAAATGTACGTGATGATTGTAGGTGTTGGTTCTTCGACGTGCAACAAAAAAAAATCAAATTATTCAGCAATAACATTGTTAAAAGCAATTTGAAACTTAATTAATAACTAATGATACCATTTAAGTGGTAAAAGTAAGCTTAAGCGGCAACGTTGCACTGGACGTGACCGAGGAGACGAAGTTTATTTTTGTTATTTTTTTTTTTGTAATTGCTTAACACCGGATAGCTGATAAGACCCGACCTTTTATTAGTACGCGAATTTATTCGAACTTATTAACAGTACCTATGTGAAAATGTGTTTTTTACTTGGTCATCACGAGATGCTTTTGTTTTATACAGGGGCGTTACAAAATTCTGATCGTTTCGCCAAACCGTTACCCAGATAGAAAACTTTGATTTCGACAAAAGGAATTTTTCTTCGTGTACAAGAAGATTGGCCAAAACGCTGCCGTGCGTGCACGGACTCGTCCGGACACCGTGGACGTTTCGAACATTTAGTACAGTAAAAACTATTAAAAATTTGTGTTTTCGATTGTGATGTGAGTGGTGTAAGACGCGTAACGTAACACGTTATTGCAATTAGAGATGACAACAGTAATTTAAAGGTAAGTGGCTTTTCAAAACGATAAAATAAGAATCGCATAATGTTTAAGTACTAACTTTAAAACATATCGGACTTAAAAAAAAAACAAAAAAAACGTATAAAAATGCATTCTTTGTTGATGCAGCTATTTAAGGAGATATCGAAGTGAAATAAACACGACGCGACGTTGCCGATTCTCCAAAGATATATATATTTTTTTATTTATCGAGGAAATAGTTACATTTACAACCACTGTTGCACGGAACTTTTTTGTCCAATGCGATGTTCGTGATCATTGGTTAAATTTACGAAAGTTATTTCCCCAACACCCTGGGCAGGCTGTCCCGGAGCACTCTAGAGGGATCTCGTAAACCATACGGGTCAGGGGGTGATTAAATTAAAGAAAAGTTACGCCCTTGTCTGTTCTGCAAAGTCACGTTTTTAAATTGGAAAAGTTCCTAATGAATGCGAGATTGTTTGAGAAAAACTGATTTTTCGCCATTCCTTTTTTACTATTTTCTGATTTTATTTCAAAAAATACATTTAACGCTCTCATTGCTCCCTTTTCTCCTATACTAGATGGTGCACTACGTGTTCGATCTGACGTTTCGTTTCGTCGCAACCATCATCAACTTTGCTCCTTAAATAGCCAAGCAATTTTATTTTGCGATAAACAAATTCTACATTTTCACTGAATTTGTGTTGCATTTTCGTTCAGTGAAATTTGGAGCAGTGGAACATTATTCTAAGAGAAATTTGATATGCTTTGCTATTATGTTGAAGATAGGAAAATTGTGTTCATGCCGAGGTATTATATTTTGAAAAATACCCCGAACCCACCTCTGCCCAATCAGTCGATTTTTAAGCGATTAGTTACAAATTCGTAAGAATATGATTTGTTCCATAAATCAGTGTTCCATTGCCAAAAAGAAATTCCTGAACGAGAAATTGCTGTTTTTCTTGCGATGGAAGGAAACAATAACGTAAATCTTAGAAGTATTGCAAATGACCATGCCTTACCTAAAACAGTACCACAAAGAATTCTTCGTACACAAAGATAAATCCTTATAAGTACCACATTTCTCAAAGTTTGCTTCCTGGGGACTTTGAGCGTAGAAGAATCTTTTGCCCATAGTTTACTAGACAACGTTATGAAGATTATCATTTTATTTATCAGATTTTGTCGACACACAAGTGTTATTTTCCAAACAATTGCATAATTTAATCGAAAAAATAATCATTATTGCGTAACAAAAAAGAGAAAATCGACCTCAAACATCCAGATTTCTACATCGGTTTGGATTTAATGTGCGGTGTGGTATTGTGGGAACACGAATCATTGGATCCAGAATTTATGACGGAATTTTAAATTCCGAAAGATATGGACAATTTTTATGAAATCGAATTGAAGATATTCTGGACGATCATCTTTCTTTAGCACTAACCGGAAACGTGTTATTCCAACAAGATGAGGCTCCTCATAACTCTAGACATAATACTGAATATCTAAAAGGCCGCGTTCAATATAATTTAATTTCAATTAAGATTCCTATAACTTGGCCACCGCGATCTCCCGATGTGACACCAATTGACTTTTTCTTCTGGCGATTCCTAACGAAATTCACCATAAGACTATTTAAAATGATTAATCGAAGGTTGCAGCTCGACTTGCAATGAGAAAGATAACTCGAGACTGTTTAATTAGTGGAATAAAAGAAATTGTCAACCGGTTTTAGTTATGTTTGGAAAATGAGGGTCGAATATTTAAACATGGAAAATCATTTCCAACGATGTTTTTGTGTTCGTTTTCGTGTTCACTAAATGACAAATCTCAACGAATTATTTCGAAAGTTACTCATTCTGTTGAAGAAAAACTACGTTGTGTTGGAAAATAGAGAATAAGATTTTTTGAACAAAACCGTTTAATAAACTAAAAGTGTGATATACAAAGTGTTTAGTAGTCGGTGGAGGAAACTGAGCAGCATTATAAAATAGGTCGTTCTGAATCGATTTAACGAAACTTTGCCATATACAAAGTGTTATCGTTCTCGAGATATTTACGATTTTTTGTTTTCCAGTTTTTCAGTATAATTGGTGTTGTTGCAGTACATTGAAACAATCGAGATTGTTAAATTTGCACATTTTGCCTTCAAGAAGGTTGATAGTACGCACTCCATAACCATATACCTCCAATTAGTATAATCTGCATGAAATAGTCAGCTTATTGTACATGAACGTCAAGTTAAGATCAAAATAACCGGATTAGAAAATCGAAATAAGAAATAAACATGGTTTGCGCCCTAATGATCCAAACTATTACACAACTTCCTTGTTAGAGAATCGATTTGCTAGAAATAACATTTATCTCTATCTAATTATTAAAGAATACAGAGCTTTTGAGTGTATTACTGAGCCAAAAATACATTTGGCTTTAAGTATTGAAGTGGATTTGTGTGACATTTCACAGACCTATTACTTATTTAATTATCAGATTTAGCTGTTCTATCTGAATTATTTTTCACTTAGTTTGTTTTATAGCAGATATTTCCTCTTTAGTTGGTTTTTTGGGTTATCTTATAAAATGACGTTTTTAACAACGAGGAATATGCTGATACTCTTTATCGATATGGAAAAATTGATGGAAACTCCAATGTTTCCAAACTTTCTATCAAGACTGATTTCCTAATCGTCGAATTCCTAATGCAAAAGTGTTCAGCAGGACCTTTCGTCGCATTAGAGAAAGTGTTTCGACACACAATCGTTTCGACCATTTGGCTAATCGTAATGAGCCTGAAGAGGACATTCTTCTTGCTTTTGAGGAAGACCCTGCAACTAGTTTTAAAAAAATAATGTAGCTGCAGTTCAGAATCTTTCCACTAGGAATGTTTGGTCGGTATTGAAAACCGAAAAGAAACAACCTTTCCATTACAGGTCTGCGACAGGTACAGGGTCTGGAACCTGGAGATCCAGAACGACGAATAACTTTTTGTCGTTTTTAGTTCTTTGAACGAACGAGTCTAAATTTACGAGAGGTAGAATTACAGGTGAACTTACACATAATTTACAATACATTATTGGGCTGATAGAAATCACAATCCATCTGTCCAGATACCTACTTCTTTCCAATATAAGTTCAATGTTAATGTATGGGGAGAAGTTATTGATGGCCATTACGTAGGAGTGCATATCCTACCAGAAAACTTAAACGAGGACAATTATTTAGCTTTTTTACAAAATAACCTATTGGAAGAGGTACTCATGAATATACGACAAAATATGATCTTTCAACGAGATGGGTGTCTTGCTTATAACCACCGAAGAGTAACTCAATATTCAAATGAAACGTTTGCTGGTCGATGGATTAGTAGGAGCGGCCCCATTTTATGGCCTCCTAGATCTCCCGATTTGACACCCCTCGATTTTTTTGTGTAAGGACTTACGAACGAACTACTGTATCAAGTGGAAATTCAGAATCGAGGTCGTCTTATTATTAGAATTCTTCAAGCGAGCTAAAATTAAATGCAAGTTGGTATCACAACAACTCACATTAGAATTAGAGTTCGCAAATGCATTCAAAGCAACGGTTTACAATTTGAATATAAATATTAATGATTTGTAGATTCGTTGGCAATTATTATGTTTTGATTGATTTTTATCCTTTCTAATACAACAATGATTTACCGATCCTCTATTATTATTATATTCTGGTGGTATATCTTGAAAACGATAATACTTTGTATATGACTAAGATTGATTAAATCGGTTCAGAATTATCCATTTTACAATCCTGCTCAGTTTTCTCCACCGACTACTAAACACCCTGTACAGTTGGACTCAGAAAATGATAGAGTTTACCGAACGTTAAATGCAATTTGTTGACTATTTGAAAAGAGAAAGTTGATGATGGTGTCGAAGGAACGAAACGTCGAATCGAAAATCGAAACACACCATGTAGGGGAGAAAAAGTGGTAGCCAGAATGTCAAATTTGTTTGAACTTTTAAGATAAAATCGGAAAACGGTGAAATTTGAGATAAAATCGGAAAACATTGCAAAAAATCGATTTGTTTCAAATAACTTCGCATTCATTCGGAATTTTTCAAATTCCAAAACATAATTTAGCGGAACGCTGGAAGGTGTAACTTGTCCGCAATTTGACCACTTCCCGATCTTTTATGGTTTACGAGATCCCTGTAGAGTGCATTCTTATCTGGAACAGCCTTTTGATTCATATCCTCAAAGAATACCGTGATCGAAGTCTTTATGAGAAAATATTATTAATTTTAACAGCGATAGGCCGTCACTTATATGGGCTTTTGATTGTTGGAAGCATTAATGTAATGTGCGTGTTTGACATTGTATTATGGTAAACGTACCATTCACGTAATATGGAGGTTTACATGATCTTTCTTTCATTTCAGTTTTTCCAAAAGATCGAAAACGAGTTCCGTCGTTTTTCTTTCACCCGTCTGCCGCCTTCATGTGAACATTTAACGCTGTATAAAGGTGCTATAGAGCTATCAAAAGCCACTTGCTGGTTATTAGCCTTCTTTCTCCATTGCTAAAAACAAGGAAATGGACGCAGGCATAAAGCAAATTGCGAACGGCAACAAAAGAGATAAATTAGCATCGATAATGCCGACGATAAGAGTGCATCAATGATTTTTACGATAGTTGTGGTAGTACCATATTGGTAGTACTATAATCCTTTCTCTTTTGCGAAGAACCGCAAATGCATTATAAACTAACGTAGTGGCAGTGGTTGGGCTCTTAAAAAAAAAAAAAAAATTGGTGAGGGGGGCCTGGTTTTTTTATCGAAACTTCATCTGCGAAAAGTAATTTTTTAATGATCTATAATTTCTATGATTCAAGCCGTCGTGGGTGTGATACGTCTGGTTCCACCATCTATAATTAAATCCAAAGGTTTAGCAGCTCGTATGGGATAATAACAATTTCATTAAGAACCTGTTTCAGTACGGAAACGACTACTCGTATCCTTCACACAATAAAAAGAAAGCGACTAGGCCACTTATAATAATTTCTTTTCTCGCTTTTCGGTTATGCAACACATTTATGTTTAGCGAATTGGCCTGTTGTGCGGCATATTGGCCATTAATCATTCTCGAATTTGTCTTAGGTTGGGATAAAATTCATTACGGAAAGCCCCAATTCCGTGACGTAACCTTTTTTTGTTTTTTTGTTTTTTTTTTTTTTTAATTCGAGAAAAAAATATATATCATTATTACACTAGTTGCGTAATGGCAGGATTTTTCAACAGCCGCCGCCTGTCGGAATGCCAAATCTAAGGATGTTTCAAAACCATGAGAAATCTGCTTTAATCCGTTGAAAAATGTCGATTTTCTTAATCGATTGTTAAATCACGATGCATTATGTCGTCTGTAAGCCGTTTTTTAAATAGGTTTCCTTATGATGAAACTATTGTCAACGTGTATATGCATTGCGAAACGGTATAATATACCGTCGAATTCAATAACAATAATGTGGCCGGTTTATAGCTATTTGGATTATTGCGTCTGAATTTGTTGTTAAGAGCGACGGCACTATTGCAACGTTTTTAATGGAGGTTATTTCTTCACTTCGGCCGATGAGGAATCGGAAAAGTTTGCGAGAAGTCGCTTAATGGAAGCGAACGGGCCCGAAAGCTCCCATTTAGGCGGTCAAAGTCCACATGAATACGCAGGGACATTCGCTGGGAAGGGGGCGTTGCGAACCCCGAGGTAGGGGACACCAAAATATCACGATTGGACCCAACGTTCCTTGTATCATGATTATTAAAAAAAAAAATTATTGAGGAATTTTAAAATTAAATTTCAGCTTCAACGCCCTGTAGCTCCGAAACACGCAACGCTGACATGAGGAACGTTGGGTCCATTTGTCACGTTTTAGTATCCCCTATCTCGAATTTCGCCACGTCCCATTCCCAATTAATCGCCCTGTATATGATTTAACGTTCGACTTGCGGACCTACCGCTTGGATGGTTATTCCCCTCTTTTGTTGGTACAATTGAAATGAACTTTTTGAAGGCGTCGACTAGATCTTCTGCCTACAGATAACGCAGTCGATTCTTGATTTTTGGAAAGGTAAAGAAATCACTGGGACTCAAATCGGGACAGTACGGAGGACGGGCTAACAATTCACCATTTTTGCGGTTAAAAATTTCACGGTCTTGCAAGCTGCACGCGAACTTGCATTGTCTCGGTGGAGGATGATTCGTTGTTTGGGGTTGATTTTTCCAAGCTTAGCGATGATGTTCGGTGAACAAATGGTAATATACCAATGGGCAGAAACACTTCTTTGATCTTGCAGGGGAATTGTCGCTGCATTGGCCTGCTTTTGGTTGAAAAGTCGCGACCGTCTTTTTGGACACATTTGCTGAATAGATGACGTTTATCGATTTGTGTTCATCTAGGATCACCCGAACAGACGACTGGTCTTCCGGGTTCATATGTGTAAATCAGCGATTCTTTACGTTTTTAGAGTGAACTGTGTAAAAGCGATCTAGAATTGTTTAACTTGCCAATTTTTCATGGAAATTTTTTTGAATTGAGATCTTGATTATCAATAATGTCTCAATCTCGCGATATGTCACATGTCGATTTTCGTTGCTGCGCTTGCGCACAGCTTAATTGTTGATGCACCTGCCTTGGACCGTGGCTTAGACTCGTCCATCCGCGTTTGAGTTCTCCGTGCCAAAGAAAAATTGTTGACTGATGTGATCTTTCATAGTCGAGAACAGAAACCAACTTGGAGATGTTTTTTTGTTGCAATAATTATCTTCGAAAATTGTAAAAAAATTATTGAACGAAAATTTTTCCGGCTTAATTCCATCGTTCGAGCAACTTGTCAAATTTAAAATTTCACTGTACCTACAACACTACACGTACGTACCGTACTGAAACTTTGGATCTAGGGCAATTCGAGACAAAAATGACGTTTTATTAATGATACCGCCATCTATGTTCCTGCATGCACAATATAAAAGACAGCCCCATCTACCCGTTGCCAAATACGTCATACTTATATAACCTATAAGGATCTCTTGCCACTAACCGTTACGATAATGTTAATTTAGAAATTGTAACCAAAACAGTTTCGAAAGCATCCTCAGAATATTGCTGTTCATCTCCATAAGTAACTCTAGCACCTTCGGAAGAGGGTCATTATTCGGTCAAAACGAGCAAATCTCCATTATCCTTTCTCCATCTCCCCAGAACGTGGCGGCAGCTTTCGATTCTGAGCAAGTGTTATCACTGGGTTTTTGACACATCAGTCTTAATGAGTGAGGTATACGTTGAAGTGGTCATTCATGTGATATGAGAACTTCAAGAACAAGCCATTTTGCCATTCGCAGGAAGAGCATGCTCTGCTATCGTTTCTTGATTTCCTCAGAACGTGATAGCTTTTGACTCTGAACTAAATTAATTGCATTAAGCGCAGTCTTCATGAACCAAGAATCTGTTGCCCACTTGGTCTGATACGCATGATAAATAATTTTTCTGCAAAATCGGGACAAGGAACAACTAGATGGGTGAACTAGCCACTTCAGTTCTGCAATCGGGCTCGGATTGAAGTTCTACATCCTCATTTCAAAAGGGCAGTGAGTGATCCAACCAGCAAGATATTAAAAAAATCGATACTTACGCCCCTGTATTTACTGATTTCAAAAGCACATTTTTTACATTAACTGACACCCCCGTCTAACTGCAGGCAGTGTCGGATGTGGGGGTAAATGTCACTTCTTTTTGGATGTGACTACAACCAGCAAAATATGAAGGAGATTGATACATACGCCCATGCAGTTACTGATTTCAAAAGCGTGTTTGTTAAATTAATTGATAACTTCGTTTCAGAACAGTCAGTGGCGGATGTTGAGGTAAATGTCAGCTCTTTATGGATGCGATCACAACCAGCAAAATATTAAGTAGATTGATACCTATGTCCCTGTGTTGATTTCAAAAGTACTTTTTTTTTTAATTAACTGAGACCCTCGTCTAAAAATCAGTGGCGGATGTTGGGGTAATTATAAACCCTTCGTGAGTGTAATTAAAATAAAAGTGACGTGCATAACGTATCGCGTTCGCAACTTAAGGCGGAACAGGCTACCGTAACGTAGTTAAGACCGGATTTTGCAAAAGGCTTTCAAAACAGCTATTTCTGCATCTGCTCAGACAGTTTTGGTTTTCGTCGTAATTGCGGAAAATCTAATTATTTTACATTGACCTCCTTAACAATGCGCAATTTCAGTCTTAATTTCAAACGTATAGATACGATCGTTTGTGCTGCTGCTTACTTGGCTACACCCGATGCCTCTTTTAATGGGTTTTATAACGAGTTCGACGTATTAATTACTGTGTAGTAGCAATGAAGATAATTAAGGTAAAAAGTAAAAAAAAAATAAATAAATAAGAACCCAGTCTCGTGGCCAAACAACAACAGGGACACGTGAAAATAATGCATTTCGAATCGGACATAACCCAAAATGACCATTTCTGGGTCAATACTAATACTGCATTGTAGTTTTTGATGAAGGTATAAGTTACCGCTTGTGCAATATTAATTTTTTACGTACTACAAGTGACTAATGGAAAAATTAGATGTCTTTGTACGAATTTGGGTATGTAGCACACACTATTGCAAATCGCTTTAGAAATTAGCATTTCAATACCATGGAACTTCCGATCTGCAAAGATCTATAATTTTTACTGAAATATTACTGTGGAATGGGTGTTGGTGCACCGGAAGTATCACGAAGGTTTCTTAGAACTTACTCCGTTAGGTGAGCAGCTAATACTCCTCTGTTCTTAAGCCAGCAAAGCTTGAATTTTCAGAAAATCCCTGAAGTGAAAGCAGTAGCGTAGCAAACTCTTTGAAACTTGGCACAAATTTCCTGACTATGTAGCTAACTCGGCCGATACGCCTCTGGTTTGTGAGCAACCATCGCGCCAGTTTGCCGCCGCGTATTCAAGGCCCTAAAGTACTATTCCGAGCATAATGCAGAGACGTAAATATTCTCTTAAAACCTAAAGAATATTTTTCTATCGGTTGCATGAACCGATTTCAAAGAAATATTCTCGATATTTTAAAAGACTGATACGCCCCTGACTTCTAAGTATCCAATACTATAAACGACCTTTAATAAAGGGCATAAAACTACTTGACCCTATTAACGATTTTTTGAGGCTAATTCTCCACTCCCAACTCCGAGACAGGCCGAGTTAAGGTAATTTGCGCGATATGGTGAAATCTTCAGAAAATCGAGCAATTTTCTACCCCCTGGGGGCACCTCTCCCAGTGCAAACCTTAATAATTGCCACAAAGAATTGCTCACACAGACGTATTTAGAGGAGCAACTTGCAGGGGAACGCTGCCTTCGGGCAGACGTTATTTTTTAAATAAATTTATAATAATTAATAACATCCTATAGGTTGGCCGCGAAAGGTCACAGAGAAACAATTCGGGTGTGCGAGGAGGAGAAGTAACGAGACCGATGCTTTAGAGGTCTTTTAAACGGGATTGGCAGTCATGAATTCTTGTAATGCATCCATCAAATGCCTCCCTTTATAGCAACAAACACCTGTCACGTGCAAAAAAGCAATGCAAATAATAGCTCACTTGCACAAATATACATATTTACGTACTCCACCCAAGAAGCAGATGACTAAAACTCGCATAAAGTGTTTAACATTTGCCGCAGATCGGTACCCCTTCAGGCGGTCTACGTTAATAGTCCTAGGTCAATGTTACTTAGCACCAAAGCACGTAAATAAATAAATTGATTCAATTGTTTGCCAATAGACCAGCAGACCTTTAACAGAACTCTGCTGACATTTATCGACTCCATGGGAGTGCACCGACATGAGAACCACGTCGGATTTGCAGTCGGAACGACGTCAAGAGATCCCGAACTAGAATTATTGCCTTTAGATAGGATCAAATCGTGGGAAAAATTGGAATATAAGCTGAAAAGTGAAGGTTGAGAGGTGATGATGACGAAGATAGTCGAAAGTTCGTCATGAATTGGGTGTGAAAATGGTTGACATTCAAGGAAAAACTAAGAAATCTTTGGTTTGCGTTGACTCACTCACTTCGCTTAACTCTTATCTGCATAGATTTCTAAATTATATGAGTTGCGGCACAATTAAAAGTATTGAGTCACCATGAACTGCTTCATACTGATACAATACATGAACTTAAATTGTCCACGGCTAAAACGCGAGATTGTAACTTTTGTCAATATATATGCATATATACTGCGAGACATAAAAAAGCGAACACTCAGTAAAAATAGTTTTATTTAAAATAAATTGCGGTTTGCTCATGAGAACACGATAAACGATTAAATTTTCAACCGTATTTACCAACGTATTTACGAGTTATCAGGAATTTTAGTTTTTCTTTAACTATAAAAATTGCAATAAAATATCAACAATATGACTGCAAAATATCATTTATTGGTGTATAGTGAGCCTTTGGAGTAATAAAATATATCTAAACGCAGAATGCAGCGAAATTTCCATCAATTAAGCGAGGTCGAAGGAGGTCGAATGGCGAGTCTACGAAAGACTGTTCGGTCATTTAGGGAAATCGCCACTAAATTAAACCGTAGTGGAAACACTATAGTGAGATGTTGTCGGGCACAGTTCCAAGAAGAGCAAACAGGCAGAAGGGGAGGTACTGGACAATTCCGAAGAACCACAGAACGCTAAGATCGCCGCCTTCGAATTATGGCCCTAAGAGATAGTCTCGTCGAAGACGCTGGCGGATCAGTGGTTTGCTGAGTATGGAAGGCCCATTAGGATTCGACCCATTCATCGCCGGATAAGATGTTTTGGATTGATTTCCTACCGTCCCCATCTTGTGTTACCACTCACTTTAAATCATTATCAAAATCGAATGCACTGGCACAGAGAACGGATACATTGGAATCTGGAATAACAATACCGTGTTTAGTTACGAATCCAGATTCTGTTTGGGTTTACATGATGATCGGGCAAAAGTAAGAACAAGGCGGGGTTAAAAACGGAATCCTCAGTTTACAATACAAAGGCGTGTTCATCACACTGTTGAGGTAATGGTTTGGGGGGGTGCTATTGCATTTGACAGCAGGTCACCTTTGTTTTTTATTAAAGGCAATGTAACAGCCCAACGCTACATTCAAGAAGTCCTGGAATCTTATCTCGTGCTTTATCTGGAAACTCTTGTTTATCCAGTTTTACAGCAAGTCAACGCACGACCACATACGGCTTAAGTGACTATGTATGGAGTTCTTTTAACAAAATGCGAGCAATTTGCTACCTTGGCTTCCTCAATTTCCAGACCTCTCACCCATTGAACATGTATGGGATATTGTAGGTAAAAGGTTGCAGAATTTACCCCATCCCCCACAAACCCTAGCGGTGCTATGCCATGCTGTCCAGTTGACCTGTAATGAGACTCCTCAAGAGGGCATCAATCACCTCATTAGATCCATAACTAGACTTTTACAGGAATATATAAGACACTGCAGAGGACCGACAAATTATTAGTTATTTTTTGGTTTTTAACAATTAAATTTGTTCAATTTTTTAACGAAGTATTTATTTTAGCGCAAGAAACATATATTCCAGACATATTTAAATTAAACCGTTTTACGAGGTGTTCTCTTTTCTACGTCACGCAGTATATTTCTATCCAGGCTTCGGGCTGGATGACAAGAACGTAACAATTACCCTTTTCACATTAGTGCCATTTTCCAATATCCAACATCATCTTTTGAATTCTCTCGCAGTGCGAAATGCTTTTCCCCGACTTTATAACAAAAATGTAACTTTTTTAGATACATTAGCTCCCGGCATTTTGATAATTTTTTCGATTCTCATAGATGAAGCTTTAAAGCACGTTCTTGTACAAGAACGTGGCGCTTTTTAATTATTATTTTTATGAACTTATCAAATTGCTTATGTCGCAGAGCAGTGTAACATTTATCTCACTGTCACAGTATCCCCATTATTCCTCACAAGATCTCTCATCTTCAGTTGTCTACGCAATAATCCTGTTAATAATTGCCGTGTAAATTGCGCTCGCCTCACGCATACACCAATGAGTTTACTAACTCAACCAACTGAATCGCAAGAGTGCGACATTTGTCGCTGTGTTTTTTTCAACTTCGCATGTCTTTTTACTTTGCCGCTGGTCCCCAGAACGTTATAATCGACATTGAAAGTTTCTAAAAGTTACCGTGCAACAATAAATATTTTATCGCGCCACAATTATAGCTTCAAATACTCGACCTACTGACTATATCACAAGACTGTAGCATTTATCTGTATGTTTTATATTCTTACTCACACTGGGCGGAACAATTTTCCGCGACTAAATCACATCAACGTTACCATTGTCTTTGAAAGTTTATAGAGTTAATATGATTTATGCGATTTTTAAAAGGTTTTCTATTCACAATAAAAAAATACATTTCACCAGTTTTTCGGACGTTTTCACCTCGCGAAGTCTTTCTTGTGAACTTTGTCGTTCGACCGTGATCTGCGCCCGCTAATTTGCCCCAATTTCAATCCCGCAGACAACAAACGCATTACGATTACCTGTTCGTCTAGTATTACATGCATTTTCTATTACTCAGCTCACATGTCCTTCCCACAACAATTTGCTGACCCATAAGGTGTTGTCCACCCAATCGCCTTGCCCTTGTAACTTAATCAATAAATACATTGGTGTAATAATATTATCCCATTTACCATTTGGGTGCAGGAAAAACTAAGGCTAATGCATTATTTATGTCAAACATCTGATTCGGACGTGGTCGTTAATGGTCAAAGGCAGTTCCGGATTTGTTTAAATCGATTATCGCCCCAATGTACTGTCGTTGAAGGAAACGAACTTGAGCTTTGCAGGCCATTGAGATAAGCCACATGGCTTGAAAATCCATGCCATTAGGAAATAGATAAATAATTAAGGAACTGTTTGGTGCGAGAAACGGGCATTGCGAAATGTTTTAAAATATTCGAACTTGAGGGCAAACGTGAAAACAGCGACCCGACTTCCTCCTTGTTGGTACCACCTGAAAGCCATTAAGGGAAAAGTTTAGCGTTTTATTGGAAATAAAATAAAATAGCTGAATAAATTTACAGATTTGTATCTCATGGGGACACTAGCTGAGGTGCAGGCAGCGGGAACTAATTGGCCTTATCTTGGGACAATCAGAAGTACCTCGATCCAATGATGTATGTAGCGCAAGTACTGTACGTTATTTTAATTGACGTGAGTAGGTTGGACATAGCGATAACTCATAAATTTAGAGCTTAAAAGCTTCTTATATCTCTCTCTATGGCACTCAGTGCATTTATGGCAACAATTGCTGCTTAAATCAATTTGCTGCAGTTTCAGCAACCAGTCAATAAATTACTCTCTCCCATATTACCATACAATTACTTCTGTATCCTTTGACACTATTATACTTAATTGCTTCGAGAAATCACTCACCTGCAGCAACGTCTTGACGGTCCTTTCCGGTGCACACCACCACACAAAATAACAATGCAAGAATCACCCTCAAGTCCAGCATTTTTCCCCCTGAACCTTCCGGTATAATCACGTAACCGGGTGCTAATCACGACGATAATAATTGGTGAATTTACTTATGTAATTTGCTTTGCTCAAATTCAAATCGCCGAATTTCGTATCGAGTCGAACTACTTGCAAGAAGTCTACCACTCGGTACCAGTTGAGACCAACGCTGGTAACAGACTCCCGGCGTCAAGCACTTTCTACAAGATTTAATATCCGCGGTGGTTCGGTCGCAAGAAGTACCTCGTCGGGCTGTAGGTACGATTTGACTCAAATCATCAGTAATTGGTGGTGGTGGATCGAAACGAAGCACAATTTAAAAAAATTTATGTCTTTGAATTCACGAAGATCGAAGACATGTACTTGCTCGAGCAAGAAGGGCTGAGCGTTGTATGCGGAAAAGCTTTCAGGTCTTTTTGGAAAGAAACTGAGTAGACATGGTCATAAATTTGGATAAACA
This sequence comes from Euwallacea fornicatus, assembly GCF_040115645.1. Lineage (NCBI taxonomy): Eukaryota > Metazoa > Arthropoda > Insecta > Coleoptera > Curculionidae > Euwallacea > Euwallacea fornicatus. The sequence continues at coordinate 1,813,112 of NC_089559.1, read as the reverse complement.
AACATCATCCGGACTGGGGAATTTTTTTAAATCTATGTTTGCGTACAGAGAGGCCCAAAAATCTCGCAAAAATTCTCTAAAAATTAAAGAGAATATTTTTTTATAAAAATGCGTGAACACGTGAAATATTGTTTTTAGTTGCGCTTGAACATATTTCATGTAACAGAAAAAGTCGATAGGGGTGACGTCACGTGATCTAGCAGGCCATTCTATATGCCACATTACGTAAATCTTTTAATAACCGTTAACTTTAGACATGGATATGCTACATAAAATACGTTCAGAATATCTCAGAAAACTCAGAAACGTTATAATATACATGGGGTTCCATAAAGCAAACAAATGTAAAAGTACATTTACCTACTACATGGGCAACTCTGTATGCAAGTCTCTTACGTTAAAAAAATGTGCAAATAAAAACAATATTTCTCGAGATTCGACATTTTCATGAATAATATTTTTCTCAGCTTTCAATGAATCCATGCGCGATTTTTGATCTTCTGTGTATAATCAAGGATATCAGCGTTACATGCGCGTTTCATGTGATCGCTCTAATTGGGTTTCATATCAGGAAAAACTAATGTCGCCATTCAAATGTTATCAGTGAGGTCACAGTCACAAACATTACTTACAAAGCAATCAAACACTGTCAAGGTAAATAGTCAAAAACTCAGATGTCTAAAATCAGGAAAATCAGTCTTTTGCATGATCGATGGATGCGGAAGAGGTTGCGGCTTTGCTTATGTTATTAGAGGCTCCTCTAGTTTTCAATACTAAAATGTTATTTAGTTTTTGAATTTTTGAGAATTTTGTGAGTTTTTACGACTTTAAGACGGGACCCTGTACGAAAACCAAATGCCTTTACGCCTTAAAGTCCCGGAAAAACAGTAAAGTGCGCTACTCTAATAGATTAGCCCCATTGTTTATAATATTTTTAATATGAGAATATACCAAAATAGTACTAGAAATAATTAAGAGTTTCGCGCTTTCTGACCATAATTAAGAATATCTCCAGTGGCGTAGTAGAACTTTTCCTTTTTATTAAAGAAGGAAATTTAAACTGTTTTGGCTGTTGAGAAAAAACTTGTTTCGCCACTGTACATAAAAATGTACGATGTCTATTGCGTTGGACACGAGTTTCTAAAATAAAATTTATGGCAATCTTGCAATATAAATGCGTAGAAAACAGTGGTGTGCCAAACAGAGTTAGCATTATGATTAGATTAGCAGAAATCTTGCGAATTGCTCTTACACAGGGTCGTATTTATGAATGAGGTCAAACTTCAAGGGGTCATTCTTTTGATCGATTCTAAGATGGAAGGTTTATATAAGCGTAGGTCCGGTAGTTTCCAATCCACAGGGTGTCAAATATTTTTTTTTACAGTTTTTTTAATAAAAACCTTTATAACTCTTTAGCCGATTTTGTCGAAATTTGGCAGTGTTATTTACGGTTATTAGCGCTGTTTGCGCGCCACTGACTTTTTTAAAACTTTTATGTTTTCCCTCGTTAGGCACAGTCATGTCCACCCACCGGACCGTTAGATTTTTTCTAGTTATTAACTTTTCGCCTAAAACAACACGAAGAAGCACGCCTAGAAGTTTGGTCACGTACTTAAATCACACTCTGTAATTGTCTATGTTTAATGATTTGCAGTGTTTTCCGATTCAAAAAATTTAAAAAAAAGATCTGAAATGTAGTATAAAAAGGTCATTGAAGAAAAATGCCTGCTTTTCAAGGAATTTCACACAATGGAAATGCCGAAAGACAAGAGTAAAGGCCAAAGCATAAGTTTGTCCGGAGAAGTGGCTTGACAGTTTTGTTCGTATCTTCTGTGGTATTCACTGACTAAAAAAATACATTTTTCTGCTTATACACTTCGCTAAGAGCTATTGTAGGGAATAAAACGAAGTCTTTATCTATCTTGGCTTCTGTGATATTTGAATTTTTGAATGTCGTCCCAGTTTCCTCTATGCGTGTTTGCCTAAAGTGTGCATCTGTACCTCTAATTTTACTAAAATTCACTCAAAAAATTTGCAACTTTTCCCATGCATTGAGCCCACTTAGAGCGCTCGTACGGAACAACGCGATTCTTCTAATTCGCCTAGTTTCAGAGCTATGAATTTCTGAACACCGACTCACACCTCACCATATTCCGGAGGTTGAACGGAATAATCGATGATTACTTTTATAGGGACTTGCACACGTACCATTGTTGACAAAGTTGTAATTTATTCTGATTTATCGGCATCCGTTTCATTTGCATCAACTGCAAGATCTGAGGTTGTAAAGTTCAAAAACCCCGATACACAACACAACTTCGTGGGCAGATCTGCAACTGGTTCTTCGGCGACTCCAGGAATTTTTACTTTCGCCTTTGCATTGAAGAGATTAACCCTGAGCACTGAAATTTAAATAGTTGAAATGTGTAGATGGAAGATTTGCTCAAAAGACACGTACCATTCTCAATTCGAATTAATTGACAAGACATGATTTCACGATAATCGAATGTAAAAGCGTCAGTTAGTTGTGCAAAAATCATAATTGAGACAGTAAGAATATTTTACCCGGAAGAAAATCGAGCCCAAACGATTAATTAGTTACCAGATAAAGCACATGATTAATCTGATTATAAGTTAATTAGCATAAGGAAATATAATAAATGCTTCTGCATTCTTAATCGGCGATTAAAAGGATTAACCTACAAATTTTGTGTGGTAGTTTCTGTAACCGAGACTTGCGAAAGATGCGCAAACCGTTAATCAACATATTTTTTGTTACATAACTGAGGAGGTTTTAAAACCATAGATGCCTAAAGGAGTAAAAATGCTCAGAAATTAACTCAAGAAGATGAGAACAGTTCAAAGCTCCGACGGGTTCATTCAAATCTAGGGGAAAAAGCTCAGAAATCCACGCAGGGCATCGCTTAGAGCATTGACTGGGCGCTTTATAAATGCTCAAAGGGCAATTGAGTGCTTCTGTGCGCAAGATTTGGGGACTAGAAAAGAGGGGCATTTAGGAGGCCGTAGGAGATGTAGAGTCGATTAAATGGAGGCAAAGTTGCGTCTTCGTGAGAGGAGTAGCTTGTCTTTTTAATTCCGATCACTTTAGAGATATCTGAAAAAAACCAATAATTGCTGTTTTCTTTTCATGTTTTTTTTTTCTTAAATTACATAGAAACACGAAAATGAAGAATACTACAGGGACTATTTCCAGCGTTTCAACACGATAATAGTTGTTCGAAGATATCACGTTTCGTTTTTTCAATACCATCATCAATTCTTTTTTTTTTTTTTTTTTTTTTTTTTTTTTTTTTTATTAAATTCGGTTAGTCATTGATAATTGAAAAACAACCGTGTGTCCCAATTGCCGATTCGCCACGTCTAAATCAAAGATATAATTTATATTTATCATTGTTATTTGTGTGTATTCATTTCAGAAATTGAAAAAAGCTTTTTCTTGAAAATGACTTTTCAGTTATTTTAGTATTTAATCAGCAGCGCCATTGGCCTTTGTAAAATTAATTTTAAAATGCTCTTTGAATGTATAAACAACCAGAATATTTAAAACATAATTTAAAAATCTTGGCCAAGAATATTTCGATCGAGACTTTGTAGGTCGGCAAGTGTGGCATATGATTATTTTTCAGTTATCAATGACTAGTCGAACTCGTGAAAAAAAAAACCGATCAGGCTCCTATTTGAAAAAAAAAAGTTGATGAAGGTATTGAAAAATCTAAACGTCTCCGTATCTCCGAAAAGCTATTTTACTGTTGTAGCGCGAAGAAAATGCCTTAAGAAAACGTTCTCCATTTTCATGTTTCTATGAAATTTCCGCCAAAAAAAAAATAGCAATTATCATTTTTTTTCCATCAAATTGGTCTAATTAATTTGATTTTGAAAATACCACACTGCACATTCGATTTAAACGAACATTTGTTACGAGTGTTTATTGTAAAATTAGGATTATATCCTGATCACCAGTGACAATTTTGAAAAATATCCTCTCTAACCTTTCTTGGATGAGAGCTCCACATTCAAACCTTCTCCCAAGCAGTGCCCTCGCTTACATTATTTCGTATGAATTTTTTTTCACATTGATATTTTTGGAAATTCTACAATAGACAGTATTATGTGTACTTGCATATCTTCATTAGCTACCAATTTTCGACATTTTTTATTAAAATTATTTTTTGAATATACCGAGAAGTCTTGAATTTATTTATTATTTTCGCAATTATAGATTAATTAATATTTCTGTTAGGTTGTCTATTTTTATTTAATTTTAGGTTTCAAACCATACAGGACCTTTTATGAAAAATGACGTTTTTTTTCCTAAAATTAATAATGGAAAAGTTTCCCGTGATCCCCATTTGAGTAAGTGTACTAGATAAGTACTAATATTTCTCCCCTGGCACGCCTCTGGATTTTAAACGTTCTTAAGTGAATAATTTGATTTTAAGATATACCTACCATTATTAAGTATTTTAGTCAATGTCAGAATTTCATTTCTTCAATGCACATTATTTGTAATTTGCATTTTTCATTTCTGTGTTAATAATAAATGCATCGGAAACGTTTCGTTGCGTACCTTAATGTAGACCATGCAATCAACCTGAAAATTGTTCTCGAATTCGAAGAAATTATGGACTAGAAGCAGGTTTTTTCCGGTGCAATAATTTTTTTTTCAATTAGATGCAATTATACATGACTAAACCATTATATCCTTGGTCTGTAGCAATATTCTGGGTTCTACGAATTAAATTAAGATTTTTTATCTCGAACGAAAATATACTCAGTTTCATATGAAACCCACAACCCATTAATAACAATAATAATAATTACGAAGTCTTTCAATTTTGGCAGAATAATGGTTCACAATAGATTATTAAATGAATTTCAGTAAGAAAAAACGAACGCCAATGGTTTTTTTTGTCATCGACCCTCTAGTATTAGGCTCTTTCATGCAGACTTTACCAAATGGCATTTTCCAACACGATAATGCAGGACCGTATACTGCAAACGTTCCTCGAAGATACATGAAACAAGCACAATTGAAAATGTTGCCTTGGCCTGCACGGTCACCAGACCTATCACCCATGGAACATCTTTCGGGCATGACGCATCACCTCCTTCGAAATTTACCGAGACCTCCAAACGGTTCGCATGACATACAACTCCTTGAGGTAGCACGGAATGAAATACCTCAGGAAGATATTGATCATTTGTTGCAGACCATGCTGCGAAGAGTACATGTTTGCATTGCTGTACAGGGCGATGTCACGCATTATTGACTTTTTAATTATTAAATGCTATTTAACTGAAACTCTGATAATTCGATACTCTGTTGTGGAGCATTATTTTGCCAAAATTCGAAGAGTTGCTTATTATTATTGCTACTGGGTGATGCATTGATGGGACGTTGAGAGCCATGTCGTACCGTACCTCATGTATGTGGAAACTGAACCAAGCAGTTTATTCTGCATACCAATATTTCATTTACAAGGCAAGAGTGAATCATCCGGAATTCCCATAATCTATATGAAATTACGGCACTTGAACAACATAGTTGACGTCATTATTTTGTTCATAAACTTATGCCACACTGAATCATGCAGCTCGATCCACTTTAGTTCGGTAAGAAAAATTGGTTGTTGTGATTGAAATTTGAGCCTGTTCCCATACAGTCTTATTTATTTATTGTTAAAAAATAACCATTTACTGCATGATTATTTTTTGTGGAAGACCACCAACAAGTGAAAACATGGAATTTCATTGAAAAATCAAACTTATGGCGTCTAGTGGTTATGCATGTGAAACTGCAAACCAGGGTAGAAAAGGTATAGTTGGTCGTTTGTGTCATGTAGGTGTGATGTTACAATTTTTCCATTCTTAACTTTATTTTTTGGACAGAAACAAGGCACAGAATCTGATTCTGACCCCTCAGTTGTTGGAAACAGTGGAAGCTCCGATAATTGCCAACCGTCAGACTTGGAAGCTGAGAGTGATCATGTTCATAATTATGATGTTAACAGTGACAGTTTGAGCCCAACAAGTGAAGTGTGAGAAAAATAAAAAATATCAAGAAAAAGTGTCAGAGATGCGAGCCAGTGGAGAAAAATAAACGCAAATTTCTTCTGGCAAGTGGTAAGCAATTCACCAATGTGTACTGCTTACCACTTTTCTCCGGTTAAAAGTTGCTGGTACTTGGAGTGTTGCAAAATGATTAATGAAGAAACGCAAAAATTTCTCAATAATAAATTTTATGGATATGTTTTTGCCGATTACGTACATATTTCCGCAAGTGAAAGTCAAGCCAGTTGATCTACGCTATGCTTCCCCAGAAGTTGATATTGCTTCCTCCAAGAACTCCAAAAACTTCCCACGATTATACTACTTACCTGATAAATCATGAAAATGACATTAAAGTATAGTTGTGGTCAGAAAAATAACAGTGTTTTAAGAAATTACCAAAACCGCATGCAGTCAGAACTTCTCATAATCATTAAGAAAACTTGAGCATATTACTTTATGATGGAAACAAAAGGAATTATTGTGATAAGTAAAAAAATAAAATATATCCTAGAAAGTTAAAAAGAAACTAAAAATAGACAGATAAGTTCTCGCAAACTTAATATTTTGTTATAAACCCTTTATCGGCAATGAGAGCTTCACGTCGACGACCCATGGAACTTACCAAGACTTGGCATCTAGCAATAGGAATGTTTTTCCAAGAATTCCCCACTACAGCCCAAAGATCATTTTGATTTTTGTGCTTTTCCTTTGCTACAGCATCTTTGACATCGCCAGGGATTTTCAATAGGATTGAGATCCGGACTTCAAGCTGGCCAGTCTGATACATTCACATTTTCATAGTTTAAAAATTGTTTGTAAAACCGGCTAGTATGCTTTGGATCGTTATCCTACACAAAAACCCATCATAGTTGCGCATAAAGTAACATAACTTCCCTCAAAATGCCAACATAAATTCTGGAAATCATGATGTTTTTCATCCAAAATGTAGGTCCTACTCCATGATAGGAAAAACACGCCCACGCCATAAGTTGGGAACCTGCACGTTTGACGGTCTTAAGGACGTGCCCAGGTCGATGGGCAGTTCCTGGGGGACGTCCGACATAAACTCCGCGTCCAGTATTACCAAATAATACGCCATTTTGTAGGTGGCTAATCTAAATGTGCTCTTGCAAACTCTAATTATTTTTTAAAATCTTTTTTATTGAGCAAGGGTACCCATCGCGGATTTCTTGCTAATAGATTGGGATTTTGAAGGTGTCGCCTTGTGGTTCTTTTTGCTGAAATATTTCCGCCCACCCTCTCCTGGAGTTGAGAAGAAGAGGCAAATGGATGGGCTTTTGCAACTCGCATCATGATTCTGTCCTCTCTTGTGGTCGTTTTTCGTTTCCGACCACGGGCAATCGGGTTTCGGTTGCCAATTTAGAGCTTTTCACGTCATTTTCGCTGAACGACTCAAAAGATTTTAAATTTCTGAGTAAACTTTGCCCTCATTACGCCATTAAAAAAAAAATTATCTCGCTTTTCTGCAGAACACTGCTTTTTTTTTTCGCATGATAAGTTTGGAAATAGAAATGCTTGATCATAATTAAAATAAGAATTACTCACAAATAAAAAAAGTAAAACTTGTACAAATCCCAAGAAATTTCGAAAGCTGCTATTATTTTGTCCCCTTTAAGATTGGACACCACTGCGGCACAGTATTGGAGTTTTGTTTATTCATATTTTATCAAAATGGGTTTTTGTATAACGTTTTAAATGAATGTTGATAAATTTAAATATTGTACTTTTTTTGCGTCGAGAGAATTGTTAAACGCAAAATCTGAAATTTTTGCAATTTTACTAATGTTCTGCTATAATTTTGACCACAACTGTATGTAAAAATTCACTAAAAAAAATACTTACGGTTTCCGATGATAAACTGGACCCTTAAGAAGAAAACTATCATGATAATGTCAACCGATTAACGAGGAAAGCACCAACCTGCTGATAAAACATCTGCTGAAGAAACTGATGGGGTCAATGGGTTTATTGAAACGTTTCCAATATGCGTTTGCCATTACTCACGGCATAAGACCGAATGAAAGTACCTTAGTCCAGATTTACACATACAAATTTTTCATGAAGAATGCAAGAAATCAGTTTTCAATCCAATATCGGAGTATGAATTTCGCGACATATTTAACAAGAATTTTGACCTGCATTTCCATGATCCAATTGTATACTCCTGCAAGACGTGTGACTTTTTACATAATAAAATAATACACGAGGTTGATGCAACAAACCTACAACCATTAAAGATTTCCTTAGAAATGCATGAACACAAAGCACAACAACTGAGAGATGCCACGAACCTAGGTTCGAAACATTCACAAGAACACGATGATACAGTAGTCGCTTTTGATCTAATGAAAACCTTGCCAACACCTGTCATACCCATTGGCATAACTTAACATAAAAGACAGTTGCGGACATTCCGTCCTGGAATTCGCAATTTGCGGACCTACGAAGCCACTGTGCGTGTGTGGGATGAGTCCATTACCTCACGTGGATACCAAGAAGTCGGTTCTTGCTCGGTGTATTATTTCCAACTTTTGGAAATATAAAAAAAGTTCAAATGTGTCTAATGGTTGCGGAGGCCAAAACAGAAACACCAAAATCGATTCATTCTGTCAGTAAATCGGTAATTTTCGAGAATTTATGGTCGAGGAGGTCCAAAATAATTTCTTGGTAAGCGGCCACTCATTTTTATCCTGAGATAGGAGTTTTGGTGTCATTGAAAAACACGAAAAAATTTCCCCTAATATTTACGTTCCAAGAAAGCGGGTAGCAGTAGTTTTTGAAACAAGAAAGGAAAATCCATTTCGAGTAGTGTTAATGGAAAAAGAAAATTTTCGTTCCACAGTTCGTTGGAAAAACTCATAACGAACCGAAAAATATCACAAGATTCTATGTCGTCTAAGTTGAATGGGTGAAAATTCATTGCATTACAATAACCCGAGAAAATCCATTCTTAATTTTCCATAAATGTGGGATTGACGAATTACAGCCCTTACGGGTATGTGACGTCAAAAAAAGGAACGTTTCGGTAGAAAGCTTATAGGGTGTGCTGTTCGTGATGGAAAGACATGTGTTAAGGGCGGTATTTATCCACCTTCAAAATTCTTTGGATACTTGTTTTTTATATTCTTGAGTCAGTAGCAATTTGACGATAACCTGCATGGGGATCGAAAGCAACAACTGCACGATCTGCTATTTGATTGCCTTCATATGTTGCACTTCGGGAATTATTGCGTTTTTTGTTTTCAGCGTTTTCGTTTAATTCAAATTTTTAGTGACACTGCTGAAAGTCAGCCAATACCGAGCTCTTTCATCCGGAAATCTTTCAGCATAAAATTCTACTGTCCCACTAACATTTCTTCCAGCCTCTCCATAAATAAAAATCATTTCAAATTTTTCAACCAAAGTGTAGCGATCCATTTCAATAATTGAATTTTGAACTGAAAAGAATAATTTTTGAGTAATTTTACGAAAAAACAATTCGATTTATTGTCGAAAAAAGAATATCGTTTTCCTGTATAACTTGTTATAAAGTAGACTCTAACAAGAGGAAATTGAAAAAAATGCTTTTTTCATACAATTTTTTTTAATCAGATGGAAGAACTGTTATCAGTTTTAAACAGAATGTGCACTGCAAAACTTGTTTGAAAAAAAAATGCAATAATTTCGACTATTTCAAAAATTGAACAAAAATGAAGGACAACTCTGCAGCAAAACGTCTAATAAAAGATATTCATTTTTTGAACGTCTACAGGGATCTGTAAAAAAAAATACAGGGTTCCCACTTAAAAGAAAAGTTGCCCTTGAAATGACCTTCAAATAACTTTTTGGGTAAAAGTCATTACCTCCAGGACATGTCCCCCTCTTTCTGGACAACTTTTATTTGAACCTTTTTTCCATATAGCGTACCGTTTTTGAGTAATCTGCAACCACATCTTTAAATAGGACACCCTATATGAAAGTCAGTTTGCATCCATACTTATTTAATAAATCACTGAAAAACTCTTTTACGGTAATATTATGTCTGGCACGCCTCTGCAAACTAAACAACCAATCCGTGAATTTTTACCGAAATCGACAGACATCGCTGACTGTTGCCATCCGCTACGATCAATGGCGTAGCACGCTCCTCTCAATGCAGTTATTTTTCATGAACCGATGTAACAACTAAATGAGACAACTCTCGCGAGAAATGTTTGGGTTGACACGCCGCTGAGCTTTCGGAAATCGAACTCAAAACTTTTACGGAATTAACTGATGTTGATCTGATTATCATCAGTGGCGGATCACGATCTTTTACGTAAAAAGACTCGGCAGGGGCTTCGCGAATGCTCAGAGGGCAATTGGGCATTTCGACGCAGAAGGTTTCACGATAAGGAAATTAGAAAATATCGTGAGAATCGGATAAGGAGCATTGAAAATGCACCGGGCGTGTTCGTTTCCTTATTTTTGCGAATTTGGGAAAGTCGTGAAATATTACTTCCTTAATGGAAATTTTGCGCTAACCTTTAGTGTTCCCAGAAGTGCCTTATTGTTACGACTTCCTGGCGAGTGCGATAAGTGCGTAAAAATATTGATTTGGCATTATCAAGCCATTCTACAGAGACTATTCGCGAATAATTATATAATTTGAATAACTTTTAACCTCCGAGTGAAATTCTCGAAGGCAGGGCTTACACTATACAATACGAAGAAAGTTGTAACCCATTTGCCCGATACCATAAACATATTTGACAGCTCCAAATTTGGGTAATCCGTTACATAACGTGAATTCTTCTTTGTAGTACGAGAAAAAAAAAATTACCTTATTGATACATTATTACATAAACATAATCAAGCATCTATTTATCCGTAAGGTAATGAGACGAAAGGAAGAGATTTAGGTGAACGTCGCGTGGTTGTCTGAGCTGCTTACTCCTATTGTTTCGCTGTCAATGTGGTTGGCTATGGTTGGCCAATGGGTCACGGATATTTAAGAAATTGGTATGATTGATACCGTGGCTAAAATGTATGTTTATCTATAGATAAGTGTCTAATTGCCCATGTGTGAAATTTATTAAATTGCTGGGGGGTCTGCCGAACCATTATATCATCCACGAATAAAAGACGTTGGAGATTATTTAGTATTTAACCCCTTTAAAAATTTCTTTTGAAGCTGTGATGTGTTGAAATCGTAATGACCGCAAGGTGTCGGTCTTGAATTATCTATTGGCAATATCAATCAATATTTCGGAACTTTCAAATCGCATGCCATGGCTGACAATGGGTTCTTAGGGCTACGCTTCGACGGGGGAAAATCGCTCATTATACCTCGACCTCTCATTATGTTACTGTGATTTAAGAAAATGAAGATGAATTTATTTATACAAAAATGAAAAATCTTTACTTATTCTTTCAAATAGACTTCACGGCCGTCAAATTACTCCCCATCCGACACTGTGGGCTTGTGCCGTCATTTCTTTCCATTTCTCGAAACAGCCGGAGAAGTCTTCTTGCGGTGTGCCCTTTAATACTTTCATCGATTCGGCTATTCTCTCCTCAATCGTCTCTAGACGGTATCACCGGAGCAGTCTTTTGAGCCTGCGGAACAGCCAAAACTCCAACGGTGTTAAATCAGGCGAATACGGTGGTCGAGGATCGATATGAGTCAAGTTTTTGACAAAATGATGTCTTAGAACCAGTGCAACGTGGGACAACGCATTATCATGGTGAGTTATCATAACCAATGCAGTTAACAGCAACGTGAAGCACTCCAGATCATATCTCGGGAATGACGATTAGCAACTCCATATTTTCATAAGAGGCACCCTGGACATAAACGGATTTGTAGAATTTGAACCGTTAAAGAGGGACAATCTCTCATCATATGTCCTTATGACCATCTGTTCTAGTTTTCGAGCTCTCCAGGAAATCAGGAGCAACATAAGCATTCGTCGAGCGACAGATTTTTAAATCGCATCTCAAAAATAGCAGTTCGGATCTTGATACTTTCAAATGGAACATCCTTAATTGAGACCAATCCCTCAGTATATGAAGGTCAAAGACCTCTCCGTACCTGTGTGACGCCTCCGAAGCGACTCCGGGGACGCCTCCTTGTCTAAGTCCGGTTAACCAACCGCGGAGGAGGGAGAAAGAGGTAGGAGACGTAAAAAATAAGAAAATGACCAAACCGAGGAGTGTTTGGACGAGAGCCTACCGAAAGAACGGCTTAGGGCATAATCATAAACCAACCCTCGAAGCAAATACAACAGGAAAGCTCACAAAAGGTTAAGACGAAGGTACCAACAATCCAAGCACGGCCATATACATATAGAACGGTACGTACACTGCAGGAACAATTTCCATTGTCGAAAAACAGGAATTTTTTTTGTGGGATATACACATCAGGTTTGGTAACAACATGATGCAGGACCAGAAGGTCATGGACAAACTGATTAGAAGAAGGAAAAGTGGCGTTGCTGTGCAATTTCAAAGGACTCAAATCGAGCATAGGAAGGCACGAAATCATCAAGAAGGATCTCGCGATCGCACGAAAAACGAAAGAAAGTACAACAGAACCGCAACGATCCAAAGAAACAGTAGATTTTCTAAAAATACAACACATGGAAATAACACGGAACCAACTAGCAGAACACGAGTGAAGTCAATAGTAGCTATTCGCAGTTCTTTCCAATTCTCACAATATATCCATTAGGGACAAATCAGGAGTTGGAGGAGGCTTTTTCATCTGGAGATTTTTAGTGAATAGGTACTTCGGTGAACCACATATTACCCACCTGCCAGAACACCCAGCGGGTGTTTTTTGAAGATTTACCTCATAACAAAAATCATCCCGCAGTGTATGTCTCTGTATTAGGTTCCAAAATTGAAGCCATCTAATGGTAGGTTTGAGCCTAAAAGTAAAGCAGCGCTATTTCCTAGAAATAGAATCTAAGAGGTTTACAACTTGAGATGAGACACTATGTACATTAACGAGTTATTAAAAAACCAAATTCCTAAGCTTCAGCAAGGCAGCTACCAGTACTTGTTGCTCTTCGATGCGTAAATTTTATCGCACTGAGAGTTTTAGCGCTTGATGTGCTACTAAGAATTTCCTAAGTTCACGAAATTGAATCGTGTCGCCCTCTAGTGTTGTAAAGTGGTGATTAAAGAAGAAAACTGTGAGTCGATACAAAGCGAGGAAATTAACCACCAACCACGGTAGATGGAACTATCATCTGCTAGAGGTCAATATTAAATTAGCATTATGGTTGCTAGATGCCGCACCAGTAGGGCTTTCAATAGTGACACTATGGATGGTAGATGGCAGCTGTTGAAAAATTAAATTTAACTGATTCTCAGTTTTTCCCAAAACGTGTTCTGTCCTTGTACCACTCAAAATCCAGTGGCTGGGATGCGTTGATTCTTTCGTATTTGCAGTTTCTATTAGGTCTTAGAGTTAGATGAGTCTTGAGAAGAGAGAAGTTCATATTGGCCATTCAAGTACGAAAAGCGGTCATTAATAGACTTATAGAGAGTTCACCATTGATTGAAACAAGATTCTCATAACAACACGAAATATAATTAAAAGGGTTTTTATACTTAGTCTATATTTACATACACTTCTTGGTACTTTCTTACTTGCTAATTTTGTTCCATTTGTATACAACATGAAACATTAATGAACAGCAATTATTACGTAGTATAAAATAACGTTCTGCTTTATTCAACGGAAAATAAAGCAGGTAGCCTTGTGTGGGGATTGAAAAAATCTTTTTATAGTTCATTTGAACTTTAAATTTCAATAATTAGGTGTCGAGGTTAGAATTGGAGTATACAGAGTGAGTTTGAAATAATTCTAAAATGATAAATAAACAAGAATGAATAAAATCTTTTTTATGAATTGTGACAGCCACAGACATTTTAAGCGTAGATATACTTGCAGACTTTACAATACGTATAGAGTAATTACAAATCTTGCATTTCCCGATTTCGTTGCTTTACCAAACACTATTTTCACTTACCGAACGAAATTTCGCTTTATCATTAAAACTCATACAATTACTTATCAAAAAAATATATATAGAATATTTGAGCAATTCTGAAAAATTGAAAGATACGCCTCTGGTTTTTACGAAACATTTTTTTCTTTTATTCTCCTACATCTTTAGTTTTAGCGAATACCTAGAACAAATACTTCAAACCCAAACAACATCTTATGCGACCTAAGACGCTACTGCTTTTCAGGCATTCATTTAGCACTATAATTTTACCTGTATCTCCATGGTTTGACTATAAAGAGAGTATATATGTATATATTTAATTTCAAAAAGGTATTGCGTATACACGGTGTTTATTAAGTACTTGTAGAAACTTTGAACGGTGAATCTTTGACAAATTCGAAGATCAAAAGTTCATATGAACATGAGTTTGTATCGGCTTCGTTTTTGAGATGCGCTATTTTGATTATGTAAAGTTTTATTCAAAAACATGCCAATTTAACAAGATTTTGAATACTAAAAGTACCGGTGATGAGAAACGTAAATATTGACTTAGTTTTCTGTTTAACGTTAGAAGGTGCCCCATAGTCTTGTATCTAGATTTCAATAACCATAACTCTCAATATTTGTTACTGAAGGTAGCCATTTTGGAAAAAAGTGGATTTGAACTTAGACCTGCGTTGGAAGCTTGTAAGTTGAATCACTAAATCTTTGAAAAATAAGAGGAAAAATACGTTATTTCGCGTCATGTGCTATATTAGACTATTACTTCACAAAAGATTATTTTCAAATTAATGAAAATTGGATAAAAATTCACAGCTTTTTAATTCTAGACAAGAATTACCCTAAGCGTTGGATAGGGAAAGCGGGACCGCAGACCTGACCTCCCAGATCACCAGATTTGAAACTTTTGGATTATTTTCTGTAGGATCATTTGAAGTTACTAGTTTACGAAACTACAGTCCAAAATGAACAATATCTAAGACACAGGATATTCGAATCATGTAGAACTTTTAACCAAAAAGTAGCTATATTCCAAAGGGCTCGTCAATCAACGTTAAAGCGAATTGATACGAGCATTGCAGTTAGCGCTGGTCGTTTTCAGCGATTTTTGTAATAATTATTAACTTATTTGCAAAAGTAGTTCATTCTTAGCTTTGCAAGTGATTTAAGTTTGCTATATCATAATACAATCAACAAAAGACATATTTTTTCGTTTATTTTTCAAAAACTCTCAGTGATTCAATTTACTAACTTCTAACGCAGGTTTAAGACTAAACCCGTTTTTTTGTTTTAATGGATGTTAATACATAAATAATAAGAGTTATGGATATTTAATTCCAGGTACAACACTATACACAATGTCCTCTAAGACTGAGTGAAAATCGAAGTAAATATTCAAGTTTCTCGCTAATATCTAGAATTTTGTCAAATTGCTATGTCATTGAACAAAAATATAATCAAAATACCAAACAAAAGAATTTTTTTTTGCAGCCCTGTATCTCACGAACTAAACCAATACAGACCCGTATTCACATGATTTTTTTATTTTAAAATTAGTCGAACAATCATTCTTTAAAGATTGCATAAGGACTTAATAAACAACTGTTGGATAAGCACGAATATTTCGCTTCTGACACGCATTTGGCTTTTACAAATTCTCAAACAAATAATTTGAATTCAGGATATCACTACGATTATTATGTATTTCAGTCAGTGGCGGAGTTAGATTTGTTCAGTGCACGTCATTTTCAATTTGTTTGTTTAATTTCTGTAGCAATAACAAATGCATCGGGAATAATTCCTCCTGGACCCCTCTGTATTTTCTATAAACGAATTGAAAATTTTTCTCGAACTTGATAACATTTTTGACTCAGAACAGCGTTTTTTCCAGTGCAATAATTATTATTCATAGACTAAGCCATTACACACCATTGAACAATTGTATTATTGGCACTGTAGGAATATTTTGCCATAATAGCGAATGTTCAAAATCATCGTGCGCCTCTGAGTTTTAGCCAATATAGAACCGAAAATTTCTTTGCAATTTACAGGTTTCAACTTTCAGTTAAAAAAAATTGCCGGATACGTCTCTGAGTTTTAGGAATTAAAATTTAGTGTTTATCCGAAATTAAAATACATCAATGAACGTGCACTCACATCATAACCAGTAGCGGATCATTTTTTTTTAAGTCCAATATCTTTTGAAGAAATATTTACATTTAAAATCTAAAGTAGATGGTATTAGACTGACATTGCGTCAGGTTTTAAGGACGTTTCATTAATTCTTGCGTTTGTTATATACGTAATTACATGTAGATAGAAAAATACATTATGTTGTGTTACCTTGTCTCTATTGAAAACCATCAAACCATCTCTCCGCAGTCCCATCGTGAGATTATCAACTCAAACCTACTATTTATTATTAACAAATTTCAATTAAATCCTATGTAATCCTAACTAATATTTGCAAAACATAAACATAATGCAAGTTCACAAGCCTTATATGACAATATGCCATTACCCGTAATTTTAAAAATTATCCTTAAGTGGTACGATTTACTGGGGGAATCACAAACAGTCACAATTCAGAATTAAGGTTTAAAGAAAATTTGGAGGGTCTGTGTATGAAAAATTGAAAGCTACGTAATAAACCTTGAGTATTGATGTTCAATGGTAGATGGCGACACTTGTAACCCGATAGATGGCGTACTTGATATTGTAACAGCTTCTAACCGTAGCAGCTAATACTTATTGTATTTTACTCTCTGTATATTCAGTCAGGGAGGGGAAATATTTGGAATATTTTAAAACATAAATGTCCATTATCGTTAACTTTAGAGCACGTCGTTCACCTGCTTCATCTGCCTGACCAAATCCGCGCACACAAAGTCCATCTCGTCCGTGTCTTTCAGGCTGGAATTACTTATAGTATTTGAGCCCTTATTGAGCTTCGATTGACTCATGTTGTAACTCTGGCTCAACCCCGATTTGAACAGTTTCAGAAACCGAGTTTTAATTGAAGCACACGAATGCCCCTCCTCCGCCGGTACTGACATCAGCCTGTCGTAAGTCTCTTTCTCCAAGTGGGACTGCGATGTTTCCAGTTTAGAAGAGGAAAAGCTGGTTTGACTAGTTTGGGGGGTGAGTCTGGTTGTCACAGGTTTCGTCCAATGGGAATTAGAGGAAGTTCTCGCATCGCCCGTTTGGACTAGATGCAAGGCTTCCCCTAAAAAATTCTCGGGGTACTTTTTGGTGGTGTTACGCACAGGGGCTGCTATGTAGTGGCGCCTTCGCGAGCCCCTGGAGCAGAAGTTGTGGAATGTTTTCTGGAAATTAATGAGAAGCTTGATTAAAGGGGGAAAAACAAAAAAAAATGTAACGGTAACTGTGACCGCGTAGGGGCGGCGACCGTTTGGCAGCGATAACGGTACGGAGCCTATTCACGGTTCCTTCAAAGTTATTTTAACGACGGAACGTAGGAGTGCCAGAACGAATTCGATTGAGTGCCAGCTTCATTTCCCAACGGATACTCTATGGCGACCGTTATCTAGGTTAAAATCGCTCTTATCTTAAGGGCCCGTTTTCGCAAAACACTGCGACTAATATTACCAATCAAATGAGCGGTTATCAACATGCGATTGACTAACACTTCCTGTTACCAGCTAAGAAACGGTCACCAACCAGGTTGTCGGAGCAAAGTGAGCAATGAGTTTGACAAAAATAGCCATTACCGGCCGAATAACGGCAAGGCCGTAGTGATTCCGGAAATTTTTGAATTATCGAATGAAAAATTCGCTCAATTTTAACAGCTTCATACATCTAATTTCAAAAATTTCCACCCCTCAACTGGGGCTTTAATGTTGTAATAAAGACCTCGTTCCCAATTTCAACGTGATGCACTTAAAATCCTTGGGATTAGGCAACGTTCCCGCTAAAATTAATTTTATACGAACAAGAACTAGAACCAATTAAACCGTTGCAAACCACTTTTTTTTTAGAAGTTTCTGTGTTTATTCAAAGTCCCTAAATGATTTAAGTATCCCTCTTGCATTTTTGGGTCAGGAAACAAGCAATATTTCATATGAATAATCTGCATCCATGCCATCCTTCATTTTTGACCGCTTTACCCAATTTCGACCCTTCCTACATCTTACTAAATGTTCTTCTGGCATTGCCTGGAAAAATCTCGATAACAAGTTCCGCGTAGTTTCCGGCTCGCTTCACATTTTTATCCAGTTGTTCCCATTTTGCAGCGTTCATGCTATCCGCAGATTAGACTTGCAGCTGTCTGCATTCGTACACCTTTCCAGTTGATTAGCCCAAACCAATTAAGTTCCTTATCTAACAAGAGCATCTGGTAATCATTTTTTCAGCAATCGCTCTTGAGTGGCCTAAGACAAAACACACTGTCTGCCCCATCGAATTCGTGGTTGGAATTAATTTTCCCTTATCCAGGTCGAAAACTGGAAACGTGTCTGGAGGCCCCGTGCGTCTGGATCAAGGACAAAAAACAGGTCTCGATCAGAATGAGAAGCGATGTGTGTAGTGCGATCTTCACGGGTTTTATTGTTGTTGAAATGGGATTTATTCGGTCTCAAACAATAAAGTAATTAAAACTGCAAACTGTTAAAGCTTTAGAAATTGAAATTGGTGCGAAACCCTGAGTGCATTTCCAGTCTTTTAACGGTCAAACAAGTTCCTCCCGCACTGGTAAATATTGTTTTAGTCAGCGGAAGTTTAGGTTTCGTGTTGATCGTTAACATAATTGAACTCTAGGGGAGTGCCGTTATCACACTTTTAATTTCAAAGGGCACTAGGACAAGGTCGACTAGTTTCTCCCATCGAAAAATCTGGAATCGTTCTGTGCATTCGAGGCTGATACAATGTTTTATTGTCTGGATCGTTACTCAGCTCTTAACGGTTACCGTTCCTCAACGGTGATTTCCGCCAAATAACCGTTACGGTTACCTCCCGTGTTGTCAGGACCTTATATTATAACCTAACATTACCGTCACTTAGTAATTGATGTTACATTTGACAGTTCCTACTGCCGTTGCCTCCCTGACATTTAGTGCCTTCTTCATGTCGTATAGTATGGGCCTAAACTGTAGAAACAAAGGAACAGGGCAAAAACTTTCTTTAATGTGTTGGAATCCAGGGTGGTATATAAACATATTTGTTAATACATGTAAATATTTTTGGACTCTTCAACTTTAAACAATACAAAAAAGGCTTTCCATTAGACAAAAATGTAAAGACATCATAGGCAAAACCTTCTTCTGCCTTTAAATTTAAACTTTTCACATCAGTTTCGCAGTAATATCTGAGCATTTATTATTTGCAAAAATAGTGTGCGGAAAGACTTATTCAACAGATCTTAAAAATAAAATTGTGAGCCTTTATGCCAGTCGCATAAAACAAATTAACATTTCTGGGCATTCACAAATTGATCGGTGCTTTGATTCAAAAGTAATGAAAAGTTTTAAAGTGTCTAACAAAGACTCAGTCAGTGCCAGAAAAATCGGAAGATCAGTTGAAAATAATATTTTCAGTCGTCGTCCGACCTCTAAACCTCTTTCATCAAAGAAAAATATTGAAGCGCGTCTTGAATTAGCTCGCTCCACTGATCAATGGAAAAAGGGGGATTTTCAGTAAAAAAGCTAAAAATAACTTATTTGGTAGCGACCCAATGATGCATGTTAAAAGACCTGTTAATGAAAAATTTAATAAAAAATATATTTTGTCGACAGTGAAACACGGCAATACATCAGTGCTAGTGTAGAGGTCTTTGTCTATAATAATATCGGAATGGATCCGTTGCATAAAATTCAGGGAAAAATATACCGTTTTATGTACTGTGATATTCTCAGGACTAAAATTGTGCCTTATTCTGAAGAATTAATGCTTTTAAAGCACCGGCTTCAGCATGGTAACGACTCCAAAACCTGGATCCAAATTAGTAAGAGTTCCTTTCAGGAGAAAAGTGCTAGTGTTTCAATGGCCGTCGCAATCTCCTGATCTAAACCCGATCGATAATTTAAGGGAGACTGTGAAACGTATAAATCTAGAGAAAGTCTTTGGGCACATGTGTAATGATTGATCTTCAAATGACAAATCTTTTGTTGATAATTTAATTAACTTCATGTCCAAAAGATGCGTTGCAGTAATCCGACCAAAGGGCTCACGTACGAAATATTAAAAGAAGTTTTTTTGAGTTTTTTTTTCACATCATAATGGATCAATTAAAACGGTTCTTTAATTTTAGCGTTTTTTTTTTTTTTTTTATTTTAGAGGTTGTTCACTATTTTTTAAATTAGTAATATGTATAATAAAAGAATTATCAAATTTTATTTAGAAAGTCGCTTAACACTGGCAGTAAGTCATATAAGTGATTCAATTCATTCATATACACGGTGCAACTCTAAATCGCATCCCCTCCAAAATTAACCTTTGAACAAGTCGTTATTTTTGAAAAATTCAAAAGCACCTTTAAATAGGCATAAAAATTCGATCTTTTAACGTTTGCTTATTTTTTTTAATGTTTTTTCCATGACCGGTGGCGCAAAACGGGCAATTTTTAAAAATTGAAGCACGGACCAAGCAACACCTCAAATAAAAGATCTTTCGAAAGCATATTGAATCGTGTATTGCGATTCCAAACCTACAGATTAGTTTTTGAGCAAAACGGCTATAAATGTGGTCCAAAAATTAACACAAACTCAATTAAACAGTACGTCGGCAATGAAAAAGCTCGTTTGTTGATAAGAAATCGTTTTGTTTTCGATTTTGTGCTCACAGCAGAGGGGGGGGGGCACTATCTACAATTTTATCACAGATTTAACGGTCCCACATAACCGTTACTTCCATATCGTTACAATACAATCTGCACTTGTTTCTTTGCTTCGGAATCTTGGAACATTTACCTAACGACCGAATTACCGTTATTGGCATGCAAACATCTCTATTGGATTAATCTGATTTCATCGTAAGTCCTCTAAAGAAGATTATCTTTATTGGTTTTGGGCACACGTGTTTGGAAGTCAATTAAACTGGACAGGAACTGATCACTGAATCATCGTGACAGCAGTCCATTAGCTCTTATAGGACGGTTTCAAGTAACAGTTGTGGTTACGCGGTGGTAACTGGGCTTTAGCCTGGGGAATGTATGAAGGATGTTCTACAAAAATTTCCAGTAAAATTTATTTGAATCGGAATAATGAAAAGAAATTTCTTTTTGTTTTCCACGTTTCATTTTAAATTTTACGGTTGTTTTGTGTCTGCATAAAATAGTCGAAATTTTGCAGTTGAATTTGCCCCACTGTGCACTATTTATCAGGAAATAACCAGAGGCGTAGGTAACTCCATTTAAACATAATGAAACTCCTGCATGAATCGATGCATTTTAAAAGTCTTTTTAGGAGATTTCAGAAGATGGTGGAAATATGCTAAAAAACCACTATATCTTATGTAACTGTGAGTGAAAGATGGAATTTCAAAACAACGTGTCGGTCTCTGGCAACGTTATCAAATTATGTTTTTCTCATCGTGGTTATATTGGATTATGCGCCTCAACTTTTTGCTCTTCCTCAATCCGTTCCGACCACAATCGCAAACGGAAAATAATCACTTTTCTCACTTGCTAAGAAAACAGCTATTTCATCGTAATTCAATAATTTAAAAATTGAAAATGGGCGTCGGAAGAAAAATAAATGTTGATGGCGTTTTCCAGAAATCCGAAACGTTTCTTTGGAATTTCAACTTCAGATGCGCATTTCCCTCGAAAATTGGTTTCAGAGATGTATTTACATATTCCAATGATTATCTTTTTAATGCTTGATTTGCTCAAAATTTCGCAAAAACCAGAACGATCTGTTTCCGCCGCTACGTCACTAACACAATAGTTTAGAACTCTCCCCCTTTAACCGTCCTTGAAATTCGTGCAGTTTTCGAGATTCCCGTACATGAAAGGTCAATCTGGGATACATGGTATAAAACTGACAGAAGTGTCCAACGTAAATAAAGTGGATTCATTCGACGGCTTCCTTTTTCTCCTCGTGATATTTACCCTGGACACTGAGGGATCATAAATATCCCTTTTTCCTGACCCGCAGGCTTAGATTTCTGCCAGGGAAATTAAAATTTAATGCCGATTTTTAAATGTCTATTTCCAGACAAAAATGTATTTTTGAAGAAACTTCATTTGGAATTCATACACCTGCTTTAGTTAAGTCCCTATTTATGTACACACTGGAATGCACATTTGTGGAATTATTCCTGGATTTTTATTTCCGCATTTAGCCGCATGTGGCCTGAGCCTGGAACGACGCTCATAAAGCATCCAAGACAATGAGCGTTTTTCATAAAAAGTAGTTTTCCTAGACGACAAGGGCTTGCTCCCTTATTCCAATCAATTATACGTTCCTTCCACCAGCGATATTTTAGCAAAAAGGCGAAACTTTCATTTCTCTTCCATAAAAAAATAGCTTCTGAGTAAATCACTTGTTAACAAGTACTTTATTTATCTCTTTTCAGCGATATTTCTTGGCAAATTGGACAGATCCTTATCATAAAAAACTAATTCCCATGCACTCTCATAAAAATGTACGGAATATCGAGTTTGATGAGAAGCTTAATGTAGCTCAGAACGAGTGTTAACCTTTTCCGCTATAAAGAATTTACTCGGATTTGCTGCAAATTGCAGTATTGCGGAGATAAAAGGTGTTTTTATGTTATCGAGTAACGTAAAAGTGTCTTTTGCCATCTGATAACTGTTAATTTACGTAGAAACTAGAAACAAGTATCATTGCAGAAGATGGAAGAATTGTAAATTAGATTGTTTTTGGGATGTAAAGTACGATTGTAGATTTTCTTGATGGGATTGGCGCGTCAGCTTCCCACGTACTGCCCGAGATAGCTCTTTAGAGCTTGAAACCGAGACGGGTCTGGAAGCAAAATCCAATTACACCATCGTCTTCAAGACATCAGGAGAGCTCATTGGCGATGAGAACTGGGACTCCCAACGGTTTGAATGTTAGAGCCATGTTCCTACTTACCCAACCACGTGCGTGAGAATTGAAGGGTCGAGACCAAGAATCAGTTATTCAACTTCAAATAAGGAAAATGTCTGAAGCGAATACCTGGATGTATTATCATTAATGTGACAATCACACCAAGAGTTCGGTTCTTTTTTTTTCATTTGATGGTGCAATCTGGATGACGCCACATTTCCTTATCCATACAGAAGTGTTGGCCAATTTCAGAAAATTAAATTGCCAAAATTAAAATTTAATATGGAACTTGTTCGCCAAGCAGTGGCCCTAATCGAATGGAAACTATATCCCGTTATATGTATCTCGGACATCGAAATGGAAAACAAAATCTCTGCCAGCATTGAAGAACTGAAAAACAGGAAATATCGAGTTTCCATCCGAAAACTTTATCCCAAAAGTGGGAGTTTTTTTTGCGAAATTGCCAGTTTTGCGTTCTACATCCGAGCTCTTATTGCCTTAAGATGCAAAAAAGTTAGGGGAAAAAATAAAGCTGTTTTTTCTGAATCACTTTGTTTACGAAAAGCCTTGTATTACGTCTTATTTACTGCAGGCAATGTTTATAAATTTCTTAAATCCCCTTAATAAAAGAGTTTTAAAAGCCTTAACCACCTGAGATACGGTACTAAACCGCCTTATTAGTTTTCACGACGAAATTAGCGATTTCGCCTACCGCTCGGCCGCAAATTGTCGTCGCGCTCGTAACACGGCACTTACAATTCTCATTATGCAACATCTTCGTACGTAATTTACGTGACTTGATGTGCCATATAAATAAACAGATCGAAAATATTTATCAATATTAGCTATATTATGGGAGTCTTTTCTGTCTTATGTTCAAATGTAAAAATATACAGAGTGTTGCATTCGGAAAAATGAATGATGACATAAATTGTGAAGCTCTATATCTTCGAAACGATTAGAGGGAAATACAAGGGGATTCAGAACTATAAAATAAAAATTCGAGGCATTATTGAGCGCAACAATACGAGATATTTGAGCGTAAAAGCCCTTGTCCCCAAATGTTTCCCTAAGGCGTTACAGCCTTATGATGCTGTAAAACAGTTATGTACAAAAATGTGTTTTATCGTGTTTTAGTACATTTCATTTCAATTTATTTGAACAAAATAACGATATAGTAATTGCTCAAAATCTAACATTTGAACCTTAATGCACCTGTTTAAACCACGATTATGGTTTCTAAGGACTTCCCTAAAAATTTGATAATCCTTTTGGTTATGCATAACTTCAAATTCGGCAGTAATTCGACCTTGCTCTGTTTCTACTGGCGTGTTACAAACCAGAGACTTTACGCGTCCCCACAGAAAGAGCTCTAAAGGTGTTAGATCTGGTGATCTCGGGGGCCAGAGGACTGGATCCTGCGAAGCCAATGTTGTCCAAACTGACGGTTCACATATAATGCATTCAAGTTCAAGGACGATATTTTGAATCATTACTGCAATGTTATTTTGCACAAACAAATTAAAATAAAACGTGTTGAAACTCTATAAAATACATTTTTCATGTAACTGTTATAAAGTATCATAACGTCGCAGCACTTTAGGGAGTTATTGCCGGACATGTGGCCTTATACTCAGATGTATTCCATTATTGACATAAATAATCTGTAGAAGTTTGATATCATAGTTCTGAATCACCCTGTAAAAAAATTTATATACATGTATATATATACCAGCCACTTTCCTGTTCGTGTGTAACTACTTACATCAGTAAAATATACAGAGTTTTGAATTTAGAAATATACTCAACGCCAGAAATGTGAGGTGACTAAATTTGAATGTGTTTTAAGCCTCTCTGTCTCTGAAATGTGTAGACGAAGATTTTGATTTTAAACCCGCGATAATCCTAATGATGTGAACTATTGAACTACGTCAAAACATAGGGAATTGCATTAAAAATACTCGACTTTTTCAAAATGGGACCAAGAGGCGATCGAAATTGCATCTTCTTTGGAGAATCTACCTCCAAAAATGTAGAGAAAACATGATGCGGCTTTAAATTGACTTTAATGCAATACAAAATCAGTTAAATAGTACGTAAACAATAAAAAAAACTTGCTTGTTGATAAAAAATGGATTTGTTTTCGATTTTGTGCTCACAAACAGTTTTTGGTTATTTACGTTTATTTATTTATTCTTTTTTTTTGTAACCAAAGACTGTTTGTGAGCACAAAATCGAAAATAAACCAATTTCCGATCAACAAACAAGTTTTTTCATTGTTTACGTAATATTAAACTGAGTTTGTGTTACGTTTTGTATCAAATTTATAGCTGCTTTTCTCAAAAACTGATTTGATAAATTTTAAATCTCTATACGCCATTGAACGCAGTTTTGAAATATTTTTTATCTGAGATGTCACTAGGCTTATGTCTGGTTTAATTCAAACAAATTGGTCATTTGCGTCACCAGTGACGTAGGCGACCTTTAGAAAAATTAAAAAATGTCAAAAAATGCTATTTTTTGTCCTATTTAATGCTGCTTTCGAATTTTAAAAAATGTTTGTTAAAAAGTCAACGGGAAGTCGGGGGATACAGAGAAGTACAGTAAAGATATAGAGGGTGTCTCCTAAATACATGTACTTACTTCAGGAGGTGATCAATAAGGCGAAAAACAAGATTTTTTTTCCTATGCATGTATGGTCTAAATCGACCCTTCGCTCCACCTTCAAGGTCACCGGAACTATACCCAATGGATTTCTTTGTTTGGGAATACCTATATTGTTTGGTGCATCGCTCACCCATAGGCATTGAAGACCAACTTAAAAATCGAATTGTGCACGAATGCGAAAAAATGACACATAAAGCGGGTTTTTTTACAAAATTTCGCAGATCGTTAGTCGGGCGAAATCGAGTCTGCATTCATGTTTTTGGTGCACATTTTCAATATTTACTTTAAATGCTCCCATTTTTTTCGAAAACTATTAGATTTAGAGTAAAAAAAAAACGTGAGATAAGAAATTTTTAAAAATTAACAGATTCTCCATTGGATATTTTTTTATAATAAAAAAATAGATACGTGTAATTATTTAGACGAAAAACGTCTTTGTGGTCATTTATTTAATAGTTTCTAGAAAAAATAGAAATCTAAGAAAATATGAAAAACGGTCGTCCCTAAGTTGCAATACGTCGTAATATGTTTAGCATTCGTGGTACTTTTCCATCGAGAAAAAAAAACATACATTTTTCCCCTTGGGTTTGAGTGATCACAATAGGAGAGGGGAGTAGATTTGAACCATACATTTATGAGAAAAAAAGTATTCTTTCCAGCATTAAAATCGCCCCCTGGAATTAAGTACATGTACTTAGGAAGCATCCCGTGTATGCCAGAAGCTCTCTAGATATAGTATCTCTAAAAATATGTGGCAATACACAGGGTGTTACACTAAAAAAGTCAATTTTATAGAAGTACCTCCGTGGGATTTTCCATCTTACCTTAAATGCATTTCTATACTTGTTGGACATAATATGGTACAACAGAGGATTGATACACGTGGACAAGTAGTACAGCACTCCGCTGGTGTACATCAAGTATAAGTACATTTGGAAGTAGGTGGCTTGAGCCTCCTGTGACGCATTAGACAAATACACTGCCAGCAGTCTTTGGGCGTGGAAGGGGGCCCAGCAGACGAAGAAAGCTGCCACAACTGCAACTGGAAGAGAGAGCCTTAACTTAAACTGAAAAATTAAATTTCAACTCAAAGTAAATTTACAAATTGCTTATAAGATAAATGTCTCAGCGAATTCCTCAATGAACGGGCAGATATTTTTGAGGTGAATTGAGGTTGGGGAATCGATTGATCGGGCATAAAATTGCATAAATAAGCCGGGATAAAAGGTTTTACCAATTTGAGCACGTGATTATTGATATAAATATTCGTGATACGAGAGAGTATTATTTTATCAGTAGATCACATCAAAATACATCTTCGAAATCATCATTTCAATCTCCTTCCTGACCACTGTCTACCAGATAAACCCTAAACGTCCATATGCCTTGACTTCTTCCATTCACACACACACAAGGTTTAATTTTCTCCTCTGTTGATTCCGTTACGAATCGCTGCCAATCAGTTTCCAATTTTTTTATCCCAGGAAAAGTTGAAAATAGCCTTGGTGTGCATTGGATTTTTCCATTAAATTTCTCCGGCATCCAGAAATAAGCTGAATATTGTAAAGCGTTACGACTAATAGCGAATTGTCACACATAAAACCGGCGTTGGTCCAGGGGAAAGTCAGTGTGGATTCAGACTTTTATGGTCAAAACTACCGAGACACGGCACTGCAGATATAAACAAAAAAATTAGTGCTTTTTCCAGATATAAATTGTGTTACAGTGGATGTGAAATTAAGTGGAAACCTTTCTCTTTATTTCAAAACTACTCACCGGAAATATCCGAAATAACGTTGAAAATTGCCTAAAACATGCAGGAATATTCAACTCAAAAGCTCATGGATTGAACGGCAACATCTTGCCAAATTTAAAGGTGCTAAACATGTACAAACAAGATAATACAGATCATAGAGGAAAGGAGGCAAAAAAGATAAAAATTACATATATAAACGGAAATGGGTGTTTTGCATGATATATTTGTTAAATCCGATTAATTAGCAACAAAATTTAAACATTTTTAGATGTTACAACAACAAAGTCGCACTCGTTTATTTTAGAAGTCCCAGATTATCGGAACTTCCTGAAAATTTACAAACTAACTTCAAGTATTTATCAATCACTTGCAAATACTCCTGAAACTCTGAAAAACAATCTTTTCTATATAAACAATAACTTCAGATTTGTCAGGTAGAAAACTCCGGCTCTCCTGGCAAAGTTTCC
The DNA here is from genome assembly GCF_040115645.1 of Euwallacea fornicatus. Taxonomy (NCBI): domain Eukaryota; kingdom Metazoa; phylum Arthropoda; class Insecta; order Coleoptera; family Curculionidae; genus Euwallacea; species Euwallacea fornicatus. Next base: position 1,785,142 of record NC_089559.1, on the reverse strand, counting down.
AAGAAAGTAGAACAAAGATTTTCAAACCGTTTAAGTTCTGTAATAGAATAATTGGGGTTATTTTACTACAGAATTAAATTCCAATTTAACCTTCAATATTGTTCGTTCTCAAGACATACATTATTGCAGAAAAATCGGGTTTTCCGGGAAAAATTGAAGAATTTGACGATAATGGCAAGTGTTCAAATATGGCTTTCTGGATCCGATAATATTTTTTAAGCAGAAGGCATGGCGAAGAAATCCTCCGTGGACTCTTTAATCCGTATCTTAAAGATAAAATTTGCATAATATCGATTACGTATTCATATTCTGGCAATTTTCCAGCCGAAACGTTCCAGGAAATTGCAATTTTTATTTCAATTTTTTCGTTCCATTAAGCCTCTAAGATTAAGGAAGACTTAAAGGAAACAAACGGCGGTGTGTGAGCACCAATACCCACACTCTGTGTTTTTTTAAGGCGATCAAAAATTTATATATTATATGGGGTGTCACTAGATTTATGACCAGCGCGGGTATGGTGGATTGCCTGCGACACGCGTAAACGTGAACTCGCGATCATACATCCTCAGACACCGTGTGTACACAAAAATTCCGGCGTTGACACTATTGAATCATGAGCCCTAGTTAGCCCTTTTGAAGGGTCACAATTAAGCTTACATAAAGCGGTATGTGTTTCCCCCGCAAACAGAGAAGAATTTGCATTTTGGTCAATTAGATTTTATGGACATTGTGCAACTGACCGGACGCTGGGAAGAATGGCTAATTTGAAGAACTGAGAACACGCATAAGTGGACAATATATCGAGTTTCTGGTTCAACTACTATCGCCACTGGTTATAGCAGCTATGTGCATGCAAATTTAGTTTCACAATGAATAATAACGGCGATAATAAATCTCGCATTGGAGGGATGGAAAATCAGGGGGTTGGTGCTTTTGTTCGTTTCAAATCATTTGGGGTCAACTCTCATTATTCGGATTTTGCTTGTTTCCTGTATGTAGTTCACTTCAGTCGAAACTGTATTTCCCTCTCTGTTCGCCTGCCATGGAACCTGAGAACAGCCACTGTGCAATTTGTCTGTTCTCGAATATCTGTGAAAATCGGGGACTTTCATGCGTTTTCGCGAGCTTTGATGTTCGCCCGAACATCTGGGGCGGAGAATAATTGCACGAGTGATCGCTCTGAGAAATCGTGAGGTGCTTGAAATTTATAATAAAGGTTCCTACTCGAATTATTATTTTAATTCGTTGCTTTAATTCTAACTGACCAGTGGTTCCTTATACAAAACGCATGCACTCTACACCATGTATTGTTAACTACTAACAGTAATATTAATAACACATAAATTCATTAATAAGTCAAATTAAGCAGATGAAATGAATGATCGAATTGCTAAAATTAAACTGAACTAACCTTGATCTAACCAGAATACACATGCTGAATTGCGCATGCTATATCAATGTTTGTTACGATTTATCGTGGATTATATCCATATGAAATACATATTATTATTCAAATTGGTAAGCTAAATATGAATAGACGAATGATAAAGACCTAATATTGCATAATAAACTAGAGCAATTTGTTAGAGTTATTCAATTTGACTACTGGTCGTTTGAAGTGTGATTCCGTAGAGCCTATATGGGATATTTTAGTTGGATACTGTGGATATTAATGACGTCGTTCAGCTTTAATTTATTCGGTACATCTTTGATCTAATCTTCTAGTTTTCTCTCGCCTAATTGAATTTCGAATCAGAACTCAAAGACGTCTCTGAAGGGGCTATTGATGGGATGAAACATGTCACACTTCACATTTAGCTAAAGATTTGAAAATATATATAAAACTAAATTCACTCGAATCACAAGTTAATCACCAGTGATTGATGAAAATGAAAAATCTTGTTTCAGTTCAAGTTTTGAACATGTATTAAGTTTCCATAAGTTTTTCCGGAACTCAATTTCGAATTGAGACTAGGAACCAAAGGCGCCTTTGAGGGTCTTTCTGATAGTTGAAAAAACACCATTCCTTGGCACAGTTCTGAGATGTTTTTAAGTATTGATTTCTGCGCACGACACTGAGTATCTTTACTTGTCCTTAAAAAGTTATAACACCTTCGAAATCTTCGGACCGCACCCTGTACGATTTGGCAAACATTTGAAAATTATTAGCCCTTTTGAATGCCACTGAGTCTCTGAATTTTGACTTAAAAGGTCGTAATAAATTTCTAAAACCTAATGTGGTGTCAAAATCAAGAAACAGTGGCGTCTCTCTATTGCTCGCAAATTCAAACAATTAAATTTGTTAGTGCAGAATAGTGCTTCCAATTTTGGAAATTCGCTAATTTATTGGTCCTCCAATTAGTACCATAATTTTTACTGATAAAATTATGGGACTCCGGCTTTCCCGGAACGTAATGTCGTTCCAAGATCAAACACCAGAGGCGCCCATGGAGACTATATTAAGACGGTTTTAATTGCCTTCTCCGCCCAGTTTTAATTTACTCCACCAATAACGAAAGCTACTCAGATAAAATAAACACAACAAACAACGAGAGCAGACAAAACAGGAAGCATATCAAGGTTTTTCTTTCAAAGTGTTTAAATGAAGTGTCGTTTCTCTTCTTAAAATACACAGAGTGTCTCTAAAAGGTCCGCAGTAAATTCTACCACAGATTTCTGAGGCGAAAACGTAACAATTTTCCTTAGTCCACAAGTGGACGGTTTTGCAAATACAGGGCGTCCAAATGAAAACTGAAAAAGGAAACTCATTAATTAGTTACTTCGTAATGTTATTGTCTGAATAAAATGTCGCATCGGGGGGTTTTCGGAGCGACAAATCCGCAACCTTTTATATTTCCAATGCATATTGTAGAGGGCGCTGTCGGCTCTCTTGAAACAAGCATAACTTTTTTATCGCCGGGTATAAAATTTATTTGTGTCTAAATTTTTGTTTTCCTACATGTTTGTTGAAACGGAGGTATCGCAGTACGAGTCCTTACGGGCATTCCTTCTTGAAATATTTGAAGTTTAGAGCTTGCTGCATGTATGGAAAAATAACTTTAAGGTACATACGCAGCTGAAATGAAATAAAATCAAAACATGCGATTAATCTTCAGGTCTTATCATTCTTTTAATCTGCATGTTCGTATTGAACTACACCAATTTATGTATTATTTATATTGCCGTACTCTACAAATAAATATGTACTTTAAAGTTATTTTGCAAGACACGCAGTGAACTTTAAACTTCAAATATCTCAAGAATTAATGTCTGAAGGGAATTGTACCACAAGATATCTTTTTTTTTCATGAAACATATAGGAAAATGCATATTTAGCCATAAATAAATTTTTTGCCGGGTGATGAAAAAGTTAGGAGCCTTGAAAGAGGGTTCGCCTAGCGGCGACAGAGTCCTCTACAATGTGCATTGAAAAGTAAACGGATTCTGATTTCCCGCTCCGAAAAATCCCCGATGTAACATTTTGTTCAGATAATGGCATTACCAACCAAGTAGTTAATTTTTTTCCCTTTTCAATCCTCACTTTGACGTCATGTATTTTAAAAACTGTCCACTTCTGGCCTAAGGTGAATTAGGTTAAATTTTCATGTTATCGCTTCAGAAATCCGCAGTACGATTTTATACTGACCTTTGGAGACACCCTGTATATCTAAAACATTAATTTTTTTTTTCGACTTCCAATAAGTCCTGAAAGTACCAGATACTTACTCAACATCTTCACTACTCTGTTCTGAGACTGGGTATTTCTGATCCTCTTTTTAACAACCTCACTATTGTTATAGTGAGTGGAGTATCTGAGCGCTGTACAGTTGCTATTGTGCTGTGTTAGTGATGGTCTTTTGGCAGTTGATTTCTTCAGTTGTCTACCAATAAGGATATACAGCACTGTGATGAGGGTCATTGGAGCTACGAAGAACACTATCGTGGATATCTGGAATTGATGGAAATAGTAATCGATTAAAAGCTGGTTGAATGACAAATTTTCTTTCATGTATTTATTGAAAGAGTGAAACTGGATAATTAATAGAAATGCCCTCGTACGAAAGACCGGAAAGGAAATATTATTTCAATGAGTGTAATGAAAGGACAAAGCCAGAAATTAAATTTTCCGGTTAGTTTATCTATTCCAAGCCAAAGAAAGAAAAGACAATTCGCTAATTTCTCTCATCTCTTTTACGACTCTTGAAAACGACCCTGATTATCCTGACTCTTCTCACTTTCGCTGGTTTTTCTGGAATAATAAAATGTAGAATAGGAAAATTGACATCTCGTCTATCGAGAAGCAGGAAAACTCACCTTTAAATTTAATTATCGCCAGACTAAAATTAATCCTTCACGTTCGTTTCGCCTGAACGTCTCGTGGAAAGTTTTCGTGGCATTTTAAAGTTATGTGTCTTGTCCTATTATAATTTGAAGAATTTCTTGATGAATGTTTGAATTAAAACTACGCCAATGTCTACGTGTGTCGTTTTCAATTAGGTACCGAGGCGTGTCACGAGTAAGTTTCGGATTAAAAAAAAAAAGCTCAGGCCATCATGTCAGACCAACGAAGTTTTGTAGCATAAAACTCTTTCAGTTCCTTAAATTTGTGCTTTAACCCATTTAAAACTTACCACTAATTGGTTAAAGACAAAGTTTTTTTCTGAACTTCTTGGGTATTTACAAAATAAAACCGCGAAATGATCTGGCTACACCAAAGGAGCCTTGCACGCTGGTATTAAACCCTTGCTAACCAGAGGCGCGCCAAAAGTCAATTGAAGCATTAAATATTCTCTTTAATCCGTCGCTAAAAATGAAATAATTCAGAACAATCCTGCTATGGCAATAAAGCCGTGGACAATACCAGTTCTTGGTCGTCAGCATGGAAATTTAGGTCATAAAATGTATATCCAGAGGCGTACCAGTCAGAGCACTCAATTTATTCTTAAATTTCACATTATTTAAAAAAACAATATTTGAAAACGGCATTTTCTGCTAAAATTATGAAATAACACAGTAAAAACCAGAGGCGTAGCAATATTCGGTTGACTAATTGAATATTCTCGTACTTTCGGTTAGTTAAAAGAAACAATTAAACGAACTACATCGGCGGGTTCCTGCAGAGAGGTCTTTAGAACTCTCTCCTCCAGCTCGTAAAATATGTACTTTAAAAACAGGAGCGTAACACAAGTCAATTTTAGGAGTAAAACTTTCGGTTAATTTAATAATTATTTTAATATCATTTAAGAGGATAATTACGTTACGTTGATGCCGCAATGCGTTGGTGATACTTCTAAGTGCCTCCCTCGGGCTGGAAAATGTGTGCTTTAACACACCAAACGCCAGAGGCGTGCTGGGCGGCGCATTTGGAGAAAACACTTTCGATTTGTGCACGCATCGATTTAGTACTAAATGATTTTGTAAAGTGTTCAAGAGTTTTTAACAAAACCACTTGAAGTAATTATTCCACGTTAATGAAAATTTGCCGTGCGGAATCCAAAATAACAATTATCGAAGCTGAGCTTAACTCATTTATTAAGTGCGCAGGGAGTTTGTTCACCAAAAACTAAAGCAAAGAAAAGCGTTTGAGTTAATATTTAAATTTATAGATTTCTATCCAGATATTTGTAAATTGTGGATAGATCTGCAAATATAAATATTATGATAGTTAATTGAATTTGAGTGATTCCCCCGCGTTTTCGTAAACAGCAATTACCACCGTTGCCAGCGATATAAATGATGTAATTATTAATGTAAAGCCACCTAAATCTATCTCAGTTTGTTCCATTTGGAAAGCAACATAGTTTTCTTAGCCGATACTAATTTAATAATCTCTGAAACTTGGAAAATGATCTTACTGATGTGCCTAATATTAATGAAGCAACGCAAACATGTTAAGAGTTGCGAAACAAAAATAGGAGGTTCGATCGGAGGTTCCATTCTCCTGGAAAACGTTTCCTGAAATATTAAAATATGTAAAGCAGGGGGAAATTTCCGATCCTTGAATAGGTAATGGAAGTTTAAAAAGTTTCGTCCATTTGAATTAAAGAGTCGTCAACGATGATTGGTACGTTCATTTTAATACTCCGTATACGTTACCTGGAAATTCGAAAAAAGACGCCTTTACTTCGCTACTTCACATTTACTCTGAGTACCTTCATGAAATCCATAATTGCAATTAACCTCAGGTAAATAACTTCACCAGCAGGTCTTCAATAAAGATTAATCCTCTGGCGTAACCTACCTCGAAAGCATGGTCGAATATCTTGGTAACAACAGTGCAGTGCGAGAACAATTTGCCATTGTCGTTCAGCTCCTGGATGCCGAACTGGATAGCCTGCGGCACGGCCAATGTGAAGGCAACTATCCAGATTATGATGATTATCCGGACGCATCTGGACAGTTTCGACATTGTGTGCGAAAAGAACGGATGGCATATGGCGAGGTAGCGTTCTACCGTGAAAGCTGTGATGGTTAACACCTGGAACAAGAAATAAAACACTAACTTTCGTGTTGCAGACTTAAAATTGTTGAGATCTGGTAAAATGGAAAAGTTCGGGTTTGGCACTCTAAAGTTCGGAAATGTATTAAAAAAAAACACGTCATAATTTTTAGGAAAATTGAAACACCAATGGCGACATAATCTTGTATGCTGAGCACCACAAAAGCTCCCCGTAATTTGAAAAATGCGCATTTAAACCCAATAAAATCAGAGGAGTACGGGCCAAAGTTTTCTTCGTGTGAAAGGCAGCCAAATGGCCAAAGAAACAATCACAAAATTGCTGTGAATTTTACATACAGTATGTGCATTCCTCTAGAAAATCCGAATCGAAGAAAGTACTAAAGGCCAGAGCGGAAAAAGACTTTTCCGACTATTTCGGCTATTTTCGCAACTATTTTCGAGAATTGGAAAAAAGTGACGGCATAATTGCATTGTGTCGAACTGGGAGTATTTTGAAGGTCTTGAAATTTACTTGAGAGGATAAATCAAGAATTTTCATTTTATAAATTAATTCACCTTATTTTTTCGTCACATTAATATGTTACTGCGAAAACCCGAGTTCAATCAAGACTCATACTAACTAGGAAAAACTAGTATTTATTGTCAAACTTTAAAAATTCTAGATTTTCCTAGTCAAAACCAAAGTTTCCTAAAGTGGTTAGTTCAAGCCAGTTCCAACCTAGGAAATGTTTAGTAGTCGCTAGTTTTTACGGAACACGTTTTGTTAAAACTATTTTACATTAAATATGATTTATACTGTTACGAAATTTGCTGTAACTTGGTCATTTGGTAAATTCTAATTTCTTAACTCACTTTACTGCTTCAGTTCTTTAAAGTAACAACTCAACTAATAATACAATATTTTAACTTTTATACAAAAAAGAGACAACAAAAAGTTTGTACAGTGGCGTGTTAACACAAAAAGAAAATATATAAATGGGAAGTTTAAAAAATGTTGTAAAATGAAGTGTCGTTTAATTATAAATACAGCAAAAATAACTGGAAAGAACTGGAAAAAGTAGTATACGTACATGAGACGTATATGTCAGAAGGAATATTTCCTTCTTACAAAAAAAAAAATTAAAAACACAAATTTACCCCAGATTTCTTTATTCGACAACGATTGGGAATGGAATGCCCCTTGCAAGGTGTCGGAGTCATTTCCGTGTGCCTGTTTTTCTTCAAAAACCACTATACCATCCACATTCTTCCCACGCTTACATCCCTCAGTCATTCCCTTTCACACCCCATATGATAAAACAAACCCTCTTTATTTGTTAAGGCAACGATCTACTTTAACTAGTACAAGTTTAGTCCATCTCCAAGGGAACACTCGTAGGTGTCCGTGACATACCACACGTGCCCAAGGATAAGACGTAACACCATCCTTGTTAGATAGCAGGTTTATTGCTCTTGCCTTAAATGAATTATTAACCAACCCCGTATCACTTTCTTTATGAAAGCTCACATGTACATAGGTTCATGTATGTATATGATTATCTTATTTACCCTGCGTGACACAGAAATAAGAACGCCCCGTAAAAATGGTTTTATTTAAATAACTTTTGGTATTCGTGTTTCTTACGCTAAAACAAATACTTCATTAAAAGTTGAACAAATTTAATTGTTAAAAACTAAAAAGAATTAATAATTTGGTGGTTCCCGCTGTGTCTTAAATAATCCTATACACGTGTAGGCATAGATTTAATGAGGTGATTGATGTTCTCTTGGGGGATCTCATTCCAAGTGAACTGAATAGCCTGACATAGCGCCGCTAAGATTTACGAGGGATGGGGTAAATCATGCAACCTTTTACATACAATATTTCATACATGTTCAATTGGTGAAAAGTCCGGAGATCGAGGCGGGCAAAGTAGCAAATTGAATGCATTTTGCTGCAAGAACTCCATGGTCGCTCAAGACACATGTGGTCGTGCATTGTCTTACTGAAAAACTCGATTAACAAGAGTTCCCAAATAAGGCGCGAGATGAGGTTCCCGAACTTCCTGAATGTATCATTCAGGTGTCATACTGCCTCTAATGAAAACTAAAAATGACCTGCTTCCATATGCAATAGCAGCCCAAACCATTACCCTAAAAGTCTGACGGACACGCCTCTGTGTTGTAAACTGAGGATTCCGTCTTTCATACCATCTTCTTCTTACTCTTGCCCGACCATCATGCATACCCAAACAGAATCTGGATCCGTCACTAAATAAGATATTATCCCATTCCAGATTTCAATGTGTCCATTCTCTGCACCGCTGCTGTCGATTTTGCTGATGATTTAAAATGAGGGGCGGTACAAGATGGGGATGGTAGGCAATCAATTCAAAACATCCCATCCGGCCATAAATGGTTCGATTCCCAACAGATTTTCCCTACTCAGTAAATCACTGATCCGCCAGCGTCTTCGACGAGACTATCTCTTAGGGCCACAATTCGAAGGCGGCGATCTTGGCGTTCTGTAGTTCTTCGGAATCGTCCAGTATCTCTCCTCCTGCCTGTATGCTGCTCTTCTTGGAACTCATACCTCGCAACATCTCGCTATAGTGTTTACACTACGGTTCAATCTAGTGGCGATTTCCCGAAATGACCAATCAGCCTTTCATGGACCGACTATTCAACCTCTTTCAAACTCGCTCAATTGATGACAATTTCGCTGCATTGTGCGTCTAGACATATTTGATTCGTCTAAAGCCACGCTATACACCAATAAAAAATATTTTTCAATCATATCGTTGATATTTTATTGCAATTTTTCTAGTAAAAAATATAATTAAAATTCGTGATAACTCGTAAATGCTTTGATAGATAGATATTAATCAACAATTCAATTGTTTTTTTGTATTCCCATATACAAACATGCACACCAAAAATTATACAAACAAAACAATTTTTACGGGGTATTTTCTTTTCAATATCACCCGGTAAATTTGTTCACGCTACTGCGTTAGATTTGATCAAAATCACTGGTATCAAATCAGGAAATACCATCGCTGCCTCTATCATCGCTGGCTAGGATCATGAAGGGCTCTATTACGACCACAGGGAGATACAGATGGTCCTGTGAAGTTATAGATGGCTACATGACTGACGTTCAGGAATTATCGGAAACTATCAGGTGCATGCGAAGATAAATTTTAGTTGGAAGACCTATAAGCACCTGCACAAATTCTCGATTAAGTACTAATAAAAATCCCGGCCTTCATTAGCGCCCCCCATTAAGGAAAATGTATATAAAACACACATTGAAATTTAGGATAAATCAGATATTTCAACATTTTCAGCATATTGGACCACTGGACAGTTTATCAGGTCAAGGTATTTTTTGCTGTCTTTTTTGGGGAACCTGCCGTGAGGACTCATTTCTTCGCTGCATGGACACAGTACATAGCTGAATTGTGAGGATCTCGGTACCCAGATACGGGGTCCCTCAATTGACCGAAAATACGGACAACACTGTATCTCTCTAGTCTTCGTAAAAAGTGCGTTTACGTGATCACGGACAATGATTGCGTTAACCTTCGACAACCTGAACCTAATGGTGATCATGTTACCCCAAACCAATCTGCGACCCTAATGTCTGCACGAATCATTTCTGGAAAGCACTTTCTAATGAAGTGCTTGAAGGGTTTAGCACCTTTTTGTGCATCCCCATTTGTATTCACCTTAGTATTCGTCTCAATGGTGTTAAGTGGCACACTCACACGCCCCTTTCCAGCAATTTGGCCCTGGGCCATATATAATGGCTAAATTTTTGTGAAGGAATAGAAAATAGTGTTCAGCTGTTTTTCTCGACATAAAACTGGCTTTTGCGTTGCGACGGCTCTGGGTGACTTATGCAAGGCTGCACTTCCCTGAAGACCCGCCACTGCCTAGGCGCTCCATAACGATTAAGCGAATTCGGCAAGTATGCTAGTCTGAAATACTCAAACCAATGATGATATCTAAATTTATCCAGACATCCAATATTCATGTTGTCCTGAATTTTCACGAAGTCCCTCAGACAGAAAGCGAAAATCCCATTTGAGGTTATATGAAACACAGTATCAAGAAGCGAAAACTGAACGAAAAGCTCAAAACTAGTTATGGCTCTGTTAAAGCTCAATGCTTCATGTCAAAGCTCTCGCAATATTTACATTTTGCTTATTTTGCCAATTCCGATTCTCTTTTTGGCGAAAAAAAACGGGAAAACATACTAGGAAATGTGTTTCACGACTTTGCAAACGGAACAAGAAAGAAGTGAAAAGGTTCTGTTGGTTTTGTCCCGAATGCTTCAATGCCATGTTTGGAATCATAAATCCCGAATTGGGTTGCCAGAATGAGAGTCCGGGACTGTTTGCGTAACACCTTTAAGGGTAGAGACCGAACTTTCGTGCGAGGGTATTAAAGACCCTTTCATACTATAGCGGCACTCATTGTCCACTAAAGTAAAGATCCAAATTGAATTCATTGAAAAAAATCGGTATGTTCACACTAAAGTGAGCGCCACGCTGCTGCGCATTCAAATGGGGCACCGCTCATTTGAGCGTGAGGGGGCGAGCGCCATTTCACCAATAGTACGAAACTGGCCTGAGCCCCATAAATTCTTAACAGTTTAAAAAGGTTTTACCTTTTCGTGAATTTATTGTCCCAAAAGTTCGGAGTGTCCTTCACAAGTGTGTAGGGGGCCTTCAACTTTAGGGGAGCCATTAAAACAATTTAATTTAATACGGGTATATATTCTTTGCCTGTGTCGACAGGTGGTAGATGCGCTAACCCCCTACATCAGTGGCGGGCCTGCGGCTAGTGGGACGCCACTGGGGATTTTCCCCCTAAAGTCGAACGTCATTATTCACGTTAAAATGCTTCTATGTCAATCACGGGTTGCATTTGGAATACAAAATATCCGGGTATACAAATGCACGTGATCCGTTCCAAACTAAAGTATGGAGCAGGGCTGTAGTTAGCGCGCTATTCTACTGAAAATGGGTTTCGAACTACTAAGGGCAATGAGCACTAAGATTGGGCTACGTCTTTAAAAGTGTGTTTCAAAAGTGATGGTGTCCCGTATATAAAACTGTTAAAAAGTTTTGCGTATACTTGATTAAGCGCGCGCAACTGGCACTTGATGAAACAATTTGACCCCTGTGAAACACCGCTGCTCTTGGTGCATCTCGATCGTTCAAATGACGCAAACGACCAATCAGTAGCGACCAAGCTGTGTGGTTTGTTTACATGCATATTTTATATTTTTAATACACACTAGACAATGTGATCCACAAAGTCTGCATCATATGAGAAATTCTTCTACGTATGAATTTGGCTAAATTTTGACTTTGCCTTCGGGTTGTGCTTCAGAAATGATGAAAAATGTCATATAAATGGCAAAATAAATGACTGTCTATATCTGTCAAAATACAATTTTTTTCAAAAATCTTCAAAATCAGCCATTTTTTAACCCATCAACAAAAATTTTGAAAAATTACAAAGGAAAAAGTTTCTCGGTTTCTTATTTTCTACCCATATGCCAATTTTCAACTTTCTGGGACGACTTTCCCTTTTTAAAACTGTTCGGTATTCCGGCATTTCCGAAATTTTCAAATCAAGCAGCAACCTCGTAAGAATAATTACAGTATATCAAAGTAATTGTCTGAATAGGTATTCATTAGTTAAAATTGTAATAAATTCATCTATTTAAAGAAAATGTAAAATTCATTAAAGACGCTATGTATGGCCTGTTGCAAAGTCGAACTAGTTTATAAGGAAAATGTTCAGGTAACCTTATTCCGATACTTTTATCAAATTTACTGACACAGAATTAGATATAAATAAATATCACAATAACATGATTGTTGTTGAACAATTTGAATATTTCGGAAATGCAGGAGTACAAAGAATTAAAAAAAAAACTGAATTTTGTCCGTCAAAGATGAAAATTGGCATATGGGTAGAAACTGAAAAAGTTTTCCTTCGTAATTTTTCAAAATTTTTAGAGAAATAATTATATATTTTGAAGGTTTTTGAAAAAAAAATCAATTTGACAGTTATACAGGGTATTAGAGAAATAACTTTTGCAAATTTAACCAATGATTAAGAACATCATTTTAAATAAAAATAGTTCTTTACAAGAGGGATCAAAACCGAATAGCTTGAAAATATATGTATATTAAAGTTGACAATCGAAAATCTACAAAAAACTTAAAATTTCAATAAAATGTTAAAAAAATGTACATGATAGATGTTCTCTCTTTGATGTGTAACGAAAAAGTTAAAATTATTCAACAGTAACAATGCTAAAAGCAATTTAAAACTGAATTAACAACTATTAATACAAGCTAACCGGTGAAAGTAAACTTAAGCGGCAACGCTGCACTGAACCCTGAAACCCTGACCCTTTAAAGGGTCACCCAAGTTAACTTTGCGGATGAAGCGATAAAGCACTGGGATCCACAGTTAACAGGCATCAGACCCAAAACATCCGTGTAAAAATGCAAACTCAGTTTATGCGGCTAGTTAGGGATGTATCAAAATGAAATAAAAACGATGCGACGTTGCCAATTCGCAAAAAATGTTTTTTTTTTGTTTTCCACGGAAATAGTTGCATTTGCGGCTCCTGTTGTAAAGATTTTTTTAAATCAAAACAATGTTCTCAACCATTGGTTAAATTTATGGATGTTATTTCCTCAACACCCTGCAGACAGTCATCCGTTTTTCGATTTGCATATCATTTCTCATCGTTTCTGAAGCGCAACCCGAAAGCAAAGTCAAAACTTAGCCAAATTCATAAGTAAAAGAACTTCCCATACAACGCCGATTTGATGAGTCACATTGTAAATATGAAAGTTGCAATGCATGAGTATCTCTAAAAATGCTCAAAATTTATGCAATTCGAGTTGATATACTGTTAGCTTTAGGGGAATTCGAGCCGTCTTGCCACGCCACTGTACACTTCACTTTCAAGCGGAAACCTACTGAAAACTTCAAGATGTTAAAACTTCAATTCGATGCCGAAGTAATAATGCTGGCTAATCTCTGAAAGCAAGAAAAGTGCTAGTATTCATTCTACAGAGGCCTTAAAACAAGTTATTGGTATCTTTGAACGCCACTGGAGTTTTACTCGAGAAGCCCGAAAATTTCGAATTGTTGAACTATTAATTTGCGGATTAAATCTAGGAATAAGGGCGAGTGAAAAATCGATTTACAAAACTTGAAATTACTGCAATAGATTGTGAAACCAGTGACGTAGATACTCACATTCTGAGAACTTCTCTGTAACAGGACCCGATGTTGCAGTCAGTGGCGGATTCAAGTGGCCCTACCACGAGCAAAGCACCAAATATGCCCCCCTTAATAAATTTTAAATACATTTATTTACTGTGCATTAATGCGTTATTAACATACTTGTACATGGCCTGGAAAGTGGACGTTTATGTGCAATCACTTATTCAATTAGTTTCTTTGAGTTAAAGTCGTCTCTGCCAATACACACGAGCCACAAGTTTCTTAGATAACATTTCTCTGTACCAAACGTATTTATCTTTTTTATTGCTTATTGCTAGCTAACGAAGTTATTATTATTCTCCCTACTGAAGTGTCTACAGGGTGATTCAACATTCAGCCCAATGAATTTGGGGGCACATCTTTGATCTCAAAATAAGACTTTTTTTGCCATAAACGTGGGACCGCAAATGGTCATTTTTCGATATACAGGGTGTTAAAATATTATTGCCAAAATTCGTAATAGGCTGCGTCGGCGTGTTTTGCCAATCCTACATGTTTTCTGTCGAATTTGTTGACAATTTAGTTTAGCTCAAAGTTAGTATGTTTGGTTTGGTTTCTCAAATTTCAAAATTGTTTGCATCACATTATTGTTAATTTCATTAATTTTCTTTTTTTTTAATAAAATATTAAATATATAATTTTATTTACATTTTTAGAGGTAATTTTTATTTTGCTTTTTTTTCAAATAATTTGTTTTCTGCCTTCATCGCTGTTAAGAATCTTAGATTTCAACAAATTTAACAGAAATCGCGTAGGATTGTCAAACTACGCAGTCACAGCAATGGCAATACTTGCAATATGCCGATATACAGGGTGTGCAACGCCAATACCCTGTATGTCGGAGACTTGCGGATCGACATTTAAAGGAAGAAAGTCTGATTTTGACCTCAAAACTGCGTTCCTAAATTCTGTGTATTCAATTTTCAATCACCCTGTATATTAACGTTCATTAAGGACTGCGTGCTCCCACTAGGTTCTTCTGTGAAAATCATTGATACATGTTATTTTATTATAATCCTCAATTTATATCTTGCTGAATTGATGTCTCGAATCAACATGTTTAGCTTAGTTTTTATCTTACATTTTTCACTTGGTTCAATAAGTATTTTAACCGGGGTTTCTGCCTTTGAATAGTTGTTTTTTAGGACAAAGGGCAATTCATAAATTCTTGAAGCCTTCTGACAGAAACAGCATTGAAATTAATATAATGGATTGTTTTCATCACGAATGGGGCTTTGTGGTTTTGTTCTCGAAATGGGGTGAAAAATTGCCTGTTTTATAATAATCATTTCTATCCTTGTCGCCATCAAGATGGTCATTTGTATCACAATTTGCTAATTTTTCTGAAAAAATGAAATGTTATGATACAAAGTTTTCTTGTAGGCATGTGCTTTTTCCAGTGGATTAAAGCGCTGTTTTAGGAGTTTCCTGGTAAAAATTTAGTCAGAAAAAACAAAGTTCATTATGAAGAACGCAGTATTTTGGGATAATAGAGATGAGACAAATTTACGTTTTATAATAAATTGACCAAAAGCGCCTTTTTTCCAAACTATTTAGAATAATTGTTTAGAAGTGGGGCTTGCCCCCATCTCATTAATGATGTCATTAACGTCTCGCAACAGTCGCAGGTAGACAGAATTGATTAATAATAATTAGTATTGAACAGACAAAAAAATTACATCTGGAAACGAAATCGAAACGAAAGAGTCATTCGTTACTCTTGGCTTATCGACAATATAAGGAAGAGAGCTGCTAATGCCACCGATAATTGATGCTTCAAAGCTTTCACAAAATGCAATAGTAATAACAATTAATTATTTATACATGCAATAAATGCTATAAACCCGTAATATACGAGCAAGTGAATCATCGTTAAGTAGTGAATATGAAAAGCAAAATAGTATTTGAAAATTGAATTTCAGGTTGATCTTAATTAAGAAAAAAGTGGGGTTCAAAGACAGCTTTAAAAATCTGAAATGTTAATTTCGGAAAAAAGCTAATGTAGGTACAGTCTAACTAAAAATAATTACATACTTCGGTTTTAAAAATGTAAAATCAGAGTTTACTCAATGAAACACGTCACTTCCAGCTTCCCTTTAGCAAATTTTCTCATTATTACGTTTTATTAATGTACAAGCAATCAATTTCTTGCAATCGGTCACACTTTCTTTAGTTGGCTATTGAAAATTATTGCGTGCACCAAATCATTCCAAGAAATCATCCACAAACGTGGAGATGCCTCTTAATGTGTAAAAAGATTTTTTCAACACATTTCAGGCACGTAAACATCGGAACTTTTAACCTTTTTTTAAAATCGTTCTCCATATTATCTTTATACTTTCTATCATATTTTATAAATTGCATATATCTGAATTCATAGTTATTTAGTAGTAGAAAATCAGTTATCTTCGGATCGCTCTCTGCATCTTTTACCAAACGAGTGCTCCCTTAAGCGAGCAATGCGGGCGATAAAGTGATTTTGCCGCACGCACGAACGACATGAACAATTATGCAAACATTCTGCGTATACTCTTTTTAATAAATACGTACACTATATTAACTGCGTACTTCTGAACGCTATCAAAACGATACCCAATGGCTTATCTATTAATTAATATCCTTGTAATCGAGGAATTGGGTTTTGTGCTTGAAAAGACATTAACATTCATTTGAATTATTAAATGCATTAATACACCTGACTCACATTAAAAAGTGCACTCAGCACCCGTTTGACGCTATAAATCAAGTGTTCCGTTATTAAAAGTAAAAATTGCATCCACCGTCATAGACCTTGACAGAAATTTGACAGCAACGCAATGTCTGTCAGTAATTTTGCTGCCGGAATTAAATTGCTGTCAATGTCTACAAAGTCAAACGTCTTAAAAAGGTGTCACAAATACGTAGCACTTGGCTTATGAAATTCTTCTCCAGACACACATGTCATTGTGATTAAAAAAAGGTGAATTTTTCAATTGAAATTCGCGGGTACTATAAAATGACGAAAATAATTTTCTTGTAGGTTGGTGACACTGCCTGCGATATCTATGCAATTTTTCCTGTCAATTTATTCAATTGCTGCAGAGCTACATTTATTTTTCAAAACGTCCAAAAGTGAGGTTTTCAAGTTCGACTGTGCCTGATTTCATTGAACAAAGAATTTGCGTTAAATTTTGTTTGCGGAATAAACATTCTGGCGCGGAAACGTTGCGGATGTTACAGAAGGCACCTGGTGACACGGCTATCTCGCAAAAAAATGTTCATAGGTGGACGAGGCTTTAAAGAAGGCCAAAAAGGAGTTCGAGACGAAGAGCCCCCCGGACGACCATCGACATCTCACGATGAAAGCCATGTCAAGGAAATCAAAGATTTGGTACTCCAAAATCGTCGTTGGACAATTGGAGACCTTGCCGGTGCTACGGAAATTTCATTTGAGTCAGCCCTAAAGATGTTTTGCGCTCATACGGGTCAAATCTTGACTGGTTCAATTTTTTGAAAAAAAGGCGTTAAAATCTGTCAAACTATGATTTGTGATTGCCAGCACGATCATGAAACGCATCATTACGGAGGATGGGACACTAATCTATGCGTACGACCGGACAGAAACGACCACCAATGGACCGAGTGACGTGCAAAAGGCGAATTGCGGCCGAAAAAAACACGTCAAAATCGTTCAAAAATCAAAATAATTTTGACAGTTTTCGTCGATTATCGCGGTTTTACGCGTTTTGAATTTCGTCCGTCAGGTCAAACTGTCAAAATCGAATATTATTTGAGCGTTATGCGTCATTTGCGCGAAGCTAGTCGTCTTAAAAGACAGAAAAAGCTTAGTCTTTGCACCATGATAATGCAGCGTCCCACACTGCATTGGATCTGAGACAACATTTTGTCAAAAAAACTTGACCCGTATCGTTCTACGATCGCTGTATTCGCCTGATTTAACACCTTTGGAGTTCTGGCCGTTCCACAAGCTTCAAAAGGCCGCTCCGGCAATACCGTTTAGAGTCGATTGAGGAGATGAATGCCAAGTCAAAGGAAGTATTGAAGGGCATTCCGGAAAAAGACCTCTCTGACCGTTTGAATGATTAGAAAAAACGATGGCATAAGTACCTTTTTATGGAACGAGGAGTACTTTGAAGGGAATGGAATTTATTTGAAATAACAAATTAAGATTTTCATTTTATAGAGTAAATTGCCTTATTTTTTGATCTCCCCAGTACATGTCGGATTAGGTTCATTGAAGAAAAATAAAACGAACGTTACGTACTTTCAAGAAACGAGAAAGGAATTTCCCTCGGCGTAAGGCGTTGTAGCTATCTCTGAGCACACATGTTTACAATTTTTAAAAGAATTAATAAACAACATTACGTCACATTTCCCACACTTAGAAAACCCCCGTTATTTCCCTCATGTTTACGTTAAAACGAATTAATAACTAAACCCTCTATCATTTTCGTTAGGAAAACTCGCATGCTTACAGTCAGGCACGAAAGTACTCTTACGCCATCCAAATTTGCAATTTAACGGTCGTTTAGGAAATGCAATTGAAAATTAACACATGCCACATATGAGATGGCCAAAGTTATCTCCATTATTGCAATTTAGTCATTAAATATATATAATCATAATTCGTGTGTGTAGTGTTGTAAAGGCCAGTCGTAATTTAGTTGACCATCGGCGTTTTCTCGACTTGATGTATCGGTTCTTCCATTATACAACGCCGCTTTCCCATCCGTGAAGACATTGTGAGAAGGCAATTAGAGTAACGATCCTCTGGGCGTCTGGTGCCCAGCTGTGACCAAGCGGGAGTAAAAAACCCAGAACCAGAAATCCAGGTACTATTGGGTTGTTCGATAATTAACGTCGTATTTTTTATGTTTTTTCAAAGTGAATATACGTACATTAACGATAAATATTAATCATTGATGTAGTGGCCATCTTGGTGGATGACCTGTCGCCATCTTTCGGCAAGTTGGAAAATTCCGCGTTCGAAAAAGCCTCGATTTTTAGAAGTAAAAAATTGATTTAACTCATTTTTAACGGCTCGACCAGAATCGAAATTTTTACCATTCAAATGATTTTTTGAAGAGAACGAAACGAACAATAATCTGATGGCGCCAAGTCAGGGCTATATGGTGGACGAGGTATCAGTTCCCAGTTTAGTTCCAATAATTTTTGACACGTTACTAAAGACGTACGGGGTGTAGCCTTATCACGATAGAACAGTGCCCCTTTGCGATTGGCGAGTTCAGGACGTTTTCTTTTGATTTCTTGATGAATGAACAACTCTTTTGTAATTTGTTGAAGTTCATTGCTCTTTATGATTATTTTGGAAAAGTTGCCATATTTTTGTCCAGGTCGAAATGAACATATTTTTTTATTTTTGTATACAGATTATTATTGTTTTATTGTTATATACTTCTATCTTCAACAGTCATCGTAGAGTGATATTTTCAAAACCTATTTTGAATTTAGGCCGTTAAGTCTGAATTATTTGAAATTTTAAAAGGTTGCTATAACTTTGACCACTACTGGACATGGACAATACGTTTTTTGAACATTTGTTGGTGGGATTAAAAGCGGGTCGCAAAGGGCGAGAGTGTTCCCTAGATATTCGAAATCTAATAGTAAAGTTACACAGAGAGAGAGATCGTATGGACAAATTAGTAAAATAATTGATAAAAGGCGTTCTAGCGTGCGTTATGTTCATTAAACATTACAGAAAAAAACTGGAAGTGTCGTAAAAACTGAGTAAAGGGCGAAAGAAGAATTCTACGAGAAAAACGCGCGCATATTTGGAAAATAAAAAAAAAAGGAAACAGTCTGCCCCCGATTTAGTAATACAAATGTCAGTAGAAACAGGGAAGAAAGTACACCCGGAAAACGTAAGAAGAGTTTCGCGATCTTCCGGATTCTACGGAGGGATGCTCCGAAAGACACCATTTATATTAGAAATTAATAAGCAGGAACGGTTGGATTTTGTCAAGGAATATGTGGATAAGGGCGCGAGTATTTGGGAAAATTTCCTGTTCACTGACGAGAACAAATTTAATTTATGTGGATCCGATGGCAAAAGCAAAGTTTAACGTGAAAAGAACACTGTCACCATCCAGAAAATCTCTGCCCTACAGTTAGGCACGGTGGTGACCGCGTTATGGCTGGGGGGAGATATGTCGACGGCTGACGTCGGATCTTTGGCATTTATTGAGGACAACATGAGTCAGTATCAATGTATTGGCGTTTTGCGTGTGAACATACCATTATGAGTACAAAAATCGGAGCTGAAAAATTGGACTTTGCAACAGGACAACGATCTAAAACATTGTGCACATAATGTTAAAATGTGGATTCCCTGTAACGTGCCAAAACTTCTGGATCATCCACCGCAGTCTCCAGCCCTAAATCCAATCGAACGTTTGCAGGATGAATTTGATAAGAAAATTCACTCCCCTGGGGTTAAAAAAATGATTACGAGTCGGGAATCTTTTAAAATTGTTTTACAAGAACAATGGGAACAAATTTCATCTGAAGCGACAGCCAATTTGGTGTATTCAATGCCCAGACGGCTGAAAGAAGTTATTTTAGCCAAGGGAGGGGGGTCCCACAAAGTATTAAATAATCCATTAATTTTATCATTAATACGTTGTATCGATAACGTACGAATTAGTTTTGTGATCTGTTAGAAACGATATTTTGTTGATTTATGTGATTCTGCTTTCATGTTGTGTAATTAAATAACAATAAAAGAGATAATTTAGACCATTTCACGCATTAGATATGTCAGTTTTCAATTACAATTCCCAAAAGCCTCTCAAATGAGAAATTTGAATGATGTACGAATGCTTTTGTGACTAACTGCATGTATATATTTGGTGTGTTCCGGCAATCTGGATCAGAAATGCGCGTCTAAACGTCAATACTTGGATTCCAACCGTAGCACTTTTTATTATTTGTTGCGTTCACCAATTTGGCGAGTTATTGGGGGCCCTCAAGACAAAAATTCATTCGGAAATTCAAGGAAATTTTTCCCCCTAAAATTTGTCAAAATTTGAGAGTACATGAATCTCATTAAATCGTTGATACTTTGATCCAGGACTTAGGATGTTACGGTCTATTGCCTGACATGTTCACCTATTTGCCTTATTATTGAAGAACGTTAAAGTGACAAGCGGACAAAATTCATTACGAAATTCGTATCGTTTTTACATCGATGATTTTCAAAATTAGAGAATGTATAAATTGATTTTTACAGAAAAAATTCTTACTCCAAGTTTGGAACGTCACTACATCAACCACTTTGGCACACTATTGAAGAAGCTTAAGGCAAGAAGTTGACAAATACTCATTAAGAAATTTGTATTATTTTTGCCCCCAGAATTTTTCAAAATTTGAGAAAGCGTAAGTCGATTTTTACGGAAAAAACACTTGCTTTAGATCCGGACTTAGCACGTTACTGGTTTCATCTAATGCATTAGCCAATTTGGCACACGATTAGAAAACTTTAAAGCGAGATGTTAACGAAAGTTCATTCAGAGATGATTTTTTTTCCATTTTTTAATATTATCTATCACCCGATATCGACTGCTATTACTTCTGTCTTAACGGTAAAAATTCCAACTTTCATCTTCCCTTATTTCTTAAAATGAAGGGACTTCATTAGTTAGAAAAGGGGAAGTAACCCATAATTTTCTCTTTATTATCAATTTCCAGTTGAAAATCCGGAATTAAGCGTGATTAACGCCTCAAACGCTCTAAACGACACAAGCGCCGTAAGGTAATAAGCAAGGGCACTTTGAGCGATAATTCCCGCCCAAAATCTGGTATTTCTCGGTTTTTAGACGTAACTAGTCGGAATTTATGTAGGAATAAACATTTTTTCATCAAAAATTACAGCTTCCCTAATGCCCCATTGCGAACAATGGGAACTGGAAATTTTAAATCTCTCCAGCAGTGGAAAGACAATAATATTTGTAGCTTAATTATTGCAGAAGCAGTAGCGTAGCGAATTCGCACTTGAAGACAGAAAAAGCACTTTTTAAATATTTTTAAAGATTAAAAAAAAACACACTTTTAGAATAAAATAAACTATCTGGAACGCTCAATATTATCTCGATATTAATGGAACAACCAGGCGTCCCCCACACGATCTATGGTCAAGTTGGACCACTTAGATTCGGACTCGCTATGCTGACATAACTATCGCTTAAAGTTCCTCGAAGCACGATGGGACAGAATATTATTACTGCAGCTTCTAGGAGGGACCTCGCAGATCTGCCCTGTTTCCGGAATATTATTCTCTTAAAATGAACACAGAGTATGTCGACTTGAAGTCCAATCTAGTTCATGTAGCTTTTTTTGCTTTAGGAAATTCCGCCAGGATTTTTGACTTCAAGGCAGAATCTCTTGAAGCAGAAAATGCTTTTTTGGCAGGATTTTTTGAATCCTGCATTCCCTACCGATTATCAAATCTGGAATGTGTATTTGTGGTTTGGCTTCCTACTCGCTCAAAAAAAGCGGGGTGTGCCTTAAATCCAACCAATTTTGAACCTTCCTAGCCGGAACTCTGGATCTCTACTGATCCGGCTGACTTCAAAATTGAGTAGAATTTTCGTCGAAGCTTCCTAGCTGAAAGCTCTTTGAGGCAACATGTTCCATAATTCCAGATTGGACCGCGTATTCTCGATTTCAATTTGCGAAGCCTTCACTGCGAAATTTCCACATTATGCTGCACCGACCGACTTCAAAATTCCCGACGCTGCGTCTGAAATTTCATCTGAGAAAGCTCAATTCAATTAAGTCGCCATTTTGAAGGAAGCCCCAATGGGATTTGAGGAAGAATTAACTTAACAAGGACCACAGATCAAACTTGGGTGTGAAATGGTTTTAAAATAACAGTGACGGCGAAACATTTTTACAAGAGCATTTGCTCTGGGGTACGGATGGTGGTAGGAAAAAAGAACAGTAAAAAAATACTGAAATTTAACTGTGGATTTGCATGGTGAGTAGGATGACTTCCTGAAATTAAAAACACCCCAGGGGTGAAAATGGCGTCCCCATTTTACTAGAGATTAATCAATTGTAGTATTGTTTGGAGGCGATTGGGCTCAATGAAATCTGGAGGTTTCCAGTAATGTTTTAAAGTCCTCTCTCTGAAGCTGACCTTCAACACCCTCATGGCTTTCATAAATTATCTTTGAGCTTCTAATATTTTGAGTGCGTTTTCTGCTAATTTAACAAACTACGAAATCAAAATTAGTTTAATCCGTCCCCACACTTGATAACTCCCATTTGGTGATTTATCCTAATTTGATCCCAAACTCGTGATAAGGGCCTTCATCGGAGTGCGCGAAGCAAACCTCCTGTCTGGAGCTGACTCTAACCGTCAAATCCGAAATTTTTCTTGTGTTGTGGAGTTTCATTAAATTGTGCTAAATTGCCTTTTTTGGGCTCCCCACATTTTCTCTACTCTAGACGATTCCGAAGATTTATTTCTCCACCCCGCCCTCTCTTGTCGCCCAAAATACAAGGTGAACGGGAAATACCGGAACGAAAACTCTGTTACGGGTGACTTTTTGCGTCTCTAAATTAAAAAGTGCTAATTATTGCATAAATTAACCATCAATTTACGAGTAGGAACACAAAAATCTGAAATCGTAAAAGCTCAGGTATCGGATTTATTCTCGAAAAACCGGTCGTAAACAGGTAACACATTCAGGGATTAATTATTATGAAGCATAAAATTGCATGGTTTATGGTGTCATCCACAAGCCGAAATAGCTTATCTTTAACAGCTACCGTTCCTCATGATTCATTTTATGAGGATTCAGAGGTTAAGCAATTTCAGGAGTCGAGGAACTTTGTTGCC
The DNA here is from genome assembly GCF_040115645.1 of Euwallacea fornicatus. Lineage (NCBI taxonomy): Eukaryota > Metazoa > Arthropoda > Insecta > Coleoptera > Curculionidae > Euwallacea > Euwallacea fornicatus. The sequence goes on along the minus strand of NC_089559.1, from coordinate 1,761,515 downwards.
GGTATACGCTTTTAATAATAAATAAAAAATGATCGTAAATGCACGTGTTCACATTTTGCAATCAGGCCGCCCGTAAGGTAGGCAGAACCACCGCTGCCTGAACGAACTCTCCCAGGGGGGCATAAATTCATAATTTTCTCCCCAATTTTGGAGGGGAATTGTGAACCGCCCCAAGTTCGTCCGTTTCGAATGTGGTGGAATTGCACTGTCTGTAATTCGAAAAAATTCCTCGAGGAGACGTCCAGAGGTCCTTGAAAATTTACTGCGGTTGCTAAAAAGGCAAAACGGCTGGACGCTCTGATCGTTCCGACACTGATTTATATGTCAGATATAAAATGTATGTATCAGCTAAAACGAGAAAAACTTGCAATTTGCTCGTCTCAAAGTCAGCGGCGTACAAGGTGAAATAGCTATAAAGGATGTTTCCTTCGCAGGTCCACATACATCCGATAGGGAGTGGCCGATAACTGGTTGAACGTATTTCACCGTACAGGGTATTGCATCGCCGGATCGATCATAGGAAAACCCATGTTAATTTCAACACCATTTAATGTTACCTTCCCTTTTCGTTTAAGGGCAAAATTTTATTAGACTTTTTTGAGGGTCCTTTTATGAGGGATCCGCATGTAAAATGTGAAAAAAATTCGTCGGATCGTTTGCGAAATATATATTAAAAAAAGTTTTCTAAAATCCTCAAATTCGGAATGCTGCCCTGATATTTTTTTCAATTAAACCACCAGCAACCGTCACCTCATTATCTACTGTGACATCATGTAAATGAGTTTTGTGAAAACAATTCCATCTTTATTAAAGTCGCTTAAAAAATGTCCTTCCCAGTAGAAGGGGAAGAAAACATGATTAGATAATGCTATTTTGAAAACAGGTGGGATTATTTGAACATTTGCTCATTTAAAAATAGAATTAGGGATGTTTATGTTATTGTATTTATTTTAAGTATTTATCGTTTGATAATACTATTCATTTTGTTTTTAGCGGTTTAATTGAGGAAAATATCAGGGCGGCATCATAAGTTTGTAGATTTTAGAGGGTGTTTTCAAAATATCTCACAATTGGTGCGAGGAACATCTGTCATATTTTACATGCGCGTTCGTCATAAAATGACCTTCGAAAAAGTTTAATGCAATTTTGCCCTTAAATGGACAAGAAAGATGATATTAGACAGTGCTGGAATTTACATAGGTGTTCTTATAATTAGTTATACAAAGTGTCACACAGCGTTTCGAGATATCTGAATTTTCCCGAATTTTAGGAAATCCGCTCCTTACTGGTAAATTGCAGTAAAAATTTAGAGAATTACTCGATCTTACTCTATTTTTTGTCATAGAAACTTAAATATTTATTTTATCGATATCAAATATGTAATGGGATTCACATATGGGAAAAAAATTGTAGCTCTTTAAAATTTAAAAAATTAATTTCTTTAATATCAAAGCTTATTCAATTTGTTAAATCGCCATATTCTTTTTTTTTTACAATTTATTTCTCTTCTAATTAAATGTCTTATGTAACGTTAAGTCTGCGCTTTTCAATACATCGTCCAAAGAGCAATGGTCAAAGAAGTCTTTAAAAGATATTTTTTTTAAATCTTTCTTTTTATGAGCTACAAAGGCGAAATTTGATGTTCAAAAAATTAATTTTTTGAATTTTAAAGGGCTAAAACTTTTTTCCATATGTAGATCCCGTTACATGTTTTATAGTGACAAAATGACATGTCATACATTTTATGCGAAAAAAGTAGTCATATCAAATGTTCAACAAAATTTTTACTTATATTTATGTAAATATGTATATCGAAGGAACAGCGAGTTTGGTAAAATTTGGAAAAATTATGATATCTCGAAACACGTTACACTTTATATAATAGTCTATACGGTGAAATGTGTTCAAAATTATCTTATTTACCACCCCCTTTCATATATGTATCGGTGAACCACGCCCAGGTTTATAGTACCAATCCCCAAAATCTCCCAAAAACTGAGGAGTTAAAAATCCTGCAATTAAGAGAAGCCTTAGAAATATAAAAAAATTAATTTGTTGAACCGAAACCAGAGGCGTGCTGGGCTCACAGAGCGAAAATTGCCGAATCCCAAAAGATCTTAAGATTGAAGGAAAAATTTACTGCGCTTCAAATTTTGCTCGTTCCGGCCCTGGCGAACGTAAAAAATATCATATCTATATATGTTAGTTAAAGTAAGGAAAATTTGCTATTTGTTTACCTGAAAATCATTAGTGTACAAGGTTGGTATACCTAGCGAAACGCCACTAATGTTTCCTAAGAACTAAATTTCAAAAATGTATAAAGATACTTCAGTAAAAAGACCGACGTTGGACACTGACAATAATGACAGACATTGATGATGGTAAAATTGTCAGAAAAACTGACAATTCGATAACCTAAAAACGAGAGACGTGGCAAATAGAGATCAACTAATCATTACATTATGTTGAATGTTTCTTCAAATCAGATTAAAAATGTTATTTCGTCCCAAATGAACATATTCAGACCCTACATGAAGGAATACATATTAGTTATTTTCAGAAAAAACAGCAGTAATTTGATAGAAATCAGAGGCGTGACAAGTATCATTAATTGTTGCAAACACTTTTCAACCTTGTCAAAAAAAAATGATTTCGCTCAACAAGAACTGGTTATTTTGTGTCACACTTGAACTTAAAGGTTATTTAGAAGAGGTAATAACGGATCTTAAATAACCTCATTGTGCTACTCAAAATTACTAAAAATTTTACTTTAAGTAGTAGTCAGTTGTGTAAACCGTTCAATACCACAGAATAGGTCCCTTTCCAGCTTAGTAGGAATGTAGTTACCGAACTCTAGTACGACCGTTAAGTAACCACTACTTTTAAGTAACCACTACTTTTAAGTAACCATTACTTTTAAGTAATGGTGACCTTAATGTAACAACTAGTTTCGTAAGTCATTAGCGGAATTCCAACTTATATATCATATTTAAACCTTACTTTGCTATACTCGATATTGTGTATATCTTTAACTATGCTTCAAACTTTTAAAAATATCACACTTCAAATCAGTTCAATAAATTTCAGTGTAGAAAAATGTCTATAGATAACTCGGGGCCTCGTGGGACATTTAAATTTTATTCGAAAAGAGTTTTAAAGGTCTTTGGGTCGGCGATGAAAGGTTTAAACGGAAATGCCCAAATATCAAAGTATCGAAAGGATATTCCCCTCTGGCGTGAATGTTTATTGCAATTCCCCGCACGTTTGAGAAGAGCATAGTTGGAATGTTAAAGATAAGCATAGCCATTCATGAAACTGACACGAAACTCTGTTAAATGGAAATTCAAATTTTGATTTTAAAATCATTCGATGACCTTTCTAACTATACGTTCCTTTTTAACATGCTTTTTAACTCAATATTAACTTTATATCTCATAAAAAGAAGTACCTAGAAATGGAGGCATTTCCTACAATGCGTAAGAGAATAATGAACCAATTTGAAAATTTGTTTGAAAAAGCCTGAAGTACTTAAAACTCCAAACTTTTTTAAGCGAAAATTTAGTAATAATACAGTTTCTCCGCTAGGGAGTTTTAAAAGATGTTTCCATCATAATTACTTCCCAGCCATTGTCAATGGAAGCTCGAGTACACGTAACTGGAAGGATGGTAAGACTTAAAAGAAACACATAAAAGTTTGTAAACCCCTAAAATCTTCTATTCAGGTTATCGCTCTTTCTCTCAAATCATATTAGTCGGAATAAGAAGTTGCCGCAAGCCCTTAAACGACCCCTTTCTTCACGGATTCTTCTGAGCTTTTTGTGCGCTCATACCGCTATTTATTAAATGAATTTTTTAATTTAAAGTTACCGCCTGAAAACTACCGATTCATGAAAATTCCCAACAATTTCTTTTTTACTTCATGACAAGAGTTTCTACGTAAATCATCAAAATATTTCACATTATTATTTAAACCACAGTTCCCTGGATGATTTGATTTAATTTTGAGCCACCCCGTACAAGACAGAACATTCTTATTTACATGCAACAAATTGATGAACCTTTCACAAATTATATTCCAAGTTTTGTCCCTCTGTGAATTCAAATCATGTTACAACGGAGGTTTCATTAAGGGCCTGACTTTGAGCAGAAAATAAGAAAATTAAATAATATTCCGAAAACTGCTAGAGATAGGTATAGGAAGTTAAATGCAGAAGTTATCGGTACGAAATGTGGAACCCAAAAATGAAAAAATATACAGGGTGTTCAATTTAAAATATCGGGGATGCTAGTACTTTCTGATAGAACCGGCAATACTGCATCACTGAAAATATTTTACGTCGATTTCATTTATCTATTTATACAAATTTTCAAAAAGATCGCGATATCAGTCTTCCAGAAGCGTCTAACCTACCATCGACCGTGAATCACCCGGTATATAGGGTGTCCCAGAAGTGTTTCATTATATTTCAGTGTGTAATAGTACATTGAAAAATAATATGACTCCCTATATAAACCATATTCCAATAATGCTTCATTAAGAAGATACAGGGTGTTAAACTTTACTTAAAAAAAAACTTTTATTGATATATTCAAAACCGTTTGAGATATGTAGGTGAAATTTGGCATGTTTTGAGAGTTAATGTAGACGCATTTATTTATGCAAAAGGGCTATTTTTCGTTTCACCAGTGACGTGCGTACGGACACCTCTCAGCACATTTTTAAAGAAAAACATGGTGCGCCACTGCTTTTTATCAAAATAAAAATTATTTTTAGATGTTTAATTTCATTTAGAAGAAAAATGCTCACTTGACTCTTTTTCGTCCGACGTATCGTTTGCCAGTAAAAAATTGAATACCGTCTATATGCACGATATTCTCTAAATGGTTTTAATAATATTAAGTTTGTTTTAAATATTATTAATTTGCTATAACATCATAGAAATTGTTCAAATTGGTGGCCATTTTGTTCAATACATAATTGAGCTCGCCTGTTCATTGATACTCTGATACGTTGAAATATTCCAGGTGTGTTTTAAGTTTAACACCCTGTATCTTCTTAATGAAGCATTATTGGAATATGGTTTATATAGGGAGTCGTATTATTTTTCAATGTACTATTACCCACTGAAATATAATGAAACACTTGTGGGACACCCTGTATATTCTCTGTGTTGATTACTCTTAAAGACTTGGTATCCAATTTTACAACGCACTTACGTCAATAAATTATGAACATTTGATAATCAAAATGTTGGGGCATAGAAATCGCATGAGGGTTAAATTTGCAGTTCCGGCTTAGTACAGTGACGTCCTAAAGGGGTCTAAAACTTTAACGTCTCTTAACAAACATGTACTGATTTACCGATTTTACAATTCAAATTTGGTCATTAAACCCAGTATTAGTCCACCCCTCGATGGCGGTATTTTTTTCCTCGTTTCGTTTTATCTCCAAATGCGTAAAACGAACTAAAATGTGAATATAAACAATTTCCCAATTTTTTCAATCTGGGCACCAAATCACGACCATCGTGCTGCCCATACTTCAAACCAGTTTACCCCAAAACTTATCTTTTTAATTGCTGCAATAATGTCTGCTTCAGGGTCCAATTTGAACTACCCCTTAAAACCAACTGTTGATCCTACAGCTGTAGCAGTGATTTGTGCACCTAATAAGGAAAATATTGATATATGGCTTTGTTTACGAGCTGGATATAACTGGAACATTCATTCATCAATATCGCGGACAAACATGGCTGTTTGCGTCATATTATACAGGGATGAGCGAAAGTCTGAAACAACATTAATACCTTCTCAACGGGTTATTTAAACCAAATGGATTAAACCCGTGAACTGATGTTGAATTATAAATGTGCTGTGGCAATAAAACGAAATGTTTTCCTTCAACCCCTCAGCTGCCACCCCACCCAACTTCCTATTTTAATAAAAATATTTCTATGTTGCGTGTTGACTCGTTGAAAAGCTCGTGTAAAATGGAATCTTACCGTACCATTTTTGGTCTTTAGTTATGTGGTTATTAGGAAATAAGTCTTTTAAAACCAAAAAAAGGACACCTTTTAAGTCCTAAGTGCAGGTTATTTAATGTAGCAGATACCGAAAATTTCTGCCACCTTCCATTCAGCATGCTCCCAGGAGATGGTAAAATCTGTCGATGAAATTCCGAATGACGTCAGCCCATATGTTATTTGACTCCACTCTAATATTTGTTTTTATGTCTTCCATATTAGCCGGCTTATTTTGATAAATCTTATCTTTCAGATATCCCTAAACAAAATAATCTGAAAGCTTTAAGCCTGGGAATCTGGTAGGGGGATATCTTGATGAAGTATTTGCGGATAGCCGGACTAGGCGAGGTGGCACAGTCGAATGGCCATCCAGATCCGCAGACTTAACACCATTAGATTACTTCCTTTGAGGACATTTGAAAGATAAGGTTTATCAAAATAGGCCGGCTAATATCGAAGAACTAAAAGCCAAAATTAGAGTGGGGTCAAATAATACACCGACTGAGGTCATTGAGAATTTCATCGACGGATTTTACCATTGCCCCGGAGCATGCAATCCGGAGGGTGGAGCGTCTGCTACGGTAAATAACTTGGAGATGGGGCTAAGAAGGTATTCGTAATTTTTTTCTTGTTTAAGAGGGTGTTTTCTATATCCTAATAATGACGTAACTAAAAGAAAAAAAGGTATGGTAAGATTCCGTTTTCCGCCAGCTTTTCAACGAGTCCTCGCATGACATGTTTCCATAAAGCAACGTTGGACAGGGTTGCGGCTAAGGGATCGCAGGGAAACATTTAATTCTACTGCCAAAAATACCTACAGTCCGACGTCAATTCACAGGTTTAAGCCTTTTTGTTTAAATTGCTCGCTTAAAGGATATTAATTTTATTTCGGACTTTCGCGCAGCCCTGTATATCGGGATGAAAACCGTTTCATTGTTGTCAAGAAACGATTTACGAAGATCAGCTACCAAACATCTGTTTCTTGACAAAATGGTGAGGAAAAAAACTCTCCAAATGGCTAATTTTAACGAAGAAAGGGAAGGAACCGAAAGCCTCATGGGAACGCTAGATAAAATGTGAGGGATTAATAAAAGTGGGTCAGGAGATGAGGGCTGAATGTGAAGGCGGTGGAAATCGCTGAAACTGATGAAATCACTGCGTTACTCCACAGACCTATTTCCTATATCCATATATATATATATATATATATATATATATATATATATATATATATGGTTGTAAACAATGGGGGCTTTACAATCAAAGACATTTGAAATGCAATTAAATTATCCCAAACATCAGATATCAGATTCATATTACGATGTACATAGATTTCCGCAGATTTCAATCAAATCCAATCAAGCCATTTGATGGCAGATTGGAATATTGGAAACACATTCTCTTTTCGAGCCAAATTCTATTTTATTAGGCAGCATCTATAGGCTCGTAACATCAAAAGTGTTACAGTCAATGTATTCGTTTAAACAACTCATTTTATGAACTAGAAAGTTATCTTTGATTCAATGGACCTTACATCATGTAACGGGATTAGATCCCTCTCCGCTTCCCTACCCGAGGGAGAATATCATAAATCGTATACGTTGATGTTATCGCTGTATTGTGCCCACTTATAGTGCCTAACTAGGCTCAGGGATATTCCCATTATAAAAGTAGATTTTCCCTTACTGCGTGGTAGAAAGTATATCTGGGAGAGTGCGTGGAAATTCTCCCCTGAAGGATTTAAAGTGTGCAACAATAGATCCCTCCACGAACGAAAATGCCATTTCCTCGAGACGAGCAATTTTCTGTCAATCCTCGCTTCAGAAATTGAATAGAAACTTTTACGTGTGGCAAATAAAATATTTATAAGAAACATGGCAGAATCATCATTCGCAGGAGATTGACCCACTAAGATAAAACTTCTGGAATGTATTTCTGTTCTCTTAATGCTGTGAATTTTCCAGGGAAATTCGCGCATATATTTCTGTGTAGGGCTCCCGCGTCTTTTTTCCAGTTTTTCCGAGCAAGAATTTTCCATAAAACATTTGGTAAGCGCAGTAATAATCATAAACTTCTTGTTAAAAGTTGCGTCCCCATCCATCAAAAACAATTTTTCGCCTTTCTTTCCTTATCTTCCTTTTTCAGTTGTACCCTGTGTGGAATTAGCATCTTTGAAGATACACCAGACACACCGTGTGACCCTAAGTTGTACCCCTGCCCCCTTACCGCTTTGTTCACTTTTTAACAAATTTTCATTTTTTTCAAAAATCAAAAAGAGCATTAAATAGGACAAAAAATGTTATATTTTAACACTTGTTTATTTTTTCAAATGCTGCTTACGTCACGAGTGGCGCAAAATGGCCGATTTTCAAAAATTGAAACATGAGTTAGGTGACACCTCAAATCACAGGTCTTTCCTAACTACAATAAATGGATTAATACGATTTAAATCTATCAGTTCATTTTTGAAAAAAACAGTTATGCTTTTGGAAAAAATACAATGGAAACTCAGTTAAATAGTTTGTCAATGATGAAAAAAACTTGTTTGTTGATAGAAAATTGGTTTGTAGTCGATTTTGTGTTTTCAAACAGTTTTTGGTAAAAATAAAATAAAAAGATAAATGAAAATAACCGAAGACTGTTTCTGATCAAAAACAAGCCAATTTCCTATCAGCAAACAAGTTTTTTCATTTTGTACTATTTAACTGAGTTTGAATTGTGTTCTTTGCCAAGTTTATACCTGCTTATTTTCAAAAACAAATTGATAGATTTTTAATCCCAATACACTGCTGGACATAGTTTGGCCTTTAATTCGAGGTGTCACTTGACCCATTTTTCAATCTAAAAAAAGTCGGCGATTTCGTGCTGCCGGCGACGTTACCAACATTTGCAAAATCGAAAACAAAAGTCAAAAGATACTTTTTTTTGTCCTATTTAATTTAATAATTAACTTAATAACAAGGTTGTACCAGCTCAACTCCCCAGATTTTTGTCTGATAAGCCTTTGATTTTCATTGCATCATTTTCGTTATTTCCTATTTATAGAGATTTTGAAGTAAACTCCTGCAAAACATTAAAGATGCACTAAATTTCTTCAAGTAAATACAAACTCATCAAAACGTGCGACCTTAAAATGCCAGTTTAATCTGATCGTTGCGAGTTTCAAATTCTCTTACTCCGCACGCCTCTGGTTGGTTTAACCTAAGCTAGCTTATAACTCTTTCTATATAACATCTAGAGCTGCACTGCCGAGATTTTTCGGCGATAAGGCGTGGCTGACAAGGCCAGTATTGCAAATGACCAAAAATTCATGTTTTAATATTTTCAGTCAAATTACTTAGATAACCTTGGAATAACATATATTCCTGGTCTTGATTTAAAGTTGATTGACTTTGCCCCTCAAATTATGAGCTAAATTCATCAGATAACTTTACGGTGGTGGCCTTGATTGTGGTATAGGTCAACCCGGTGATTAAGCTTAATTAAAAACCTTTTTACTTCCGCATTAACAAACCTAGAAGCGTACTTAGTCAAATGGAGTTGCCATAGATTTCCTTCAATACCTAAAACAACGAGTGAAATTCCATAGTTTGCCCGGGAATAGTGGACAGCGAAAACTTATGGCAATTTGATACGGCACTGGCTTCACGTGGGCAATAATGAAAGCTAAAAAATGTGTAAAACCAAAATCACAGTTAAGACTACTACAAAATCAGTGACGTACCTTAATTATAAGAGCAGTTACAACATATTTATCGAGAGATTCCTAGTAAGACTGAATTCTAGTAAATCTAGTGCGGCACTGGTCTTCCATTAACATTCACGGTAAACGTACCTAAAGCTAATTTCACAGTGGAAAGCTTGGAAAAAGCCTAAGGCGTAACTAGCCTCTATAGCAATTTATGAATTTTTGAAAAGCGGGAGATTCTGAGATGGGTTGCATGGAAGCTTTTGGTTGAGGTTATGGTATGGCACTGGTGTTGAATGATATGCCATGAGCCAAGTTTCTAAAGTAAATTTCAGAGAATAATCTGTAACGAAAATCAATGGTGCAATTTGTTTCTAAAAATGTATTTAGGAAACTTTAAACAAATTTTAATTCTTATCGGGAATAAAAGCTCTTAAAATGCGATAGACCAGTATGTTTGGAACAGTTAAAATCAATGTTCCAATTAATTTGTTTATGGAATAAACTATTAAATTACTAATGAACTTATAATATGCCCTTGGATAGACATTTTAACGATTTTTCGATTGTTCAAAAGTCACGTTGGATAGAGTCAGAGCCGTATCTAATCCGTTGTTAGGTACGTAGTAAAATTAAGAACTTTGACAGCTTATCAAATTTCTTGAATAGCTTGTACACTCGCTTGTGCCCTTCTAAATTTGATGTGGATACGTCCCTGATTTCAGCTCTTTCTTGACGACACAAATTATAGGTGGAACTAATATCTTGTGAAGAGTTAGTGACGTACTCAGCCCTTAAAGACTGCAATAAAACTCGCGTATTTCGCAATTTGACAAAATTTTCTCTCCGGTTTATCCCCTGCACTCCATATGTAGCTTCAGAAAAGAGAACTTACGAGTTTTCTGCAGTAGCGTAACTGCTTTTATTAACTTGTCTGAAAAGTTTGAACTTATGCGTATCGCTTCATCCAGACAATGGAGAATTGAGTTTAAATTAACTTCCAGAGACAAGAAAACCTTTATTCCTAAGTGGAAACGACTTGAACCAAACTAAATTGCTTTACGACAGAAATTTCATTTCATTTGGGGTAAAATAGTAACAGCAACTACTACCCTCTAAGGCAATGAAACCTATAAGGATGCGGGTTGAAGGAAACTTTATTAAGTAGGTTCTATTCCGAAACTTGCCTCAGCTATCACTTTCCAGACGATATCTTAGATTTTACGTTATACACCATAAACTTTTCCGATGGGTAAGAGGGGTTAAATCGGTTGCTTCTATAGCAAGATCCAGCTAGATGAGCCGCAGCTGAGTGATGCCGGACATACGTTAACAACGTGCCTCTTCGGGCTATTTTCTATTCGAATCAAATCGGTCTCTTCATGTTAACGTGCGAACATTTAAAGTTCAAAATTTAGTTTAACAGAGTATTGAAATTGGAGAATTATAGTTCCAGCCCAGTGAACCAATTTTGATATTTCACTCCTGTTTAATCAAATGTTTCGAACAATACTACAGGTGGAGCTGGAAATTTGCCATAGCAGCAGTATTTCCAAAGTTGGAAGTTCCGCTGACAAAGCGTTAATTTAACGTTTTGTGTTCAAGCTTTATTGTTTAATTAATAGATTTAGTTTAATTGGCAGGTACAGACAAAGAGACCAGGGAATTACATGTGTCGATAACTCAGAAACAATCCCTAAAATCAAAGAGAGTTAGCGATAGAGTTCGTTGTTCTCTTTTTGTATCGTGGCAATTTCATCAACCTCACTTCCGTAACAGTTAGAGAATAAACTCATGGACAAAAACAGGGGGAACATAAATATGATTCAATTTCAATCCTACATCGTTTTTTTTTGTCTTATATTTATATTAATAATTTTTTTGGCAAATTGTAGGCGTGTTCATTTCAATCAGTACTGTATATTAATTTCGCCAAAACATTCAATTAATTTGTCATTATACAGGGTGGCACCAAGAGGTGCTTTTCGATCTTGAATTCTGAACACCTTACGGAAGAATCTGAAGGCACTATGAGATATCTTTGTATGCAATTCTAAAACTTCATGCATCCTCAACGTTCGTTTTTCTATTAATAGCAATACATCCGTTCTGGAAGAAATGAATTTTTGTTTAACAAAAACTAAAGCGATTTGCCAAAAAAAAATCAAAACATGCGAAACAAATAAACAATAATAAACAACATAAATTAGTATCCAAGTTGAAGACGCATAAACACTAACGGCGTGTATTTCCTCCTCATGCTGTAATGACTGCTGCCATAACCTGTCATTGCGCGAGGTAAGCTCAGGACAAAATTCGCTATCAGTCTTTGCGAAATATACTGGCGAGCATAAAATTCGGGTCACTTTAGTATTTTCGAAATTTTTGCCTTCCTAACTTCCAAAAAAAATAAAAAAGGATAGCCTTTATCGATTCTGAGGTTCTTTAACCTTGTTAAGGGTAAATGGTAAAAAAACACGATCCTCTACCCAAATAACCGATGTATTGTACAGGTGTCCATTACCCAAGCACTGTAACATTTTTAAACACAATTTTGTGCTACCGAAAAAAACTCATAATGACATTAATATCGCGTATTTCCCCCTCTAGCGTTTATGACAGCCTGCAAGCGTCGGGGCATGCTTTCAATGAGGTTGCGAATAACATCCTGGGGTAGGTTTTCCCATATTTCCTGAAGAAATTTTCGCAATTCCCTAGCCGTTCTTGGAGCGGGTACACGACTGCGAAGACGTCTTCCCATCTCGTCCCAAACATGTTCTATGGGATTTAGGTCGGGACTTCGCGCAGGCCAGTCAAATCGCCGTATTTGAACCTCATCCATGTAAGCGGTCACGATTCTTGCAACGTGAGGCCTAGCATTGTCTTGCATAAAAATCGAGTTATCCCCCAGAAACCCCATGAACGGCATGACATGATCTTGCACGACCTCCAGCAAGTACCTGTGCGCAGTTAGGGATCCATTTTGAATGAAAACTAACTCCGTACGGGCATTAGAAGAGATTCCTCCCCAGACCATAACTGATCCTCCACCAAATGGAAGACTTATTGAAGGTATTTTATCAATCTTTTTTTTTCATGGTAGAACCATGCAGAACCGTAAATATTTTCCCAATGATCCGAAATTTCATGAAGCAATGCCGGCATGCCAGCGAAAAATATCACTTCTCTTTCAATACATTTATATTTGAAAATTTCGAAGTGACCCGAATTTTATGCTCGCCAGTGTATTTTCCCACTCTTCAAGAAAAGCTACTCGAAGGTCTAAAGTGATTTCCAGTCGTCTGTTGTAAACGTGTCTTCCTAGCATTATCTCACACATGTTCAATTAGGTTTAGGTCAGGCGACGAGGAGGCCATTTTAACCTTTGTATCTCCATTTCATCTAGGTAATTACTGACAACTAATGTTTCGTGATTAAAATGTTATTTTTATCACTGTTTATTTGTTTGCCATGTTTCAATTTTTTCGGTAAAATGAATGTGTTGTTACGAATCGAAAAAAGGAATGTCCCGTAATGCCTTCAGATTCCGCTGCAGGGCGTTCAGAAATCTAGCTCAAAAGGCACCTCTTGGTTTCACCCTGTACAATAACAAATTAAATCAAACTTTTGGTAAAATTAATACCCAATAATGATTGAAATGGAAATGCCTACGATTTATTAAAAAAAATGACCAAAATCGATATAGAACTGAAAGACTATGTAAGATTTAAATTGAATAATATTTATGTTGTCCGGTTTTTTATGTTCAAGAATGTGGTGCCCAGTGTTTTGATGTAGTCGGGACTTAGACGTGTATTAAAGAATTGGAAACCATTAATGAACACAAAAGTGATAAAAATCTTGATAAATGAAAACAGTCAACATTAATTACTTTAACGGCCGCTTTAGAGACGCCTCTGGATTCTAATATTTAAATTATATGACGTCATGATATTTACGTCTGAACAAGTCAGTAAAAATTTTTGCTAGAAATTGAGATTCCCAGTGATGCATTAAATTATCTTAAAAGGCTAAGAACGTTTTAACCTTTACGTACCCGTTTCGCCACATTTTCTGGTTAACCCTTTATCACCCGACTAAAAACACTTGAATGTTGTTGCGTACCCGCCATCTACAGTGTGTTCGATTGAAAATTTACCACCCCAAATATCGTAAAAAAGGAAATACATATGAAAATACTGAGTAATGTGGTCTTCCAGGATGTGAAGGGGAACCCTTTTGATATTATCTGCCCGAACCTAATAGTCACCCCTGGCCACCCCACTACCCCCACTTGAATACTTTAGATGGCACTCCCACCGAGTCGCACCTCATATTAAAGGTAATTAGAAGTACGAAATATCGGTGCACCAAGAAACTGCATTTGTCAAATCGTTTTCGAAAAATTAAGAGAAAACTGGAACTACGATTTCAAATACATAAAATAAATTTTCGGATTTCTCAGATTTTTTGGCATCCCGGGTCCGTTCAACAAGTAAATCAACAGATGTTTTTCGTCAGATGGACACAATTCGTTCATCATTTTCGGACAAAAACACATTTTGTAAAGGTTTCGCCATTTAGTATTTGTTAAACGTTGCTCGATAGTGTAACATTAACATGACTTCTGCTCTCGAAAACAAACATTGGAAATTGTTTTCATGTATGATATGAACAACCAATCCCCTGGCAGAGCGCTGGGATTTTCAACGAAAAACATCCACACAAAAATATTTCTTACGTCTTCGTGAAGCAACATTTAAAAAATTTATAACAGCAGAGTCGTTGTCAATTTAAAACGAAATTAAACAGGAGTATTGAACGAGGTTGCCACAATTGAACTATTGGAGCAATTTGTGGCTAACCCAACAACATCGATTAGACGAGTGTTTCATTAAACTCAAATTTCAACAGGTTCTATTGCGACAGTAACGGAAATCAACAAACTCCACCCTTAGAAAATACAAATTCATCAGGTACGGCCTGAGGCTCATTCCGGACGTAGAATTGAGTTTTGTGAAAAGATGACAGCACTGATTACCACTATCCCAAATCTTGTTAAATACATCTGTTTTTCCGATGAGCGCACATTATATTCAAATAGTTTTGTTAACGACCAGACTTGTTGTTATTGGGACGACCAAAATCCTCATGCTTTTCAAGAAGGCCATACCCAATGGCCTCATAAAGTTAATGTATTGGCTGAAATATTGGGAGGTACCGTAATTGGACTGTAATTATTCATCGATGGTAATGATAAAATATACCTCAGTGTGTTACACGAGTCAATCGATCGTTGTTGTGACAGAGGTCCTAACTACGGAAACAGATTACATTGGCGATTATCTACTGACCGAAAATATTTACATTTTTAACAAAATGCGGCACAGCCACGTGCGACAACGGCTTGATGGCCTATTTCCAAACAGATGGATTGGGAAAAAAAGAGCAACTGAATGGCCTCCAAGATCTCCTGATTTAACGCCATTTGATTTTTTATTTTGGGATCATCTTAAATCAGTTGTTTATAAATCAGATCCTGAAGACGTTGATGAACTAAAAACATCCCGCAACCGCAGAATGTCGAGCCGCTACTAGAGACACTTATCGAAGGATCAGACAGGAATTGGAGAGCAGATTGTGTTTAGCATAAAATGGAAATTATTTTGAACATCTAGCGACTTAAGTATGACAAAATTGCAAGCATAAAATTACTTTTCCTACACCCTTGCTACGAGTAAATTTATGCTTTATTAAACCCCATTGATAAATAATATTGAATTGACTCTTCTTTCGGTTTTCCGCCATTTTTCGAAAATGCTTTCACAAATCGAATTCATCAATGCATCGATATTTTGTACTCTTAATTACCTCTAATATGAGGTGCAACTCGGGGGAGGGGGAAGGAGGGGAGGGGGAAGGGGGGGGGGAGGGCCATTCGGAATTTTCAAGTTGTAACAGCGAGGGAGCGAAGTGCGACTATTAGGTTTACGCAGATGTGTTCCCTCGCAACTTGGAAGACCGCCTTCTTCAGTATTTTCATACGTCATTCCGTTTTTATAATACTTAGGGTTGTAAGTTTTCAAATGAACGCACTGTATAAAAGCAATTAGGCAGCACAATTCATGCAGTTTTCAAAGGTATCTTTTAGAAGGCGCTAATATACAATACATGTTTGGCGGTTTCTATAAAATTTTATAGCCTGAAAAGTTGAGAAGTACAGGGTGTCTAAGTAACTTTGATACACGGCAATGTTTCCGTTATGGTTAGAGATACTCGAGAAGTTTTGGGGACAAATTGTTTGATTTGATGAAACGCATTATGTGGTGGGACTTCACTGGTTTTACTGCTTCCCGTTACACCGGAAGTCAACGTCGATTTTATCATTTCAAATGGAATACCCTTTATATTACATGAAATTCTGCGGATGATTATGAACATTTTTCATGTATAACGTTCTATACCTAAATTTTACGTTAATTGAAGTTCTGTTTCCTAATATTGATGATTTAAACTTTCTTTTAATTTTATTATTTAAAATGATATTTTGAGCATTTTTTGTATTGGCTTTGTTTTTTCTGGATATCAAATACCCAATGTATGACATGTTCAGGTTGATGCTTCCTTACGTTCACCATAGGTAATAAACACATAGAGATCATCTTTGTTTGTGTAATTAATGGATGTTGCCATACTTGAAGTAGAGTACTGAACATTGTAGAGTATTTTTTTTAATAAAATAAAAACGGTTAGGCTTAGGCAATTGAATGGATAGAGGTATTTGTTTTTATGTTAAATAGGTATTAGTTGAACAAGTAGGAGGATCTTATTTAAAAAATGAGAAACTTTTGCAATTTTTGAGTGAGAACTCTGAGCTATCTTTTAGAACTCCCCCTGTATGAAAAAACGTGGTTTAACTCACTAATCCAAGAGTTGTAAAGCATTTTGCACAACAGCGTCAGATTTCATTGCAAAATATTTAGCCATTTGCGAATTATTAGAAAATACATTAATAGCTGTGATCGTCATTTTTTGAAAAATTCTAAACTTTCGTTTCGAAAATCAGAAAATTTAAACATAGAACATCATACATAAAAAATGTTTGCGATATTCCGCAAAATCTAAATTTGATATAAAATATAGGGTGTCCCAGTTAAAACAAGCGAGTTGACATTCGTTTCCAGTATAACCGGAAATGGTATTTTTCTCGAAAATTCTTCCAACCTCCACTTTAGTATGACACCTAAAGTTCAACTTTTTTGCACAATAGAGGTGCAAAAAGTATAAGAAGACTCTGTGTATTGAACGTCTATGCCTGGAATGACACGGCATGTAGTAGTCCTTTTAGCTAGTGAACTTAATACACTCACTTTTTTCTATGAAAAATCATTTTCGGCGTAGTCCTATTATTCTTATCGAAATAAAGCATTATTCTTAAAAGTTTCCCAATTTTTATTCGTCAGTTTCATTCGGGCTTTAATGGATTAGCAGAGGGCAACTTTGCCTACTTTCCTTTGAAACTCCATCAATGGAAGTTTTTCAATTTCCACCTGAACTTTTTCCTTATATTTCAAGCAGCACTTACCGTTGCGTTTGCCGAGGTTTCAGCACTGAAACCCTGCAGAAAACAAATCACCCTACCAAAAATGTACGTATCCGGACTCCATATCCTGTACATCTCCGGTGGTAATCCGGAAATCAGCAGCAACATGTCCGACACAGCTAAACTGAAGAGATAATAATTTGTTGCAGTGTGCATAATCTTATTCTTGGCGATCACCACGCAAGTACTGATATTCCCGATCACACCCGTCAAGAAAATCACCACGTATACTATAGTGAATGGTATAACCAACTCTATGGGGTACAAAGTTTCTAGGTTATCGTCAGCGGTATAATTGGTGACGGCGGTTTCGTTTTGAGACTTCATCATCACGGCAGTAGCTACGGTGGTGGTCATTGCCTGGTAGATGTTGACGGATGGGAGTTTGGTCGCGTGCAGGCTGTCCATTCTGGATAATGTTAAATCAAGAATTATCCATTTGATCCACTTTTGATACTATCGAGTTCCCGGAAGGACCTTGGTGGTGGGTTAGTAGAGAGGACATGT
This sequence comes from Euwallacea fornicatus, assembly GCF_040115645.1. Classification (NCBI taxonomy): domain Eukaryota; kingdom Metazoa; phylum Arthropoda; class Insecta; order Coleoptera; family Curculionidae; genus Euwallacea; species Euwallacea fornicatus. Next base: position 1,743,694 of record NC_089559.1, on the reverse strand, counting down.
TGCGAAAGCTGTGAAAGAAAATGAAGATAAAGTAAATAGAAGGAAATCGGCCACGGTTGCTGGTAAATTAATGCAAGGCGAAAGTGCAGTCACAACGGTTAAAAGGTGCAATAGACTGAACGTGTTACGCCACTGATTATCGCTACACTAGTTTTTTTTAATTAAAAAATTAAATATATGAATTTCATAAATAATCTTTGTGCAAGGTTAAAATTAGTGGCGTATCGTGTGTTCAACGCGATAACACAATTTTTCAAAGAATCCTGGAATAGTGAATTTATCATTAATTTTTGGCTGCACTCGTGCTTGGATATGTCTGGCCAGACCGAACGCAACTCATTAATTCAAAATTTTTAAATTAGAATGTTAATTTGACATTAAAAGTGATAAATCTTGCAAAGCCAAAGTAAGCTATTGTGATTTTCAAAAAATTCAAATTTGCACAGGACAAATTTATTTATAGGCATAACTCAACGTTAGTAAGGAGAATTGATAAAGTATTTTAGAGTCTACGATTGATTTATGATGATAAGATTAATGATTATGGGATTTTATGATTCCATAAATAAAATACCGAGCTAACAAAATATTTTAATTGAATCAATTATTTATTTTCTAAAAAAAAATCGTTTTATTTAAATGTTTCCAATAAAACCAAAAAAAAAATTCAATTTCGCATTTTCGGCGAGACACAGGTTTGAATGAGTGAGAAAATCGCAGAGCGGGAAAAATTCAGAACCATTGAAAACTAGAAAATTCAAGAGGAATTAAAAACGCAAAAGAACTTTTTAGGCATAAAAATCACAACAATAAAAAAATCAAAGAGAAAAAAGACGAAGTGACAGAAAAAGGAACATTCAGCATGAGAGAAAACTTGAAACAAGTAGAAACAAGGGGTAAAACAATGAGAGAAAGGAAAGAACAGAGAAACGAAGTAATGACGAACTTTACTTTACAGATAAAAACAACAATAAATTTATAAATAATGAATTTATAATGATTTCGTTTCAACTCATGAAGCATGAAAAAGTCTCGCCATAGAGCCTAAACTAAAAGGGAATCTCTATTGGCTTTACTAATGACAGGATATTGTCGAAGGCAAATATTTACGAAACTCTGGTAATGATGGCGAATCGTGTGTTTGCATAAATCAATATAAAAAGTGTTCGAAATAGCGCTAAAAAACCTTTAAATGTTTTCTCTTACGTCGAATTAAAAAATTCATTTAACAAGTGTACGCACTAAAAAGGAATTGAGCTTTATCAGTTCTCTTGGGGTTCAAAATTGAGTAACGATAAAGTGTGTCAACTGCCGCTAGGTGGCGCTAATACGCCTTTCATTCAAACTTACACTAAACTCCAGTAGATGGTGCAGCACCGTGGATCAAAGCTTAATAGAGAGTGGCATCGATGGCTTTCTTAAGGTAGAGAGATACTATATATTACAGGAAAAAGACATATGCTTTTACCTTCCCATGGAAAGAGTGAAATAATGGCAATCACTGTCAACCTTGTCTCTTTTGTCATCATTTAGAAGTGAAGGTGACGAGGAAGGAAAGGACACAACAACTAAAAAGTTCAAGGCGTACTGTAAAATTTTAGTAGAATGTCTTCTTGTTCAAAAAGTTAAATTGTATGTATTCATGTAATAATATATGGTTAAGTCATTAAAAACAATTTTAAAAGGAGGTTTTTTTCCTCTTAAAATTACCGTTATTGTAAGATCAGTTTCAATGAAACATGCCTTGAATATGGAATAATGAAACGAAGAGCTATAGAGTAATGCTATTGGTGCTGCTCAAAAGTTATTACCGTGACAATTGTTACCGCACTGAAATGTTACTGTCCAGTAGCGCCGTAGCTTTGAAATGTCACTAAAATAATACCTCCTGGTGTAAAAATATTTAATATTTGTCGAGGTCCGAATAGACCATCTGCACCAACAAATTGTGGAGGTGAATAATAGCTCAGGTATTGTGTAAATACTGCAGTTATTTTTTCAAACTAATGGCGTCAGTAACTCATGAGAACAAAGTCTCTACAAGAAGGGACAATTTTGATTTGTGTAGTTATCCATATGGGATTTCTGAACCAACAGATTTTTAAATTATAGACATAGATCTTCAAATATGATGTAGAACAATAAAAAGTTTCAGTTTGGGTTTGAAAGAAACAATGGTGGGGTGATGATCCATTTAGTGACCCAATTATTAGAATTCACGAGAAAAATTGCAATTACACCATCAGCACCAATGAAGTTTATGCTCAAAAATAAGTGCATCGAGTGTATTTTTATTTATGCTAAATTTATTTTTATACCTTAAAAACAATAACTCAACAAAGTAGGAGAAGTTAGAATAATTTTTGAGGCCAAATTAACGTTCTACAGCAGTTAGACTTTTCAGTTTGCCTGAATCACTTTGCTAACCTGAACCTGTTTTGAAGATCTGAAAAATAATACTTACTCGAAAGAGAAATTATGAAAAATTTGCAAGTAATTAAATAGACCATCTGCACCAACCGTTTTTGAATTTAATGATATGATTCGCAATAACTGAGTTTAAAGGGCGAAATTTCCAACTTAATTTCTGAAGAAAGAATACCGAAGTCGAATCCCTTTTAGAGATCTGACATATTTGGTTTAGACAAAATCAAGATTTTGAAAAATTCAACGATTTTGAAGCTGCATTGCGCGGTGACATTGTTGGTTCCTACTTGAGGACCCGATTCATGCTTACTGGACCAAAACGATAATTTAATAAATATTGATTTACAAATATTTGCACTTTCTAGAATTTTAAGGGAGTTTCTGAATTTGTCCAGACTTTCAGCAACATCTTAATTAGTTTATATCCCGATTTGTACCTCCATTTCTCAAGGAACAGAACAGAAGTTATAAAATTGTTTATGATATGAAAAACAGTTCTCTCCAGAGCTTTCTTGAACAACAAACCACCTCCATGAACCCTTCCAGAGGCACAAGAGACAATTCCACCTAAATTACTGCCCAATTAGAACCTCCCTTATTCCCCCCTTTCGGCAGAATAATTTACGTGTAATTCCTTTATTTGCAAAGCATTTCTTAACTAGGGCATGTACACACCCTTCCAGTTTCAGCCAATAATCCTGGAAGTGCGTTGACAAATTAGGAATTATTCATCACGAATTTAGAGGACATTTTGGAGGTTTGAGTAAAGATTTATGATAAAAGATCAAAGTTGAGAGCTCAAATCTAAGCTCCGGCGGGTCGTTAATAAAGATTTGTTTCAGAAAAAAATATGAACCCTCAAGTTAGATTTATAAAAAGTAATTGGAAAACTTTATCAAGTCGAGATTATTGAGAAAACTTATTTAAGAACGTTTTTGTGCATGGGAGACTTATCGTTCTACAAGGACGTTTTTAGCTGTAGGTTGGAACAATATTAGTTTTTCGTATAAGTGAAATCTAAATAGTCCATCTTCTATTGTTAAAGGAAAAATTTCGGCCATGGGAATTAATGAAAGGTTTCAATACGATTCACATTCACCATTTTTTGTCCAAGAACTAGTTGGGTGCAAGCAATGGAGCATTATACGGCGCAACTCGAAATTGACCCCCGCCCTTCACCACCTCTCCCCTGTTAATTTTTTAACGAGCTATTATTTTTAACAAATTCAAACGCACAATCAAATAGGACAAAAAATATAATATTTTGTCATTTGTATATTTTTTTTAATGTTGCCTACGTCACCGGTAGCACAAAATGCCCAATTTTTTCAACTTTCAACATGGGTCAAGTGACGTCTCAAATTAAAGGTCCGTCAAAGCTACGTTCGATAGTATATTGCGATTCAAAACCTATCGACTCATTTTTGACCAAAAAAGCTATAAATTGGGTAAAAAATCCGATACAAACTGAGTTAAAAATACGCTAATAATGAAAAGTAAAGTACGTTAACAATGAAAAAATTAGTTTGTTGATAGGAAATTAGTTTGTTTTCGACTATTTACCGCCTTTAGTTAAAAAAAAAATGAAAAGAGACTTAAAAGCAAATAAGTATTGTTTGTGAGCACAAAATCGAACACAAACCAAGTTCCTATCAACAAATTGTTTTCATTGTTTATGTACCATTTAACTGAATTTGCACTGCACTTTTTGCTAAATTTATACCTATTTTTCTCAATAACTAATCAATAAATTGCAAATTCCAATACATCATTGAATACAGTGTTGAAGGGCCTTTAATTTATTGTGCGACTGGGCCCATGTTTCAGTTTCAAAGAATGGATCATCTTGTGCTACTGATGAAGTGAGCAACATTTCAAAAAATGGAAAAACGTCAAAAGATAATATTTTTTATTCTACTTAATGCTGCTTTTAATTTAAAAAAAAATAGCAGTTAGTTAAGTTAGCAGAGGAGACGTGCGATTTAGAGCTTGACGGTAGATAAAGCTCCTTTTAAAGCGTTAGAACGTACTTGAAAAGTTCTCGCAAACCTGAAATTACTTAAGCCAAGTTACCAAACGTAGCTTTCAGGCTTCACTAACTTCTAATTGAGACCGTTACTTAAATCCTTTAGCAGATAGTATTTGCAGTACCTCGATATACTCCAATTAACTTAACTCAGTTAAAGTTTCTAGTAAAGAAAATTTTCAATGGAAACTCCATTTTGTAGCTTAAAGCTAAAATTCTAATTTATCATCGTGCACTTTTAAGATTCTTTTTGCTGCAAATTGAAACATTAAGTTTTTTGATAAACATCCATCTCCTACCGCATTTTAAGATAATTAATTCTTTATTGTGTTTACTTTTCTAATCATGAACATTAATCACAAGTAAGGACAAACACAAATGAAAAAAAGGGAAATTTCAGTTTTAAAAGCAATGTTAAAAAAATGACGTTTAAAGCTATTTAAACTACCTTTAGATATGCTTAACTAACACTTAACGTTGACTAGTCCTGCGACTCACTAATTTCGTTTTTCTAGGGGGTAAAATGACGTATTTTGAAAAACATAAACATTTAAATTAAGATATAAACCTTGAAGATGTTGCAAACTAGCTGTACTTACTAAGAATCAATCAAGAGTTAAACGTGAATGAGTATGTATTGAATCCTCAAGTTGAAACTAGAAAAGCAATATTTCACGTAATTGAGGATGTTACTCGAGCTACGCTTAACTACCGGTCTGCATGACCATGACCTAGATATTCGATCCTCAAATTTACTGGAAAATTTGGAAATCTCATAATTAACTAAAGGGAAATTCTTGTTTAGTGTGTCAAAAAATGACTTATAAGCCGTTTCTAGTTCAGCCATCCTCAGACTTAATTGACAGCGAAAAGAGACTAGTCGTTCATCCCCCAAATTGCTAGGGCAAAATTTAATATACACTAAGGCATCGAAATATTTCCTTTCAAAGCTACTTACTCTACTTAAGATAGGCTTAACTAACGGTTCCTTGCAGAGGCGGAAGGGATTTTAGTTGAGTCAGTAGATATATTGTATTTGGGTTTAATATAGTTATTGAGTGATAGGGATTTCGATCACCAGTCTGAACCGATTTTACTGTTATCCATATTGGCTCTAAAGGGATTTTGTATATTTCCTGATTCTTAGCGAATAGCTATGAATGTAAGGGCCAATAAATCTCCTTTAAAATTAAACCGCCGTATTTACCAGGAATAAAGTAGAAAGTCCAGAATTTAAAAGGCAGATTTTTGCTCCTTAAAACTAATGAATACCAGTGGCGCGACTCGATCTAAAAAGTGATTTTTTTTTAAGTTTCAACAAATCAGTTTTTTGTCGTTTATGAAGCTCGTAAAATTCTAAAAATTCTATGAATTTTTCATGGAATTGAGTAGTGGAACCGAAAGTCAATAGTTTTTTAAAGAATTTTATAGTAGCGAGAAATAACTACATGAATAACATAGGGCGAAACAATACAAGAAAGCCATTAAAAATAAAGGGAGAACCAATAGAAATGAAAAAACAATTCAACAATTAAATCTGTCCGGAAGAATACATGTAAACGATGGAGAAAGGGCGTACCATTGGTTAGGGTCTTGGCTAAATGAAACTTAGCAACATTCCATTTCTGAACGATCCTTTACACTTCTTACAGTTAAATTTACCCAATAGCTAACTTAAAGTAACGCGAGAGTCCCCTGAAAAGTGCGAATTCAATTTTTAAGGTATTAATGAGGACTTTGCCGACTCTGAAGCCAAGTTAAGACTCCTGAAAAAGGGGCATTCTCTGAGAGTAAAGAGGTCCATCCAGAGCTTCGCTGCAATAATGAAAGAGCGTTCAGAAATCTGGATTTAAACTTCGAGACCTGAAGAAAAACATCTCGGTCTCTGGATTTAATTCTGGATAAGAAAATCCTCCTTAAGGTTCGATGATGGCTAAGCTCACTTTTAATCAGTTCGAAATAATTTCGAGGAGCGAATTAATCGTCAATTCCCAAATACCGTTTCCAAACTTTTCGACGTTGATGTGATAACCTTTGTCGAAAGCTCCCTGGAGACTCTGATCCTAATAGTCTCTATTTATACAGAGTGTCTTAGTAACGTTGTTAGAAGGCGTTTCTCCGTTGGAACCAGCCAGCTCTACACAGCCAAAAATCGTATGTGGCATTTAAAACAAGTTTCGGAATAAAGAGACCTATTAATCATTTAATCGCTTCAATGTGTGAAATTTAAAAATTCAAAAATATACAGGGTGATCCAATTGAAATAAGAGAGATGACATTGACTTCGGGTGAGGGCGGTAGTAGTAAAAAAAAGTCAAGTCCCACTACATAGTGCGTTCCATTGAACCGAACAATTTGTCCCCAGAACATTTTCGAGTATCTCTAACTTTAATTGAGATATTGCCTCGTAAAATAACTACCGAGACACCCTGTTGGTTGTTCCATACCCTCTCTTTTTTTAAGGGCTGGAATTCGAATTATCTCTTAAACAGACATTGCGTACAGGTTTGATATTTGCAATAAAGCGGAAATCGACGTAATCTGGCAGTTAAAAGGGGGGGATATTTAATATGTCCTAAAACGCCGAGAAGGATTATAAATGGAAATATTAAAATTCCGCAAATATTCCGAAAAAAAAATCCTTAAGGCTCGAATTACTTTCAAACTTAAACAACTTCAAGCTTGGCTAGATTTATAGGTCAGATATGGGCACGTGTCAACAAACAACTCCCATAATATTTAATTACGGAAGTCAAGCTCTAAGAGGAAAAATTAATTACATAGAGATAAAGACACGTTAACGGTTCTTTGAGGAGCTCAAGAGGGGAGTTCAAACCCTTAAAAGCTGTTCGATGTGGAAAATTCAGATTGTGTTTTCTATACAAAGACAATTAGAGATTTAGGGCTGCCTGAGATATTTATTAACCCGGGATAATGGGATTAACCTGGCAAATTTGCCTGTATTGCGTCAAAGGAGCCTAAAGGTCACAAACGTATTACCTAAAGGCTTTTATTGGGTGTGTCCGTAACGATTGACCCAATAGATGAACGGATAAGATTTCATGGGGGATTGTTCCCAGAAAAAAAAACTTTTTTTTTCGCTAGTGATAATGGATAAATTGATATTGTAATTACTTAATTATATTAATTCGCCCAACGATAATGCTATAGAACAACCGTTAAACCGCAAAAGCATTTGTAATATATCAATTGTTGTTATTCCTAGTTGTAAAACACGTCTAACATGAGTGTATGAAAATAACGAAAATGGATTTATAAGTTTTTTTGCTCTGGATAACATCATCCAGGGCTTCACTGAAATAAACAACATTTTCTCAGAACAGCCACGATTTTTTAGTTGCTGTTTAATACACTGTGTTAGCTACACACTTAATTCCTTAAAAAATTATGACTTACTCCCCATTAAGCTACGACACTGATTTCACTGCGATAGGAAGTTAGGAATGCAGTAAATAAATACGCTTAACGTTCAACAGGGTGGTGAGGTATGGGGCCCTAAAAGGGGTAAGTACAGACTTCAGTAAAACGTTTTTGCCAGCAGTCATTAATTTAACACATAAAATTCTCCTTTCTCACGAGGTTACGCCACTGATTTTGCTACACCTAGAAGATTTCAAAGTCCTCTATAAATACAAATGAAATGAAGTAGTGTGGTACTCATTTAGAAATAAATATGGGAATTTCGTAACTAGCTACCCCACTGGCTTTGCTGTAATTAAAAGCGTCACGTTTATTTTGCAAACAGAAGCGTTAAGCAGATTCGTTGCATAAACAGAGTCGTACCAGGTATCCGTAGCAGATCGAGAAGAGCAACTGTTTTCTCTGATCTTCCTTCTCCTTCTGTTTCACTGGCTGCAACACGTGGATATGAGAGGGGAATATTTTCGTACCTGACCAAAAAAATGGTCTGGATAGCAGATACAGTTTGCAAGGTATTTAATTTTATCTAAGCCTAAATATACACTCCAAATGTCCGACGAAAAGGATAAAATGGCACATAACTTCATATTTTATGTCCTTTTCCATTAAAATCGCTTTTAGGTAAATTTTACATTGTTTACATTTCGCACGTGGATCGAAAAGTTCTGTTTGAACAAACACGTAAATCATGAATTTCAATTACGTACTAAAAGTCCGGCGTTTTTTTTCAAGTTTCAAACATATGTTTAGCTTTATACAGAGCCTTTTCGCAGCCTTCAAAACGGTTAAAATTATTAAACCGCAAAATCATAGCATTATTCGAAACCAAGGGCCCTGTATGTAGGGTGAAATCCAGTCTTTCTGATTGTATTTTAGGCAAATTAGTTGCGAAAAGACAAAAAAACAACTTTCGTTTCGCAAGAACGAACCTGAAAAGGAGATTTATAGTGGCCACATCCAAAAGGGCTAAATTACCGACCGGGATAATGGAGTTCCTGCCTCAAGGGACGCGAAAGGGAATCATACAAAATTAAAGATTAATATGGCAGTTTTTCTCCCGAAATACGGTCTATTTGAATTCGGATTTAATTTGGATTCAGGCATTGCATGTTTCCAAACGAAAAAATGAGAAATTAAATGAGGTGTGTGAGGAACGCTGAAAACAAATCTCAAAAATATGGACAAAGGCCTTAATCATAAAGCTTTGCTTAGCACATAATGATTAAAGCAAAAGTCCTTTCAGTGAACGTGTTTTTCCATCCAGAGGACCAGACCTAAAAATAACGAATATCTGGATTCTGATATCAACATATTTCAATCCCACTCATGTCTATGCCCTTCAAATATGCCGCAAACAGCATTGCTCTGGGGACTGAAAAATGTGCCGGTAGTTGAATATTCTCATTTCGAATGAGATTTGGAAACGATCCGAGGAATATTAATGCCTAAAAGGGGGCTTTATTACGCGAAACTTGCAGCGTATACTAAAGACTATGAAAGCTCAATGTAACTCGAATATGCCGCATTGAAGCCCAATAAGGAATGTGGTACGCCAATGACGCCCCCTGTGCGGGCCCAAGCGCACGAATTTTTTTGCACCGAAGCCCCACGACTGCCACTGAGAAAATCAGAAGCTCGTCAATGTTCTTATAGAAGATATCAATGGAAACTATCTTCCTGATAAATTTGACTGCACTTTGATCTAGAGGGTCTTAGGGCCAAATTATGTGCAAGAGCTGATTTTAAGAGATCGGCGAGAAATTCGCTGTTGGCCGTTCCATGGGGAAAAAGCGACAGAGAGGAAACGGGAAGAGGTAGATTGGGAATTTCCTAGATCTGATTTCGTATCGTGTTCATTCCAGCCCAGGTCGGCTTAGAAGATTCAGAAGAGTAACGATGCCTTGAATTACTAGGGTGTTCCAACCCACATCTTCGGTTGTATTCATACGTTAAACTGACCGTATATACAATAATAAGCCGCTGAAGTATTAACGATTATTAATGGACAGAAGTCAAGGTGTTTTCATATTTTTAAGCTCCCAGACGTAGGTATAAAAGCAATTACATTTCAACTTTTCAGAATTAATTTACCGTCGTACAAGTATTCTAATTAGTGTAATAATCGTTACTTTGTGTAGTTACAATTTTTCATTAAAGTACCCCCAAAAATTAGTTCGAAACAGGAAGAAAAAACCATATTGAGTGCTAATTATAACTTGATTACAACACGGAGAAAAACATAAAAATCCCATTAACCCGAAACCAAGCGTGCAATTCCCATTTACTATTGGGATTCGGGATTATCCTCGATACCACTAATCTACTAAAATAAGAGACTACCAAGAGGGAATTTTAAATCGATTTTGCATAAAAATGGCGATCACGTATCTCGGGAATTAGAAGAGATAACCCACCTGCGTAAGGTGTATTTTCGATTCAAAATTAAGATTAATTAAGTGAAGATCAGAGAAACTCCTAATATTGTTATATTATGTTCAATGAAATCACCTAATACCGGGTCACAGGAGGTGTAAAACTCAATGGTAATTTTTGCAAATGCGGTAGAAAATGCGTTTGGATAAAATATCCGAACAATGATTTAATGGAATTTATACATAAATGGTGGAAAGATATTGTGTAGCGTAACTTTTCGTGATATTGTAGCTGGAAAGTGGGAATATGAATAGGCATAACGACGAATATCTAAAGCCGCCGCTAAAATCACTCTTTAGAATTTGGCTTAAAAACTTCATGAAATTTCAGCTGGCTGGTACGCCACTGCTAACTTTAATTTTGTTCAAATTGCTGTGTACGTCGAAAACATACACATCTCGATGCGGTTCACACATCTGAATCTAACGTGGAAAATTAGTTTCCCTGTTTTTCATTCCGCCACTGACATCTTTAATTTTGTTTGGGACTAAAATTTTGCCGAACTCCTCATAAATGTCTTAGCATCAGTGCGATTTACATATATACTGCAATCCAGAGGCGTCGCTAAGGGAACTGCAATAGTAGCAAATTGCAGCTTAGCTAATTTCCCGGTTTTTTTATGACTTTTATTTCACAAGACACTGTGAGTTTGATTTTGAAATCATGAGTATTGATCATGAATATGATAATGAAATATTGGCCGCATCAAAATTGTTAAGTTCGCAATGAGATTTCATCATAAGAGTCGAAGACCGTGTCTAAAGGGGTCACGAATCTGGTAAATTACCCTTTTACCGTTTTTATGAGCTTCCAGGTTTTTAACGGAATTTAAATTTTTTGACACGCCACTGGGGAATAAATTTTGAAACACTAATTCTATCTAAACGCGTTTTACAAAATCGTTAAATCTATAAATTCTAAATGAAATTTAAATATATTCTAATGCAGGGTCGTTTTTGAAGGCGCTTATAGAAAATGGGACTTTAGGCCTGTTTGAGAATAATTAGGTTTTTCCCACAAACGACTTCTAAGCTAGTAATTTGCAGAATATTTAAAAAATATCATAATCTAAATGCTCCTTAAATATTGGAATCCACGAGCTTTCCTGAGGGTTATTTAAACTTGAATATCACTATTCTTCCTAGTCTCTAGATTTTTACCGAAATTTTTTCATACGCCACTGGGAACATCATTGTAATGCTCAAAAACTGTTGAACACTTCATAAATCGTGTAGTCTAAATGTGACTTCAATATCATAATCCATCGGGATGTCACTCAAGGTGATCCTAAAGTGTAAGATTATTTTTTCTATTTATTTTTCTGGTATTGAGCGCTGGATACGCCACTGAGGGCATCAATTTTAAAATGAAAGTTTAGAAACTTACTTGTTGCATTCTTTTCTTTGGTTTCTCTTAATGTTTCTTCATTTTATGTTTGACGCTGCCTTCTACTTGTATCCTTCATCGCTTTGGTTATTGTCCAGCCATTTGATGTGATCTCTGCTCTATCTAATTATCCTATATATCGCTCTACCCTTGATAGCCGAAATTCTGGAAACTGAATATCTAGAATATCCTCTTTTCTTAATGAGCCTGTATTGACAGTCGTTCAGATTTTCGTTTTTCAATGAAATCCTTCCTTCGCGTGGCGCTTGTTATCGCTGATGATCAGTGACCTCCTAAGCAAAAGTCTCTTCACATCTCTTTATCTGCAGTCCAAATCCGAAAATATCATAAATAAATATCTTCGCTCAGTATTCTGCCCCCTTTTTTGGGACATCGAAAAAGCATTTGAAGGGAGATTGATCCTTCACGAAAGTGGTCAAACTATAAACGCATGAAAATCGAAACATTTACTGCGTTAATGTCCGTTAGTATTATATGACCGTCCGAGATGTGTCCGATGCAGGGTTTGAAGGGCTCGATAACTTGTAAATGTCGGCTCCAGATAAAGGGAGAACACTCATTAAAAGGGCATAAAGCTCCACTGACATAAAGTGTTCGTCCGGATGATTCATTTCAACGTGTTCTTGAACTTTTAATGTTGCGAGATTTAAGAAATACAACTCATTCAATACTTTTTTTCGAAATATCTATGTCGCGAGTGCCCCACTGGACACGAGCGTTCGCCCGCCATTGTTTATTGCTGTGCCGGAATTATCCGAAAGAAAACGGAAATTTCCGGCAAGGGGCGGAGAGATCCGAGCGGTGAAGCCACGCCTCCTGTAGCCTTCGGTATTTCAACGCGCATGAAAAGACAATGTCAAACCTTCAACTTCACGCATGCGCAGGAGCTATTTCAATTTTTTTTTTGCCTCAGGGATGTTCCTGTAACATCCTCTGCTCGATTTTCTTCCCGTTTCGTAGGAAGTGGTGGCAGACAAATATTGTCTAAATGCCCACCATTCTTCAGAAAAGGTCAGATTACGCGGTCAAAGAGGAGAGGACAAATTATTTGTTTAAACTGACGCCTTTGTTTGGCCTGGCATAATTGAATTATGATCGAGTGTAATTACATCAGGATCTCTCGACAATAAAGTTGAAGCTCTTGTACCGCCTCGTTGTTTACGTTGCATTAATAATTCCGACTTGGATCGATTTCTTTCAGAGGATTTTCAAGAACTTTATACCATTCAATTTCAGTTCCATTAGTGAAAAATCATATTTTATGGGACGCTGTCTAAGAATGCCCTATTGGCCAATTGCATCGACTAGGATTATTTTGCAATCAACACAATAAAACAATCCTAGAAAGAGCTTGCCCTTACAAAAATTTGCCTTTTGCGTTTACTGAATTTCTTCCGTTTTTACCATTAAAAAACCCCCGGTACCATCCATTTTCTGAAAAAATCATATCAGCAGGTGGCGTTTTACAAGATTAACAATTTCACCAACTCACTTTAATGGAAACAGTAGAACTCGAAAATGATCAAAAATTGATAGTTTGGATTTTTTTTGCTATTAAATAGTTTCAGCTACGCCACTGCGGTTTTCATAACTTCGTATTTTTTTGATTTTCCATGAGCATTTCATATTAGCCAGTGGTGTTTCACGACAAGGGTAATTATACGACCAGTGTAATAGGATCTTCGCTTTTAAAAAAAAATGGCTTTTTTAATTTGCTCACTCCCAAATGAAATAGGCCTCGCCAATTTGGGTTGCCATTAAAATACCTTACAATAGTGTGCGCTCCCTGGGAATTTCATATTAACATGTGATATTTCACACGTGTGGCAATTTCATGAATATTGCCAAGCAACCCTAACACAGACAATAGAAACTTGAAGCTATTAGAAACTGCTATTTTGAGAAGTTTTCGCTCTTAAATGGGCCAATTTCCTTCGGCTGTCATCATTGGAAAAATCACATTTCATTGCTCAAATTATGATAATTATATTTCGACCCACTGGCGTACACTTCACGCAAGTGGAAATTTTCGGACATTGCTAAGTGGCCCTAGAAAAACTGAAGTTTGCGAACAGATTTTTTGGGAATTTTATCACCCCTAAATGGGTTTACCTGCACCACTGTTTCACATCAAAGGTGATTGTATGAATATCCCGAAATATTCCTAATAGGAACTAGGTTTTCACAAATATTGACTTTTTTCAATTCATATTATTACCATATGGAATAGGCTACGCCAATGTGGTTTAAATCATTGAAGAGACCATACGACGCTGTACGTTCTCTCAGAATTTCATGCTAATCGGTGATGTTTCAGATGAGCCTCAGTTCCTTTAACATTGGTAAAAACTGAAGTTTGCATGATTTGATTTAATTACTTTTAAATGGATTCATCTACGCTACAGCGATTTAAATAATTGAAAAACGTATTTCATTGCACGGTCTCTAAGAATTTCACATTGACCAGTGTAAAAGTATGCAACTTTAGTGCAAAATTGACATTTTTAGAGTCGAGTCCGATTTTAACATATGGGAAAGGCAACTTAGAAAAGATTACAAAAAGCTAAAATTCAAAAAATTGTACACACCCAAATAGATCTTCTACACCAATGAATTTTAGGCTCAATAGTTAAACACACTATGCGCATCAACAGTAAAATTTGCAGCTCCATTGAAGAACCACCATTGATGCAGTATCACCTTATTTCTGAACCAGAGAAACCAGGTTAACAAGAGTTTTTAAACGAGAGGGAAAAATTTATGCATACCCAAATTGACCTTCTGCGCTACTGAATATCATGCTCAACAACTGCTCCAGTCACGTCTATAAAAAGAGCGATTTTCAAATTGTTTAAAAAATAAACAGTGGCGTAGTGGAAGCCTTTTGGAAAATTCTTGTAAACGAAACTCTGGTGAAAAATTCGGGGTTGTAAGTGTGTAATTCTTACAACATGCCGAACATTGAAGTAGCTCCGTCTACAGTCATGGCGTCTTTAAAGTAATTTGTAAGGTATTTTATAGTAATTCCCGCATACTTAAATTTTACAAAATAATTAACATTCTTTGGATTTGTTGGTAATTTTCGTTCTTTCGTCTCACTTTTCTGAAACTATTAGGTCTAACTTAAGTTAACCTGAGTTAAACGAAATAGAACCTCTTTTCTGCCATTTGGAACTAAAATAATTAGTTTTCAAACGGTATTATTTAAATATACAGAGCTGTTTGACCTTAGACTGGTTTTAGAAGAGGAAAAAATCACCATCCGTACTACTGCGTGTTCGTTAAAAACGAGATTTTTTATAAAAAAAAGTAAAATCACAATTTTTAATGGACGCCATTTATGCGATACCATTATACCCAGTTTCCCTCGTTAACGGCCTATAATTACGAAATTGTTCGTAAATGTAATGAAAATTTATTATTTTCTTCCAATATTATTATTAAGCTGTGACTTGTTAGCCAACAAGTGAAATTTTTCTCAACGAGTGACGTGACAAGTAATTTAACAAATTATGTTTCTGTCAACTGTAATTATCTTGACGGCTGTAGCAGTGAACTGTCTTGTCAACACTGACATAAGACACACGCATTGATCTGACAGGTGTCTTGTACAGATACATTTGATAGACCCAAAAAATTACCAAAAGAACATAGCAGCTAACAATACCGGCAATATAGGGACGATCGCAATAGTCGGGCGGTTAAAACCGGTTTAAAAATTTTTTATCTTTTACTCAAGAAAACTTCTTTTGATGATTTCACACAACCTTAATGCAACGAGTAATTTCAATAAAATATCCATTTTTGGATTGTTGTTTAATTACGACAGACCTACAGACTTTTTCGTTTCGATCAGCATAAAAGCACCTGATTAATTGGGTCTTTTGTTTGGCCTAAAATGTGGTCAACTTGTTTACTCATTCCTGGCTTATTTTAGAAACTTTCTGAACTTTATCAAAAATACTTTGAACTCTCTCGAAGTTCAGTGGTGGGTCTGCGGGTAAGCGGGCCCGGGTTCAAAGCGAATTCACGTGGGCCTGGGCCTGTTTACACAGCTCAAGATGCGCTCACTACATTGGCGTATCAAAATGTTTAGCAATTTTCCAAATTTATTCTTCCTCTTTGTTTTACTCGTCGTTTGCATACCATTCTTTCCTCTGGAATTAAATTCCAAATATAAATACAGTGGAGAAAAAATTAAAATAAAATTTCGATTAATGCGGACCAAAAAATGCTTTTTTGCAGCTTGTTTTCAATTTACCTCTAGTGCTAAAACGATAGGCTTAACAGATGGTTAATTAAAATTGTGCTGGTAATCAAAACGTTTTGATGCCTTGTTATATAATAGTATAGTTAGAGTCGTAACTATTATTCGTAACTGCTCATAATCAAAATGTTCCACAGGCCTACCGACAGACGTATCATGGTTATAGAACTAAAATGCGCATATCACATTAGTAAATGGTTCATAATGAGAATGTGATGTCCAACCCTCATTGGTCGGCCGGCGATTAGTTGGCTTAATAAACATCGAGACCGAACGCACGATGGCCACCGCGCAGCCCCGACTTCACACTTTTGGATTTTTACGTTTGAACTTAATCTATCAATTCCAGGAAGGATTTTTTTCGGAAACCTTGAAAGAATCCTGATGTTCCAAGTTCATCAATAAAACAGCTAGCAGGTAGGGAAATATAAACAACATATCAAAAGGAGTAAACACGTCTGCTAACGTTTTTTATAGCTCAGCAATGATGGTAAAGCTATGTTTTCTTGAAGTCTGTGATTAATCAAGGCGCTGATCCGTATCAGGGCATTGATTTTGTCCATGCAAACATTCTGGAGCACCTAACCAGAAACCTGTTAATAACAAACAAAAGGTTTAATTAGACTGAATAGGCACTTAAATTAGACTAACGAGACGACCAACAGACACGCAGCACTCAACGAAAACTTTTCCGGTGAAAATTGAATTCTGTACGTCTATATTCTAACTGGCGTCACATAATTTTTTTAATTATGAAAAACTTTTAGAGATCAATATACAACGTGCATTGGCTTTACAACCCCCCCCCCCTCCCCCCCTTCCTGCCTAAAAACTATAATAGAATTTTTTTTCGTAAAAATTACAATTTTCCACCAGAAAAAATATGATCAAATTTTACAATTTTTTGGCGTTTGTGACAATTGTTTGCAACTTCCGGTTGGTGTGGAAACCGGAAATTCCCCAACTTCACGACTTTAAGTATAAATTTCAATATCACCGAAAATGGCAGCAAAAACGGCTTGTTGAAATTCTCAATATGTTGCTATATTTTTTAATGTTCGTGCCTCAGAAGGCCCATTCGCTTTGCTTCTCTTTTTTATTGGAAATCGAATTGGTACGCGAAAAATGAGCTAATAGAATATTTTCCAGAACCGTTTAGCCAACAATACCGCATCCAGATATCAATTGATACATGATCGTAAAGTAAATTGTTTGTTGCGTATTTTCAATATATAAAAATACCTGGTAGCTTATATTTAAAATACATTAAAGTCACTGCAGATTAAACTGGAACTCGTAAATGAGTATTAGAGGTCTTTTCGGATTGAAATAATTACGAGGGAAAAAAAATAAGAAGCTTATGTATCCAGTCGATTAATTTGCCCCTTTGGAGTTTGTTCAGAAATCGTCAAAGACTTTTAAGAACAAACAATTCCAGTAAAAAAGGCAAATTTCGCTTGTTTTAGGAACAGGGAATGTGCCTTGAGGTAAGAGACGTGAATTGCCCTAAACTGGGAAATTTTATTTCAACTAAGAGGGTTTGTTAACCCCTACTGCAGTGATACAAATCTCCCAACATTTATCCTTTTATTAAAGTGGTTTTTCATTTCACGTTTAATAAACAACGACTGCGTTAAAAACGATTAATCTTTGGTTCTCACATGTTATACAGGTTTGATCCAAATAGCCATTGAATTTTAATATAAAATCCAATTTAATCTGGATATAGGAAACGTATGTAGCACAACGGATTTATATTGAAGAGTTGATTCCTATTACGTAAACAACGAAAGAGGAATTTTAACAACTTAAAAAAATTCTTATCTAGCAAACTCTATTATACAAAGCTTTACTTGGGCGCTGGATGTTCCCAGAACTTTCAGGTATTGATACAGGAAAACTGCTGGAAATCATTCCTTTAATTGAGAGTGTGTGAATATCTAAAAATGCACAGAGTGTTCCACCAAAAAACTCAAATTATAAAAACTGCTAGAAATTATCGCCTTGGTTCACAGTTTATGAAAATCAAAAGAAACATAATGCAGCATGTTCAATTAAAAAATTGAAATTCTAAAGATTACTGGAAACTAACTTTTTTATTTGCAGTTTGTAAACATAAAAAAAGTATACCGAGCGTTCCATTAAAAAAAAAGTTAAACTTTGAGAATTTTTTTAAATTCATGGCGAGTTCGGTAAAAAAAAACTCTGAATCTTTAAAACAGTTAGAGACAGGTATAGGGACACTTACATATAGTAGATATGATTCCGTTTATTTGGGAAACAGTTCTTGCTCTTTTAGATCTTATTATATACAGGGCGTGCCAGTTAAACCAGTCTTCCTAAAATATTTTCGATGCAAGAGATTTTCCCAGAAAATCCCGCGACAGGCCGATTTTGCCTTCAAAGGGGACGTCTGTAAACGCAAAGTCATGAATGTCGATTCATCCCCTGTAAGGGGGTGACAACTCCTTCCGAGAATCTCACATGGCATGAGATTCAAGTGGCACATCACTCTGAAGGCATTACAGTTTTCTTTACGAACGTGGTAAGACATTTTTGTTCTGTGTGAAAAGTAACGCAAAAATCGTGCTGAAAGTGTCGGCGAAATAAAGCGAAAAAAGTTTTGAAACAATTTTTAATTGCGCATTTAAATATTCCAATTGCGGCCTATTTACTTCTGTGGAGTAATAAAATGTTCATTCGACATTTTTCCGGACATTTTGTAGCATTTCAAGGATTATTTCATCACATGCTACCACTACTTGATGGCGAAGATCTTTTAAATAAATGGGTTTCGTTTCGTAAATAATATTTTTTAAATGACCCCGTAAGAAATAGCAATGGTGTTAAATCTGGCGATCTTGGAGGCCATTCAATTAAACTTCTTCTACCAATCCAATGTTCCGGAAAATATTAATTTAAAAACTAACTTATTGTAGCTGCATAGTGTGGCGGAGCGGCATCCTGTTGAAAAAACACATCGTTCTCTAAGATCTGATCGTAGTTTTTAACAATATCTACCATGTAGATGAAGTTCTGAAGTAAGTTCGAGCGAGATTCACGCTGTCACGTTATGGAGTAAGAAAAACGGACCAACAAATCCCCAAATCACAAGTGAAACGTGCAACTTTTCTGGATACTGTGAACGCTCTTATAATTCTATGATTGAAACCTCTCCAACATCTCCAGTTAGGTCTGTTGATGTAACCATTAAAAAAGAATATGCATTCGTCAGAATACCATGTAGAATATGAAAAATTAGGATTGTTCAAACTTGTTTCGGCCATTTCACAAAATCGTTTTCGGCGATCTGGATCATCTTCATTGAGCTCTTGCACGACACGACTCTTACAAGGACGAAATCGATATTTTTTCAGGGTCCTCTGAAGGCTACGGTGTGAAGTTCCTGAGGTCTCATCTAATTTTCCAATGCTTGAAGTAGGCTGCATTCGATGTGTCCCAATAGTGCAACCTGTGCAGCTTCATTAATAACACTGTGTCGCCTTTCATGTTTTTTTGTTAGCAACAGATCCAGTTTCCGTAAATTTACATATTAAATTTATCACGTGGGAATGGCTGAGATCCTTACCGGGATGCTTTTCATTGAAAATTCATGCAGTGGCTCGGGCGATTCCGTTGTTTTTAAAATGGATAGTGACAATTTCCATTCTTTCTACAGTGCTGTAAACCATGATTTGGATCGTTTGCTTCGAAATAGTTGATAATGACAAATCAACAAAATTCACCATCGGCACCATTCTGCTTAGTGTAAAATCCTAGAATCCTCATCAAGTCCTCGGGGATAAACATCCTTTTTGGCGATTTCGTTCTCCGGTGTGTTTATTATTATTATTATTTTATTTTTTCACGCAGAACAAAAAAAAGTCGCCACATGTATGAAGAAAATTGAAATGTCTCGAAAAGATGTCCCATTTGAAAGCGGAATCGACCTCTATCGGGGGCTTCTGGAGAAACCTTTTGCACGGAAAACATTTTACGTAGACCGTTTTAATTGGGACAGTCTGTATATAGGTATTTTTAAATAATGATCCTATCTTTATATATTACAACGAAATGTAGCAAATTGCTTTATTTCTTCATTTTCCGGGTGCACAGCAACCATATGGAGCGATATGTCATTGTCTGCATATCTTAAAATTCTCCCCGCATTATCTGCATAGAACATACATCCATCTCAAGCCTTGATGCTTGATTTTAGAATCTAAAAAGGGAATTTCGTTCCGCTTTCGCAAGTTTCATTAGCATAGACACACACGCTGCAATAATGTAATAAAGGCTGAAAACTGGCTCTAAGATCTCATTACAAAAGCTTAAAGGGTTGATTGAATAGCATCAAAATTATCTGGTAATTGGCCGAGGGAAAGAGGAAAAAACATGTCCCGTGTGTCCTCCAAGTGTTTCACTACACTTCGAGGGGTGATAGTACATTAAAAACTAGTGCGGTTTCCCATATAAACTATATTTCAATGGTCCTTCATTGGGAAGATATGGGGTGTTAAAGTTGTATTAAAAACTTGTGTTTTTATTGATATCTTCAAAACCGCATGAGATATATAAATGAAATTTGGCATGCTGTGCAAAAAGATCATTTTCAGTTTCACCAGTGGTGTGTGGACGGACACGCCTCAGCCCAGTTTCAAAGAAAAAAATGTTCCGCCACTGGTTTTAAAAAAATAAAAATTATTTTTTTAAATCTCGTTGCATTTAGGAGGAAAATGCTCGCTCGACCCTTTTTCGTCAGAAGCACCTTTTGTCAGAATAAAACGTTAAAAGTGGAGAGGAGTTGCTTGCAAGAGCGACGCCCGCCTGCTCACGAATGCAAAACACACCCGGACTATTTCAACATATGAGAGCATCGATGAACAGGCGAGCTCAATTATGTCTTGACAAAAATGACCTCCAATTTGAACAATTTCTGTAATTTTACCGCAAATAAATAATACTTGGAACACATTCAATATTATTAAAACCATTTAAAGACTATCGTGCATGTAGACTGATTTTAATTTTTTACTTGCAAACGATACGGGGGATAAAAAAGATTCAGGTGATCACTTTTCTTCTATGTGAAATTGTTCTTTTTTTTTTTTTAACTTCGGAACTATTTTTATTTTGCGAAAAACCTGTGGCATGCCAATTTTTTCTTTTAAAATGTTCGGAGACTTGCCCGTCCGCACCCCACTGGTGAAATTAAAAAAAACCTTTTTTGCACGAGCAAATGCGCCTGCATTAACTGTCATGCTAAATTTCGCTGACATATTTCATGCGGTTTTGAAGATATCAATAAACTTATAAGTTCTCAATAATACTTTAACACCCTGTATCTTCCTAATGAAGCATTATTTCAATGTTGTTTATATGGGGCATCACATTAGTTTCCAATGTACTATCACCTCTTCAAGCACGACGAAACACTTGTGGGACGCCCTGTATGTCGCTTTTTTTTTTTTAAATGTTTTTCGAAATATTAAAAATTTGGAAAATTCTTTGATTGTCGGGTTGATGTTTAGCCACAAATGCCGCTAATCAACCCACTGGGATGCGCCCGTGGGTTTCAACCGTCCCTGGTAGCCATCAACGTCGACAAACTTACCAGCTTTTTGTCTTTCCCAATTTCGAATTATCTCCAAAAACCGAAAATTATGAGATCCAAAAATCCTTATTCGCCAAAGAAAACAATCACTAGAACTGGAGGTCCGCCACCAGCACTCGAGCGCGCGAAAAAAATTGAAACTTCGCTCTCGCACTCGCTCGCACTTGCCGACGATTTTCCGGTGCTTTTCACAGGCGGAAACCCGAAAAGCGAATAAGCTCGTGCCGAGTTTTCATATCGGAAAAGCACACGCGTGAGATGTCGTCGCTTGGCCGAAAATTCGCAACTTTCAACTATTTCGCTTGCCGTCGCTCGCAGGAGCGAAAGCTCCACTCTGTTTTGTTTCTACGTGTTGATTTGCAATGTTTCAGTGTCGTAGACCTGTTTTGTCAAAATAAGTTCATAAAGAATCAGACTTATGCGAATTTCTGCTTGATTTCATTGGCCGCCGTCCGACTACACACGCATGGCACCTGGGTACTATTGCAGCAATTGCTGCGTTAATTATGTGGTTGACTTAGGTAGTACCACCTGTCTGTGCGTACCTTCCTTATCACTGGGTAATTCGATAGACGCATTTCGGGCAACGTTTTGAGCTGCCCGCTTCACGTTACGGAGGCTTTCAAGCTTCGGATCAAGAGTCGTTTTATGGTTCGACAAATCATAAAAATGGTAGTGGTGAGGTTGGTGGTCGGTGCGCGCACTCTCATTTGGGTTATGCATGTAGAACTGGAATAAAACAACTTTTAAAGACTTAATTTTTTTTTCGCGGCACTGTCCACGAAGACCAACGCGCTCTTGCGTGTCCTGGAGGCATTTCTGGAAGCAGTAATTCCACTCGTTTGTTGGTACGGTCAAACTGGCATATTTGAAGAAGTCGACTGCGTCTGGTCACGATTGGAACCTGTGACCGCGCAATCCGCTCTTGATATTTGGAAGGGTAAAGAAATCGATGGGACTTAAGCCGGGACGGTTCGGAGGACGGTGCAACAACGCGGCGCTTTGTTGCGTTAAAAATTTCGTGGTCTTGCGACCTGCATGCAAACTTGCATTGTCTTGGTGGAGGATGATTCGTCTTTTAGTGTCGGTTTTTCTAAGCTCAGAGATGACTTCCGGCAAACAAATGGTTGCATACAAATCGACAGTAACACTTATTTGATCTTGCTGGGGAACTGTTACTACGTGGCCTGCTTTCGAAACAACTGTCGCGACAATCTTTTTGGACACACTTCGAGACCGGACGATTGGCCTGGAATACCCAAACGGACGGCTGGCTGTTCGAGTTCATATGTGTAAATTCACGATTCATCACGTGTTTAGAGTTTCTTCTGCAGAAGCGGCCTAGAGTTGTTTGACCCCAGCTTCTCTCAGTTTTTCAATTAACAGCATCCAACAGGACACATATTTTTTCACAGCCAATTCTTCATGATAATTCTTTTGTGAATTGGGGTCTTTGAAATCCCCAAAGATTGCTCAATCCCGCGATGTGTCACATGTCGATCTTCCTTGATACGCTTGCGCACAGCGGCGACACTTTCCTGGGTGGCTGCCGTTTGTGCCGCACCTGTCCTCGAACCACAGCCAAGACTCGTCCGTCCACATTTGAATTCTTTATACCAACAAGAAATTGTCGACTGATGTAGCCCTTCATTGTTGAACACCGAAACCGGCCTGGCGGGGGCTCCTTGTTAAGATAATTGCCGTCGAAAGTTGCAAAAGATTGTTACATATACAGCGTTCTAGAAACTTTTCAACTTTGAAAATTCACTGTATCTACAACACTCTGCGTTCGCACGGAAGCTTTGGATTTAGAACAATTCGAGATTGAGGTGAATCTTTGTCAAGGGGGAAACCCATATAGAATGCTTGTTTTTTAAGAATCTTCTGCGCGAAAATTATTGCGCCTTGCTATTTGCAATTTTATATAGTTATTGCTGGCTATGATAACTATAAAACAGTCATCATCATTTCCTTTAACACTTATTAATCGTCAAACAATGGCGGCTGAAATCAAACATGTCGAAAATCTGTGGTATACTGTGGAGGTCGGTAAAATAGCCTGTAAGGGAAGAACCAAAAAAAAATCTGTTGGTTTACGAAAACACGCTTTGCATGAGCGTAAAAAGTTGTGAAAATTCCTAAAAAAGGTAATGTTTTCTTTAGAAATTATTGTTGAAATTTTTTTTACAGGTTTAAATAATAAATATTCAGGGCCGCTGAGTTAAGGAGCTTTCTCACACAATATGAGCGAAATCGATCAGGCAGTTTTCGAGTTATCAGCTTACCGCGTGAGAAATTTCGGATTTCGAGAACAACGCGTTTAAAGTTTTAAAGAGAGAAACGCCTAATGTAAACGTTCAAAATTTCTTCGGCGTCCTCTGAATGTCCTCCTAAACACCTTTCACGTTGACCTTTCCTCGACAAGTTCTCATACACCTGCAAAACGTCAATTCGCACACTTTGGTGAAGAGGAAGGTGGATGGTTGTATTCTTCGGATCCGAGCGTCTCCGCTACTTGCTAGCTCCGGCCGACCTGACGCCATCGCGGTTTTAGCAAGAAATAATACGGAAGAAAACCCGAAATTAGTTCCATAGTTCGCCTAGAATATTCTAGAGATGTTTTGCTATTAAAAAAAAAAAATGCTGAAACAGATTTTCTATTATGTATTTCCCCTCATAATGACGTTTGACTAACGCCGCCATCTACGTTCCTATATGCAAAACATGAAAAATAGCCCTCGTATATAGAACGATCGTGCCTAGCTTCCTTTTGAGCGCTAATTGTCAGTACCGACGGCCCTCGAAAAATTACCGAACAGTACTGACGGATAGTTAGCAGTAGTGAATGTATGAACAAAACCGCAACTTTTCATTTTAATTGCGAGATAAATCAAATAATGACTAAATCAGTTAATTATCCATCAATTTGACTCTCTTAAGGCTGTTTTTACAATCTCAATATTGGTGCTTTCATACAATAATTTCCAGTGCCGTAACGAGTAAAAGTTAATAGCTTTGATCAATTAAGTAAAATTATTTTTTTATCTATTATTATAAAATAACTGAGATAGTTAGACAAATAAGACAATTAAATAAACGCGTAACAGTTACCGCTCATTTGATTATCTAAAGGGTGTTCTACATGCCCTGTGACTAACACCCTCGTATCGGAAACTCATTATTCAAGTTCATAATTGAAATATCAACTACATACACAAGTTAAGTGTCATTATTATTAATTATGGCACTTAATATGTATATTATTATAATTTATTAACTACGGTTGCTATATATTATATAACTTTGTGTTCACTGTACGTGGTTTAATTAGAAACATCATTCATAGGTGAAACCAGATTAAGAGATCGATTTTTTGTTTTAAGGGCAACGTCATTTTTTTGCTCCTTTGGCCCCTTTTCTCGGCTCTCATGACGAAAAAATCACTCAAATTTAGCCTTTACGACTGCCTTACATGAGAAGGCGCTAAATCACGATGGGCTCTCATTCGATTTTTTTTTTATAATCTCTCATATAACTCATATATAGGTTTTTCGAGCGTGAGGAAATCAAAATCCAGACGTATTCCACGGACGCTTAAACGAATTTGAGCCTCAATCAAATTTCCAATTTTTGGAATTTTTTCACTGCCAAACGAAACTGCGTATGCTAATGGAATAATACAGTTAAATTTCTTGTAATAAAAACTAACACGGAAATTGGACTAAAACGGAAAAAAGAACCAGGGGCGTGCCGCTTTCACTTGATACCATCTAAGACATAATACCGCAATATGAGGAAAACGCCAATTTTCAAGCCTCAGCTTCGCCAAGATGAAAAGGCCATATATATGTATATTTCTACTTTATGTATTTATTTAGCTCCCAACACCTGAAAAAATCTAAAATTTTTCAATATTTCTTTTTGTAATGAAAACCATTATCTCCTGACTAAATACAAGTATATCCATGATAAATTAAAATGAATAGAAATCAATAGTCGAGTATGCATTAAACGATATCTATTTCAAACGAAAATAAAACAAAATTTCTGTGTTGTTATAAAATGAAATAATGATTTAGAGCCAACAGGAAATCGTTATTAAAATGTTTAAACAAATTGGCGCTCAAGCATATTGATAGTAGATGATAGTCTACATTCCTTTTCTTCTTAAACCCTGAAGAATATCACGGGTAAATTGTGAGGATTTGTACGCCATTAAGGTTTACTCCATTATTTAACA
This sequence comes from Euwallacea fornicatus, assembly GCF_040115645.1. Classification (NCBI taxonomy): domain Eukaryota; kingdom Metazoa; phylum Arthropoda; class Insecta; order Coleoptera; family Curculionidae; genus Euwallacea; species Euwallacea fornicatus. The sequence goes on along the minus strand of NC_089559.1, from coordinate 1,717,839 downwards.
ACGAACTAATTTACGCCACTCAATTTAAGTTTCTGCAAATACCCGAGTTTCCAGTAGCTCAGGCCAATATGGATGTAAAAAGAACCCTTTGATTCCATGTTTTCCTGCATGAGGTTTAATATGCTCAAGTATTTTGTTTGCTCTAATTTTCCTGCGTTTTGGTTCAGAATTGCTTAAATATACAGGGTGTTCCCGAAATCCAGCCTGTAACTTTAAGGGACGATCTCATATGGTATTAAAAAAAAAAAAATCTTATCAACATTCGGCCGCGAACGCTTAGATTCTGCGATACAGGATGTTGAGAATTAAAAAAATATAATTTGTTTGAAATAAATTTGGATCAGCGAGTGCCAGTTTTTTCAAATTTTGCGGTTATTGTACGTTGGTACAGAGCTGCATTTTTAGCATGAAATCTATCTTTTTCTGGCGCCAGTGGCGCAGTTAGGCGTTAGACAGTTGACATTTTCGTCATAAAATTCAGTTTGTTAATGCATCTTTTAACATTTTTTCTATTTTGGAACTTTCTCAAAATTTTAGAACCAAAAAGGGCTTTTGATTTTTTGTGCCTGATACTAACCTATTCTTAGAAAAAAAAAATTAATTTTATTCAGCTATAACAAAAATAAAATGTAAGTATTGAATACATTTTTCTTTCTTAGTTCCTTGTTACATTCCGAGATTCTGGCATTTTGCTAGTTGTAAGTTCTGACTCAGAACTGTGGATTAGTTAATAAAATTTCAAAATAAAGAACTCTATCTGCACTGGAATGACTCGGATGCATCGACGCCCAACTACGGCACTGGCGGCAGATAAAAATCGACTTTATACTAAAAACGCAGCTTTTTACCAACGTACAATAACTGCAATATTTTAATGGGAATTTTTTTTCTTCAAATACCGTAATAAATTGTATCCTGAAGTTACGGACAGCACTTAGGAAACACTCTGTAGAGAAGATGATTAATTTTAAAATGTCTGCATTTGTTATTCAGTCGAGGGTCTACATCTTTTTCGCACAAAATCCGTTTTATTCGAAAATATATCCCTTTCAGCCAATAAGCGTTTTAATTTAAATGACACTTTTGCACTTATTGATATATCTACTTTGAAAACTTTGCTACAGAGAAATAGTTTTAATGCAGAGATTCTACCTTAGCTAGACGCTCGATATCAATGTAGTTCAGGACTCACACCCCCATAAAACTCAGAAAAGTTTTTCTTTAATTTGGTTTGAATCATTTCGAAATAAAATTTAGAGAGAGACAGAGAGAGAGAGAGAGAAAGAGAGAGAGAAAGAGAGAGAGAGAGAGAGAAAGTGAGAGAGACCCCAAGTTAATTAAAGCGAATTTTAAACCGCCATCCGTTATGACGCATATTAAACTCGCAGAAAAATTCATATTTTCCAAAGGGTTTATTAAACCTCGAAAAAGCAAGAACTACTCTAGATCCTTAGGAAAAAATTCGTAATTTTTCTATGGAAACTCGTCAGTTGCAAGAAGCAAAACCGTTTGGTCTGTAGCAGTGTCACATTTTGTGGGAGATTAGGATAAATAGAACGTTTTATAAATTCTAGAAAACTCAGAAGTTTCAAAAAATTGGTCTCCTTGGCGATTTGTTTAAATGCATTTAACATTTGAATCTAATAGAGGAATAACAATAGAAGCTTCAACTCATAGTTTATATGTGTTTTATAAAAAAAAACACATTTTTCCCCATTGCGAATGATTTGATTAATGTGAGGTTAGAGATTACGTAAATGTCAAACGTCTAACCTCACTCATTTGTCAAGTTCTGCCGTGTTCGTCGGTTGAAAGTAGAACATGCAGCTACGTAATATTAATTTGTGCAGTGACATAATTGTCCGTAATTAGTATTATTGCGAATTCCATTTCACACCGTTACTTTGGATAAACAGTAAACATTTCGGCTTGGGAAAAGCACGTTCTCTTTCAGATAAAGTCGTGATGATGGCCCAATAGACCTCGATGGGAAACATCTCTGGTGCGTCCTTGCAAAACGTGCTTCTTCCATGTGCACAGCTTCCACAACAAGTAGGACATTAACCGTCGCCTATTTCAAGTTTTCCGGCTTGGTTATACAGGATGATACACAGGAGATTGTAGACGTTTACCGAGAACGGGGCACGTGATATTTGTGAAAATTTTAAAATATACCGGGCATTTCAGCTTTAACCCGCATAATTTTAATAGCGTATTGAACGTCCAAATATAATGTCAGTTTGCTATATAAACGAACGTCCAATAAGGCTTCCTTTAGGAGACACGGGGGACTCAAAGTTAATTTAAAAAATGGAAAAAATTTAATTTCTTGCTTCTAAGAAATTCTTAAATGGAATTTTGCAGGTGTTGACGACTATAACCAACGCATATGGTTTAATGGAAAAAAAATATTTGTTTGCTTTTTTAGTCGCGAGCCTACTTCCATGTTAGGGAATGTTTTTTCGGTGAAAGGAGTGCGCTATTGGTTTTTCTGAAAACTCAAAATTATTCTCGTATTCCTCCTATTTTAAAGTTTGCAATAAAATGTTTGTACTAGTACATTCTAATTATCAATTTAAGACGTGCATTAAAGTCATCAAACTTTATTTACTGGAAGATGGTGGGCCGGATGAAAAAACCTCTAGAGGGGCCATTTCTCTGAAATTGAATAAGGAATTCAATAGTAATTTTTATTATCAGAAAAACCAGTAGCATACCACTTTTTCCGAAAACATATCCCCTCACATGGAGCTAGGCACGCCACTGGAAAAGACAAAAAAAAATTACCAATATAACATATGCATCGATCTACTCTATTCATAATGGCTCAAAATTCATAACTTCACGGTTAAATACTGAACCTGTCTACACTGCGATTTTGAAGTTGAACACCGGACATATTACGAAATACGTTGAGGGACATTTAAATTTTCTTCAAAACGATGTTACCTAAACCGTCATATTTCCCACATAAACACTGTTTTGTGTAATGTATGTAAACAGTTTACTAATTTGGCTCGCGCGCCTCTGTTTATTCACAGAAAATTTTTTAAATTTCAGCGCTTAAAAGATAAAATTCTTGGGGTGGTATGGCTCCAAACACAATACGAGCTTTTTTATTGTTTGTTTTTTTCCATACATTTTAGTAGTAGAACATTTTTTTTTACTTAAAAAAGGACTATCGGCCCAGAGGCTTTTCTGCCCATGACATAATGTCTTACCCCTCTTCTTTACAATTCAATCAAATATACACAAAGGAGGGAAGAAGAAAAAATTCACCATTCTTGGAAATATTCCAGCGACTTAGTGGAAGGGAAGAAGAAGTGGGATTGTCTTCTTTGCCTTGTTAGGCAAAGGGGGTTGAGTAGAGTCCAATTGTGGTGGTTGTCTTTCAATTTGGATTGTAGCTGTAGTAATCTTTCCGTTGTTGTAGTCAGTAGTGTCCGTTCATATATATATATATGTCTTGAATGGATTGTGGAGAGGGTTTTCGGGGTGTCTTATCTTGGTTATTAGTCTTTTAGTGCGATTTGTTCTGTAGTTTGGGATAAAGTCGACACTGCCGGCATTCTTGAAAAGTCATTCAAAGAGTGACCGAGATTTTTGAAAAAGCAGTGCTTCTAGCACTCTTCTCAACAAATCCACAAAAATATTGTTTTAAAATACATATTTGACACATCTATGTGTGGTTGTGCTTTATCTGCGCTTTGTATGTAAAGCTGCAAAAACACCGCTTTTTCATAAGTTTCGATCTCTTTTTTGCGAAATTTCAAATTGAATGTTGGCAGTGCCGATTTTGTATTACAACCACTGTAAATATACAAAAAATCAATTCCTTTGAGCCGTTGACCGATACTAAGCAACTAAAATTACGACAAACAGGTTTGTTAATTCAAGGCATGGAACTTTAGTTTTTTATCTGTCGATATTTTCATTTATCTTTTGTGCCAGTAAATGGCTGAAAGAAATGAATTTTTTACAAAAGAGCGTAGAGAAAATAGGAATTATCGGGAAAATTCCTGAATTATGAACGACGACTCTATAAATTAGAGGATATGGTCATTGTATGTATTCAGCTTGTTTGCATTATTGTAACGTTGTGTGTTAAGGAATGACTTGAAAAAAAAGGAAAATTTTGTATACTGGGGAGAAAGGGGTAATGATTTCCAGACTTGAGGGGGATGAAAGCAACAACGTCATTAGAAATGAGTTGGACTTGTAGCATTCGACTGTTGCTACAATTTGGAAAAAGCGAAAAGGTATCAAAAATGAGTTCAATGAAAACTTGTTGTCAAAGGAAAAACTTGAGTTATCCAATTATGAGGATATTGATTAGGTATTATTTAAGTGGTGTAAAAAGGAAAGAAGTAAAAGATCAGCAATCCGTGGCTCAACAATGGAGGAAAAAATGGAAGAGTTTGCCAAAATAATGAATAAAGAGCCGGAATATAAATGCTTAGAAAGTTAGATTGGACTCTTCTGACAAAGACATACCATTTTTTATGGGCAAATTAGTGGTCAATCTGCCAGTGTCCCAGTTGTTGTGACAGGAAACTGGTTCAAAATTGTGTGCCCAGAAATTTGAAGAAATGACCAGATTGACGTGATTTTTAACGCAGAAGAAACAGGTCTTTTCTACAAAAAAGACTTTAGACAGAACACTGAAATTTAAAGGAGAAAAGAACACAGATGAAAAAATGTCGAAAGAAAGAGTTATTGTTTTTGTTGCTGCCAATATGACAGGATCAGAAAGAGCTAAGTTGATTGTTATTCAAAAATAAAAAAACTCTCGCTGTTTCAAGAATATTAAGTCGTTACTTATGTCCCACAATTTCTAATTAAAAAAAAATTTGAATGTCGTCAGACCTGTTTATAAAAATTTCGCATCACTGGGACACTGAATTAAAGAAAAAACAATAATTAAAAATTGGTCTTGGTAGGCAAATGGTTAGCCCACCCAAAAATGTCAAATTTAGCGAATTTTAACGTTCAATATCTCCCACCAAATACCACATCACTCCTGCGACCGGTTGACCCAGACATGATAAGGTCGATGGATGTTCGCTTTAGAAAGATCCACTTAATAAATATTATTGAAAACAATCAGAAAAACAAAGATTGTGCTTTTAACCTTTCGGATGCAGCATCAATGATTTTTAAAGCACGAAACGGAATATCGCTTCAAACAATCGTGAATTGATTTACACATGCGGGTTTACAACTAGCACCAGCAGCTTTGCACCCAGCAACTGGTACCAGACTTTCAAGAGAAAGACGATCTTCCTTTAGCTGAACTGGCAAGAGGGATAATTAATGATTTTGAAAAATGAGCTTTTGTGTCTCTTGCTTTGATTAAACAAAATCTTACTTCGTAAGATGAGTGACTCATTGATTTTGCAAATGTTGACCTTCGCTCGGAAATAAACGGTGCTTTATCTGACGAGCAAACTGTAGACGCAGTGATCACCATTCAAGAAATCTAAGATGAATGCGATGAAGACTCTGAGGATGGTGAAAAGTTTACGCCACCTTTAATTGTAGAATCCCAACACCCCTACAAGCCTGAACAGTTTCGCGCTATACAGCTACTTCAGAGGCAAAAGCTTCAGAATGAAATCAGTTCTAGAGCGAAAAAAACTTTATTTATTTATTTTAATTTGCGTTAATTGCAAAGGGCAAACAAACATTAGAGAAAATTTAAATTGATAATGTGTTTTTACCATACATACATACGCAAATGTCAATGAGTTAGAAGCTACATCCAATTATTTCAGTTTTTTTATTTGTCTGTTGTAATTTAAAATTTTAAAAAATACATTTTTGTGCTTTTTTTATGTTTCTTTAATCACAAAAAGAACAAGTCTTAATGTAAGGACGCCGGATGTAACGACCCTTTTCACTCGGTTCCCTCGCCATCGTTATATTCGACTTTTACTGTAGTTGAGAAGGAGATAGTCTACAAAACAATCAAAAAATGCCAATAGACTTATGGCCGAAAACCACCATTTTCGGTATGCAGGGTGCAAAAGTTTAACATTATTCTCATATTTTACGCTTTTCTCACGTATGCTCTGAGTTAAGTTTTTTAGAATGCAAAATGTCAAAGATCGAATCAAAATTATAAAAGTGGCTGAAGCTCGACCGTGACATCCTATATACGTTACAGACCGGAATATACAGACTGGACCTTATTAATTTACACCGATAGATATTTTTGCAATATCTACAAAAACGGTGAAAGAGACTAAAAATACTACAAGAAACCAAAGAGCTAAAAAATTAACTAGGGAATTTAAATTCAGTATCAGGATTCATACAGGTCGTTCCAAAAAAGGTACAAAACATAATACAATACATGACTCACATAAACATAACACCCTCCCTATGGCTACCGCGAGATTGACCATCGGTCAAATATGATTTTTTTTTATTTCTGAGACTACTATTACCCCTCAAAATACCTCTCGATGGCATGTTCTAACGTATATACGTAATTATTAAAATATTTATTTAATTAATATGCATAATGACATAAAACTGAATATTGTATCAAATTGCCTGTTTATAGAGGTTTTTGGTGGGCATTAATGCAAATTGATACCACTTTTAATTTTGCCTATTAATTAAATCTTAGCTGATTATCTCACTTCTCGTTTATGTTCCTATAAAAAAGGCAATTAATTTAGTTTTTATTGTAGTCGAATAATTCAGCTCATCGCTAAAGTCATTTAAATGGTGCTTCTCCCTCCAGATAGTTCTTTTTCTGCATACAACATTTGTCACAAATAATCAGTTGAAACCTGAATTATGCAGAGCATGAGAGCTCCAGAATTAGCAATGGAAATGCGCAACCCCTATGGGCTTTATTAAATTGAGTTTTACCACAATCAGGGTACATTATGAGATGATTTCATTACATTCTTACAGCTTTTATTAACACACTCGTATGAGTTAACGAAGTGCACATTCTACGCGATAATCGTTCACACAGCTGTGAAAGAAGTTGAGAAATTTTAGGGAAAATCTTTGTGATCTTTTGAAACTTTCCACGCCAGTGACTTTCATTCTTTTTATTGAGGAACGTTAACGTTTTTAAATTTATCATCAGAGGTACACAGCGGCGTGACAGAACATTATGTGCTAGAATAAAGGCTTGGGAAATATCGAATAATCCTTTTAGTACTGCGCCGATGACTTTTAAGGCGGTTCGGAAGCTCCTAATTTTTTCTTAAAATATTAAATGCTTCAAATTAGTTCACCAATAAGCAGTAACGTGTAATATAGTGATTAGCGGAAGTAAAATATATACTGTGTGTAGCAGAATTTCAGCAATAAGAAATGCATTTGGAAGTATACTACACTGTCGACTTTCGTGCAATTCTGAAGCGGTTAATTTCTTCTTTTGATCTTAACTTTTTCAAATTAATTCATAAGTAAACGAAGACACACCAAATCGGGAAATTACAATCTCTAGGCATTTTTGGCAACAGCATTAATGTCATAAGAAGTATACTACACCACTGATTGTCTTGCACTCTTAGAGAACATTGTCTTTGCTAATTTTTCAATTTCGAATTAATGAAAAGAGAAATATAGGCGAAAAGAGGGGAGTTTTGGATAATGGACGTTTGGAAAAATCGCAGAACTTATATGAAAAAAATTTGTATATAATAATTCTCAATACTTCGATTATGTTTTTCAAATTTATGCAGAAATAAATAAAGACGTGGTAGAGTTTGTTGGTGCTAGAACCCATAAGGGGATCTGAAGGATTTTTCAAAAGTTTTCAAAATGCTAACATCCTTCGGAACCACGCTACGCCAATGACTTTTATATATATGTCTGCGACGGGCAACTATCTATCGTGATTGATCTTTAATGAACAGAAAACTAAAATACAAACTTCCCAGCTGTCCTCGAACCCACATCGAATCCACCTCACAATTTTCCTCACGACCCTTGGAATTTCCTAATAAATTCAGGAATAAACATTGGCGTGCGGCGCAGAAACCTGGGAAAGTAAAATGTAGAAAGGGAAGAGCAATGCAATTGCTATTGTGCTATTGTGAAGAATCTCACGTTTATGATACGTTTTGTATGAAAAATGGAAACGTTGGGACAACATTGACACGGGCTTGAATGCAGAACTGGGTTGATATTAAAAAGTTATTCGTGCCATAAAGTAACAAGGTCACTCTTTGAGAGCTAAAATGTATTGCTTACGTTGGAGAAATTGCAGGGAGTGGGCAGGATTCGTTTTAGAGTTGATGCATTGTTGGAATTACTCAAAAGTTGATTTTTTGTTTAAAAAAAAAGCTCTACGGCGACTTCTTTATCATTACCCCCCCCCTCTCCCTCCCCCTCCATTCCCACAAAAGAAAAAGGCATCGTGGATGTCGTTAACCAGAATTAGCAGGCAAATTTCTCGCATTTCATGCATAAAACATAATTAAACGGCTTTAATTAAGCTTTATTTATTATTAATCATAACTTATTGTTATAAATTATGATAATAATACGGCAGATTTTAGTTCTGAAATATTTTTATCTGTCTCGTAATAACGTGTAACGTTACACACAGCCAAGACCTGTGGAACATCTAAATAACACTAATTATTTTTGCACCAAATTAACTCGAGTATTCTCCATTGTTATTAATGTTTGACCCTTTTGGCCGCGGTATCGCCCGTTTTAAAGGGAAAACTGCGGGGCAAATTTACTATGAAAGCGAACATTTGAGGATAAATAAATTTTAAAAACCGGAAAATGAGAATTTGCGTTAGACCAATGGAATCAGCTTTGGGTGTATAACTGCAGAATTAGGTAGTGAGACTAGATACTGGGTGGTCTTTCCATGGCTACCGTCCTTCGCTACCATTTATGATAAAGTATTTCAGGAATTACCATATCAGAGAAGACCTTTGGCTGAAAAAAAAGAGTTCACTCAAGGCGATAATGCACAAAACCTGCTGTGAATAAATTAGATTATTAAGAAGAGAAGATGGTTTATTGAAAATTATTCAGACACTAATTTATTACTTGAATTAATTACAAGATTATTAGGAAATACAATACCACATCGATTTCGATGTAATTTGAATCATTATTTATTAAATCTAAAAATCTCACGAATGGATATGACCCAGGTTAATTCATTGGAATGGAACCTGTTAGGTCCTTGTGCACCCACCATTATTACCATTTGCTCACGTTGTCTCATCCACTTACAATTAGCGCAAGTATCGAATTACACTAATGGGTTCTAATAGGTTACAAATATGTAATTAAACTTCCAAATTTTTAATAGAACATGAACATCAATTCAACCAACGTATGACGGTATGTTAGCCGAAAATTTGCTCTATCAAATATCGATTATTTCGATGTCCGACAACAACAATCGAAAACAATTTAATTAATGGATTGACAAATTTATTACTCTACTTTAGTGGTGTTTAAAATTAAATTGTTGTTGATAAAATTATTGCTGAAAGAACGTTTAATTTTAACATTCAAGACCCTGGACAAAGGGCTAAAGAGCTTACAAAAGGGTTGTTTATGTTATATCTACCTCAAGGCTTAGAGTGTAGGTATCACACTCCCTTTCCAAAACCCTTAAGCTCTCGATTCAAGTTTGAGAAAGGCTTCCGATAAGCCCATATAAGTTAGGGAGAAAGGAGTTAAGGGAGCTTTTTTCAGAAATGTAAAACATAAAATATGTATCAATACACTCATATTTGCGGAGTTTTCCCTAGTTTTCAATTGTGCGTTCCTTCTCAAATTATTCTCCCCATGTCGTTCGTTTCCTATATGCTGCGATGGTGTTTGTGATGTTTTGACGGCACAAATTTGGTGCTTCCCCTTCTACGCCACTGCTGCTTAGCCCTTCTAGGAGGACGTTCTGTGGAGTTATTGGCTAAAAAGCTTAAATCTAGCCCAAAACGTTCGGAATACTTCCTAAATTTTCACGGAGTGAATTTACACCACGCATACACATAAACAGCACTACATTATACGCCCTTCGTTTATAACACATATTATTGCCCATATTTAATTGTTGTTAATTTATACGCATAAAACAATTTTTAAACTTCGTCAATGGTTCGCTTGTGACTTGTAGGTAAATGTAGCGAATTTTCGTGAAACTGAAATAAAGCCACAACTGCCACCTGGCCCAGTAACCAGTAGCGCACGTCGTGCATTCGAATGATGTTTTTTTTTTAAAGGTTATTGAAAAGAGTCAATGAATCTTCCTAATTTGGATGCTAGTTAGGGCTGTCATTCAGTTTTGTACGAGGTGTCCTAGATAACTAGTGTTAACAGGTAGAAATTTTTGAACATTGCTGCTTGAGGCTGCTTCGAAGGGCCAACCGTGAACTTCGCCAGAATTGCTCAATTAGTTTAGCAGCCTTCACATTAACCCACGTTAAATGCCACTTTACTTTTATCAAAACATGCTATTATGACAATTGCTACACCAGTTCAGCCTTCCTATTAGCATTAATAACTACTCGTAATGCAAATTCCCGCATATTGTAACGGTCCGTTTTGGAATTCTAAACTCGTCCGAAGAATGCCCGTTTCCACTTTTAATACATAAACGGCTGTTATTTTGCTGATTTGACCTTTATTCAAACCAGAACATAATCCCAAGCAATGTAGATTGAGATACAGCCCTCGGGTTGTTTAGCCCAATCTCCCCAAAAACCGATTACACCCCCTTTGTGATTTCACCCGCACATATCCAAAATACTTAATTTCATTGTGTAATGGGATTTGTTTATTGTTTTTGACGTCGAATTTTTTTTTAGGATGAATTTGCCAATTCATGGAGAAACGCCTTTGTGGGGGAACATGAATGAAAAAATGGTGCAACAACAAACGTATTGTACTCACGGGGTTTGTTTACCCGCCAACTAAAACCTCAGACACGCAAAAATGTTTATTTGCAACGCAGAAAGTTCAGAGAAAGTGAGGGAATAGTTGTGAATATTGAGTTTCCGCATAAGAGATCCGGCAATTTGTCTCAAGCATTATGAGCCAAAAATGTTGTTTTTGAGCACCGAAAACGTCCCGAGACCGTACTAATTATTACAGCCAGACCAGAAGTGCCCTAATTCAGGAGAGAAGCCAATGAGGATGTCAATATTCTCCCGTGTTGTCGTTTCTTCGGGGCGAATTTTGTTTTCCATAAGGGAAGCAAAAGGAAGTCGTAAACGGGGAATGTATCCATCTAACATGGTTGGAAATTGCGTTGTTTTCAGATTATTTACAACTACAGAAACTCGGTATTTCGAGAAAGAGGCCTTTCAAGCTGCATAATATTCACAAAAACGTGTATGTATATATATATATATATATTTATATATATATATATATATATATATATTTATATATATATATATATATATATATATATATATATATATATATATATATATATATATATATATAGATATATATTTATATACAGATATGTATATCGTGTATATGATATTTGTTTCTATAGAAGCAAGCTTTGAACCGTTTGCTTTTTCTACCTCAGTGCCTGAAATATTTACATCTACAGGGTGTTTCCAAAAATGTTGGCAATATCCCAGAAATGAAAAATTATTGTCAAAAAATTGCATTTGTGCGTATGACGTGTTATCCAAAAACTTACCTTTACGGAAGTAGAGCTCCTTAAGATTTGATACCGAAAATGGCATCTCCTAAATTACTTTCTGTACCCAAAAAAGGTTCTCTTGGTTAACATATGTAAACCGAACCGTTTTCCAGAAAAACACCATTTTGTTAAAGGGTTTTTTACAAAAGTAATAAAATTTTGCGTGTATTTTTTACTCTATGACCTACATACAAAAATTAGTAAAATTTTTATATGAAGTTAAAAAAAATTGATTTACTAGCTTGAAATAAAAACATGAAATATCTCCACCGGGAAGAAAAGTAATCTAGAAAATACCATTTTAGCAATCACATTTTGAAGAGCGCTGTTTCCGCAAAAGTAACTTTTCCGAAATCGATTCGTAAGCGTAGGCACAATTTTTCCACAAAAACTTATCATTTCCCTGTGATCGACCACATTTTTGGACACACTCCGTACACATACTCCGATGAAGTGGCTGAAGGGGCGGGCAAACGAATTTTCCAAGAAAAAATCGTCAAATCTTAAATCGTATTACGTGTACAACACTTTTAGACAGCGACGGCACTGGATTTTAAGCTACAAGACAGGAAAAAAATCCACTCAAATCGAGCAATCGATCAGAAGTTAAACCTGCTGGCGAGCACACTATGACTATCATGACTTATTCATCAAGGAAACTACCAACTCATAAATAAATTGTGTGAATATTGCAGATCAATTCATTACGATCATCGAAAGTAAAAAATGTCTGAAACCAGATCGATGTAGTGTAGACCGAGAAAATTAAAACGTGGAAGTTTGTGTTACAGATGCGCGAGAGGGTACTTTCCGGGCCGGTACCTTCCAAGACCTCCAACCATGCAGGTGCTCGGCCATTTTGTAGTACGTCTGAAAATTATTAGATTTTTCTTTTCTTTTCGATATCAAGCTTTCACGTGAACATTCGTCATGGACGACTTTAAGTGGCAGTAACGTCGGAAGGAGTGTGTAATGACAAAATATGTCGCCCGTAATCGTGTTAACATAAATATTCATTTTTGTTTTTTCCTTTGGGTTTAAGTCCGACGGGGGACATTATATATATATATATATATATATATATATATATATGAATGAGAACATCATGGAAATGGAGTGAAAAGCGAATGATAATTGTGGTAAAGCGGACAGCGCCTCGTGCTAAAATTCAATTAATCGGAGCCGTTTTAGAATAATGGGATGTTGGAACTGAAAAGTATGCATCCACTTTTTTGTCGTTAGTTATCTCCAATGAACAGTAAATAAAGTAAAAAAGCTCTTATGTACGTATGTATGTAAAAATCGAATAATAACCACAACGAGGGGACCGGGCAGAAAGGTTTGAGAAATCACCCCCCAACCGGAGGAATCGCTGACCATAAGGACTGACTAGGCTTTTAATATTGTACAAAATCATGTCTGCATAGGATAAGTAGCATTACCACATACATAGTCCATACTATAGTCCGTACTATAGATTTAAGCGGTACCATTTACAGTTTGTTCTACGCAACATTAGGTACGTGTCAAAGATGGCTGTTCGTCTTAGCGTTGCGTATAAGGCCCTATTTTCCATCAAAGCTTCCATTTTTGTAAAAGGAGTCTCAAAGAATGCTTCATTTCCTTTTCGTAATATCCGATTGTCGTTACATCAAGATTTGCTTTTTCGATGATTAAATATACATGAAAACACATAAAAATTTATGAAAAAAAATTAAAAATCATAACAGGTAAATATTAAAACGAAATTCATTTAACATAACTACTAACTTATTTATATTGACGTTTTTGTACGGTATAAACACATTATTTATTCAAATGTTCTGTGATTTTTGTTTGGTTTTTGCAACGTACGTTAAAACAAATCAATTCAATTTTTTCCCCATAAAACTAATTTCGTTAAGAAGCGTTCTGTCGCTGGAATAACTCCATGGCACGAAGCTACTTAGCGTGGTGAAGCTTGAAGGGCTGTAGGGCTTCTACAATTAATGGTTTAAAATCTTCAGTACCCTCAGAGTCTTCATCGCATTCATCTTAGATTTCTTGAATGGTGATCACTGCGTCTACAGTTTGCTCGTCAGATAAAGCACCGTTTATTTCCGAGCGAAGGTCAACATTTGCAAAATCAATGAGTCACTCATCTTACGATGTAAGATTTTGTTTAATCAAAGCAAGAGACACAAAAGCTCATTTTTCAAAATCATTAATTATCCCTCTTGCCAGTTCAGCTAAAGGAAGATCGTCTTTCTCTTGAAAGTCTGGTACCAGTTGCTGGGTGCAAAGCTGCTGGTGCTAGTTGTAAACCCGCATGTGTAAATCAATTCACGATTGTTTGAAGCGATATTCCGTTTCGTGCTTTAAAAATCATTGATGCTGCATCCGAAAGGTTAAAAGCACAATCTTTGTTTTTCTGATTGTTTTCAATAATATTTATTAAGTGGATCTTTCTAAAGCGAACATCCATCGACCTTATCATGTCTGGGTCAACCGGTCGCAGGAGTGATGTGGTATTTGGTGGGAGATATTGAACGTTAAAATTCGCTAAATTTGACATTTTTGGGTGGGCTAACCATTTGCCTACCAAGACCAATTTTTAATTATTGTTTTTTCTTTAATTCAGTGTCCCAGTCATGCGAAATTTTTATAAACAGGTCTGACGACATTCAAATTTTTTTTTAATTAGAAATTGTGGGACATAAGTAACGACTTAATATTCTTGAAACAGCGAGAGTTTTTTTATTTTTGAATAACAATCAACTTAGCTCTTTCTGATCCTGTCATATTGGCAGCAACAAAAACAATAACTCTTTCTTTCGACATTTTTTCATCTGTGTTCTTTTCTCCTTTAAATTTCAGTGTTCTGTCTAAAGTCTTCTTTGTAGAAAAGACCTGTTTCTTCTGCGTTAAAAATCACGTCAATCTGGTCATTTCTTCAAATTTCTGGGCACACAGTTTTGAACCAGTTTCCTGTCACAACAACTGGGACACTGGCAGATTGACCACTAATTTGCCCATAAAAAATGGTATGTCTTTGTCAGAAGAGTCCAATCTAACTTTCTAAGCATTTATATTCCGGCTCTTTATTCATTATTTTGGCAAACTCTTCCATTTTTTCCTCCATTGTTGAGCCACGGATTGCTAATCTTTTACTTCTTTCCTTTTTACACCACTTAAATAATACCTGATCAATATCCTCATAATTGGATAACTCAAGTTTTTCCTTTGACAACAAGTTTTCATTGAACTCATTTTTGATACCTTCTCGCTTTTTCCAAATTGTAGCAACAGTCGAATGCTACAAGTCCAACTCATTTCTAATGACGTTGTTGCTTTCATCCCCCTCAAGTCTGGAAATCATTATCCCTTTCTCCCCAATAGACAAAATTTTCGTCTGTCTTGAAGTTATTCTTGAAAACACAACAGTGCAGTAACACAAACAAACTGAATATATACAGGATGTTTGGCAAAGCGATAGTAAGTTCTCAATGGAAGATAGGTGGAGTTGCATTGAATCTATACATGTAACCATATTTGTCCGTATGCAAAACCTCATGGATTTTCACATGTATGCCTTCTCTAGGTTTTTATTCAAAATAATTGAGTTGACTTAATTAAGTTCATTTTTTTAATAATAAATACTTGCAGCTTTCGGAGATATTTTTTAAATTATTGTATTATGCATAATGGCAAAGTGGAACAAAAAATAATAAAAAAGTATTACCATAAACAATTATGTAGAAAAATTTATGTGTTAAGATATGATTCTTCATGGATTTCTTTGTCTTTACTGATAATAAAGTTTTCTTCTTCATTAGAATTTTCCACTTTCGTTTTATTCACATTTCTTTTTTTAAGTCACTGCCTGGAGAGTTCCTAAGTGGAAATCTTTCCGCATTAAGTCGCACAGTGTCTGAAGGCCGCTGACGACATTCTCCAAGTACCAATAGCATATCAAATTTTTCACAAAAAAAAATTAAATGGCAAATTTTTAGACTAAAAATGACCTTTAGATTTCAAGAAAGTAAAAATTTATAGGACATTACGTATGAAAATCGAAAGTCGAGGTCATTTCCGGTTAAACCGGAAGTGCGAAAACGCCATTGATTCCAACCAATCGGCTCTATTCTCATATAGTTTTCCTCCAAATTTCAACATTCTAAGTTAAAAAAAAAAGTTATGGGGGTGACCTAGTTTCTTGAATCACCCGGTAGAGTCCTTGTTCATAATAGCAGAATCTTCCCGATAATTCCTATTCCCTCTGCACTCTTTTATAAAAAAATTAATTTCTTTGAGCCATTTACCAACATAAAACATGAATGAAAATATTGACACATAAGAAACCCAAAGTCTATGGCTTAAGTCAACAAACTGCTTTGTTGTAGTTTTCTTTGCTTAGTGTCGGAAAATGGCTTAAAGAAATAGATTTTTTGTATATTTATAGTTATTGCATTATAAAGTCAACAGTGCCAGCATTGAATTAGATATTCTGCAAAAAGAAACCGAAACTTATGAAAAGGCCGTGTTTTAGCAGCTTTACATACAGGTCGCAAAAAAAACACAATCCTACATAGGTGTGTTAAATATGTATATTAAAAAATAATTTTCTGGGATTTGTCTAGAAAGTCGCTGGACACTGCTTTAAAAAAAATGTTGGTCACTTTTTGAGTGACTTTGCAAACAATGCCGGCAGTATCGACTTCATACCACAGTTACTATGCTATTGTATATCCTGGAGCCTCTTTATACCTGGTTAGGAAATCACCGAAAATGTCCTTTTTGCAGATATTAAAAACGATTTTTTTTCAATGAGGTAAATGCGATTCCAACCAAACATTCGAATTTCCGTCGCTACATGTGAGTTGTCGTTAGAATCTTCGACGTCATTCGCGACTTTCACTGTATAATAATTTTTGTTTACTAAAACAACCAAATTAATCTTAACTTCTTTAAATCCAAATAATCCCTAGACTTATTGTAATTGGTAGCTTTGCTCCCTGGCGAAGACCTCAAGGGCATAATTCTGAACATAATTTAGCCCTTTGATCCAGATATTATTGGAGATATTGTATCGAGTCCTAAATTGACTGGAACAACTAGAACTAATCATGGTGAACCGGTCAAAATTTGAAAAAAGACACTGTCGCTATTACAGAAAAGGGTTATACATGTAGGGCAACTAAGGAAGGGAGTAGTGTATCCTTAAAAAGCTTTAAATCCTGCGGTTTGAAAAAATGAACAAAATCAGGTTTTTGTTGCTTTTTTGACGTAAAATTACTGTGTAAAATGATAAATAGAAAAAAGGTGAAGGTTAAATTCAGAAGTTTGTTAAACTACACCTGTCTTGTAAAGTCACATTAATAAATGCTTCAAGGGTTATTGACACAATGTGATGCGTTAAAGAGCAAAATCAAGTGTTAGAAAATTTGAAAATTGAACACCGATTAACATAAATCATATTAATAAAGAATTTGAGGAGTACTAAGAATCTCTAAAATGCAAGGGGAGGGGTGTTGATCAATATGAATATCGTGATAATGTAGAGGATAAATGTTATAAAATCGTTTATATTTCCAACATCATTGTTCCTATTATCATTGTATCGGACAGAGTAGTTAGTCATTAAAGTAACAACTCTTCTACCATTGCATTTCGTTGTGGTTCGCAGCTACCTGCTATTTCAATCTCGAAGTTTCCATATGCTTATGAGAATTGGTTGCAATTTCCGAATACTTTTGATTCATTTCCATTTCCTAAAGTTCCATTTTCTAAAGGGGGCATTGAAAAGGGCTAATGGGAATTCGACAAATCCATGGAGATATCTGCTGCAAATTATCTTATAGCAAAATGTCTCATTTATATACCATATAATAGTGATGGGATGATAATTACCTCCATGGGTCAACAAAAAACCTCTATTTTTATGCCGGCGGTTCAATGGCATTTTTCCAATTTTTTATGAAGAAAAAATCATATATAAACGTCATTTGTCGTCAAAAAAGTTTGTTTTCATCATTAATGAATAAATATTTCAGTTTTTTTACCGTTTAAGGCAAATGTTTACAATATTCGATGATTCGGATTGGGGAAAACACTGGTGAAATTTGCTTTTTAGGCCATAATTATTGAACTTCTGCAGGTTTTTGCAATGCGACGTAAGCCCCATCAGCTTATACCATTAAATTAAATTCCTAATTCGGTAGTTTTAAGAATAATCTTTTCCTATTTACCTTGTCGCGCAATTAATATTAATATACAAATTCTCTAAAATATTTTCTGTTAATTCCTTTGAAAAAAGAGCTCACACAGAATTAGGCGCTGTCAGAACGGTGAAGCATTCTGAGTTAAACCCAGTTGATTTACCTTGACCAAGGGCTCGGAAAAACGCCCGTTTCAACGTTTCAGTGACACACCATCCTCAGAACGTGGGAAAAGCGGTTATGAATTTTTTTTTTTTTATGTTGTGCAATTATACTGTGTGACATAGAAAGGTTAACACTCCATAAAAATGGTTTTATTATTTTTTTAAATTTTTGGTATTCATGTTTCTTACGGTAAAACAATTACTTCATTAAAAAATTTCACAAATTTAATTGTTAAAAAGTAAAAACAAAATTAATAATTTGTCCGTCCTCCGTGATGTCTTATACATTCCTGTACACGTCTAGGCATAGACCTAATAAGGTTATTGATGTCCTCTAAGGAGATCTCATTCCATGCTAACTGGACACAGCATGACAGCACCGCTAGGATTTGTGGAGGATGGGATAAATTATGCAACCTCCTACCTATAATATCCCATTCATGTTCAATCGGTGAGAGGTCTGGAGAGCGAGGATTTTGGGTGTAGATTCATTTTATTTAATATTTTATGGAGTCTAAGCTGATTTCTAGATTGCAATTCTTACAAAGGAATCGCAATTGGTTGGATTGTTGATAGTTCAATACTGGAATTTTGGATAATTTTTTAAGTGGTATAGACACTGGTAGAGGCGCTCTTATAGAATTTTTAATGGGAGTTTATGGTAGAACGGCTCCTGTTGAGTAATGCAATCTCCAGCTGAATAGCCGTTGTCCATTTGCCAGACGTTAAAGCACAAATCAAATTGAGGTGAAGGGTTAGTTGCTTTACGAATTTTTTTTTTAAAGATTTTCAAATTTTACGCTTTTATATCGACGTTTACACGTACGAAGTTCATTGGCGCCAGCGTAATTACTGCTATAAAATTACTTTAGAATTTAGGTAGTAACATTCGCAGAAACACTGACGCTAATGGTTCATGCATGTATAAACCCTGCCTACAGCGCTGTTATGGTTACCAGATATTACTTGCAAATCTAAAATATTTATTAATTAACTTAGATCAAAGAGAAATTTCACTTCAGCGTAATAAATTACTTGTAGCAGAGTTAAAACGGTTCTACTGCAGCTAAGTGAAAGGTACGCCCCCGATATCGTGAACAATATCGCATGAATGTCAATTAGGAAGATCTAAGTTAACGAGGTTACACTTCTTACGATACCACCTGAAAATCTTCGCACTTCTCCAAATGACTCAAGTCCAGTTCCAAGTCTCCTCGACCCCCAAGATGATACAAAGAGACTCATTGATGCATTTAATTTTCTTGATATAGGCGAGGGCATCTTCAGATTGAGAGATAAAATTCTATTATCAGATCTAGATTAGGAGAAAAATTGTCCTACAGTAATGGCGGTAAAATATCCATTTAGTCAGTTGCTCTTTGTATCCGGACACTTTAGACTTCTTCAGCTGGTCCACAACTTTTAGCGTCGTGCAGTAGAGAGAATTTTTGACTTCAGTATTTCACACTGAAGCCACGTTAAATTTCTGTTCTTTAAACCCTCGCTGCTCTGATCACAATGACTTCGATATTTTACTCTGGCTTCTGCCTGATCCTGCGCTGCCAATATTAAGCAATCCAGTCTCGGCAAGTACCAACGGATTCAGCATTTTTTAGCAGGTAATCTAAGCAGAACCTCGACGGGTAATAAAAAAAATGAAAGCGGAGTAGTGACCATCCAAATCTTGAAATTGGACACACCGTTGTTATACAAGGCGATCCGACGGCATTGAAGTAGAAACTTGTAGGGATAGTGGAAGTCTTCACGGGCCGCGATGGAGAGTGCTCAATGGTGACGGTACAGAGTCCAAGCGCCGTCCTAAATTAAACGACCTCGTAATTGTCTCCCGCGTGTTTGGAAACTGTGGGGTAAAGTAAATTAGAAAAGGAGAAAGTGTTAGGGAAACCTTTAAAGCAATTACTTGAGAAAACACTATAGCACCGGTAAAGAGCAACTAAGCTCACATTACTGATTACGAAATCTGAGGTCGCGAATGAGGACGCACTAGGGTCAGAGATCAAGGTGTAGGAGGCCAAGAGAACAAGTTTTTTGTCCTTTCCACCAAAAACAATCCTCTGTTAGAAAAAAAAAACTTCTATTGAAATAAGTTTTGCTCTGTCTATGTAAAGCTTACTAGCTGAATAATTAAAAGCTGCCGAAGCTGGAAATTTAGCTGCGAACTAGCTAAATTTCCAGCATTCCTCAGCTTTATGATGGATGTGTTAATATTATATAGGAATTTCAGTTTTTTATCATACTCACTCAAATATATGTTACGCATGTCCCAAATCTATAATTAATTGAATGCTTAACAAGTACCGGGCTAAAACCTTAGTTAAGCGAACATCCTCGATTACAATTACTACAACAAATTCTATCATCGACCATTTAGGAATTTATTGGTAAAACCTAATCAGGTCAGCGTATCTGCTTTTTTTTTCGATAGAAAGAAAAATACA
This sequence comes from Euwallacea fornicatus, assembly GCF_040115645.1. Classification (NCBI taxonomy): domain Eukaryota; kingdom Metazoa; phylum Arthropoda; class Insecta; order Coleoptera; family Curculionidae; genus Euwallacea; species Euwallacea fornicatus. The sequence continues at coordinate 1,697,354 of NC_089559.1, read as the reverse complement.
TTTACAAGTTGGAACCCTAATTTTGATATTGGTGGTCATAAAAAGCTTGTTCGATAGATTTTATTAAGCAAGTTTTAACGTGAAAGCTGCTCTATTTAGGAAAGTTCGGAACTGAATATGTCCCCAAACCAGGAAAAAGTTTCCGGAAAAGCCTAATAATTTTTAAGTAATGGCTGGTAGCTTATTAAACTGCCAAGGGTCAGTTTTGTAGGCATTGATTTCCTGTAATATACAGAATTCATTGACCTATATAACGTTCATTATCTACTTTTCCCTTTAATTCTGATATGAAAAGCACGTAAACATGTCACGCGTTCCATTATTATTATTTTCAAGTGGAAACTTCCTTTTTTTAACCACTGGTGCCCCGACTGGTGACTCAACAAAAACTATCACTTTGCCTCAACCAAAACAGAATATTTTCTTCTCAGCCATATCACGTTTTCCTTCTTTTGGTCTAAATTTGGAACAACAACCATTCATTCATAATCCTTCTTGAAAAAAGCCACCCTCTCGACAATATATCCATTAAGATTTTTGGCAAACTCTTTTGAATATAGCCCGGGCACGTTTACTAATGGCACTTCACTCAAATAGCTTCTTCCCTAGATTTCCATCGCTCTAAACTACTGTTTATAAACTAGCCATTTCAGGCGACCTCGGAAAAAATAGTGCCAGGGGCTCATGTCGGGTAAATTGGGAGGCCATGCGCGAAATCCTGCTCTCTCTACCTAACAGTCAGGGTAGGTGTCCAGAAATTGACGCGCATCTGGGCTGAAATATAGTGATGCACTGTCGTACATGATCCACATCTTTTGACTTGTCCTGAAATTAGCATTTTTTAAATGTTCAGAAAGATCATAGTCCAAAAACCTTCGGTGCTGATCGCCATCAGGTCTTTTTGGAAAGATGCAAGCTCCAATAAGGCGACCCTAAGTTTTCACATAAAACTGCACTTGATGATGATTTTTTATGAGAGCATGCAGGTGTTCTGCAAAATGCGGCTAGGGTGGAAAGTGCGTTTCTTGGAAAATCGGGAGCAGCCACTAATTGAGTATATAATCGAGTGCAAAACCTACTCTGCGAGGAAAATCTCCATGGAACAGAGCTTCCACAAATACAGTAAGAGTATAGTCGATGAGCTTGTGAACATAGTGACGTATAGAGTTGTAAAGTTGCAGTTTTCGTAAACATGTCACTGAAAATTAAAAAAAAACTAAATATTTCTTAACCCGTTGAAAATCGGATTGTATATGATTTTTTCCTGCCGACAATGAGTTCTATGATCGTATCCTAGAGCTTCTTGCTCTCGTTATAAACACCCTGTGTATTTGACTACTTATGCAGATGCCCGAAGATAGGCCTAGGGGGCAGCCCCTGGAATTCAACATTCGTTCTAGAATCGTCTCGCAGCCCCAGTCGATGAGTCCGTAAGAGGGGCGCTGTAAGTTAAACGTTGGCCGGTACGGGCTGAACGCTTGATAGGGACAGTTAGGACTGCTCTGACTAGCTCAAGACGAGCTTTAAGGAATTCGCTCGCTATTAATTGTTACATTTATGTTTAAATAAAGTTTTTCGACTTTCACGAAGATCGGGAAATAGTCTCGCTCGTCGTCCAGCCCTCCAGAAGCTGGAAATGTTACAGATATATTAAAAAATGGAGGTACTCGAGCGAATTTCAAATTCGGTGGGTTTCTCGACCAAGAAGCCGAGTTTATTTAGACAAGTAAAGTAACAACATATCGGGGATTAATGATTCTAATTCAAAGCGATATGTTAATGACGAAAAACAATTAGGGTCAAGTAAAATTGACCCATAGCAAGACCAAATAATTTAATGTTATTCTAACAAAATGTAATTTATGCAAATGCCATGTGTTAATGCGGCATTCGTATTGTCAGTTCGAAACATGCGTAAATGTCGACTTTGAGCAATTAAATTTTTGCAGTTCACCATGCATAAAATTTAGCATATTTTGATGTCTTTTCCGTCATTTTATGTTATTTTTTTTTTTTATGAATGCGAGTAGTGTATCACGGAATGTGCGTTCGCTGTGTCGCAAAAAGAATTGTTTACATTCTTCAGTAATAATTTATGCAAGTTTTCGCAAAATACGAATTCAAGCGTACTTAAAATGTTCATTGCATACCGCTCGTAAATATCCCAGTTTATTACCAGGTGACATGCATGCCTAACAAGCACCGATTTGAATGCATTCATTGCCCCTTCTATTATGGACTAAAATCAACTTTACGTTTGAATGTTCAACAACTTTTGAACACGTCAAGTCGGTCAGACTATTAGCTATTCAATTTGCGATTATGTTTGCTGAATTATAGAACTTTGATTTGTAAATTCGTAGTTGCAAAGCGGTAGCTGCGCAAAATGGTAATAAATGTGTAACTGAATTCGAGGGTTCTCAAATCGTGAACAAAAAAAAACTGGAAGATCATGCATTATTAAAAAAAAAATATATATATATACATTAATTTTTGACATTGTTAAAATTTAAAGTCAAATTTGAGTGGATTCAGTTTAATGCCGTCTGCGAACGGCTGGAATACCGAGGGTTATAGCGGGTTGATGGGCTGGAACATCCAGTAACTCGCTATTTGGCAAGCGAAGATGCAGTGAGAAACGTACTCTATTATAAACGCAGGACAGCCACAAGACACAGTTGCAGGAACTGCGAAATTGCTAGAGGGAAAATAATTCACCAAAAACGACTGGGAACTATTTCTTTACAGGAGAACTCGTTAATATACTGCGTGACATAGAAAAGGGAACGCCCCGCAAAAATGGTTTCGTTTAAATAATTTCTGATACGCATGTTTCGTGCACTAAGACAAATACTTCATTAAAAAATTAAACAAATTTAATTGTTAAAAACCAAAAAAAAAAATAATAATAATAATTCGTCGGTCCTCCGCGAATTCTTATACAGAGTGTTTCCTAACTACGTGTAAAAAATTTAAAGGTGTAATCCTCGACTGATTTTGAGTCAAAAATGTCTAATAAACATACGTCCGCAAATGTCTTGTTTCCAAGACACAGGGTGTTGACTGAAAGACGTTGAAAAAGGTTTTAAAGGTTTCTAAAGGTTTGGTGGTATTTACTAACTTGTTTATTGTTAGTTTTTTTTGCTACTTCCCCTACTATAAACAAGATAGTCAGTGTTATTTTGGTGTTTTACTCTCTAAAGTGAAAGAATTTAGTTCTGTGTCCCAAAAATCAGATTATACCTCAGTTTTGAAAATTTTTCAAATGCCTAATTACACTAATCAAGAAATGGCCAATATGGTTTTTGTTTACGGCCTTGCTGATGGTGAGTGTTTGGCAGCGAGGCGCATTTAGATGGAAAGGTTTCCAAACCACCAAACCTTTAAAAACCTCTTTCAACGTCTTTCAGTCGACACCCTGTATCTTGCAAACAAGGCATTTGCGGACATATATTTATTAGACATTTTTGACTCAAAATCAGTCGAGGATTACGCCTTTAAATTTTTTGCACGTAGTTAGGAAACACCCTGTATATTCCTGTACATGTCTAGGCATGAATCTAACGAGGCGATTGATGTCCTCTTCGGAGATCTCGTTCCAAATGGACACAGCACGACACAGCGCCGCTAAAGTTTGCGGGGGATGAGGTAAATTATACAACCTTCTATCTAAAATATCCCATACATATTTAATCGGTGAGAGGTCTAAAGTTCGAGGTGGTCAAGGTAGCAAATTGATTGCATTTCATTGAAAGAAATCCATAATCACTCTAGCCACATACAGTCGTGTATTGTCTCGCTAGAAAGCTGAATTAACAAGTGTTTCCAGATAAGGCAGAAGATGAGGTTCCAGGACTTCTTGGATGTATCGTGAGCGTGTTATGCTGCCTTTAATGAAAAGGAAAGAGGAACATGCAATAGCACCCCAAACCATTACCCCAACAGTGTGATGAGCGTGCCTCTGTATCATAAATTGAGAATCCCGCCTTCACCCCATCTTCTTCTTATTCTTACCATCGTGCATACCCAAACAGAATCTGAATTCGTTACTGAATTCGAATGTATCCCATTCAAGATACCAATGTATCCGTTCTCTGCACCACTGCTGTCAATTTTAACGATGACTTAACGTGAGGGGTAACACAAGGTGATATCCCTCACCTTAAATCCACCACGGTAGCAAAAATGTCCGGAACATCTTAACCGACGATAAATGCTTTGATTCCAAATGGACCTTCCATATTCAGTAAATCGCGTATTTCTTAGGGCCATAATTTGAAGACGGTGGTATTGGCGTTCTGTAGTTCTTCAGGATCGTCCAGTATTTCTTCTATCTGTTTGCTCTTCTTAGAGCCATCTCACTATAATGTTTACACTTTGGTTAAATATAGTGGCGATTTTCCTAAATGACCGACGAGCCTCTGGTTGACTCACCATTCGACCTCTCTCAAACTCGTTCAAAATGGTGAAAATTTCGCTGCATTCTGCGTCTAGGCATATTTGATTGATCTAATGGCACACTACACACCAATAAATAATATTTTTCAGTCATATTGTTGATATTTTATTGCAATTTTTATAGTTAAAAAAAAACTAAAATTCCTGATAATTTATAAATGAATTATTAATATGACTGAAAATAAAATCGTTTTTTGTGTTCCTGTATAAAAACACGCGTACCAAAAATTATTTAAATAAAACCACTTTTACGGGGTGTTCTCGTTTCCATGTCACGCAATCTACAAATGGAATCGAACGGAATAATGGAAATTGTTCACGGAAGTAACTTACAGCAGACTTTTGGCGTTTTATCTCATTTTGCATCCAAAAAAAACGATTTTACACAAATTTATTGGCCGATTTCAGCAATTAGATCGCCAAAACATCATCTCATTTCATTGCCGTTTCCGTGAGCAATACATTTTCCTACCTCTATTAATGGCAGCCATAACGGTTCCGACCAACCTTAGTTACCGTCAGTTGCAGTTGAATGCAGCCATCAGTTCAGGAAACTCTCCAAAACATTATTATTAGAGCATCAATTTACCGATCATTAAGTTTAATTTTGCTGAAAGCTTCCCTTAATTTGAGGGAGAGATTAATAAAGGGCAATCAATTAAAATGAGATAAATAGGTTTAAGGAGAACAGAATAATTGAGGATCAAATTTGAGTGCATGTGAAAAAGTATGTAGAAAATCCAAAACGAGCAAAATATAACCGACTGTTTGACAGATATGTCTATCCAAACTGAGCTCCTTCTCGTATTTTTTTTGAAATTTTTTTCCACCAGTCACGCAATTAAAATAAACTTCTGAGTTATGAAATCACCTTCCATGAGGGCCTTAAGGTCTGTTTCTGCCTTTCTTACCATTATCAAAGTTCCCTTTATTAAAATTTGCACTTAGTGTTTATTGCGAACGTCTCAAACTGGTTGATGCGATAAAACTCCTCAAAGTTGAAGTCTTTGAAGAATATTTTGTTAATTAAAGTGCCGTCATGATACAACATTTCGCTACTAAATTGCTTTAAAGAGTTGCAAAGTTGTACCTGCGATTCGAAGTTTTATTGCATAAACTCTCTCGAATATTTAAACTGATTTGATCGTTTTAATATTTTATTATAAACTTCCTGCAGGCCTCGTGTAGGTAAGATGAAAAGAAAATAGATGGATAAACATGGAAACATCTAGTGTAAAATTTCGTAATTGCCTCAATTGATTATGAGGAGGATTGCACACCCACATAAAGTCGCATGTTCCGTTTAATCGTCTCTTCATACGTAAACATCAACACTTCAAAAGAGATAAAGTATTTTAAGGAAAATTGAAGGAAACTTAGTAATAACTCTTTGTTATTTCTGAAGTCGCTAAGTAGTCAACACATAATGGAAGCCACCGATCAAATCTTCCACTACACTTGGGTAATCTTGGAGCTTATTATACGTTCTTGAGATTTCCTAAAGAAGCTTTTTGGAGATCTCCATAAAGGTTTTCAGCGATCTCTAGACGTTGTTTGAATTTGAAATATTAAAGATTTTTCGCTAAGAGGAATTTGAGATCCTAAAGCATTTTAAAATTCATGCATATTTTTGTGAGCTCCTAAGGGATTTTCAGAGTCTTCATAAGTCTCCTTGAAGATCTCCAGTCATGCTGGAATTTAAACTTTCCAATCTTCCTCGATTTTGTGAATCGTCAAATTATTCTAGTATGTTTCCTATTTGCACATGGGACATTTTTCATATTTCCAATAGAACTTTTAGGTGTTTTAGTTAATAGTGCTTTAGATCTATAAACGTCCATCGAATTTAAATTGCAAAAATTTTCATTTTTCTGAATTTCAGGTCTCATCCGTGCATTTTCGTTGGCTTTTTACAAAACTGTGTTGGAATAAAGTTTTCATAATTTTCGGAAAACCTGAAAGAGTCTTTAAGCTCACAGAATCAGTTCAACGTCAGCGATCAGCGGCACTTCAACTCCAAAACTCCTCGGGGAAACATAAATATATTCAAGAATGAAATTTTCATGGCAGAGAGATATCAGGAACAATTGATGTGACGACATTTTAAATATTACAAAATATATTATAAAAGAATATACATATGCTAATGACATGCATTCAGTTCTCTCCAAATATATAATAACGTTCCATATGTCCTATAACATAGCCTCTCACGAAACTAAATTTAAGCAAATAAGTATTTCCCATGTAGATCATCATATGTAATATTAAATACGAGCAAAATCCAAAGTAAAATACGCTCACAACGCCTATAAAGGCCAGTAGAACCCAGTGAAGGTTATAGTCCAGGATAGTCTGAACGACAAAGTAGGTATTGATGGCTATGATAGACAAGCTGACTGTTATAGACATTATCTTGTTGCCTCTAAAATTTCCAACAATCAAAACTTTCTCTGCGAACAAACTGAACGAACTTACATTCCATTAACAAATTCCCCCATGATCTTGGAACTACTGGTAAAAGCAATTAGAGGAATGGTAGCGAAGGGCAGCTGGATGCTCATGAGGGCGTTGAGGATGTCGTTTAAGTTTGTGAGCATGTCTATCGTAGTGAAAAATGCTACACAGAACGTGGGGATGATGGCGAGGCTTCTGGTGACCAGGACTCTTTTCCATTTCGGCCAGCGCAAGTTAAGAAATCCTTCCATTATGAACTGGCCAGCGTAGGTTCCTGATATGTGTATCGACGCATTAACAAAGTGACAAAAAACCTTTGGTGTACGTTTTACTGTAACAAATCTGCCGATAATTACTGAAAAGCTTAACGAAACGTCTTAAAAGGGGCATCGTAAAAATATCAAATTGAACACGCATTACGTTCCTCGCCCAATTGTCTTAATAATATCTGAAAGCTCTTCGCAAACATTTTTAAGGCGTATTAAGTGTCTAAATTCGGATAATCCGAAATTTATTATGGCGAGTAAACATTTTTAAGATCTTAAAAACGTCGTTTTCAAACGTTTCTATGACTCACTGAACATCTCAACCAAAGAATTGAACGATGCTTTCAAGAGACTATTCCAATGTTATAGTAACCTGTCATGGTTGAACTCTGTCCTGCAGCCAGTAGACCTATAGCCCAAATGTACATAGCAGCCAGACCGTAGGCACAGCCCAAAAAAATCCCTCCATTGTACAAATCGGCATCTACTAACTCAGTAGCATGTATACCACTTGACGGAAATACTGAGGTATCTATAGCCGTGGAATTTGGACAAGAGTCATGCTGGAAAAAAAATCTTCTAGAGAAAGCTTTCAAAACGCGTATTAGTGACTTTTCTTACGACTTCTTTGTTGGTTTTTCCATAGAGACCATGCGCAAAGACAGATAAAACGAAAATATTGATGATGAGGCTGACAAAAATGGCAAAGCAACATTCGATAAAGTAGTAGAGATTGGCTTCTCTGACTTTTTCACTTCGACTCCTATCGACTTCTCTGGATTTCACCAACGCCGAGTGGAGATAAAAGTTGTGAGGCATTATAATTGCACCTACAGCATAGCTCATATTCATGTAATCCCATTTTTCTCGTATACGAGTTACCAATTATCCCTATAGCTTGCAAAATAGCACGATTATCGCACCCTTCGCACCAAGGTACGAACAACCCCTTCAGCACTTCTAAACTATCAGGCTTAGAAGTTCCATATTCAAAACCGAAGGTAACGGTCATGATGCTGATGAGAAATATGAAGAATGCTTCCAGCTTCCTCAGCCCGTAGTTATCGATGAAGAGAAACGTGAATGTGTCCAGTATAGTGACCAAGACTCCTCCCCAAATAGGAAACTTCCGGTTTGAGAGCATATAAAGGGCAATGGCAGTACCGATGACCTCCTGCATGTCGCTACCGATTATGGCAATCTCCATCATCAACCATAGGAGAATCCTCGGTATTTTTTGGTATTGGTAATAACAAAGCTCTGCCATATGCAACCCAGTCACCACACCTGGAAGACCAAGTTTACCCAGAATATTCTACACAAATCGACGTTGTACCTAATCTAGCCGAGAGTCTCTGCATCAGGAGACCCAACACAGTTGATCCAAGAAGAATCCAGAGAAGCCTGTATGCGACAATGTTGCCGCATTGAAGATCACTTTCGATATTTCCTGGATCGAGGAAAGCTATGGACATCAAGAAGCCAGGTCCGCAATAGGCCCATAGCTTTCTAAAGCTGAAACCTGTCTGGATGTTTCCATAATTTTCTTTCGTGCGTCAATCTAATTACAGTAAGTTATACTTACACCTTCAACCTCTGGAATATGTATTATCTCTTGATCAGAACTAATTCTTAGTCTTGGAGGAAATAGATTGTAGTTATCCTCAGGATTTTCATTGTCTGAGCTAGATTCATCAGTGCTGTCGACTTGTTGAAGTCCTCCAAATTCTTCCCCTCTCAAATTTTCTTCCTGATCTGGTTCCTCCTTTTCATCCTAAAAATAGGTGCTTCATAGTGGAAGAGAAAGAGAGGTGTTTAGGATTTTAAGAAATTTGATGCTTTTCAATAAGAGTTAAGCTACGAGCAATTATAATTATGTTTGAAAATAAACTACGTCACTGATTTTTATGAATCAAAAGCTTCCAATTTTTTTACGGTTTTGGAAATAGGCCAGAAAGGGCAGTGGCTTATCGAGCACAGAATTTTAAAGGAAAATACCATAAATCTTTTCTGAAGAAGTTAATTTAAAAAAACATTGCTACAACTGAAAAGAGAGCACTACACTGATTTATGCAAAAATTCGAGTATCCGAGATTCCTTGATAATCTCTAAAATATAGGTAATCTCAGCGTAAGTGAAGTACCAAAGACATGTTGAAATGGGGAAAGCAGTGGCGTATCAATTAGATATGGATTTAAATAGAAAAACAGTATACGTCCAATAATTCAAAGCCTCGAAAATTAAAAAAAAGTAGTGAAGGAATTTATTAAAAAAATAAGGGAAATTTTGCAATAAATAAATGTATAAAAATTATAACTTGAGCATGTATTCGATCTAATCTTTCCCAATTTTTGAACTGAATTGAAACTGGTTTACCATGGTAAATATATCACTTCACAGCCACACTTCACACTTCACGAGCGAACTAAAAAAGTGCTAACTATTGATCTCACATAATAAAAGTCCACTATTCAAGAAACCTGTGGTTTGACGATTCAGTGTTAAACACAGTCTGAGATAAGAAACGTTTCATAAAGTATAGGGTCATGAGTCATCCACAAGAGGTAATTCCCTGTGATTGTGAGTAGTGGTACAGAAACGCAGAACGGAGGTCAATTCGCGGGGATTCCCTGTATCAGAATGAATCCTGTAGAGAGAAATATTGTGTGTCTGAGTACCCGTAGAAAGCGATAAAAAATTCGCATATCAATAATTTTTTTTGACATTTCGTTAATTTTCATGGTTTTATTTACATTTAATGTGCCTCACCATAACGACTCCTGACTCACTTTTAGAAGTGTGAAATGTATTTCCCAAACCTGCTTTTATTCACAAAAATCACTAATAACACAATATTGTTTTTTATGATTCATTGAAGCAAACATTGCTATTTCCTTCATTCAACTGGCTCTGCTGAATTGGACTTTGAAGTGCTGATAAAATCCTCGGCATTCGTGAATCTAATCAGCTATGATATAAAGATTGAAGAATCCTTGTGTGCAAGCTGGACGGAATTTTTGGGAAAAGTACAGTTTTCAGGAAATTAAATAAATATCGGCTAAAATTTCTTTAAGGGCGAATATCGATTTTCTTTTGTAGATACTTTAATATAATTTAAGCCGAATGCGTTCTTGACATTATTGCAATTTTAGTCTTTAAAGTCCCAAATAAAATAGGAAATTTACAGTTACAAACGTGTAAAAATAATCAATACGTGCCAAATTCGGATTTGGAGACTGCACCGGCAAAACCTTGAAAAATGGAAACTAAAAAAATGTCCGATTCCTGGCGGTAAACTACAAAGTATTTCTCAATTAGTTTTGGCCCAGTCATAGCCCTAGGTGTTTTCAACTTCTTCCAACGTTCGCAGTTGACTGCCTAAACAAACAGTGGCGTCCCAGGGCCTGGTATTAAAACTTCAGCGATGACAAAACTTCTTTTGCGATACGAACAGTTTTAACGGAGTATATCAAAGAATTGCAAAGAGGTGCAATTCTGGCCCTAAGTGGCCTAGTGGGGACCGAAAGGAAGTATACAGGGCGAGTCGGGAGGATCGTGCCAAACTTCAGGAGCGTGTTGTACATGAAAAATAAATGTAAAAAAACTCAAATGTTGTTATCCGATTTTCGTTTGTTTACAAGTTATAGCGTAAATAAAATTAAAAAAAATTATAAGTTTCATAAGAAACGTTGGATTGGTCGTGGTGGCCCTATTAGTTGGCCTCCAAAGTCTCCAGACCTCACACCACTAGACTATTGTTTGTGGGGTTGGTTTAAAACTGAAGTGTACAGAGTAAAAGTGGACACTCAAGATGCACTAGTTAAACGCATTAGAAATGCTGCAGCTGCCATTAAAGAAAGACATGAAACAATCAGGAGCGCAACGAATGCTCTTCATAGACGAAACGGAAAATGTTTAGAAGTTAATGGCGATATTTTTGAACAATCACTATGATATCCAAACGTTAATTTATGGAATTTCTTATGAAATTTATAATTTTTTTAAATTTTATGTTTTAATTTTATTTACGCTATAACTTGTAAACAAACGAAAATCGGACAACAACATTTGAGTTTTTTTACATTTATTTTTCAGGTACAACACGCTCCTGAAGTTTGGCACGATCCTCCCGACTCACCCTGTATAGAGTAGCGATTTTAGTTTTTTTTTTAACTAAAGAACCTGTGGGCAAACGACCTTTTAAACAAGTTACGCCGCTGATTTGTTTTATGAAGGAAATGGTTTAGAGAACCCCTTCCGCAACGTGGAAATCCAGAGGAACCGACGTAATAAACAAAGACGTTTCAGACGCAGATTTCAAGTTAACTTCAAACGATTTATTGCTATTTTAGTGATGCCCCGCTAAATTTTTACGCATAACAGAAGTGTAGTAACAACAGTTTTATGGGTTGTGGTTTAAGCCAGGATTTACGTGGCACTGTAAATTTCTAGAAAACTTTGTGATCCCCTTGAGATAACTCAAATAAGAAGTAACGATACTTTTCACCCCGTCACTAAAAAATTCTGAACCGATTTCGCGTAAGCAACGCCACTGCTTATAGGACTAATTAATTGTAGTTCGCCGCTAACAAAGTCCCACATTTTTAGAATTTTACTTGTACTTGTACGTGTACATGTATGTGCAGTTTTACATGCAAGAGTAGATGGACAAAAGATATTAAAGGACTAGTTAAATTTAGAGACCGTTTCGTGCAGATTCAAATCCAGCCTTTAACATAATTCAATGTCCCTTTGCAATTTAATTAATACGACACTCAGAGGGCCCAAATCTGGCTACTTTATTTGAATGGAAACACTTGTTTTTGATAGACGAGGGACGATGAAAAAGATTTTATTCCGGAATAGATTCCTGTCGCTTATATAAATAGATATTGGCCTTTCTAGGGGTTGTCAATTATAGGGACTTATTATTGAAATTATTTTCTTCAGAGTTTATTCAGCCGAGTGGCAATTTTTCAAATTACAGAGGACACTTTGGAGTTCCTGAATACGAAGAAATATTGACGGTCGTCGTTTCTTTCGAACTCGTGTACATTTGAAAAAAATCTGTCCTTCAGCCTTACTGTCCATGCCCTCATGTTAAGCATTTCCCTGCCTCCCATTACGCCCTTGCAACGTAACGGGCCCAAACGGGAATTAGCTTAATTTGAAAATTTCATTTGCTTAACACTTACTCCGTGCCTGTGAAAATCCGTTGGAGTGCGTTCCCGGCACTGCCTTACAATAAACACAAAGGGGAAATTTTCTGGTTAACGGATATACCTAAACTTTCCTCTATATGAAACCGCATAGGCGTAGGTTGAGTATCTTACCAGGAGTCAAGTACTGAACGTACAGTGCTGGAAAAATTCGGAAGTATGGAACATGTTCTTGTCTGTGATTGATTTGCCTTCGATGCGATTCAGGTCCCAACAGGCTGCTATCATTCAAGTGTATTGGAAGTCAAATATGACGAAGCACGTTTATTTTTCAATTCAGTTTAGACGAAAAGCAGTTGGGCTTTATCAAAGTGGTCATACCCAATGTGATGTGGGGAAAAATTTAAATATTACCCAGAGCCCCGTATCTAAGATTTAAAATAAATTTCGCGATCGGGGTGGCGGTCAAAACCGTAGTAAGTCCAGACGTTCCAGAAAAACCGCTCTGAAAACTGGCAAAGCCACTAGACGAACCTCTCTCAGAGATCCCCGAAAGACATCGGGACAAATGAGAAATGAAATCACCACGCAATTTAATCTTGAACTTACAAGTATAATTGTAGGAAATCGTCTAATGGCTGCAGAACTTTACTGTGGACCCGTTGTTGAGGAATCGCTGTTCTCGAAGAAGAATGGGATGGTCCATCCGAAATTGGCAAAGTTTCACTTATCATAGACTGTTTTGGATTTAATAATTTCTTTACTCTTATTATTATTATTATTATTTTTAATTTGTCGTGAGGTAGGCCAGGGTGATGTATTCCCTGCGTTACGCCTCTGGCTGGCGTTATCGTGGAGGATGGAATCACAACGCTGCTCTGAAGATTAAGCATGAGATGTCTTGTCGGCAGGAATTTTCCCAGCGGTATTTCTCATGATTGTAAAAGAGCAGTGTTTACGTTTGGAGCCGAAACCTTTTATAAAGAATGAAATCCTGCAGGATAACTGCCTTCGTGCTATGCTAATCAGTTTTAATTGCACTCCAGTCAGGGTACGCCCATGGTTAGTGCCCAGTTTTTTTATACTTAAGGCTGGAAAAACGGTTCGATCGCTCTCTTTCTTTAGCGTCGCCACAATCGAGTTATACGTGTGCGCCTCTGTTAATAAGTAAGAAAAATATATACAAGTTTTAAGAAAGAAGCACCGAGTTTATACTAAAAAAAAGGGAAATGATTTAAATTGACTCTCCCTTTTTTCCATGAACTACAGAAAAATGGAATACCGTCCTTCGGAGCAACGAGAGTAAGTTTAACTTGTTTAGTTTTGATGGTGGAGTTCATTGTGAGACACCCAGTGGGACAAAGATTTAATATTAAACACCAAATTCCTACTGCGGAACACGATGGTGGTAGTGGTCCGGGGGTATTTTTCTCGAAGCGAGGCTGGACCGTTGGTTCTCGGAAAAGATACGATGGATCGTTATCAATACCGGCAAATTTTAGAGAATAATATGTTACCATTTACTGAACAAGAATATGCCGCTTCGTTGGACCTTTCGACAGGATAACGATCCGAAGTGCACATCAAACATTTTAAAGGACTGGTTTTTAACGAAAAATATGACTGCACTTGAGTGACCATCCCAGTCTCCCGATCTCAATCCTATTGATCAATCGTGGAAAATATTGGATCGACAAATTAGATTAAAAGCAATTAAAAACAAAGCAGAACTTCTTCAAACCATCCAAGAAGAGTGGCAGCAAATTCCCGTGGACGCTTCACAAACGCTTGTCGATTCTCCGCCTTGGAGTTAACAAGCCGATATAGAGGTCAAAGGTTTTGCCACAAAATATTGAATTACCAAAAGTATTTATTGCTTTTTTATGAAGATGAAATAATGTTCCATACTTTTTTCCAGGAAAATTCGTTTCTGTATTAAAAAAAAAATAAATAGTTATCCATTCAGAAAAGTAGTTGTTGTTAATTGATTACGTAATCATAAAATAAACGTTTGTCGTATTTTGTTTAAATTATGCACGCATTTGACTTTAATTATTTACGAGAGATATAATATTCCATACTTTTTTCCAACACTGTATGTTATATGATTATTGTTACTCCTCATCTGGGGCCGGATTTTTGCCTCAATTCAGGCAAGGTCTCTCGTTATCAGTAGGTTTGACCATAGGCGTACCTACGTGCGCTTAGTTTATTGAAATAAACATTTATTTCAGTGATTTTTGTAATTATGGGACTTCCAGGTGTAATTCGATAAAATAAAATATGTGAAACAAAGAGGAATTGTCAGCAAAAAAATCATATAAACTTAGGTTCATAAGAGTTTCCAATTACATGAATTGGCGAGTCATATTTGGAACAACCAGTATAACATAGTGTCTAATGTATAAACATATTAGTTGAGCGTACGTTATTTTAATTTATGAAAATTAAATAAAATGGCGAATAATTTGGCAAAATTACTTATCGTTTTCAATCAAGTTTCTTCGTTTGTAGTTTAATACATGGCGTAGCCACGAAAAACTTCCTTCTACGTCATAAATCGTAACTGGGGCCCAATTGAAATGTTCATACATATCGTCTTCTTTACTTGACATTATTTTAACAATATCTTTAATTTGCAAATAGCCGCGTGTTGTCTTCAGAGCTTTTTCGAAATATGTCCTTAGTTTTTCACTTACGGCTGCAGGAACTGCTTTCAACTTTTCTATAGTTGCTCGAAGCAAATTAAAGAACTTAACAAAGGGCAAATCGGAAGATTGCAATTTTTCAATTACGTCTAGTATATATCCAAAATTGCTATTAATAAACTCCGAATCATTTTTGATATCAAGCGTAGTTCATTATTTGCTTTGGTCGGAAATTTACAACTGATTAAATAAGATTCTTCGAAATTAAAGGGATTAAAAGGACCCACTACGACATTTCCTACGTATCTCCCATTTATATCAGTGGCTTCACCAATGCTGCGCCATAATTTTTTTCCTTTCATAGCTTGTCGTATTATGTCCACAATTCCATCAAAGATTTGTGGACATAGCTTTTACGAAGTGTTGATTTATCTGGAATTGACCTCTTGCAATACTTTTCTAGAAGAGATTTGAATGCAGGATTGTTCAACTTACAAAGTGGAACGTCGGCTGCAACGAGCGCTCTACAGAAATCCGTTCAAAATTCTGTTGTGGTAGCAGGAGATTCTGGAAGTACAAAATTAAAAATGCATAATATCAAAAGTAATGAAAAGACAGATTGTACCTTTAGGCGTTGATATTCCGGAAATAAACTTTTTTTATTCAATTGACACCATACACATGCTGTTCAACATAATATTTTTTTGGCGCAAACAAATTCAAAATTACATAAAGTACCTAATGCGCCCTTTTCGCTTTCAAACAAATGTTCAGAATAAGGTATTAACCGTTCCAACTTAAGTTTCTTAGATGAAGATATTATTGGAAAATTTCTTATATGAGATAAATAGCTATACTGGCTCAAAACGGTTTACATTTCTCGTGGTGTTAATCTATCCACACATAAAGGATCGAAAGAGCACAAAGTTCGCTATATTTTGTTTTAATCGAGATAAAAAAAAATTCAACAAAAACAATTTTTAAAAATTTTAACGAAATTGATATTTTCTTAAATCACATTGCCGGCATACGCCGCTGCCGGAAACGATTTATACATTGCGCGCCAATCTCGAATCCAATCTGCTTCCCACACGTCTCCAGTTTTCGCTACGCCACTGCGAATATCATCAACTTGGGACTCGCTTTAAAAAAGATAACTTGGATTCAATTTCTGCACAAAATCACAGCCGTAGGTTGATATTTTACGTGGCACGTAATTCTAAATATATTTCATACAGCGTGTCAATTTGAAACCGCACCACCCTCCATATTTCAGTCCTTATCAAAAACATGTAAATGTGCAAAAACACATCGAGTTTATTTTCAAAGAAGAAATTCCTTAAATCGGTTTTTTATTAAATTGCGTGCATCCTTCGGCGGGGGTGGAAACGGCCACTAAAGTCTTAAATGAGAAGGAGGGTTGAATTAGACACTAATTCATTCTAAGGGCCTCTCAATTACTTTTCCAAATGTACCTAATTTTTTTATTTGAGGGAGTTTTGGAAAATCATGTCCAAACCGTAAACAACGTTAGGGATCAACTGTGTTGTAGAAATTTCTTTAATTCATTCAGTAAGTGTTCAAAATGCGGTCCATTACTTTCCAACCAATTATAAAGTCTGTGTTGAAACTCCATTATAACACTCACCAAAAATTTCACTTGAATTTCCTTTCACGCAGCTGTAACTCTTCTCCTCAATCACTCCATATCTATCGGAGGTGTCAAATCGGGCGGTCGCGGTGGCCAGTCGATTGGTCATCTTCGACTAATCCATTTGCCAGGAAACGTATAAATACTGTTTAACTGGAAGAAAATAGTGCGGTGGGACTCCATCTTGTTGAAAATGAAGATCTTCTTGTAAAACGCTATTACCATATTAACTTCATATTAAAAATTCGTTGTTATTGATGGATCTAGTATATCTTCTAGCAAATTTAACCAAAACTCACAAGTTAAGTTTTCCTCTATGAATGAAGAACCAACAACGGCATTCCCAAGAACAGGAACCCAAATATATACTGTATAATATCTTCTTTAAACAGCTGCGGATATTCATTGCTCCAATATTGGCAATTCTGTTGCTAACATGTCCATTGAGGAAATAGGCACACTCACTATTAAAACAAAATTTTCGTAGAATGTTTCGATTATCATTTATAAAGTTTGTCATTGTTTCACAAAATTGACTTTAATAAAAATAAATGTAACAAAAACCAAAATAATCAATTGTTGTTTATAAAACCCAACCTTCAGATTTGGAAGGATTGTAAAGAAGGATCAATGAAAAACAAAAGATATATTTGCAAAAGTAATTGAAAAACCTTTCAAATGGGGTGTAACTCAACCTCCCTTCCCCATTAAGATTTTAGTGGTTCTCCCCATCCCCGCTAGAGGGTGTAGGCAACCTAATGGAAAACCAACTTAAAGAATGTCCCCCTTGAAGATAAAATCGACATGTTTTTGGATATTTACATTTTTTTTTATAAGGCCCGATATATCGAGGGCGATTCGTTTTCAGATTAACATACTGTGTAGGTTACTATTCATACACTGAAATCACATCTCTATTTGCCCTTGTCCCCTTCCCGATAAGAAATAAGAATGGCCATTTTCCTACTTAAAGAAGTAAATTGGATGATCCCAAATTTACGCATATGTAGTCAGAAAACCACATAGACGTAGATTCGATTGTTTTGCCTGTTATAAAATTTTAAACATATCTCCTCTAATTTGCCACTCACACATTCTCACTTATTTCTCATTACGCCCCTGCGTTATCCCAACATCTTCAGCCAATATATTTTTTTCTAATTAGGAAAAATATGCCTCGAGCTTCCTATATCTGCAAACGCGGAGCTTACTTAGCTTTTTTTGGAATATCTTTTTTAATTGGAGCTTCCACAAAATTGACGTATTACCTGGCTTTGGAGAGGAGCAGTTTTTACTCAATATGGGAGTCTAATTTAGTAAGCGAAAGTTCAACAACTCCTTGACCTAGGCAAATGACAGAATCCAGGCCAACAAGTTAAAATGCCTGAAAACTAGGTCGCAAAGTTATTCCTATATTGACCCACTAAAACTATTCCATATAACTAGCAGTTCGTAACTTATTTAATAAATAAATTCCGACGAAATAGAGCTTTGTTTGCTCTGCTCCTGTCAGCACCTCTAGGGTGAAATGAGCTATAAAGCATTAATTAAATGTTGATGATACGACGACGTACAAATCCTGATTCCTCTCTGCCTTTAAGTTTGTGTATTCTACCTGAGTTATTGTTACGCAAATTGTAGGGTTGATTTACTAAGTAAATTGAAAGCATTTACTTGCATTGGTGTAAAGTATCCAGAGATTTTCACCTTCCTTTGATTATATCCAGAAAAAAGAAACCTTTAATAACTTTGTTTATGAAATAATAAAAATTATGATATTTGTTGAAATTTTCGGTAGAAATTTTAAGTCTCACTGATGCTCTGAAGCACCTAACCATGACTTCCAACCAAAGCCGCAAATTTGACTCACATTTTCAGAATTTTAAAGGTAGATACAGGCAAATACTGTAACCAAAAAAATCTTTCTTAGAATTCCATTTTGTAACCATTTTGAGTATCAGTTACCGTCATTCCTGCTCACAACTTCCAACCAACATTGTAAGTTGAGCTCATGTGATCTATGTTTTAAAGGTTGATACATATAGAGGATTAACTCCACTAAAAAGAACCCTTTTATAGCTCTTCTATGCAAAATATTATTTTTTATTCACATCCCTTCGAATGGACATATTCAGTGCTATTGATACCTTATTCGTCCTAGACATAGTAAGTTCCATTCAGAACTGCCAGCTGAGCTCATATTTCCAGAGTATTTAGGTTAGATGTAGATCACCTCCTCTGAAAAGGAGCCGTTGCAAGCATTTAGTTTCAAAGGTAGAAGTCTTGAAACCTGCTTCAACCTTTGAGTAGACATTCAGGCAGACAATGAATATTCTACATTCATGGATTAGCGAGATAGAAATATCGGCTTTTGATTTAATTCTTTTGAGTAGCTGCACTCTGTCCAAGATCACCAAAAACTTCTTCTCACTATTCCCTCAGATAGAGAAACGAAGCGAAAATTATTCGACATAAAGGAACCATCAGAGAATTAAGATTTTTCAGGACAAAAGAATACTCAAAATTTCTCCTTCACAATATTATGCTCATCCAGAGCAATGACTGCTAGCAGCTGCTGTGCCTAATTTGGATTTTCAATTTGTAAAGGAGATCCTCAAACCTTTATTGAGTTTATTGAGTAAAGTTTTGAATAAAGCTCCGTGTAAACCCCTGTAAGCTTCAGATTATCGCCCCTCGGGTTTGTGTAGTTAACGATTTTTACTTTCCTTCCGCTTTATCTGCTATTGGCTTGTCAAAATATCACCCGTGTAGATTTATCGAAAGACTATCAACCGAAAACCGATGTCTTTAACACCGCTCTAGTTTTCTAGATATTGCAGCCCCAAGCAATATGCCAGCTTCTAACACTTTTCCAATTCCCTGTTAAAGGAAAATTTGCCTTTATGATATTTCTGAGAAGGGTTAGACTACGTAGGAACGAAATATATCCACTTTTAAGAATTCCAATTTATCTTCCCCAAGGAAAATCATCCAGAAATAGGACTTAAATGCGTTAAAACTTAAGTCATTAAATTCGGTTTCAATAAAACGCGAATCTGGAGGATCTGGGTTTTCAACAGGAAAGCCATTATGTCCTCGTGCCCTGTTTAGTAATTTAGAAAATATTACCTTTAAAGCCCTGGAGATTTGGGCTATGACTAAGTGGATATGGTAATTTTTCTGCCTAAGTAACTAGACAGTGGGTTGAGGAATATTTATGGTTTTAAAGGTTTTAGCAACGTTCGGGTGTTGGGCTTTATTACGTTATGTCGGTTCTCAGTTCGTAGGCTTTCGAGGGCGTGATACGCCCTTTGTAACGTAATTCAACAACAAATTCCATAGACTACTCACGACGTTTCGAGTTTTAACTGTACTTAAGCTCACTCGTTTGCATTCATTCAATTATGAGAAAAATAGCGCAAATGTGACAAAATAAGCTCGAACGCACGTTGTAAAGCTCGAGCTTTCGGATATAGCACGCTACTGTTTATTTTAACATTCAATGATTAGTTGTGCAGATTAATCAAAACAATGAGTTATTGAATTGGACTAAATTTACTTCATTTATATCTGTTTATTTAAGAGAAAATAATTCGGAATGTTTGAATATGGTTAATAAATTTTAAACATCAGTTGTGACAATTCTTTTCCCAGGCCTGGTACGCCGCAGTTCATTAAACTACTCAATCGTGAATTTTATAGAGTATTGAGGAAACATACATACATCAAAATTCATTCATCTGTATCCGTTAGAGTGTGAAAAAGGATAGCGCTAATTTTATGTGACCGAATAAATTTGGACACCCACTGTGACGCTTCTGTCGCCGGGCATGGTGCGCCACTGTTTATTATGTGAATCAGTAGCGAATTTTGCAGACTATCAAGTGGACTTATGATTACCTTCGACACATTATGATTTTTAATTGAAGGTAATCAATAATAGCTTGACAAAAAAACGTTTATTTCTCAAGTGAATAAGCAATAAACAAAAAATTGGAATCTGAATGAACTTCTTATAAGTCCTCACGTGACACGGCCTGAACCATGTACAAGACCTAATACATTTTTTCATTGCATTTGAAAGGGATATTTACAGTTTTTAACCATAACAAAATCAGTGGCGTTACCTGACGACAAAACTGTATATTGTTTTATCAATAACTGAACTGTAAACCAAGAATTTAAATTTGCAATTAAATCGCCCTCGTGTGCCCCCACAGGACACGACCCTGCTCCATTCTCAGTCTTTTACCATTTTTCGTTTTTAAAGGAAACAAAGCTTCTGATGGCTGCGAAATAAGTTGCGTGGCCCACCTTACCTATTTCATAATGATAATTTTAAAGTTTTTTAAGTTTTTGAGTCATAATTTGAGCTTCTCTTTGCAAAGCGTGCAGTAGCGTAGCTTCACAATTAAGTGCGATTTTATTTTCGAAAAACTCATAGAAAATTTAATGTATCTCTTCCCTTTTAAATATCCACACGGTATAATATTGCTCGCTGCTCAACGTATGCTATTTGTTTTTATCAGGAAACGAAAATGTTGATATTCTAAGCTGTATTGAAGGTAGTGGCGTATCTTGCAAAAAAATTAAAAAAAAAACAATTAGAATTCGTTTTTTGGTAAGTAACTAAAAGTTTAGTTTAAAAATATTATTTTTCTTGCTATCTCTCTGTCGCGCCACTATGGTTTTTTGCTTGCAATTTCTCCTAGTTTGTAAAAAGCTGCCAGATTTTAAAGTGCATGAAAATCAGTGGCGCAGTTCGATTTATTTGTTTTAATGGCAAAGTGATACGACCTTGAGTTTATTAACAATTAAATATCATTAAAGAATTTGAAGCAAATATCTCTGGTTTAACAGTTGCACAATTTTCGCGTAAGATTCTAGTATACTATTAAACCCAAAGATTTAGCCGATGCGAACAAAACTTACACAACAATTAGCACGTTTAATCGTTCGCAACAGTAATTCCTAAATCGACAAACATCGTCTGTAATTACTGTTTACTCTTGTCGAAGGATTTAGCCAGTAGAATCTCTCGGAATAGTTTATTTTCGGTATCATCGACTAGTTTTAACAACCTCAACATTCAAGAAATGATAAATATTTTCTGAGAATGTATTGATAATCGGTATTTGCCTTAATATGAAGAATCCAAACAGGTTATTTCAGTTCAGTAACTACTTCACAGTGGACATAGAAAGATGTACAAGTTGTTATGTGCGTGTTTGTGGCTTACTTGTGCTCAGTATGGAGCTAAAGGGCAGGACTTCGAAGTTCCAGATGCCACAGTTGAGGCTTTTTTTCCAAGTGGGCTCAAAGTATCCATACCAGGTAATACCGATCTGTTTGTATAATATAAACCATGCAGAATGGATCATTTGAACCATTCAGACCAAAAAGGGATAACACTGTTCGCTTTCCATGGCAAAATCAACGAAGAGATGATTGGTAGAGAGGCAGGTATGTTTTCCAGAGATATTACCAAACCAAAAGATGGAAGATGGACTTTTTATGACTCAATGGTATATAGTTCTTCGCTAATAGAAAAAAATTGCTGTGAAGTTAGGATTTTTAGGCCAAGTTGGCAGTTGGAGATATTTTGTATTATTGGACCTATGCAGATTACTTCGATGGAGAGAGGAAACTAGGTTATCCAAAAGATGATCAAGTCTTCGAAGTTAAAGGTATTTATGACCGTTTCAATACACAAAAACTTACTTTGCAGCCATCATTTATTCTCAGAGCTTCTTCCCAAACCTGGCAGGAAACCAACCACAACCAGCACTACTCCGCCTTCGATTCCTGTTGTGGTAACAACGCCTCCATCGGCTGAGTGCAAACCTTCAGTTACCACAGTGAGGGGCAAAAACAGTTGCAAAGGAAAGCTCATATTTCACAGTCATTTTGAAAATTTCCTGGAAAATAGGGACAAGTTGTGGACCGTTCAAACGCGATTCGCTTCGGAACCTGTAAGTAGTGGTTATAAAAGAGTTTTGCGAATTCCGGACAGGGTAATCACATCTCTTTTTCAATTATGTATTCCAAGATGGTACATGCTTGCACAGTGGCGCTTAAATGAGACTGGCTAACATACGTATAAGTTAAAAAAAAATAATTCGAATAGATCGTCTCACAAAAATTCAAATTTTAATTCCAAAAATTGCGGAAAAACAGAGGGAACATCTTTTGCCAACATTTATCGCCCTAAGCAAGCACGTCTAACGACTTCTAATAGATTTTTGACAACATGATTTAGTTATATACACAGGAATATACAGTGCGCTCCATTTAAGCACAACACTTTTTCGTAGGACTTCGAATTCGTTATATATGAAGACAATCCCCAGACTTTATCAATCCATAATGGTCGACTGATCATTAAACCTATTCTAACCGATTCGATTTATGGAGAAGGATTTGTTGCCAGACCGGGAACATTAGATTTAGGAGAAAGGTAAGTAAATAAATAATAATTATTATAAATGAACAAAATTTGCTGGCGCTACACGCATTCAATTATAATTAATTCATAAAACATGAATCAAATTAAACCACTGGCCCTCTTGTTCCAATGGTTTAATTCCCTAGTAGGACCCGAACGGGCGGGGTTCGCTTTTCGCACTGGAATCACCGAAGTCTCGCTTTCGTTCTCGGACGATCGGTATCTTTTTCCAGAGTTTTTCTAATATTTGTGGAAATTTCAGATGTACTGGAATCAAATCAATAGAGTGCTGCCAAAATTTGGTCGGACGGCAAATCATCCCCCCTGTGATGTCGTCACAATTAACCACCAAAGGGAAATTTTCCTTCAAATATGGGAGAATTGACATAAGAGCGAAATTACCAAAAGGAGATTGGTTGTATCCAGGTGTGTTCCTAATCAAATAGGGAATCAAAATAATATTCTTTTCTCTTAAGAATTATTCCTTAATTCCGAAAACGAAGAATACGGTTCTGGTTACGAGTCTGGCCAAATTAGAGTAGCGTTTTTGGGTGGAAATGAAGACACCAACAAAAAACTGCAAGGAGGGCTGATATTGGGTAACAGTCTGGCTGCTAGAAAATACGCTATGAAGTCTATCGACCAGTACCAGTCTTGGACTAATGAATACCATAACTTTTCTGTTTTATGGAAACCTGGTTAAACAATTTTGCAACTCCAGGTATTTGAGTTTCTAACAGACCGGTTTTCAGATAGTATTAGTCTGAAAGTAGACAACGTAGTTTTCGGGTCAATTTTCCCCCCTAATAGAGGATTCTGGAGTCTGGCTAGTAATTTGAATTTAAAAAACAGCGAACGATGGAAGCAGGGGAGTAAAATGGCTCCGTTTGACAAAGAAGTACTTAATGGTGCGATTCCATTTTCTGTGGTAATTCAAAACTCGTTGAATTATAGATGAACATAGTGGTCGGTGTTGGAGCTGGCGGCCACAACTTCGAAGATAGATCAGATAACACCAAACCTTGGATCAACAGTCAAGTGTTAAGCCAGAAGAACTTTTACAAAGCGAGAAACTCGTGGGAGGCTACATGGGGAAAAGAGGCCCAGATGGAGGTTGAATACGTGAAAGTTTGGGCCTTGGACGAGTAGATGAACCTGAGATTACCTATTGATATTAATTGTGATTTTTTATATAAACTTTCAAATTAGACAGAGAATAAAAATTTAAATGAAAAAACTCATAAAGCGTGCCTCAATTATTAACCAGAGAAAATGATGTTACCGTGCAAGTTATTATCGAAATTCTGGGTCCTATTCAATTGATCCGGAATAAAATATTCATAGGAAATTTTAGGAATTTCAACTTCCAGTGCTCGGAAAAAACATAAATTTCCTTAGTCGAAAAATTTTAACCAGGAAACTCCTTGCCAAATGCGTTAAAAAAATAAAAATTACTAACTTTCAAGATCAGGAAGTTTCTCACTTGAACTTTCATGCAACTTCGAAACTTTCTACATCCAATTTATGAAAAACCATAATATTCCTGGATTCCTAAATTTGAACTTAAATTTCTTGTAATTTCGAACTTCAGTGTTAAAAGGAGAAGCAATGCGTCTCGACTTTGAATCGATATCGATATAAAGGAGAACATATTCAACTTACTCTAAACACCCTAAATGAACTAAGGATGCACAACCTTACTAACTGAACTATGACAGTCCTTCCTGACACTAGTGAGAGCTGACGGCCCCAAACAGTTTATGGTTGTTTGTGCTTTTTGTTCTAATATTTAACTGTTAAATAATTCAAGTTTTATTAATTCACGAAACCACATTAATATTCCTCCCTTTTTTTTTCCATTTCCGAAGGATAGCTTCAAGTCCTTGTACGCTTTCGGATTTATACTCTTTTTCCCTGCGTCGCCCAAAAAAGAATCATGGAGAAGAGAAGAGGAGTTCTGCAAAAAATGAAAATATGCAGATTCTGCTTTAATAGTAATGAAAGTGAACTTACAAGTATTTATCAAAAGGATGAGAAAACTGTCCCTTTACCCGTGCAAATCATGAGCTGTGTATCTATAGAGGTAGGTGAGAGGTGAGCTGTCATGCTGTGGCTTTAGCTAGACTAATTCTAGATTATGAGGCAATGATAATTATGAATAGTAGTAAGAGATGCTTGTAAACACTTATTAAGAAGCAAGTCAAATATATCTTCAAATAAGATCAGGAAAGTACACCAATCAAATTGTGGAAAATTCAATTTTCCATTATTTATTTTTCACTGTTACTAGACATCATTGTTTAATTTGTAACATTTTGTATGTCTTAAATGACCTCAATTTCCTTTGTCATTACTTTCTAAGGGAATGAGCCACCTTGCAATACTGCTTCCATACAAGTTATTTATTTTTAAACACAATTGTTACATGCATACATATACTCTACTTCATCAGCAACCAAACTTGCATTTTAAAAATATTTCTTTAGTAGCTACAATTTTCCTGTGACACAAACCTTCAGAGGTGCAACTTTTTTTTTCATATCCCATATTTTTTTTTAAAACTAAATATGTACTTTATGTTTCATTGCTAATTGGTTGATTTGACAACTTAAAGAAACAGAATATAGCAGTGTACCATAGGTGGTGTATAATTGTTAATGTAATATCAGTTCATTTACTGTTGATGATTCACATCATTGTAAACTTGATAATGAATGGTCAAACATTAATTTTAGGTCTTTCCCAGCGATGGATTTCCTCAGCTAATTTGTAACGACTGCAAACTACAGACAATTAAGTCATATGTTTTTAAGAGCAACTGCCGAAAAGTGGATGATGCCTTCAAAGTAAGTACTACCATCTCTCAATGAAGAACATACCTTATATTGATATAAACTGATTCCAAAAATGATAATCAATAGGTGCATTTTGGTGCTATCAGACATCACATTGGTTTGGTTATCATTGCAAACTTAACATTTTTAGCTTTTAATGCTTCAACTTTACTACTAGAATAAACAGAAAACAAGTTTAAAACAAATCAATTTGTTGACACATGAGTTAAAAGTGTTTTCATTTTTTTAAGGAATCACAAAAAAGCATTTGGTTGAAAAATTATGTACCATTTTTTTATAACAGATATAGTATAAAAATACACTTAATATGGCCACTTGTAAAATTATAGTACTTTGATATTGACAGAAACCTTATATGTAATCCAGCAGCTATATAAAATAATAAATATGGTACCTAATTTTCCATAATAGTAAATATAATCATTAATTGGACTTATAAGAAATTCTTTTTGGTTTTTAGAATTACCTCCAGTCAGGAGAATTGATAAAACCTGAAATTCAACCAATGACTCGCAAAATAAACATGCGCCACACAGAAGATGATAGAAACAAGGATAAACTGCCAGCTATTGAAAAAATAAAAGAAGATGACAATGATAATCTAGATGATCACTCCATAGATGTTAAAAGATCAAAGTTAAATGATGGAACTGAGGTTATCACTCTGTGCATTTCAGAGACAGATGACCCTGATCATTTTCAGGTGTGTCCAGTTTAATTACTTTCAAATTAAAAAAAATTATTATATAAATATATGTTTAATGTTAGATTAATTAAATATAAAAATTTATTTTATCACTTGATTCATGTTTAGGATATTTCTCAAGATTCTGAACAAGAAGATAGTCACATTATTGCTGAGGAATCAAAAGATGAAGATCAGACAGAAGTTGAACAGGTAAGAGTTCTGATTTGACATAATAATTGAAGATGGAATAAGATTTGAAATATGAATGATATTTTGGGAGCATAGAATATGCTTTTCACTTGATTGTACAAAAAAGTATTTTATACTTAATTTCCACAATAATAAGAGGGAGATTAAAAAAATTTCCCTATGTAAAACTGTGTTAGATACTTATTATCTTATTTATATGGTAGGTTGAAACAGACATTTTCTCTTGTGAGTTTTGCGACAAAACATTCCCACTGCAACAACTGTTGGATTTACACATAACCAGTCATCAAAGAGAGAAGAACTTCACCTGTTCAGAGTGTAACAGTAAATTTTTCAGGTAAGAGATTTCCAATGAAAGAAAACGCTGTGATAAGTAGCCCTGAAATAATAAAATAAAGGCCGAGCATAAGCTCATTTCAACGGGAAATATTTGTGAAATAAAGCACTCCCTGGGTGCTTAAATTAATGATAATTTACTATTACTTATCATGGATGGATATGGTCATTGTATGTGAAACTTTAGCCAATACAAAAATACTCAAAATAAAGGAAAATAAATGGTTTTACAGCAAATACGACCTAGCAAATCACCTGAAAGTCCACTCAAACGAGAAGCCGTATGAGTGCCCTGTGTGCGAGAAAAAATTTTCCAGAGAATCTGTTTTGAGGCGTCATGAAACGATACATACCGATGCTGCGAGGTTCTTGTGCTGGCAATGCGACAAAAGTTTCGTCACGAAAGCTGATCTTCAAGACCACATAAAAAGACATTTGAAGTCTCGACCGTTTCCTTGTACTTTGTGTACGAAGAATTTCGTTTTTAAACAGGTAAAATTAAAAAAATAATAATTAAATGGTACAAATAAATTTTTAATTTCTATTCAGGGCTTGGAAAGACACATGACCTCTGAACACGAAGGAGAGAAGGCTCATAAGTGTAACTACTGCAGTGCTAGTTTCAACACTCCTATTCGTCTTACTAGACACGTGACTACTCACGCGGGATTGAGGCCTTATCCATGCAAAGTAAGTTCAACTTGTCCTCATTCAGATGCGACTTTTTTGAACTTACGACAGCTTTTGTAACTTAGCCAACCTAAAAAACCGTGTTGAATATGCCACTGAAATTTCAATATGTTCTTAAACTTAAAAATCATCTTTCTGACTTTCAAAATGTTTAAAAATCCTTCTTTAATAGTAACATTTCCCATTTGCGGATTAAAATTAAAAAGAATTAACTATGTTGTTTAGCAGCCACTTATTTGATTTAGGTATGCGGGCGTACTTTTTTGCTCAGCCATCACCTTACCAGACACATGCGCAGTCATTATAAACAGGAATCGGCAGAGACCGTCGGACAACACAAATGCGATTTGTGCAGTATGTCATTTAGGAGAAAAGATAGCTTAATAAACCACAGTGTCATTCACAGTATGGTGAATTTACGGTAAGTGCATCTTTGGGGGAGCTCCTAACATTAATAGTAAAAAAAACTGAATTTTTTTGTGCGTTTCATGTTGAAGGATCCCTAAGTTTTTCTTATTTTCGGTTTCTGGAACATTACAAATGAAGTGTTTGGTATTTTCTAATTTACCTATTGTTAGTACAGAATAAATCATGTTCAACATAAATAAATAAATTGATTTCTAGCTGCGTCATTTGCAACACCTCTTTTGAGGACTCTGCAATGGTCCGCGATCACATCACAACGCACTTGCAAGGCTTGCCTTTTCCGTGTGAAAAATGCGACTACAGTTTCGACACTGAGAAGCAACTAGTAGAGCACGAAGTTAAGCATGCGGAGATGGAATACGAGGATCAGATTGAACAAGAGGTAGATATACTTTAAAATTTCTTTCTTCAACTTTTCCCTTTTTGAGAAAATTGCAGGTAGAGCCAAAATTTCATTTTTATTAAATACGTTTAATTTGTTGTTAGGTCATTTCCGAAACTCAAAAAGACGATTATGCAACTGCTTTTGAAGACGACGAGGGGTCGGTAAGAATGGCTTTTGAATCTAATCAGGACGATGCGGAGGAGGAGGGGGAGATCTCTCATGTGAGCTTAACTGAAATGTTTTCTGCCTCTGACAAATCTTTTGACACTTTCGACATCGACAAGATCCTAAAGGTCTGCCAGATGTAATTTTTTTTACGATGTTCGGCTTATTTGTGTCAATTTGTTTATTAGCATAGCAACCTATATGAAATTTAATGATCAGTGAAACAGCAATATTGAATGGAAAAGTACTTTGGCTATTTGCCGTGGGTTACCTATTGTCAACATGACGGCTTGTTCTAAATATGTAACAGATGTCCCTATAAGTCTGGCGGCACATTTGCAAATACTATGGTTGGAATAGTAATTGTATAATTAGATGAAAAAATGAAAACATTTTAATGCACAAACGCAAAGACGCTGGCAAATTTGTTGTCGTTTTAGAACAAGCTGTTATAATGATCATTGAAATCCGCAGCGCAAAGGTGGCAGATCTGATGGTCAAATCGCCAATCCATCCAAAGTTGCTACTTCTCTGCTTGTGAAATATAGATTGCTAAAATAATTTTAAATTTTTTGTCACATATCAAATAATTTTATTATTTTCTCTTTCAGATGACTTCGTACAGCATCCGTGACTTCGATAATCCTGTATTGGTGCGTCCGGGCAAGGAGAAATCAGACCGTTCTTTGGATTGCTCCGCAGAGGCCCCAGAGTCTCCCTCTACCCCAAACTTTATTAAACGTAAAGACGAAGATAATACCGGCTTGTGCTATTTTTTTAAGTCCAAGGAAGATGAATCAACTGAAACTGCAGATATTGATACATCAGCTTCTGCCACTGAGAGTGAGATAAAGCCTGTTTATAGATCAGAAGGCACGAAGGTACCATATTTTACCTAATAAAAACGATACAAAAAGATCAATATATAGTGTATTTATTAATTTTCAGATGTATGAACGAAAAGGGCCGATTAAACGGAAATTACCAGAAGTCTCAGGGCAACAAATTGCCGCTTTGGAAGAAGTAACGGAGTCTTCAGATTCTACATCGACACAAGTTTCTGCGGAAAAGAAGGTAGCTATGACGAAGCCCGGAGATCGAGTAGTTAAAGTTCAAAAATTCATCATTAGTAAGGACGAAATGAAGGAAATGGCGAAGATGGGTATGTTTTATAATGGAAGCATCCTTTTAAAGCTTTTAAGAATTAATATTTAGGTATATTGGAGGTTAAAAATGGCAAAGTTTTTATGAACAGTCCAGGACAGCCCATGCTAAACGCAAGGTTCAAACCAGTCCAACAGAAGGATATTGAGAACTTAATATGCCGGAAACGACAAAAGCCTCAAGTTAAGCAGTACGATCGGAAATTTTCGCATGCAACCAACGTCGCTTCAGAAGACGTGTTAGAGGACCCTTTTGATACTCAATTGTAATCTGTAACGTAAATTAAAGAGACGCTTGATTGAATTAATTGGTATGAGGACTTACAGAATTCAGAAGCAAAGAAATTTTAGGATTTGGGGAAGATGTATTGTTTTTTAATGAATAAAGAATTTCAAAAGCAAAAAAATCAAAGTTGCCTTACTTTCACAGCTATTTGATCCATTTGACCAAATCAAGAGTTGGCCTGCACTGAGAGGAGGTGCAGACAACACTTACTGAACCTGAAGATTTCCAATAATTTATATTTTTAAAAATAAAAAAAATTGCTGCCAGTTGTAAAATAGCTTTTTAGAATTGGGATCGGCAGAGAAGACGAATTTGCTAGTGAAGAGGTTTCCATTTGACGTTAAAAAAAAATTACTACTCAGTAAAATTTACGTCAAAAAATACTTATTATGATTTTTTTTTTTTAATTTAGATCGATTTTATCAATATTAATCAGAGTTGAACAAGTAGTCTATGTAGAAGAGTATACTTTGTTTTGAATTATTAGTTTCTATTAGGATGAATGTAGTTAATTTTACGATCCATCAGGATGACTCGATTTTTGTTTGGCATCGGTTGTTTTCGCAAAAGATTCATATCTGAAATCATCTGGCGCGGATTTTATTTGAATTAGATTGGGTTTTGTCAGGAATTCCTTTCCTTCCTTAAATTTCGGATCAATGTAATGTCCTAGTTTGTATTACCTGCTTTATGACGGCCGGTATGGTTAATTAGGAGCAATTAGAGGGAATTTGTTGCTCTATGGAATGAGTTATGTACATCAGTAAGATTGCACATATACTGTGTTTTTTAACGTGCAATATAGATTTTAGGTGTTAAAATTATGACCCTATACTAGTTTCCGTTCTACTAAAATTAAAACAATGAAACATGATAAATGGAAATTTGACACTATTAACTATATACATTCATATTGTATTTAATCTAAATCAGAGAAAAGTTGTTCATAATGTGTACCATATTAAAACTGGTTAAAACATTTCATTCCACTTTTAGCAAGTTTCCGTTGAATGTGATGCTTGCTTAATTTTTTAAACAATTATTGAAAAATAAATGATTCCCGAACAATCGCCTTCTGTAGGATTATCTTTACTTGAACTATCCATTAGCATCAAAACATTTTTTCTAAGTAGGAGCATGTTTGTAAAATAGACATATTTGTGATCTCACTATATTTTTCCATTGAAAGAAAAGGAAAATTAGGTTTTCCAAGAAATCTTAACCCAAGATTCGCAAAGAAAATAAAGAAATTACTAGATTTTAAACCTATTTTAAGTTTTTGGAAATGTTCATAAAGATGTCATTTTTGATTTTCCATTTTGGTAGTAGGAGTTTTACGAAGTATCAAAAGTCAGGAACCGTGGTATTTTCGAAATAATAGCGAATATTTTTATTATTCTAAAACGAAACTAAAAAATATATAAAATTTTAGCTACGCCTTTGGTTTACTGCCGGAAATCTACTTTTAAACACGTATTGATACGCCAATGGTTTGGAATGTTGCCTTCTTCCGACTCCCAGGGTGATCAACCACAGAAACGGAAACTAGATATCATTTGTAACTCCATTTTTGAATTTCCATCTGTTCACATAATTTTCTCATTACAATTTGGGCTCTATTATTTAATGAACGACAATCATACTTTAATTATGTCTCAATTTTGTTAGAAAACTAAGTAAGACGTAGAATTGGTATGTGAAGATTGGTCAAGAAATTGTTCCGTGATGTTGGCAGTATACGGAATTTGACACTGTATAAAATATAAAATGGCTGACATCTAAATATTGAGGAGCTTTCTTTGTTTTCAGTTTAATTTTTCTTTAATTTAAACCTGATAAAATGGAATTATTCACCCGGTCAAGTTACACGGACTAACCGGGATTCGCGGGAGTCACCAATAGTGCCTTTAGTGACCAACGTTATAGTGATAAAGTGTCCGTCCTCCGAAGGTTTGACACCAAAATCTGTCAATCTCCCAACTAGCAGAATCTAATTTATTTTCGCATTTCCTAAGGTAATTAACATTGCCAGAACGCGATTGTATATTTAGCAGTGATCGAAGAAATTATCACTTTACGTTCTTCTGTTTTTCCATTGGATTATCCAGGTATTAAAGCCTGGAGAAGGCGACCCTAGACTATGGTGGATTCATGATTCTCCAGTTGACTTTAAATAGGCATATAACTATTATTTTGGCACATATCATTCCATTCTATATCTTTATGAATAATTTTTTTTGTAAGACATCAATTTTTCTTTGACATAATCAACATACATAAAGAGCATTCCTTTAAATTAAATATGTCCCATTCATGATACTCGAAAAATTTATTCAGCAGTACTTTCTTCAGATTTGATCATTTTATTCCCAGTATATACTGACTCAATTGGCCAAGGCAAAGAAGACTGTAGCAATGTGGAATGAGTCACAGTGAGCAAGATGTAAAGATTTAGCTGTTCACTGAGTATGGGCCAGGCGCCTCAGCTTGTAGACATGAATCCGAACACTTCAGCCCGGTCTCCAGGCTACCATCAAAAAGCCATGGAGGAAATTCAGGTAAGTTTTTAATTTAAAAAAATACTGTAGAACTACTTTATTACTGCTGCCAAAAAAATTACACAAGCTATAAGTAAACTTTAAACACTTTGCAATATTTAGTAATATCTAACTTTAATAAAAGTTGTTACTATAACATTGGACAGCATGGAAAACACAAATAAAACTTAGGCATATTAACAATATAATGATCACAATATTAAAAATTGGGGTCCAAGCCATGAATCATATAAAAAATTATTACTCCAATCTTTCACCATTTATTAATTCACTTTATATTGATAAATCTTAATTAGATAGTTTTTAATAATATTTAAAAGGTTTCTAGTAGAATAAAGGGAGAGATTTTCTTATAAAATTTTACTTTTGTCCTGGTACTGACCTAATCTACAGTGTACTGATTGGAGATTGTATCTATAAAGTTGGTTTAATAATTGTTTATGTGTGGCACACAACTCAAGATGTTAATACATATAAGGTCACTGTTGTAAGTATTGCAAAGACATCTCTGCAGTTTACCCTAAAAAAAAAACAGATCCAACATAAAGTGAAGATGGAAAACCCTTACAGCTAAAGTCTCTCTGTGTCTCTGATAGCCATAGGTGCTAGAAAAACTGTATACCTAATACACATACAGATAAAGTAAATCTTTCATAATCAATCAAAACTGAAGCTCTGCTATACGTATCCCAAAAATTATTTAACAAAATTACTTACTTCAGACTACATTCACAAGAATACAGCTAGGCTTGAAACCTAATTGTATACCTTCCATTTAACTTCCACCTGAGGTTACACTCAAGATTGTGATGAGACTCCTGATTCTAGAATTCTCTGAGGCCTTTTGCAAAAAGCGGCAGTGAGACTGTGGGGTCCAGTGCGGCGAGCACAATATCCAGTTTTTCTCAAACCAGTGGTGTCAGCTCCCTCAGCTCGGCTTCCAACGGAGATTCCAACCTTCAACTGTGCCATGGCTTAACGCAGCTGCTTAGTCTCGGTTACTCAGAGGTTTGCATCAACTCTCATTATATTAAGGTTCACCTTGAAAAGTATGGAACTGTATAGGAATCGTCGGTGCGGGCCCTTCAGCTCTCCAATGGACGCGTCGATCTGGCCTTAGACTATCTGGGGAAACAGTTTTCGGATTCCGGCAAAAACACTGGGTACACGAAGCTGATTAGGAAACCCAGTATCGAGAGGGAATTGGTGCATCCACGAGGCAGTCCGGCCCTGGATTCGGGGGCTGGAAGTTCGCGCAGCGACAGCCCCCGAATGGCCGATATCCACGGATCTAGGTAACGTTTACGTTCTTTTACATTCTGGCAGTGGTAACTAATGCTGTTGAGTGATTTTCTCAGGTATTCACCCAGTTTTGCTGAGCCTCCTCCGCCACCTCCTCCTAGGATTACTCCGCCTCCTCCACCGCCCCATCATGCTCCTCCAGCATACCAGCCGAACAACGTGCAGCAAATGATTAAGCGCATGAATCCGCCGGGTGGGTGCTATGGGGTGCCCTCGCAGAGGGGGACCAGCCCTGTGGGAGGAGGTGGCGCAGGTAGTAGACAACCAATGGTGGTGCAGAATAATCCTCAGGTGAGGAATATCGTTAAGCACGTTGATAAGAAAAGGTTACACATGAATAACTCTAAATGCTATAATAATTCAGTGATATTGGATATCTAAATCCGCAGTCAATGGATTTAGAACTACGACTAGTCGCTACAAGGGATTTCTTTTGCCTCCCTTTCATTATATTGCGTTTGTTTATCTAATATGAATAATTTGGAATTTCGTTTTTGTTTCCAAAGGTCCAACAGCAACTCACCCAACAAATGCAAGCGTTGAGTTTATATTCCCCATCGACTGTCAGTTCGTCAGAGCCGCCTCCACCATATCCTTTGATCGGAGCAGGGCCCCCGCCGCCTCCTAGTTATTCAGCCTCCATCCAAAATCGGCAGAGCCCCACTCAAGATTTCCGGAAAAGTCCCTCGTCGGGGATTTATTCGGGTTCAACGTCCGCTGGTTCTCCTAGTCCGGTGCCAGTGTCCTCCAGTACGTCCTCCTCGATTTCGCGTCCGACGCCCCTGCAGGCTATTAGTGCGCGACAGACCGTCTCCCAACCACCCATCATGATTTCCGTCAGGAGTACACAAGTGCAGAAACCAGTTCTACAGACGGCGACTGCGCCATCTATACCGGCTACTGTTAGCGGTAAATACATAAATTCATATTTTTCAGGGTTAAAATTATTTTTGCTGGTTTCAGGGCTTTCAACGCCGCCGGCCACATCGGCACCCCCGCCCTCGTACACGGCCTCAATACAACAAATGGCCTACACTAATGGAACCGGTGCTTCCGGCAAACCGGCGGCTCCGCTTCCCGCAGCGTTGGGTGGTAGTTCCGGATCGCCGGTCGTTATTCCGACGTCAGAACCGCCCAGCTATGCCAGTTCTATGCAAGCCAAGGCCAAAGCCCAAAGAGGTAAATTCGCAAGTGACTGTAATTAAACTACAGGTGAAGTGCTTGTTTATATAGTTGCACTTTCAGGAATTCTAGTAAAAATGTGGAAATTAAATATTTTTTCAAATTGCTGGAAGTTACTGTAGACACCGTAACTTGTCATGTCAGAGCAAGCAAAGCAGCAAAATACTTGATGATTATAACACTTTATAGGTGATCTACAATTTTATGATGTGCATTCTTAGTACTTAATAATACTATACCAAGTACTTTATTTTTTATCTTACTTGATTCTGAAAATTTTGTACAGCATGGTTTTCACTTTTTATTTAATTTCATAAATTTGTTGACTAGTTCATCCACCGTTGCCGCCTCCACCCTACTCAGATGATGGTCAAACGGGATACAGCGCATCGAGTCACGGCCATCCGTCATTACAGCGGAAGTACTCGCCCGCAATAAGCGGCACTAACGAGTGTTGCAGAGCGGACAGTCCGCTGTCGACGAGTTCCGGTGATGGACGGAATTTGTATCCGGATAATGGGGCGCCTCCATTGCCACCCACTGGTAAGCCTTCATGTCGTTAATTTCTAGAGTAGTTTCTTGGGTTATGTTACTGTTAAGAAAAAATTAAATTTTTGTTACCCTTTACAATATAAACCACAAAAACATTTTATGGTATGTTCTGTGAATAAGATTCAATATTTCCCAAAATGGGTCTCCCATGTATTGGAATATCTGCAAGTATAGGGACTCTGAAGCCAATTAAATGGTGAAAGTTCATATAATTATATGTTCTGTATTTTCAGATTTGAAGATTATGTTAAATTAAGGAGAAATTTTTACAATGGTTTCTCATTTTTCATTTTGTCTTTACTTTGGAACAGGAAATGTACTATTCGAGTTTTTTCGATTGTGTTAAGTTGAAATAATTGCATGCTGAAGTAGTCAAAATGAGTGTTACTTTGTAATGAAATATAATCATAGATTTGTTTTCTCCCTTTTAGCCTCTTCTTCAGTAAAATCCAACCTCAATAATAACAATCACGTCACCATGAACGGTAACTCGTCGGGAGAGAGTAACGGCAGCAAGAACTCCGGCGAGGTGCCTCCTCAGTTGCCTCCGTACGCTAAAATTAAACATCAAGTAAGTTAATCCATCGGAAATTGACCATTTTATACATGAGACAAATTCACAGTCTCCTATCCCGGAGAGGAAGAAAATTAGCAAAGAAAAGGAAGAGGAAAGACGAGACGGCAAGGTAAAAAACTATTCGCCGCAGGCTTTCAAGTTCTTCATGGAACAACACATTGAGAACGTGATAAAATCATACCGCCAGAGGGTGTTCAGAAAGATGCAACTCGAGAAGGAAATGATGAAAATCGGTAAGTAAAGTTTGTGCTTAAACCGTCCGAGTTTAGTCATATTGGTTGACCAGGATTGAGCTCGGAGGCGCAGCAAGAGATGCGCAAGATGCTCTCTCAAAAAGAATCGAACTATATCCGATTGAAAAGAGCCAAAATGGATAAAAGCATGTTTGTGACCATTAAGCCGATCGGTGTAGGAGCGTTCGGAGAAGTCACTTTGGTGCGCAAGATCGATACCCATCACCTTTACGCCATGAAAACCCTGAGAAAAGCGGACGTTTTGAAGCGCAATCAAGTGCGTTTTCCATTACTGTTTGCGGCTATGTTCAATAATTTTAAACTTTAAGGTGGCTCATGTGAAAGCGGAACGTGATATTCTGGCTGAAGCCGATAACGAGTGGGTAGTGAAGCTCTACTATTCCTTCCAGGACAGCGATATTTTATACTTTGTCATGGATTATATCCCTGGGGGTGATTTGATGTCACTACTGATTAAGTTAGGCATTTTTGAGGAGAGTTTAGCGAGGTACTGAAATTCGTAATTATATCTGTGTTAATATTAAGTCGAGATTTAAATCTACAGATTTTATATAGCCGAATTAACGTGTGCAGTGGATAGCGTTCACAAAATGGGCTTTATCCATCGCGACATCAAACCGGACAATATTCTCATAGACAAAGATGGACATATTAAGCTGACAGATTTCGGTTTGTGTACCGGCTTCAGGTGGACACACAATTCGAAGTATTATCAACCAAATGGTAAATATGTTTCATTGAATTAGGTCGAGGTCGGAGGTTTTAGATAATTTTCGATAAGCCGTTTCACTATAAATTAATCCAATAGTTTTAATGCTTTTTACAGGATGGGGAAAAAGAACACGAATACTGTTGTTTTATGTTTATTTTGAAGTGTTTTTTTTTTCGTTCTAATATAAGCTTGATTAAACAGGCGACCACAGCCGACAAGATTCGATGGATCCCATCGACGATTGGAACGAGGAGTGCAAATGCAGCGGCAAATCGTTAAAGCCGTTAGAAAGGCGGAGACGGAGGGAACACCGCTGTCTGGCCCACTCTCTGGTGGGCACGCCTAACTATATTGCACCGGAGGTCTTACAACGGACAGGGTATACGCACGTGTGTGATTGGTGGAGCGTTGGTGTCATTTTGTACGAGATGCTAGTAGGGCAGCCCCCCTTTCTCGCCAACACTCCTGCGGAGACGCAGTATAAGGTTGTAGATGTTAATTTCCAGAGAGCTCGAAAGAATTGACTAGGTGTTTGTTTCAATTAGGTAATTAATTGGGAGACCACACTGCAGATCCCCAAACAGGCCAATCTCACCTCGGAAGCCACCGACCTTATCCTAAAGTTGTGCTGCAGCTCTGACAAGCGGCTGGGCAAGAATGCAAACGAAATCAAAAACCATCCGTTCTTCAAGGAAATTGATTTCGAAAAGGTGACTCTTCTGATTTGTTTAAGATAATTTGTAACTTTTGTTTGAAGGGGTTGAGGCGGCAGCCTGCGCCTTATAAGCCGCGTATTGACTATCCGACCGACACGTCGAACTTTGACCCCATTGACCCCGATCGATTGCGCAACAGCACCTCCATTGATTCGTCCAATTCTGAGGATGCCGCCGATAAATCAAAGTTGTTCCACGGCTTCTTCGAATTCACCTTCAGGTAATTTAAGCAAAGAAAATACTAGTTGAGACCCTAGAATACCCGACATATAGGAGTAAAATATTTGTAAGGCGAGAAAGATGGTATCATTGAGAGATGGCGCAAGGCCCAAAAATACATGTCGCGGGATTTCTAGTGTATCAGCTTGTATTTGATATGCTTCAGTGATTTGCAGATATAAACATATCTTGGTTTCAGGCGTTTCTTCGACGACGGAGGCGTGGCGACCTTCAACAAAATCAACCTGGACGATAACGAGAACCAAGGGGGTCCCGTTTATGTGTGACCATATTCGTCACTGGGGCGGTTGGAACCCCCCGAAGTTCTCGTATGTTTAGTGGTGTCGATTTGGCTGTGTCTGGGCCCCGGGGGGGCGGGTGGTAGGAATATTCGCTTCCTCGTTAGTCGAAAGTAATACAAATTTGAAGTGCCTTCTAGTTATAAGGTCGAGGGGAAGCGAGCATTACCGCCGTTGGATTTGACGAGGAAGTTTGTTTCTCTCAACCTAATTTATTCTAGTATTTTATTAGCAATATTCGAATACAAACACGTTTTTGACACAGAATCTAATAGCGGTTTATTGGTGGCACCCCTCAGGACGAAGAAGATTAGAATATTCCGAATTGCTCCCAAAACCGTTATTCAATATGGTCGCTGAAGGCTGAAAAAGTGTTAAAATTATTTCTTTCTTTTGCATCTGACAATGCCGTTCCCATCAGCGGTTATTTTGAATTCACAATCGTACACCGTCTAGGAATATCACACAGTAGCCCGATTCTCTAGGAATATCTGAAAGTGAAAATGAACATTTTTTCGAAACGAATTGGCTAATGACATTTTTTAACTAATCAACTTTGCCTCATATGTTCATTAGAATCAGGGCACTGTAGTGACATTGGTCGTGGGGCCATATTCAAAAATTTAGCTATCGTTGAGGGCGCTGCGATATGTAAACAAACCGAAGAAAACTATATTCAAATCATAATCTCAAATGATACTTTATTATGTTAAATTTAATGTCAGAATCACTCGCTTATGTTTGCATATTTTGTTCACCAAACATGAGATGTTGTCATGTTGGGATGTCCCGATTAGTGATTTAGCATTTTAACATCGTATGGGGGTCTTATACATGACATACACAGGGAGCTATAATAGAATTATCCTGTAGGTAATGGTTAACTTGAAAAGAGGAAATTTACAGGGAGTGTAGAAAGCAAACTAAAGATTTGTCGAAAATTTATTGTTAATATCAATTTATAAACATAATTTTATAGGGGTGTCCCAATAGTGAAGTTTTAAAAATTAATTTAACCAATTTTCTTTTCGTAGTTAATTTGAGACACCTTCTATAATAAAAAAAAAAACGTGTTAATAAAGTGCATATTTGTGGTTTTTATTGGTATATGACAATAATACAATACGGATGTACATTTGGTTGCCTTTATACGGACGGATCCCACTGCCTTAAAATTGAATAATTCGGAAGGAGGAGAACCACAAATATAACGTAACAAGATTATAGTTATTATTATGTTATAGTTTTTAATATTAACTTATTTAAAAAAATGCTGTGTTAGGATATATTTTAGAGAATAATATTGATTATTATATTTTGCTCATTTATTTAAGGGATGCGACAGGACAAGAACGCCCTTAATTGCTCTCACAGGGTAATGAAGCGTGCGCCCTCTGTCCAGGCTCTCTGACATGTCGGTTAAGATATTTATTTGTTATTTTTTTTAGAATATCCCGTTTTTCGTTTTATTATTTTTATTTCTTTAAAACAATATTAATCTAGATGTTCATTATATCGCGTAATTTAGATTATGATTTTTCTAGTCTATCAAATAATATGCTGTAGGTACTCATTTTAATTTTAAAGATGACGTTGTTTTTTTACATTATTTTGGTTCCTTCATGAGAAAAGATGCACAGTGCTGATTATATTTACTAATATTTAGTTTGAAATTTATGTAAATGTGTGTAAATAAATATATTTTTTGAAAATTGCAAATGCGTAGAGGTTGTTGTTATTTTTTCCGTTAAAGAGTTTCTGAATTTATTCTAATGGTGAATTTAAACCAAATATCTCATAGTTTCGACTTTATCTTTGAAGAATTGTCAGCGCAGTATTCTATATTCGGGCTTTTATCGCCAAGCTTCACTGTGTCACAATTAGCCACGATTATTTTCCATATCGGGAGTTTAAACTAATAGAGTAATTTTCACAAACTAACTGAATCCGATTTTTCACCACTTACATGTCTTTTAGATCCACCTATTATTTTGGTATAAATTTTACTTCAAGTATTACTTATCACGACAGTTCCTTTCACCATAACATCAAGAACTCCTTCATATCTGTGTTATATTTTATTTAAAAAAATAATAACGTAATTGATATTTTATTTTCTTTCAAATTAAAACTTCTCATTCTGCACAAATTTTCATTTGCCTTTAATGAAACAATAACTTAAATCAATTTTTTGGACGAAGCGCCCTTAACCTTCGAGCAGAACGTGTTAAGAGCGCAGTCGCCGAAATAGTTAGGTTATGATGTTAAAAAAAAATTTAATATGCCGGTTTTTCTATCATTTTAATAATTATAGTTTTTTCTTCAGTTGTAGTTTGTATTTTGTAATAGTCGTTTTGGTGAATTTTTTTTTATAAAAGAGTGGGACTCGTTTGGTAAGTTTCTCTCATATTTAATTGTTTCATTT
This sequence comes from Euwallacea fornicatus, assembly GCF_040115645.1. NCBI lineage: Eukaryota > Metazoa > Arthropoda > Insecta > Coleoptera > Curculionidae > Euwallacea > Euwallacea fornicatus. Next base: position 1,656,270 of record NC_089559.1, on the reverse strand, counting down.
GCTTCCGTTTTGAATCCTTTTCCAAGCCTAGAAAGCTTAGAAGGGTTAGATAATTACCGGTAAGTTGCTCCGTGGTTAGTATTGAGGACACAACAAAGCCGCAATAACTATCGCATTGAAAATCAAATTAGAGGGTTCCTTATCAAGAGTCAAGTTTTCTATTTGGCTATTTAGAGTTATACTTATTTCAGAGATCTTATCGATGCAAACTTTTGTTTATAGCATGGAAAATCATACAGATTATACATCAGAAGAAATTAAGTGCTCAGCAGTACAGCAAAAGATTTTATTGACTCCCAAGGTAATTTCAAATTTAAACTTTTTGGCTGGTATAATGTTTCTAGGTTTCGGGGGCATTTAGTTCGAGATGAATAGATTCAAATATACAAGAGGGTTTGATAGTCTCATGTTAAGTCAATCCATAGTAGGGAATGCAAGGAAATCAGTTGGAAAAAAAGATAATCTATGTCATCAATCGCCCTACTTCCCCAAAAGTATCCTAATTTTCTCCTCAGTAGATAACAGACGACACAAGCATGTCTACATCAGCACACAAAATAAGATCAAATTCATTCAATATGTTTCTTTTTAGCCCTTTTTCCTCACCCTTTTTAAAATCAATTCTTAGTACAATTCATTTATTCAATCAGTATTAATTTCCCCTTAGAAATTAAATTATGGACCGAAAAGACACCAATGAGTTTCACAGATCTAATGGCATGAACTTATATCGGCCCATAATCATGTGTTCAGCCCAGCAAGATAGGAGCACAACAGATGGTAACAATAACGCTGGTCCATTCAGCACTCAAGGTTTCTTGTTTGCACAAATAAATACCCAACAAGACCGCAATTCAACGTCCGAAGAAAGTGAGGAAATCTCTCCACATGGAAATAAAATTCAGAGAGGATTTAGGATATCGGCGTAAGCATGTTTTATGACTGTTTTTCCCGCTGATGGGTATTTTTCAGTTAAAATTAGTGTTCAACTTAAAATGTTATGAAAAATTATTGACCTTCTTATAAATTTATTTGGGACATGAAATTTCTGTTAAATTTTATATCAATAATGCAATGTGCCTTTTGCTTTTTTTCTATGGAGATTATGTCCCGAATAATGTTACCAGAATTTCAATAATTTCTTCCATAACATATTAACTTTACTCTTACAAATTAATAATTTACACCTAAATTGAATTTTCACAGAATTCTTTCCAGTACAAAAAGCTTTTGTATTTTTTAATTAATTTCTGCCGGTTTCAACCAATTAAGTCTCCTGCATTTTGTCTTTTATTATAGTTATTGTGATCAGCATGACCAATCAACTTACCATCACCCTTCAAATAGGCCTTATCGTAGAAATTATGTGTGCAACCGGAATTTTTATTCCAAAATAGCCCGTAGGGTATATGGTCTGAGACAGAGGTAAAATTTTAAGACAACTTTGGGGCCTTTATTGACTGTGTGTGACTGCCTGAAGTTCGTGCATTTAGGATTTACTAACGTTTTTGTTTGTGTTGTTCATTTTCTTTTATTTTATGCTTTTGTTTCGTTGGAATGAGAAAATTGATGAGGAAAAATTGTTCATGTCAAATTAAGAATTCAGTCAGTGTCCCTACTTTCAAACACATTTTCTGTTATCTTTGTTTGTGTTCTGGTTAAGCGATTTAAACTGTTTAATAACACTTACGTAATTACAAATGGAAAAACTTTAATTTACTTTTTGCGTCGTTTGCCAATGTCTTTAATCAACAGTCTTGTTGGAGATTTATAATAAATTTAAGTATGTGTAACACTCTCGAAAACTGATACGGTACAGAGTGTACCTATATAGTGTTATTTGATTTGTACTCATTTTTTCTTTTATTCGATTTTTAATACAATACTTCATAATTCCAATCAATGACATTATAAGTCGACATCATAAGAGTAAAAATCCTTGCAATATTGTCAAATTGACAAAAATTGACGTCACAATATACTTGTCAATATACTTGTTGAAGCCAACAAGTATATTGATGTGAAGCTTCTTGATCTTGCTGGACGTTATGTTTGGTTGTCCTGAGTAAAACATTTGGAAGCGTGGAAGCTGGATAAACCGACTGCACGGATCTTGACGTCTCGACATCTTCAAAGCGTGCAAGGGCTACATTGAGTATCTTTGACAAAGTGCATCAGGTGTTGATGTCGCCGGAGCTGACGATGGTCGCTCTGCGGGCCGGCCACCATCCTCATCTTCTTGTGGCCATGTGTTCGTCTGTCCCATGCCATGACAACTTGTAGAGTGTTACAAAAATACTTCGACATATGAAGTCATGAAAAATTCAAAAGAATTAGACATAAAATGCCTCTTGAGCTTAAGATTCATAATTCGCATTATCCGGTTTGTTTCGGTGCTGCAACACTTTCATCGGGAGCTCAATTTCTCTATAGCCGAAATTAATGACTGAAAGATTGTGTCTAGAGAGGTTGTCCAATGTCCCGCTAATCGCATGACCGTTCTGTGACGTCATAATGTCAATTAAAGATGACTTCAACTTGCGTTTGGTAGATTTTTGGAGAGAATATTGGAAATCGATCCCAAACCCTCGCGTCTGCTCACCGGAGGGCCTTATGATCGATTGAGTCAAGCGGTTTACGATGTGTACAAGAGTAAAGCTCAAAAGCCACAAACGTACATCAATAAAATAGAGCGGTGGAAAGAGTTATTTTTAAGTTTTACGGTAAGTTCAGTTGTCTCAGTTTTGTCACTCATCAGAACTTGTGTTTGTTTAAAAACAATGTTGCTGTCATTGTCAAATTCACTCACGTATCTGTCACTGATAACGATATTTCTTTCGGGTAACATTTTGAATACTTTTTGACAGCAATGTCAACATTCACTTTATACTTAAAAAAAAATGCCTTTATGGCTTTCTGGATAACAGATTAATAGTTGTCAATGTCCAAGTTACACCATATTCGGCTTTAAACTTCTCACCCAAAGGGCCTGAAGTAATTTATCGGAGATACATGTGACTTTGACAGTAACAGTACCCTCAGCAGTCATATTGAGTGATATTCATTTTTGTGACAGCTTTATCAATTTTTTTCGATGGTTAATTTTACAGGTACTTAACTGCCAATTTGGTTTGTACATTGTTGGCTCCACTATGACGGGATTTGGGGCAAACACAAGCGACATTGACATGTGCCTTCTCATGCGTAGGTCGTTCTCTGACGACCCCAGACAAGAATCGCTCTATCAACTAGAATTGTTGAAAATGTATTTAAAGAATCGCGGTGAGTGATTTGTTACGTAAAGTATGAAATTATTTAAATTTAGCGGATCAACTCGACCTTGGATGAATGCTTTTCATGGAATTACATTTGATAGTTATTTGTCAGAAATTTGACTTTCCCATCATTAATCTCTTTAGCACCAATAACTCGCGCAGAACTGATCCTCGCCAGAATCCCCATACTGAAGCTGATGGATGATGTCTCTGGATTCGAAATAGACCTGAACTACAACAACACCGTTGGCCTGCACAACACTCATTTGTTGTACTGCTATTCGCAGTGCGATTGGCGGGTGCGACCCCTCGTAATTATGGTCAAAGAGTGGGCGCAGGTCAATCGAATCAATGACGCTAAGAAACTGACCGTTTCCAGTTACTCCTGGACGTTGATGGTCATCCAATATTTACAATGTATGTTAGATTAGATGTTACAAAACTTGATAGATATTTTTAGAAAAATGTGTTCCCGTTAACGACTAATTTTGACAACAATCACATTAAATAATTTCATGCACATGTGTCACAAAATATTTCTATATTAACAGTGTAACGTATACTATTTTGATAGATTTCTGCCCTGACTCTTTCTCGACTGTCAAAATTCATGTAAAGTTCTCCCTGTTCTAGGTGGGGTTTTCCCGGCAATTTTACCATGTCTGCACTCGTTATGCCCGGCCAAGTTCAACGTCCAACTTCCCGGCAGCCATGTTACGTTTACGGATGTGCACGAGTCAATACGTGAAGTTCGGAACTATCGTTCGTCTAATACGGAGACGCTGGGCGAATTGTTTATAGGTAAGGGTGATGGTAAGGGTACGTTCTTTTAATTTTCAATATTCCTATTGAAATAGACATCAGTATTCTCCATAAGTCAAAGGAGTGGTAGCACTCTATTCCAAAGTCACAAAACATGTCAAATCACAAAGGCAAAGTACGCCACTGACTTTTCATACAATGAAATCCAATGGTTTCAGGACTGCTCCCACTGTCAACACTGAATTATTGAAAATTAGTCATCAAATAATAGACGTGAGCTATGCCTTTGGTTTTTGTCATATTAAGATATTCATGTCCCCGATATGGTGGTCTAAATTCGCAACAAATCAGAGGTGTACTAGATTGTATTTTAACACATCATGAAACATCATCATAAATAATTTCTTACAATCTCAACAAGCAAAGTACACCACTCGCTTTGTTTCTGGATTTCAAACCAGAAATTCCCTTGCTTCCACGAAATGATGGGCTAAATTCTCAACAAATTAACGGCGTATTGGCCCCAGATTTCGCGACACCGTGAAACTACATGTATTCGGCTGAATTTCGATATTCAATACTTTATAATAACCAACAGAGGAAAGCTCCGTCTTACGCCGTTGATTTATTTCCTGGATTTGAACAGTCTCCAATATGCCTGAAAATGTCTGAAATCTCAAGAAATCAGAGGCGTACTAGCTTAGATTTTGAAACCCCCTATACTTCAGCTTGAAGTCTTCAAATTTCGAACAGGTTTTTTGGGGTACTACGCCAATTTCGACTTCAAAAACTACGCCATTTCGGTGCGTAACGGATCTCCCATATTAATCGACCACTGCAAGCGCATGAATTCCCCCAAAAACGACCCTAACCAATGGAAATTCCTCTGCATCGAGGAACCCTTCGAGCACACCAACACGGCCCGTTCCGTGTGGCACGTGCCTGCTTTCCTCCACATTAAAATCGTCATCAGAAAGTCGTACGAGGAACTCAAAACTTCGTTAAAACTGCGCAACGTTTTACCTTTAGATTTAATCGAGGATTTGGACGAAGAAGTCCTGCAAAAACAGGAGCAATGACGGTTATTCATAATCTAAAATAAAGGAGAAAATATCCTAAGAATTCTCTAAAAACGAATTTAATACTTCACCTTGTTTAAACTCTCACTTGAGGTAAGTTTGTTTTGTCTTTTCTAATTTGAAAATAAAACAAAAACTCCAAAAAAAAAACAAAAATTAAAAATGAAAAAAATATTTATTTATATGTATTCAGGTGTTAAATTGCTGGTCATGTGTGCCTTGTTTAGAACTCGACCAGTACGTCTTGGATCAGTTCATTTCGGGCAATATACCTTCAAAATTACAAAAAGATCTGATGGACATACGTTATGACCAAAAATTTCATTTCAACACCGATTTAGTTTTAGGAACACCTGCATTTTTGCAACACTGTAAACAGTCTTTTCTGTGATTTTCGTCGTTCTTATGTGATAAATGTATTCCTGTTTAGTATAATTTTATCGATATTTATTGAAAGACTGCCCTCATAAGTTAACAGATAAACATTCCATATCCCCCCAGGAAAATAATGCGTAAAAGTTTATAAATTATTATACAACTTTTGATCTCATTAAACTGTATTAATTACGCTTTAATTCGCGCATGAAAACTGACACATATCATGTTAAAAAAGTGTTATGCGATTAAGTACAAGTAAAAACGTGCCAAAAAGCGGTTTTTAAAACTGTTTGGATATAAAATTCTTTAGGATAAGTCTGATAGACTCTACAAGAGCCTTTTTTCGTTATACAATTTTGTTCAACGCCATTAAACCCATATTGGACAATTCAAAGTTTATTTTAAATATCACATTTTCGAGGTGTATCTGGTGTTCAAATGTGGTTAATTTTACGCCAGCTTTTGGCCCGATATGGTGAAATTTAGTGGCAGTTTTTTTTGAACATATGCAATGCGTAAAGTGATAATTCTCTTAGGACAATAATTAATTTATTAAGCACATGATGTTTCTTTATATCATTGTCAATGTCAATAATGAATGTCATCGTTTCATTAAATGCTGTTTTATTTTTGAAATTCACACGCCCACCTTCCTTTCCTCTATTACGCCACTGGTGGCTACCATTTCGAGTTGAAAGTCAGTAGTAGTTAGTGCTACCGTAGATATATCTTACGTGAAATGCAGTTACATCGTTTTCTTATCGTGAAAATTTAAAAGTTAAAAAATTGCCAAATGCCTTTAAATTTTTAACTAATACGTCTCTGGTTTCCAAGCAACTGAGGCTCCAAGTACGATACAGTTGTATATCGTTTTGACTGGGCTGGAAGTTTCTCTAAAATTTCATTTATATCAACTGAACTACTACATTTTAATGGTGTATATGAGATGTATGATTACTGCCCCATACAAAATTCAGTGGGTAACGTTGCTTACCGTGATTAAATTCCCAAAATGTTTAGTTCACAGTTTTATTAAAATTCAAACATTAGTTGCAAACAATTGTTAACTGAAACCATAACGCCTTATGGGACACTCCCATTTACACAAAAAGTAAATTTAACTTTCAACAAATTTAATCGACATTACTTATCTGTTATTTATTATTTTAAGTCAACTCATATTTAACGGGTATATTATATTCACCATCGCGACATAATTTGTCATAATTTGTTAGATTATCAGTCAAATTCTGAAATTTTCATCAAGAAATTCAGTTCAATGATCTGTAATAACAACCAAAAACAGGATTATTTTAATTAGAAAATATCACGTTTGGACTTACCAAGATACTTCCCTAAAAGTGCCATCATGATATACCCCAAACCAACCGAAATAAACTGCGCCACCCCTGCTATCCTTTTAGAGTGCTGCTGGTGCCATCTCGCGCGCTCACGAGGCAGTACCTCACTCACAGTCACGTACAGCAGGGTACCACCTGCCAAGGCCTGCAGAATAGGAACCACAACACCCATAACGTCAGTCGGCATGTCGGAGATTAGTATTCCAATAAAGATTCCCGCCACAGAAGAACCGGCGAAGACCAGAATACAGAGGAAGTGTTTGCAGAATTTAACGTATTGGTTTGAGGTTAGTTCCACTCCCAGACAGAAACCCACCACTAGTTTATGGGAGGCTATAGCCCCTAGAAGCAAGAGGACTTTTGAAGTGAGGCTTTCAAGTCCTACTGCGAGGCCTTCTAGGAGGCTATGTATGGAGAGAGCAACCAAGAGGCCCATGTTGGTGGTTGGAATAGTCGCTTGGCATGGTTCCTGGTGCATCACGTGGCAGAGTTGAGAGGGTGGTTCATCGCAGAAGAGGGCGCTGTCGGATTTCGCCCTAAAATACCAACGAGTTATTACCAAGATTTTTCCAGCTTGAGGTCTTTTTTACCTAAAGAAATTGGGGTTATAAGGTAATTGCCTATAGAGCAAATTGCTTCTCTCCATTTGACTTGAGCAGGCCCCATAATTTGGTTTGGGAATCGCGGAATGCCTCCTTGTATAATTCGGATCAAAACTCCTGCAATTTATCATCAATAATCATCAAAATCATTATAACTAGCCACTAATAACCTTGCTGCGAAATGACTATTCCTTCCATCTGATGTGGAAAAATGAGACTCGTAGTCTTCATGTTGACCATGGCTATGGCCACCGACTTCACCATAGAAATAATGCACTATTTCGTCCATTAAATATAGCAGAAAAAATCCTGCGCAGAAGAACAGTTCTGTGTACTGCTTGTACTCCTGTTGAATCTCTTCTCTGGCCTCAGAGAGAATGTGAACCAATGAGGTGCAGAGAAGGACCCCTCCTCCGAAGCAGAGCAGGCAACTCAGTAATAGAGGCCATTGCCTTCGGGACTGTTGTGCGAAACAAGCAGGTAAAAGGCCTGAGAAGTGTTAGTCATTTGAAAAAAAGATGAAATTACATGACACGAGGAGATAGAGGGGCGAAAATAGAAAGGGGGCGAAGAGGAACCCGTGGAAGTAAATTACGAATTATGAAACGTTAAAACAACACCAAAGGAGAGATGTAAACAAAGAGGCGTAAGGAAATAGAGGACTGCAATTATAGGGAGAGGGAGAAGCAGACCAGAGGAGAGAGAGAGAGAAAGATACAGTCATTAAAACAGGAGCGGGAATTGAAGAGATAATCTTTAGGGGCTTTCGCGAAAGATGAAAATTAAAAACCAGAGATAGGGTAAAACGATAATGAGAGGGTGAGTTACAGAGAGATCAAAGAAGATATAAATAAGAGATGGGGTAGATGTGAGACAAATCGAAATAAGGATTGCTGAAGTGATGTTCAGAAATATAGATAAATTTCACACGTAAAAGAGAAATTTTGGAGATATGCGGGAAGGGAGACGCATATTCAGGAAGTAAGGAGATGAACGAAAAAGGAAAAAATTAAGAAGTGCCTAAAAAGTCAGGGAAGGATTGAGTAAGGATTTAAAGAGGAGTCAAAGTGCATAAAAACGAAGAAGATGAATAATGAAAAAAATAGGTAGAAAAAGAAATATAAAGAGAAAAAAAAGAGATACCGCTGTGTATTTAGGAGAGAATTAATAGTGATTTTTTAAGAGGGAGAATGACAGAAACAGAAATTAACCCCAAAAGGGGAATTAAAAACAAAAAACAATTAACGAACGGGGAAGGAGAGAGATCTTCAATGGGGAGGAAAACAAAATGTGTTGGGGGGGGGGGGGGGGGTGTAATGTGAAGATCTATAAATGGAATGAATTGATTTAGAAAGTAGTTTACAAATTACATGATCTCTTGCTAGATCAATGAGGGAAATGATAAAAAAAAAAAAGAATTGAACTTACCTACAAGCATGCTACTAATCCCCAGTGATACCAGGGCGATCAATTTAGCTTGTGACGCTTCCATTATCAGTTACAGTGTTCAGTGTTTCTCACATTAGACCACACACACACAAACACCAAACTTCAAGCTATATTTTCTCATTTATAGCAAAAATCAGAATCCATGAACTATCGAAGCTCTATGAAGTGTAGCGACTACGCACGATACTGAAGATGTGATATCTACGGAATGCAACATACAATAACAATAAAAAAATTTGATAACTTTTATCTTTTACTCGAATGGGTCGTGATTATTGTGATGCGTGAAATTGAAGAACAGTAGACGGAAATTCTCACAGCAATGTGCTGTTTCGATCCCTCTTTGTATCATCAGCAAGAGCACGTCACAGTGGTGTAATAATATGGAAATAATGGGGCTCTGCAAATTGATTGGCGTTATCCTTAAAGGGGAAGGTTAATTTCGCAGATCTTTGACTACAAGGGATGCAAAGCCTGAACTGTCCCAGGCTGCGTCATACCAACATCCCCTAGCAACAATTATAAACGACGGGAAAATAAGCTCAGGCCTGTGGCAAAAGCTCATATTTAATAAAATGCATCCCTTCATTGCAAGACTATCACCCTGCCCACACAATGCCTTCGAACAATAAGGGACATTTTTATCCTAAAGGGCACAATTTGCACCCTTAACATGTGTCAAAAGCACTCGGTGGTTGCTTTATTACTTCTGCCTTTGAGGGCGATATTAATAATAAATTTTAATGCCCACAATGCGATAGAACATTTAACCATAGGTTAGCTTTTACTATGAGATAGGCCTGTTTTTCCATTCGGGAAGATTGCTCCTAATATATGTTTGAATTGCATTTAGCGATAAATCGTTGAGGATTGTTTGTAAGTTGAAATTGGAACTTCTTATCTCTGCCTGCGTCGAATTAGGTAAATATGTAATTATGCACATAACCGGCCTTCAGTTCGGTTGGATTTTAACTGTTTTGTCTCAAATATGACGTTAAAATGGAATGAATTATTGAATAAATCCAAATCGGTTATTCCTATCACGGAACAGTGGAACACTAATGTTTAACTTAATGGAACACAAAAAAAAAATCATTCTGACGTACTTAGCTGCTCTGCAAAAGTTAGGGACTTTAAGACATTTTGGATATTGCTTAGAGCTAGCAACAGGATATAGATTTTTTTGTAATCTCAGTCAAAAAATAAGTAAAAAACCATTTATATATGTATATAATATTTTTTTATTTATTTAAGGAAACCAAAAATATAAAGAATTTTTGCAAAATCAAAAATAACATAAAATCTACATCTTGAGAATCCAGTATGTCGTACGGCCTCCCCTAACGTGCACAATTGCTTCGCATCCTCTTGGCACAGTTTCAACGAGATTCTTGTGGTGAATTTTGCCATAACTGTGGAAGAAGATCACGAAGCTGTGGCTTTTTCTGGGGTCGATACTCTTCAAGGCTTCTTTGCGACATGTCCGCACGTGTTCAGTGGGGTTGAGGTTGATGGGCGCGGTAAGTGTTCGATCCCTCCATTTTCAATCGCGTTTGTAACGATAGGTGCACGGTGTGGTCCAACGTCTTTGTCCAAAAATCGAAAATTTTCTCCTATATCAGCTTGAAAATTTGACAGGATGCTGTTGATGGGGTCCCTTTAACAGATTTGTTCATTCATGTTTCTTTCACATCCGTACAACTGACTTTTCCCACCACAGCAAATCCCCCCCCACGCCGTTATTGCCCCACCTTGAAAGGATTCACTTCTTGCACAATTCTTAATTTTCTATTTACTCGAGTGTTTATCCAGATACGAACACGCTGATTCTCAGAGTGCCGGCCAAATCTGGACTTGTCCATGAAAAATACGGAACGTCGCTCCTCAACCCAGTTGATGTGCCCACTTTAGTCTTGCAAGTTTATTTTCTTAGAGTAAGGGGAATTCTTCTTAAAAAGCGTCTTCAGACTATGTTTACTGCTTTAAGTCTCCTACGAATTGTTTCAATAGAAACTTGTACTACTGGCGAAGTCTCTACATGTCGACAAGGCGCAGTCTCCTCTCGCAGAGACTGTATTAAGTCGGTCTTGCGCAGCATAGTGGTGTTCGTCGGCCGTTGTGTGCACCGTCTTCCTGCAGGGTTTCCAGTTTGTTCAAACCTTGTTAACGGTCTGGATATCACACTTTCAGAAGTGTGGAACAAATGGGCAACACTCTGTTGTTCTGACCCGGTCTGTAGCATACCTGTAGCTCTGGTTTATTCTCCTGGACCTAAAGTTCTCCGCACCATCATGAAAATGTTCGAACGCTTTTGTAGAACCAAGTAAAGTAACAAGAACCATTCAAATGACATGGGGTGCGTTATCAATGTTTTGATCAGATTTAAAGAAAAAATGTGAGATAATAATAAATTTAATTTTTTTATCCATATTATTTGTTATCGCTTTAAGAGTGATACGAAAAAATATATATTTACTAACATGCTATTTGTTATTTATTAAGATTCCATGATATCCGTAACTTATGACGAGCAGTTTATTTAGCTCTCCAGATAACTGCACTTGACCAGATTCTCTCGGTTTAGTTTCTGATTCGTGTAGCTTCAGTGATTCTTTGGAACGTCTGGCCCTAGCGAAACATTGTAAAACTTCTCATTTTGAGACTTTCCTAAAAATATCAATGGACTCAGGGTTCCAAAAACTAAAAGAAAAACATTCAATTAAATTAGCAGTTGTTCCGGTTAGATTCAAAGCAGTCACTCTATCCAGTGTTCCACTGAGGCAAATTAATCAAATCTGAAAGAAACAATCCTAGCAATCTGCGCTGACGGATAACGTTTCAGTATTCTACTGAAACCAGTTACAAGTGTTTCCTTGTTGTAAACCAGTCTAATTTACACCAGAATTAGTGCCAACTGGGAGATGATTTCCAGAGAGGTACGTCAGAATAAGATGTTCCAATGTTCTATCGAAACTCGTTTCAAAAGTGTTCCATTGAGGCACGTTTGAAAGGAAAAAACGTTCCAGCGTTTAGTTGAAGATGTTTTCAACTGTTCCACTGAAAGTATATTTTGCAATAGATATTTTTGTTATTCCACGTACATTTGCCTAGGGGTAATCAGTATTATATGCTGGTGATTCACAGATGTTTTGTGGAATGGGCATTAATACGAAACAACTGAATATTATGTGAGCAAATTTAATTTGATTTTATGCACATTTATCAAGTGATTAACATTGACTAGAAAGCATGGCGCACGTAACTCAACCCTAGAAAGCTCGATCAACATTATACATCTACAATAATTGATTATTTACAGCCAAAAAACTTCATTTATACCTCGTCGTGGACCGCGACAACCTCCAATGGAGGACTGGAACAAGACTCCATTTCGGAACTCACATCTCCTTCTTCAGACATTAAGGAGGAGTCCTCGCTCCTTGGCACCTCCTTCTTGTGACTCATGTAGTCGACAACTAACTCTAGACCAATCAGAGCGCGCAAATCTTTAACTTTTTTTTGTTTGTCTGCCTCTAATTGGTCTATAGGAGAGTTATGTTCTTCAGCAACAACTTCTTCTCTTTTTTCCGAGAAATTCTTGTAAATGCCGGTGATATTGTTCATAATGTAACTGGTGCTGGTTTTGTTGCTCCCAAGAATTGATTTAACGTCGAATTTGGTTTGACCACCGCCACCACTGCGAAGTTTACCTCCGCCAGGGTTGGGGACAGAGAAGGCTGAACCGGTTCTTTTTTGATGATTAAAAATGCCTTCTTCACTCACTTCTTCATTTTTTACCTCTCTCTTATCTTCTATGGCCTCTTTAGGTCTCACCATAGTGCTGTTTTCTTCATTTGTTTCTTTTATTTCTTGATTATTGTTTTGTCTATCATAGATGTGTCCAGACACTCTGAGGTCTATGAAGAAGTGGAGAGGGTCGATTCCGTAAGGGGGAGTGGGGTAGATGGGAGGATACCACATGGGAGGTGGTGGTGGTAGGACTAAGTTTGGTGCATTTTCTTGCTGCTGCTGGGGAGAAAAGGAAGTTGCTGGTTCTTCGGGCTTGGTATGTCTGTGTTGCTCTTCTAGAATGTTATTGCTCTTTTGAGAATGGTGACTAGAAGTACTGGCAACTCTCAATTCTGCGGGGATATCCTCAATTCTCCTCATACTCTTAATCATCCACGAATCATCCTTCTTCTCACCATTCTTCTCCATAACTTTCTCCTCGGTTCCAGGACTGGTTTGATGACTATAACTTTCTCTACCAACCCCACTCCAACCTCTCTTCCTGGACCTCCTCATTTGATGTCCATAAAACAAATTACTTCCTGCAAATATTTTTTCTAAATCCACTCAAGCTTTGATTATTATAGTCCTTACCTGCAGCAAATGCATTAGCCATGTTGCCTCTCTGTTCGTTCTTTGCTTGAACAAGACTTCTGAGCATCTCTGAGAAGAAATAGGTGTTGGGGAGCAAAGACATGTTGTAGAGGTAGGGAGGGGTAGCTGCTAGAAGCCTCGATACTAAATCAGTGTTGCGCAATTCCATGGGTGAAAGTTTGGGCTTTGGGGGTGGGAGCAGATGGGTCTCAGGTGCAGTCGACATTTCCGTGGTTCTAGAAATGATTGAGAAAATTTCGATTTGCAGTTATATATTTCACATTAATTTGTCGTTTGCATAAAGGCGTGGCAATGATTTATTAATTTGATGAGAGGAGATATTCATACCTCTAATTTCTCTAATTCCTGCAATTGAATGGGAGTCACACGACGACTTGCAGGAACAATCGTTTTGCTTAATGGATTTAAGATTGAGGATGTGAACGTGGGGTTTGATATAACTGCGTTCCAGGATTTGAAAACAAATAACTTTGTAAGGCTGTAGGGAAAATTACGCAAAAATAGATAGATAATAAGAGGAATGGGGACATAAAATAGGATTTAAAGGTTCATTTGAAAAGGATTTTCTTTATAATTTTGTCATTTTTATGAATAGGCGTACGATTTTTTTGGACGATCAATGTATTAAAAATAAAAATTTGGGAGAAAAGGTGCTCGCAAAGCAAAATAATTCACAATAATTTTATTTAAAATTTTGGTAAATATTCTATCGTGAACTAATCTGAATTTATATTGTTTTTTTCTAAAATTCTAGTCAAATGTGTTGAAATTTCTTTTTACTTAATTGATCACACTTCACAAAATACTCAAAAGTACTGAGAAGAGAGCTTAAGACAAACAGAACAAAAAATTGAGTAATTTTGTCCAGAATTTCTTTATAACTCGCGATTTTCCTTGCAAAATTTACTTTTTGCTGGAATTTTCATATTCCAAAGGCGTACATTTATAGTCATTGTAAAACATTGAACAAAAGAATAAAAGGCCTGTGGGTCGCAGCGAGGTTAAATAAGCCTTATCAGAAAATAAGTTTGACGAATTAATAATCACCTTTAATTGAAAATTACGCCACTGACCATTTCCACTTTTATTTAAGCCGAGTTTTTTTCTTTAGAAGAAGAAATTTTGTCAGCCCTCTACTTATTACTACTAAACTTCTACTCACTGCACCACGTACGCTTCTGCTTTTAAGACTTTCGGGTTTTTAATTTTTTGCTGAAAATCAAACATAGCTGCATCTACCTGCGGACTCATGCATTATTCTGTGGCGGTACAAGTTGTTCTCAAATGCAAAAATTGTCTAAATTCCATTTTTCTTTTAATTGGAAACAATTGCTTTTAATCAGAGACGTACAAATTTTCCGCTCTGTACGTCTCTGATTTTTGTATCGATATTTTCTGGCACTGTCAATTGTCAATTTTTTTGCCAAATTAGACATATTCCATAGGCGTGTGATATTCTTTCAGATGAGCCAATTAGGAACATTAATTTTCGCAAACTAAAATTTGGCAAATTTGATTCGAAATTCTAGAAAAATTGAATTTCCTTTGCAAAATTAGTAAAAGATGTTGCTTGCTGCATGAGGCAAATTTCAGAGGCGTACGTTTTTTTTTTAGAGCTATTGAAGTATTCACCAAGATGAAAATGAGACTGCGAATCACGTCACGCTAAACATAATTCGGTGAATTCCATAGGCGTAGAACTTTTGCAGAGAGACACGAACGTTCAATAATAGGAAAATTAGCTTAACCGGTTCAATTATTTGAGTCGGATCGGCCAGAATTTGACAATTTCGTGCCTAAACTTATAGATCAAATTCTTTTTCTTAATCTTTCTATCAAAAAATGTCGTCAAAACCGTCTTCAGCTTAGACTCTCGAGAAAACCATTTCCTCAAATAAAAAACAGACATCTGAACAACACGAAGAAGAGATAGGACGACGACATAACATACATATGTATATTCCAGAGATAGGTGTGGATATCGTACAAGAGAATCCACTTCGAACACAATAGAGCGCTACAAATCTGTTGGATCGGCGTTAAAATAATTTAGGGGAGAAAATGTACATTTGCATAAAATGTGGGGTGAATGGGGGGGTGGTTTTAACGCCTGCCGACGTTTATGCGGCTTTTTGGTGGTGGTGATGAGACGCTTTTTATCACATATTTTGCCGTCCAGAAATGAGACATTTTCAAAGCTCGGATCGAGAAGTAAAAATAAACTGAGATGTCTCTGCCCAAATCGACCCTGCTAATGGAGGAATTTGTAGCGACATGTGCGACTGTTGTTTTCCATCAAGCTGTATTTTTAAAACAAAGGAAAGAGGCACAACATCGTAAAAAAAACTAATGAGTTTGAACACACGTAACCTAATACCCCCTAACTTCTAAGGGGTCCTAAGTTAAAAAAAGAAAGGAATTAATAGGGCTATTTTTATATTCATTCCTACTCCAAAAATACGGATGTAATATTGATCTTAAATTTGCTTGTAACATAATATATATGCTCTACATTTTCAAGGACAACCTAATTACCAGATTTACGTCCCTTTGACTTTTTTCATTTTTGAAAAATCCAGGATATTAAAATCAAACTTTTTGATACTTGGTATACTGCAGATTGGGATTAGGTATGTTTGTGGAATTTCACGTTAAAGGGGACACTCAAGGCGATCTTCCCGGATGGCTCTGAGTGTCCCGTTTAACGTTACAGATATTATATTTATGTTTACAGATAATGCCAGCTCTGAATTTGAAACTTTTCAAAAGTCCGCGACATTAACGCACACATTCGCGCTCGCTAAACATTAAACAAATTAATATTTAATAATGAATGAATAACAGTATCATTCATTACAGCTGCGACGACAAGCCCGAGATTCATCATAGATTGCAAAGAATGCTGTTCCTGCGAGACAAGGGATCCTAAGACGAGCCGCAGGAAGTCTTGGCCAAACAGACTTAAATTAATTGCTCCACCTCAGAAGTGGTTGAGAACTGCGTTCCTGGATGTGTTTTTGAGGCCACAGTTCCGTAAGCCGATTTATTACATGTGAGAATAATATTTATATCGACGAGCGAATTGAAAATGTTGATTAATTTCGGTAGAGTTCAGTTATAGGCGGCTTGAAAGATTCCGCTTCTCGAAAAGCCCTGAGGACGGAAACGTGAATTTCGAAACGTCGGAAAGGTAAAAATCGTCGTTCCCTTGCAAAATTCTGTGTAGCGTCAGAACAGCTGCGAGTGAATGATTTTAGGCAGTTACGTGGTAGTTCTTGGGTTTTTACTGGGAAAAAAACTTAATATTCCCCGTTTCTGCGCCACTGTTAGTTGAACAATCAAAATATAGGGGGAAGTTTGGTTTTTTAAAATCCACGAAGTCGTAGACGTAGGTTGCTTCGAAACTTAATAAAAAAACATATTAAAACCAAGGCAGCCTCTGTTCTTGGACGCCTCTGTTTATTAAATACGGACTGTCGAACCCAAAAAGAAAAGGACATTTTCAGCTACCAGGTTCAGTTGATTGGTATAAATGGTTTCTAAATGTACCATTTCAAGGAAATCAGAGGTTTAAAACTCGATAAAAGTCATTGACGTACGTTGTTTACGAATAGAGTTTAAGATTTTCTAAAATTGCGGCAATTAAAGTTCGTTTTTGTTGAATTATAGTTCCTCTAATGCCCATCGTGTACGTCTGCGCTTATTAAATAAAAAAGCTGTCAAACTTAGTAAGCCAACGTTAATTAATACAGTTCACTAATGAAACCATGGAGTCAACAGGGCTCAAAAACTTCATTATAGGCGTAAATTGCTTTCAAAGGCAGCTAGGAAGGTCATCTCCAACAGTTCGTCCATCTCGTCTGCATTAATGGGAGGTAGACCATAATTAAGGTTTAAGATACTTAAGTCTTTAATTCACGCAATAGGTTTACTCCGGCTGTTCCACCCTCGGTTACAATCAATGAAATTTTGGTACCTGCAGACGAGACTTTGAGCTCAAAAGTTTGAAGCAGTCACTACTCACCAATCACCATTTTTGGAATAGGTGACGTATGATTTGAACCCACCAAAAATTAATGGGTTCTTCTTTGAAAAAATGACTGTTTTAATATTGCGACATGTGATTCTTTACAAAAAAGGCGGATTTTTTAAACTAATTTTCCATATAAGTATCTTGCAAACTTTCAGAACCGTGGAGTGAACAAATGCACTGGATGGGGTAAAATGAAACCAAAAAAGGGTTGAAAAATATAATAAATAATATAATGGATTCTAACCTAACTTAACCTTAGTAAAACCCACCATATGGCTTTTAAGTGTTTTTTTAATAATGTTATGTTTGTTTTTACTTGATTTTAATCGATTATAGGAGGTTTAGGTCGGTTTGGCTATAGTTAGGTTAGATTTTATTGTACAGGGTGTCTCATAAATATACCGACAAACTTTCAGGGGAGGTGGACCTCATAAAAACAAGTATTTAGAGCGAATAAAGTTAGGTCCGAAATCGCTTCGTTTCCATGATACAGGGTGTGTAATATTTTATATATATATATATATATATATATATATATATATATATATATATATATACAGGGTTTCTTTTTTTCTTCATGGGCGAATAAAAAAGTTCTGGTATATTTAACATTCGACCTTCTAGGAATTCACCACTACCTCTGATGGTTTTGGAATAATAATTCCCGTCTAATGTGCCCCGAGAAGCTGAAGGACTATGCATCAAATTTCGCTACAATCCATATAGCCGTTTTTGACTTATTTGCAAAATTTAAGAAAAGAGTGAAACTTTGCCGGGCTATGTCCCCAGAACGAGACAATTTCGTATATAAGTACATCACCATGAATCGATATATTTTTGACCAAGGAATATGTGGTTAAGCTTAGCCCTCTCATTCTGGCACACCTTGTATATGTGGCACATGAATAAGAAATAGTTCTTTTTATCTCGAAAACGGCTGCTTGAGCATTAAAACGTTAAGAGACCTTTTTTTAAGAATTAATTGAATATTATGAAGAAAATATTTGTATTAAAAAAGTCAGTGGCGTACCATTTTTTCCATCAAAAATAGTCCATTGAATGGCCGTTTAGGCGCCACTGGTGTAAATGGAAATAAATTGCCTACTCTGAAACGTGCACGTTTATCCCGCTATGACATGTCCCGAATGTTATGTCCGTAGCCCTAACCGTTTTTGAAATATTTAAAAAAATTAAAAATTAAACACCATTGATCTTGGAAACGGAGCGATTTCGAACCCAGCTGCATTCGTTCTGAATACTTGTTTTTATGAGCTCCAAATCGCCTGAAAGTTTATGAGACACGCTCTATATCGGGGTAAAGTGAGGGAGTGGGGCAGTGAGGGACATTGGAACGAAAGATAGATTAGAAAATATGCCACTAAGTAGTGTTGGTGGGTAGGCGCCCCCATCAGGGGTGAATCCCACATAACCCGTTCGCCGGACCACGAGACCGGCTATCTACGAAGGTTTTCCTCTACAAAAAAAGGTTCCATTATACAGAGTGTCTCTAAAAAGTGAATACAAAGTTCCACCCCAGATTTATGAAAAATAACTTATTTTTGTTCGTACAGTTGAAATGGAAAAAATAAACGTTTTCAATGAATCTTCAATTCTTATAATTTTTTTTAATTGTTCATATATTTTTTTCTATACCAGTTTTTTGTTATTAATTTTGCTGTATTGTACGATTGGCCATGTACTGTTGAGCTATTTTCCAAGACCTGCGACGAACTTTAAACTTCAAATATCTCAAGAAGGAATGCTCGTAGGGGCTTGTACCAAAATACCTTGTTTTCTTAAAACAAGCGGGAAAACACGAATTTAGTCACAAACAAACTTTATATCGGGGGAGAGAGAAGTGATGCCTCTTTAAAAAGAATTCACCCAGCGCCGAGAGTGCCCTCTACAATGTGCATCGAAAATGTAAACGGATTCTGATTTATCACCCCTAAAAAGCCTCCGATGCGCATTTTGTCCAGATAGCAACATTACAAACGAAGTAACTAATTCTCTCCCTTTTTTGAATCTTCAGTTTGACGTCATGTATTTTGAAAACCGTCCACTTTTGGGCTAAGGTAAGTTGGGTTAAATCGTCATTCTATGATAGATTTTTTACAGACCTTTCAGAGACACCCCCTGTATCATTTGTTACATTTTCCAACGGTTTTTTTGGTTTATTTCACCCCACCCAGTATGCCTATTCACTCCACGGTCCGGAAAGCTTGCCAATACTTAGGCGGAAAAGTAAGTAAGAAATCCGCATTTTTTTCGTAAAATATCACGCGTCGCAATATCAAAAAGGCGATTTTTTTTTTCGAAAAACCGCCAATTTTCGGCGGGTCAGAGTGGTATGGACCCTTGGAATATTCTACTGTCCAGGCTGTCCGGGAGGAACTGACCTAAACTGCCCTTTGGGGAGACTTTGGAGATCTGGAGGAGGGTTTTTCCAGGCGGTGAGTAGTTCAACAACCCCCAAATAAATAACTCCATAGATCGGCTGGAAATTCCTGGACCGATCCTGGAAATGTTCGCTCGCATCCGCGATTCGACACAATTAAAATCGTAGAGAGAGATGCCAGATTTCCAGGATATTCTAATACCGTAACCGCGCTGAAATTTACTCGTCAAACTTAATAATCTTTTGTTGGGCGAATCTTTTATGTGGAGAACCGCAGGCGGGCATTGTCAAGTCTGGATCAGAAGTGGGACATAATCCGCTTCTGAAAGAGTTTCTACTTAAATGGATGGAAACGATTCGGCTGCGCCTATTGCAAATAATTGTGCCATGAAGATTCGGGTAACTTATTAAGGAAGGAGTTTATTGAAATATGGAATGTGGAATAATCCGCTTAACTCGGATTACTTGTGTCGGTTTAGGACCCGAAAGGATGTGTTCGATGGGAAATTATCCAGGGGGAGAATTAAAAACAATTTCGGAAAACTTTTCGTCGTCGAAATTTCTTGCCAATTTCCATAAAACGCCTCGCAATCTGAATTTCAAATTATCTTTTATTCAACTTTAATTTCCCGTGTCGCACTCCATATTTCTTTGTTTTGAGGAAAGTTTGCTGTTGCCGGGATTTTAAGACGGGATGGTAATTAGGATGATTGTTTTCGGCCATGCCCGTTCTTCCTTGTTTCGGGCTAATACTGGTTTTCGATATTCAAAAGTGGCTCGGTCAGACAATTTTCCATTGTTCGAACTAAGAACGTGGAAGGCAAAAAGTTCACGTTTCGGGTTGTGAAGTTGGTCAGGAAAAAACAAGGATAAATATGAACTCATGGAGGGGCCTTCTTGCGGATTGATTGACTAACAGAAGTCTTTCATCGATCGAAAATTCTAGATAATTTTTGAGTACCGAGCGTTTATGGAATCTGGATCAGAAACAAGCTCTCCTGTGCTACGTGCCCTTTTCTGATCCAAATTACAACAATCTATTTCGCTCTGAGATTGATAGAGAATTAATTTTTAATTCATTTGCTGCACCACATATTAACATTTCAACGTTTTGCAATTAAGAGATCTGCCTAGATCAAACTTGTGGTTCCCCCAATTCCATTGCAGGAAAGTAGAAATAGTGCAACTTGCAGAGGACGCTTTTGACTACTTTTCTAGATCATTGGACAATCAGGACAATTTTTCTTCGGTCTTAAAAAAAATTGCAAAATATCGAAAATGAAAATGCTCATTTTCTGTTTCATAGGATTCCTGGGCAGATCGATGACATGCACATTAACAATTACTCGAACTCCCCTTCTGGACAATTGCAGTATCGGAATATTTTTTCCGCCCTATTTAAAAATTCCACAATTTTTTGAATGAAAATAATACCGATTTTTCTCCACTATGAGATTCTTCAGGATCGAACCAGAGGTTCTTCCATTTCCATTGAAGGAAAGTGGAAATATCGTTACTTATGAAGATCACTTTTGACTATTTGCCCGAATAGTTGAACAATTAGAGCATTTTTCTTGTCATGTATAGTTACTTTTAAAAATTTTGGAATTAAAAATATTAAATAATTCTAGTGCAGGCGTATTAACAATTTCTGGAAAGTATTCATTCCGCAGCGCATGAAGAACATTTAGCCATCTTGTTGGCTAATATAACAATCAGAATGTTTTTTCTATCGATTTTAAAAACTCAAAATTTTAAAAAAATTAAATATATCAATTTTATTGAATTATTAAATCCTACACAATCGATAGCCTGGTTACTCAATTTCAACTGAAGGAAAGTGGAAAGTATTCTATCTTATAGAAACCTCTTTGACTATTTTCCAATATATTGAACTAGAAAATGTTGGTTTTCTTCGTCCACAGGGCTCCCAAGCAAGACTCTAATGCTCGCATTAACAATTTTTCAAAAGTGCAAATTCTACAACTTATAGAGGACACTTTTCACTATGTTCCTGGTTACCTGAACAATCAAAATCTGTTTATGTGAGTTTCAAAAACTTAAAATTTTCTCTAAACAAAAATAAAAAATTGTTCTCAATTGCGAGAGCCCTAAAAATCGAGCCTGTGGTTTCCCCACTACCACTGCAGGAAAATGAAATCGTTGTGACTTATAGAGAATATTTTTGAATCCTTTGCTGGATAATTGCACAATCAGAACATTTTCCCTATCGAATCTGTAAATTTTCCAAAATGTTGGGATTTAAAATGTTTATTATTATGCCTATGGAAATCTTCCCGTTGTTCTGCGATTAAATACAAATTTTGCAGATTTTAGAACAGATTTATGACCAACGGCCAGTCAGGACTCCTTTCTAAAAACCATAAAATTTGTGTTTTTTTTTTAATTAATCGCGGAATGACCGTTAAACCTGACTTCTCGTAAATGAAAAAAATTGTGTATATTATTATTCCAAGTTTTTGGAGAAATTTTAAACGCGGAGAAAATAAGGTTCTAAATCAAGGAAAGTGGCCAAAGGAACTCTTAGAGGAATTGAACTTTCCTGCAAAAGTGGCCAAAGGAACTCTTAGAGGAATTGAACTTTCCTGCAACTTTCATTCGGAAGTGGTGTGCATACGCTCGGACTTATGAATTCCACAAAAATACAATAATATTTTCATGGAAGATTAGCGGTCATTTCCAGTAAAAAGTTGTCACATTTGTCCCGCTTCGTCTTCATTTTCCATTCCACTTTTTCTGATCTTGCTCTAAGCTGTCTGGCATTGTTAGACTCAGCTCTTCCACCTCAAACTCTATAATGCAACAAGACGAAACTCTTCAACGTTAACAGAAGCCCCATTGCATCTGATAGCCCTTCGTGGAAAAGTGACTAAAAAGCCTGGAAAGACGTCCTCAATAATAAGCATCGTTAATTTTAATAACTCTCAGCTATCATCAGTTTCGAAGACGGCTTATCTGCCGTCTGCACCGTCTTCAAAGACATTTCTTTGACGTGAGAATATACAGGGTGTCCCGAAATTAAAGCACCATATTTAAACAACGTAAATTAGGTCAAAAAATAACACCAAAACTTTAAATAAAACAATGTCGGAAAATGCTTCCTTAATGAGGTATGCCTCTTTAAAGACGTAACTCTGATGATGGTAATTTTGAAATATTTCCAAAACGGTGCAAGATAACTTTATGAAATTTGGTACGATTTTATACCTTATAAGCCTCAATTGACTGATGTGGCTGAATGGAAATTATTTCGTCAGAGGCGTGCTGCACGGGTAGTGTCGGGGTTAAAAAATGCTAGATTTTTTTTATGTGCCCCATTTTTTAGTTGCTGATGCAAAATTATGAAACCATATACGCTTCCAGAAAAAAAAGACACTCTTGGTTCACGATGCTAGGACGCTTCGTTTTCGAATAAAATGAATTTAAACATTACAATGCATGACAAATACAAATGATTTACTTTCTGTGAAAACTTAATAGTAGGCTACGAAATATTAAACAATGTTGACTGTCAATTTGATGTTTATATTTATTCTGTTGGGGAGTTTCTTTGTGTCATTATTAAGCTGTTAGTGAAAAATGGAGAAATTTTCAAGTAGGGAGCTTGCCGATATTCATTTTATTTATGGGTTCTGTAATGGTAATTCGCGAGCCGCCGTAGAAGAGTACAGAAGGAGGTACCCGAGAAGAAGAATACCTTTTCGATCTGTTTTTAGTCGAGTACATAGAAATTTAATCGAATGTGGTTCTTTTCAACGTTCTCGAGGCCAAGGAAGACCTACAGTAGATTACGATTTCGAGGATGTGCTTAATCGAATAGAAGAAAATCCTCAAATTTCTCTAAGAACGCTTGAAAACATTACAAACATACCAAAATCGATCGTAAATACAGTCGTTAAAATAACAACAGATAAACAGTTATTTCGAATATTAATTTTTAGATAGGAAGAATGACTCGGATGCAGGGATTGCATCCCTTTCACTATAAAAGGGTTCAAGACTTACGAGAGGAAGATTTTACAGTTAGGATGAATTTTTGCCAGTGGGTTTTGAATCACCAAAATGTTTTACATAATATCTTGTGGTCTGATGAGGCTAGTTTTACGAGAGACAAAGCATTTAACATCCATAACACACATTATTGGGAGTATGAAAATCCAAAAGTCGTAAGGAGAACACATTTTCAGCATAGGTTTTCTGTCAACATTTGGGCAGGTATCATAGGAAATAGATTAATAGGACCAGTTGTATTTCCAAACCGGTTAACAGCACAACACTATTTACATTTTCTTCAAAATGAGCTGGCAGGCCTATTAGAAGATATACCATTGCATACCCGATTGCAAATGTATTATCAACAAGATGGGGCACCAGCTCACTTTGGAAATAACGTGAAAAATTGGCTTGATGAAAAGTTTCCAGGCAGGTGGATAGGAAGAGGTAGTCCAATAACCTGGCCCCCTCGATCACCTGACCTTAATCCCCTGGATTATTTTTTTTGGGGCTTTATGTGTAGCATAATCTATGCCACAGAAATAAACACGAGGGAAGAACTGTTGGATAGAATCAACTTAGCTGCTAATCAAATAAAAGAAAATACGTTTCAAATTTCCCGTGCCTCCCAGAGCATAAAAAAACGATCTAGACTGTGTATCCAACAAAACGGAAACTTATTTGAAAACTTACTTTGAAAGTGCGTCATTTAAATTTCTTGTTCGTTTTTTATTATTGTTTAATCGTTTTGATGTGTTTAATAAAATATCGCTTTAAGCATCATTTGTATTTGTCATGCATTGTAATGTTTAAATTCATTTTATTCGAAAACGAAGCGTCCTAGCATCGTGAACCAAGAGTGTCTTTTTTTTCTGGAAGCGTATATGGTTTCATAATTTTGCATCAGCAACTAAAAAATGGGGCACATAAAAAAAATCTAGCATTTTTTAACCCCGACACTACCCGTGCAGCACGCCTCTGACGAAATAATTTCCATTCAGCCACATCAGTCAATTGAGGCTTATAAGGTATAAAATCGTACCAAATTTCATAAAGTTATCTTGCACCGTTTTGGAAATATTTCAAAATTACCATCATCAGAGTTACGTCTTTAAAGAGGCATACCTCATTAAGGAAGCATTTTCCGACATTGTTTTATTTAAAGTTTTGGTGTTATTTTTTGACCTAATTTACGTTGTTTAAATATGGTGCTTTAATTTCGGGACACCCTGTATAACTACCTAACAAAATTCCTACGGCACAGAGAAAGTATGCCCGATTATGCCGTGTCTGGATTAATCCTGGAAATTTGCATATTAAATGCTGCACGTATGTGTTTAACGGAGGTTATACAGTTACAGAGTTTCCATTCGTTTGTCGACTGACCGTTCCATGGAAACCAAAGCGCCAAAGCTCGACTTTCCACCTTTGGAAGAGTTCGCGCTTTCCAGTTTGTTTCCATTGTTCTCGATGTCATGCAGATATCCCGTGCATGCCCATTGTTCGTTAAATGACCTCTGTATCATACCGCCGATGCAGGCACGCCACTGTCACTAGCGTATAAAATCTCTGAAACTAATCTCTGATTTTAATAAAGCGTTTAAATCTGGAAGAGTGAAAAGTTGCGGCAATAAGAGAATCAGGTGGAAGGCATCTTTAAAGAGCTTCTGACTACAATGGATCCACTTCTGCCAAATGCAATTTCCACACGGATCCAGTTAATGTTAAGCCGCTTAGCGGAGAGGCAGGGCGGAATTAGGGGAGCTTTCAAGCACAAAAACCAAGATACTTTGTTTTTTAACCCTGAAATCGAACTCTAAAGTTTTGCGGATCTTGATACAATGCTACTTAATTCGGAGTTTTGTCGTATTGTGCCGCTGTGTCTACCTTGAAACTTTCGCCGTTTTGAAAGGACAAAACAGGGAGATAATGAAGCGGTCACTGTAAATGGTCAAAACAGCCGTATTGTCAACTCGGTGTCGGATACGACGACTGACACACTTTGTTCCAAAGGGCCTCTGTGGTTGTCAACTGGGTCGCTATTATCGTTTTTAATAATTAAAATTGCGCTCATTAATAAAAATACTTCTAATACTCATTATTTGCATTATTCGTAATTCACCTGATGACGTTGTGCGTGTAATTCACCCCTAGTTCTGACCTTCGAGGGCAAATCCGGGGGTGGCACCCTCTTTCTATGCACTTCCGTCGATGACCGATGTCATTTCCGGCAAATGTCTGTCTCCTTTTGATGGCTTACAACCCTCGGAGTTGTATCGTTGATTGATTTATCAGACTGTATCAAACGGGGTGAAATGCATGCAAACCCTTCGAATTTTGGACTAATAATTCAAGTGTAGAGTCCTGGTGCTTGTGTGTGTTTTATTAGCGTTCAACACTTTTTTCAAGGATTTTCTTCATCACGTTAACGTTAGATTCGGCTCTGGATCCGAAAATTCTGGAAAGCTATGGGATATTCCAGAAGTTTCTACAGTTGAATTTGACGGGTTTCTTGAGAACTTTTCCGTGCAGGCATTCTAGAGAAATAACAAGCCAATTTCATGGATGTATCTGGTGGGCTATTTATTCGGCTTTACTGCCCAAAATGACATATTCCCAGATTTGTTTAAAGATTTGAAACAAGAAATTTTTAAGCGATATGACGCAAACTGGAACTCAACTAAAAGTGCATTTAGTGGGATTTTCCTCAATTGAGAATCAACTGTCCTTCAATTCCCCCACCAATCAGCCTCCAAATTTAACTATATATCTACGATACTTTAGGCATCATTCACACTAAAATGCATGGACCTAAAGGTCTATGTGGATAACAAAAATCATAAAAGAATTTAATTTATTTTAGTTAACATGCTCTCTTTCTCGTCTTCTGAAATGAGAATCCACTACGTCACTACATTAGTATTCGTTAAACTACAAATTTATCAGTTTACACCCCACTTGCAGAATTATTAAGTTCAAAGCCTATTGGGGTATAGGGTTTCTTGGGGCAGCCTAATTCTTTTTCGAAAATATCATTTATTTTATCGTATTCGTGTTTTTTTGTGTTTCAAAATACGAATTCGCTACGCCACTGGTGCTCCGTTATATTAGGAATTATTCACGTCGAAACTGTTTGGCGTAGAAGGGCTATTTTTTTGAAACTTTTCGAAATTCATCATTCCTGAAGAGTTATTCAAAGACAATTTGGCATATATTTAAATGAGACTCTCGCATGCCACTGTTTCAAAATCGGTCTTGCTACAAATTTCAAAAATAACAGGAAATACTTTGGTGATCATCAACTTTAAAAATTATTGTCTCAGAAGGGCTGTTTTGCTAGTAACAGTTTTTCAAAAATTATCGTTCTTGAAGAGAATTTTAAAGGAAATTTCATGTACATTTAAATGAGACCTGCGCACGCCTCTATTTCAAAATAAATCGAGTTACAAATTTGGCAAATTATAGAGCATACTTATGTGATTACCTACCCTGAAGAGTATTGACCTAGAAGAGCTGCTTTTCTAGTAACAATTTTTCGAAATTCATTACTCTTGAAGGATCCTTTAAAAGCAATCCTTGGTATGTCATTTAGATGGCATCCATGTGAGGGGATATAGAGAGATGGAAGAGTTAGTACAGAATATTATGGTCAAATCCCAGAAACATGAAGAATTCGGCATGAAGGAAGAGAAGGTAGTTTTGAGGGAACTTCTTCAGAATTTTTAAAAAGCAGAGAAAAGGGAGCACAGGTGTCCAAATTGAAGGAGATTAAGGATAAAGAGGGAAAACATGGGAGAGAGAGAAACAAGCAGAGAGGCGGAGAAATGGTGAGGAGGACCTAAAGAACTAGAGATCGTGAGAAATAGAGGAGCGTTTAATAGAAAAAAAAATTTATTTCGAGATACATATGAGGACATATTTGGGACTTCTGTGCAACCAGGATGAAAAGAAACTGGCAGATAGGAATGACTCCGGAATATTCTACACACGCTAAAGACTTACCAATCACTCAGTTTCTGACACTGTTATTGGCACCGATTACTAAACACTACATATACGAAAAACCGTGAAACTTTCAAACTTCGAAGGGCTCAACTGCCACCCTGAACTAAAGCGGACGCGTCTGGAATGTTTGGGGAGCGCGATACAGTTAATCTCGACGTCTGGCGTCGGGACGCGGTTTTGATCGGCCACGTGGTTTAGATGTGCCCGAAACGGCATATTAATGCAGGGGGCGGTGCTAGATGAGGGGCGGGGATAGCTACAGGTGCTAGGACACGCCGCCACTCTATTTTTTTTTTTTGCTACAGGTTTGGGAATGTCGCTTTAGATCAATCTTTTATGTTCTAGAGTATATCATGTAATTTGAAAAACGCTGATATCCTCCATTTATCCATGCAAAGTGCTCCTAGAGGCTCTGCATCTCTGAAAAAAGTAGAGATCGGCATAAATACATGTATGCTGGAAATAATCCCCGCAAATTTGAGATTCTAAGAGCTTAAAAATGCACAGGAAGTTCTATTTAGAAGAGTCGACTTTCAGGGTCCCAAAGCTGAGGAGATTTGAATGGACGTTTTTTTAATTTCCTACACAAAGTACTCTTTGGGGCTCCGTATCTTCGAAAGGAGTAGGAATCCGTACAGACACATTCATGCTGAAAATTATCCTCTTCAACTGTAGTTTCATCGCGCCTAAAAATATACGGAGCGTTCCATGTGAAAAGGTCGACTTTCAGGACTCCGAACAAAAGAGATTTAATCGGGCTTTTTACGAAATTTCCAAGCAAACCACTATTTGAGGCTCCATATCTCTGAAATGATTGGAGACCGGCGTAGACACGTTATGAGCGAATTAGAGGCATTTTAATGTATAGAACATGTCTGCATTTCTATGCGACATATCGATACCTACCCATCTCCATCATACAAAGATGATGAAGCGGAACTTCTCTAACTAAGCCTAATCCATATTCATCAAACCTGGATGAGGACGGAACGTGTGAATATTTACGCCTATTTTATAACCTGGGCTAACACTCATTTGAATGTGAAATGGAGTTACCCTCGGGGAGATCGTTTTACATTCCGTTTAGGGAAAATTGGTTGATGCCCATTTTTGCAAATCTCCTCTGAGTGGACAAATCCAAAACCATCACGGAAATGGCCTCTCAATGCTGAGAGAGTTGAGTATACGATTCAAATATGTGGGAGATATTAAGAGGCTGGAAAATCTGAAAACCCCAGCACTGCGATTCCTGCTGGCATTGTCCTGGAAATAAAGGCCCTGTCTCAATAGTCGGGCTGTTATTCACAGGCACATCTCCTTTGATTTTTTCGTTTCATTTGTGACATGTTCGTCTCCTATGATTACCCACTTACACAAATAACACCGAACCTCCTTCCGGAGAGATTTACGGGGAGATTTTAGAGGCAAAAATTGGCGAGTAAATGTAACTCAAAATTGGGGGCAAACAATGTCACGGTAAAAGTCGAAATTTACATTGAACTCGTAAAAGTAGCGGACAGAGAGGGAGTCGCAATCCAGGCACACAAACACCGGACTGTTTGCAAAAGTCCGGTTTAATTAAACCGCATCAGGCGCGCCATCATCATCCCAGTGAAACCGATCCGGCCAGGGACAAAAACAATAATATTAAAGCTCAAAGAGCCGGAAAAAGCGCTTTTGAATCCATCCATATTTTTAATGGAAACCCGACCACAAAGCCCCGTTCGATGGGCCGTTATTTGCTCTCATGCATATTCAGATTTCCACTGGATTCATCAGCGTGTGCAGAATTATCTAAGTCGGGCAAAACCTTTCACATGCCGGTTTTAGAGAGATGCTGATGGAGGAGTGGAGAAGTGGGAGGTTCATTAGTGCGTCCATGGCGGAATAAGGAATATAATTCAGAAGAAGGTGATGTGGTAGGAAATATCACAAACACATATCGGGAATTTAATGGTCACGTGGTGACCAAGATTTGTGGAAAATCGAGGGAAATTTCCTGTGAAATTGCCGGAGCTTAAGATGACGGAAGTGAAGCACCTCGAGTATATCCTGACAATCGTCGAAAAGCTTCTGAGTGCCCCAAAAGTACGCGGCAATTGAGAGTTCATGTAAGGGAGCTTCCAATGATCTGAAAGAGATTAGTTTTCAACTGAAGTTTTCTCTGTAATTTTCCCCTGTAATTTTCCTCTGCAATTTTACTTTTTAATTTTCTTCTCCAATATTTCTTTATAATTTTCCTATAAAATTTTCTCTATAATTTTCCTCCATAATTTTCCTCTATAATTTTCCTCTCTAATTTTGTTCTGTAATTTTCCTCTGTAATTTTCCTCTGTAACTTTCCTCTGTAAGTTTCTTCTGTAAGTTTCATCTGTAGTTGTGCTCTGCAATTTTTCTCCGTACGTTTCCTCCGCGATTTTCCTGTGCAAATTTACAATTTTCCCCTGTAATTTAAATAATTAAGCTCAAAGTTTCCTCGAAGAGGTTTTTCAAAAAGTCCGGTCGAATCTTTCACTTTTGCTTCCCTCACGAGTCAAGTACGCCATTTTTTAAGTTTTTATTGGATTTTCCACGTCTGGTCCTGGCTTAAATTAGAACTCGTAGAAATCCGAAGGGCCAGAATTTTTCTGAATAATCCCTGAGGAAATCCAAGGCTTAATCAAGGACTCGGCAGTGAGACAGAAACCTGCGGGTTCCCTTAGTATGTTGCATCGAGAAACTGATTTTTGATTGGCGTCAAATTTATTGTTTATCTTGGAGCATTATACAGGGTGTTCTTGATTCGTGTGGCCACCCAGTACCCTTATAGTTCTTCACAATCCAATGGATCAGTAATTTATACCCAGAATTATCAAATAACTGCCGCTCAAATTTTACAATTTCATTATCGGGATGCAGTCTTCCAAAGTAATGCTTTTAGGGCTAAAAACGTCCATTCATTTTTCCAGTCGAATGAAGTTCGATTTCAATGGAAATTTATTGCCAGTTTCCGATTATAACTGGCGATAATCGAATCGTTTTTGATTATAAGCACCTATTATTTGCTCACTTCGCATTAATGGAATTAGCGGAGTTTTGATGTGGGACTGCATCCTCTTGATCTACTCAGGTTTCAGTGAATTCCGTTACCGTAGTAAACCCTGCGAAAAAGATCGGACCATAGCGACGATTCAGGTAGTCTTGGAGGATTAGGCCTTGTTTCGATTTGGTGCAGTTCAAGGCCCTACCAAATCAATGGACCGAAAGTTCCTGTTTCAGGTCCTCTTAGAGTCACAGCGTTATGATGATGAACTTGGCCGCATCCTGCATTGCACAAATCACATGAGACACCGCTATTTCAGGTTATCTCAGAAGGTGATGTTGTTACCGGAAGCGTTGCAGAATAAAGACCATAACTATGATATGATCCAGTTCGGTTCTATTTTAAGCGGAAAATGTCATAATATCGACCTTCGAGGAGGAGAACCAACATACCCCTGATTAATGGCTTTCACACAGTTTAAAATGAAGAATCCAATTTCTCAGCAATAAAAGTCTAAACGACATTGAACACGTAGGTAGGTACTACCATTGTTGCAACCATTCCCACGATTTTAAAATATCTTGGATAATGTCATCATCTTTAATATATGAACTTTTGCGTAAAATTACTCGAAGAGAGCGGATCACTGGCTACCAGCAATGATTCAGAGAAGTAATTAACGGCCTTCAGATGTGACGTCATATTAGGCAATGTCATCTAATTAAGGTGGGCGGCGGTACGTTGGGAAACACGCCTTTGGTGGTACTTTTACCATTTGCACAAGTTATATCCGTTATTTATCGGCGATTGATATCCTTTACTGGTTCAATGAAGTCTTTGTACTGTCTTATTTCTAATGGGCAGGGCCCTTGTTTACTTGTTAATTATGCGTCGCGTTAGTGTCATTGTTTCTCCCGAAACACTCCTCTTTTCCTCACATTAGGTCATGAGCGAAAATAAAGATTCTTTGGATAGGAAAAGTGATGACGGTGTCACGACTTCCCCATTCCTGGTCCCTGCTTTGTTCTCGTCCAAATTCCCACCCAACGAAAGTATTCCTTCGCCCCCCGTTTCCTATCATCTATTTTTCTTGATGAAAATAAATCAACAGTTTAGGTTAAATTACGGACACTTTGGATTCAAACTGATCAGTTTAGGTTGGGTGAAAATCCTCCAAGAACATTCCAGTGAGGTCCACAATTCGGGATGAATTCATATCACTCTACGCTCTACACGTAACACTCTGCATTAAAAAATTACAAATTTTTAACTTGCATTTGCTCGTAATCTCGGTTTATGAACTTCCCCACCCCACATTTCTTTGGTTCACGCCACTGTTTGATGCCTACTTGAACCACAATTTTCATGCCTAAGCAGGTCACTAAGACGTATAATTCTTGTGAATAACATAGGCGTAGTTTTTGTCTTTTAAAAAGTTCTAAGTGATGTTTAGCTTATGGTTTATCGCACACCGCTGTATAATATTTGATTAAAGTGACGATTTTTCAACTTCAACACAACATTACTATTCGTAAATTTGATGAATTTCATTGGCGTAACACTCACCATTCAAAAGCTACAGACATTCTATTGTGCTCGTGCGATCAAACATAACTAATTCACGGGCCTTATTCACAAACTAATTTAGAGTTATCGCACGCTACTGTTTGAAGCTGAATTTCAATGTCAATATTTCATTTTAAACTTGACAGCAATATGTTCGGTTCTGGAGAATTCCATTGGCGTAGTATTTGTGATACAAAAGTTATACATTTTTATATCCTACTTTATGCTTGAATTTTCGTTAATGTGTGGGATGATTTTAAGTTATCGCACGCCACTGTTTTAGATTCAATTCAATTATCTAACTTTTTCACTTAAACACAGCACTGATAATTACGACTTTGACGAATTTCAGTGGCATGATATTAATTGTTAAAAAATTCGATTTTTTTTATTGCGCCTCTGTGGCCACACTATTAATCCAAACTGTGCCAATTTAGTTACCACATGCCACTTGTCTGAAGTTAATTAATTTAATATGGATATCCTCATAGAACAGGTATCAACTCAGAATTTCCTTCGTCTCGCCATGAAAGTTAATCCAATATTAAGCACACCGGCACAATTTTCCTGAGCGACTTGATTCATAATTTCCATTAAAAACGGAGGCTCCATAATTCAAAAGGCTGTCACCAGAGAACTCACCCCTTATTAAACAATTCGTCATCCCTCCAGAAGGTAATTTATGCAATCCCGGTAAAAACAACCCCATGGCGACGACAAAAATGATGAAAAGAAAATTGTGAAATATTGGCTAATAAATAAATTTGTCGTAAGACGACGCTGCTTTTGCAGGACAAGACGCTGCTTTTTAATAATAATTTCCTGCCAGTTTTGATGGGTAATATTTATTATGCTTCTCGTCTAAAACGAGGAGTAATTGGCTTAGATGAACCAAGATATCGCGAAATCTTGTGCTTCAATGAGCATCAGTTATGAACGGTCTGATGATTGCTAGAATATACAGAAATTATTACAACCTAATTCCAGCAATAAAGCACGTAATTTATCTAGTTAAACAATCGCGCAAAATCTAATAAAATGGTGTAAATCAAATCGAAAATAACTAAAGCTAAGAGAGTCACCGTGGGAAGCCGACTTTTGGTTAATTGAGATTGAAGGTGCTCGTCGGGCACGCGAGGCACCAAGGGAAGTCAGTTTCAATTTAGATCGCGTTACTTGGCTAAAGACATATTCCCACGATGCTTAGATTTTCGTTGCTTAGCGGCGTCCATCGAAAGTCGATAGATAAAGAGAAATTTAACGTATCTCAATTCTGAGACCCGAAACATGAATAGAACGATTTTTCCAGGTTTTTGATTTCCAGAATCTCACTTCCTGTAGTACGACCCTCATTTTTTGCAATAACGTCTTGAAATTGTCCAATCGTAGAGAAACATTCATGAGGTTTCACAGTCTATGAAGCACAGTGGCGTAGACACCAGCATCATATTTGCAAGCCGTTAGGAATTTTTAAAAACGAGCAGAATAAATATCATTCTCGATTTCCGATTTTCTATTTTGGCTTTCCTCGATACAAATCTGATTTTCGTAATCTCGCTTTTGTCAGAGTTGTTGTGAATTTTTCAAAAATTAGAAAATCGGTAGAAAATACCTATTATAACATTTCCATTAAATATTTTAACATTTTATGGAAATGTCCACCAACTTTCTTGATCTACATGAAGAGCAGAGGCGCATTTCGATCCTGAGAGCTCTCCCGGATATTCGAAAACGACAAAAGCGTGAAATAAATGTTAACTGATAATCTAATCGTCCTTGGTGCGACCCTGATTTTTACAATAGCGTGTCTATATAATAAAATGTTATAAAAATCCCTGCGGACTTTCATACTCTGTGAAAGTCAGTGGCGTCGCTAAGTTTCGAAGCTGTTAAGAATTTATTAAAATGAAAAATAGAAAAGAAACTAACAAATTTCTCTAAATGATGATGTTTTAAATTTACATTAACTGGACAAAAGTCAGATGCGTAGTATCGGAGGTTGAGGGAGAAGAAATGAAACCCCTGGTGGTTTTACCAAGAGCAAAATGTCAATCAAAGCGATTACGATATTATTTTCTATTCAACAATATCTCCTCTCAAATACACTTACCAGTACCTATTTAAACTCATCAGCCCTTAAGGGTGTAGATTTTAGCCAGTTTATAATGCTCTAACCATCTTGAGATTGCGTGTTACTAAACGAAAATTCCTGAAGTTTACAAATGCAGTTATTTTAATATCGAAAGTATTGCCGACCTACAGACGAGCAAAACTAAGAATCATCATCAGTCATCTCCAACCCGTGATTAATCATTTTTATTTGGAGGTTCCGCTAATTTACCATGTGACGAAGATATTTTCAACGAAATCGACCTTACAATAGACTCAATCAATGTATATTAAGCATATCGACGAAGCAGTAATAAAATTATTCTGCTAGCAGGTGTTTAAATTTTAGTCCGTGAGAATGTGCGCCAATTCCAATAGATACTTTCATAATTTGCGAATATTGACGACTGATATCGCAACAATATCTAAAAACCAGACATCTAAATGACATCAGGGATATCTGATAATGTGTAAAGTGTCAATAAGCAATGGTCCCTGCGTACCGCCCCCTATATAAGCTAATACGAACTTTAGGGGTGTTCCCATGCATATTATTTTTTTCTTAATCGCGCAGTAATCAAATTTAGTGAAAATTCACCGAGCAAACTTTGCCTACTGACCACTCGAAAAATTTGCTGTTATCGATGCCGTTAGTGTCCCGTCACTGTAGGGATAAAGAAAACGTTGTGCCGAGCAGAAACTAGTGCAAATTCGACATCCCTATAGTTGATCTTTGATTTCGCGTTACTGTGACCTTAAGTCGAGTGGCATTTGCTGTGAAAGTACCGCAGTCGAAGAAGTGAATGCCAATTAAGACACCAACCAGATTACGCTGGTGTTGAGCTCGCGATACACGGTTCCTTCAATTCAACATTTTTAATCGCGCTTATTATTGTCTTTGTCGAAAGGATCACTCAACGAACTCTACGATATTGATTAATTGAACTTCGGTGATTTAGTGAACGGATAAGTCGAGGATTTGACGGGATTTGTGTGGATTTATCTCTGAGATGAAAGGTAAGTGGACGTTCTTTATACATTTTTTTTTCATATTTTTAGTTGCGAAAAAGGCGGAAAAGTTTCATAAAGAGAATCGCGTTTTGAACTATTAAACAAATCTTTAATCAAATCGTCATTTTGGAGGGCATATTGAGTCGAACACTGAGCATGTTCGAAATAGTGAAGATTAAGCGTTGCCTCTGATGCGCTCTGAAGGGTTTAGCTTAGATTGTAGTTTCTGAATCCTTGCTGCTTCCAAGAGTATGAAATTTGCATCATAGAAAGGTATGCTGGAATTTTACATTGCACATGCATCTTCGTGAAATTGCCTCTTCACGCTCAATCCATCGTCCCCGTTCCCCTGAAATCGCTCGTTTATACAACTCAGTTTGGTATTTTTTCCAAAAATGAAACAGACTTCCCTGCCTTCAGTCAATTGCTAATTAAAATGAATACATCATTTGTCCAACTTAACGGGAAGAGAAATTTAATTAGAGGATATTCCAGGTTAATCACATCACAGAAACAATCGTGGAATTTCTGCAAGAAAATCGCCCTGCGCCCCTGATTTTCATAAACAATTATTTTGTCTACTAGGGAAACTTATTCACAACTGAAAACATTACTTTGCACTAATGATAAAAAACATGTTTACAAAATTATTGTTTATGAAAATCAGCGACGTGATTCCAATTTTTGCAAATATCTCAAAAACTACTAAAAATAATTAAATCCCCTTTGATAGAGAGTTTATTGATTTTTCAGATGCCGACCGAAAATATACGGTGTTCTATTTAAGGTTATGATTTAGCACTCATATTTATATCCTTTTGATATCGCACTAATTTTTCTACACCCTGTAGACAAGTCCAGAAAAATTATAATACTATAAGGTACAGATGACTAATAAGAGTTTGTGGCTCAAAGTTCAGCTCTCTAAGTGTGACAGTGATGCGCTTTTCAATTTAGAGCTCTTTGTTGCCCAATCAGCCAGAAAAATGTTTCTAGTTCAAAAACGGATCATCATAGCTAATGCATATGATACACGAACTGGAGTTTTAACCTTCCCGGCAGTGTTTTGAAGTGTAATAAAATACAGGGTGTGCCATTTAAAGAAAAAAACAAAGTTGTTATCAGTTACGCATAGATCTGGCAACCTCGCAATGATACCAATATTCTAATCGAACAGTTCAAACTCTACTACGTCGGCAATCAAAATTTAAGGTCGCTAACTATATTAAAATTCCGCAAACTTTTAATGGGACACTCACCGTTAATAACCCTGTATATGACGTATGACAAATTCCTCGTGCGCTCCTGAAACTTGCTGAACTAAAAACGATTTTGTTCTCTTGAGGAAATCACTTCAAACTTTTTTCCATGAGAA
Organism: Euwallacea fornicatus; assembly: GCF_040115645.1. NCBI lineage: Eukaryota > Metazoa > Arthropoda > Insecta > Coleoptera > Curculionidae > Euwallacea > Euwallacea fornicatus. The sequence goes on along the minus strand of NC_089559.1, from coordinate 1,619,427 downwards.
GTGATTGGAACAGTGCATATAATTTAACATTATTGATTTTTTAAATATTTTCACATTTTGAAAAATTCGTACAAAAACACTCTTAATACCATCCTGATTTTTAGTGAATAAAACTTAATTTTATTGAATTGATATAATAACTGGCAACGATGATTCCACCGAAAGCCACTGGCGTAACTCGGATATTTTAATAAAAGACTTACTTTCTCATAGTGAACTGTCAAATTTCCCAACAAGCTTTTCAAATTATAAATCACCTTATGTTCAGTTCGGAATTTTTCTGAAATCAATGAACGTTTTGTTGCAGCTGACTGCAAACAATAATCTCATAGATAATCATAAGCGGAACTTATGTCTTAGGTTGTACTGATTTTCCGTTAGAAAAATATCATACTTCTAAGGAATCAATGTGGTTTCTAAAACCGACACCTCGTACGCCCCTGAATTTTATTGAATTAATATAGACTTTTGCCCAATTGATTACTGTCTAATTTTTGAAAATTCATAAGGGGTCGCAAAACCGACGTGCGCTATTGATCTATATGAATTCGGAATTTTATGATCATAAAATGGCTCTGTTAAAACCGGGGTCTTAACAAAAGAGGTTAGAAATGGAAATCAAAGATTCATTCAGATCGAAAATCATTACCGTAACACAAGTTATTTTATATAGTTTTTAAATAAAAATGTCAAATTTGGGAAATATTTTAAATACCCTTTGAGAGTAATTGACTCATCTCATTACCTCAACTAAACCGATTTTTGCCGAATCAAAAGACGGTAATTTTGGTCACATGAATTTAACCGACTTGAACCCGTAAATCCGTAGAAAAACCATTGACGTAACATGCAACTTTTCATATGCTCTATTGGTTTCGGAGTAGAACAAGTGCTGGAAGTCTTCCATGCCCTTTTTGTCTCGCAGCATATCCTTTGAGGATGAAAAGTCCCCTTTGCCCCTAAAAGTAAATACCCTCGAAGCTGCATTGAATCCTGCCAAAATGACCACTTCAGTGCTTTTATTAATGGATAACATGCTTGATTAAAACCGTAAGTAGCACTTCGAAAGCTAATTTAAACGAGGAAACGAATTAAACTGAAAATATTAATTGATTAGATAATGGATATCGCCAAAGCTCGAAGTTTAAACATGTCGATTGGGATTGATATAAGGAAAACTCGCTTCATTGCTAATTCAATCAGGTTTTAACCTGATAAGTGCTCCTTTCTCTTATTCAAATCTTTGCTTAGGGGACAGTAGAGCCTGATGTCTTGTGCATTTTATATGGGCATAATAATTGTTGGTTTCGAGTGAATGTTCAAACTCCTAATAAACCCGATTGCCTTCCAGTATTCCTTCGATTTTAACAAGAGTCTTCCGCAGATTTCCTCGTGGAATTTCTCCACACAGGGGTACTGAGTTGTCTTTTTTTTTAATTGGAAAATGTTCAACATTTGAATATCGCGCAAATCTGGACATTTGCAGCACCAACACCCATCGATTTACTAATTCTTTTCAAGCATCAATGGGACGTTTCATGTCCAGTAAATTCCTGGCTTGGATACTATTCCGCCTCTCCGCACCTGCGGTCCACCCATGCTATCAAATCAGGAATAAAAAACCTTGATCCAATCACAGCATTATCGGACCGGTCTCCATTAAGTGTCCCCCACTTCCATCTAATGCTGTTTCTGCAGATAGTGGACTGGTTCCCCATAAGAAGCTGAATTGGAGGCAATCGAACCATAACCCCCAAGGCGGTTGTGGGCGCTGTTTTATGAGCCCTTGCAGTGATCAAGCCTCTTGTTTCCCCAATATGTTCCTATAGCAGTTTAATTGAATTGCCTTTGCAATATCGGAGCCCCGTACAGCACGCAGCGGCCCTGCATAGGAATCTTGCGAGATCCCGGTCCTGTTCTAGCGCATGTGGGACGAAGACTATTTATCATGGTGTCCTCATAAGGATTCTCAGCATATGTATGGTAATTTTTAAATTTCTTTTCAGGTACAGGGTTAATTTTTGTAATTTGACAATTTACTGCGAGTTTATTATTGGACTTGGGGAAAAGTTGTTCATACTGGGTGTCGCAAATTAGTAGGCCAATCTGCTAACCACAGATTCCTTGAGCGAAAACAATTAAACTTTCTTTATGCGACTTTCTTCTTTGGCGATTTGTACTCACTATATAGAGTGTTACAGTTGTTAAAGAGAATAAGTTTGTAGATAACGGGGGCACATTTTCTTGACATATTTTGATGAAATTTCGCAGTGTTGTAGAGTTCGATGAGGCGCACTTTTCCTATAATTTTGAGGAAAAAATTTGAAAGGAAAGTTGTTTTTGTAGGGAAATTAATGGTAGATACGTTTCTGATGTAAAATGGATACCATGTATTGAGAGAGAATATGTTGAAACATCAAGAATAAACAAATTAAGGTAAAGGAACACTTAGTTTAAAAAATTGGACACGTTCACCATTGGCGTGCGCAAAAACAGTTGAAAGGGGAAATGCGTCTACGACCCCCCATTTCCCCCACTCTGGTTTCAAATTTTTTGCCCAAATTATAAAAAATATGCACCACATCGAATAATAACTTTTATCAAATTGTTGCTTTTATCCTATTGGATTATACATATATTACAATTAACATCGAATTATTAACAAGTTTTTTTAAGAACTTCTACACTCTGTATGGTGAGTACGTAACGCCAAAGAAAAAAGTCATATAAGGAAAGTATAATTATTTTCGCCCAAGAAATTCATGGTTAACGGATTGGCCTATTAATTTGAGACGCCCAGTATAAGTTTTATACAGATTGTCGGATTTTTGTAGCAAAATTTTAACCATGTATTCCAGGCATAAAAATAACATTAGTTTACTATATAAACTATATTCGAGAAATACTCAGGTAGGGAAATGCGTGTTGAAGTTTTAAATTTTTTTCAATTTACCTTTTACAGATACCAAAGTTTTTGAGATATCTACCACAAATGTGGAGAATAAGTTACTCTTTAAGGTCTACATGATTAGATAATACTGGGTGATCGTAAAAACCTACAGGGTGATATTTCTGGAGGTCGCGAGCTATTTTGTTGCCCAAAACTTTTGTGTGGTGCGCCCCATAGTATTTAATTTTAGAAATTTAAATTGCTTATTGAATTTAGAAACATCCACTGACGTCATATTTTCTGACACGTCACTACAATGTAATCCGGAGCAAAGGTTTAATTATTGACGATTTAAGAGTAAAGCGGATTTTTAACGGGAGAAAAAAAATGTAGCAGTAGACAAGAGAACAACAGCAACTTCAAACGCAGAATAAATTAAACAGCGATAAATTATTCAATAACAAAGTAATTTAAATCAATATCAAATTATAATTGTTACTGAAATTGTTCTTTGGCGCCGAACGTAAAGGCGACCAATTCGCCATTACGTTCTGCATGGAAATTAGAATGTTGCCGTGAAGAAAATAATACAAAATATTAATTAATTAATATTTATTTATTACAAATAAAAATACGTCAACACCTTGTATTTCCTTAACAAAGAATGTCTCGAATATTGTTAGAACAGCAAACTAATATTACTGTTATGCGTAGAAAACGTGCTTAAAATTCTGCTGCGAGAAACCCGGACACCCTTTATGCTGACAAATATGTTTAGGACATGACAGTAGAAGAAAAAGCAAATGAACATCGGAATCCAAAATATCAATAAAAAATAGGTTTTTTTAATGGGACACCCTATATATTAACGCATATTTGAATTCCGCCGATTTTTTCCTTTTCAAAAATATATATATACTATGTCAAGATTTGCGCCAGTATTTTTTGACACGTTTCAGTATAAGACGGAATTTGCCTCTGTGGCCCAATGCCGCACTGCTCCAAGACAACCATGAATCAGAGGTAAAAATGCATTAAATCATTTAACAAAAAGTTTGTCAGCATTAACGCTATATTGACCTATAAAAAAAATGTTTTCAATCTAATCAACTTAACCAAAAAAGAAACAAAAATAATCACAAAAGTTCAATGTGAACATCATTATTGTTTATTTATTTTATTTATATGTATATCAAAGTTTTAAAATTGTATTTGCAATAAAATCAGAATTTACTTAATTGAAATTTTGTCTGCACTGTTCAACTTTGGCTATTATTTCATTTAAGTCTACATTAGTATCATTATACAGGGTGTTTCGTAGACATACCGACGAAATTTCAAGGGATATAAAGTTCGTAAAAACATATATTTAAATCTGATAAAAATAGATTTGAAATCGCTTTGTATCCAAGATACAAAGTATTTTATTTATTTTCTTTTTTTATATTTCAAAAATAGTTTAGAATAAGGACATAAAAGTAGTTAGTAAAAAATATATATATTTTGAAGTAGGCAAAATATTTCCACCTACACCAGTGACCTCCGTGCGGCCATTCAGCAGGATGTTTTTAATGAAACAAAAATGGAACGCTACTGACTTTTTTTAAATGAATATATATAGTATATATATTTTTAGTATTTTATCAATTCTTAATAAAAAAAAAAAAGGCTTCTTCGTTTTTTATTGCTCAAGTACCGTTTTGAAGATAAAAAAAATCCAAGAGCAATGTTTTTTCAATTATTTAATAGAAACTAATTTAATTTTCTTCCAGTAGAGGCAGGTAACGTGAAGACAAACATGTCTGAAGCATGCTTCATCACAAAATAATAGTCTTCTTTTAAAGTATGGTTCCTTTGAAGCCTGAACCATTTACACATGTAAGAACCTTGGATGGCTACAAGGACGCCATTGGTGTAGACGGAAACATTTTGCCTACTCCGGTACATACAAATATATTCCGCCATAGCGTGTCCCTAATTTCTTGTCCTTATTCCAAACCGCTTTAAATTGTTTTAGAAACAAGAAATTAAACACTTCATATCTTGGGAACGAAGCGATTTTGGACCTGACTTTGTCTCATTTAAATGTTTGCTTTTGTGAGCTCTACATCCGCTGTAAGTTTGTTGGTATATTTATGAAACACCCTGTACACTTCAACTTTTGCGTAGCGTAATGATAAACTGTCCATCGGGGTAAGATCCGGGCTGTTTGGAGGCTACGGAATAGTTCCTGCTTTGCCTATCCACACACCCACAATTTCTTATTTCTGTTCTATTGTGCTGATATGAGGAGCGCCTTGATGTCAAATTGGGTTTTTATACTCTGTCAGATTAAAAGTTTCTAATTGATTTTCTACATAATTCTACAAGAATTGTAGGTGTCTTGCCCTTGTGAGAGCATCTCCATGAAACACTCGAGAAATTACATTGTTTCGATGGATACTACACGAGACACTGCTTGAAGTATGACACTGACTGGAGATCTCCCTACTGGAAGGAGGATTTTCATATGCCCAAATATGGGTATTTTTTCTGTTATAATTGCCAGCTGTTGTGAAAGATTCTTCGTTGGTCCATAATGTCTTCTTAAAAATATCCGAGTGTTCATATCTTAAGCGCAGCATTCTTCTCAATATTCTATTTTTCGTATTCTTTGATTATCTGTTAGTTTCTAGACGGACATAGTTTTGTAGGGATGGTAGTGATAGTTATCGACGACCGAACCAGTTTTTACTTGACTTATATTGAAATATCTTGAAGCATTAGTGTGATGACTTGGACATTCTATAAAAAAAATATATTCTCGTTTTCTTATTTCAGCTTAAGGAACAGAACAAAGAAACAAATTTCTTTCCTTGGAAATATAATAAGATGTTTACGTCCAATTCTTCATTTAGAATAATTCTTCGTGTTTGTTTTTCAAGAGTCTTTCTTACTATAAAGCATCGTTCAATATAATAAAATGAACCTCGAGAGGACAGAGGACGCTCAGGATGCAAACGAGTGTACTCGGTCCGAGCTGCATTAACACTTTTATTATTTTTGTAAACTACTCGAACAACTTCGAACTTTTCCTCTTCGTTAATCAGTTCTTTGTATTTTTTTGATAATTGGACAATAAGTAATAAATAAGATAATGATACATAAAAGTAGGAAATAATGCTACGAGTCTTACTTTTTTTTGCTTCGCTTTTTCAACTCTTTATTTAAATTGGATAACGAAAATTCCTGCAGCAAACCGTGACATTTTCTATTATGTTTCAGAAAAGAGAAATTTGGCGGGATCGAAACGTGCATTAATCCTAGACATTAATGCATGCAAATGGTGTTAAAAAAAAAGCTCAACTTTTATTGGTTTTTTCGGATTCTGATATTCATTTGTTTTTTTCCAATATCATATCATAAAAATATACGTCAATATAAGAGGTTTTTCAGAACTTAATTGAAAAAAGCTTAGGAGAGATTCCGGTCACTAAAATATATAAAAAAGCTCGTCTAAACATGAATCCGAAAACGCTTCGTTTCCGATATACAGCGCGTTAAACATTTTTTTTTTATTGAATTTTTTGTTAATACCTTAAAAATTCTTTAGCCGATTGTAATGAATATTTTACTGTTTATCAAAACAATTATCAGACTTCTACTGGACCTGTCAGGTTTAATGCAGAATTTCCAAGGGCGCCCCCCCTACCCTATAAGAATTGACATGGCAACCCCTACGTATCTCTATAGTTATAGAATTTTTCTTTAAATAGAAGGAAAATGTACTATCTAGACTACTGTGTAGGTATATCGAGCTTCAATAAAATATCTAGCGTCATTTTGAAAATACGATGAAAAATATTTCATTTTTCTTAATATTTAGCACACCGTATCTCGGAAACAGCCATTTTCGTCTTAGAACAACCCACAGAATCAGCTCCTTAAATATCGAAACACCCTTAGGACCGTCCGGGTATCGGCAAGTTTTTCCTAGCTTCAACCATGAACACGCAGTAACTTGTCAAATTATAAAAATTAACCCTGTACATTTCACGGTACTTTACCTCTCGCCGAGCCTCAATCGGGGTATTTCCAGCTGCGACTCGCATGCTTCGTAATCTCCCTCCTCCATGGAGGAGCACCACCTCGGTGCTTTAGTTCCATGGCTTTTAGCCTTTCCAGAATTCTGGATAAAGGGTTCTGCCTTCCAGGTCCGTATCGTTCGTTTTGCCCTAACCACCGCTGAAAGGTCCTCCGCATATACCTCGAATGAGGTACAGAGGCCAAGAACGAGGCCTTAGCGAGGCGTCTACCGCGGTTTCATTCGCTTTTGAGAATTATGTGTAAGAAATATATGGCAAAAACAGGGTAAAGAGCAACATTTGGTGCCGACATCGAATTTGTTAATATAAATATTTAAGCAGCTTCATATGATAATTAAGGCCTGAACCTTCACATATAAACGACAGTGGCATTTATTAAATGTGAAGAAATCTTGAAATTCAATTACACATCCATTAGCTTAATTTGCTATAATAAACCCCTTGAACGTGCCATTGTACGCTAATGTGGGCTTTTTCTCTGCCTAATTAATACATTTGCTCGTTAAACAATAAGAATAATGGAAAGCAGACTCTTTCCATGATGCATGATGAAGACGCGAATTCGGTACCGTAGGTTCCAGTTACGAACCCGAAGGAAATTGGTTTCGGGGTCTCGTTTTTGTGGGTTCCTTTTCAGCTTCGCTTCAAAGAAACTCATATTCTTCTTGTATTGTCGGGGGATATTTCACCGCTGTTACATGAACCGTAATGTGCACATATCCAGCTTAAGCTACTACATATTCAACGCCAGTAGACTTTCACTCTTGCACGCTTACGTTTTTAATAATCGTTATTGAGTTGTTAATTTTAAATTTACACAACCGATAAACCGGTTTTATATGTTTATTTTGACTTTACATTAGTGTTGAAATTACGGATAAAGACGTAGACGCCGCGTTTAATTTTGGGATTAAGGCCGCAAATGCGACCTTAATCCCAAAATTGTGACTAAAATCTGGGCTTCAGAAGGTGGCTCTCGCCTTGCGTCATGGAACGCATGGAATTTAAATTGATTGAATTAAAATGTTGTTTGTTTGCTAAATGCTCATTTGGGTTCGTGCCGAAGAAACGAGGAAGCCAGAAGCACGAGTCTTCGTGAGATCGCGTCTGCTGAAGCGAGAGAAGAAAAGAGTGCAGGAAGGCTCGCCACTACGCTCCATTAATCAGATTTTAGCGGCAACTAAGCCAATTTGTCAATGACGTGTGACAGCCCCTTGTTCTGAGTTACCATGCAGAGCACCGGCTTCTGAGTAATCTCTGTTTTAATTTATTCGGGGTTAAAAAGCGACCCCCGCCCTGCTCGGGGACTGAACGTCTCACGCTTTTGAGATATGATCGCGACCACGTGTTCTCTCATGCAACTGCTTAAAGGGTAGTTCGACGACCCGGGAGGTTGCCAAAGATGTATCCAACACTAACTGCGGATGCCCCCTCCTATTCTCTCATGGAATTCCTTAAAACCCTGGAAGAGGCCCGCCGCACCGCTTCGGCGTGGCGCAGTGACATGGATACCGTACCGGTCTTGGATACCTCAACCGAAGTTTCTGAAAATGGCACTTTTAAGGATTTTCGTTTTCCAGCATTTTCAGAACTGCGCAAGAACAGGTAGTGATGTGCCCTGCCCCGTCGGAACTTGACAAGGAAGAGCAAAGGTCCAACGGGAAAACTCCCGCCGTCGAGAGTTCAGATCGGCAGGCATCAACCGTCAAGTTCTGAGACCTGTAACAGCCCTAAGTAGAATAAACGACATAAAAATGCAAGTGCTGGCAGAGGGGTATCTGAATTAATTGTGCTCTATGCATTCCCGATGTGGAGTAATGCATTAATATACGGGGTTGCTCATTAGTGCGTCAAAGTGAGATATCTCAGTAAATACGAGTTTTAGAGGGGAACATTTCGTACCAAAGTTTTTGGTCATTAAGAGGTGCGTGTTTTAAAATTATTATCAAATGTACCTGGTCCGTCATAACAGTGTGGTAGTACCGAACTGTTTTTTTTTTTTTTTTAACGCAACCCCCCAATTTGCTTGCTATTTTCCGATTATCGTCACATTTTAAGGTCGGTTTATGCAAATGGTTTTGTGTCAAAAATTTATCGTTTCCATATTACTCGGAATAATTCGAAAATTTCGAAAGCTCTAAGGTCTCACGGAAATCGGTGGTGATTTATCCTAATCGCTGCGAATTTCGGTATCGGGCTTATGGGGCTCCCGGAGGACTTGACAAGCTACATTTTCACGTATTTTAATGAACGTTTAATGAGGCAGCTGGTTTATAATCAGTGCAAGGTTTGTTTTTCAAATTTTTCCATTCAAGTTCGTTTTCGGTGGTTCTTATAATACTCAATTACGCTGTTTTCTTAATTTGAAAATATATAAATCTGGCACTGATCAGTTGCTGATAAAGCGTTCCCTGCAATTTTTTCAGTTATTTTTGCGACAAAAAACATAAAACCGACGGCAAACGCAACGTCGTACATTTCGCGCGCATATAGAATAATAAAGTTCTCCCAAGCGTACGCCACTGCCGCACGAAAAAATCTGAGTGCACGTAAATATGGGATCTTTTACATTCGCATGCTGAAACTCAAAAATCCGACGTGGGCCACAAGGGACATATTCAAACAAAACTTTTTCTTGGTACTTTTTAACACCCTGTATTTTAAAAACGAAACATTTGCTGCCATTTGTTTATCAGGCATTTCCCACTCAAAATGCATCGAGGATTACGCCGTAAATATTCTGCACGTAGTTAGGAAACACCCCGTATGAAAAAAAAATGATTTTTTTTCTATAATTTTTATTTTTCCGATAATTTAGTGGTTAGAGCTCGGACAGTACGAATTTTGTGTTGACATTAACGTAATGTTTTCATTGTCGAGTGTTTACATTATCGAGAGTCTCTGGTAATTTGGTCCTGCCACACATTTATGATGGGTCCGGTACATTTAAAATTAATTTTTAAATAAGCACCTCTTAATGATCAAAAGTTTAACATGCAACATTCCCTTCTAAAAATCATATTTACTTAGACATCGCACTTTGATGCACTAATGAGCAACCCAGTATAATAAAGCAAGAAACGATCTGCTATGGTTCCAATGGAAAATGGCACTTGGAAGTAGTAGAGCATAGAGAACAGCCTCGACCACGTCAATACAGGTGATTAGCGGACAAACGCCCTTGGATCTCATCGTTACGGGAAGAAACAGAGCCTGCCAAATTGATAAATTGAAACGAAAAATAGAGAGGGGGAGGAGTATGGAAGGGTAACAACATAGATGAACGAAAAAAGGAAGTCAATGGACAAAGGCTATAATTTCACAAATTTGAACTCGGATAAACGGAAAACGTGGTGAGAACAGCTTTCATCTAACATAATATACATTTTTCAGGTATATAAAGTGAAAAAAGGGACACACCCAACGCAACGATACGACATTAGTTGATTTCAGGAAATACAGGTTGTTTGCAAAAATGCGGGCATTTTCCCGGAAATTAAAAGTTTCCGTCAATTCACAGTACTTAAGCTTATAAATTGACTTTCAAAAACTTACCCTACAGAAATACAGTTCGTCAAAATTTGATCACAAAAATTGTGATTTCTACTTACGTTTCTTCCATTTAACGAAATTTTATGAATTTGGAAAACCACATAACACCTAAAAAATCCCAAGACCTTAAAAGTTTAGGGATAAAGAAGTTGAGGATAGGCTCCCCACAGCCTTTCTTCTGTAGAAAAAAACATTAGGTCCTATCTTATTAACCTTAGTATTATACACAAATGACCCAAAATTCACTAAATTTCATCCACTAACAGAACAGTTTTCTAGAAAATACCATTTTCGCCTTCAAGTTTTGAAAAGTTGCATTTTCATAGGAGTAAATTTTTGAAAATCAATTTATAAGCATAAGCACAATCTTCTGATGAGAATTTTTCATTTCCGGAATGTTGCCCACATTTTTCGAAACACGCTATATAAGAAACAAATGGTTGAAAGCACGAGACTGTTAAAACTAATTCTCAGTTATATGGAGGAGATACTTACTATAAAGGAACAGGTTGAAAAGGACGAAAAGAAAGGAAAATAAACGTGTACAAACAAGAACGCAAACCTGAAGAAATGCCTTACGACGGTTCCAGGAAATACTCTGAAACCTCCTAGAAATCCTCAACCTGCTTAACTGTCAACAGAAGAGAGTGTCTTTTGAAGGTTTCCCTACCACAAGAGACGAAAAACTCCCTCAAAGTCTGACTGGGGCAGCCAAGTGGTCCAGTTCTGACCTCACGGACCTGGCCCGCCAGATTTCCCCGGCCGCCCGTGTGCTTGAAGGTTTGAGTATCAAGCTGGTGCTCGTGACTCAACTCTTCTTGTTCATATAGAGTTAAATTCTCTGCAGGATGTCAAGCAGAGGTTGCATGTTTGCAACGATGCTGTGAAAATCTGCAAAGTAGCAACCAAACACTTCAGTGACATTGTCCAAGAATTGGAGTGTGTCAATACTGAGATTGCAGCGGGGGTTCCCCGAAAAGATGGAGCGTGCAAAAGGAGTGAAAGCAGAAATAGAGCGCAAGTTTCACTTAACCAATTCGGACTACGCCTCTGCGCTTTACTGACGCAAAGTAGAGTAAACTGAAAAGGACACTTGGAGTATCCCCCCGAAAAGCTACATTGGCGTGCGAATTATGATTACACGCAGTGTTTTAATTATATGAGAATGTCTAATGAACAATTCATGAGAAAATTTATTTTTTCAACCAGCAGATGTGTGCCTCTGGATTTTACAAGAATGAAGAATACATTTCTTAAACTGGAGAAGGCACTTGGAGTATCGTGAAGTTAAGCTACATTGACGTTCTTATCATGATTACTATCGCTATTTTGATTAAATGAGACTGTCCTCGTGCTGCGCCCCTGGATTTTACTTAAATAAAGGACGAAATAATTAATTTAAAAAGGCACTTAAACTATCACCAATTGACACTCCATTGGCGTAGCATGAATGTTTTTAGCTTTTTAATTTTCGTCCCATAATACTGACGAATTGAAGACAATACTGATTTCCCCATTTGTGTATTTTCTTGCGACTATTTTTCTATTAATTTCCTTATGATTTTATCAACAACTAGTATCCAAAGAGATGTCAGACTCGAAATAAGAAAAATCCTTTTGTTTCAGATAACAATCAATGATGGTGTCCAGAAGGAAAATCCTTTCCAAATCCAGGGATGACATTAACCTGTTGTCCAATGGACAACCTGAAGACTCTGAGGATGTGTGGTACCAAAAAGAAAAACTTTTCAAGGTGATTTTCTCGCAAAATCAAGAAGGACGCCATTTTTTCCCTTAAACTATAATTTTTTTCGAGCGTATGACAAAAAAAATCGAAACTTGCGCTGAGTTCAAATTGCGCAATCGAATAATACCGAGGAGACTGAGTGTGAAACTAAAAAATTTTAATTAATCCTATAAAAGGATGTTCCAATTACCCCGTATAAATAAAGAGAAAATTTCACATGGACGGATAGTGAAATCTTCGGCCATATAAAAGGCCGCGTTGCGCAATTCAGGAATTTTTATGTGATTTCTATGAGACTATCCTTCATGTTTAGCCACTGCGTTTAATATTTTTTTATCCAATACTCTTGAATAATTAAAGCTCACGATGATGAAATAATCCCTGCAACCGTTTGACATTATAAACGGATTATTAAATGCAATAAATGCAGAAATAACCGGACCCTGCGCGGTGCATTATGTGATCACTTACATGGTCTTTAAACGAAATTTAAATACGCGAATAAATTATTTTAAATTGTGAGGTACATGCTAGTAGGTTGAGGATAGTAGGTGTAGGTACCTGTCCAGTTGATGTTACAGCTGAGGCTGAACAGGTGAAATTTGCAGGTTTTAATGGATGTTCTGAAATATCACGTTGCGCAACTGTTGACAAAAATTCAATTTTTCGCAACAATCGCACTACTTTTCGGAGAGAGAGATTTAGCATTTTCACCACCTTCAAGACTCGTAAGTTTTATTGGGAATTTCCCAATGCTTCTCTTGCATTCGTTTAAAATGATGAATGCGTAAACATATAAAAAAATTTAAAAAAAAACATCGAATTATACATATACGATAATATATGCCTTGCACAATACAGTACCGTTTTGCTACACATTAATAAACGACCTTGCGAATTATTTTGCAAGTTAAAAGAACGACGGTACTCGTCACCATGTTGCGGTATTAAGCAACAATTCCGATATTGGTTAGTTGGATTTTAAAACGTTTTCCCTATATGGCAGAATCAACAAAATTGTCCATGTAGATATTTATAATGTTTGCACTGCTTTGACTTCCGCAACGCAAACAAAAACAAAAAAATAAATATCTAAGATACAGGTAAATAAACTTTACACACCCACATGAGTGTGCAAAGTGCGGCTTAACGCACGCCCATTGGCGGAGGATCAAAAATATTATACGGAAACGTTTTTTTTTTTAATCAATAAATTGTAAATGTCTTAGAGCCACGCCCTGCCATTGACTCTTATGTCGATTTGTTGTGCGTAGTTTTTCGTCAAAGCTTTGAAATTTGAAAATAATTCCTGAATAAACGGAAACGTACAAGACAGATTTCTGGAGAAGTTGAGTCTGAAGAAGAAAGTGAGAACAAATTAACAAAAAACCTCGCGCTATTGACTTTTACGTCGATGTGTGGTGCACAGCTCTTTTTCAGAGCTTCGGAAGTTTCAAATCAACTCGAAAATAAACAGAAGTGCAAGACTGATCTAGTGGAGAAGCTGAATCTATGGGAAAAGTAAGCAACTTAACCCAATTCTTGGAAGATGCTTCACGAGAAGAATTTGATGATCAAAAATATGGACTTCACTTCTTGTAGGAGGGGAGAGGAGGGCGCTTCTTTACTTTTTTGACGGGAAATTAAACTGAAGCTACAGAAATATATTCTAAGACACATGCTGTTAAACCTCCAATATATATTCATTCCTGGGACCAAAATAACACTGAATCTTCCAACAGGATCACATCCAAGAAGTGCTCAATAAATGGACCCAAATCGATGACGAGATCTGGTCCAAAGTCATCGTTCTCGAAAGAAATCGAAGGGTGGCCAAAGCCTACGCCAGGGCTCCGGTTTTGACCATCAACGGCTCCGACTCTGGATTTGACGGATTCAGGTAACTCGCAAAGCATTAATATCGTTCTCCTTCGTCATTGATAATTAACATTGATCCAGGATCGGATTGTCAGGATTTGAAAACCCCCTCAGAGACAAGAGGACTGAAGAATGCCGGCGGCACATAGGCCATGTAAGTTCTTGGACAATATCAAAGTCCTGTTAACTTTATCAAAAGGATCATTTCTACACGAATGGAAAAATTGATCAGTTGGCTGCCTGTCCGTAGAAGCGCCGCATTCAGCATAGGATTATACACGGTGGAACAACTAAATGAAATAAATTGAATATCTACATATTTCGACATATGTGGAAAAAGTAAGGCAAAATATAAATTTTAGATTGTGAAATTACACCCTATAACGTAAAAATGTTATCCCTATATTTAACGCCCTTTGCGTGACAGTTGCAACCCCCAGCTTTTTAAATTGGAGGCATGGGCTTGTGTTACTTCAATTGAAAGTTGTTTCCATTCTCTATTCAAAACTGCTATAGTTTTAAGTTTTATTGCCAAGAAAAATAGTGAAAAATAATTTCGTGCAAATGACGTCATTCTCTATAACAATCTTATAACTATTACCATTTCGTTATTGATAATCTATTATCACAAAATAACAAAACAAATCAATCTCAATCTTCTGTGAGATGTTCAAAATGCATGTCTCCACCTTCTTGTCAGTTTTCTATCTCTAAAAAAAAATTATTTTAATATTAATCAGCATCTGAGGAATAACCGATCTCATCGCAACCGTTATTCTTCTTTTTAAGTCAGTTAGATCGCATAGTTTAGTTTTATATACCATGCTCGTCTCATACCCCCATAAGATCAAGTGGAGTAAGATCGGGTGATCGTGCCGGCCATTCTAGTGATCCTCACTTCCTTATCCACCGATTTGGAAAAGCCAAGTTGAGGCATATGGAGATTTACTTGTTTTCTGATTTTATTACATAATCATTAACGAAGCGGTATTAGTTAATACATTTTTAGTTTGTTGTAGAGAATTTCTTCAATTACATGAATCTATTTTTTGTCTATTATTCTTTCAAATAAAGTTTAAAACTATAGCAACATTGAATAAAGAACGAAGAGACCTTTCGAATGAAATATCACGGAGGCATACTTAAAAAAAAATAAAATTTAGGGCTTATAATGGCAGCAAAAGGAGATTGAATTTAGAGATGAAATTTTCCATTACACAATGTGATTTCAAAATCTAAAATTGACACGTTTTGGATTTTTTTCAGATATGTCGGAACATACAGATGTTCAATTTATTCCATTAGGCTGTTCACTCTCCATTAGATAATTTGTGTGGAAACCGACCAAATACCAAAAAAGCTGATTTCGACGTTTCTATGGAAACTTTCTGGTTGTAGCAACATTACCAGAACTTTGTGCGCGAAAAAGTATAAACTAATATTAAATTTTCCAACTTTTAATACAGGGTGTGAAAATAAAAATGGATGAAAGCGGCAATATCCTGATCAAAAGACTGTCTCGCTCAAACGTGTTCGTCAGACACACGACTTTAGATGAGGAGAGTGCCATATCAAGCGAAGTCTTGAAATTACCTCATGGAGTTCTACCCCCGAATAAGGCATTTACATTATTTGATATGAAGAAGTTTCAAGTAATACCACTAAACTCTGATTTATTAATTAAATTTGTTTACTCCTTGTTTTCAGGTTAATGTGAATAATGAACTAAAACGGTCATATCCCAATAGGAGACGACTAGAAAATCAATGTCTGAGTGCGATAGCTTTCGTGAAGAACGAACAAGATGTGCTTAAATGCCCTTTATGGATGTTAGTGGTTAATTTAGTCGCAATTGATATGCTGAAATCCCAAATTCCTATAGGTAGTTTAAAACCTATTTGTCTATGTGTATAGAATAATATAGAGTTTTTCAAGACGTCTCCTCTCCAATGAGAGGCTCTGTCCCCACTCCAATAGAAGAAGGGAATTATTCAGTATGCACAAGCTCGAAAGTTTCTCTAATCAATGGTAGAAGTAACAACCAGCAACACAGCAACAACTCCACTGGCAATGAGGATAGCAACAGTGGGGGGAGCGTCAGCTCCAAGAGGGAAGGAAATCCTCCAGAGCTTCCTCCCAGAAAGAAATTAGAACCCTGTAATATTCCACAGGTCAGTTCAGGTATCTCAAGGGTAGTCATAAAGTGTAAGAATTTGTGTGTTTAGCCCGACTATGAGGAACAAGCACGGGAAGCTCCTCCTCCCAGCTCAATACGCAGGATTCCTTCTACAAAGAACAAGGCTAAAGTTAAGAAACAGAAGAAGCAGCCAGGTAAATCATTAGGGATTTGTAAAGTGGGGCCATTTGATATTTTTTATTCGTACTTTCTTATCATTCATACTTCTTGTTTGGATTTGGTGAATAACGTTAGTTCGAGTGAGTTCAAGTTAGTTTAGGTCAACTCTGGTGTGTTCAGGTAAAGAGCGTTAAATGACCATATAAATTCACAAATTAAATACTTCACCATGATTTTATTCTTGATGTAACTAAATATTTTAAACTAACGTAAAACTTAACACAAGCCGCGGACCCCCATAAATCCATAAACCCATAAACGAAAATTAATCCAACTAAATCTCCTTAGACGACCCTTACTACTGCGGCATGCGAGCTCGTATTCCGAATTTTGTGGCAAAATTGACAGGCAAAAAATACCATCAGCAAAATTGCAAACCAAGCAAACAGCAGGAGCCACCAATGCAGCAAATTTACGGATACCATCAGAAGCCTGCATACCATCTGAGTTCCATGGAACAGCACGTGAGGAGAATGTCTCAAATCAAACATCCTAATTTATATCCCAGTGCAATGTGGAGTGCCAGGAGTTTGGATAGTGGATTAGGTAAATGAAATGAAGCATGGATCAATGCCCAAATGGCTTTAACTATTTTTCGTGAAAATTATCCTTTATACAAGGTGTTTCAGAATAAGTTTATCAACTGCTTACTGTAGGTTCTTGTGACCAAAATAAGAAATAAAGCTCATACGAACATGGGTCTGGCTTCATTTGCTGTCTGAACTACTCGTATGACACGTTACAAAAAGTTATTATTTTTTAAATTTTTTCCTAATGAATGTCTTTCGGTATTCAATATTTTTGTGACAATTTGAGGAGCATAATTAATGTAGAGACACATTATTTAAGAGGCGAAAAAATGTTTTTAATTTCACAAGTGGCGTCGTCATTGACGGCACTCTAAATGTTAAAAAAAATGATACGCCGATGGTTTAAAAGAAAATAAAAATAATTTTCTGAATACTTTAAATTTAAGTGAAAAAAAGGTCTCTTCAATATTTTCCCTAACGTTAACCATTTTGCAAATCGTACACGACAATATGCGAAAAAAGACGGGCATGCATTCTTTAATATTAGTTAGCAAATTTTTTTTTTCATGGAGACGCTCAACATTACAAAAAATATTCAAAACACTTTTGTTTCACAGATACATGAAGGATTCCGAAAATTATTTTTAGTTTTTTAACCAACGGACTACTATATTATTGTTTAAAATATTCAAGGTCATATCAATGGGGACGCTACTGGTAAAATTTATAATACTGATTTCCCTAAAAAAGATGTGTCTTTACATCTATGTTACACTCTCCAATTTTCATAAAAACATATAATGCTGCAACAGACTTAGGAGGAAAAAACTAAAAAATAATAATATTTTTTTATCGCCCTGTATTTCAAACAGAAAGCAAAAACAGACCCATGTTCATATGAACTTTTTTCTTATTTCTGTAACAGGTGCTTACAATAAACAGTTGGCCGATTTATTTTGAAACACCCTGTATAAAATTTCCAGTAATTAAAAAATTATTTTCTTTTTCCTTTAGACACCGCAGAATCGTCACAAGGTACACCATATAACCATTACACGATGTTCTACAGATTCCAAGCTCAACCATCAAGGGGCTACATCCCTGTCCCTCCCGGAACTGTATATATTGGGGAATGGGATTAATGGATATTTTGAATTAGAGGTGCTACTGTAGAACAAAGATTTCATGCAACAAGTTGATATTATTTAATTGTAAATCAAACTAGAATTCAGAACGTTTTTGCTCATAAAGTGCTTACTAAATTACAGTTTAGATAGCTCATTAAGTGCTAGGTTGACATCTACTAAAAAATGTCTCCACAAGTGCGTCGCGAAGATTACTGAACATGGACTTGGATTAAGATTATATTAGAATTTCTATATTCGCAAATATGGTTACCGTCATTTATGATTTATTATTTGTTTACTGTTTATATCGTAACATTAAATTCAATATTAATAAGTATATTCAAAGAACATTTATTAATAAAAACTGTGATATCTGAAGTGGAATGGTATTTTTCTTGACACCATGGCGAATAAGAACTTACTTGCTTTCTTCGATTAAATTTTTATAACCTACAAACTATTTTATATATCAATTTCGACCGACTACTTAATTGCAGTTGAATAAATATTTGAAGCAGTTCATCAGTGCATTTACTTCATTTAAAGGCCTGTTTTTATCTTGGTTTAAATGATTAACAAAGAATAATGTAAATTAAATCCGAGTTAGCTTGGTTGCCTATAAGTCAGTATGCTCATAACTTCGATAAAATAGATTTCATGTTGAAATGAAGTATGTTCCAATGTAACTGGAACTGTGATGGCAAGAACTTCGAACATATATCCAAGGAAAAGATAGTTGTGTGTATCAGTAAGAAGTAAAGTGTTAAAATACATTTTAATATACTGTCTGATTGTGCCTTATAGTTATCTACATTCATAATAATTTTATTCTAAACCATGGAGTTCTAGGTAACAGAGTAAACTAGTACTTCTAGTAACTTTGGTAACTAGTTTTTTCGTAACGTCTCTCACCAAATACTCGTTATTTCTTGTATTCTAATCCACTAACCTAAAGTAGTAGCTAAAGCCAAAGTGTTTAGTATTATTGTGGACAGTAATCTTCTTCGGTCTCGAATTCCCCTTTTTATCTTGTTAAAAGTGTTTATTTCGGTCGTTATAGTACTGCCCAAAGGTGCTCCATCATCTCACATTGCTTTTAACTTGACTGTCACTCTTGAACTAGGATAATGAGCAGGAGAAGGCCCCATGATGAAGATGATGGCTATGGTAACGCTTCCTCTTATTATTCATTATATTTAAATAAATTTTTAATCTCTGTTGAAATCGAAGATATATGATAATATGCATTTGATAATTTGCTTCAAGCTTAAGTAGGATTTATTTATGAGCACAGCACAACATAAACGTAACATAAGAAATTTCAATCATGCAGAATAGACACCTTCAGTATCCCTTGATCGAAACGTGAACTGCTACTATTTTATCTTTCAGATAGGCCATACAGAAAAAGAAGACGAGTATCAGAAAATCAAGAAATTGAAGACAGACTTGAATCACTCATTCTTCGTGTTGGGGAAAAAAGCACATCTTCTTTGGAATCTAACCTCGAAGGATTAGCTAGCGTTTTAGAAGCTGACTTAAGTACTTTTAGGTACCTTTTGCCAAATATTTATTTTTTATTTCTTTTGGATCTAGCCAAAATATGAACAATTCGCACAACCAAGAACTTTTATTTCAATTTTCAGAATGAAAATTCTACGAATTCTCACAGACTGTGCAATTCGCATGCCGGAAAAATGTACAATTTACACGACTCTGGTTGGTTTGTTAAATGCCAAAAATTTCAATTTCGGAGGTGAATTTGTTGAGTACATGGTCAAAACCTTTAAAGAAGCCCTTAAAGGTTAGTTCAGAATGGCCTGTTCCCTTATTTTTTTGCCTAGGTTTACTGTAAAATGTTAGCCTTAGATCAATGTATTGGCAACCATAAAATGATGTCTATTGAAACTGACCCATACTCTGGCTTTATTTCAACATTTTTATGGATATTAATTAGACTTCAGGTAAAGTTGCCAGGACTTTGATGTATTAACCTTTAATTATATGCAAATTGGTATAAAAGCTTCTGCAAAGAAGGGGTAACACAGATTGTTTTCTATACTATTTTGCAGGTTGCAAATGGGAACCTGCACGCTACTCTCTACGATTTTTGGCAGATTTGGTCAACTGCCACGTAATCAGCGCCACGTCGCTTCTACAATTGCTAGATAATATGATCGATGCTGCCAATGAAGATCCTGTGCCCCAAGTAAGGCTAACTATTCAACCCTCAAGGGCCTTATTCTATAGGAATATATGAGAATTAAATGTTTCGAAACGATGATTACTCAAAAAACCTCATTATCAGTCTCAGCATGTGCCTATATCTTTTTATATTCCAATAGTAGAACTTTTAACTGTAATTTAGACATGTGCCTTGAATAGTCTATGATTAAAAAATGTAGGTTCGCAGAGATTGGTATGTGTTCGCCATTCTTTCCACCCTCCCTTGGGTAGGGAGAGAGCTGTATGAGAAAAAAGAGCAAGCACTAGAACACTTGCTTGTACAAATTGAGGTATTTTTAAACAAAAGGCCGAAAAAGCACCATAATGCCTTGAAAGTATGGGCCAGTGATAGTCCACATCCCCAGGAAGAGTATTTGGACTGTTTGTGGGATCAAATCAGAAAGTTGAGGTAGGTGCTTTTTGTATAGTGGTTAAATTGTAGGGGAAATTCAAAATAGCCATTTATATCAAAAATCCTTTATTAAATATAACTTCTTCAAAAACAAATGCAAAATATATAGACATATAAAGGGTTCTGTGTTGATTGCAATAAATTGAATGTTTTAGGCAAGATAATTGGGCAGAAAAGCATATTCCTCGTCCATATTTGGCGTTCGATTCCATTCTATGTGAAGCATTACAGCATAACTTACCCAGTATTTTGCCCCCACCTCATCATGATTCATACAAGTATCCGATGCCTTGGGTCGTATTTAGACTTTTCGATTACACAGACTGCCCGGAAGGTCCGATTTTACCCGGTGCCCATTCGATTGAACGATTCCTAATCGAGGAACATTTACATTCAATTATTGGTAAGACTAATTATTGTGAAAATCTTGCAGTAGAAGCCTTCGTTTTCACATACTAAACATCTGTATTTTTATATTAAAACCCTAGAGTTTTACTCTTTTTTTAGGAATGTATCATTTGGAAAGAAAAGACTGTGCAGCCCATTTGCTTAACTTCCCCTACAAATTAAAAATCCCCCTTGAATATTGTATTGTGGAGGTAATATTCGCGGAATTGTTCCATATGCCTGCACCTAGATACCTCGAAATATGTTACGGTTCGATTTTGATTGAATTGTGTAAACTGCAGCCCAGCAGCATGCCACAAGTACTAGCGCTCGCCACGGAAATGTTGTTTCATAGAATTGATTCTATGAATGTCTCTTGTTACGATAGGTAAGTTCATTTGATCAACTGCTATTGACGGCCAAGAGCGGTTTTGAACAAACTATAATTCTTAAGAAATTTTTAATATGAAAAAGATCTATTGGTATGCGTTTTTCAGATTTGTTAGCTGGTTTTCGTACCATCTAAGTAACTTCCAGTTCAGATGGAGGTGGGAGGATTGGGACATTTGTTTAGGACTTGAACCGGACCATCCAAAACCCAAATTCGTTAGGGAAGTTATGTTGAAGTGCATGAGGTAACGACAACTAATTTAAAATTTTTAAGCGTAGCTCAGCTATCCCAAGTACGCTGCAAAAGGCAGTTTTTTCTTTTGTTTTTAATTATTAGATTGTCATATCATCAGAGGATAAGGGAAATTTTACCGGCATCGTTTGACGCGTTCATCCCGACCAAACCAGAGCCCGAATACAAGTACGCCAAGGAATCTGAAGCTGGTAAGTAAAAAGTTTCCCGATATTGCTGAAGGCCATCCTGTAAACTTTACCAAAGTAGGTAAAAATCTATATTGTGAGTACTACCCAACTAAAGCCTCATTCACTAGTTTAAAATGTTTTACCATATACTCTACTATTTACTTTATATTGATCATTGACGTAGGTGTATTTCTACTAAATTTGAGAATATTTCATATTTATACCTAAGACTGGAGAAAGATTGCAAACAGTTCTTCACACTTACCAAAGAGTTGTTTCTCATTTGGGTAAACTATTCTCTATAGAATGTCGTATTCAGATTTGAAGATTGTTACCATTTTTTCATTATATTATCGTTTAGATTCTAGTATACAAGGTTATGTTCAATATTCCATAGAAAAATTTCCGAAATACGTATTATCCTTGAATCTTGTATTTGAAGCGTCATTTAATTTTAGCTGCATATACAGGGCGTTCTATTTGAAAAAGTGCAGCGCCCTAAGGGGATATGATCTAATTGATTCTCTGATACTACATATTAAATACGTTTAGGATACTTCTCATCACTTCTTTACGCGAAAAAGAAACGAATGAAAATTCATATAAAAATCACGATACATTTTGTTTATTATTTACTACTTTATTTACACTTGAATGGAATGTTCCTTTTCTCTTGTATTTGGTTCTTCTTGTTTTGGTTTTTCCATCTGAAGCCTCTGATGACTTACTTTTTTCAACTCTGGACACTGTCCCATTCCGCCCAGAAGGACTTTTTCCACCGGTTTTATGGTTCGTTTTGTGTACTTCGTAAGATATAGATGTTAAATAACTTTGGCTTGTTACTGCAGCTTCTGCTATTTTCTTCAGTTCTTTAATAGGTCGTTTAGAGACGCTGAAAGAAGGTCTTCTTCTCATTTTCTCAGTCGTTGTGATTTTCTTCTCGATTTTAACTGAAGGTCTAGTAACTTCTGGCGTTGACGTATTTTCCCTTTCAAGTCCTCTGACGTTTTCTAACGATTTTCTCATTCGACTAACATCAAACAACTCTTTTACCGCCCCAGACTCCTCAAGTGGCCTTGCAGGAGTTTTTCGATTTAAGGTAGGCGGGAGAGATGGTTTCGGCCCAAAAATCTCTTCCTCGCTATAGTCTTTGTGAGGTTTATCAGCGATTGAAGGCTTATTGTCTAGTTTTAACCCTGGTTCTACTAGAAAGTCGTTTTTTTCAGTGGTTTTGTCTATAGATCCGGCCGTAGATGCAGGTTTTGGTCTATTAGTGCTTGATGGTGCTCCTTGAGTGATTGCCGAGATTTTTTGGCTTGCAGTAGTTACTTCTTTTATAAATGTGGTGGGAAGATCGGAATAAGTAGGTGCTACAGTAAATACTTTTGGTGAATTAACAATTACGTCTGAGTCTGAGGTTGATACGTTTGAAATTGTAGTCAATACATTAGGAATTGTAGTAAATCCGATTGAACTCGTAGTAAATATATCTAGAGTTGTGCTTAATACGTTTGAAGTTACAGTTGAAGCTACCGTAAATACATTTGAAGCCGCAGTAGATACTTCTGTAGTCTTTTTTGCAGTTTCAGTTTTTTCAAACAGCGTTGATTTTGTCACCATTTCTAAGGTTGTTTTCACTGCTTCCTCAGTTTTTGCATGTGTAGAAGCCGCTTTTGTAGTCGTTTCAATTACATGAATGTACGGAATAGTTGCTGTAGTAGACTCATCGAGTTCTCTGGTAATAGTGCTCTTTTCTTGGGAAGAAAAAGAACCCATTATAGTTGATGTTACCCCCAGTGTGGGGGGTTGGACTAGTTCTCCCATTGCAGAAGTATCAAATGCTCTTGGAGTTGTTGCTGTGTTTTTTTTTGCAGCGTAAGAAATAACTGGATGTGGCGATGTAGATATCAACTCCCTAGTTGTAGGTTGTCTTTGCCCTGTATTCTTAGTGGTTCTCGGGACTTCTTTCGTCGTATCTTTTACCAACCATTTGTCATTTATGGTACTTGAGGGTGTGGGTTGTATAATAAAGTTTTTTCCAGTGATTGTAGTAGTAAAATGCTCCATTATACTACTAGTATAATTTCTTGTCTGTTGCAAATTCGTTACAACCATCGGAGCAGGAAGATAAATGTTTATGGGCGATATAGTGTAGAAATTTGCTACAATTGTTTGTTTTGCAATATTTCTTTGTCTGTCTTTGATTTGGTTTTCTAAAGATGGGATGAAATTCAAAATCAAATTTTGATTGTTGAATTTCGTGGGTATTGTTAAAATGCTTCTTTCAGTTGTTGTTGTTAATTTTTGTTTTTCCGATCGATGGCTGTTGGTGGTAAGTTTCGTCATAATAACCGAGTTTTCCGTAAATTCCTCCAGTTGCGAGTTTGCAGTGGCACTTAAAACCATCTGGTTTACAGTAAAATTTTCAAGATTAACTGATTTTTCAGTAGTAGATTTTAATGGTTCTTCGAGTTGTTTTTTAGATGGAAGGACCCTGCAACAATTTTTCATATTCATTTTCATTTTGTTAATCATTCGCACAGTTTAATTGATTAGATAAAAGCTGATCATTAGCCAATATTTTGGTTTTCATCGCTTTTAATCGTATGATTTTCTGTTAACAAAACATATTTTATTTCTTACCTGATGGACTCTGTAGTGGACTTCTTCTGAGATATATGATTATTAGTGTTTCCAATAAACCTGTTTTTCTTATAACTCGTAGCAGTTACGTCCAAATTTGAGGGCTCTTGAAATATGCTTGAAGTGAATATATGTCCGGGAAGATCGTAGTTAAAACTTCCTGAAAAATCGTTATTTTTTAACAATTCCAATGAGCAGAATTCTGGATTTAAATTTCTCTGCACCGCTTTTTTTAAAACAAATTTATAGTGTAGTGCGCTTTACAATTTAACAGTTTAAGTGAACTATTTTGAACAGTTTTTTCAATACAAAGAAGTAACGGAATTTTGTTCTAAAATATGCAGTTTTCTTGCAGTTTTTACAATTGTTCTTTGAAAACCTAGGCTGTGACATTAATTTTAAAACATTAATGCATTCTTATCACCGTCAACTGCTTTTTTTTTTAAATAAAAGTGGAACGAAAAACAAACGTTAACGTTTTTTTAATATACTGTTGTCAAGGCGCAATCCCCACGCGCTCCAATCAAATTCGTAGCTAATAATGTCGTTATCGCGCATCTCTGTTTTCATATTACCGAAGAGCTAACGATTTCAGTTGATTTAAATATCGCATAATTGTTGGTGGACGCAATTTAATAAATTTTGTTAATAATTTAAGCACTGGTTTCCAATGTTTAGTTACCTCCTCTGCGTAAATAATCTTTGGAGTATTGTCCATTAACCGGTGATATTATGAATTCCAGATTGACAACATTATGCTTGCTCCTCGATGATCTATGGCGTATTCGTTTCACAGACCACAACGCGAGTAACACCTCGTTTTGATTGGTCTAAAATGCAAATTTTCACATCGAGAAAAAAGCAAAAAAATTTACTTTTTTGGCAATAAAAATGTAATTTAATTTAGATACTTTTATCCCTCGTGTTTTATACTGAATTTTCTCACCTGATACGCCTTATTCCCGTCACAGAATAGTTCCTCCTGTACAAATACATATCCAGCGTAATTTCCATATATTTGCCCCCTTGCCAATAATGCTATGTCCCCGAAAGGTATTCTCGATGGATGTTTACCTTGAGGGTGTAGTTTAGATTTCCTTTTCTATGCGATTTGTAAATTAATACCTATTAACGGAGCAGTGAAAATTCGACCCCTTAAATTATTGTCTCGAATATTTTCCCTGGAAAAAGTCTGCAGTGCGGCTTCTCTTAAACCATTTTCCCAATCCAGTTTCGCATCCAGATGGTTGTAACCACGTCTTTGTGGATGGAAGTTCATTGTGTGCGTTTTGCAGAGCTAAAATTCGGTGTAGATCGAAGAGATATATTGTGTTTTTTTCATTAGAAATATGCGTAAATTGAAAGTACAATAATCCGAATCGTCCTGGCACAGTTGTTAAAGAAATGTGAAATTTATTGAAAATCTCTTGAGTTGAATTTGGTTTACGTCTAAATTCCCAGTTGAAACGGCGCTAAGGTCGTTCAAGGTGTCATAATATTTATACAACATAATGAGCACTTGCCTTTAAGGACAATTTTCAACTTGGAGCCTTTATGAAGTCAGTGGCGTTCTTCCTCCATATGTATACGAGAGATATGGCTTTTCTTTTATAAATAAATAGTTAGGGCCAATTTGAATTTTCGTTACCCCCTTTGGAATACCGGTTTGATTTTCGCTGATTAATCAATAGATTTTTGAATTTATAGAGGGAACTTGACGCTCTTAAGTTATAAATGAATTGAAATTCCTACTATTTTAAATTTTTTTCCCTAGAGTAGTATCTAGATAATGAGGAAAGATTATATTAGACAACAAAACTTCATTGACTTAAACAGGCTTGAAAGGAAATTATACCAAAATATTCATTGTACTCACTCTCACCATAACAATAATGATAATCCACACGTTACGCATATTATTTCTCAATTTTAATACATTGTTAATTTTATGATCCGCATAGTATTCTTTTCGCGTACAGCGCTGCACTGAAACAATTTTAAATCATTAGAACTGCCTTAATTACCCCTCTTCATTACACTGGAACGCCATAGATATTATCTGATTGAACATGCAATCTTTGTTGGGTAATCAATTGCTAAAAAGACCGGATCAAGTGGTTACTTTCTTTCTAGAGAGGGCAGTGCAATGTCAGTCATTATTCTATGCTTTTTTGGGTCAAATAATGCATTAGAATATTATGTATATCGGTCCTGAGCACCATCAATGGAAATTCTGATGGTTTTCAGCATTCCTATAGAAATTATTCCCCTTCAAAAGCGATTTTCCAAAATATTCGCATTATTTATGCGCATCTCTTAACATTGACTTACTTATACTGTGTATGTTCGTATTTACAAAATGAAGCAACCTCCGGTCACATTCGATTGCGTTATTAACAAGCGGGTAATAAATATTATAATTGTAGAAATAATTAATTATTAGCGCAAATATTCTAACAGCGATTGCTAAAATTACGGTACTCACTGATTTTCTAAAGAAGCAGAGGCTTAGTACTGAATGGAGTTGTTCAGAGGTTCTGAAGTATTCACTTCCATTCACTGAGTTTCAGCTGGCTTCCAGGGTTTTCATGTATTAACAAAATCTTTGTCACATGTTACGCCACTGAAAAATTATTAAACACTTCAAAATACCATATATGTATGTACATATATGATACATATGTACGCATGAGAAGTCTCTCGAATGGTTTAATCAAAAAATTCCCTTCAAGAAATTCTGTATAAATAGAATTAGTCAAAATTTTTCTGGTTAATTAAAAAATTAAATGAAAATTCTTAAATTCCACAAAAAAAAACGCAATCCATTACATTATTTTCCTTCAGTCAATCTTCCCGGAACCGCCGCCGCTCATCAACTGGTGGTAACCATTCGACAAAAATGCAGCCCTGAAGAGGTCCTTGCTGTCCTCAAAGATCTGCCAAACCCACGATCGGACGAAGAGGCGGATGGGCGATTTAACCCTCTGAAAATCGACGTATTCGTGCAGACTCTCTTGAATTTGGGTTCAAAGAGCTTTTCGCACAGCTTTGCTGCCATTTCAAAGTTCCATTACGTGTTTAAGGTAAGTTGAAGCAAAGAAGGTATTTAATTAGCATAGCAACGGCACTGCATAGGGTCAGTCTCAAATTTTGTAAATTCTTATTTGCAAATTTAAGTTTTTTAATTAGTTCGCATGTACATAGTGTACAAAAAAACTAAGTATGTTCTTTCAAATTAGATTTTGGCAGACTCCGAAGAAGCTCAGATATGCGTATTGCGAAACATGTTCGAACTTTGGCATAATCATCAACAAATGATGGTCGTGTTGATCGATAAAATGCTGAAAACCCAAATCGTGGAATGCTCGGCAGTGGCAAATTGGATTTTTTCTAAAGAAAACAGCGCAGAATTTACCAAAAATTACATTTGGGAAATCCTGCATTTGACTATTAAAAAGGTAAAATTACTACGGAGAGTTGATCGGGGAAGCATTAAACAATATTTGAATTGTAATAGATGAATAGACATGTAATTAAGTTGACTGGGGAATTGACTGAAGCTAGGGAGAAATTGGCCAGAGCTGAAGAATCCAGTGACAGTGAAAGTGATGAGGAAAAAAAGAAAACTGAAGATTCAGAGAAACCTTCAGAAGAAATGGTATACAAGTTGAAAAAACTCAATTATTTTTCTAATAAATTCCTCTTTAAAGGTTGAACGCATGGAGGAAAAATTGGAAGCTGCTCAGGCGGATCAGAAAAACCTCTTTTTGATCATATTCCAAAGATTTATCATGATCCTTTCAGAGCATCTAGTACGGTGCGACACTGACGGAAAAGACTATAACACGCATTGGTATAAATGGACGATTGGGAGACTACAACAAGTCTTCTTAACGGTAAATAAGAATGCTACGGAGTAGGCAGAAATGATTAACTTGTTGTTTCTCTTATTTTAGCATCAAGAACAAGTTCAAAAGTACAGTTCGACATTAGAGACGCTTCTCTTTACACAAGATTTAGACCCTCATATTTTGGAAATATTCCAGCAGTTTGTTTCCTTGCAGGGCTAAGTTGAGTTTAAATGAACATTTTCAGTTTAATAATTTTTAGCACTGGTTTTAAATTTTGATGTTTAGTCAGCCTAACAATTTTTTTTTCGGCATTTCTATAGTATAGTAAATAAATATTTAGTTACAAATGTGCATTTTTTTGTCCTCCATAAACTAGAAATCCTGTTGCGTTTAGTATTCTTCTCGTTATCAAATTACTCTGTCCAAAAAAAAGGAAATCTAAAGAGCTGTTACAGCTTATAACTTCCTACCGGCCAAATTTCATTATGCTTTTATTTGATAAGTTTAGATCTAGTTAAGGCGAAGGATTTTAGATTTAAACATTTTATGTTAGAACTGTTTGTCTTAGACCCCAATACCAAAAACGAGGGTTTAGATTTTAGAGGCGATCAGTGAAAGCTCTCCTATAGAGTCAGTGATCCCTAAAAACCCAAACCAGAGTACACAGAAGAGTCAAAATTCAAAAAACTTAAGCCAGAATTAATCTGATATCTATTACAGAAATAAATCTATGAAATTGTATGTAATTTACAAAAAGAATTTACAGGAAGTTTTCATAACTGTCTTAGATATATCAAACACAGATAACGTTGGGCTGCTATATTACTGCATTGAGTACATGCTTCTCGCATGCCCGAGTTCCCAATAAGTATTAACGTTGTCTATTAAGTCTTAAAAATGGCCGTTAAAAGAAACATCACTATCATTTATCAGCTTCTCACAAAATGCTTGAGAATTGTCAAGACTACTGAAATGGCTTGCTTTGAGTTAAAATGACAACTATGGTATCGTCCTAGGATGGCATTGGCAAAGTAGGAATGCACTTGGATAGAAAATGTTGTTGAATAAAAAAAAATGTTTTTTTAATAACATTTTAATTATAAACCTGACACTACATGTATTATTTTAAACTAAATATATTTAAATATCACGTCTTTCTTGTCTGCCACAGTTTGGAGTTCCATTTTTACTGGACACTGCATCCAATAACTAAGAAATTCTTCTGTATATCCTATTAAAAAGTACATTTTGCTAGGTTTTAGACTTCGGTAAACCAATCCTGCTATTCTGATTAAATTGTGCTGTCTTTTTATAATTATTTCACTAATGAAAGACGCATGCCATGTCCCTTGGACAAACCTCCTTATAAATTGATCTTCAACTGCTGTCTCTGAGGGTCTTAAACCATTCAATACATTTGCTGAAAATGAAAAAATTTCAGAATCAATGATGCGAAATAAGTTGAACAATAATGCTGGTGAAAAACCTTTAAAAGTAGGTTGCAAAAATAGAACTATTAAAAATTCCTCCAACTTACAAGTATTCCAAGAGTTCCATGATTTCGTATGAGCGATAGTATGTGGGGGATTGGCCATTTCGTAAGTCAATGGAAAGTTCCGTCTCGGCGTTATTTTGTACCTTCCGGCCTGATTTTTATCCACTATAGGGGTACAGTAGATTAAGCGCGATGCTACTCTATTGAGTTTATGGATATTGAAGAGTTCTGAGGCCTGAAAGGAAGGAAAAATGATGTTGAATTGCCATAAGTTTTTAATAATTATCATGAAATTTATTTTTGGAGTTATAAGAGTATATCAGACCTCAATTTAATTTTTATATATAACAGCCAAATATGTACGTGTCAATTGGGTTCTACAGGATAAAAACATGTCTGGCTGTGTTTATAGCAAAGATATAGTTGTGGGTACATCTTACCTTGGATACTGTTCCTAGACACATGTTATCTTTTATTGTATCTGCTTTACCTGCAAGAAATGACTATATGTGGATGTTCCTTGACTGGCAACTATAAAAAATACATAAGTGAGATTAGCACAGATTGCTCTCCAACTCTTGTTACTTATTGAAAAATAAAAATAAATAGTTTTTTATTTGCATTATTAATGTTTTGTGCACTCAGTAAATTCATGACACATAAAACATACAGTGAATACTGCTTGTAGATG
The DNA here is from genome assembly GCF_040115645.1 of Euwallacea fornicatus. Classification (NCBI taxonomy): domain Eukaryota; kingdom Metazoa; phylum Arthropoda; class Insecta; order Coleoptera; family Curculionidae; genus Euwallacea; species Euwallacea fornicatus. The sequence continues at coordinate 1,588,744 of NC_089559.1, read as the reverse complement.
TATTGTCCAATAGAGCAAAATATGCAAACATTATTTGAGTTTAGCCTACTACATTCACTAAGAAAATGAGTGCCTACTAATTACCAGTTTAAAGGAATTTCAACTGTCAGTTTTATCAGGGCCCATTAGTGGTACCCCACATATGCCTGAAAGAGTTAGGAGTTTGTTCTAAGATCTATGTCATTTGTTCTCTCTAAAAGTAAATTTGACAAATGACCACATCTTCCTCTTCACAATACAAAAGTTAGATGCACTCGTTGCAATATCAGATCGCAATATGACAGTGCTCAATGGTGCTATGTATCTTTTTGTACAAAACTTAATTATTCATTGTGCACTCTCCATACCTTTCAAAGCTGCCTGCAGATAAAATAACATATATATATACATGTCTATCAAGAAAATTAAATATCAAGCTCAAAGAGTTTAGCTCAGCTTTACTGCTTATGGTAAATATGGATTTTAAACCGAAATGGTATAGTACTCACCTGCAACAGGACTTAATTATTAAGTTTAACGTTGATGTGAAGAGACAGTTACCTATAAAAGACATATGAAAAGGTAAAAAACTAGCCCTTCTGCTGGACCCAGAGTTTGCAATTGAAGCAATTGAACTCAGCATATATATTTATATATATATTACCATAATCAGCCCTCAAGCGTATATGCTTACAAACTTTATTTTCAATTAAACTCCAACTCCTCCTCTTAGTCTTTGCCTCTTAAACTTAACCTCTCCAAACTCACCAAAAAATCCATACAAATAACAGTTATTAACAGTTATCACATAACTGTTACATAACTATTATAATAATTAGAGAATATATGCAAGATTTGACAACGATGCCGGTGCCGGTACATGTCATTCATCCCCACTGTTCGAAGCCAAGGTTAATTAGCATGCGCAATGTGTTATGAAAGTTGTAAACATTGTCCAAGTCGGCGTGATAGTGTTTACGCTTTCCGAACTTAGACTATGTTCAGGATGTGGAGTAAATTTACGTCACTCGTAAATATGTATATTACGGTACACAATAAACTTATAAACCCTATGACTAAATTTATGATTGTCGAGTGACTGAATGATTGTGGAGAGCCGAAGATTCGTTCTCACCATGTTAGCCAGTAGAGTCGGGAATGTAAGAGGGTGCGTCGTTGCGCAACCCTGCCTTTTATACCCTCCCGGCTGAACGTTCTGGAACGTCCCACCGCAAGTTCTGGATGCGGTTTTCCCGTCGGTTGTTTAAATCGCCTAGTGAACCGACAGATTGTTCTGGTGCACGTCGAATTGTCATAGTCTGACAGTTGACAGCTTGACGCGCTGCTGGCTCCGCCACAACTTTATATCAAAAACCGATGTTGCATTGTTCTTGTTATCAGTAACACGTTTTTTTTTTGGGCGAAGCGACAATATCAGCTGATCTAAAGTTTTGTTATGATATCATCAGCTGATTGGGAGTCTGTGAAGTTGAAATTATAGAAATGCTGGAAGTTTGCCCCCTTATTTGAATTGTATCCTCCATTTTCAAGTTAAAATATTTCATCAAACTTGTAAAATCATTATATAAAAAATTTAATTGATTACATAGCAATAATTGGTAAGTTTATTTCTTTGCTATTCGTTCATGCCACTTCCATTACTTTTATCTAGTGCTTTGAAACTTCTGTTGTATAGGAGTTAACACAAATCTAAAATAATTTTATAATTCTTGACATTTAATTGAAAAGCTTCAGCATTCTCAATGTGTTCAGATGCCTTTTGGAGTAGAACTGCCATAACATAGACTTATTAGGTTGTAGCTGTCGAGACTACTTCACTTGTTAGTTGAATTCATATTTTCTTTACAATAAAAAATAAATTATACAAATTTTTAATTGTCCAGGACTCATTAAGGCTGGATTGTTGTAACCAATCCCTATAACTGTTTCTTTGATAGATCTATTATAAGGTTGATGTCAAGCAAACCTCTCATTTTCTCAGCGTTAGTTAGAACAAAATTATCATTAGATTGGTAGGGTTAATATAAATTCTCTTAAAAAGCCAATATGCCAATGAAATTTACCTGAACCTTTAACATGAACTACCCAATACGTCAATAACATCCCATGGAGACCAGTACATTAGTGAGAAGTAGTGGTTTATTGACCCAAATTGTATCCTCATTCCTTTTAAATTGTCTTTTAAAAATTTTATTCACAATAGTTCATATTCACTCTCGCACTCATAAATAGGACTTCTAAGAGCTGGAGCAGATTCACTATCACTGTTACTAAGATGACCTGGGAGGCTGATATCTATGATATTGAGGCTTTTGATATTATTTACGGATGGCATCTCTGTGCTGAAATATCCAACATCTGAGGATATCTCAACTCAAATTCTCAATTTTTTTAGATCCATAACATTTCCTAAAAAATTGTTTCTAGCAATTCCAATGATTCCCATCATTGAAATTTGTATACAGGTATCACCAGTTCAAATGCAAACATAGGGATAGCGTAAGTGGGGGAAGGACCGCACAAGGTTTAATATACTTTCGTGGAACACTAATGAAATGGGTCTCGAGAATAGCGATTGGAGGGGGCGGACTCAGTCTAGCCGATGTCTGTGCTTTGATATTTATGTTAATATCGATTTCTCTACCCTTGCGGCAATGGAAATTTGTAAAAATATCAGAGTAAAATGCTCAATGTAAAATAAATTAAAAAAAGATTAATCCATCACTAAAACTTATATCAGTAAAAATTTTGAAATGTTGAGAGATCTGGGCACTGAACTGACTCCGACCGCTAGTCTTGGGACGCACTTCATTGGTCTTTGTCGCTGGTATATTACGCCTTGTGCGGCCTTCTCTCACTTGCATAATCCCTACGATTCTATTTGAATTGATGATACCTGTAGATACATTGTGGAAGATGTTGTGCAAAGGTCAAAAATTTTTTTAGATAGCAGAAGATCACGGGACATCTGCATTCCTACCAAGAGGGTTAAATGATATGGAAACCGACTGGATAAGTTGATAATGTCTTCATTGAACCCAAAAAAATAACAATAACGCGTATGTCGAAAACTTAGAAACATTGCTAAAAAACTTCTAAGTATACATGTCCAAAACACAATTCTCAAGATTTTTTCTTTAGTTATTAGAGAATAAGAGTCAAAATGTTACACTGGTACTCCCATCTTTTACACCTCCCAATAAGGGCACTAAAAACCTCGTTCCAATGTGTTCAAACATCATACCAACTCTGCCGTTTGGGGGTTCAGACGCTAACCTACAACCATTTCATGGATGCGAGTTATGTGGCTGATGTTTTTATGGGCCCCATATTCTGGTTCATAGAAAACTTCACGAGGGCAATAGGCTCTTTGCTTGTCATATCAGTCACTAGTTTAACAGGTTCTGTAGTATTAATAGCCTACTGGCTAGGTATTCCTCATTGGTGGAACAAGAATCCTTATTATTGCATACTTTTACTTCTGCTAGGTCACTGGATTTTATTAAATATAGTGTTTAATTATTATAAGGCCTGGACGGTGCTTCCAGGTTATTCCCCCGAGGGCGAATTAATTTCTGAAGCTGTTAGTATATGTAAAAAATGTATAGCTCCTAAACCACCAAGAGCGCATCATTGCTCTGTGTGTAATAGATGCGTCTTGAAGATGGACCATCATTGTCCATGGCTCAACAATTGCGTTGGATTCAAGAATCACCGATATTTTTATTTTTATATGGTTTACATGGTGCTCGGCGTGACTTATCTCATTTTCTTCGGTTGGGATATAGCCTACGATGTAATATATCTGGGAAAAGATGCCAGTGATGAAGATGGTGAATTGGAAGGACACTCAGTTAAAATAAACAAATCCGGCGCTATTATCCCTGTGACCAACACAGTAATGTTAGACCTCTCATTTTTCGAGGAGCACGAATTAAACCCTCCGGATCACCTTCGTAGGAAGTCTGTAATTTACATGACGTTACTGAACATCGGGGTTTTTATCGCTCTGGGTTGTTTATCTTTCTGGCACGGTCAGCTTATAGCTCGCAACGAAACCAGCATTGAAACGCACATAAACAAAGCCGAGACCCTTAGATTAAAGGGACTGGGGAAGAACTACTTGAATCCATACGACTTGGGGCGCAATGAGAACTGGAAGCAATTTTTGAGCTTAAAGGGGGGTAGAAGTAGGTGGTTGCAAATTTTGTGTCCTTCCAATTACGAGCCTTTCGGGGATGGTCTTTCATGGCCAACCATTTCGTCGTCAACGGGCATTAAAAACCGAGTTGAGTTCGCGAAATGTCGACTAAAATAAGTTTAAGCAGCACCAAAAATTCGTAATTTTAAGTATTTTTGTAAAAATAAGCTGTATAGAATTAAAAATTTGTTTTTTATTTTGTTTGTAAATAATGCTTCACAAGTGAGTAGCGGTTGTGTGAGCGATGGAATTGTACAGTATTCTCAGTTACAGGTTGCTGAGGATAATGTTCGCCCTTTACTAAAAGCTGAGACGAAAACTCTTGTTAATGTTCATTATAAAAACAAGAACTAACCGGTCTTAAGTGAATGAATTGTCAGTATGTAACATGCCGTAGTAGCCGTAATTATAGCAACTTTTTAAAATTTTCAATTCTTCAGTGATAATGATAATCCCAGTAAAAAAAACTCAAAAAAAATCTATCTAGCGTTGAACAAAAATATAGCAACATTAAAATCTAAATTAAAAGTTAATATTTGCTCTTATATTAATATTTTATGTAATACTTCCTTTATTTTATAACTTCTGCGTATTATATTAGTATAGATTTTTAATTTGCCAATATGTATAGCTGGTATAGATTTCTTGCCATGCCTCTGAAAGTACTACGTACAACCCATTTAAATTAGTATGGTTTTTGTGCTGTATTTGGTATTCAATGTAATCCCACAAGTTCTCAATAGGGTTCAATTGCTGCCCAATTGCAGTGGCCAAGGCAGAACTTTGCTCCCTCGACCATTCCGTGGTAAATTTCAATTTACGTTCATGGTCATTACCGCGTTGGAACAGATTTCTTAGGGGCATTACTTCTTCAATACAAGATGATCGGTCAGTACGTCCCTATAAGTAAGGCGATCCATGCGCCCTTCTATAGCTGGAGGCGGACCCATGTTAAAGTCAGATAAACATCACAATCGACCGATCACCGTGCTTCACGGCGCGTGTAATGAATTTTTTGTTCAATTCTGGAGTTGCAGAACTTCTAAGACAAGATAGTCCGATCACTTTAAATTAATTGAATTTAGAATCATCACTAAGAAGTGCGAGCTTCCATTGTTCCGCTGTCTAATTGAGGTGGTTTTGCGCAAAGTTAGGTTTCTTAGATAGAATTTTTTTCGTAGGGTGCCGCCATACATTGTGTCCCGAAACGACATCAAAATATTTTGGAAGGTGGTCAAGTTAAAAAAAATATATCCCCAAAAATTGCTTCATTAAAGGGCTTTTTAAATTTTTTATTTTAAAAAGTTACTATAATTATGATCACTACTGTATGCGAAACGCTCCGAGTATTTCTGATCTGAATCCCTGAAGAATGGCACATGAAGTGATTATTGTTTGCTTATTATACCTAAAATAACCGGTCTTTTTGGTTTAATATCTTTTTTCGTGAAGGAGATTATCTAAGTGGTTTTGTTACCGTTTAGCTTCTTATTATCTGGCCGAGGTTGATCTCTTGTTCAAGAATAGATAACCGAGTGTCAACTATAGTTCCTATGAGGCCACACATTGATTTTTATTAGGTGCACTTTTTTTGATTTTACGCTTTGATAATGGTTCCTTGGTAACAATGGGACTGGGACCTTTATCTAAGGCGTGTAAATATTTGGCCTATGAAATTTTCTATTTTTAACATTTTGATGTTTGTCAATTCTCTTTTTTAGTGGTTTCTTGCATTTTGTGTATTCTCACTGTCATTGTATGATTTTGCTTTTGTAAGTTTTAAACTAGCATGTTCTCCGTCCTAGTCCTACAGCGTTATTGTTAGCAGCTGAAAGAATTTCAATGCAATTATTCTTTCTCAAAGAATCGAGCTCCGTTTGTTCGAAGGGGGCGAAATTTTGCTTAATTTTAAAAGGTTTACTTAAAATTAGTTCTATCACAATTTTAAATTTTTATTGATGTTGCTGTGGTGAATTTTGAGCTGTTTTTTTCTATAGCTCAAATAGTGTTAAGCTGTGAAACATATTAATGAGTTACCGGGTAATTTAGGTCTTTAGAAAGAATCACGGTTTTGGTCCGTGTTTTGTTTCTGTGAGTTGGTTCTTTTGGATAGATTTATTACCATTTTTGCAACTACATTGTTATTATAATGATTATTCAGTCTTAGAAACTCGTTGTTAAGTATTAAGTTTTTCTCCAACGAAGCTGTTTTGAATAGAATCCCACATACGATTTATCGTTTTCAATCAAATCAATAAAATTTCAAAAGGTGAAATTTTTATATACTGCTCAAAAGAATTTATGGAACAAACAATTTTTGAACATAATCTTTATAATCATGTAGTCATAAAATTCTAGTTCCTAGAGTCGCACCACACATTTGGTTCCTTCACCCTCAAACCTCACTCGGTTCTACCATTCGGATCGAAACGAAACCAAGTCCCAATATTCACCGGAGCTGAGATAGGGACATTTCATGAAAAAAAGAAAAAGAGTACATGCAACAACCGACATGATTAAATACTTTCCGGTTATGTTTATACAGTTGAATCTAAAAGGTTTGACCTGTTAAATCAGAAATACTAAAAGTGCCAAGTGGGGTCCCAGAGTGACCCGTTTTTTGAAAATCAAAAATTTGTAATAAATTTATTATTATGTTGTAAACAAGATATTCTGTTTTAAGCAATACAAACGACCTGAGGCTAACATGCCTTCAGTTTGGTAAAACAATAATTGATTTTAACAATTTTACACGACAAAAACAATAATGCGGGGTAATCGGCGACTCCATTTGGTATATGGTGGGTTAAGAAAATTTGCAAGACATCAAAAATAAAGTACCGACATTTTTTTTTTTATATAACAAATGAATCAGATATGAGGATTTGTCAACAATTGTCCTTGTTGGCTAGATTATTTTGAGCAGTGTATTTATGGAATCGTATTCGCTATCTAAATGATGGGATATGTACGTGCTTGTTTCAATAATATTCCACCTGGTTTGTGTAAGAAGGTCTCAATATTAAGCCCTTCGAAATAATGCCAAGATCACTACTACATTTACATAAAAGTGTTTTCAGAATGTAGTAGTTTGGTATTATCAATATTAAATTAGAATCTTGTATGGTGTTTGTAAAAAGTGATAATAATTGTGATTTGATTACATTTAAATAAATGGATAATTACGTAAACAATTGTTTTTTGTGCTTACCTACGTACACGTCAGAATTAGACTTAAATATTTCAAAAACTATAGGAACAATAAACCAAAAATCAAATCATTTTTAAAATTTCAAGCTTCATATTTGCATAGAGATCATATAGAAGTTCAAACGATTTTTTAAAATTTTCTTGGAAGTTTAATCACCAATTAAATTTTCCCAATCAAAGCCCGAATTAACCCGTATATGTATAGGCTGGTCAACGTATATGGTCCACTATCTTATCTCAAAAACCGTAAAAATAAAAAGAATTTTAATATAAAAGTTACTCAGGTTTTTATGAATATTAATTTTATATTTTCGAAGTTGCATGGTAGTCCACAAAACCGTGGTGTGACAAGATTATGTTGTTTTTCTTCCAGTAGAATACCATATAGTTTATTACAGACATTAATTCTTGTTCTAAGTATAAGATTTTTTTATTGCAAAATATGAAAAATGTTTAGCAGTTTTTGAGTTAATTCAATTTAATGTAAAAATCAAAAGAAAAATAAGCTTCTGAAAATTCTAAATAAATTCATAAAGTATTAGTTGTATAGTTTAAAAACTTGTCCATTTAAAAATAAATAGTGGTTTTATTTAAGGATGTTTTTATTTTTTGAATAGAGTTATATAGGGTGTGAAACAAAATCCAAACTTGTCAAATTTCAAGGACCCCAAACTCGATTTTATACCATTATATACAAATATCTATCATTTGAAAGGGAAGTGATTCATTCAAAATTTATTTTCAAAAAGTATGTAGGGTCCCATTAAAAAAAAATCGAGTTTATGACACTAGAAATGTGAAAGCCTTGGATATTTTTTTCCATACTCTGTACAAAAATTTTTGAAAATTAAGAACATACTCTAGAAGAACCACCTTTTGATTTTAAACAAACAAGTTTTCAGGCAAGTCAATGAATACTTTGTAAATTTATAGAAAATTTTCTGTAACTTATTTTTTCCTTTGATTTTCACTTTAAATGGAATTAACATAAAAACTGCGAAAATTTCTTCATATTTTTTAACAACAAAAAATATTTATAATTTCAAGTAGAATTACAGTCTGTAACAAAATATAGGGTACTCCGTTTAAAAAAAATATTTTTTTTTACACCAAGATTTTGTGGACTACTTTATAACGTCGAAAATATTAAAAAATTAAAATTTATAAAATAATAAATAACTTTTATATTAAACTTTTTTTAAACCTTATTATTTTTGAGGTAAGGTAGTGGACCACCCTGTATGTATATGTGACTTAATTGGTTCAGAATATCTGCAAGGTGCGGCGTATTGTACGTTTTATAATCGAACTCTCTATTTTATTTACCATAATTGTGCAATAGGTATACTGGGTGTTCCAAATTTTTTGGGACAACAATTATCTTAAAACCTTATACGGACAGAAGGACCGTTTAAATATAAAATGAATAAAACAAGGGCAGATATATCATTTTAGACATATGAGCTGGCTCAAAAAGCACATTGAGATTAATTTTTTTACGGACGTCCTTCTATATTATCACATTTTTAAATTTTTTTACATATGCTACACCTCGCAGACGGAGACCTATTCGGTGCTCTTTTACCTTCCTAGATCCTTCTTCCTTCGTCAATTGCCTCCATTGAATGTCGCTTACCAGATATTTTATATACGTTGGCAGGCTCACCAATCCTTCCTGATGAAGAGAACTGAGATTACATTTGGAACAAGCGTCGCTTCTGTTTGGCTAGCCCTGAGTTGGTCCGTCTCCAGATCATCCGTTATACAACAGTAGATGCCTTATGCAAAATAGTACCCTTCTTGACATAACCCGTTGTCCTCGTGATTAGCTCATACGGATATTCTGCAGGTGCTTGGATCATCTTAGATACCTGGTCTCTGATAATGTCCGTCATTGATCTCTTCATATCGAAACGTGGCTGACATCCGAAAGCATGTCCAAATCATGCAATTTTTTATGTTACCTGTAGTTTCTTTAGATACGAATTCACTGCGTGGCCTCCATGCTATTAATGCGCATGTCAGCTACAGTTGGAAGACGATCTTGATAAGCGCTGCCTTCTTTCTCGCGGTCAGTCTGGATGGTCTGCAGCTTGTTGGTGCTGGAAGCTTTAAAGGGTTGGATTCTTGATCGATTTCGATTCCAGCCACTAGATGGAGATAGTTGCGAAACAATATAGTTTTCCCGCCATTTGCAATGACCTTTGTTTAGTAACGGATTTTTATGGATTAAAAACAATACGGTTTGAGGCTTGGTGCTTACTTTCAGTTCAACTCTTCGGATAGTGTGTCCAGTTTTACAAATAATGGTAAGTATCAAAACTATTCACTGTTCTTATAATCAAAGAATCATTAACAACATATTGCGTTAATTGAGGTTGAAAGAATTAGTAGCCATAATTGAGACACTTGTTTAATATATAAACTGATGATTTGGAGTATATCAAAACTGATTTAAGTATCCTCATATCCTAATTTTTGGATTCAGTTTAACATTAGAAGCTGCTCAATGGCCAAGCAGTCAGTGGTCCTTTATGGAAGTTAACTTCTTCAAGTCGCCTGGACTTAAAGCAGATCAAAAATTTATTTAACTCCAGTGGAATTCCTCAGAGGGAGATTCTGTCATTGAACGCTTTTTAAATTAATTTTAATTTGTTACTAACTTATTTCCCTGATCTGTAAAAAATTTAAATAATGTCCCTCTTAAAGTAATTCCCAAATGACCGTAGGAGAAGTATGAAACAGTTTCGAAGCGTGCAGTTTATTTTTATAATTATCCAATACTGCTATATTTTGTGTACCTGAAGAGCTTCAGTTTTGCGCCCCTTTACCCTTTAAGTACTTTCGGAGACCTGGGTTTTTGAAGTAATTCAACGATTATACCACATAATCATAATTTTCTATAAATATGGACACTGCCGTTTTCATTCCAAAAGAGCAGTTTCAGCTATAAGTTTAACACTCGAGGAGTGTGTGATGCTTTTATATACATGGGTGTATTCTTGGTAGCCTACCTTAAAATTGATGAATAACTTGAACCCTAATGACATTTGACGTCTGGGTAGCCATCTAATTTGAAGTTTGCTTATTTTATTGTCGCAGATATTCGGTAATTGATACAAAGCGTTTAATAATTTTTTAAAATTCAAATAAGTTTAATCTTAAATTAAACGCGTAATTGTGGATCTAAAATTTCATTTACATTGTTCTGTTTTAGTATAATTTATAATTTATTTCCTTTTTAAATTTTCGTTAAATATGAATGCCAATTTTGAAAGGTACCAAAGAGGCCATAGGCAAGACTTGGAGAGCCCCTCAAATCAGCGTTTAAATGCTGGTTCAACTCGGCCTCGAAGGGAGAATGTAAGGTAGGATGGAGATTTTATAAATAGGTTTATCCACCACTGGCTACACACAAAAACAAAAAATTGCCTATTTTTTAGACAGAGTACTCTATTGGTTAACAAATTTCCTATAATTCCGCTCCTTATTGCTTGATGTGATTGGTATTATAACAAATAAGAAAAAACAATCAAACCACAAAAAAAAACTACCCACAAAAGTTATCTGCTGGTTGAGATAAATTTATCCAAATTTTATTATTAGAATTTTTTTTTACAGTTTATTATAAACTATTATTGATTTTTTTTAACACCAAAGAAAAACTCAAAGGAATTGAGAGCCTTAGAAATAGATTTATTGGACTGTCAGAAACAACATGATTTGAAATTTCAGTTTAACCACATTCACAGAACTGTTGATCCCTAATTCCAACCTGAAACTAGTCTTTCTAGCTTAGGCAATACATTCTTACTATCATTGTTATATGCCTTCTTTTCACATATTTCATTTTATAAAACCATCTTATTTTAGAAAAATCACTAGTAATTTTTGCATAGCTCTTATGGGCCAAAGAAGCCTTTTGTGATGGTTTACACTTACAATGAGAGATGGCTAACATTTATCTTATAAAAGACAGAATCCAACAAGCATCTTATTAGAAAATGTCCCACAAAAATTATGTTTAAATTAAAACAATATTTTGACAGTGTTCTATTGTTAAAAATCCCATCTTTCACTGTATTTTGTATTTACTGAATATTCAAATATCCAATTGATTTAAATTATTTTAAGGTTTGGAGTCAATAAAGGAAAACACAGCAAAAACAACCTAGTTATAGATGAGCATATCCAAGAAGCTACTCCAGAACATCTGAGAATAGAAATAGACAAAATTATTGATGGTTTTTTAGCCAATCCAGATAAGAGTGAATACATATTTCCTGCAGATTACAATAATTTGCAAAGGAAATACGTTCACTATAAGGTAAGGCTGATCATGTAATTGCCCATTTTAGAACAATAATTATCAAAGGTGAGTTTGATGTTGTAGAGTGTAGAGGTTTTTGACTCTTCCCATGGTCATAGCAGAGCAATGTTTAGTAATTTCTCAAAGCTGTCTCATGAGAAGCACTGAGATTGAAAAAAAGATAGATATATGGTATATTTATATCATATAGTATTAAATGTAAAAAAAAATAATGAATTTTAAGATTTAGAATAATTTTCTTGTCATTTTTTTTACGATTTCAATTATTGACTAAATTTAGATACATCAAATCTTTATTCTGACTGCCACTCTCAAAGTTACTGTCAATGTCTTATGGGTTATAGTAATATAACGCCAGATGACATCTTCCTAACAATTATGTTGAGGGGTAATTTTTGATAATAATTCGTAATATTATTTTCGTGACTTTTAGGCTCAAATCATGAATTTGATATCTCGATCACATGGTAAAGAACCCAACCGTCAACTCCACTTGACAAAGAAGCCAAAACTATTGTCTAGTCAGTCTTTCCAAGTGCCGGTGTGCGATGAAATTTACGCACAATTGCAGATTTTTGATAAACAATTTCGTAAGTAATTTAATCCCTGTTCAATGTTAGTTTTAACAAAGCTTTGAACAATTTTTAAGGCGGACATGCCCCGCAGCCATATCGTAATTGGTCGATTAAACGCGTCGAAACTAACTACGATCTCATACAGGAGTCAAAGCCGATAATTCCAAGGCCGCCTACTGACCGTCCCGCAATTCGGACTATCAGGGAAAACTTACCAATTTTTGAAAAAAGGCGCAATATTTTGGATTGCATAGAATCTAATAGGGTACATATATTTACAAATTTATATATTCTTGACTTAATCCATGAGAAGAGAAATATTTTGAAAATTCTCATATTTTTTCTTTAGGAAGTAATCTAATTTTCTTATGTAATATAAAAAATATATCGAATTTTATCCATAATTTGCGACGCACTAGTTATATTTTGAGGAGAGTTTCAAGAACCATATTTTTCATATTTATAATATATTTTGTCATTGTTAGCTCATATATAATGACAGAAATTTAATCTCAATAAAATTTGGGTTAGTGTCTATTACTACAGTTACAATAATTTTTTAATAATTATGTCATTTTTAGTTGAAACATGTGGTGAATGAAAAGCTTATTATTAAAGAAAATTATTGTTCCCTTACCAGGGACCATAATAAATAATTATTATTTCTGCTATGGCTGCTATGACTTTTTCAGTGGCCTATTTTGATGAAATCATTATATAACAGCGTTTTTGAACAATTGTTAAATTTGATATATCTGCTTTGACCCTGAATTTCTCACCTAACCATGGATTTATCTGTTGGACCACAAATTATTTTCGGTTATTTGGCACCTCATTAGATTCTCGTTTTAGGTGATAATCTTATCTTCGGAGACTGGTTCCGGTAAAACGACACAAGTGCCACAATACATCATGGAGGAGGCCAGCCTGCGGAAGCAGCCCTGCAAGATTATCTGCACGCAACCACGCAGAATCTCCACCGTTGCTGCTGCTGAACGTGTCTCGTACGAGAGGGACGAACTGGTAGGGGCCAGTGTTGGATACCACATTCGGCTTGAATCGAATTATAGTAAGTACAACTTTTTACTGTTTGTACAATATTTTAAATATTTTTGGGAGTAGAGCATATCGCAAAAATGTGTGCAGACTGATCAATGATTATTTGCATGCAAGTCATACACTTCTGAACCTAATGAGCATATCGCTTTAATATTTCTTGTCCATTATGCAATTTTACTAAATGTGTTACTGAAGTTGAAACGTATTTGGTATAGTTTTTAAATATACGTCTCAGGTATAGATAGTTCCTAAGTAACACAAATAATACAGGCAGCTTATATGTATAGCGTTTTTTGTCTAACATCACATTTTCAATGTAGTTAATACCGTAGATCGTATTATTGTAATGTTGTCAACATTACAATAATCATTACCTCTGTATTATAATCTTCGTAAACGTACTATAAGAATTTAATCTATAATGGTATGATGTAATTCACTTCGGACTCCTCTAATAGTTGCCTTTGGTACTAAAATAATAAGTAATAAATATTTTTTTAGCCACACTAAAATAGCAATTACACCATGTGAATATTAATGGCGTCGTGTTGAAGATGTGCATGCAAAGATATAATGATTCGATTGTATACTAATTTCTTCTTTTTATAACTTATGGTTCTTCTATCAAGAGGTTTTTAACTGGTGTTTTCAGGTTTCAACACAAATTTGCTATTTTGTACCGTGGGAATCTTTTTGCGCAATATCATGGACGGAAGCGACTGTTTGGGAAACATCACGCATGTGATCGTGGACGAAATCCACGAACGCGACAAACTCAGTGATTTCTTACTAATCTGTTTGAAGCAGAACTTGTCTCGATATCCTCATCTAAAGGTCTTTTTCCTGCATAATTCTAAAGTCAATTAGTAATTTTTCAATCATACACAGATCATTCTAATGTCTGCTACCATGGACACGACCAAATTTCAAGAGTATTTCCAGTCTAGTACAGTTCTTTCGATTCCCGGTCGCCTTTTCCCGATTGAGACATTCTTTATCGAGGAGATTTTGGGAATGACGCAGTTTGTTACTCCTCAAATGAGGGCAGCAATGAAGAAGTTAGAGGAACGGAATCCGCTACAGCCGATTGACACTGTAGTAGGCGCCGGCGTCGTCGAGCAAGTGGCGCCTTTGTCGGACATGGATCAGGCGCATTTTGACGATGTTTTGGAAACTTATATGAACTTAAGGTGAGTTTTGTGTGCAATATTTACTTTTAATTACAGCAAGTTCGAGCGTCTGCATCAGTATGCACTCATTGGGACAATATGGTCGAATTTTTCGTATAATTGTTTCGTTATGACGATTGGTGACATTTGTTTTTTATTTAAAAAATTCAATTTTGAATATTACATCACTTGTCCGCCAATGGCTTTATGGATTGTTCTGGAAAAATAACATATCTAGTCCAATATCAATGTAAACTAGAAACTGAGCGTTGGGAATATTCGTTATCAGTAGAATCAACTATGCCAAACCCATACAGTACCTCACATTAATAACTAACTAAAATTGATACAAACTGATAATCTCAAAAACGTTTGATTCATCAAAGGACGTCAAAAAATCTGAAGGCCAGGTTTAAGTTACCTAAGCTTAAACTATTATCCTACAGCTTGACTTAAAAGGTAATTTACCGAACATTAACCCTAAAAAGCATTCCATTTCAGTGACAACTATAATTATACCGAGGATTTTACTGAAGCGACAGCAGATCTCATGCACGTGTTTTTGTCCGAACATGTGTCGGTCGATCAGCAGCATTCCGGGACGGGATGGACAGCACTGGCTGTCGCCTGTCACTTGGGCGACCTTCAATTCGTCAACATTTTATGCAATTTAGGTACCCAAATAATATTTCATAATTTTTAGGGATATTATTGGTTATATTAATGTAAATTGGTTTGAAGTTAAAATTAATAGTTTAGTTTTAAAATGAAGGAAAAATAAAATGATGGTGGTTGTAGGGGCCAGTCTCGACATAGCTGACCAAATGGGTCAAACCCCGTATGATTATGCCAAGATCTCGAAGAGAAAGGAAATTTTGTTGTTCTTAGATGACGTGAAAGAACGTCGAAAGTTGGATAAAAACTCTCTGAAAAGTAACGGTGAGGAGTTTTCAATATAACACTCAATAATATGTCTATTTATTTCTACTCTTGTGATCTTAGACCCAGAATATTTGAGACAACTCTATGATATGACCACGCCCGACGAATTCATCGATTATGATCTAATTGTTGAGCTGATTAAGTACATCGATTCGCGTTCCAATGCAGGATCGATACTGATTTTTCTACCAGGCAAATTTACTCATCTCATCATTACTCGAATGTTGCAATTTTTTTGCTTGTAGGTTACGATGAAATAATGCAGTGCAACGACCACATTGTTGATTCAAACCTGAACTCTTCGAAGTATCGCGTGTTTTTCCTTCACAGCAGCATGAACATGAAGGATCAATGGGATGTGTTCAAGCCTCTGGCCAATCAGAGGAAGCTGATATTGAGTACGAATATCGCAGAGACCAGCATCACGGTCGAAGATGTTGTCTTCGTGATAGATGTCGGCAAGGCTAAAGAGAAAGTATATGATTCGGTATGTTGGATATGATTTTTAAACGAATTATTATTTTTCTCATTTTCACTGTCGGTTGAAGGTAACTCAATTTATAAAAGCGCGATTTCAGGTCATCATTAATATACAGTGTGCTATCGTTGAGTATTTTTTAGTGTCATAAATTCTTTTATTATTTACTTATATTCAAAAACTTCTTTCTGTTATTTATATCTGAATCAAGGCCTAGGTTTATGGTTCTACACCTATTGCTGATTTTTAATCGAAATTGTAAATGTTTTTATGGGCACGCTCCACAACTTAATTTAGTGAGTTAAAATCTATTCTAACACAGGAAAACCCATTTGGAACTGCCAAAATATGTGCAGCTTACCGATAGGATTCTTTGCTGATGTTGTTTCTGAGGATCCAGAATATGTTTTTTGTTCTGTTGAAATAGACCTACCATTAACTGAAAATGATTTTTAGTACAATAAGCTGTCGTCTCTGCAATCCCAATGGATATCACGGGCCTGCGCGAAGCAACGTCAAGGCAGGGCCGGGAGAGTGATGCCAGGTTTCTGTTTTCGGATGTATTCAAAACAGCGATTCACTTACATGTCGGAAGAGCGAATTCCTGAAATTTTGCGAGTCTCTTTAGAGGTGAGAATTCATTTTTTTGTCCTCTAATTTAAAACGGTTCTGGATACTTTACTGAATAGTTAGCATTTAGAGTAAAAACAGAAAAAGAGAAAAGAGAAGAAAAAATATAGGTAGAAAATGTCAACAGCTTTAATTTATTGATAACTTATAATTCATATTGTTTTCTGCGCTGTACATTTCTTTAACACATTTTAGATGATTAAAGCAATAGTCTGAAAGTTTGATATTTACCATTTTCTGAGTATCACTCAATAAGAAACTGAACCACTGCATATTTTGACTGAAGCGTATGTTTTTCTCTAGGAGTTGTGTCTTCACGCTAAAATTATTGCCCCGAATCACATGAACATCTACAATTTCTTAGCTTTGGCCCTCGATCCACCTTCAGCGAACTCCGTGGGGGTCGCTATTGAACATTTGCAAGGATTGGGAGCATTGGACAAGGAAGAAGAACTTACGAGGTTTGAAAATGCTCTTTCTGTGCTGATTTTTGTATATCAAAGGTTTCATTTTTTAAATGGTGTAGGTTAGGTGAATATTTAACGCATCTCCCCTTGGAGCCAAGATTAGGAAAAATGCTACTCTTGGGGTGTATTTTTAAGTGCCTGGAACCAATGTTAACGATATGCGCTTCCATGGCTCACAAGTAAGTACACATTAGACAAGGGCATTATCTCGCAAAAAATTTGTATCCGCAACAATTAAATTTTTGAGATGCAAGGCGTTAAATTTTTTTTTTCTTAGTAATTCAACGGTTTTTGAGATACTTAATTCAAATTTGGAATGCATGTAGACACGGAATAGCTTGGAAAATCTACAAGGTGATATTTTTCGCCCTCTCCACTATCGCAAAACTTTCAATTCAAATTTAACATTTGTGAGTTATTAAAAAAAGTTAAGATTGGTATGTAAATGGAATTATCAAACAAGAGTTTTGTGATCTGTCGCCAATGTATATGACATCCTGACTTCCACTGATCCTTACTTATACATCTAAATTTTTCTATTTAGAGATCCATTCCAGCTCCCGCCTCAAGCCAATCTGAGAACTGCCGCTGCCGCAAAAAGACGTGAGCTACTGAATGGAGTAGCCGGTGATCACGCAATTTATTTGCTGGTCTTTCAGAGGTGGCAGGTAATAAAATGACCATAATTTCGCAATTATGCAGGGTGTTTTTTGAACATACTCCAAAAGATTTCAATGCAATGTATTTGCTGTTTTTTTTTCGAAAACATCCTGTATGCTGTTCTAACTTCATTAAAAATCTTGGGAGGAGAAAGAAATCAAATATGTTTTAAATAGTGCAAAGTTTAAATAATATTTAATTATTATGGCTTTCTGGAAATTTTTAAAAAACTTAGTCTCTATTAGCTACAGTATGTAAAAAAATTTGATATAAAATCAAGTTTTGCATTAGATAAAATATTTTACAAAAATCGCTAGAAATTTTTACATTCAACTACGCTACTTTTGACATAAATCAACATAACATACAAGGCGATTAACGAATTTATTCCATAATAGAGCCGTCCACTGTATACATTATATTTGAGTGCTTTAAACTAAAGAGCATATTTGATTCTGCCAGTAACCAATACAGTAAGTGAAATTTTTGCTAATAGGATGAAATGACGAAAGGTCGATCAAGACAATTTTGCCACGAATATTTTATATCGGAGTCCGCCATGAACTCTGTATTAGACACAAGAAGGCAGCTATTATGTAAGAATCAGTTTATTTATGCTTATTTTTAATACTATTTAAATTCGCTCTTTAGCTCAACTTCGGGCGATTGGTTTCGTCAATTGTTCCCGCTCTCTCGATGATTTAAACCACAACAGCAACTCATGGGGTTTGGTGAAAGGTATTATGTGTGCCGCCTATTTCCCTAACGTTGCTTACCCGTTTCAGAGGGGCGTTGCTTTGGCTACAAGGTAAGAATATATTAAAACGCTGATATATCTCTTTGGAAAAATCACCAAATTTGTTTTAGGAACGAGAAAAAGGTAGCTATACACAACACAAGTGTCTGCTGCGCGAAGCGTTACGATCACTGGTATTTCTACGACGAAATGGTGAAGAACAGAAGTAATTTTTTGATTCGCGGTGTTACAATTTGCTCTCCATTAATGGTAATAACATCACGAAAACTAGCATTCTCTTTTAATATTAAAAAATTTTTAGGTTGCCGTTATGTGCGGAGTGAATTCGGTTTATCCTTCATCCCATTCCGTTAGTTTGGACGATTGGGTGGAGTTTTATTTTGGTGATACTTTGATTATTAAACTGAGACAGGCTTTGCATTCACTAGTCGATAGTGTCGTTCTGAATCCGAGGCATCCAATCGAGTCTAGTGGGGTAAAGTTTTTTTTTTTTAATGATTATAAACTAATTATTATTAATAACATAATTGACAGGAAATTTCTTCCACAAGGTGATTTACATACAACGTTCTTGCTTTTCTGACATCGTGTAAATTTCTTTAACGAAATTATGCAAAAATTTTAATGAAAAACGCAAAAACTTACAGAATTAAAAATTTTAAAGTGAAGGCCTGACTACAAATTTTGACAAATTTCAGCAAATGTTATGTCTACGAAATTTATGATATTTTATAAAAATGAGTTTTCCCGAAAAAGCAGGATGAACAAGCAACGCGATTTATTTGGTGTTATTTGAAGGTTATTCTCAACACTTTACGCTCGGTACTGGACAAGGAGGAGAAGAACTGTGGCTTTGTGCAGCCTCCCAACGTGGGCCAGAGGCCAAAATTCCTCTTTAGGACAGTGAACAGTGAAAGTGCGAGTGCTCCCATTACTAGAAACGGTATGAGACCTAACGCGTCAGAGAGTCAAAATCAGAATGGTATTTATATTTTTATATTGTATATATATATAAATGTATATGTATACAGTGAAATTTCTCATACGCCGATATCAGTGGTCGTCTTCCATTTGCCTCCTTATAGGAGGTATCTGCTTATTAGAAAATGGAAAAATATAGATAGGTCTTTAAAACTTATTTATTAAATAAATATTTTATTTAAATAAAAAAAATAACAATAAACTTAACTAATCAGCCATAAAAAGAAATATTTTCAAATTACAAATGAATAAATATATTTATGTACATACATACAACGTTTAGACACAAAATACTCAGTAATTAAAGTTTAACGGGTCTTTTTCTTTATAAAATCCTCTTCAAAATGTATCTTTAACATACTTAACGTTTAGAATATTTTCTAATCATTGTTCTTCAAACAAAACTCTTATAATTTATTAACACTTTTAAAAGAGTCATTGTAAGAATAGATTTTACTTTCATATTACTGTGTATCATCATATGTGGTTCACCTTCAGAGTCTATCACTTCTGTGTTTTCATTGAGAATGGAAACGTCCATTTCTTGATCCTTTAGTTGAATAGCGTTATCAACATCAATAAAGGCATCCGCAACCGTTTGTTCATGTTCAACATTTCTCATTATCTTACATATCGTCATAAGTATTGACAACGGAACTTCGTCATCTAGGTCCCAACCTTTACTTGGCATTGATTTACCTTCATTACTAAACCCAGCTTTAGCAAAACAATTCTTTATGGTCATAAAATACACCTGTTGCCAAGCTGAATTAATGAAAAATATCACCTCAAGTACATTTATAGAATAAGCTAACTCACCAACATAGTCAACATTTTCCATTTTCTTTATGTTTGTTTTAAAATGATTGAACGATTATATATCTTAAAGTTCTTTATTATTCTTTAATCCCATGGCTGACAAAAAGCTGTCGTAAGAAAATAATTTGAATGTTCTGTAGATTGAGGTTCCTTGGATGAGAAGCGGCACTGTCCGTAAATAATAAATTGTTTCGTTTTTCTCTAAGTATTCTGTCATGATATTACTGGTCATCAAAGATTTATTGTCAGGGTACCACGTGACAGGCAAAATACGCATGTCCAACTTCTTACAACAACGAGGTCTTGTCGATTTTCCAATGACTAAAAGCTTTTCCTTGTTATCTGTTATATTTACACAGGGTAAAATGCTGAGGCGTTCTTTAGTCATTTGTCACCTTTTAAAGTAACTATTTTTTCAGGTTAAGCCCGAAAGAAAAGGCCAGTCTCATCAGCATTGTAGATATTTCTTGATTCGTCATTTTTTAGTAACATCAAAATATTGTTCTTGAAAATCTCCACGTCCTCCGTATTGACACTAGCAGCGTCTCGGAAATTGAACGCTATGTAATGTTGTGTCGAATCAGAAATTTTCTAAACCATCTAGAAAAACACGGAAATCCTGGTACCGCATTTTTTCTGCAAGTTCTTTCACTTTTGATTGAATTATAGATACCGATACAGGCAAATTTTTATTTCTGGCTTTAACGAACCATTCATTAGTTAGTTTGTCGATGTAAAGTTCCTTGATTTTGAAGAATGATTTCTTCTGCTTTGAGTTAAATGATGTACAACTGTTTACTAATTGTTTTCTCTTCTTAATTAGTTCACTTGCCTGGGTTCTTCCTATATTAAATCGAACTGCCAAATTACGTGCACTAAGTTTTTCTCTATCGTAAACTTCCACTACTTGCAGCTTTTCCTTTAAAGTTAACATGTTTTTGTTGGAGCCGTTACTAACTTACAAGTATTATAAACACAAAATGAGAAATACTGCTACACAAATTAATACCTTGATGGTGATTCTATCTTTAATAATTCAAAATACCGCTCTTGTAGATTATTTATTCACTGATTATACAACATCAGAGTTGCAAATCCTTAAATATTACCATTGCACATCCTGAAACATTACTATGAGCGTTCAGAATACCTGCAGTATCAAAGAACCCCGAAAATCGCATTGATTGTGCCTTAGCAAGCAAAAATAAATAAAGTTATCACTGCACCTCCGAATATTGAATACGTAAATTGGCGACAAAGGTTACTACTGAAAACTCTTCGTAAATAAATTCTCTTTTCGAAGAGTAACAGTTGTCTGGTTATGAGCAAAGAAATGTAAAATGCGAGTTAAATTCAGTACTCGTGTCCGCTTAATAGAAAAATGTTTATTAGAATCTCTTATGAGAGAGAGTTGGTACCTAGACAACTGTCCGGTTAAAAGAAAGATTCGCTTATCTGAGGTATCCACCAAGGGAGATTTTGCTGTATATATATGTACTTTTATGCCATTATCCATTATTTATTCCGATTATTTATATGAGGGACAATGGCTACTTTTAAAGCTGGCCCTGGATTATGTATGCATTAGAATAATATTTATTTCCATTAAGGAAAAGTCTGTCGTCGGGAAGATCCGATAGAGGCCGACAAGAAGCCTAAACCCTATATTCCACCTAACAAGAGAAAAAATTTTGAAAATTCTAAAGTTTTCGAGGGGCGGCGTCCCAACACCAGCGATTTAGCGCAAAGTCTTCAGGAACTCAACGTTAACGGTTGCTATTCTTATTTTTATGTTTTAGAATGTGGAATTTCTTGTACAAGTTATCGATTTTTTAATAAGTGACATACCCCATACAAATAATACAGGAAATTTTATGCTCTAAAACAAACTTTATTTTGTTAAAATTGACAATGAAACATATTTCAGATCCGCCCAGTTCAGCCAATTCTCTTTTGAGGGGGTTAACAGTAGGTGCAGAAGGTCCAGTGCCACAGTTCAACAATTCTAACCGCTTCCACCAAACACAAAGCCAAAAAAATAAACCTCAGCAACGATTCCATGGGCATAATGCCAATTTCGGAATTGGGCAATTCAATTCAGAGTTTTCCGCACCCGGGCGGAGCGGTAGCGGTAAGTCTGGTCGTAGGAATCGGCGCGGTAAACGACATTTTTGATTGATTTCGGGGATTTTTGTCAGTGTTTAAATGCGTTTTTGAGAGATATATTATTCAACAGACAACATTAACAATATAAGGGACTGAACCAGTTTTTGAAAATGGACAGTTAAGCGCAAACTTCGTAGAACAATTATCTTGGATTTTGATACGTTAGATGAGGTGATATTGTGATGTGATAAATAAAACAATTGACGTGTGTAATGACCACTTTCTATTCCTATTTTTTCTTAGATTTTGTGTTAATTTTGCATGCAAAATGCCTACAAATGGTTTTAAAAATTTCATACATAAAGGCATTGCTTTCTTCGCCGCTGACCTCCGGATCAAATAATTTCTCTTTAAATCAATAATTCAAAGTTCAGACAACTTTACCATAGGCATGCCATCACAATTGTGACAAAACTACAGTTTATTGCTAGAATCAGTCATTTTGGTTCATATAAATAAAACTCAACTTACCAAGTTTTTTCCTTTTTTTTTTCATAGGTTGGTTTTTCTCTAATTGAAATTAAAGTCGAGATAACAAAAAACAAAGTCAGATTTTCCGTTTTGACTCGTTCCATGAGCAGGCGATTTACCATGCGTTTTTTGAAACTGAAAAACACTACCGTATTACCATGAGCCTTACAATAGAAATTAAAACAGAAAAGAATAGAATTTCATCAGCCACACCCGCTTTTTCTTACTAAATAACAGCTAATTTGGCGGCTTCCACAGGATTTCCTTAAACAAAAAGGAGTAAACAGTTTTTAGCGACATCCACTTTCTAGTACCAAATGTCAGCTACGCTAGTCACGTATTTTACAAGTCTTTAGAGTGAAAGAACACCCGATTATCTAAATTATTCGGTATTACAACGTTCGTGTGTATCACCGCCCGAATATTCGATTGAAATCACTTAAGAAATGTTGTCGCTTCCAACTATAAAAAAATTATAGCTTTTTTTGCAAGCGTACAGCTCACCGGTCGAATCACGGTAACGATGCACTGCACGAAATAATTCGCAGGATGTTTGAGGTTAAACCCGCATAACTTTAGTAGCGTATTGAATGTAGAAAAATAATGCTCATTCGCTATATAAATCAACGTCCAATAAGGCGTTCTTTAGCAGATACAAGGAAGTTCAAATTTAATTTAAAATATAGATAATATTGAATTTCTTCAAAAAGGGCTAGAGATTCTTTATCGAAATTTTGGAAACATTGAAAGGTCCAAACGACGCATATGTTTCACTGGAATAAATATTTTTTTGTTTTTCCAATAGCATCCCTACCTCTATGTTAGAGAATATTTTTTCAGAAAAAGTGGCAAGCTATTGACTTTTGAA
This sequence comes from Euwallacea fornicatus, assembly GCF_040115645.1. Classification (NCBI taxonomy): domain Eukaryota; kingdom Metazoa; phylum Arthropoda; class Insecta; order Coleoptera; family Curculionidae; genus Euwallacea; species Euwallacea fornicatus. The sequence continues at coordinate 1,564,961 of NC_089559.1, read as the reverse complement.
AATAAATATTATTCTTAAGTTCTTCGTTCAATTCTCTAGCAATAATCTCTCTTGAAATTTTTTGGTACGTCTCACCGTCTCCCAATAAAAAAATTTAAATAATTTTTACGTTTAGTTTACTTACATATTAATGTTAATTTGACATCTACACAAATTGATATATAGTTAATAATGTTTGACATAAAAATATTCAAGACTTATCGTTATTTTTACAAAAATGTGGTGGATTGTTTTCTTTCTCTTTTAAAGTTTCCAATAAAATGTTGGTACCATTACGTTTTAATTATTAATTTAGAATGTACATTAAAATTATTTTATTTTTTTTTATTTGGAGACGGTAGGTCGTACGGAAAAATCTCAAGGCAGGCTATTTCTCCATAACCGAACGAGGAAATCAAGAATAACTTTTATTTCCAAAAAAGCAAATGGCGTACTGCTTTTCTGAAAAAATATGCTCTAACATGGAGGTAGGCACGTCACTGGCAAAACCAAAAAATATTTTTTTTAGTAAAAGTCGTTTATAGCCGCCAACACCTTTGAAATTTCGTTAAAGAACCTCTATCGTTTTTCGAAGCAGTTTAATATTTTCGATTTTTTAAATTAAATTTGAATTCCCTGTATTTGCCAAAGGAGGCCTTATGGAACTTTGGATTATGTAGCAATCGGACATGATTTTTGAACATCCAATACGCTATTAAAGTTATGCTCGTTAAAACTGAAACACCCTGTGTATGTATGTAGTTGAATCGAAATATATTTACCTAATGGAGATTTGGAAAGTTAATTCGGTAAATGATAATTTCATTTCATTTGAACATGAGTGAATTTGAATTTCGTGGTTCAAATAATTTCGTAATTGCCATGTGTGATTATACAAACTTTACCCATGTCAGTGAATGAAATTAAAAATTAGGTTTTAATGCTGAGGAATGTTGCGATACATGGAACCAATGGGTACGTATGTGCAATCAGAAATTTGTATCGTTTAACTTTGGTGTGCGTATTTTGATCATAGGGGATTGCAAAACTAAGTTTTAACTTCATTTGAAGTTAGCCTCAAAATTGTGACTGAAAATATCAATGGAAACACGGTAAATATCTATCATGAGACCCGTATTACAGGTGAAGTTAAAACTTGGACTATCGGGACTAGTTGCATGTATTTGTGAGTGTTATGATTTGAGATTTTGGGTTATTTCATGAACATTTATAGATATAACGTTAGAATGAAGACTAATCTCTAACAAAAAATCTTGTACCGGTGTTGAAATATGAGATGCATGTTTTGAATGAATTCAGCTGTTGTCAGTCATCTAACTGAATACGAATGTTTTAAAATGTCGCTGAAAAACAAAGCCCTTGCCAACTGCTTATTTCTGGTATTTTCTATTACGTTCAACGAATTGAACTAAGTATACACGAATGGCACAATTAAAGGCATTTGTGTTAAGAATTTATAAGTTCCTTTTTCGGCAACAATTGACACCATATGTAGAGCGCAGAACAGTTTTTTTTAAATTCCTATTTCAGAATTTTAAGCAGACATTATTACCATCACTCATAAACTAATAAGGGTGGTTTAGTAAAAAAAGAAGTCGAAATTGGCAACGAAGTTCATATGTCCTTTCATAATCACACTGCGCTTGATATTTTCTTGCTTTATATTGTTTTGGCACCTTAACGTCCTTTTTTACCAAAACTTCGCAGCTGGAATAACTTTTATATTGAACATCCTGTAACATCTCAAGATTAGAAAAACTCGATTCCTGAGATTTGCTGCAGTTTGTTTGTTTTTGGGTCCCCGTGTGCATTCCAGAGTTGTCAGTTAAACAGTTGGCTAATTCAAGTGAATTTTAAGGAACGGTTCCTAATGTGTTCAATGAAAGACGTTTCACACCCAGATTCTTCCAATTACCAACTCCCCGGAAAATCGTAAAAGGACTGGACATGCGTTTCCAGTACAAGTCAGTGGCGCCCACGGCAACGCTAAATTCCCATTTTACTTTTTCAGGCGAGTCACCGACATTTCATTCTTTTAATGAAGGTTCACAGATTTTTTTTTTATAATTCAGATCTACCACCGCCAATCTCAGTTTTACCAGAAAAATATCCGTCGCAAATTAGTTCATATCCGCTTTCCTTGTCACCAAACGCTTTAGTCCCATCAATGGAGAAAAAGATGGAATATCCAGATGACCCAATTTTCGTGCTGATCAAAGCCCGCGAAAAAAAAAACATTGACATTGCTCAGAAGACCTATAAGTGGGTATTTTCCCCTCAGACCGAAAAGAAAGTTATTGGTTTTCAGGGTGTAAGTTTCCGAACCACTTAACACTTCCGGGAGGTAACATTGTATGGATTTATTCCAGAAGGGAAAGAAGATTTATCTGGTGTTTTTCGTCAAGGAAATCCAGATGTTTATGGGCATTGCCCAGTATAAAAGTATGAACTTCGGTAAGAAATATTTCAAGCCCACTGCGACAATTTCATGGATTTTCAACTCCACTTTGAATAAAAATAATACAAGGTGAGTTTTTTTTATTCAAATTATTCGTGTTTTATTTACGTTGATCTGGTTGAGCCGGTTCCCAAGTAAACATCGATTGTACCTCAAAATCCGAAAATCTGCTTGGTCAAAATCCGAACTTGGACTGTATCTAGACTAAATCGTGTCCCCACGTGTTTACCCTGACCTATTTTTTCTTTTTTTGTCTGACAGGCATTTACTTAATCCCTACAACTCGGGCAAACCGATCTATGAAGGTTGTGACGGGCAGATAATCAAGACAGATATCGGTGAGGAGCTTTTGCGTATTTATTCTGAATCGACCCGCGGCAAATTGTAAAATGCTTACTTTTTTTATTGTAATTTAGTTTTTTTTTTAAAGGAAGGTAATCCGTCCCAATATTAATATAAAGACTGTTTTAAAGATAGGCAATTTGACCGGTCGACACTATTTTACCTATATGTTTTTAATGATTTTTCATTGTTTTTTTTATGATACTAAAATCCTCCAAAATGATGGGGATTGATGATCGATTTAAGCATCAGTTGCAAAAAAATAGTAATATTTTTAAAAAATTATACATTCATTGTCAGCTATTTACGTTGTGACTTTACAAAGTACCCAGTTCTTAACCTGACCTAATTATTTTATTTTGTTCTTGTTCTGTTCCATGAATATATTATTATTCTGAATCCAGCATTAATAGATTATAGACAATTATATTTATGTAACCTTAATTATTCATAATCGCAATGGCCGCCACGGACTCATTTAAAAATCCAGTAACGTTGACAGTCGTCTTAAATACTGTCAACTTGAGGAACTGACATCGTATAATCACATTTGAGCGCAAATTGACGTGACGTTTTGAAGTGACAAAATGATATGTAAGTAATTATCCTCGATGTGTCATTTTCAAAGTTTGTATTGTATTTTGTGTCAGTTTTAAACTTTGCCCCAACATGCGGTTTTGCATTAAATTTTAATGGGGAAATTGTTTCAAAGTTCCAGTTTTTCTTCCCGCTTTAATTTATAAAACAGAATGTATTTTTAATTTATTATTTCCTATTTAATGTCTTGTTTAACTTATGGTTTTCCAAGTATTTTATAGGATAATCAATTATTTAGTTGTACAATTTGTGGTAGTTTTCTCTCTTCCATAGCAAAATTCGTGTCCCTGTTGGGATTCTCTTATTGTTATTTAAGCTCCCAGCATTTAATGAATTAAAGAAATTTTGTACCAAATCAATAATTCTTTCCAGCTTCCCTTCAGTGTCCAAATAGGTACTTCCTTTTTACCAGTTTTCAATTATCCTATATCTCGGGGATCCGAGTTTTGAAAAAGAGCTTAAATTAATTGATTCGGCGCGCTCTGTAAGCCTGCACAAACGAGTTGCCATATCCCTTTTTGTATATGAGATACGATGCCGGTTTTAATTACAGTATTTCAACAGTTGGAGTATATGTGTTTCGAATTTCTGATCTAATTTTACGCCTTTCAGTGATTTTCTGTTACTACGCCGATGATTTTGCTCATGTTCGGCTCTCCAATGTTTCAGTATAAAGATATGGTTATTTGTTACTTTTCGAATAAAAGATCAGGTTCGTACTGAAGAAGATTTTTAAAAGCAAGAAACTACAAATATTATTCGAAAAATATCTAATTACTGCTTTTCAACAATTTGCAAATCTTTCGAGGCCTTGCCGCGCCACTGATATGAAATTGAATTAATCCCCCAGTAACACGAAACAACAGGAAAAATACACAGTATTTAGAAAAAAGTAATTTATTTGCTTTCATCATCTAACTCTAAAAAACCTTAAAATGTTATATTGGGCTCAAAATACAGCATTTTAACGTTACCCTACAACGGTATTGAGATGTTTCCTTTTCCCTACGGTTAAAGTTTATACAAAAAAGAAGTCACCGTAGCACAGATAAATTGATCTGAAACAGAATTTATGTTGTACATCTTATAAGAGATGTAAGACAAATCGAAAAACAGTGACGATAGTTTTCGCAAATTTGGTTTATCTGCTACGTAATTGGTGAAATATGTCAAAATACCGGTTCCGCTACTGAGTTTCACATTTTGTTATTATCTATTCTGTGCCACAAAGTAAATATCCACTTATATGTACAATTATTCGTATTTCTGATCCGATTACAATAACAACTAGCCTGGAAGCAGGGAGTTTAAAAAGTCTCATTTGAAGCGATAGAAATCCTTCTAATCTCGTTCTATTATTAAATAGATACTTCCTACAATGCCACTTAAATTCGACTTTTAACATGGGAATTAATGACCTACTCCTCGAGTTATTAACTGAGCCGCTATTCAAATGACGTATGACAGTAAAAAATCCCATTACAGTCATTTTTGACAGATTGTACTGAAGACGTGAAATCTGTCAAACAGCAATTCGTTTATTAAGCAAATGTTAGAAGTCGGATTTTCTGTGACGTATAACCTATTTCGTATAATTCGGAAATATGGCCTAAAAATATTATTGTCTTTTCATGCGTATTCATTTTAAATGATTTACTAGTGCTTATTAAGCAATGTTTGACTTAAATGGTTTTTGCCAAAATGAAAAATTAATACCACCGACTGTAATGTATTAGCTTTGACGTTGTCGTCAACAGTCAATTTCAATTCGAATTTTGACAGCAGCTAGGCCATACTATTGGGAACTGAAGTTACCATCGAGGGCATGCAAAATTACTCGCTTTAAATTCTGGCCACCAGAATTCGTTCATTCAGCTCCCAATGGCCAAACGATGCATTTGAAAATGTGAGCGCATTACATAATGTTTAACTTCGGGTATAAAGCTGGTAAAATAGCTCCTTAATACACATTTAGCCCTACTTGTACCGATGTAGCCTACGAGTATAATAATAATAAACTATACTAAATTCTATATTGTCGCAATCACAAATGAGAATAACCGAGTTCAAGTGACGTGCAGGTCTCCTTTTAAAATCCTGGTAAACGTTTTCTTGAACTGCTGATTGGCCAATGCGTAACAGAACGGATTCAGCGGACTGTTCGTGTAGCACAGAAAATACGAGAACATGTAGAGATGCCGATCTATACAGGGTGGTCGCGTACAAAACCCTACGACCAGGGCGAAAATGTGGTAAGGCGTCCAGCAGATCACGAACGCGCCCAAGATGAACGAAATGGTGCGCAACGCCTTGCGCGCACGGTTCTCGCTCTTGGACTTTTGCCGTATACCAAAAGCTCCCAGAGGCACCGCTAAATTCTTCTTTTTGACCTTGAACTTCTTGCCCAAGGTCTTGACGAAAGCCTTGCGGGCAGTGGCGTCCGTGGTAGCCTCTGTATCTGCTTTGTGGAAAGACTGGTGTTTAGTCACGATGGCCGTTGCTGTCATGATGGCGGCCGCGTTACCTGTCTGCGAAATCGCCGAGATCCCCTCGCACGGGGAACTGGCGCCACTGTCTCGGAACGAGCTCTTTTGCGAGTCGCTACCGCCGGACGATTTCGTTGCCACCAGCGACGTAATGGGGCGACTAGAGCTTAACGTGACCTCAGTTTGAACTCGTACCGAGTTGGTCACCACGCGACTTTCTACCGTCTGAAAAGTGCTCTGCGCATTAGGCGGGTAGGGACTACTATTCTCGAGGCGGAAGGGATAACTCTCACTCGCAACGGACACATTACTCAAGCTGGGGATTTTCTCCAACACCGGAGAAGGTACGACTACACTACTTTCGTCCATGTAGGTCAAATCGGACATGTCCAAGCCGGTCAACAAATCGTACGTGCTGTGCACTTTCTTGCTCGAGGGTCTACTATAGGAGTCTACCAGGGGTTTTGCACCGAACTCGATGGAACTATACGAGGTGGGCAGCTTGGTGGGCCTTACCAAGTGTTGTTGGTTTGTTTTCTTGGGTTCTTGCAGTGTCCTTGGCGCATCTTCCTTTGGTTGTAGAGGCGATGGTACCAAGATGTCAAGATCTAAGTGTTTTTCCTTTTTCGTAGCGGGAATCGAGCCGTTCAGCCTCTGCGGGGAGGCTCCGAATATTTGCATGTTGCTCGTCTGAAGAACTGCAATCAAATTGTGGATTTGACGTTCATGATGATTAATATAAGTTAAAAAAAAGAGATCTCTAAAGAGTAAACTAATTGATTCTTTAAACCGATCTGGGGCAGGAGTTCGTTAATTTCTGTGGGTTTTTTTCGTTTGTTGTCTTCTTGAATGCGTACGTCAATGTATTGTTTTATTAAATGCATATCTTAATGTAGTATTGTTTTACCTATATCCACTATACTTTTTCTGTGACTTTTATATTTATCCTCCTTTTGCAACTTCCCAGTCATGCTCAGTCGTGGCTCGTTGCTTTGTATGGTACTGTCTTCGTCGCTTTCGAAAGCAGGGCTGGAACTCCTTTCGGATTTTTCTTCCTGCAAGGAACGTTGATATCTATAATCGTGTTGTTCAGCTATTATAGGAATGTGTCCATTCATTTTCAAGACTGTTGTTATGGAGGCACAAGTAGCAAAACAGTCTTTTCAAAATCGTGACTCGATGTTTTGTTAGTGTAGGATAGAATGATGGAAACGGGAAAAAAACCTTATTTGAAGAAACTTTCATGTTCTTTTCCATTGTCGCTGTTGTCGTGGTTGTAGTATTCGTCGTAGAGCTATCTTTATTAGAGCTCGTAGTCTTGTGACTCGAGTTAGAGTCTCCAGATCCACCAGCGGCATAACTCTCCCCAACTTTCAACCCATCGGCACTAGTAAGAGGCCTTTTGCCTAAAAACGGTTAATAATGATCTGTTTTTTTTTACCGGCAACACTAGAAACATACTCTCTTGTAAAAATTTATTGTCAAGTTCCTTAAACTTTTGACTATCGCCGGAGCCTTTATTTTGTACTTCCAGGGAAGCCTTGTTGCTGGGCAAACCTATTCCTGCAGCCCTACCTGCCATTCCTAAAAAAAATGGAGAGAGTTGGTCAAGTATGTAAGGCCCAGTTTACATCTTTTATAAGTTATTTATTTTGATATTAAATATTTTTGTAGAATTATAGATTTTTCTGTTTATATATTATGTTTGAACTGGAATTAACTAATAATAGGATTATTTGCAGCCATGAAATTATTGCACATTACTTTTGGAACATCCTGTAGGTCTAAAACGCTTACCCGACATCGCGCCTGCGCTCAACGCTACCATAGACTGCATCTTCCTCTGTTTAGCTTCACTCTTTTTTTGCATATCGAAGGCAGTTTTGTAGATTCCTATAATGGTTAACTCCTTAATAATAATAGAATCTATGCGAAAATCTATAAGTTCTCCCAAACTGCTATGAAAACCAAATATTTTTTCCCTGTATAAATAATGGACAGTGACAGTTGACACTGACAAATTAGTGAGGCTAAAAATCCAGTAAATGTCAAGTTTTATTAGGCATGCGCTAAGTTCGAGCTTCACTTATGTGTCACTATCCATTATTTCGATACAGGGGAACTCATCTGCTTTTCGTGGCGAGTCGAGGATCTGTGTTAGTTGCTCAAATACCTCCATATAAAATAAACAGGACTATGAGCGTCGACCAGAAATAAATGATGATCAGCGAAGTATTGAAAACTGGTTCTTTCAGGAATTGCACTGCGCATTCTCCCGGGGACAGATCGCGGTGTCCCACGAAGTGCTCCCATCCGAATATGCTGATGAAGAAGAGTAGTGCCGGTATAATCCAGGTAATGACCACCATCAGCACTACTCGTTGTTTTGTCCTCCAACTACGCAAAATAAATAATATGAGTGTTCGTTCAACAGGGAAACCTAAGATTCAGTTGAAGCATCCTAAATTCGAAAAACTTCGATTAGCTCAGATAAATAATCTGGACGGATTTGATTTAAAATCGCTCAGAACCCTGGAACTGCGTAAGTAACCTAAAGTATGTTAAGCAACATTCTTGAGATATGAACCGAATGAAAGTAACCTTGTGCAAAGTGATTTACATTTGTTTAGTAAACTGAAGTGTTCTAAGTAACCTGTATTGGTTGAAGTACCTTGATCAGAGTTGACTTAAAATTATTGTTTAGCAACTTGAAGTGTCAAGGGTAAGGTGCTGAAGTGACCAAAAAAATGCGTCTTTTCACGTTGAGTAATAAAATTATCTGACACCCTACTTACCATACGCAACGTAAGTCCAAATTTACCTACCTTCGATATTTAGTGGCTATTTTCACGGAACAAAACCGATCTATGGTTATAAGTAGAACTGTATACTGCGAGACCAAACACACTGTATAATCGACAGACAACCACAAATCGCACAGAATAGGTCCTAAGTCCCACTGTTCCTTCAGGACGTACACTGCAAAAAACGGCATCGATACTGTTCCTAAAAATAAAAAAAAATAAAAAATCGTAAAAAATCGATAATTTAAAAGCGCAAATTAAATTTTTTTCCCAGCAGTAAAAATGGCCCTTTACTGTCTAGCAGGTTAAAGCGCCATTTTATCGCTCGTTGTGTATCATGAAAATGTCTTTTTGGGCCTACCAATGAGCATATCCGTCGCCGCTAAAGAAGCGATGAAATAATTGCTGGGTTGTCGTATATTCCGGTCTACCATAAAGGCTAAAAGCACCAGAATGTTTCCGGACACAGTGAGAACGATGCATATTCCTATACTTATAGCTATCAGTATCGTTTGCCACAGCTCAAAATGTTGCGATGCCGGATTTAATGGCGACTCTGAGGCAATCGTCGTGTTCTCACTAGACCCTGAAAGAGATCAAAACAGGTACTATCTTGATAAAAAAAAAAACCATGAAACTATAATTTTTGGAGAACCTCCCTCGTGAAGCGTTATTATCCCTCGGGGATGCACAGAGAGGTCCCTTTCGCTTATCTTTGTTTCAAATTAGCTCAATTTACATGAGCTGCTTTCGTAGTAGCAACGTGAGTTACGTTTCGACGGTTAAATATTTTAAAACACGCTCCATCGTCACTTTTATTATTATTATTATTAATATTATAAGCCAAACAAGACGGGTCACATGTCTATATAGAATGTCTCAGCTCGAAGTGAAAATGTTTTCTTTTGAAATTTACAGGCGAGCAATTATTCAAAAATGACGAAAACCTAGCAAGTATGACCAAGAGTCGCAAGTTTCCAGACAAAATCAAAAATCAATAATAAATCAATAGGAAATAGCTTTTGGACAATACGGCAAAATTGGCCGTTAATAACTGTTAACTGATCTGTATACTTACCGTTCTTCATTATCCAATCCCATTCCGAACCAAAACCATCGAAGGATTCATTGTTTAGTGATGTAATATTAAAAATTTCAGTGCACCTAGTCACGGATAATACGCCTTCGTAAATGGTTCTGCAGATTTTTTCTTTTTGCTTCTGATGTTTCCTGAAAGGAACGAAAAGTGCTAGGAAAGGTCTCGAAAGAAAAAACTCAAATTAGTATAAATTTGCTTTGGCAATACCCGGTTTCATCACGCCACTGACTACCATCGAGTCGAAGCACAAGAGTTTTTAATTTAAAACCTCCCCAGAGCTATTATTTTATAAAGACAGTGGCGTAACTCACTTGAGCGCTTATACAGTTCTTGCAAGCAATAACGTGTCCCCTTGCTATGTTACGCTACCGACCTGGGAAAATATAACTGCTTGCTGAAAATATAAAATTTCAATTCGAGCCGTAATTTAGCAGAGATTTTATTGCAAAAACACAGTGGCGTACATTCTAGGTTTCAGCTAGGTCTATTTTTTTTGGACTAATTTGGAATTATTGTTTTTGGATTAATTGCTGGTCGATTCCTTCCCCTTATCGCGCCTCTGGCTGTATTGAATTGAAATTTGGGATATCTAATTTTACTTTAAAAATTCAGTGGCGTAAGTAAATGTTAATTGAAATCGAAATTACTATTAGTCTGTTCTTGAGCTACTGCTTATTCGCTCTCTATGTCATGCCGCTAAATTGCACCTCATATCTTCGTCTTTAAAATTCTTTAAATGTCAGGTTTTGGTCATTTTAAACTTTCGATGGATTTATCAGCCCTAGCCCCTTCTAAGCGCGGTAGCACGGATGCTTTAGACTACTAGCAAAGCCTAATTCTGGACACACCGGACACTGATGTTAGTCATACCAAAATGCGAGGATAAGCCCAGAAGTACCCAAGGTGATATGTAGATGGCGATTTTTTTGTTTAATATTTGTCAATATTACAGAGACATAACCTTAAAAAGCTCATGTCTAAGGTTGGAGGTTGTTACGTTGGTTTCTGTTCCTTTCGGAGCTATTTTCAGTGGGCGTTTGTAGAAATTTTGTGAACATGGAAGAAATTGACCATCAATATGTGATTCAGAACTTTCATTTCTAAGTTTTAGTCCACCCAACATCAAAGCGGAATCCACTCTGGTGGAATCTGGTTTTTCGTTAACAAATTTAAGTTATTGGGTGGCAGAGTTTAAACGCGATCGTACGACATGCGAAGATTATTTCTGCAGTGGTTGACCCCATGACACTCCAGATCTGACCACTCTAGATGTTGTGGTGAAAACATACAAAACTGTAAAGAGTACTTTTCAAAAATTACTGTATATCGCATTTTAACCGAACAATTAGATATGAGAAAGTTGTGCGCAAGATGGATGCCGCGATTACTCACAGATGAACAAAAACAGTGCCGTGGGAATATTTCAAGTGCGCGTTTGGCGAAGTTTCGCAACAAGAAAGTCGAGTTTTTACATCGATTCATAATCATGGATGAAACATGGGTTCATCGTTTCACACCTGAGACGAAAGGACAGTCAAAATAATGAATTCAAAGGGGGAAATCGGCTCCAAAGGAGGCGAACAGCCGTTTCATCTGCAGAAAAGGTGATGGCGCCAATTTTTTGGGATGCACGTGGAGAGGACGCAAAGGAGAAACAATAAACAGAGAATATTATGCAAATTCATTGCAGTGTTTGAGCGAAGAAATCAGGAAAAGGCGACCGCATTTAACAAAAAAGAAAGTAATGTTACATCAAGACAACGCAGCGGTCCACACCTCCGTCATCGCGATGGCCAAAATCAATCAATTTGGTTTCGAACTTTTTACTCACCTACTTTATTCGCCTGGTTTAGCCCCCTCAGATTATTTTCTATTTCCAAACTTGAAGCGATGGCTCGGTGAAAAGAGATTTGCCAATAATGAAGGGGTGAAGTTCGAGATTGATGCTTTGAAATATTCTTACCATAAACAGGAGTATAGAGGCCGTAGAGTATCGCTGGGAAAAGTGTGTCAATCTCAAAGAAGACTATGTTGAGACACAACGTAGCATTTTCTAAATTATTTTTGTCCTTAAATGTTACGTCGGGTACTTCTGGGACTGCCCTCGTACGCGAAGGAATAAAACATTAAGCTTCGGTACGCCTCTGGCGCCCTATACAAGATATCTCTAAACATTTACCTGTGCAAATCGTGTCGTTGCGTGTACCTTATCGCTGATATTGCAGAGCCCTTGGAAAAGCAAGGGAAGAAGGGGGATGATTAAGGCCTTATTAAATTTCTAAGTTTGCGCATACATCAATGTGCCCGTAGATTCCGGATAAACCACCTGGTCGAGGGTTGAAAAAGATTACCGAACCCTCTTAATTGAAGACGAATTATGCTATTTTGGGGCACATTGTTTTAAAAACTTTTAAAAGTATCATGTGAAGAAAAGTCAATATCCAGATAAGTTTCCTAAGTGAATTTTTACAGAAGTAAAGTGTACAGAACTTGGATCTATTAATTCTAAATACGTTGTTTTAATATCGAGAGTTGTTCAAATAAAGTTTTCCCTATAAAGGGGAGAAGTTTCCTTAATGAGAACTGGAAAGCACGCAATGTTTCATCCAGATGTAGCAACCTGCCATTTTGGTGCTGGTTAATTGTTCCTGAAAAAATCTTGACTCTTAACGCATCGGAGATCCCATTTAGTGAGGGGCACTCGGGAAAAATTCGAGGTTAACCTTTGACTGTGTCCAGACACTGGAAATGACAAATGTTATGTATATAGTTGTTTCGTGTTTTTTATTACGAGGTGAGGGGGATAGGATTTAATTTCCGTTGAAAGTCATGAGATGGTAAGAAAATTAAATTATGACTTTCCAGTCATCAATACCATCAATAGGTTTGAACCGCCATAAAGGGTTTCCCACGGCAGTAAATAAAATGTGACTTCATGCCATCATTTCGAGGGAATGAAAGAAATCGTTCATCAGAGAGATCAAGCGAAACTAAAAACGCAAATTGCGCCACTGACTTTTATAAAATCATAAATGCAACGTTGTCTTGAATTGCAGAATTTCTAATGAAAATCCAGGGACGTAGACGACGAGAGAGACCTAAGATAGAACCGAAAGACTAATTAGCTTTATCTAGTGAATTTCGTCGTACGGGTAATTGAAATGCGTGAAAAAGATCGCCAAATCTTCATGGCCGATAAACGGGGCTTTTGGAACGATTTTGTTTTTGACTTTAAAAAAATGCATCTAAAGCTTTTGATGTTATATTCTTTAAAATGAAAGAACTCAAAACCGACGAGATACATTTAAGTTGCCGCCGTCCCTGTTCTCGAGCTAAGCATACAGCGTCTTTTAAATCCTCCTCTTCAGTGAAGAGAAATTTGAATTTTAAAAGCTCATTAAATGCAAATGGGGCTCCGCTACATTATTAGAGTTATTATACGTGTCTAGTGATTCCTAAAATAATGAACCGAGAATTTCAACCAGTCTCGCTTCGCGTTAAAAAGAATTATTAATGGCTGATAGATTTTATCTTTCTGTCTTTAGTATTAAACGCCGAAATGGCGTTTAATAATGCAGTTATTTGTGTATTTTGGTCTCTTTGAATATTAATAACTCTCATCGTGGCCCAGGAGGAAAGAAGGAGAAACAAAACGCAGGAATTTTCCCTAAATTTATCTAATTTTCCACGAACTGTATCAATTAACAATAACAACTGTAATACACAACTGTAACAATTTATTTTCGGTTAGTGGCACGCCGCTGGATTCTATGGAGCAAATCGAAATGCATCCGACTATCAAACCGTAGATTATTGGAAAATTCAGGGCGCGAAGTTTTCTTGAATTATAGAAAAATGCGGGTAATTTCTATTGAAGATTCAGGGGCGTAGCACGGGCTAATTGAAAAACATAATAAAAGGAAGCTGAAAGCGTATCCTTTCGAATATTCATGCGTGAGTAAAAGTACCGCTTTTCTTCGCTGTCGTCCAAATAATTATTGGAATGGAAGCTACGCCACTGATTATTGAACGATCAAGCAAGTTTTCTTCAAAAATGGAAACATCCACAGAGTTCAGGGAAAAATACAGGGCCGTGCCAGTCACACTCCCAATTTCAAGACTTCCAACTTTACGAATGGAGGTCGTCGGAGGCTTCAAATGTCCGAAATTGCATTGGCAAATTAAAGAAATGAGGACAATAATATCTAACCTCCCTCGTTCTCTATATCGAACGAGACATTTTAATAACAATCGGACAAGAGGCAATTTTTGAAATGTCATTTCCTATATCAGTTATGTAATAAATTAATAAATGTCCATTATATCGTTCAACGGTGATGAATACGAACACCGAGAAATGCTCCAAAACGAGCCGGAGCTATTGTGGATAGGGAACGTTACTTTGCGGGATAATAGAGACATATTGAATAGAGCTTATTATCTATCTATGGGTTATTTTTAGCCGGAGGTTTTATTGTTTCGCGTTTCACGCAAATTTAAAGGCCGATTGGAAAAATGTCAGTGCAACAATGTGGTTTAGACTGGGGGATAGTACCTCCCACTCAAGCAAAAGCACGTGCATAGTCTAATTGGTTGATATTGTTGGTTCGTAAATGCCCGACAAGTTATGACCAACTTTGCGACCACCAACTTTGAAATTTCTCCTTTATTTGCCTCAAAGTTTCGACCTCAGTTGCGAATGAATTTCTGCTAATTAAATTACATGGTGAGCCCAATGCAATAATAACAATTATTCGAGAATGAGATGTGATGTGTACCTGGATGTTATTAATTAGTAAAATTAAATCAGCTTTGAGGAGAGGGGCGGAACGATCCACCTTCAACTTTTAAATTTACTGTTGAGTTCGGTAAAGTTTTTTTTACACTGTAATCGGATCAGAAATTTTTAGGCGCATTTGTTGTAGAATAAAGAAAAAAAAATCCGCGGTGAATGGAAACTCCATCAATTAATCCCTGTCGAGGCAGGATAAATTGCCGCTTATCGAGCCCTCTTTATTATTCTTGTTGCTCTCGATCATCTTTTCTCTCAGTTGTCGCTTGTTGAGCCTTGTTTATTTTCTAGCTTTATTCAGAAATATTTCTCGACTCACTGCTTGACAAATTCTACTTATTTACCATCTCTATCCCGTGGTTAAAACTTCTTGATTAGACGCTTGCCAACCCCATTCTTTTCTTGTTGACTCTTGTAATCTCAAATCCTTTCTCTGAATCGGTGCTCGTTAATCCCTGGTTAATATTTGACTTTCTCCGGGAATAGTTTTTGAGTCGTCTTTTGACGAGCCCTATTTATTTTCTAGCTCTATCCAGAGACTTGAAAATTCTTTTAGTTCGGCGCTTGTCGAACGCCCTCTCACCTATTGTTAGTTCCCGCACTCTCTATTTCTTTCTCTGAATTGGTGCTTGCGAACCGCTGTTCCCAATCTACCCTTTTCTAGAAACAGTTCTTGACCCGGCATTTGACGAGAGATTCCTGTTTTCTAACTCTATCCAGAGACTCAATAATTCTTGTTTCGGCCCTTGTTGAACCACTTTCTCTTCTTGTTAGCTCCGGCAATCTTCACTTAGATGGCGGAGCCGGCGTTGTAAATCCCCTTTACTTTACAGCGTTCTCTGAGGGCTTTTAATACTAGATGAATCAGCGCTTGTCCAGCTCGTTTATCTTGTCGGCATCCCCGACAATCTTAACTTGTTCTTAACCTGGCGCTAGTCGAGCCCTTTCTCGTTTTTGTTTTCTTCATTTCTTTCCCTTTAATTATTCTCGACTCGGCGCTTGTCGAGCTAAGACAATTTCAAAATTGGCAATTCATGATAATGCGAGCACACGAGGGCAGTCTCAGAAGTACTCGACATGACGAAGAAAAAAAAATTTGAAAACATTTCGTTCTTTCTCAACATGGTGTCCTTTGAGATTGACACGCTTTTCCCAACGATGATCTACAGGGTGGCCCATTTAACACAGTTCACCGGAAATATCTCGAATGGATTTTTTTTTCTTCAGAAATCGTCGAGGTGCGTAAATTTAACTTTTAAGGGAGACATTTTCAAATCATAAACTCGTAGGTGTAGAGTAATTCCCCTAAACGGGGTGGCAACCCCTTCGAGAATCTCAAATGGCACGGGAGGTCAAGTGGCAATCAAACGAAAGGTATTTCAATTCTCTTTACGAGAGTGCTGAAATTTGTTTTGCTCCGCCTCAATTATTGCAAAAAAACCATTTTAAAACATCGATGAAAAAACCGAAAAAATTACTTTTTAAATAATGTTTTATTTAATTAAGAGTTTAAATTGCCACCAATTTACTTCCATGCGATAATAAAGCCTTTGTTCAACCTCTTCCCGAACATTCTGTAGCATTTCAGAATTTATTTCACCACGCGCTATTACTATTCGATGGTTAAGACATTCTAAACAAACAGATTTCGCTTTGAAAAACAACAGTTTTTAAATGACCCCATGCGAAAAAGTCCAGTGGCGTTAAATCAGGCGATCGTGGGGACCATTTAATGAAACTCCTTCTACCAATTCGGTGTTCGGGAAAACGTCGATCCGAAAAGTTACGACCAGGAACTGCGTGATAGTGTGACAGCGCGACGTTCTGTTGAAAAAATACATCATTCTATAGGATCTGATTCTCGTCGTCAAAGGTATCCACTATGATGAGGTTAGATGAAGTCTCGAATCAGAATGACGCGAGATTCACCCCTCAGATTATCAGGTAGAGGAAAAACTCTCACAGTACGATTTCCCAAAAGGCCAGCCCATTCATTAAATTTTTCTGAGTACTGTGAATGCCGTATCTCATAATTCGAGGATTCACATCACTTCAGTACCTCCTTTAAAAAACTGAGATTGATCAAACCGCTTTCGCTCATCATTTCACAAAATTACATACGGCGATCCGGATCATCTTGATTGAGCTCATGAATGAGGTGCACTTTATAGGGATGGAAGTTGTGCTTTTTCAAGATACTCTGAATACCCCTACGTGGAATATTTGATGTTGCTGCTAATTCTCGGGTGGCTCAAATAAAGTTTTGTCGTTTTCAACGTTGTGTCGCCTTTCACAATTTTTGTTAGCAACGGATCCAGTCTCCATGAATTTGGACATTCAATTCGTCACGTAGAGATGGCTAAGATTCTTCCCGCGATCCTTTCCATTAAAAATTCTCGCAGTTTCTCGGGCTATTTCATTGTTTTTGAAATGGATGGCGACAATTTCAAACCTCTCTGTGGTGGGGCAAACCATGATGCTTTGAATCGTTGGATGAATCGACAAATTTCGTGATACAATTCTGATTGGTGGAAAATCAGACTAAAACTCATCATCTTATCTTAAGAATTCAATGATACATATTATTTTTTGTAGCATTCATGAGTTTATTATTATTAAGCTTAGCGCAATTTTTTATTTGTTTCACCGATGTTTTGAAACGAGTTTTTTACGATATTTAAAGGCGGAGGAAAAAAATTTCAGCATCGCTGTAAAGAGAATTGAAATACCTTTGATTTGATGTGCCACTTGACCCCCGTGCCATTTAAGATTCTTGAAGGGGTTGCCACCACGTTTACGGGGATGACTTTGCACTTACGAATTTATGGTCTAAAAATGTCCCCCTTAAAGGCATAATTGACGTGTCTCGGGGTTTTCCGAAGAAAAAAATCAATTTAAGATATTTTAAATGGGCCACCCTGTATATCTGTGTATATCCTGTTAATAGTAAGAAAGTTCGAATGTTTCAAAATAGACATCAACCGCGGACTCTACCTCCTCATTATTGGCAAATTTCTTTTCAAGTTTTGAAATAGAAAATAATCTGAGGGGGCCAAATCTGGCGAGTAGGGTGGGTGAGGAGAAAGTTCAGGTTGATTGATTTTAGCCTTCGCAATGACGGAAGCGTGGAGTGATGCTTTGCCTCGATAAAACGTAACTCTCTTTTTCGCCAAATACGGTCACTTTTTCCTAATTCCTTTCGCTCAAATGCTGCAGTGAATTTGTATATTCTCCGTTTATTCTTGTAGAGAGAGTCAATAAAAATTATTCCACGTGCATACCGGAAACCTGACGCTATCACCTCTCCTGCAGATTGAACGGTTTTCTCCCTCTTTGGAGCCGATTCTCCCCTTTGAGTCCATTGTTTTGACTGCACATTCGTCTCAGGTGTGAAATGATGGACCCACATTTCATCCATGGTCATGAATCGATACAAAAACTCGGCTTTATTGTTGCGAAACCCTTGAAATACCCTCACGGCGCTGTTTTTGCTCATCTGTGAGTAATCGCGACACCCACCTTGTGCATAGCTTTCTCCTATCTAATTGTTCGGTCAAAATGCGATATATAGGGTGTTCAGTTTTTGACATTTTTACAGGTTATCTTTGCTATTATTGCAGTTCGAGGGTTGGGGGTTTTCGCAGGCGTTCCTCACTTTTTTGTAAACCAAAATATTTTCGCAAACAGATTCATCATGGTCCCCTTCGTTTTTGAAATACAGGGCGAAACTGAAAATTGTGCATTTTCAGGCACTTCTGGTAATTCAGTTATTTAATGAGTTATCGACTAGGTAAAAACGGAATATTACACATATTTTTATGTAGAATCCAGTGACGTGCTCAGTTTTTACCCAGGTGGCCCCATTTTTGAGAAAATCACCAAGCTGGGAGTTCTCAAATGGGATTCCCTGTGTGTTAATTGGTGGTTACATTCTATTTACCAAGAGCTTTCCAGAAATGTGCAATAGTCGACACTTTGTTCCAAATTGAAGGCTAGAATTTGCGTTTTTTTAAACATGCTGTAGATTGCCACCAAGAGGTGATATTACTTATTAAAAGTTCATTATTATCGAAATAATATCTCCTTAACATGCCTGGTCGTTTGATTCCAAATTTCTTCAGCTGTTTAAAATGTAAATAGTGAGAGGTTATTTATTCTTATTGCAACATCTATTATTTAAATAATTAAAAACTTGCGTATCTAAGAAATAGACATATATTTTTTAGGTGGTTGACCAGGGCTTCTGTGAAGCTGAAAAACAAAAATTTCATTTTGTTGTTCATCTCCGGTCAGAATCGTTTTAAAATAATATTATTGGAAAGCTGACGTTAATCGTTTTTTAACCCATTTGAACCATGACCCAAAAGCATGGCAGTTACGAAAAATATGACCTCATGGCCTGTTTCATACAGAGCAATGAGAATCCTCAAAGAGGTGCCGATTTATATTTCAGTAGGCACTTTTCTATTTTTTATCTAAAATATTTAAAGTTCTGCGAGATGCTTTTAAGTAGCATCTTAGATATGTATGAACAATAATAAAGTGGTTCCTCATTATCTCGTAGCCATCCCGAAAGAAGTCAGCCATTTCCCGATAGATTTTCCATACTAAAAAAAAATCTAACAGAACGCGGACCCTTTACGGAGCCTCGACCCAAATGAGACAACAAAGAATATAAAAAAGTAGATGAGATGAACGTTTCGACGCGGTCAGAAACCACTCCTTCAACTTCTTGCAGAATGATAGAGAAACAAATGAGTATAAGCAAAAATCGTACTCAAAAAATTTTAAGGGAACACAAATACCATCCTTATAAATTTAAAATCGTGAAAGGGCTGCCCCCTGGGAATGAAGATCGACGATTAACCCTTTGTCGTTGGTATACAGGACATATGCGAGCCAATGCCAATTTTGGAAGATTGGTAATCTGGTCCGGCGAGAGCCATTTGTCAAATGCTGATATTTTTAACCAACATAATGCGGGACAGTGGTGTGCAGAAAATCAGCACATTATTTTCGAAGGGCAGCAGCAAGGGCGCTTTAGATTTGGTGTGTTCTGCTTCGTGTTAGACGCCCTAATAGGGTACCCGATTTTTGAGGGAAGTCTTGTAGCAAACAGATATCTGGAAGTCATGGAAGATGTTATAACAGGGTTGTTTGAAAATGGGCCTGCGGCCCATCTAAATAGTATATAATTTCAGCACGATGGTGAATCCCGTCATAATGCTCATGTGATAAGGTGTTTTCTAGGAAATAATTTTCCCCAAGGATCAATGGCCGCAAATGGAGTTGTAGAGGGCCACCGCGATCGCCTGACCTATCGATGTTCGCCTTCTATCGGCTTCTAATATGAGTTGAATAGAGGCAAATCTATTTGGCCTCTAATCTCTAAGCCTGTTTAAAAAAATACGAATTCTAGCCTTCGATTCAAAACAAAGGGTTGATTTTTACATATTTCAGGAAAACTCTTAATGAGTAGAATACAACTACCAATTAATATACAGGGCGGCCCATTTAAGGAATCTCAACTTCGGCAATTTTCTTAAAGCTGGGGAAACCTGGGAAAAAACTGAGTACATCACCAGATTCTACATGAATGTGTAAGATTCCGTTTTTACCTAGTCGATAATTTATAAGATAACTCAATTACCAAAGTTGTCTGAAAATGCGCAACTTTCAATTTCGCCCTGTATTTCAAAAACGAAGAGGACCATGATAAATGTGTTTGCGACATCGCTTGGTTTGCAAAAAAGTGATAAACGTTTGCGAAAACCCAAACCTTTGAATTGCAATAATAATAGAGATGGCCTCTAATAGTGTCGAAAACTGGACATCCTGTACAGTACTTTTTGAAAAGTACACTCTACAGTTTTGCGGGTTTTCGCCACAAATTCTGGAGTGGTCAGATCTGCAGCGTCATCGGGTTGAACACTTCGGGGTTCGCTTTGGCAGCTGGTACGGCCGCATTTAAACTCTGCCACCGAAATTTTCTACAATTGTTAACGAAGAACGAGATTCCTCCAAAGCAGAATCTAACTCTGCTTTGATGTTGGATGAACTGAAACTTTCAAATGAAAGTTCTGAATCACATATCGATGATCAATTTCCTCCATGTTCACGACATTTCTAAAAACGGTCACTGAAAGTAGCTCCGAAAGGAACAGAAACCAACGCAGCACCCTCAAACCTCAGACATAAGCTTTTTAAGGTTATGACTTTGTAATATACGCAAATTTTTAACAGAAAAATCGCCATCTACGTGTCATCTCGAATACTTCTCGGACTGTGCTGGTATTTTGTGGTGGTACTGCTACAGGGGCCGCCTTAATGAGGGAATTGTCTCTGTTTTGAAAAGGTGATACCTTCGTACGGAGTGGAGGACACTAGATACATAAGAAAGTCAGAGCAATAAGAACGGATTGGAAAGCTATTATCGGTCGTCCCCCTTCACGAAGTTCGCACAATATTGGCCGCGTTAAGTACTAGATTTTTCCAAGGCAAACTCGTTTGATTTCCTTGAAAGGGACTCCATTTCCTCGACGACGTTTTGATGAAATCGAACGACAAAAACTGGGCTTTACGTCCTCCACTGATTCAGAAACGTGGTGCATCCTTAAGGAGTCAAAACGTTCTAGAGGGAAACAGGATTAATGGTTTAATACACGCCCTCATACCGGATTACAATCACTCTCAGTGTAATATCATGGCTGTCAAGGCATTTGAGGGACAACAACATATTCTCCATTATGTAACTCTCCCTGACTGATGCCGGAAACCGGAACATAATCTCATTTCCCAGTTGCTAATATATATTCTATCGACAATGTATGTAGTGACTGAATCTCGGATAAAAAATGCATGCGATCTAAGGGTAGTGAATTCGAAGTTGAGTGGCCCAATGTGGCCCTGTGGAGTTCCCTTTTAGGGAGAGTGTTTGAAATTGTTTTCGCCCGCAAAATGTCAATTCTCAAGTCAATCAGACTACTCGCAATCGAAAAATCCTGTCTGCCATAACGGGAATCAATTCGTGTTCTTAAAACTGCAGGAGCTGTAAGTGATCTATCCTTGCAATCCCGGTTTCAGTGCATTTCATCCAGAATCAGACCAACAGGAGTTATTCCTCTGGAAGAGTGCGCAATAATCATTCAAACTTTGACGTCAATCGCGGGCCGCTACAAGAAATAGTTATTAGCTTAACAAGGGAGGAAAGTGCTACTTTTACTCCCGCATATATTTTCAGTCTCGAAGCGAAACGGAGAGCGTCAGCATTCGGGAGAGTGAAGGACGCTTTCCTCCAGGGTGCGCGTCCCATTCTTTCCCCGACCAATGTTCTGTTTTCATAAAAATGAAGAAACTGTTTCCCTCCATGAGAAAATAACAACATATTGTATATCTAGGATTTGTTCGACGGAAAATACTTTTCATCCCTAGGGAGGAAAGTATTCTTGTCCATAAGAAGTTGGAAAATATTGTGTATTCAGGATCTGTAAAGAGACAAATACTTTTGCTCCCTTGAGAGGACGTAGAGGATAGGTGTTATCCTCCCTGGGGAGCAGAAGTTAGCTGTTTTCTTCTCGCGTGTGAGGAAGAAAATTTCTGTTTTCAATGAAGGTGGTAGAGGAAAGTATTTCTCGTTCTGGAAACAATCTGAATAATTAAAATGTCACAGATAGGGTATATAACTTTACCTGCTGAATATTTATACAGGGCGATTCATAGGGAATGAGACAAGGCAAAATCCGAGAAAGTACGAACGTTTCGTGGTACGACATGAATTAATTTATGGATGAAAATGTCCTCGGCGGACAGAGAATCGAGATTTAGCGAGAATACTTTGTTTGTGTAAAAATAGATGCTCTTTTATTACATCGAATAGAATTTGACCTTAGTTACACTCATAAAAAAAATTGACCAAATATACCGCAACGGTGGGCTGTAATTAGCGCCCTCTAGGAACCATGTAAGAATTCGATCAAAATCCTGACTTGGCATCTTACGAAACCTAAATATACCAATTGTGGTGTTCATGCTACCAGAAAACACAAAAAGTTACTAAGGAATTAAAAAAATAAAATTTCAACCTTCGACAGGCTGTAAATCTAAAGCAGCATTGGTATAAGGTATGCTGGACCCAATTGTCACATACTGAGGGCCCCTATCTCGGACTCTGCCATGTCCCATTCCCAACGAACTATCCCGCATAATTTCGCACACTTCTAAGGCTCGGTTTTTAAACTCGCGATAGCTTTTTCGGCAAGATGGTTTCCATGGAAATGGCAATATCGAACGATGCTCCTCTCTGAGCTCGTCGTTTCAATGAGAATTATCTCGCTGACAGTCTTACCGGACGTTTAAAAAACCGAACCTAAAGCAAATCAATTACCTCCAACACAAACAGGTACGTATTTATAAAAAGGAGGAATTGGTAAGCAAAACTGCCAATACTTTCTTGGAAGTTAATTACCCTTATAGAACGTTAGATCTCCACCCTCCTCTCTCTCATCTCTCTGCCCTCCCCCCTCTCTCTTCCATATCTCTGCACCACCCGCCCCCTCCCCCTCCCCCTCCCGCACCCCCTCAGCCCTCGATGGTTCAATCCAGTTTTAAGACTATTCACGACGGGGCTTTAATTACCCATATCTTTCATGGCGACCCCGAAAGATATGTAGACGATTACGTGAATCTTCAGTTTCACCTGCACATTTTTGAAAGTCCTCCTCCGCTTCGATTTCGATAACGATGGCTCCGTCTTCACGCTAGAGTAAATGTTAAATGAATCGAACACGAACGATCGTGTTATGTGAAAATTGGAGGGATGCGGATTAACCTTTAAGCAACCAATAGACAGATTAAGCCCGTATCCATTATAGGTCGGTATTGTTAAAACAGACACGTGCATGAAGGTTTTAATAGCCAGTACGAGCAGGTGAAAGAATAAGCCACTCTCAGAAAAAGTCGATTTCGACCAGTGTCTGTTCTTGAATTTAGTAAACGATAATTTCCTATTTTCCGTTAATTGGAATATTAAGCACACAGAAGCGTACAAAGGGAGAAAAAGAGATTGAATCAGCAAAAAAAACTGCCTGTCCCAGTTTTAATGCGGTCCCAAGAACCGCGGGGAGCAATGCACGCCAATGACTTAAATCTAGCTATGAAATCAGTTCGCTCTGGAATTTCTAATTTTGAGGGTTGTTTTTGAGTAATAAGTACACCCTAATAAGCATTAATATTTACTAATTACGCCACTGAGGCTATTAGACAGATCCTTAAGGGTATTAGATAGTTCCACATTTCCTCTGCGATATCTTACATTTTAACAAATCGCACTTTAATCACATTGGCGTATCTGATGGAAGTAAATCTAAAGAGTTGAAATTCGTAATTAATCTGATGCGAGGAGTGTTGAAAATTAAGCTTTTCCTCGTCAATGCTTCTCCAGCTCTTTTAGAATTCAATTACAAATTGGATAGTTAAGACGCAAATAAAAACTATACATATACAGGGTGTTTCCTAACTACGTGTAAAAAATTTAAAGGCGCAATCCTCGACTGATTTTGAGTAAAAAATGTCTAATAAACATTTGTCCGCAAATGCCTTGTTTCCAAGATACAGGGTGTTGACTGAAAGATGCAATAAAATTGCATTAAATGCAACTTTTCCAAATAAATGGATAGGCAAAGGTGTCCCAGAGCCTAATCAGTCGTGGCCAGCAAGGTCCCCGGATTGTAGTCCTCTGGACTTCTACTTTTGGGGTGATCTGAAGAGACTTGTCTATGCTGTCCCAATAAACACTCTGGATCAACTTCAGGAACGTATAATTACCGGATGTGAAACGATACGCAACACACCAGGAGTTTTCGAGAGAGTGAGACAATCATTAACAAGAAGGATGGAAGCGTGCATCATGAGTGATGATGGTCATTTTCAGCAATTCTTATGATTAATCATTAAAGCATTCCCCCAAAAAATTGTCTTTTCCAAAATTCAAGCACCCAAATTGAGTCATTTTGGAAATAAAATCTCTTTTTCTTGTCACATTTCAACACCCTGTATCTTGGAAACAAGGCATTTGCGGATATATGTTTATTAGACATTTCTGACTCAAAATCAGTCGAGGATTACGCCTTTAAATTTTTTACGCGTAGTTAGGACACACCCTGTATATCAGCGGGCAGGACGACGGGCTACGTCACTGAAAACTGTATTCGGTAAGCAGAACACTTATCTGTTTTCTCATGTTTAATGAGCCACATGGCAAATTGACTTCAACAGTTTTCTGTTATAAAATACAAAATATACAGGGTTCTTCACCCAACCCATTCGTTAAAAGTTTACCGGAATCTGAAAGTGATACGAATTTTAAAATTTGAAATTACGTTAACGACTATTTTTTTTTTTTTTGAATATTTACAGCTTCCTGCCACTACCGGTTTAACCGGAAATAGCTGTCAACTTCTTTATTTTGAACAGAATCCTAGTGAATTATTTTAGTTTTAAATTTTGCCTAATATTCCAGACACATTTTCTATATAATCTCCTATGCCTCCTTTACCATTTTCGAGATTTTACCCTCGAATTAAAAACATGCCCCAATAACGACCAATTTTAAAATTACACATTTCTGCAATTAAAGACACAATCTTCCGATTTTTTGCGGAATGTCAGAGTCTTTTACCCTTTTTTAGTCAGTTTACCCTTTTGCTATTTATACGACTTAGTATTGCACAGGGTGTCCAAATTCCAGCCCCTAACATTCGCATTTGCGAAGGCGCTGAAGTCTACCTTTTCGAGTGGGGCACCCAATCGCTTTAACCAGTATCAGGTAGAGAATATAATCCTCTAGCGAACTGTATCAGGGCTACCCACATTTAATCCAAACCATTCTCGAAGTTATTAAATTTTATGTGAAACTGGCAGTACATATTGATTTTGGCAAGTTTTCACTTCTCACGTGGTTAAGCACGGAAAACTAAATAATGCGTTGTTCCATCATAGATGAAAGTTATCAAAAAAGTGAAAAAGTTATTAAAATATTTACCAAAATGAGCACATTAGTTTCAGATAAAAAATAAAATTATTTCGAAAATGGTTTGGAATAGGTGTGGGTAACCCCGGTACAGTTTCATAGAGAATTACGTTCTCTACTTGATACTGCTTAAACTTATACAGGGTTATTCAGATTCGACGCTCCCCACAACCTAAAGGGGGTAAGGAATTTCCTTAACAACGAATTTCCTGGTCGATGGATTGGAAATCGTGGTGTAATAGAGTGGCCCGCGAGGTCACCTGACCTATCGCCCCTTGATTTTTACTTATGGGGAACGTTAAAAAATAAAATTTACTCCGAACCCATACAAGATTTAGAAGACTTGCGGACAAAAATTATAAATGCATTTGCAACATTAAGACGGCGTGACATCAGTCGTGCTATTAATAATATTGAACTAGAGGGAGGCATATTTGAACATTTGTTGTGACGTTTTATATATTTATACGTTTAAGATTATTTTTAAGTTAATAAATTTAAGAAATGACAGGAAGTTTGAAAATATTTTTAATAAAGAGCACACGTCGAAGTTAACTAAAAATTCTCAAAATTGTATCACTTTTAGGCCCTAGCAAACGGTCGAGTGGACCACCCTGTATATGCCGCCGAATTACGACATCAATGAAGCTCTTGTACATCCTGTAGAGTGCCCCCAATGTGAAAAATGCATCAGAAACAATCAGGGGCGCACCAAAACCCCGCGCAAAGGTTTCGAGGTATGAGATAAAATCAAAGTGACTGTCCATTTTCATGATTTAAAAAATTCGTAGTTGCATGCCGTAAGAAGTCAATTACGTTGCCGTATCTTGAGGATTCAAGAGATAAGATTACCTTGAAAAATCGTCTCGCAACTTAACCTGCGCATGCGCCCAGTTAATTATTCACCCCTTTGCGCCATCTCTCGGTCGGTGTGGTGGTTTCAACTTGCCATTAATTCGCACATCAGTCGATTTAAGCCTGTTAATATTTATCGGCCAGATGTGGGGCAATACAACTTTATCGCGGCGTCATTAATCACAAGGGGGTACGTTTTAACTTAATAATTTCGACGGGCGAACAGAGCGTTGTCGTGGAGTTTCGATCATGTTCATTGGGGGGATCGAGGGGGAATTAATAAATAATAATGTTCGGGCAGGGTTGGATCGAAGTTAATCAGATACAGGGTGTCAATTTGAATACTTCCCATTCGCTATTATCTCGGAACGAGAGAGATTTTTTTTGTAATCGCCGGGCCACGGCGAATTCGGTTATCGAGAGGGAACAATTTTGATGTGGCATTCGCTGCGTCTCTTTCAACCCTCCACCCCCCCAGTAGCACCCTCTCGAATATCTCAAAAGGCGATGGGGGTTAAGAGATGCATTATTTTAAATGGCTTTTTATTCTTTACATTTTAGTCCCTTATTTGTTACATTTGACTGTCGCGTTATCGGCTTAGGCGTCTTTAATCATTCTAAAGTCATTTTTCCTATTAACGTGTCGACAGCATTGAAACCGAGACGTTTGTTCAAGCACGTCCCACGATCAGGAAATTGTTGCAACAAATCTATTTACTAATCTATTGGCTTATTGCTTGTTGTGGCGATCGTCAAAAGAAAGCATGCGTTAATGGCCGCAAACGTTTATTAACCTAATAAATTTCCCCGGTTTTCATAAAGCGATATCTACATAGAATATTAATTTTATTGTTTATTGTTGTTAACAATGGGGTGCCGCTTCGATAAATTTTGATATCATCTTGCGTGACGAATATTATTTACTTAACTGTGGTACTGCTCGACGTTAACAGGGATTCAATTTAGTTCAATTCATTGTGATCATTCCCGTATCATTGGAAGTCGTTTTAAAATTGGTATAAACAATTCAGCAAAGAACTGACATTATTTTTGTTTACGGAGAGCAAGGAGAGTGCGCAAGAAGAACAGCGGAAATTGTTAATGTTAAATATCTCAATTCATGTGCGAGTCACAGGTACGTTTCAGGCATAATAAACAAAATACCGGAACAGGCTCTGTTACAAACAAAGAAAGGACTCTTCGGCGTGTTTTAAAAGGAGTTTTGCACAACGACCGACTTAATAACAATATTTTTTTGAATTTTTGCTTGAACCACGAGTGCACCTTTTTTCTTAGTGATCCGATCACTAAACAGTACTGCTGATACTGAAGTGATGAAAATCCCCACATTTTTAGAGAAGCCGTTACAAGGTGGCCAGAAAAAATTAATGTGTACGCTGGTATTCTCGGAAACGCCGTTATACAACTTTCGTTCACTAAGGCAAACTTGACGGGAGAGCTGTGCTTAGACTTACTTGAAAATGTAATTGATTCTTACCCGACAATTAATTTGGAATATCAAGTTAATGGAAAGATCTTGCAAGGAGACCAAATACATTTTCGGCAAGAAGGAGCTCCGCCGCATTATTTTTGCCTAGTGCGAGAATTGTTGGATAACCGATATCCTGACAAATGTACTGGCGGAAGAGGGCCGACAGAATGGCCCGCAAGACCACCAAATTTAACCCCGTTAGACTATTTTTTTATGGGGGCACATTAAACGGGTCGTTTACAAAATTCAGCTCGATGATATTAACGATTTGAAAATTCCAGGGAAGTGTTTCGAAATGGGATCTAACACGGTTTGGAAAATAACCGAGAACGTTTCAAATATCTAATGAACTAAAAAATGTGAAAAATAGGAATTTCGAATTTGAACGTGTTTTTTTAAGACCAGTAATAAGGGAAATTATTTGTTTTGTAACTTGTAATGGCCGTGCAGAAATGTGTGACGACAATTTCCTAAGCGCATGTCGGAATAAAAGTGTTAACTTCAATGCTACGAATAGGCAAAATGAATTTTGAATGATCGAGGACTCCTAACTTGATGCATTGCAACAGTCAAATGTAACAAATAATGTACCAAAATGCAGAGAAAAAAGCGCTTTAAAACTATGTATCACTTAGCCCCCTTTACCATTTAAGATATTAGAGAGGGCGCTCTGGGGGGCAGAGGGTTGACAGATTCACAGTCAGTTCTACATAAAAATTGCACCTCCTCGATAACAAAATCGGTACGTTTCGGCGATGTTTTAGGAATCTATCCCGTTTCGAGACGGTAGGGGTGGGAAGTTTCCAAATCGACACCCTGTACGTTAATTCCTGAGGCTCATTTGAAGTTCTCGTGGTGAAAAATTCCAACCCATCGACAAGGCTCGTTAATTAATGGATCGGAGCAGATAATTAGGCCGAACTACCTGTTTTTTAATTCTTGAATGGATCGTGTCTCTGACTAATTTTGATTGATCCAAAAATGGCAAAATCGGTTTTGTCTCGCTTCTGAAAAATCGTAAGAACATTTTTTCTCCGAAGAAATCTTCGCAAACTCATTTACGTTCGGTTTTTTTTATCGGTCCCAACCGCGATTATTCCCACCAAAACCAATTATTATCGAAATGCCCATATCAAAGTTTAACTGGCAATCATAATTACGACTGGAGCTACCCCTTCACACCTCGGACCGGAGAGGGAGATTCAGAACTCGTTGATCAATGCCCTGTGAAATTTGTACGGACCGGCAATTATTTAACGAGTCACGAACTGTTAATTAAGTTTCTCGTCCTCTGTCGCGTTATTTGTCATCATTCGAAAGAGAGGAATAACGCTCCGAATTGGGGCGAAATTGATAATCTGGAAGTTTAAACTTATGTCCAAATAACCATTTTCAGTTGAGAACTGTTCGTGAGATCAAACATAGTGAGGCTGAGTGGCAAAGATCCAGAGTCTGGATAATTTTCGTGTTCCCAAATTTGACAGTTGCAAATTAACGGTCACGTCATTCACCGGGGCCCCAACCAGAGAAGAGGGGGGGATATCTCTAAAACGGAAAAATTTTGATTTTTCTAAAATATTTTCGATTCAGACGTTACCGTTAAAATTGATATTGTTATTTGGGAGTTTCCCTGCAAATCATCCCGGTTTAAAAGGGCAATGAAGACAAAAACGAGTTAAAAATAATGAGGTAAATTCCGTAGTACGTTAATCTCTTCTCAGAGTAATAAATGAAATTCATAATAAACAATGCGAAATTAAATAAATCTAAAATTTTAATTAGAAATAGAGCCCCTAAGCGTTTAATGTCAGATTTGTCCAGGGGATGCACTAATTGAAAAATGGCTCGATTATTTTCAACTCACTCTGCTTGGTGAGTGGTTGAGGGTTTAATTAGGTACCTATACTAATTTAAAAATGCAATCAGTCCCTTTGCGAGAGCGAATTAGAGCTGATAGATTTTATAGAGGGTGTTAACAAGCTCCCCGGAGGTTGTTTGTTTACCCACGCGCTATATTGGATCCAGGGGACTACCATTAAACCTGGATGAAGTCTGTTTGTCATGACAATTTGAAAATGTGAACATTTCCTGTAGATTCGGCTTTAATTGATTAGATATAGAAGCCGTGTACCAGCCAGCACGCACCATCGATGTAATTCATGGTTAGTCTTGTCGTGTAACGAGTCGACGTTAAGTATCGATTGGATTCAAATAGCCGTGGCAACATAAAAAGCTTATTTGGATAGGGGCTATTTACATTGCAAATCTGGACAATCGACTGCGACCCACTGTGAAGTTCCCGAATTTTCCATTAATTAACAAAAAGTCGACGCTTTTTTTCGCTTTACACGGTTTTGCTCTAGCTATAAAATCGATAATTTGCCCATCTCTACCGCTAATAGATATGTGGCTTTTTTGAAAAACTCCTGCCCGTCATCGGCTTATTAGCTTGGCGCTAAATCAGTGTACACGTCCCCCGATTTATACGGCGGTTGTTTTACACGATTTCGCTTTTACACAGTTCATAAATCAAGGGATTTCGAAAAACTGACAAAAATGTATATTTGGCTGCATATACCCACATACATTTAAATTCGTTACAGAACGGAACGCGTCCGCGTAATTTGCGTCCTCCAAAATCACCTAGGACTAGATCCGTCCTCGGACATGGCGTACTGCTTCCGAGACCACGGCACTAGTCGACCGTTGACAATGGAGGGGGAAACGGTAGCCTATCTCCCTCGGATTCATCAATCGCCTAATTGCCTTTCGCTTGCACTCTATAAAACTCCATGTACGTAGCAGAAAACGGTACTGTCA
Organism: Euwallacea fornicatus; assembly: GCF_040115645.1. NCBI lineage: Eukaryota > Metazoa > Arthropoda > Insecta > Coleoptera > Curculionidae > Euwallacea > Euwallacea fornicatus. Next base: position 1,534,190 of record NC_089559.1, on the reverse strand, counting down.
TTGTTATCTAATGAACAGAGTGTAACTTTTAGCTTTTCACGATGTAGTACTTGCGTCTTGTTTGTTCCTAATGGAAAATGACTTATACATGTGCTTACAGATGCGACCAATAAAGTAAATACACCCGTCAACTAGTTGCGAATCTCGGAACTGTCAAAATTCTAGGAAAATTTTCAAGAGTTAACTTAGTCAGGTAGATGCAATGTGCATTTTCCCTAATGACAGAAGACATGTCAACACAAAATAGCAACTGTCAAAAATTCAATTGTTTCCGTCTAAGCGCTTTTTGACAGACAGCATTATAAACGTCTCGTAACGTTATTCAGTGAGATTTATTGATGTTTGTGATAATATACTGCGTGACGTAGAAAAGAGAACATCCCGTAATATGGTTTTATTTAAATCATTTTTGGTATACATGTTTCTTAAACTAAAACAAATCCTTCATTGACAATTTTAACAAATTTAATTTTTAAAAACGAAAAAATAATTAATAATTTGTCGGTCCTTTGCGGCGTCTTATACATTGCTGTACGCGTCTGGGCATAGACCTAATGAGGTTATTAATGTCCTCTTAGGGGATCTCATTCCATGCTAACTGGACACAGCATGACATAGCGCCGCTGAGGTTTGCGGGGGATGGGATAAATTATGCAACCTTCTACCTACAATATGCAATACATGTTCAATCGGTGAGAGGTTTGGAGATCAAGGGAGCAAGGACAGCAAATAGATTGCATTTTGTTGACAGAAGTCCACTCGAACCACATGTGGTTGTGTATTGTCTTGCTGGAAAACTCGATTAACAAGAGTTTCTAGATGAGACAAGAGGTGAGGTTCTAGGACTTGGTGGACGTATCGTTGGGCTGTTACACTGCGTCTAATGAAAAATAAAGGTGACTTATTACCATATGCAGTAACGCCCCAAACAATTACCCTAACAGTTTGATGGGCATTCCACTGTATTGTAAACTGAGGATCTCGTCTTGCACCCCGTCTTTTTCTTACCCTTGCCTGCCCATCATGCATACCTAAACAGAACATGGATTCGTCACCATACACGATATTTTCCCATTATCTGTTCCAATGTATCCGTTCTCTGGACCACTGCAGCCGATTTTGACGATAATTTAAAGTGAAGAGTAACACAAGATGGGGACGGTAGGAAATCGGTCCAAAATTTCTTATCCGGCGATAAATGATTCGAATCCCAATGGGCCTTCCATGCTCAGCTAATCACTGATCCGCCAACGTCCTCGACGAGACTATCTCTTAGGACCATAATTCAAATCTTGGCGTTCTGTAGTTCTTCGGGATCGTCCAGTACTTCTTCTGCCTGTTTGCTCTTCTTGGAACCATGTCTGACATCACACTATAGTGTTGACACTACGGTTCAATCTAGTGACGATTTCCCTAAATGACCAACGAGCCTCTTGTAGACCCACTGTTCAGCGACTCTCAAACTTGATCAACTGATGCAAATTTCGCTACATTCTGCTTCTAGGCATATTTGATTAATCTAAAGGCACGCTATACATGAATAAATGATATTTTTTAGTCATATTGTTGATATTTTATTGCAATTTTATAGTACAAAAAAAAACTAAAACTCCTGATAACTTGTAAATACATTGATAAACATGGCTAAAAATTTTATCATTGTTTAGGTTCTCGTATACAAACACGAATACCAAAAATTATTTAAATAAAATTATTTTTACGGGGTGTTCCCTTTGCTATGTCACACATTTTAATTTTTGTAGTAAGTAAGGTATCGGTTCTTGAAACTTTATTTCCTTCGAATATCCTCTAGTTTTCTATAGAAAAATTTATGGAAAATGGAGCGCAACAAATCATTACTCTCCTGATGAAAGGCGTCCAATGACGAGCTCAAAAGACGAAGGGCTATCACTCCGGTTCATTGCAAAAGGCGTTGGATCTTCTGTCGGAACGGTCCAGAATGCTTGTGAAAACCATCCGCTCCAAGAACACAGGTAAAGCTCGGTAGCCTACAACTGGTATGGGTCGGAAAATTGTGCGACTGGCAAAGAAGGAAACTTTAAGACGGCCCAAGGAATGCCGAATAATGAGTGAAATGCCAATAGTGCCTGGAAGGAAATTTGAAAACGAGAAGTCCCCCACAGGTGTCCTCCTTGAAAAACATTCACTGAGTCACCTGCAAAACTTTCCTGCGAGAGCTCTTAAAACGGTTGGGAGTAGAAAATCAAAAAATGGCGAAACGTTCTATGGAGAGGCGAACCCAAGATTATGATGTTTAGGTCAGACTGTTCGAGAGTGGTGCGAAGGCCTCCAAGATTGGCCTTTGACTCTAGATACACGGTGAGGACCGTGAAGCATGGAAGTGGTAACGTAAAAATCTGTGGATGTGTTCCGTGGGCTGGTGTGGCCCCCTCATAAAAATTGAAGTAATTCGAACTAACGAATGGTATTTGGATATCTTAACAACACACATGTTGTTATATGCCGAGGAAGACATGCCTTTGAGATGGGTTCTCCACCAAGATAATGACCCGAAGCACACTAAAAAGTTTGCGAAGAATTGGTTCACCACGAATTCTATTTATGTTATGAGAGGACCCCACAATCGCCAGACTTGAACCTTATAGAGAACCTTTGGGAGTGCTTGAGAAATCAGGTTAAATAAAGGTGACGAACTTCTATGGATAATTTATGGGGGTTGTAACCTAAGAGGAATGAACGAAAATACCTGTCGAGGAGTGCCAGCCTTCGCGCCCTCTGGGCGTCAACAAAGTTTAGAAGCAAAAGGGCATTTACTAATTATGAAATTTTTTACTAACATGTAAATAATACATTTTTCCAATGTTTCAATAAGCTCGTGACTATTTACTGAAAATACGATGTTTTTCAATTTTTCTGTGTTTTGATGTAGTTTTTAAAAATTTCGCACATTTTACTAATGATTTACTGTCGTTTCGCCATATTTGTTGTGTTATGAAGGCAGAACAATTTTACTATTTCCATTTCACACGGTTTTACCCTTAGGAAAATCAAAGATTTGAATTTACGCAGTTTCGTGCGAAACTTATCTTCCGTGTAAATCGTGGGATAAGTGTATCTCACACTCATAGTTTTCGAGGTCTTAAGGTCTGAGAGAAGATTATCTTAGATCTGAAATGTTGACGTATTAAATGTAAAATGCGCTATTTTTGCACACCCTCAACTAAGCCATACTAAGGAACTGAATTGCTTACCATTGAGCGATGAATTCTGGACCAATGGCGAAGATCGGTGTGGTCCGGTTCGGGTCCAAAACTTCGAAACTGGCCTCGGTGAAATTGTTCATTCTCGCTCTTCACCAGGGAGGCAAATGAAGGTCATATTAAGGCATCATCCTTCTGAAATCAAGTTGATCAGTTAAAATCTCACTTCCAGAATTGTATCGAGTCCTGAAACCCTCGGGAGCTCTTTGGATAATTAAATATGACAGTGGCGTAACGTCTCCAAAAAAAGCTGATACATCTCATCTCAGTTTTAATTCGCCGATACGTCTCTGATTTTTTACGTAACTTAAAATGGATGTAGCAGCAAACGGCGGCATACAGGCCTCCAGTTTAAGGGGACCAACGAAACTAGGGGACACATTAGAGGGGGATTTTATGAAATTCGAGAAAAGGAGTTATTTCCTTTTTAAGTGCGCTACTGTTGTGCCCCACGTTGTTGAGTGACGAATTTCAATTCTTTGCAGAAACCTTAGAATATTCATTAGGTGTAAAATCGGACGCGTTATAGCATCTCTTCAGTGTAATAATTAATTCTTGAAAACTAACTTTTCAGTTTCGCAGTCCTTCCTTAATACGCCCCTGAATTTCGGATTAGAGAGTAATAAATTTCCTCGCTCTAGTGAAACATTGGGAATTGAATAATTTACAAATTCCGTGTTGTCGCTCAAGAGAGAGTTTTGCTAATGACGAAAAAATGCTTTTGCCAATAATTCTTCCTATACCTTCCAAGAAACTTTTCCGCAATCCCCCAAAGGCATGGAACTTGATCCAAAATCGTATGTTTCCAGCTTTCTCCCTCGTCTGTTGACTCCTAATGAATCAAAGCCGTAAAACTTCCTTCTACGACCGATGGCGAATTTAAAACCCCCGTCGTTCTGGAAGAAATATAAATCCCAGAATCAGGTTATGTAGTTTTATGGATACGCCGAGATGCGGGGACAATCTCACCGAAGCCCTGAGGCCTCAAATGGAGGAACTAAAGTCCTTATTTGTAGCCGAGTGGCATATTGCCGGTTTAAGGCAACGGAAGGCGCATTACCCGTCTCCCTTTTACGGTTTTACATGTGTATTACGTCCTCCAGTCCTAAGTACCCTTTTATTTTTAATATCTCAGCAATTAGTGCGGCAAAACCGAAAAGGTTTGCTAATGATAGACAAATAATTATTATAATGTTGTTGATGTGGCAGTAAAAGAAAATTCATTTTCTCTTCGGAAATTTCTCCTCCTTCACCGATGGGAAAAAAATATATACAAAAACTCATTAAAATACGAGCTTTATGTAGAGATTTGCAGGCGAAAGGGCTCGAATTTATCTTGAAAGGAGAGACCTTTATAGCAGTGAAAATTGGTAATAACACCGCATTAAAACCTTTTTATAGTTTATTCAATTTTAGGTACTTCAGAAACGAACGGACTGTAAACGCCACATGTAATTTTCCTTGTAGTTTATTCGCATTCAAAATGGGCCATTTCACAAGTGGAAATTTCGATATTTCTGAAAACCAGCGGCGTACTCGCATTGTTTCTCAAAACTGCCGCAAATATTCAAAAATCGGTGAACTAAAATCGCGCCTTATGCCAAGACGTCTTCCGCCCGTGACCATAAAATTCATCCAGCGCAGCTTTACTTCTAACGTGCTGAAACGCATGATAAAAACCATTGGCGTATCGCGGCTTTTTAACATCCAACGGTTTTCCTAAACTTTTTCCGTCTATTTGATTTGTTGGTTAATTCTCAAGTGTTAAACACATTTGTCGAATTACAGATGGTCCCATCACACGGTCAGTGGCGGATGTAGGTGTAATTGAACTCTCCGAGTGTGCCTGCGGCTAAACCGGCTGTAGATTTCCATGCTTATTTTTAGTTTCCACGTTCCTAATGATGGGTTTAAAATCTAATAGGACCAGAGATCCCGGATCCGAGCTCAAACACAATTAATCATACTGAGTATTTTGACAGATTATTTGTCCTTTAAATATTATATTACGCTGAGTAGATAATGCATTGCTTTCCTACTATTTGCATTGGGGGAAATTTGTATTTGTCAGCTTAAATTTAGGGGACAACGTGTTATTGGAAATGCGATAAGAAAAATTTGTCTGTGTGCCCCTGCTTTTTTCGACGTCCGATTAACAATCCTTGTTAATGCAGAGCGGGACCAATGCCAAATTAAGTCGCAGTGGCGTAGGTACAAGTGGAAAACTTTGTCTCGAATAATGCGCTTCAGCGGCGTTAACTTCGATCGATGTACACCGGAATTTTCGTCAAATTCCGGTAATCTTCGGGTCTTTTATGGACAATGAACGGTACTGATTTAATGGTAAAAATCAGCGAGGTAGTGCGCTTCTCCTTGCGCACGGAGATATTAGGCACTTTGTCTTTTAGAATACAGTGGTGGCCAAAATTTCAGCAACTTTTAAAATGTTCAAAAATATTTTTCGAAAATTAATAATTTGTCATAACTTATGTTAGTAAAGTGTTCTCAGTGCGTCACCCACATAATAATAAAAATGAAACTCCAGTTAAGCAGCACAAGGAAATAGGAAAAATTAAAACCTTTTTTCCTCTGGACAAAAGTGTAGGAACTCTACAAAACAAATTTTCAAAAATCCTTTTTAAACAAAATATTTAACAAATTATATTGCAATTTTGGCATTTAGCCCTTTTCACTGAGAACCTCGTCACATCTTTTTAGCATCGGAAGTAACAAATTGGTAACATATTGTTCATCGATCGGGTTCCAAGCTTCTTGAAGGGCACTAAAAAGCTGATCCGAATTCGAGTAATTTTTAGAACGGATTTTAGAATCTACATAATTCCACAAGTTTTCTATGAGGTTTAAGTTGGGTGACTGCGAGCGCCAATGTAATACATGAACTTGTTCTTCTCGTAAAAAGTTTTTTATGAGTTTAGAAGTGTGTTTTGGGTCGTTGTCCTGCTGGAATATCGAGTGCAGAACCATCTCGTCATCCATGTAAGGAGCCAATTGGGTTTGCGAAATATCTTTACGTACAAATCTGTCCATAATCTCATTAATTCTATAGAGTGGACCCATGCCATCGACCGGAAAAACGTATCTAAACTTGTATGGAACCATCACCATGTTTCACAGCAAGCAAAACATATTTTTTATTCAGTCTTTTACCCACAGGGCGTCTCACATAGGAAGTGCCGTCACTTGTAAATAAATTAAATTTCGTTTCCTCACTGAAGACTACATTTTTCCATTACTCGAGATTCCAGTCACGATGCTGTTTAGCACATTCTATTGGGGCCTTGATATTTTTCTTCGAAGGCAGTGGCTTTTTTTTCGGTCGGCGTCCGAACAGTCCGTCACTCACTAGCCTCCTCCTCACTGTTCTTGGACTAAAATTTAGTTGGCCAGAACTGGATAATTCGTTCAAAATTAACGTTGACGTCAAAAATTGATTTATTTTACTCAATCTCACTGATCGACTCACATTCCTTTTCGTTGTATTTTTTCGACCTCTCAGTATTTTTCTTAGGTTTTAGTGATCCCGTTTCTCCAAATATTTTTATTATTCCCGATACAATATATTTTTTTAATAACGAACTTCGAGCTATTTCACACTGTTTCTCCCCACTTTGATAACGTCTGAGTATAATACTTCTAACTTCTCAAGAAACTGTTTTACCACCACCCAGTTTGAATATGAGCGTCCACTAGGTGTAACTGAATTTTAAGCAAAACTATTGAAGATATCTGTGCCACAATGGAGTTTTACCTTCAAATACCAAAAGTTGCTACATTTTTGTCCAGCAAAATAATTATATATGTCGATAACATTGTTTTGTCGAGGTCTACAATGTTGCTGCATGTAGCAATAAAAATTATTTAGTCAAACATATATAAAACGTAATATAAACTGCTCACCATTTATGAAGTTAACAAAAATATTTGATATTTTTAAAAGTTGCTATAATTTTGTTCAATCCTGTATATTTGCGATAAATAGTGCGCCACTGTTTGCGACTCTTTTTTTAGTGCTGTTTCACGTAGCTTTCGTTGCTGCTGCAACGCCACTGTCTGTACCCACGTCAAGGTGATCATTTTTGCTGTTGCAGAAACGCAATGGCACTAACACTGTTTAATACACAGTGGCGCAGAATTCTTGAAAGTTGAGGTATTTGGAACTTGGCTTCTTCAAAAAATTAACACGTTTTCTTGTTGCTACTGGGAAGACAGTAGCAGTGAGTACACTATTGTTGTCTTCGTTTCACGCAAATCAGTGCACACATTGGTGTAGATACAGGATGCTATGAGAATAATAACCGAAGCACCCGAGCTGACACGTAGACGGCGATTTTTTGTTTAAAATTTGCCCATATTACAAAGACTTGGCCTTAAAAAATTCATGTCTAAGGTTTGAGGGTGCTCCGTTGATTTGTGTTTGTTTTGGAACCGTTTTTAGTGAACACTCCTAGAGATTTAGTGAACATGGAAGAAATTGGTCATCGACATGTGATTCGGAACTTTCATTTGAAAGTTTCAGTTCACCCAACATTAATGCGGAATTAGATTCTGCTTTGGAGGAATCTCTTTCATCGTTAACAATCGTGAAAAATGGGGTGGCAGAGTTTAAATGCGGTCGCACCAGCTGCCAAAGCGAACCCCGAAGTGTTCGGCCCGATGACGCTGCAGATCTGACCACTCCAGATGTTGTGGCGACAATCTACAAAATTGTACTGAAATTGCGAGAGTTGGCGGATAAGAGAGTGCTGCCCGCAAAATGACCAAAACAGCGTTGTGAGGATGTTTCAAGGGAGTGTTTGACAAAGTTTCGCAGTAAATAAAGTCGAGTTTTTGCGAAGATTCGTAACTATCGATGAAACATGGGACCATAATTTTACAGGTGAGACGAAAAAGTAGTCACCACAATGGACTCAAAGGGGAGGATCGTCTCCGAAAAAGATCAAAACCGTTCCATCTGTAGGAAAGGTGATGGTGTCAGTTTTCTGAGAGGCGGGGGGCATAGTTTTTATCGATTATCTGCCTAAAGGAAAAACAATAACGGGAGAATGTTATACAAATTTATTGCGGGGTTTGAGCGCCGAAATTAGGAAAAAGCGATCGCATTTAGGGAAAAAGTAAGTAATATTTCATCAAGACAATGCAGCGGTCCACGCTTCCGTCATCGCGATTGCCAAAATCAGTCAGCTTGGTTTCGAACTCTTTTTTCTCATCCGCCATATTCGCAAGATTTAGCCCCCTCAGATTATTTGCTATTTCCAAATTTGAAGCGATGGCTGGACGGAAAGAAATTTGCCAACGATGAAGAGGTGGAGTCCGAGATCGATGCCTATTTTGAAACGTTTGAAGCTTCCAATTATAAATAAGGTATAGAAACCGTGGGGCATAACTGGGAAGAGTGTCTCTATTAAAGGAGACCGTGCTGAGAAAAATGTAATATTTTTATTAATTCATTAATTTTTTTTTTATTCGGGTACTCCTGGAACCATCATCGCATTCAAATGCGTGGCCAAACCTCAAGGGGTGATTCTTTGAGAAATGCCAGGACAAAAGGTGTATATAAACTTAGGTTCGGTAACGCTTCGTTTTTAAACTATCCAGCTTTGAAGAGTGTCAAACAATTCTTAACAACGCTTCCTTTCGTAAAAAATGTAATAACCCTTCTAAATTCGGCAGTGTTGCTTATGGTTATTATTGTTATTCATCCACCAGCGGCTTTTTAAAAACTTTTACATCTCTTCGGCAACAAGTAACTAAATATAGGATTTTGTTGTGTCTCGAATTTTTATCGCATCAAGTGGGGTTTTTAGAGGCTCAATGCGCCATCACTGAGTCAGTGGAGCATAGATAACGGTAATAACCGTAAATAACATTGCCAGATTTCAGCAACATCGACCAAAAGGTCATTAAAGTTTTCAGGCAAAAACGATTTCCCATGAAAAGTTTGACACCCCGTATTTTGAAAACGAAGCATTACGGGGTTTATGTTTACATAAACTTTTCGTCGTAGAATCACCCAAGGAATCCCTCCCTGAAGTTTGGACACGTATTCACACAACTCTCTGTATAGGCGAGAAGCTGGACTACAAGTTAGAGATTATACGTTTGTCGACAATCGTTTGAAATTGTGCATTTCCTTGCGATTTGCAGCCTCGATGGAGCCATGGGTACATCACTGGTTCCTATCAAATTTACGTGGTAATTATTCGTTGCCATAGAGAGAGAGCTCGACCGAAATCGAGTATCGTCACAGTGGCGTAGAACGGCTGTGTTTCAGGGCCAAACTATATGAAATATTTGTGTTTCGAAGTGTCTTTCTTCGTGCAGCTGGCAAACTACTGGATTTGGGTGCCGGCACACCACCTCTTCCTCTTAAACGGAGTCGACAATTTTTACTGAGATAGAGAAAGAACGGAGCTATAGTAATCGATTAAAATCGCAATGACGTCAGGCTCGAAACCTTATGAAGTGTTAAAAAGTTATCTGAGAATAACATTCACTATTTGCTAAGAGCTCGGACGAAAACCCTCTAAGTGTTATCGAGGATTTTCGTGTGAGCTCTTAGTAAAGGATAAGTGTTATTCCCCGTGAGTTTCAACTAAGAATAGTGTGCGATTCCATCGTCCTGGCAATCTCTACATATGTGGACACGTTGTTTCCATATGGAATAAGAGAAAAAAAGGAAAAAACAAAATCATAGCCTCCGTCCGTGTAAAAAAGAAGTATGATTATGATTCATATATATATCCTTTTGGGTTTAACGTAATACCCTTGGGCTCAGGTACATACGCGATACGGAAGGATTCAAACCGACACCGAATATCCGGATTGATTTTCCAGGGCTCGATCTGTTTAAGCTTCATTTGGATTAAATCGGGTCCTCGTAACACGTAAATGTTTAAATTGGGCCAAATTCTATTTTTGGACGAATCCCTTATAAGGGCGACAGCATCGATGTATTATCATCATGTCTCTCTTCTGGATCCTGCATACCTATTGTCTTTCGCTAAAGAACGAATGCGTTCAGAGCTCGAAGTCATATCGCTTGTTTTGATTTAGAGTGCAAAAACTAAAGGAAAAGGTCGAAGTGTCTGCCCTTTAGGAATCAAATTAAAAACGTTCCCAGGCGAAGGTTTCGTCTTTCGGAATGTTTCGAAATATCAGAAAAAGACGCAAAAAGCGAATGGCCTTATTAGAGCTGGGGAGCGAAATTAGCAATCGCAACAAATGTGATAAACGAAATTTTGCTTTAAGAAAATTCCTGAAGGGAGTTTTTACGATTTTCATTTCACTCGTTATGCCGGAGACTATGAAGAGAAGAAGGTGCTTGCCGAGTTAATGATGACGACAGCCCCAAGGGCACAAATAATAAGTTCAAACGTACAAAATATGGAAATTGAAAATGCAGAAGGGCATCCTGCCCAATCGCTATTCAATTAAGGAATGCTCGAGCGGTGTTAAAATCTTGTTACTGGAAAGGTCGAGGGGAATAAGGGTGCACAGCGAAACCTCGACAACGCAGGGGGGTTTACCGAATCGGAAATAGCGAAAGAAGCAATCAGACCGCGGAGGAGCCCTGGGGTCTAGATTTGCATCGTTCCGTATGGGAAACGCTATTACGATTCATTGACACCTGTTCGTGAAAATCCCCTCAGAAGGGAAGAAGTGAAATTGGGTTGAAAATGGCGCCAAAATTGACGGATGCTACGCGAGGATTAAGTTGGGAGATCTGGCGACGGGAGAGAGGCTCCTAGAAAGTCTGAAAAAGCAAGAAATTTGCGGGAGAAGCCGAAAAAAAACGTTGAAATCAAATACTTTCAACTTTGAGATTTCCCGTATAGCAATTCGATACCATCCCCATTCCAACAAAAATTGGGGTATATAGCAGGTGGCGCCCTTCACCTCCCATCTTCTATGGATCAGTTATTATTAAAGGTAGGATTTTGATGTAGGGCGCACTTGTGCCCTGAAAAAAGCGTGACGGTACCAAACAATTTTTTTAATGGGACACCCCGTATTTCTCATATTCTCGTGCTTTCTATGTTTGTCTACATACTCCTAAAATTTTGTTGGATAATATCGGCCAAAATAACATTAAAAACTAAACAAAATAGCATTTGCACTTCTGATGCGAAAAATTAATAAAACGCAGAAACCTACCTAAAAAAACCATTAAAAATGTTTATTGAGCGTGGTTCAGTAGTTTCATTAAAAATGTTTCGGCGATCGATATTGTACAGGGTGTCTAAAATTTAGGATCTACGTTATTCAAACAACATAATTATTCATAAGGGAAAATTTAACAAGTTCTAACATTTTTAGTTAAGAAAATGCGTCCTACGACACTCAGATTTTGCTTGATTATAATCCCATTCCCTCTCTGCCTGACCGAAAATTACTAACGCGATTTGACTGAACACAGTGGCGCACTAGGTTCTAAAGTATGGCTTATTTTTGACAAAAAAAATTAACACGTGAAAACAGAAAGTATTCAAACATTTTCTCCATGACGCAAGAACTTTCTACGCCACTGTGATTCTGCCAAATTTCAATTCAATTATTTCCAAACCTAATTTCCCAAGAAACAGCGGGGTAGTGGAACCAGAATTAAAGCGATTTTCTACAGCAAGAAGCTTCAACAATTTTTTTGCTCACTCAAGAAAAACACTCTACGCTACTGCGTATTTATACGGAATTAGTTTCGCCTATTTATATCAAAGCAAAAAATGTCAACTTGATGTGGCAGCCAATAATGGCGTATCGAGCCCCGATCAAAGCTTAGTTGTAGATACTCGTAAGAGAATGCTTTCGAACCAATCTAATCCACCGTATTTTATGCAAGAATAATTATTTTGTTGGCATCGGCAAGAGAAAGCATTATTCATAAGATAAAAGTTTGCGCGACTGAATTTAAATTTTTAAACGAAAAAATTATCAACTCGATCTAAAAGCAATCAGTGGCGTAGTTCCTGGGATCTGAATCAATTTTAGAAATTTGAAAAAGCTTTTCATTTTCTCTGACAATCTTTGTATTAATCCTAAAAAGCTTAAGTGTCCAAGAAGAAACATGAAGGACAACATCCCAGATTTGCCTATTAACTATTATGTAAATTTAAACCCTCGTAGCCATCATTATTCATCAAACACGAAACATGGCGGACCAATAATAACGAAAATTGCCAAGGGATGCACCAAAGCAATTAAGAGAGCATACATATGGATCACATATACTATAAATTTTTGACTAATGGACTTGATGATTTATTGCGTGTCGCATAGATGCGGGACACTAAAGGTCATCCAGAAATTTGTCATGCGTGAGATGAATCACAAATCACAATATGATTTTCATAAAAAGAGAGATTCGCGATCTGCCACTGTCAACGTAAACATCGACATATGGCATTGACAAGAAAGATAGGTTACAGCGAATTTTTTGACATCTGTCGAATTTTTATTCCCCAATTGTCGTTGACGTTTGACATTGCCCTAAATCGCCATGTTGAGAAAAGCGTTACGAAGTAACTTGAAATAAAATAGTGGTAGTTCAATCAGAGCCTCTTCCTAAAAAGTTCATTATTGGAGAGTTCGTATTATGTTAACCTATCTACGATAGGTGAATAGATTCGAGCTAGTAGGCAGGCATAAATAGCGTATTATGACATAAATGAATAAGGGCTGTAGACAATATACCGGAGGCGGCGGTGTACGAGATCTCGAGGCCAGATAATCCATTGTTGGAATTGATGTTCGCGGTAACAAAACCGCCGTATCACTGTCTTAGTTTCTGTGGTCTCTGTCTTCGTCTCACGCGTGACTTAATTAAACTACATAATTTATGTCTCTGGGCTGATCCCTGGCGTGAGGAAAATGCGGAAATTGGCAACTTCTTTGTAGTACAGAGGGGGGAAAACAGGTCAAAAAGTGAAAAATACGCAAACCACAGAGTCGATCCTTTATAAAAGAAAAGTACCGATATATTTACTTTAAATCGACCCTTCATGCAAAAAAGGAAAAATTGATAGCAAATTTGAAAAAGGGAAATTTTTTCACCCACGAACTATACCTAACACAAGGGGAAATCGAATGATAAATAGGTGCCCTTATGCCCCTTAAGGGCTCTGTCGAATTTATAGCACGAAAAGCACTTTATATAGTTCATAGCAGAATTGAGCCAACAGGCGCCATCTTGAACCAAGCTTAAGCTTCGATCAATTTCCATTTTTCGTCAGTTCTTCAACGATATTACCATTGGAACCAGAACTGTCATTCGCGCCCTATTTCCGTGATTAATACCTATAGATAAAACCGTTCTTCGACACCGCATACAAAATGGAAACAGTGTATAGATTCCCGTGCACACTTTACATGCTTCTCAGAAATAAATTGCGGAAAATTGCCGGAAGATGTTTGCTTTCCTTATCTTTGAATTTTTCTTTGCCGCGTTTTCTTTATGTCCGGATGTTTCGTTTTCTTTTTTTAAAATGCGCCGTTACCGAATCGTTTCCCCTGCTCTACTGATACAGTGAAAACTCTTAGAAATATTAGCAGCAATGAAAAAGTCGAACAAGTAGAGTGGGTAAATATCAAAGAATCTTTTTCGGGACTTCAGTTCAGGTTTAAAAATGGGCTATTTCGCTAGGCCTCAGAGTTGCAATGGTTTCTCTCTTCTCTGCCGTTATTGAAACTAGAGCCGCCATTAACTTTAGCGCCGGTGCAACTAGAACTGTAAAAACCCTTATAAATATCTATAAGAATGCGAGAATAGCTCATGTAGATTCAGTAAATGAAAACTAAATTTTTAAGCAACATAGCGTCGTCGAAGCGCCACGCATGCGCCTTCGAAAATTTTAGGTCAATCTCGATGCTCCATCCTCCAACTAAAGCGGTCACCTTCAACTCACTGCGTGGAATTGACGTTAGGGCAATAAATCTATCGGGTGATTTTAGATAAATAGGACAAGCAAATATCTCAAAGTCGAGAAGATCTACAAAAAAAACATTTTTCGAGTAATCGTAATAAAGTTCGTTCTATTCTCAGGAGTTTTCTTTTATGCTGTGAATTTTTTTCGAGGCCATCTTCACCCTTCTTTTGGGGTCAATTTTGCTTTTTGAAATGAAGCACCCAATTTTTTACCAGATTCGAATTCTTTGTTGAAAACAAAAGCATTTTTACTTGAAACGTTTTTTGCTGAAAGCGGTAAAATTCGTAATAATACTATAATAGATACAAAACGAAAGTTTCATTAAACTTTATTAGGGCATTTTAACACTTTTATTTGTTATAGAGTAAATTTTATTGACTTTCTTTACTTCCTTTATTACGAAAAAAAGACATTTTTCAATTCGATTTGTCTGTTTTAACGAAAAATCTCTTTCGCCAAAAAAATGTTTCAACTAAAAACTTATTTCCTGTTGGCAGAAAATTCGAATTTTAAGATAAAAATCGAGTATTCCTTTTGAAAAAACAATGTCGACTCCAAAGAATGGCGAAGACGACCTTGGAAAAAATGGAAAGCATAAAAGATTGAATCCCCAAAAATAAAGAAGGTTTTATTCGAACGTTTTTTTTTTCAGATCTTCTCAATTTTAAGATATTTAGTTGTCCCGCTTATCTAGAATAACCCGGTATAAGCTGTTTGGACGTAGCAAATAATTGCTCAAATTGGGCAAATGTTTTAAAAGGACGCCCGCCATGTATTAGTTCCCCTCCCTGGAGGCTTGGGGCGTCATTTTGTGACGTCATAAAAGACATAGAGATTACAAACATAATGCCCGACTTACCGAAAAGGGGGGGCAAAACTGTAAAAAAGGACCGTGTTCAGGTGCGGCATTGACGCATTTGCCGGTGATATGTGGTAAAAAGGGGGGACAAATAGACATCGCGTTGCATGGTAAGTATAACACATTGTATGGTACATTAGCACCATGCACTTTTGTATCACCAACTTTAACGCTCAATGTTATCATAACCAGCCAAGCATACACGAATTCAACAAAATTCGCTAAAATCGGATTTTTTTAGCGTTTTTTTTTAATAAAAACACAAAAATTTCAAATTTAAAATATGGTTATATTTTACGATTTAGAAGAAGTGGATGTCGCATTACTTTTTTACAGTTTGATCCGCCAAATTGGCGAATTAGACACTCACCAATGGCGAAGAAACCCAAAGACGTGAGCACGTCACTGAGATCACATCGGAAAAGTGCCTTGAGAATGTTTTTGTTTTACTTCAACATTACCCTGAACAAAGAAAGTTATGAGAAATTTAAAAACCGACCGAAATTTGAAAAACGCCCTCTAGCGCGATGGACTGTAAAAATATCGAAATACGATTTGGCCAGAGATATTTTCTCAAAAATCGAGCTTTTTTTCCCTATCCAGCCGGGAAATGGCATTTTCCTGTCAAAACATTCCAAATCCGAACACCCTGTACGTCTTATACAGGCTGTCTCATGAAAAACAAGCGCGGCTATAACTCAATTATTTATGGACGAATTTTCATGAAATAAAAACCAAACAAAATGATATCGGTCAGACTACTAAATAAGATCAAAGTTGTTTTTTTTTACACTCAACTTCTTCTGTTCAGGGTGTCAACTTCAGAATTTTAAATAGAACGCGGCCTTTTTCACATTTTTTAATGTTAAAACAGTTTTTAACCCGACACAATTGATTTTTTTTTAATACTAATGCAACGTTTTAAATATTGCAAATAGGATTTTTCGTCTGCATTTGACAACATATTTTTCCGTAGTTTTCACAAAAATATTATTTCTATAGGTATTGCTCGAATTGACTACCACCACGTTGCACATATAACTGATATCTCCCTATTACACCATGCGTAGCATTTACAGTAGCATTTGGCGGAATTTCCCGGCAAGCATTTACAATTCTTTATCTTAAAATATCGATATTTCCTGGTTGGGTAATATAAGCTTTATCTCGAAACTAGCCCCATAGCCAAAAATCCAGCGGAGAAAGGTCCGGCGAACGGGCCTGCGGTTCTATCTTATCCCTTCTCCACTCCAACGAGCTCCACTTGTCCATGACGCCAGGTATTTTTGCACAGGATAATACAACGGGATAAGAAATGCAGACGACCACAAGCTAACACAGGTAGTCTCATATCAGTACAGATAGATGCATAACTCACATTATCCAAGATTTTAATTTTTTTTCGGTTAAAAATTGTCTTAACATTCACCACACATCGTCAAATTGAGCAAAATGTTTTTTTTTTTTTTCAAAAAATGTAAGAAAAAGAAATTCTACTTAATATTTTAAAGTTGGTATCTGAAGCGGAGAAAATCGAGTTTAAAAAAACCTACTTTGGCATTATTTAGTAGTCTGAACTTTATTATTTAGTTTTTAGCTCATCAAAATCCGTCCATAAATAACTGAATTATAATTATGCAATTTTTTTTATGAGACACCTTGTATATAGGCCGATTACGCCATTTCATTTCATGTAATGATTCTCTCACTCTCATTGAATTTGAGTTTCGACCGCAGTTGCTGCGAAACTTACACTGTAAGTGCAGGTGGGTGTTCAGTTATTATGAAGAGCTTCATTCGAAATTTCACTTTTGCGCCGCGTTTCGTACATCAAAGCTCATTTTTAATTAATTTATTGTTATTATTAAAATTATTTTTCTCCGCTAACTCCAAAACACGGCCTGCAAAGTTAGACAATGTTGCCAATAATTTTCTCAATATCCTTGAAAAACTGACGTTTTTTGCTACAATCAAATATGGAGGCCGCGAGAAAAGCCAACTAACAAAGCACCTCATACCTTGGAAACGTAGTGCGATAGAAGAAAACTGACAACACTGAAAAAAAATCCGAAAGGGCTCTGAAGAACGTTTCGGTCAAATTCATTTCTAACGCCATTTCCCATTTATGAGAAAAAAATTGAAAAAACGGGTTTCCAGTTTTTCAGAAATATCGGGAAAAGTACTGGCAACACCGCCGATTTCGAAAAGGATTTTTATCGTTACCTTAACGAATTGACTCGTTTGAGGAGCTCCATTGGCCCAATTTCGAGATGGCCAAGAGGGTTTTCCATTAATATAGCAAATTTGTACACCGGCAGGCAAGACACAATTTTGGGTAATTCGGGGGTTTCATTGGATCATCGGGTTAATCTGCTTAAAGCCGATTTGGCCGTCGCTTAATGGAAACGATATTAGCATCCACTCGTGCAGGTATATACCTCTTTAATAAAGGGTAAACCCTCTTTAAATTGCGATTTTCCAGCTGCGTATATCTTCTAGATGGTATTACGTCACCTATATATATATATTCCAAGTTCCAAATTCCATACCATTTTTCCGAGTTTTATGAGATTTTTGTCCATTTGGATATGAAATTATGCTGCATCACATGACAAGTGCTACGTGTTAGCACAAAAAAAAAGAGAATTGTCGTACACATTTGAGAATTATATACAGGGAGTTTCAAAATGTGTTGGCATTTTTGTACATAAATTTTGAAAGATCATCAAGATCACCGATTTATATAGAAATAAGTTTGGTTCAACTAGACTGATAAAAATAACATTTTTAATTATTAAGAAATTATATATAGTAGTTATTTTTTATTTTGTGAATCAGTAGTTTCTTTTAGTAACAATGACTACGGAAAGGTGACTACAACATCCAATAATGCACCAGATTATCTCTAATAGCAGGCGGTAAAGTGACTGTTGCATGCACTTATAAGCTGAAATTTGCATTTTACCGCACGAGGGCAGTAATGAGCTTTGCCACACGCAAATCGAGGTAGCAATGCGGCAGCGCTAAAAATTTTCCTGAGACCTATCAATCTAAAACCGAATTTACTTTGCGCCATTCGGTAAACTCCAATCAGCGTGCGGCAAAATATGTCTTTCCGCACTTGTTAGGGTAATAACTGTTACCATACTTAGTAGATAAAGTATTTACATATTGCCGTTCTTCTTTTGATTTTTATGATCGGTTCTATGACTGTATAAGTGTCCATTACGTGACGCCATCTGATAGTGCGGACAATGAGTAATTGTCCGTTATGTATTATATCTCGACTGCGACGCACTTGTGTAATTTTTCTTTTCGTGCCAATAAGTGTCTTGGGAAAAATTAGTTTCGGCCCTATTTTTCACCCTTATTTGTCAGCTTGAGCATGTTCCCAAAAGGTATTTAACTGCCAGTTTTCCAGGGTTTCAATTTAAAATCTGTCTTAACAGAATTGATGGAAATCTCTAAAACTTAGAGCTAAAGATAATTTACTTACTTGATGAGATCGCAGCTTTGCAGCCATATTTCAGAGCGTGCGTTTTCACTCACTTCCCGTCCTGTAATTATTATTACTGCATTATGGAGAGACAGTGCTTTGTCCATTAACAAAATGCCATGGAAGAGATAAAAACTTCCGCCAGCGCGAAAACTTCCTGATGATGATAAGGACCTGCTTCGAAACTTTGAGCGCGGATAGCCCCCAACAAGTGAGACGCGAAGCGCTTTCCATGGTCCTGATTTTGAATCCAGGATGCGAACGCCTGCGCCAGGGGCACTTTATCTGGAATCGCAGGCGATTTGTTTTCCCTGATTTGGTTATCTAGGTATAGGTATCCTTCTCCCCTGCTTCCTACAAATTTTATCCATCAAAAGTTCAAGGTGTTCTCTTATATATTCAATAAAAAATTGACCACCTTATCCAGAGGTCTGCCGATTATGCCCTCGCCCATAATGAGCCTCTAAGAGCGCTATTTCCCTATACAGTTGTTATTTACTGCACCCACGAGCGTGCAACAAAGTTGCTTTGCCGCATGCATTTGTGAGCTGGCCCCTTGTATACAGATAGAGATCATAAATGTGGGAAATTTCACTTATTATTCAAGTTAGAGAAAAACGGTTTTCTCAACACCCGACTCGACTGTTGTGAAACGAAGGTTGACAGTGACGAAACAGGCGCGGCCATCTTTGTTTTGTATATACAGGGTGCTTTTGAGATTCTGCATTTTGATATTCTCCCTGTAGTTAGTTTATCCAACAATACATGGAAAAAGTAGAAGCTGATTCTTATGAGGATTTTCCTATGGAACTCAGTGACAGATCTAGATTTTTCTGAATTCGTGAGTGTCCTTCAGTGTGTCCAGTGACATTTTGAATCAAATTGTAAGACTGAACCTTGACATATAAGACATTATGGTAATAAAGAAACAGCGGAGTTCAAAAATGTAAAAATCCAACGTGGCGTCCGTAAGAAAAACGAAGTTAATGATGGATGACGAAAATCGAAACGTCGGATTTGAAATGTGACATCGTCACCTCGTAGAAGAACTAAATAGGCTCGGGACAGAACGATTTTTTTCACACTTTCAGTTTTCTCTGGACACCTCCGATAGGCGTCGGATTTTTTCAAATTTTGAAACGTCACATTTTTGAACTCCGAATCGCAGAACTTTTCGTCAATTTAACGAACTTCAACTCATTAATGTCATTCGTTAAGCAATCACCCATAACCTGAACAGGTTCCTGTACGCCATGGCGCAGCTTCGTGCGAAATAACGTTACGCCTTACCGCGGACCACTCTGTACACAGGGTGTTTCGGAATTATGGAATTAAACTTCTAGGACGTGTTCAGTGCAACAACATAAGACTTCTGAATATAAGAACCAGTGTCCCCAAGTGTCTCCTCGAGGGGCTGCGGCCCTATGACGGTCTTAGGCGGTTACGTGCAAAAATGTTTTTATTGAGTTTTAGTGCGTTTCATTTTAATTTATTTATACAAAATTACAATACAGTGATTGTTCAAAATGTCGCCCTTGATCTCCATTGCACCGGTTTAAACGACGTACATGATTCAATTAGGTCTTGCTCTGTCTCCAGTGGCGTTTCATATACTAGATCCTTTACATGTCCCCACTGAAAGAAGTCTAAGTGTTAGACCGGGTGATCTAGGGGGAGTCACGGAATTGGAGAACTCACGAGAGTCAAAGACAACATTTTAAACAATTATTGTAGTGTTGTTTTGTGTAGACAAATTAAGGTACAAGGTGTTAAAACTCGATAAAACACATTTTTGCATATACCTGTCTTAAAGCATCATAAGGACGTACCGTCTCGGGGAGACGTTGAAGTTTTTTTAAAACTACTAGATATTCAGATTGTAGGAAGAATCTTATCCCGGCCGTGCCCTTTTCACACCCAAATGAGCAAAAAAAAAATCGAGAAAAATGAGGAAAATTTGCAATTTTCCTCTTTCAGATCCTGGAAAAGTATTCATGCGTCCATTTGAGTTTCTTTCGATGTTCAATTTAGGTTAATCCGAAACTCATTATATTATTTCTATTTTCTTCTTCCTGTCTGACCATCTCCAAATCATGCTCTCGGTTGCTTCTGTTTAATAGCAAGAAACAAGCCCTTTTCTTATTAAATCCTTGTTCTTTAAACAAAGCAAAATTAGAAAGACCATTTTTAATTTACTTAAAGTCTTTCACACCCAAAGAACAAAGGATTGCAGGCATAAAAAGTAGGGATTTTTTCATCTTTGTACGAGAGTATATTTTGCTAAGCAGCAAGCCTGGGGGGGCTGCGCTTTTAATCACGCTGTTGGGTCTTGAGTTGTTCCTTCGAAAAACTCCGTTTTGTTATGAACACGTCAAGTTCCCAATTTGTTTTTCTTAGATTAAGGAAAAGCCCTTGTAGTTAGATTGCATTCGGAAATATTACTTATTCTATTGAAACGACGTCCTATCTTTACCACCCATAAATTGCCTTTGCCGGAATGGAAACATCTCCTAGAGGTTGCATAAAAGGGACAGAAACTTCATTTAAGAGTCCAAAAGGATCCATAAATGTTTAAATAGTGCAGACAAAAAAAGGAAGATGAGTTGCAGGGCACGAGGCCCGTGTTATACGTAACCCGGAAAAATTCAGACAAAAGCCCCGGTAGGTCTATCTTTCATAACCGACTAGTCATATTCCCCATTATCATCAACTAAGCCAGTGGCGGATCCAGCAATAACTCGGCTTCGATGTAGAGTGGCGTACGTATTTGCCTAATTTTCAAAACTCAACGAATGGCAAATCACACCTTTCTCCATGACATTTTTAAGTGATTTTTAATTTCGCTTAGGTACGCCCCTGGGTGTCATTGTTACGACCCTGAATTTTGCGACAAAATGAAAACAACAATATTCATAAATATCACCGGTGTGTTTCATTACTCGGACATCCGACGAAGTTCCCACATTTTCACTGATAAACAACAATTTTTTCACTTTTGAATTTTTCACCTCCCGATAGGCCTCTTTATTTATCAATTTACGACGGTGGAAGCAATGATCTCTCAATATTTCTGCAAACCAGTGGCGTACTTGGATAGCTCCTCAGAATCTCAAGTATTCCAAAAATAGGGTGTTTCAAAATAACGATGAAACATTTTGGAAGGCGATTCTAGAAATTTAAATAACAGAAAAATTCTAATAAACATACCACAGAAACTGCGTCTTAAAGGGGCCAGAACCCCTTGGAGGGGGATCCCTGAAGGTGTTTTTTCAATATTTTCGAAACAATTTACGCTAAAATTATGAACTTCAATATGCTTTAATAAGTGCGAATAAGAAACTTTTTGCGTTAATATTGCACGTTTTAGTCAGGGGCGTCGCATACCAGGGGCCCCCTACATAAATGTTGCCTTAACTTTTTTGTTTGTCACATTTCTTAATTTTTGAAATTAAATTACTGAATCGCAAAAAGTTTTAAGAAAAAAAGGTCTTTTTTTTATTTCATTGGGATAGACCGTTTTCCAGAAAAAAAAAGAAGATTTTATTGATTTGGTAGTTCCTTCTCAGCACGATCCTCATTTCGTCATAATAATGCTGGCAAAATTATAAGCTCTCAATGCTGCTGACAACCAGTGACGTACTCGATTGTTTTATAGCGACTGCAAATTTTTTACAGGTATTTGAAAATTTTTTCTTTTGCGGTTTAATCTTTTTGATCTACTGTTGATGCAACCTTAAATATTTCATTTAAAAATAGCAACGATAAGATCTCGGTATTCATTAATATCAGTGGTGTGCTTTGTCTCTAAAAGTGTCAAAATTTTGAGTGATAATCAACAGCTTTTTTTGCACTTATGGCCCTTCGGGCACGGCACCGGATTGGTCGGTCATTACGTTCATCGCAGTTATTAGGTAATTATATTTTGCATGAGCGACTCGTCATATTCCCCATCAGCATCTTCTGAACGCGGATATAAGAAACAAAAGAGATTTCAAAATTCATCATATTTAAGTCTGCGAGTTTTGAGGAATCAAAGACGTTCCGGTTTCGTTCATTGACTATACATAATACGTTTTTGAAATAAAGTGAAGTACCTCTGCATTTCAGCCCATAAAAGCTCGACCGCTGAAAGCTTGCGGCATTGGAAATTTCAATAGATACAAGTGAAACGAATTATATTCCAGTAGTCGCAGTAGCGGCACGTCAATTATTTTCCATCATTTCATATTTCATTTCATTTTTCTATGCGAAATAATGTCCTCGATTCGGTAACGCTCCGTGCTGAGGTAATAGAAAACAGCAGTAGTGCAAAAAATAACTATTTTTGAACTAAAGCGAAGAGAAGTGTGGATGTATATACAACCTGAGGGTTAAAATGGAATTTTGGATGATAATCAGTAACTACAATGGAAGGCTCGTGGTTGTTTGAGTAACTTGATATAATCGGCCTCGAACAATTTCATTTTTTATATCTCGGGATTGAAAGAGTCTCAAAGACATTTTCAATCTCAAAGAAATTCAGTAGACATCGCTGAAATATCGATCGATTTTTATGCAATTTCAATAGACAGTTTGCAATGAGATTACAGTGATTTGCTATTCTAAGTGAATATATTGTACGCCACTGGAATTCTGCTTGACTATAGTCTCATTCTCTCTCTACTTAAAAAAAAAAATATCAATTTCATTAAACAGCAAATAGTGACTTATCAAGTTCTGAAACCTACTAATTCTACGCCGCAGGGATTATAAGCAATTTCACCATCTTTTTAAATTAAAAAGTATCAACATTATTTGGCAGAAATCTGTGACGCCTGAGACCTGAATCAACGATTTCCACAGGTAGGAGGTCGATATGTAGATAAAGAAAAATTTCGAAAATATTTTTCCGAAAGGACATGCATCTACGCCACTGCAATTTTACTTAATAATACATCCTTTCTCTATTTCAGAGAAAATTATCAACTTGATTCGATAGTAACCAATGGGGTGCCAAGTTCTTAGTCGGAATCACGAATCGCAAGGAAATAGACAAGGTCAAGTTACTTTCCAAATTTTCCAGTCGTGGCGTATCGAGTAGTCAACCCAATTCTACGCCCCTGTTTTCTATATACAGGATGTGGCTTAATCATGTGCAGATTTTTCAAGGTGGAACTCTACACGAAAAAATAATGATAGTTTGTTATATAAACTATGTTCCAAAAATGCTCCGTTGCGAAAATACAGGGTTGCCAAGTTTAAAAAAATGGAACTTGATGAATATTTCCGAAACCGCTTGAGATATTTCAATGAAATTTGGTACGTAAAGACAGTCTATAAAGGGGTATTAATGGTAACAAAAGTATGTGGTTAAATGCAAACTTATTAAGAACTATTTGAATACGAAAATAAAACAATAGAAGATTTAACGCATTATGGGTTGACATCGTAATGAAATGTGAATTAAAACTAACGAGAAACAAAGAAAATAATAAATAAAAATATTGTAATGAAGTATTAGACTGCACTAGCAAAAGGTAAAACTGAAGGAACAGATTTCGATAACAATAATAACAACAACAAATTTCCTTTTGTAACTACTTTTATTTTCACGAAAATCAGTAGCGCGTATTTTTTTAATTTAAAGACACTGAAGTAAGTGGTAATTCATATTTCCTATGTATATAGCGTGTCCGTGGATAGATAGAACGAGGATAAATGGACCAAAAATTTTTGAATTTTTGAATAACGTTTAGGGGTTTAGTTCGGCTCGTTGTAAAACTATAGTGCACAAAAAATGAGTTAATTCCGTGTTATACAGGGTGTTTTATACGCAGATTTGTAGAAATCGCCACCAACAAAGTGTCTGTTAAGACTTGAGGGGCCAAAACTTGATACGTTGGTAGTTGATGTAAACCCCAAAGCTACGCCCCTGCACATCTTGCATTTGCTTGCCTCCCAGATGTCACTACCCGTCATGGTTAACACAAATGGTTTATTCGTCAAAATTCCTCGGCTTTGTGTTCTTCCAAAGAAACTATATTGCGAGTTATAAATGTGCATCGGACGTGGTTCTTGGGTGTCGGAATTCCCCATCGTCACCTTTGGCGGTGGGTGAAATTGGGGGTACCGTCACGTGTCGTTCGGAACGACGGCAATGTTCCGATCACGGAATAACCTGCTCATTGGCCGTCGTTCTGGGCATAACGGGCCTTCTTCAAGGGAAAGTCATCCCGAGTAATAGTACGCCCATGTCGGTTGGCCATCATCTCCCAGTACTTAAGGGCTGGGAGAGGATGGGATTTATCATCATTCATTTCTTCTCGTTGTCATAGTCACTACTCTGACCAGTGTCGCTGACGGTTCAACACCTCGAATACTCCACCAAATCACAACTCGCACTAATACTCGGCCTCGCAATCAATCAATCTCGTGTTTGCTTCAATCAAGTTTAGTAATAACTATTTACGAATCAGTTAATAAATAGCGCAATAATTTGACGGGTCGTGCTAATTTCATGGTTGTCGGGAGATCCTACGTGTTTGCCTAGCCAAATAGGCCTCCGGTTGATCTTCGTACGTCGCAATCAAGAGAATAACATCGGTTCTTCGAACCGATAAGTATCAGAGGTAGTGCTCGCGTATCAACACTCTCGTACAATAACTCGCGGGTGGTACCTCCAACCTCAAGGAAGGAACCCCTGCATATCGTTCAACAGTGCCCTTATTTTTCAAGATAGGAAAAAAGTCGACTAAAAAAAGTTGTTTAGAATGCGATATTACATCTCCGTATCAAATTTCGGGAACGCAAAAGTATTTTTTGCAAAAAAAAAAATTATTTTGAATCATACAAAAAACACAGTGAAAACGTTGTAGGAAATAATGAATATCAAATTTGACTCATCAGATTTATAAATCGAATAATTAGCAATAGTTTGTAGTAATTGTTTATACGATAGTAACCACCCACATCCGCACGTCTTTCGATCCTTCTTCTCAATTCCTCAAAATTGTTTTGAACATGCTCTAACGTTGGAAAGTTCACGGTATTTGCACGTTTTTGCTGCAATATTGCTGCATTGTTCAGAAGTGGTTCTGTATGAACCAGTCGTCTGAGTCGACCCCATAAATAGAAGTCCCATATTGAGAGGTATGGAGATCTCAGCGCTTAAGCGATTGATCCTTTCGAGCGATCCAATTTTCACCAAAGCGAAATTGAATTTTTTCGAAAAATACCTATATACAGGGTGTCCGGCAAGTCGATACAATAATTTTAGGGGGTGATAGATTGACGTGATTCTGAATCGATTCAACCAAACATACCTATATACCACGTGTTACAGTTTTCCTGATAATTCAGTTTTTAATTTTTTTTAATTTAACCGTGCTCTTTCACAATTGTTGGAGGGTAGAGAAGGACACCAAGCCTTTTAATCACAAAAATTCACTAAACTTTTTTATTGCCTATAGATAATTGTTTAAATTATTTAAAGGGTAAAATCTAAAATGGCTTCTTTACCTAGTTAGAACTACATAAACATGATCTTCCGAGCTTGTAAAAAAGCGAAGAGTCAAATTCAAACATGGATTTAATTTAAACGCTTAGGTGTAGGTTTATTCAAATTTCTCAAAAACTTCCTTAGGCAATAATCTTTCAGTCATGCTGAAAAGATTCTTAAGAAACATTTTAAAAATTAGAGAAATTAACTTTTTACGTACTCGAGCAGCGCATTCACCAAAACGTTATCTACTAAAAATGATACTAAAAATGGAGATATTTGCTAAAAACGCAAATGTGCTGGATAGCCATAATTTTTGAAGAATTTGTATTTGATGACATTATCAAGTATTCAGGTAAAACAATTGTTTTTATCACCCCCTAAAATTATTGTATCGACTTGCCGGACACCCTGTATAATACCTCAAATTTGGCGCGGAGATGTAAGATTGCATTCCACAACAACTTTTTTTTAATCGCGTTTTTTCGTACCTTGAAAAATAAGAACACTTAATTGGGGATGGTTTTTATCAATTTTCATATGAAACACCCTGTATTACACGAAATCAACCCTTTGTTTTACACATCATAGTGTTACAACAAGGAGAACTGAACCCCCAAGCCTCGTTTAAAAATTCAAACATTTTTGGTGGATTTGTTCTCTTGTTACATCTGTCCTGGGACACATCGTATACTTTTTTAACGTATGATGTCGCCCACTTAGCATTATCCTCGATAGCTGAAGCTGTTGATAAACTTCAACCAGCTTTACGTCGTTTTCCATTAAAGAGAGCCTTTATGTTGGGCCTATTCCCTAGTGCTCAGGGAACAAAAAATAGGTGCAAGTCAATAATGAAAGTTTATTAGCAAACTCCTAAAAGTTTTCCTGCTGGCATCCGGTCATTCGACGTACGATCCAGATAAATCCAATAAAGATTGTCGGCAATCTCGAGTGCCCATTTGTCCCTTTTTGTGGTTCCGAACCGATACCTACTTACTTTTCCCCGAGGAAAGTCGCGGAAATCCCTCTCGGAGCTGACCGATTGAAACGTTTCAGAAAATAAATTTCCTTCCTTTGAAAAATCGGGACAAAACGGTTTGTAAGAAAAATTATTAGGGTCACGATTTTGATGTAATAAAAGGAGATTCTTGGGGCCTCAATTGAGTCAATCGCCTTAAAAAGTTGACTCACGCACGTACTCACTAATAACACAAGCGATAATTGGTGATTGTGTTATTTGTTTGAACGGGAAACTCTTCGTTTGGAAACTTTCCTGGAAATGAAAACGTGATTTCTGCGGACCAACTGTTTTCGTAAACAGTTCGGAACCGAAAATAGGGCCTCCCTCCGTAAGGGCGGGACTTTCATTTGGACTGAGGGGCTCCTCCTTTGCTTTGTCAGGCTCGACAATATCGCTTATATCCTTTGTAACGTCCTTTATATGAAGAATTGTTGGTGAAAGGTTACGTTTTATTGGACAATATGTCACGAGTTAAGGCTGGAATCGATGGCTTTGAAGATGAAACTTGCGTCGGTTCAAAAGAAGTTTGGTCTAGATCGAGTTTTCCAAAAGAATTTTTGTCCTCATTATATGAGCCTTGAGGAATCACTCTCCCTATCATGGTTTTGGCATGTTTGATAGTAATTCGGCAGGAACTGCTGTAGACACTGTACTTCACATATTGCACACTTTCCATTAATTCTCGTTTGGAGAAAGGTTCCGTTTTATGGGACGAATTAAAGATGGAATTGATCGCTTTGGAAATGGAGCAACCTGCGTTAGCAACTCTATGTTAATAGACATGTTCTTCTAAAGATATAAGGCATTTCTACCGCCTTCTACATTTACATCTGTTTCTGGTTCGGCGAAGCCCTATACGCCCTTATAACTCTCGATTACATTAATGACTGGAAAAAGAAAGCTGGATTTCCAAGCTGGGCATGCGACAGCCTTTATTAGAAGATACGTAGGAACGTTGTGTCTAGCAATACCCCATGGATCTCTGAACACCCAAATCACAGAAAATCTCCACTTATCTCTATAGTGACGCATCCGGAGCTCACTCCTGTGGTGATGCGAGAAGATAAACAAAGCGGGTTCTGGCTCAATAACGTTAGCGTTGTAGCTTGTACGTAAACGTTATATGCTGATGACGTAATAAATGTTAAATTTATTTAAAAAATTTAAAAGTTTTATGGTACGGTTAAGATCGAAACCTCGCTCCAGTGCTCTAGCCCCGATGGAAATACTACACGCCGTCGACCCAGCGAACCCGAGTCCGGTTTCAACCATACCATAAAACCTTTTTTCATTTTATATTAAATATGACAACGATTACGTCATCAACAAATAAGGTTAACGTTGCGTACAAATTACAACGGTAACGTTATTGAGTCAGAGCTCGCTTTGTTTACCTACCAATGCGGACCGCGGGCCAAGACGGGCGGCATTAATATGGAAAATGGATCAAGAGGGGCGGCATCAATACGGATGGTGAGTCAAGACGGGCGGCATTAATAAGGAAAATCGATCATGAGGGACGGCGTTAATACGGATGGTCGATCATGAGGAACAGTGTTAATGAGAATAATAGATCAAGACGGACAGCGTTAATACGTACGATGGAACAAGACGGGCACTGTTAAAAATTTCATGTTCCCATGGAGTCTCGACCGTTCTCCCTCGCACGTAATGTCTCTGATCGGCCAATAAATTTCTTCACATTTTCCAATTTCGAATTTGCATCATTTATGTGAGTTAGACAGTAAGGCAGTAGAAGGGTAAGTCATTCGGAAAAAAAATTGTGCGTATTTACGTCATTTCGCAGTTCCTAGCCCGACATTGCCCCCATCGGACTCTCACACCTACTACCTATATCATCCAATACCATTACTATTAACAAATGTTTTAATGGAATCCCAATGACATTTAATATCCTTTCGCTGATGAATATCGCACATGAACACGGTTCAACGCATCAAATAATAACCATTGAAAACTGAAATTGAATTTATATGAAAAGATCTTATTTGGATAAGCATTTAACGCTAACGATTTGTTAATGGAGGAAATTAAATTTTATTTATCGCAAAATTTTGGAAAAGTAACCCAAAAGGGATAGTCTTGGCAAGGCTCGGCTGGGAAGCGACCTCCTTCCCATTTCTCTTCTCTTGTGAGTATGCTTTTTCGCTAAACTGGCAGAGAATTCTCCAATGGCCTTTCTGACGCTCAGAAATGGCCCCTTCAGATCTGTATCTCTTTCTCTGCCTTACTTTGTGTTTTGATTTGCTCTCGCTTTGATCTCCTCACAGGCGTTCTTCCTTACCGATGAGCGAGATTTACGTGTTTTACTTGCAAGATTTGTGTGGTAACTGATATAAAGGCCTCTGTCACAAGTAAACAACTGATATTTAAGCTTTTTTCCAAAGTTAATGAATCTTCTATGCCAACGATTTGTCGCGTATGAAAGCACAGAAGACCCGAAGATAGGTAGATTGATTGGTGCACTGGGACAGTGAAGAAATAGCCAAAAGCAACTGATATAATTACACGAGCACCTTAGTATACAGAGCATTTCAAATTCCACCCTCACCATCGGAATTTCGGAAACTAGAGAAGCTACGAGGAAACTTAAATAGAGGTAAAATTGCGTAATTTAGCACTTGGCCAAATGCTGTTTTCAAATTTTGAATATTCCGAGTGCTTCCGAAGATAACCGAAAAAAAAAACGAAAAACTGAAGATTTCGTTTTTACTATTTTTTTAGCGTTATTTGACAAAGAAGCCCCAAATCACAAGTACATTTTCATTACCACTAATTTTCCAGGTATGCGACGACGTTTTCAGATTTGCCATTCGACTATTTTTCCATTGAAAAATCTCGTATGGCGCCCATAAAAAAATAAAGTTGATGAAATTAACCGAAAAACGAAACACCGGATGGAAAATCGGAAAGCGTCATCGTATAGCTGAGAAAAAGTGGCAGTGAAAATGCGCTTGTGGTTTCAGCCTCTCTTGTGGAATAACTCTAAAAAAAATAACGAAATCTCTAATTTTTAGTTTTTTCAGCTATATTCGGAAGTACTCGGAAAAATCGAATTTTGGAACCGGCATTTGGACAAACACTAAATTATGGAATTTTGCCGCCATTTAAACTGCTTCGTATCTCTTCTAGTTTCCAAATTCAAAATGGTGAGAGTAGGATTGGAAATGCCCTATAGACCTCCACAGAACGGATCAACTTAAGGCGGCCTACTTTTAATCTCTAGGACTTAGCACTGATCTTACTACATCCCGCACTGGCCGAAGAGCTATAACTTATACAGTTTCAAATATAGCTCTTGCAGTGGACCGAAATCAAAGAGCAGCGGTTCAAATAATCGAAAATTAACCATTGTTTGCTAGATCTATTGTACCATATATCCAATGAAGCTCATAATAATAAATCGAAATGTACGGAACCGACAGAATTTGTGGTCACGTTGGCACGTGGGTTGCAGTCACCTTAGCGAATAGCGCGAATGCTCGATACACGAGGTTTAAAAATGGAGAAATTGGAATATCAATTAATATGTCGTATTACTGAATTGTTTATTTCACTAAGAAAGGTGAGAACTTACGTGCATTGGAGTGTTTTCATAGTTTTCGTATTAAAAGAAACTAATTTCTTACTACTTCTTTTTTTGTGTTATCCCAGCGGGGAGCTGACGTAATAATGACGTCAATACATTGTTACTTTTCTGGTGACGTAGATACGTTATGAAATTAATGCGACTAAGACGTTAATGTTAAGATGTGTAATTGAAATAAAAATTGTTGTTTAATGGTGTAGTAAGGAAAAACGTCTTTAGGATTCGTCGAAGTGGCATACAATTTTCAATTTTTTAAACATAATAGTATTGCATGATCCAGTTTTATTATTTTTTAATTAGCGAATAAAAAATTTTAATTTTTAGTTGTAAACTAACGCTAGAAGGCTATAATTTAGGCCCCCGCTTTTTGGTATCAATAAGAAATCAAAATTTAGGCGATTTCTTTAAGACGGCCGTCATCGTCGAGAATAGTATCAATTTTAAAATTTCAAATATAGGAGACTCTCTATATTTAGTTTATTTAAGATATAATGATACAGTTTTTATACTGTGACAATCAGTACAATACCAGCAGGGATTCCAAATATATTCATAAGAACCCTCTATCATACTTTTGGCATAGAATGCACATTGGCATAACTGTATTCAGCTTACACCAATTGAGTTTTCCCTTGCGCTGACGAAATAGTCGAAAAAACAATTTTTTGGAATTTCAGTCATGCTATCAGCATTAATGTTCCATGCTCCTCTATTTTTGAGATCGGATCGTTTGCACACGTGATTAATCATTTGGCCGAACGTTGCAAACAGGACAAAACGCCACTGAAACCGGGCAAAGAATACTGTCAATTGGAAGAACCTAAGAGCTAGGTTAGTTTTAGCTTGTAGGTCACCCCTCTTTGGTTTCGTTTTTTAAATAAAAATATGCAAAAAAACACAGTAAAATGCAGAATAGGGCCCTCGGTACTGAACTCGGACCTTTCCCAGTTGTATGTGGAGTCGAGGAGATTACTTGACAACGGGGCGGACTACCTTCACCTAGACGTTATGGACGGTAACTTTGTTCCCAATCTTTCGTTCGGCCACCCCGTAGTTAAATGCCTCAGGAAAAAGATACCACACGCCTTTTTCGAGACGCATATGATGGTCCAAGAGCCACAAAAGGTAAAATGTGAAAGGCCACTATTATATGATATTTGTTAAGGTTTCTTGAAAAGTTACTTGTGTTACCAATCTGATCAAATATTATTCGTTTTAGACTAGTCAGCTCTAACGCATTTTAATTCAGGAAAAATTTTAAACCTAAAATTCAAATGCTGATTCAAGATAACCTAAGTAACTTTCAAAAACAAACCTTTAGGTTCAAATTTTCAGCCACAAATAATTATGTAGGTACAAGAAAATGTCATTAACAGGTACTAATAAATCGTCCCTATCAACTATTCTTTAAGCCAGTTTTGAATCATTAAATAAAGAATAGAGCAAATAAATTCACTGGCAGTCTCATGCAACTGTGAATTTGGATAAGTTGAAACACATCTGAACTGGCGTTCAAAACTTTTACGGTCATGTTTAAGTAAACATAGAGAAAATTTTTAATATATAGACACTTCGTGTGTAAGAGGAACCAAACATGAGACTAGTAACATAGTGATGCAGGGTTTTTTTGCTTAACTTATTAATTCATTGAAACTCTCACATTATGGCTACAATAAATCTTCAGAGGGCTGAAAATATCAATTAATAGCTACACTATAACATTTTTGACTTATTGCTTTTGGTCGATCTAAGGTCTCAAAGTCTAGAAAACTCATTTCGAATGCCGTCAGTTGATCAACTCAGTTTTACAGTGGTATGTAGTATAAGTGGCCTTCAACTATGAATTTGGCAACATTGATAACATTTCATTATGTTTACTTCATCCTTTTTGTTTGAAATTATTGCAGAAAGAATTGATAATTTAATGCTAAACACTTAATTAATGTTATAAAAATGTCACTATTAAGTAGATTATATAGTGAACATCAGCTCACCTCCTAATTGCAGGTATGTAGCATCTTTATTCATATTCTCTATTTTAAGATATCATAGCCTACCATATCTCAGCTTATTTTAAATTATTAATCAGTAAAATTGCATGAAGATATTTCTTACTTTTATTCTTTCCCCCTATTTGTCGAGCCTTGTAACTTTTTCTCGACAGGCCTCTTTATGTCTGCTTAATCCTATTTGCTTGCTGCTTGCATCTGCATGTTTGATATGTCTTAATCACACTCAGTACTGCTTCGGTTCACCAACAACCCACACAATTGAATTGTAGTCAATGCTGTAACCACCTATTAGTTGGGATCTTGGAATTTCATCAGTGAACATCAGGTAGGTCCACTCTATTTTCTTAAAGAAGGTTTTGTTTAGAAGTGAGTAAGATAGTTATACTTACTTTTTGAATGAATCTGAATAACTATCATTTTAATTGCTTATTTAATTACCCATCTATTTTTAGTCATTATAAACCTGACATGCAGGATGTTTCAAAAAGATTGTACCAAAAGTAACGAGGTTATAGGAGACATTGTGGAGAACAATTTTTGCGTTAAAACCCTTAGTCAAAAACGAGCTGTTTTGGCGCCAGAGTTATTTTTGTTCAAAAAACTTCCATATTTAACTGAAGTAAGAAAAAAAGTAAACACTTTTTTGTCTCATGATACAAGTTTATCAATTGCATTCCTAAGCTCAATATTATTGACTGTGCACCTGCACATTTTGTTCGTACCTTGCAGGATCATATAAACCAAGATTTTTATGGACGCTGGATCGGAAGAGGCAGATCTGTCGGGTAGCATGCGCAAAGTTCCGTTGGTATATAAGATTTTTCGTGTAGCATGACTTACACATTTTACAACGAGTGCTCAATTTAAATTCAAGAAACAAGTTTATATAACCACATTGGGGGGTTGTCATTTTGCACCTTTATTTTACGTTATTTTGAAGAAAAATAACTATATCGTGCTGTTAACGAGCATTACATTAATATTACGACGGAATATAAACGTCTCGTTTTTGAATAGAGGTTTTTATGCAAAAATTGTTCACTGCAATGTCCTGTGTACATTTTTAAATTATACAGGTTGTCAATTAAGTATGTAGCCAAACTTTAAGGGGTAAATCCTTGAAAAATTGTAAAGTAAAAATTTCATATTAACATGGGTCCGTAACCATACTCTAAAACGGAAGTACACAAAAATACATGCAAGAGTGGGAAAAAAGCTTATATTTCCCTAGCAAGAACATGAGAAAATTTGGTATTAACGGACTTTGATTATTGCCATCTGAGATTACTCTTCAATTAGGCATGGTATATAATTTTGCAGTGGATAGAACCTATGGCTGATGCAGGCGTCAGCCAGTACACTTTCCACATAGAACCAGTAATAAAAGACGTGCTTCCAATATGCCGTAAAGTACATGAGGCAGGTATGAAAGTCGGATTGGCTCTGAAACCCGGCACCGGAATTGAGGCTGTTAGACAATACATTGATCATGCCGATATGATTTTGATCATGACAGTGGAGCCAGGTAAATAAATAAATGGTGGGAAAAGAATCTGTTTAAATTTGCGATTAAATTCCATTTAAAAACTGGGATAAAGGTTTAAAAAAACATTTATAAATCACTTATGGTTAGAGGCAGCTAGAAATGTGTGAAAACCACAAACTTTAGCTTTTAGAAAAATTTCTATGGTAAAACTGGCACAAAAATAAAGTATTTTGCTCCTTTTTACTCAATGTTAATAAGATAGTATATCAGAAATGTTTCTGAACAATGCCTTAGATGCCCTCAAACCATCTAAAGATTAAGTATTTAGGTTTTGGCGGTCAAAAATTCATGCCGGACATGATGCCCAAGGTTCAATGGTTGAGGCACAACTATCCTCTGCTCGATATCG
This sequence comes from Euwallacea fornicatus, assembly GCF_040115645.1. Lineage (NCBI taxonomy): Eukaryota > Metazoa > Arthropoda > Insecta > Coleoptera > Curculionidae > Euwallacea > Euwallacea fornicatus. The sequence continues at coordinate 1,499,638 of NC_089559.1, read as the reverse complement.
AAGTGGATGGTGGAGTAGGCTTAAATACAATTACTGCCTGCGCTGAAGTAAATAATTATCTTACAAAATTTAAATGTTCCTATGGGAAATATAACTTTCAGGCTGGTGCTAACATGATTGTGGCGGGGACCGCTATAACGGGAGCCTGCGACCAGCGGTTAGTAATGGCGAGTTTGCGGGAAACTGTCGAAAGCTCAATTCATAAATGCAATGTTTAAGTCTGCATGCATATGTGATAATACAACTATATTAATTAAATGGGCCGCAAAAGGACGCACGCCAGTGGTTTAATTTTTATTATTAATTTGCGAGTATCGAAGGCCCCTTGCGGTCCATTCCTTAGGTGAATTGTTAACGGTTAAGAATACTAGGTACACATACATACAAATCCTAACTGGCGGTAGGTAAATTGTTAACAATCATATTAAGATTGACTATATTATACAGAGTTAATTCAAATGGACAATTAGCGTTGTCATTTGAATTTAGGTTGTTCCCTACGTGTATACTTAAACGTTCGTTTTAAGAGTTGTTGTACAGGGTAACCCATAACATGGGCGTTTGTTATGTATTGTTTTTTCGGGTCTTTTTTAGACAATTTTTTCTTAAAGGGAGAATATCATTGCTTGTTGCCACATCAAGCGAATTAAAGCAGAAATGTAGCTTTGCGGGTTTTTCATTCTGTCTGCATTCGTTTCTGCGCTGATTTTTACCGGATTAAGATACATTTCCTTGAAGTAAATTAGGAGCGAAGTGGACACACGTGTTATCAATTTACACCGCATTTATAAGCGTTTTTCAATATGTAAGCGTTACGTTACGAACTCTTCTACATTCTATTTTTTATATGTTGACTTTTAGATTTGTTACGGAGTGGTCAAATATTACATGTAATATATTTGCAATAATTGAATAAATTATAAGGGGATTAAGTTGCTGCGTTTTGGTGGTTTTTTTCCTTGATGTTTTTATTCCCTTTTAGTACGCCTCAGTCCATTAATCAAGTATTGATGGATCCCGTTACCCAATAGTTACCCTTGTAAGTTTGACTTTGATTTCATAAATCTTCCGATTCCCATCTCGTACGTCCCGGTTCGATAATTAATTGAATTGCAAATAATCGAAGAATCTAGAGGAACTCTTAAAGGCATTGGGGTATCATCCAAGATTTTAGCCTATTTAGGGAGTTTTCTGATATTTTTACAATTGAAAAAGGTAATTACGCCACTACTTCTATGCATGAAATAGTAGTTATTTTATGATAGCTTAAAAGCCACCGGAAAAAAAACACTTTTTTGCTTTCAGCAAGAACCTTTATTGTACAGGGTATTTCAATTAATCTGAGTCAAATCTACTTAAATCATCGCCATTTTCTTGTTTTTTTAGCTCGTTTTGTGCGGGTCCGACGTCCGCTACCAAATCCAAGACATCGCCACTCTTTTCCTGCAACATTTTGCTTTTAAACTCAGGATTTAGCTTAGGTCTCAAGGCCGTTAAAGTAATGAGTATGGCCTCTTCAGTCCTAATGGTTTTTGACCCCTAAAAATCCCAGGATTTACGTTTTTATAAAAACCATATCAGCAAAAAATACTTGTTCAGGAATAGTATTTAAATAGCTGTCAAAGAGTAAACTCGGGTCATCAACATTAAGAACAGAATCGTTCTCTAGAGCTGCTTCCAATCCGTGTAAACCACCGAAAACTACGAGTAAATGTTTGTATTTGGGGCACGTGAATTCGTCCACTGAAGCACCCTTGTCTGAAGTTCCAATAGTTAGATCGTACCTATATTTCAATAATACAGGCTCTACTTGTGATAACAATTGTTCCAGGAAACTTAAAGGACTTACCCCTCTTTATAGGGGCAATGTGAAAAAACTTTACTTAGTGAATTAGCTATTCTCACACTATAACCCCAGTAAATGCCAGTTTCGCTTCTGGGCAAGCTAGGTGAGACCACAATTCCTTTAAGCTTCTTTGACTTTTGATCTTGAGGAAGCAATTTAATTGTGCAACGAATGCCTTTAAAAAATACATTTTGTTTAATATCTTAATACCAATTTTTTTAATACTAATTACCTGGTACTAGAACTTTATCAACCCTGACTTGCTTCAGTAAGCCAGCATTTACAATTGAACCTTTACCAGCTTTCACTGGCATATCTAAAACCACTCCTTCCCTAGCAAAAAAAAATTAATAACTATGCATGCTATACTGGACTGCCTTAAAATGAACAATGTCAGTGTAAACTGTCAGTGCTGCCAAATTTGTGCATTTATAGATAATGATAGTTGAAGACGTAACCATTTTGAATTTTAATAAGATTCCAAAATGGCTACTTCCATCAATGATACTGCACCCAATGTGAGACAAAACTATGTACTTTTTCTATTGTCATTAACTAACATACAAAATTTTAATTTGCTATTTTGTCAAACTTTAACATTTACCATGACATTTGAAGTGCTATTTTGACTGAGTGTTACTGATGTTTTTCGTTTATTTTAAGAATTGCCTTGTAAGAAAATTCTATCTCTGCTTACCTGAAAACAAATTTGTCTCTCAAACTCAAGTGGTGAGGAGAATTAAGTGGATTAACTAAACCACAATACTGCAGGTCTTTGTGAATGGGGAAGAAGTGTTTCCGCAAATACTGCGGACACTCCAAGTATTGCAAAATTCTGCCCAGTTGCACGCACGAATGTCTCGATTCTGTTGTACCATCGCCAAGATCAAAACGCGACTTCTTGGCACTTGCCTCATCCGCGTAGTCGTCAAACACTACGATTTCGTCTGCCTGAGTTTAATAAATATGTAAATTCATTTTTACCCTTCATACTGCATGTATTGCAAAATGAAAGAAAAACACTTTATTTCAATAGTGTTTCAGGTAGACAACCTTCTAGAAAACTTGTAATTTTGGCAACAAAATAAAGAGAAAGTATGAAAAATGTGTCTTTGAACACACTGCATAGGACAAATCAATTTCTGTGCACTCTTTTCAATAAACTCATGTTTTAATGATAACATGTATCCAAAATTGTGCTGAACATGTTGTAAAACTTCGTATAAGAAAAAAATTTGATCTAAAAGGATTCTCCAAAAATTGTATCAGAAATTTACTGTGAGGCACTTTGTACAAAGTCTTACTTGGAAAATGCATGCCGCTCGTGCTATCTGTCCAGCCAAATATGTGCGCAGCTCAGCGGATTGTGCGTTTTCCAAAATCGAACCTGGTACTGCTATCGATAGAGTGGATATGAATTTGGGTTGCATAGAGGTCACCCTCAAGGAGGCTTGTTCAGCCTTTTCATTTTGCGTCCTTTGTTTTTCCAATTTTTTCTCTAAGTTAATTTCCTTCCACTTCCTCCGTTCCTCCTTTCTAGATTTGTTTATCTCGCTCCACGTTCTCTTCTTATTGGGTTCTGCCTTTGAATCTCCCTCCATGGTTTGATTATGAAATAAATCGATTGAGGTTTATATGGATACGTTTATTATTAAAAAAGGGTGTCACAATGATATAGTAAATTACTTTTCAGGGTTTAGTCTAGTGATGAAGTAGGTGCAAATTAAGAAATTATAAAATTTTGTATCAGTAAATAAAAATTCTAACCTAACATATATAATGGCGGCATCTATACATTTTCCCCTAAACTAAACATAAACTCAAACCGCTTCTCCGCTGTGACGTCATCTAGCATAAGAAACTGAACTAAATAAATAATGCATCATACTTAAAATATAAATAACATTATACCAAGCCATTAAACTGTCCATTCACTATTTCATCACTGTATCAAATGTAACCTTTTTTGAAATTACCGCTCGCAGGGTTACAAGCAAAGGACAGTGTGCACTATAAGGTAAGCGGTGTCCCTTTCTACATTTGATGATGTCACGAGCTCTAGATTTTCAACTAGTTTAAACTAGGGCATTCACCAACCTCTGAAGGAAAATACTACAAGAGGGAAGCCAAAAGGAAGCCAAATGGATTTATGAAATTCTATTTTATTTATATATAAAAAAAAACAGTCCCTACTGAAATATCCATACTACATGAGTAAACCGAAGGTGCAAGGAAACATTTGCAGTAAAACAACGTTAAAAATGCCAAAGGCACTATTACGACCAACACAGTGGCATCAGAAACGAAAATAAAGACAACCTACCACACATTTCTGTAGTATTCCTGCAAAAATATAACAGAAAAGTCAAATTAAATCACGTGATTATACGCAGTTCTGAATCTGGATAGCAAAACGTTCCATAAGTATGACGTCAAAGTGGTTTAAACAACACAGTCCAGCCATGTGAGGTCTCACCAATCATACGTGACTTTGACGTCACTTTCGATACATGTTCTACTTTGCAGATACAATCATTTTTGTGAGAGCCAATCCTGGTCCTTTGTCCCAGGATTGAATCTACTCTGAAATGATGAATTTCTGGTTACAGTAATTGTCGTTCCTGACAAGGCTGTATATATATATATATTTATATATATATATACAGTACATCCCAGCGAACGAGGAGTATGAAGGAGTGTCTGTTTCTGCGCATCTCGATTCATGGTATACAAAATCCGAAAAAATGTGATTGAGATCATTTGCGGCCGGAGTCGTCAACGTTGTAGAGCTCCGCCTGGCCATCGCATCAAGCGAGCAGTACCGCAAATGATCTCCATCACGTTTTAGTGGGATTTTGTAAACAATGAATCGAGATGCGCAGAAATAGACACTCCTTCATATGCTTAGTTCGCTAGGATGTACTCTATATGTATGACTATGTATTACGTTTTATAAGTAGGTACATTTGTGGTAAAAAAATCTATAAGATAAAAATTATTAAATATATACAAATTGACGTCATGCGAAACTTAAATCTACACAATCAGAAGATTCGGCAATAAATAAAATGGACGGAAAAAAAATACGAACTTGTACTACTTAGGCCTTCAAAACCGAAATCATATTAGATCCTGTTTAATAAAACTTCTCGTTAATTTTGGAAAATTAAGAAAATATAGATAAAATCCATTGTTCTTCGACAGAAAATATGAGTTGGATACTAATTACTCACATAATATTTTATTTGCTTTTTGTTACTCACATAATAATTTGACATTTCCACAACGTTTCGATTCTGGAAAAAAAGTTTGTATACGCATGTGTTTATTGGTAACTAAAATTATTGATGAGGATGCTGACCAATGTAATTGAATCCAAGAAAACTACATAGTATTAAATTATAACCTCAAAAATGGCAATATATTGTATCAAATTTAACGTCAGATTTACTGGTTCTGCTCACTTCACACTTTGTCAGTTAGAAAACGCATTCATTTTTATTAGTTCCCCCAATCTCTAATGAAACGCATATCATGTCAAAGACAAGGCAGGTCTGCGATATATTTTCCGTTTTTAGGTCCATCTATTTTCAGATTAATCAGTAAATTAAGTCGAAGCATGTGGGCGAAAGTGACAGGTCATAAGACACTTCAAAAAGTGATATTTTCACATAAATGACAGTGACAATGTTGACAATTGTAACAATGATATTACTATTTCTCGTGTCGAAACGTTGTGATACTTACTACCACCCTCACGACTCAATTCCCAAATCCAGCCGAAACAACCAATTTGAGGGTTACTAAATGAACCACTCCTTTCGTTTCTGCACGTGATGGCCAGTGGTGCCGTGCACCACTGCCTCGTCCGGATCCTGCGCCATGTCGGCGCCTGCGTCCTCCTGGGTTAAGTACTCGCCTTTGTGACGATGAATGTACCGCCCGATTACAATGCATAAAATTACGAAGGCCAGGAAAACAATCGCTAGAACACCTGAGAAAAGAAAAAGGAATTTCTTTCAATTTAAATACAGTTTTTGATCTTTTTGGTTCAAATTATCAATTTAATAATTTTTAGTGGTGCTAAAATTTTAAGAAAAATTTGGCAACTGGTCGCTTGTAAGATTTCATTGTAGGTCAAGCGTTTAACAGATGTTGCAATGAACCTTAGTAAAAGATTATTCACAATTTCATAAAACAGTTCGAAAAAACTATGAAATTATAAGTTTTTTTTTTTTTACTTACTGCCTAGAATAGCCGAATCGGTTTGATTGTAGGCCCGCCTCACTTTGTCCTCATCTACAATGGGAGGAGGTCTAGTTTCCATAATATCCGGAGGATGAGTGACAGGCTCTACACCGCAGAAGTCCTCATTAAGCGGATCTGCAACCGCACATTTACTATAATGTAAATATAACGGTTTATTGACAATTCTTTGTACCTCCGAGAACTTTGACGTTTCCAGGCCCACTCTGCTGGAACAGCAACTTAAGCGGATAAATATCGTCGAATTCCACTCTAGATACGCATCCAATGAAACCTTCCGACATGCTCTCATTCTTCCCGATGTACATGTATTGTATGTTGTTAAACTGTGCGTCTGCGGATTCTTTAATGTTGAACTTGAACTCTTTGGGTTCATAGTTGTCCACTTTAATCACTAGAGTTGATCCGCCGTCCTTCCTCGTCAATCTACGACGTATGCAAATTATCCCACAACCAAGGAAACAACAAAATCTTACAGTAAATCATGATACTGTCCGAGCCCGAAATGCTTGTCCGGATAAATAACCTCTTGTCGCTCGAAACCAAAGTCGAAGACCACCCTCAAGTGCCCAGAATTCGACACCATGATGGTCAGGTACTCCATCGTTAAGTTTGAGAAAAACCCGAGCAAAAACCCTTTGGGATTGGTAGTGGTGAATCCTACCCGAATATGCTCGGAAATTGTGGACCTCCAAGACCCGTCGAAAATGTATTTTACTGCAGAATTGGCTTTCATGTTAACTCCGATCTCGTCTGCACATATCGGACCCTGCAAAGTCAAGTGAACGTAAATATTTCGTGCCAAGTAGAAATAATTATTTTCACATCAAATAATTAAGCATTATTAGGACACTCTAGAATACAATCCCTGGTAGAAATCGAGACAAAACTGCAATGTGACTTTAATATGAGGAAATCAATCACCTTAAATGCTGTCCACCTGCAATCGCACACGTATCCTTCATATCTTTCATGGCAAGTTCCATTATTTAAACATGGATTGCTGTTGCATTTACCCACACATCCCTCGGAGATCCCGTAGAGCGCTTTGCGCGCATATTCTTTCAGATTTACGTGTTTGCCGTTAATAAGCAAAGCGCGCATGCAGCCAGTGAATCCGTCCCTGTAATCTGTAGAGGCGCCGATGACTAACGCCGAAGTTAAGTGGATCGCTCTTACGGGACCCGGTGGTTCCCGTACCTGCGCTTTTTGACTACCATCTACTACGATCATAGCTTCTTTCCTGTTTCGTTCCACAGAAACTGAAACGCCGAAAAAAAGTTACAAATAGATATTGCACTTTGAACTAAGAACACGAATAACTCAACAGTAGGGAAGTATTCAAACACTGCAATTTTAAATTTATAATCGGTCACCTGTATGCCATTGGTCATCCGACAATTTATAAGACACCTCAGCGATAACTGCGATTGGGCCCGAACCCGCCTGATACTGGAACTGCAACTGATTCCCGTTCACTATGGTCAGTTTAATGTAGTCGATCGGACCTTTCGCGTGGAAAAGTACCGCGTTTTCGGTAGCCGTTCTGCAAACATTTAAAGGTAGTAAATTATTCAGCAGTAATCTCAGCTGTTAGCTCTGCTGAATTCAGCCAAAGTCAATGATATCTGTATTTTTGTATCTCTGATTTTGAAAGAATTTCTTCAAAACAATTCTTGACGAACCTGAATTCGAAGTAAATATCTCCGTTGTGGCCCATATCGAATTGTGGAATGTCGATGGTTGCGTCCGCTATCCGGAAAGTGACTACGTTGTCAAATAAATCGTCTCCGCGACAAATCAATGGCCCCAAGGTATATCTAGCTTCTCTCTCATCCAAAGCACTGCCTGTGTCACCGAATCGAAGCTGCTTCACCGGAAGATCGTCTTTCTCGCTCAAGTCACCTAAATAGTCAATAAATCGGCAGAACCGAGAATAAATGAACAAAACACACCAGCATCGACGAGCCAATAATTGGCATCTCCGTCGCAGTTGCACCACTTCGTGCGATCATTACAGCTTCCCATCACACCACACTCACACTTTCGGGACCCGGGTAGGCCCCCTCCCCAGTAGTCCATCTTCTGATTCTTGCGGGATACCCACCAGGAGAATGGCTGGAATCGCTGCTCCTCCGAGGGCGAGTTGAACAATCGCGCCTGCTTGCAGGCGTACTGAATATGTTGTGTGCAAGTAGTAGAACTAAAATCAAAACTCTCATTGCCCCTTTCTTATTTTCACTATACGCGAAATACTGACCGGTTAAGGAGAGCAACGATTTGATCATCGTTTGCTTCATACTGGATGTCTTGCACGAAGCTCCCGGGATCCTGAAAACCGTCCACGGGGGTAGTGGCTTCGTTGCCATGGTGAACTATCGTTGAAACGGTGCCGTCGGCCCCGAATTGACAGGTAACTGGGAACGGGGCAAGAGGACCACTACCGTCTACATCAATCTGGAAAAATAAGATATAGAAATTTGACAATGTGTCCGCTGTTAATTGTCATTAATTATTCAAAATGTATTTTTTCATTTAATATTTCATCAAATTCTACTAGACATAACGTCTTTTTGACAAAAACAACGTAAGTTTCTTAATGCTTTGTGGGATTACTATACTCACTTTAATTTCGGCCTTTTGGCCGACCGCCTGCACGTTCTTGTACGCCTGACACGATAAAGGGTTAATGGTGGTGTGGCACACGGCGCCGCCGTATCCGGTGTTTTTGCAATCACAAAAGAATTCAAGGGCGTTCTGTTTGCAAACGCCACCATGCTGGCAGGGGTTGGGGTAACATCTAGTCAAATAGATTACAGTTGAAGAAAAGTTAATCGAGGCCAGAACGTGTGTAGGAAAATAATAGACCCGGGAAATGGCAAAATACGCATACACTATTGAAAATTTTTATTTGTGTGCCCAAATCAGTATTTTTTGGTGTACCTGCCATCTGTGATATGTTTACCACACCTTCTTTTCTAATCATTTTCCAAATTTCCCTTATCACCTTTAGGACTTACCTATCGGTCATTCTGCAGGCATCAAAGATAATGTGTTCCCCGTAGAAGTACTGTTGATCCTTTTTCCAATCAGTGGGCAGTTCGCTCGTGCCGTCAATCCGTATATTCTTCATGCATCCAACAAAACCTGCGAAAACAACCATTTGCACCCCTTCAATAATCAAAATTTAAAGCTCATGCCTGGGAAAACGGTGTTAGCATAACTCAACGTGAAACTGACACCGCCTGCGAAGTAATATACTCCACCAGTGACAATTTTCAACAGCCTCGTGGTTTTCATGGGTCTGTAGTCCACGGTAAAGGTTACATCGTTAGTCCGGATTGTGAGTACCACCACGTGCCACCTCCCGTCGTTGAAAGTCTCCTCGTAGTTGTCGAAAACAACCCTCGGGTTATTCGGAGTGATTAATTCAACCTTCAACTTGCCCTGGTCTATGTACACCTGAAAATGTTCTCCGTTTGACAAAGAGATTTGAAAATAGGATGTTTAAGCATACAGCCACGTGTCCTGAAGATGAGAATGCATGATACATCATAAGACCGTTGCTTTCGTAAGTCCTAAAGTGAAAAGAGGCGTCCATCGAGGTCATCCCTTCATATCCTTTGAGTTTGGCGTGGGCCTTAGAACTAGTGAATGTTACCGGTACTATTGGAGGTTCCTATAATACAAGCTGATTATGAAATGAAGTTGCACAGTGTGATCACACATGCAACGAAATTGAGGCAATCCGGGACAAAAAATTGCTGCAACTTGAGTGCTGGGATAAATAGCATCATATATCAGATTGTTAAGAAACTAAATGGCGTTTGAACGTCATTTGGAAAAACGAAAACGTTATCACACTAGAAAATTCTACATACCGGACATGTATAGAGAACATTAGACTTCTCATATTTATACGATTCTCCATACTCGAAAGCATCTTTAACATCTTCGATCACATTGCTAGAGTTCAAATATAGATTTTCTATGCATCCGGTGTAGTTCTGGACCACCACTAAACCCTCTTGAATGTTGGGAACTCCTCCGATAAAGAACTGAAAAATTACTTTAAACTTGCGGGTCGGAAACTAAAAAAAAAAACGAAGTACGTCTCTGTTCAAATTCAGTCGATTGAAATCGCCTTTGATACGCTCCTGCACAACTACTCTGTCCACGGAGAAGAGGATATCTCTTCTGTTGCGGGAAATAACTACGTCATGCCAGATGTTGTCGTCCAATAAACTGCCCACGCTCAAACTTGTCACAGTTTTTGATCCCAAGTCGATGTTGAGTAGCATGCGATTCTCGCGCAGCTGCAAAGCGATATAATCACCCTGCGTACCCCTGCTGTACAACAAAACTCCACTCGCAGTGGCCGTTTTGAACCGGAATTTGATAGTTTCTCGCAATGCGGCAATGGGGTCTCTGAGCAGATCAATTTTTAGGAGCGAGGTACCGTTGAAGTACATATCACGCGCATCTACAAGTTCGACAATAATATCGGTTCTTATATCTGTCAACTACACCAACATACAAGCTTAGTGCTCAAGTTTAACTTGACAACCTGGACATTTGTTGTATGCATTATTTGTCTTAAACGTAGCTTCTAATGGCATTAAGCTTATGTTGACATTGTGCAATTGACAGTAAGCGGTGACAAATGCCTACTGTATTCGCAGCCGAACAGCTCCACTCTCATGGAAATACGATCACGCCATCTCGTGGGATTGAGGCGGATCCACTGAGCGATTATGGGCACCTCAAACTCGTTCTTGTGCACGGTATCACCGTCCACGTTACCGCGGAACATCTAATACATCAAAAATATCTTCAATTTAGGTGTAAAAATTGGCATTGCCGAGCTTATTCTATTGACAGTCATATGCAGACCGCTGTTAAAATGTCTGATGATGCCTATATATGATTTTTTTAAATGTATTTTTAGCATTTTTTCGAAGATCTAATATTCAGAAAAGATAGTGAAGTATCTTATTCCGTACATCCTGCATCTACTTTGATAAAACTGGAGCTTAAATTAAAAGACAGTATGTTAGTCGAGTTAAAAAGTGTGCGTAGGAGAAAATTAGTGTAAACTGCCAATAAAAAGCTCGCAATCAAACTGTTATTGTATCAATTCCAAGCAATTACCCTACATCAGACCAATTCTTCCTATAAGCAAACCCCTAATAACCACCTCTATCTGTCCCTGTCCATCGTGGATTGCCCTCCACCCATCATTGCCATTATCCGAATACTCGACGATGTACTCGGTGACATATTCATCGGTCATTTTTCGTCCTTGGGTAGCAATCGAACGCACTTCGAACCGGCCGCCCAAGTCGACCACCAACTTCTCAAAGTACGTGCTCTCCTTCGGAGTCCACGCCGAGCCACCTGTTTTAAAGGGGTTAGAAGGAGGTGAAAAGTTAGTGGTTAAAAGAAGGAAAGGTACAGAATTAGTGACAATCTACCACACTAAAAGCTGAGTTATATACAAGCGTTTAAGCGACACAACCAATAGGATTATTTGCTTCATTTTTCCGCACTCCTCCGAAGCACATAGTGGCAGTTGTGGAGAGGTTTTACCTACCCGAATGTCGCCCTCGGATTCCCGGTAAAAGGCGTAATCTTGACCGTTGGTACCGTAACTGATTTGGTACTCCATGACGTACTCGTTGCTGAACGGTCTGCCCCGAATCCAGATTCGAGTCACGTTCATTACTTGACCCAGGTCGATAATGAGATACTGCGCAAAATCATTGTCTTTGGCGCTCCACGCACTGCTACCTTTTGATGGAAAGGAGCAAATATTATATCTTGGACTTTGACCTTATGTATCCTTTAATTACTGTTGTTGAATCGATGATTTTTCAAGCGTGGCAACGAAAAATTTCAATAGAGAAAAATAAATTTTACTAAGGGCACATAAACATGCAAGTCTGATTGAAACTAAAGACACAAAGCATGCAGTGTCATTCCGGAACGGGTACACACGGATCAATACTGGAAATATTGAAACAACGACCTATTTCTACATTTTTGTTTACTAAAAGATATATTCCAAACCGCCGAATTATTTTAAAAACAACTCATATTTGAACCACCCTATACAATATACTCAGCAAAACGTGGGCAAAGTTTGATAGTTCGAATTTAATATACTTTTATACACATTACCACCCTTTACAAAGTGGTCCAATTTGGATTATATTGATAGAAAAAGATAAGTTATTTCTCAGTATACTAAGCCTCTCCAATCTATGGAATATGATAGTTTTTGAAACGTTACGTCAGACCTTTGCCACCCTGTATAATAATTCCCGAAGTTTCAAGCTTTCATACACTTCATACAATTTTGTTTAACTGAAATAATAATGAAGAAACTCAAATAAGAAAAGTTACACAGGTCTTTCAGGCTTTTTAAAATATTCCAAACAGTAACCCTCATCAGGAGGCAGTAGAGGTTTGGCGTTCTGCATCAACCCTCCAAAGTTAAGTTCTCTGAATCGAACGTCTGCTACCTTCTTGTTGGTAGCTACAGCCACACAGTGGTCCTCATCTAATAGAGTTTCATTAAAATGCCACTCTATCATTTTCCGTCCACTAACAAACAATTTAGTATCTTGCACCGACTTATTCACTGATAATGGTGACGCAAGTTGAAAACTAATTTCGTTCAGCTTCACAGTTATCCCCAACCCTATAGCTTTGGTGTAGCTTTCCTTCAAGGCCCAGAGCCGGCAAAAGGTCTTCAGTTGGTCTGTGGAATCGTAGATCTGTCTCCATTCGATATTGGAAAAATTCCGATCCATGATTCTAAAGAACTCAGATAGAGCTTTTCCTCCAGTATACTCCAACTTCATCACATCAATCCCCAACAGCACATCACTGTTCACCTCTCCAGCGAGCACTGTATAATCCCCCTGGTGAGACACGTTAAAATTAATCGACTCAGTAAGACTGAGAAGAGGCCGCCCTCTTTCATCTCGAATAAAAGTCAAAGTTTCATAGTTTTTTTCACAACTTTCTGACGCAAATTTCCGCATCATTAGTCTGCCAATCAATGAGGACTTAAAGTCTTTGGTGAACACAAACCTACCAAGTCTCAGTTTTTCTTCGGGCTGAATGCACGAAGTGGCGAGCAGCAGCTCTGGGTAAGTTGGAGACCACTTGGACAGGTTAAAGCACCAGCGCACGCTCGATTGAGACATTATTGACAAAGAAGTTACAAAGGTCGATTCAGAGAACCTGGCAAAGAAAATATGACTTGAGATGAGTGTTTTCTTTCTTGTGACGTGTGAGTGACTATTTAGGAGGGAGATGAAATGATTTTTGAGTAAATAATATACATTTTATACTGGTATTTTTGGGGTATGGAACATCTTTTAATAAACAAATTCTACTTGCATATAGAAATAGAAATCTGTAGTGCCTACAAATACTTATATTATGGCAAAAAAATACATTTATTTCATACAAAATGGTCACTATAATGGGTTTCATAAAAATGAGAATTATTTAGTAATTTTTCTCTGGCATGGCATATGGCCACTAAGAACCAACATTGTCAATGAAATGAAAGAAAAATAAGTTATTGACAATGACCCATGGCAAACATAATATAATTATTTACAACTGTTAGTAATGGGACTAATACATGACAGGTACTTGAAGATCATGATAGAACTAAAACTCAAAACGACACTAGGAGCAATGTTTGACACATTTACATCCAGTTTTTAACAACAAAGATCCTGAGGAGATCACATACACACATAAACAATTACTGTTCAATTTTAATTGTTCTCCCATTTGGTAGAATCTTCAAAGTTGCTTTTAATGCACACATAAACCCATATCTAGAAAAGAATAAACTCTTAATACTCAACAGTTTCATATTTGCAAAATTAGTTCACATTGTATGTAAACATGTTGATTGTGTATTACATGAAAAAATATTCAGTCAGAAAATTGAAGTCATACATTAAGACACAAAGTTACCCAACTACAGTTTTGTCTATGTATGGTCTTTGCCTAAAAGTACCTACACCAGCACTGCCTGGAGTGACAGTAGGCATGTAATGTAGATTTATGAATATCACTACTGCAAAACTCTCAAAAAATATTGCATTTAAAAAAGTGCCTCTTTGCCATTGCTTACAAATGCAAACTTCAAATGTGGGGCCCATTAAATTGAGGAAAACTAGTATTATTATTTCAACATCAATAAAATATAGCTCATGTACAACAAGTAATAAGTGTTTTACCACTGATTATTTATTGTACATCATTCTTCATTAACTCTTAAAACCACAATATTATCAATTGAGATGGACTGCCTAGTCTACTAATTTTGAATATTAATTAACCTAAACAACAGTGGTGTACCTTGTTCATTACAAATCACTATTCAATATTTGCCAAAAACATATTTTTGAAATTATAGTTTTATATTAAAATAGTTCATGTGTCATCATTATAGGTACACAGGATGTTACAAATAAGGATGTATAGGGATCTTCTAAATCACAGGGAATGTAAGTTCCATTTGTATTTAAAAAAACTTTAGTACAATTAAGTAAGGAACACATGCATTTTTTATGGAGTTGACAATCACTTAATATTGATTGTAATACATTCAAACATCTTTTATCAAATGGCTGAACCTCATCAAAGATATTTTAATGATATCATAAAAGTTAGATTATTTGCAAGACTATAAGATGTATGTGATGCATAGCCACATCCATTTACATCTTATTAAACTTCACGTTATATACCTAATATATGAATAATTATTATATTTGATGTTGATCTCGTCAGACCCCATGTAGTTGATCATTTAATGTATGAAATAGATGCAAAAAGTAACCATTATATTGAATAATGAAGAAAATTTGTAATAGTGCCTGTTATGTATTAACTTACCATACAAAACAGCATTGCTGGGGCCCCGGTCACTCATAGAAGATGTAGCATCCAGTTTGGCCTTTTCAAGTAAAGGCACATTGCAGTCATATTCAGTATAGTAAGCACCTGAAAAAGGTTTTTGTTAGTCATAGCTTAACAGGGTAATTAAGAAAAATTTGAAGAAACTGTTTAGGAGAGTATGAATTTGAAGGCGTATTCCCGTAAGAGAACATTGATGTTGTAATAATCCTATTTTGTGGTAGACTCCAGTTATTTGTATTTTTAATTAAAGGGAATTATTTTCTCTTACCTTGAGCCCATAATTTAGTCCCAATTAATAAAAATAAACATATTTCTAATAAAAACATCGCGAGGACATAATCCTACAGAAGCCAAGAACACAAATGTCTCAAATTGAAAATTGAAACCGTGACTGACATTAACATTGACAGACGCTAAAAACCGTTTAAACACTGTCCGCTTTGACAAATGTCACGTATGTTATATAATTTTTTATGCATATTTCATAAGTTAGGTAAGAGATGAACTGTAATATTTTCTATTTATTCATTGTTTTTGGGTTTTCACATCTGGCAAAAATATGATCATTATAAAAAACCTTAGAAAAAACTAAAACAAAATAAAAGAGTAATAAATAACGAAATTCGAAGACAAGTGACAAAATATATGAAATGGTCGATTTCCCTCTATATTCAACGTTGCCATATTTCTATTTCTTATCCTTCTAATCGGTATATATTACAAACGTTCAAATTGACTATTGACATTGACATAAATTTGTATTTGTTTACTGCTACGCCTGTTTGAGACCTTTATTTAATAATCGCCGTTTATTTACTTTTTTTAAATTAAAAGTAATAATAATAATTTTATTTAGATGTGACTTTTTCTTATTTAAATCGAACATATAAATTAAACTTACAAGATAAACAAGGCCGTCAAATAAAAAGCGAAATGGGCTACAAAGCGTTAGCTCTGGCTGTGATTGTTTCTGTATTTTTCCTACCCTGTAAGTACCTACCCGACCATCAATAATTAAATATTTGCTTCTTATACATTTTTAATCAACTCTCATAATCTTATTTATGAAAATCTAAGAATTGAGATCCCTAAAAATCTTAAATAAATGCCTTGAAGACTTAAAACAACTTATTACAATATCTCTTCTGGAAACTTACTTACTTAGGTCAATTGTCAGTAAACTCAGCTCTGATACATAGTAAATCTGAAGTAAAGAAAATTCCAAGAATTTACTTAATATGAGCAATTCTCTGAAATACAGCACTCGCCCTTAACTGTTTCCAATGCAGTGGCACCAACTCCTCTGTACCTTTCCAATGTAATGAGTGGCTGACATCAGATATTGATATTGCACCTGAATCCTGTAATGCAGTCTACGGAGCTAAATATTGTATAAAGCACACAGGCCGCTTTGAAGGTACCAAGCTGATGGAAAGAAGCTGATTACTTATTGTCACTAACATTCATCATAATAATTAAAATCAATTAATGTGTGAGCCCTCCAGCTATTACTGCTAACCCAAACTAACACCCAAAGAGGTTTCAATAAGTTTTTCAATACAGGTAATTCCATAAATTGCTATCAGTGTGCTTCATCTGAAAATATGGAATGTGCAGATGCCATGGTCCATATGGGGGGGATAGAGGCCCACAGTTGTGATCATGTGTTTGAGGCCCAGTATTGTGTTAAGTCTACCAGTCTTGATGGTATATTTGCCGAAATATGTTCAAGTCATTAGTAGCAAATTTTATTTATGCACTTGTGTAATTTTGATTAGTTTCAATTTTTAATTTTTTAAACCACCAATTTGTATTGAATATCCTTAGTTGACATCCACTTTGAAGTTATTTCTGCATGTTGCATATTTTTGTTGGCTTCCACTTAATCCCTTGTAAAAAATTAGATTAAATCACAATTAATTGGTTCACTTTTTAAAAAAAATCTAGTACTCA
Organism: Euwallacea fornicatus; assembly: GCF_040115645.1. Classification (NCBI taxonomy): domain Eukaryota; kingdom Metazoa; phylum Arthropoda; class Insecta; order Coleoptera; family Curculionidae; genus Euwallacea; species Euwallacea fornicatus. The sequence continues at coordinate 1,482,618 of NC_089559.1, read as the reverse complement.
ATTTTTTTTCCAAATAGGAGGAATTGGCACCAAACGATACTGTTCTTCACTGGATTTAGGCAACTATTGCAACTATGTGAAACAACCAGGAGATATTTTACAATATAGATCATGTGTGTATACCTGCACAGGAGATGGATGCAATCCCAGTATAAGAAAAATCCCTAGTTTAACTCTTATTATTCTTATGGACATTGCAATAATGGCAATTATATTGAGTTAACTGCAGTTATCTAATAATTAATTTTTATATTTTTATCTTGTCATAAATGTTTGTTGGTATCTATTGTAATATGTGTTTTTAAAAGGCTACTATAGTGTAACCCGTCCATTAGTATAAGCAAGTGGGAGACTTGAGCTCTCAATAATGATAAAAATGTCCAAAAACAGTCCTCAGGTCATAGACAGCTGAACTTTAATTGACCCCGTCCATTACTTTTTAATTAGTACTGTAGAAAAATGTGTATAGATTGAGCACAAGCTTACAATACAGTATTTTTTATTATATTAACAAGTTTTTTTTTGTTAACAATGCATCATAACTTTTTCCCTATTAAGTGAAACATTTTAAAATTTAGACAACTTAATTCTGCATTATTTTAAACGTAGTTGTACTCCTGATTCAAGAGGAAATGACTTAAATTTTAAAATGGATCACCGTATGTTTTCACATACAGTGTAAAACAGCGTCAGAGTTTTTTCATTTATATTTAGTATCGGTAAATGGCTCAAAGAAAATGATTTTTTTGTAAGAATTTTCCTAAAATTATTGACCACTCGATATAATGTTGGGAAGTCGACAATTTCTGATACCAAGAAGAGAACAAATTTTGTATTAAGCGTTGCTACAGCCATCGACAGGTAAAAGCGCAGCAAGATCTACTTTAAAGAGAACATGGAAACCTGAAGTAGAGGAAGCGTTATATTCTTGGTTTTTATAACAAAAATTAAAGGGAATTTCTATTTATGGCGATATCTTATAAGAAAAAGCGAAATATTTCTGCAGAAATATAATAGGACGCGACGCTTTTATAGGAAGTTAAGGGTGGCTACATAGATTTAAAAAAGTTACGAAATACGATAACTAATCATGAGCGGTGAAAAATTCTCCAGTGATTTTTCTGCAATCGAGCACTTTCAAAAAATATTAAACAGGAAAATTCGATATCTCGATTTCTGTTCCGAGTAGATTTACAATGCAGATGAGAGTGGACTATTTTAACGAGTTTTGCCACATAAATCTCTTGCACATAGAAACAAGAAATCGGCACCGGGACGAAAAATCAGTAACATACATCCAGATTTTTAAATTCTTTGATAAACTCCAATAATCCGAACACCCTCTCCCCGAATTCATTTCGATTAGCGAGGTTGCACTGTATTTGGATCCAACAGATCATTCTGTTTTATACACAAAAGTAATTCCATAAGAAATACGACGTAACGGTACTGTTAATCAGTAACTCCGTAATATTCTTGCGCCTTCATCGCTTCATGAAACAATTATATTGTTTCATTAATTTATTTGTTTACTATCTACTATAAATCAATACGTGAAAAGGAAGCGACGTAACAGCTTTAGGGATGACGGCTTTTCCACAACTCGTTCAAAAATAAAGCAACAAAAGAGATCGTTTTGAAATATCATGTAATGATGCATTCATTCAAGCGTACAAAAATATAACATGTTTACAAAGTCATTTAAATATTTATACAATTTCAATTCACAACAAACGATATAAAGTACAAAACTCTGTCGTCCAACTGGAGATGACGAGAAACTAAGAGACTCTAGCTCTTTTTTGAACACTCCTTTACAGAGTTCTAACAAGTCGCATAAAGATCAATGTAGATGCCAAAAGGTAATACATAATAAAATAAATTTTAAAATCAACGCAATTAATAATGTGTTTTTGTGTTAAAACTGAAGGGATTTTGCTTTAAAGCTGAATCAAAACAATATAATGGTAAATTTTTAAATTATTGCACTTGGTATATTATAGTTCAAATTACAGCTTGCTGCATGTCTTAAGACATGCAGACGTAGGTTAGCACCAAAACCAGACTATTGTAAATTCAGCAAATCCCCTTATTTAATTCTCTAAAATTTAGGGAAAACCTATAGGTTAAAAATACCGTAGCAGCCTCAACTAATCAGACTTATATGAGTAGTATATAGTAGAAATTTACTATTATTGGTTGAAAAATGTCTATTTCGGGTTTTACCGGATGTATTATAGAACTAAAAGCAACCTTACTGTCTATTACAGAATCGCACGTAACGGAAAACACCTTAAGAAGCTATAACCAACAACTCATTTCTGTTTTTTCGACCAATATACACAACATTCGAAAGAAACCAAGATCTTACTGGGCTTAAAAATTAATTAATTTCTAGGTTTAATTAAGATTACTAGGACAAAAATATATAACTATTTACTACAACGTTATTCGCTTTACATGAGGTAGATGCTTGTCTTAAGAGTAACTAAGTGGTTGTCGGAAACACAAGGTGTCACTATAGGATGCTCAAGTTAATTGACTAGTGTATTAATAGAGGCATCAAATAGTATGTTAAAAGTTATATGCAAAAGTTATGCAGTGCAATGGCAAATCAAATGTCTTTTGACAATTATATGTTGAGTTCTATCCTTAATAAATTATCAAATTCTGTACTCGAAGTTATGTCAAATTTCTACCCTCACTAATGAGAATTTCACTGTCAAAAATAATTGAATAACGACTTGAGCTTAAAATTTTGTTATTCAAAATTAGAGTTTTTTTTTTAATTTAGAGAAAGAGCATTCAGGAAGAAAACGCACTTACGCACCTACAAAAAGTGATTTTATAGTCAGTGTCCAAAATTGGACACTTTTTAAAATCAATTATTCCATACGTTGATTTTGACTCATATTTCAAAACCAAATCTGATTAATACAATATCATTCTCTCCATGTATCTGTAACAACCAGCTGCAACCACTGGCATAGCCATAAAACGGATTTGCTTGCAATTTCTTCTTTCTGCACGAATGCTAAAAATTCTACACTTAAACTGTCAAAAACAACTGATTTTTATTTTTGCACTATTGCATTTTTCACTTTGACTCAATATATTATACTGTAAACTGTAATAAGGGAGAGTGAGATTCTCAACACCGTGCGAAACCGAGAAAACTAAAACTACAGAGTTAATAGTTTAGTTTTTCGCTTTGGAATAAAGTCAAATAATTAGGTGCTAATAAATAATAAATTAACAAGTTGCAGGTAACTTACGAGGAGACATTTGAATAGATAAATCATCAAGGGAACAACCGATGTCAGCACTCTGTTGAACATTATCAGGTGGTATTAATAGTTGCAAATTTGGGTATAAATAGAAGTAATACAACAACAAAAACATCAATAAATGAAACTCAATCGAGGAGATATACAGATGAGGCGAAAGTACTATTGCTTTCATAACTATTACTTTCTTTGTACATTATGGGAATGTTAACAACTGAACTGAGAAGGTAATAAAATATGAGAAAACTGAGAACAAACGCAAGGAAAATGTGCTGTAAAATGGAATGTGTGCGGTTTATTGAAAATGGTGAGAAACGGATACCTCTATGCCTTCTCTGAAGCGACATATTATACAAAATAATAATACATACACTCTTAATACGTATAAACATAAATAATTTCATTTAACAAGGAATGTTATATCTGAGGTAAATTGTTACGGTGGAACCCTGAAAATTATTAAGTTAAGGTCCTATACTGCATACGGGTTCGAATTAAACGGAAATAGTAATGGTAGTGGGTAGGTACTCTGTACTCGTCACATACACGCACACCGAGTTTTGCGTTTAGTAACATTACTTGAGCATTTTTACTACTTAAAATACCTTAAAACGTTTTAAGTCGTATAGGCGCGCTGCGAGATTTGTCAATTCTGAACTTAAATCAGTGATGACGCAGTAATATACACTCAATTACAAAATTGAAGATAACATCAAATTCAATCTGAAATGATCCTCTAACCTCTCTAATGTGTCACACAGAGTGAGATTAGACATTTGGCGAATATCTAATTCTAACCTCAATTAATTCTCACATTCTATGAATGAGTTGACACACTGTCAAAAAATGGAGGTTATCAAGTTGATATTAGTCTTTATGGGAAGTAATAAAGTTCAGTGAAGTGTTTCATAGTAAGACCATGTACTCCATGTCAAAAAATATTACATACTATGTACTTTGCTATAATAGCTTATATTGAACAAATGCTTATTTAAGAATACACTTGAGGCACACAACTGTGTTGCTGTCTCAAGTTAATTTTTTTAATGCTTTTGAGAATATATGCATAAGGCGATATTTGTTTGTTTTAAGGAATAAGACAGAAAAACAATAGAATCGAACACCCTGTAGTTCCTAATGACGCATCTTCTTAAATATAGTTTATATGGATGTTAGGATGTCTTATGTAAATGTGCCCATGATCGCCATCTCCGCAACGGCGAGAGTTATTAAATTGGTTAAATGGGAAAAAACTTGGCATTGCGGCGTTAATAGATAGCTTTTGGTGTTTGAGACTTTACGAAAAATGAAATAAAAATAGATCAGAACTTTCAATAGAAAATACCAAAAAAACACTAGTAGTCTGATAAAAAAAAATTAAATATGCTTTTTTTTTACTATCGCTCTCTTCTCCTGAAATATTAACGTAACATATACAAGATTTGTGCACTTTTTTTAGTTGGCCACCTAGTTGTCCCGATACGACTCCAATGGATTTTTCTATGTAGGGAACTAGGGAACTATCAAAAACTAAGTTTGAAAAACTCCAGCACTTTCAATTCTTTTCATTTGTGACGGGTTTACACCAAGTTTAAGAAGAACATATTTGAACGTTTTTAACATGTTAACTCTTAATGCCGATTATTAAGAGATAAATTCAAGGGCACATTTTATGGGAAATTAAGTATTTTTAATGTCGAATTGTCTACTCAAACGATACAGGAAGTTTTATCTGTTTCAAAAAGCGTTTAATTACTTGTACGAAAATTTGATGGAACTTTAAGTCATACAAGGTGAAACACAAATTAATTCCTTAGAAAGTTAAACTTGCTAGATAAACTGTGAGGCACAATAGATCTGCCAGGTCAGGGTGAAAGGGTCTTTTCAGTCCCATTCATGATAAATCTAATATAGCAAATAGAGTATTATTTTTCAATATAGAATATGTGGGTGGAGCCTTGCTGCAAAAGAACTGAACTCAATATACTAATCGCAAATTGAATTTCATGTAAATATGTTAATAATTCGAACATTTTTAACGAAGTGTACCGACTACAACAAGGCGGAAGTTAAAGACAGAAACCTCTCTTTGGCACCCCAACTCGCCCTGTTGCACAGCCGCAATTGTTGCTCGTCAAACAAAATAAATACCTATATACAAATAACATTATAAATAATTAAATCGTTGTTAAATTGATTAGTTTACATCGTACGGTGAGACACCTCACAAGTGAAACTTATTATTACGCTTTGCTCTCCTTTCGTCTGAACTTCAAATATCAATTTTATATGTAATACCCAATTCAAATCTGCTACTAGAAAACTAATCAAAAACACACACACTAGCACTCGCTTACAATCATACTATTTGAATCCTACACGTTAAACTCTCAAGAGCGTATGTACAGATATTCTCTCTATTTAGCACTATTACGTAGGTATATGTTAGGAAGGTCAGGTACAAACATTTTTAACCCTTCAAGTCGAGTTATATAGCTGAAATCGTTCCCGAAAAAAAAAGCCTTACGGGAGAACACTCAATGTTCCAATATTCTGTTCAGGGATCAGAAACTTGAGAGATAATATTTAAAAATAATTAATTTGAAATAAATTGATTTGTTAAGGCGAAAACTGTAGCATGATTCAATTTATCATTAACTTACGCAATTTCTCTCACGTTGAAATATCTTAATACGGTCTTCTCAAATTGGGAAAAATGCGCCATCTGGTGGGCAAAATAGAACATAAGAACATTAGTGAATAATTTTGACATTAAACATAACTTGAGATTATGACTTGTTGAGCGGTTGTATTCGGTTGGTTTTTGTTGTGCAGCGCCCTCAGCGGTAGCACGAGTAAAAGTGGTCAAATGCCGTATTGAAATAAGGATGAAGAAAAATCGTCTCAGATATGCAGGCAACGATACAATTAAATTCTTCGCTTTAAGTTTAAATTTATCAGGTGAATTTCCAACTGGAAAGACCTCATGACCACCACAATTTTCGCCCCCAAAAACCATCATCCAAATTTGACTACCAGGTACTACCAGGCCAATCAACCATTTTTCCCTATTACTATTAATCTTTAGTTGAGCAACGCTGCTTCTATCCCCTAGCGACTCCTTTTGGACATTGTCCACAACTAACACCGATATATGATAGATCTTGTTACGGCAAAAATCTCTCTCTTTGCACGTCGACATTTTGCCGCCAAAACATCGAACACTTACCAATAATTAGGTACTTACTTAGCTGGATAACACACACATATTGATGATGTAGAAACACTTACCGGCTCCCCTCTTTCTCGTAACACCGCCAACACGGTAAAACTATTAAAATCTGCACGAAAACCTTTAAAAACAACTCCAAAAAGACTCGCAATAGCAGCTCTATATGTATAAGTGGTTCCTAGTTACGCAAAAATCCAGCAATGCCATGAAAATCTAATGTTTTCCCTGTATATATCGGTGACAGCGGATTTTGACTGACAACTAAAGCAATTTTGACATTTGACACATTGTGCATTGACTGTCGCACCAGAAGCTGTATAGAAAAATTGTCTTGAACAATAAAATAAAATAAAATATCACATAATATATCAAAAAAGGTCATCTTTAAAAGACTAAAATTAATTTAAGACGCTAAGTCAAGATCATTTTCGTATATACTTATCTTTATATGCTATTAATCGACTGCCAACTTGGGAAACGGCTACAGAACGAGTAAAAATGTTAATTCCAGAGTCACATATAAAAGCGTTATGAACTCTTAACAACTTATGTTTCATATTTCTGTACGCGTATGCCACTCTGGATACTCATACACAGGGGAAAACATTTGATTTTCCTCTCACCACGTGAGTCTGATCACTTGGAACATTGTACATATGTAATTACGCGCTATTATTAAATGTAAAATCAGTCGAACTTTGAATAGTTAAATATCTCCTATTATTGTTAAGGCAAAAATCAATCCTCCCATCATCAGTCAACGGTGAAATTTTTCATCTAAACTCACGTTCTCAGGTGATGTGTGGTTGATGTTAGCCGTTTGGTTCCAGCAACGGCGAGAGTCGTCGCTGACTGGTGATGGAATCGTCCAGAAACGTGAGCTGAGTGCAGTTTAGCTCGTCTGACTTGGACTTCGAGCGCTCCTTATATTTATCATTGGGATCGTTGATGAGCCGATGAAAACCGTAGAATTTTGCTGGTTTGACGTTCGAGTTGGAGTCTTCTTCATAGTGGCTCAGGAGAGGTTCGGATTTATTTTTAGCTAGATTTCCATTACACTCGAAGGCGTAGTACTGTAAAGAATGGTTAACTTACTTATAGTTCTACAGATCATTTTTACCAGGCATAGACATAATTGCTCGAACATCACCACAGTAACGGATGTTTTTAATTTAAAACTTAATTCCATTGAAAATATAATGATTTACCTTTGAAAGACCCTAAACATTAGAAAGCAATTATGGTATTAGCAACGGTCAAATTATTTTGTGTTATAGTTTTTTCGATCCTATAAATATTATACTTTGTCATTTCTAACATCAACCTCACCTGTGGATTTTCGGTTATACGGACAGCACCGTTAAGACCATGCCCATTCATGTGTGAGTACTTCCTCATCCCGTTAACGCATCCATTTGGGAGATCGCTTGCGCCCTGACAAAAAAAGCACTTATTTAAATGAGAAAAACAAAGATCTAAAGCTCACTTTTGTATCAAAACGTTCGGGTGCAGCGGGCGGTATATGAGACACATGCTCGTCGGGCACGAGCTGCTCAATTTCGTGCTCATCCACGGCACTTGGTTGTTCCATTCTGCGACAATCGAATTTTAAGATTTACAAACAAGAAGGCAACTTCTTTACTGCTCTTACCTGACTTGAACTGTGCCCATCTGCGAAGTATAGTGCGCCACTGCCGGGTGATAATCCCCTGAAGGAGGCAAGTGGTGTGCTCGCGTTGCGGCCCTCCTCTTCAAGCAGCGTCTCCGCAATAAAATTAAAGTGATGCAACAAATGATGCATACGGCGGCCAGCAGTATTCCCAATATTATTCCTTAATAAACAAGCATGATATAGTTTGGTTCTGAAGAATGCAAGTCGTGTTACTATATGTAAGTTTTATCCTATGTAGTAGAACCCAGGATAAATAGATGTATGGAATTTGTGAAAATAAATCGGAAAATGAAGCCCTGAATAGGTAAGCTTTTGAAGGTTTTTTACTACCTAATTTCTGGTTGTTGGCGGCATCGCTAGACCCGTTGAGCATTCCACCGGGATTGTCGTTAAGTTCGTAAGTTTTCACTATGATGGGGGCACAAGGCTGGCCTATTCCCACCGCGTTTGCCGCCCTCACCATTACTAAGTATGTGTGCTCGGTGGTGAAGTTTGTTAGATACGTGGAAATCAGCCCTAAAGCAAGATGTTTTCGGTTTTCAAAGAGTTTACTTTTTGCAACAAACGTTAGAACGCCAAATTAATTAACATGAAAATAAATTATCCAGTGTACCTAGTTTTTTTTTAAGACACAATTTAATGAAGGTTCAAGAAAATTTCAACAAATTCTCAAAATTTAAATGGTTTGCCACTTATAGTGACTCACCCTATACCTCTCTAGATTCTTTAGGTCGCGAAATGTATAGCAAACCTGCGTCATTCTGCCGGCAACTTTGTTCTCTCCTAGGGTCAACCGAAACGTTGAGTTCAATAAGATTCTCCAGGGACCAGTATTTGTCTGTGGTATAAGACAACAAATAATTGGCCAATTCGGCATTTTTGTTTTCAGGTGGTCGCCAATACACGCACACGGTGCTGGAATTGAGGGCGGTGTATCGTAAGTCCATCACTGGGGAAGGCACTAGAATTGAAATTAAATAAAAATGTCTATAATTAAAATGACATGTGTTAAATTAGTCAATTTTTACGCTGATGAACTCTTGAAACGCAACTTTACTGACACAAGAAAGCGATTGTGCGTATTTTGGGTCTGTATAACTTAATGGAAAAAAAAACGATAGGATGATTAAAACTGAAATGAGAACTGAACACATCTAAGAAGAACGAGGCAGTCTGGGAGCTTAAAATAGCTCACCTTCGCTTGCCAGCCGTTTTAAAATCTGCCCTGCTACTAAATCAGTAATTACTCACCATCTAAGGGCGTTTTGATCCTTAGGGGTTGAGACAATACGCCTGCCACATTGTTCGAGTCGTAAGCTCTCACTCTTATGAAATATTGAGTATTTGGCTTTAGCTTGACTATAGAATATTTTGGTAAGTAACTGTAAAGGAAAACAATTAAATCACCTAAAAGGTTTTCATCACCGTGACTTACGTTTTAATGAAATCATCTTCCGTACACTCCATATTATCATCTTTAGCAGGCAGATAGCAAACGGTATAATATTTGGCATTAGCCACTCGGTCCCAAGACACGCGGGTACTTGTTGTCGTAGTACTATCCTCGTGCAGGTACTTCGGAGCCCGCAATTCCCCTGATACTGAGGTCTCATTCGCCGACTCTTGATAATCGGGAAGACTGTACATGATCCATAACTCGTCGCGCGGATTGTTTTGCGCAATAACTCGAAATTGGTAGTCTGTGGCCGGCAACAAACCTAAAGATATTTTTGTTGACATCCTGTATATTTATTCATTGAATGGCTCTATAAAGACCAACCGGAAATCATGAAGCTGATATCCAGAGTGGTGACTGAGGACATATGGCTGTCATCACCATCTCTGAACCACTGCACTTGATAATGGTCTTTGGTTCCGTTGCAAAGTGTATCCGAACTAAGAATGTCCCATTTTAATGTAACAGCGGTGCTGTTCACCGGTTCCACGTCCAGGTTTCTAAAGCCTTTCAGACCTAATAAAAAGCCATAGATAGAAGATATTTCCAAAAAGTTGTCAAAATAACATTTCCACGTTGGTGCAAAGAATCATATCACTGTCAGTATATAACCACAAATGTAGGGCAAGACAGTTTTCTTTATTGAATTCTGCCATATTATTTTTTTACCTCATTACCTACTTACCAGTCTGGCATGTGACTCGTTCAGAATGATCGCTGGCGTGATTGGTGAACAACCTAATATAAAATGTGTAATTTGTACTATGCCTCAGGTCCTCCGCAAGTCTAAAGGTGTTGTTCGTTTCCAGGTACTCGGGGCCGGTGACTTCAGATCCATCAACTAAATTCGGAAGTTGAACATTAAGGAGATACTTCTAATTTTATAATTTTAATCCTCAGACAATAAGTTAGGAGATAAGTGAGAGTAATATAAACTTTCTTGAATTAATTTTTGCATCCAAATGACCTGACGAAACAGGAGCAAACATATTTTTCTCGAACCAAAAGAATGAGAACTTATTCTTGCAATATTTTAAACCACGGAATTGAGAGAGAAGCAGATTTTTCAGAAAAGGTAAATAAGAGATCGAAGTAAAAACGTTGCATCCGAATGACGCTATACTCAACATCATTTTAAACAGTAACAATATTGAATAATTAGAGAACGCACCGGTATAAGAAGAATGAATATTGTAAGCAGTGACTAAAGAAACATTTGGTGGAGGTTTCCAAGTAACGCAAATCTTGTCGTCATCGTAGGGTCGACAAGCAACTTCTTGTGGCGGCCTGGGGCTTTGGGAATTGTTAATTTCGATTTGGGCGGCAGTCCACACGCGCCCAGCCGCATTAGCGGCGATGCACTGGTAAATTCCTAGAAAGAAAAACGAAATTGCCAAGGAAAAACATTTATTAGCATACTAATATTTCATTAAATACTTGTTACATGCGTTATTCGAACTCATCGTTACGGAAAGTGTTTTTTTCATATATGAATGACAGTCGACGAATTTGACAAATGAGTTAGGTTAGAAATTCACCAAATCTCAAACTTTTCAATATCACTGTCCGTTAATTGTACTGGAGAAGAATATCTGTTTTCCATTGCAAATTGAGGTTTTAAAACTTATTTGAACATATAAAAGAGAAACACTGACCGGTATCCGTGGAAACCGTATGGCTAAACACTAGACCGTTCCACGTCTTTTTAATGCGGACGTCCGGTGTCAGAGGTTTTCCGTTTTTCAGCCATGTGATTTTGGGATTGGGGGTTCCTCGTGCCTGACACTCAGTCCTGCAACACAATTTTTTTTAATCTAAAATTGAATAATTTTAATCCCAAACTACAAAAAAATTATAAGCCCGAAATTATGATCAAATTGAGTTTGTAAAATCTGGTAGATAATTGCCTACAACTCTCTAACGTTTGCCGAAATGGATCAGAGAGAGAGAGGGGGGAGACAGAGGAGGGGAGTTCCATCAACTCGTTTTTCTGAAATTGACCTTAAGAAATTTAATGGAAATGATTGAACTGAGTTTAGATCATTCTAATAAAAAGAGTTCCTGCAACAAAATTCGAAAAGACAACCTGTTGTGACAGGTATTTTCTGTTACCTACCTTACAGTCTGAGCAGAGGGCGATACCTTCGATTCGGGCGTGGTGTTAAAATAGGGCTTCTGCAAGACATCCAAATAAAATGTCTGGAATCTTCTTCCCATCACATTAGAGGCTACGCACGTGTAGTTGCCGGAGTCTTTGGAATGAGCGTTCCTTACTATTAATGTAGACGAACTATTTAAGGTAACATTTTTATCTAAAAATATCACGATTATCAGTCAATAGATCTGGAAGAGTGCGACCATAAACTCACTGTTTATCCATTGTACTGTAGGTGAAGGCCAGCCGGCGGCCAGGCAGAAAAATTCAACGGTATCTCCTAATAAGGCGGTCCTATTTGGCCGCGAGTTGAATGAAATGAGAGCGGGAGGGATGTTGCCAACTAAAGGGAGGGGGGAAATAACTATGTTCAAGTCTTTACTGTATTTCATCTTCTTGAGTACAATATTTCTCGCGAGACATCTGAAAGTAACAAAATAGAAATGGTGAAGACATTAAGAGAACTACTAACCAGGAAAAAGATCGATGAAGCTAATTTTTTCGTGAATATATTCACTCGATTTTTTCCTTGACCAGCTCAATACGGATCTTACCTATAGTCTCCTGAATCGTTAAACTTGGTATCTCTTATTAACAAGGTGCCATTCGGCAAAGGAACATATCTGCAACAAATAATATTAATAAAAACATTTATTCAACCTTATACGGGAATCTCTCCCTGCGAGCAAGGATATTTTCCCCTTGTATAACTAATGGACAGTGATAGTATTGACAAATTTGACAAATGAGTGAGGTTAGAAATTCAATAACTGTCAGCATCTGTTAGGCATGTGCTCAATTTCTAACCCCACTCATGTGTCAATCTTGGTGATCACTGCTCAAAAGATATCTGCTTTCCACTGCGAACCGATATTTTTTCTAAGCTGAAAATACTGACAATAGAATAAAATTGAAAACCAACCGTTTGTCTTTTGGTAGAGGTAGATGATTGATCTCCCACTGAATATCAGCGGAAGGGGTAGAGTGAACGTTGCATCGCAACAGTAACGGTTGAGACTCGTAGGTCGTCCAGTTTCCGAGTGAAATCGTCACTTCTTTGTCCATGCCTGAAACAAACTTAAATCTATCAACTTTCATGTTTCATGATGTTCCAACAAAAATCACAGTTCGACATGCTGATATTTTCTATGTAAATAATGAACAGCAATAACGGCCGAATTTGACTAATAAAATTTGATCATAAATTGGAATTTCTTACTTCACTGGCTTGTCAAATTCAGACACTATCAGTGTTTATTATTATTTGTAAAGGGAAGAATGTTTGCTTTCCACCGTAAACCGATTATTTTTTAATTTTAATTTCCCATGAAAAAATATTTAAAAACATACTGGCAATTTTGATTTTCGCCGTTGTGGACAGAATCGCTCCAACCTGGTTGGTAGCCAGACAACTGTACTCTCCAGTGTTGCTCTTGATGTTGCTTTTCTTGCCTCCGGTAACTTTGAGCAGGTGCAACTGAGAACCCTGGATTTCCCATCTGGGGTCCCCTTGGGGTACCGGTTCGCCTTCGTACAACCAGGATATAGACAAGTTACCTAAAAAAAGAAATAATTTTGACTCTTAGAACTTCTATATAGAGTGTCATCAAATCTATCTTGAAAACAATTAGAGGTCAAATAATGTAATTTTACGCATTTTTCTGTTTTCCCTACCTGTGGTGGACTTAGCTGCGCATTGCAAAGTGACATCCTGTCCACGAGCGACGACCATATCGCTGGGTTCCTCCAAGAAGCGTAGGGAGACATTGTTTTTAGTTAGTGGGTTGGGGAGAGTCGAAAAGGAAGGGGGAGAGTCGGCGCGAACGGCCCTGTTTGATTCAGTTATAGCTGTAACAAAATAGCACAGTTGATAATCCGGAATTTTTGAGTAACAATGTAATACGATTACTATACAGGATGTAACATATCATCATCGAGTTATTTAAGGAGGCGTTAGTGCTCTGTAAAATAATAGGAAAATGCTAATAGGATCACAGTCAAAAACGCACCATTTTCCGTATACAGAGTGGCAAAGTTTTAAATTTTTTTTCATATTTTGAGTTTATCTTATGTATGCTTTGAGTTCAATTCTTCAAATTTTCTACATCTATTTTCGTTAAGACTCTGTATGACACAACAAAAAATATTTTAATCGTCAGTAACCATATTAAGTTTGCTATTTTTTAAAGTTATGTACTATTTTTTTAATTCATTTTATTTTATGCTTTGCATATATATTTTGAAACACTGTGTATGAACCCTGACACTAAAGTTGAAATCCTTCTTTATTTTTTTAGCTTTTTGGTCTGTTTCAGCATTTTTTTATCTTTTATCATTTTTGTAGACTTTGCAGAAATATCTATCGGTGCAAATTAAAAATGAAAATCAGGTAAAGAAATCATCCGGCGCGGTTATCAACTATATACAGCAATTCGTAACGTTTAATCAAACTTCTTAAAATAAAAATAAATCTAAACGAAAATTAAATTATAAAAACTTTTGAGAATGTGTCAGCCTCTATATCAAAAATGGTGCGTTTTTGACCATGGATCTATTAGCAATTTTTTAATATTTTTGAGAGTACTATCTGCTCTGAAATATTTTCATGATGATTTCTTAGAACCTGCATAGTTTTCTTAATTAACAGCAAAATGAAGGTGTATTCTTCTCAAAAAAAAAAGTTGGTCACTGTTTCGTGGAAATATAGATTTTAAAGCTTTTCGTTTCCGAAATACTGCGTTCCAAATTGTTTTTTACTTAAAAAAATGTTTAACCTAAAATTTGATATAGAGTTATTTTAAATCGTAACCATCCTGTATTCTAGTTACGAAATTTTAAATTCATTTCGCTAAATCACTGTTTGCTAGCACATTATCCACAGAATGTCGATATAATTAAGCATATGCGTCACTCTAATTAGTATTAAATACAGTAGGGTGGATGTGGGTATAGTTGGTTTACACCCATACCAGAAGAATGTGCATATTTTGTTGTTATAATTGCACTTGTAAACAGTACAAACTAGTTTTGGAAAAATTGTTGCCACACAGGATCTTATAACTAAGTTTCTAGGTCTTAAAGGAGATATTTCATTATCAAAGATTCCAGAAAACCTTAAATTCATATTAAGTGATAATTCATTTTTTTCTAATTTGCTAGCTTATGTACTTGTTATAAAATTGATTTGGTTATTTGTTTTCTGATATTGACTAAACTTACCCCATAAGAAATTCCAGAAAAATCGAACGAGTAAAGTTCAGCTCTGATTAGTGAGGCATTGAAACCAAATGAACTAAACTCAAGTCATTAGAATAAAAAAAGTAAAAAAATTAGTTAAAGAAATTGGACGCAATTGCAGCTGCAACTTAGTGGTCTAGAGTGGATCTGTCTTTGCATCTTGTAGACAATCATATCAAAACGCTTTAAATACATTTGAAGTGATACAGTGCAATGCAACACAATGGGAAATTCTTTTGAAGATTTCAGTAGTACAGTCATTAATTTTGAAGTCAATCCAAATATTAAAAGGCGGCGAATTTCGAATCCATAAAAATGGTGCAATCAATAAAAATTTTGGCTTATTCAAAGTCGATAAATCGACAATATCGAAAGAGAAATGATTATTTTAATTGAATAATCGAAAATAACTCAAGACTCTAAAACTTTGACATTCGCTTCTTAGCATTTTCCTCATATCTCCCAGAGTTTTCGATTAATTTGCAAATCTCACTGGGAAACAACTCTATCGAGTAAATCTCTAAAAAGACTTTGGTAAATGCAAAAGTCTAAATAGATCGAAAAATAATGAGAATTTTGAAATTTCTATGAAATAGAGAACACCGAAAAATCCATTAGAAAACAGGAAAAACACCTGCCAATTGAAAAATCTTATAGATTCCGAGATTCCAAAAAAATCTAAGAAATTCATTTGTTTGAAATAATTTGAAAGAAATATAAATCGGTCTTAATTTATAAATTTGGATATGAACGTTCCATTTTCAATTTCATTAATCTTAACAATCCCTATCAACAAAGACAGAACAACAAAGCTGGCAACGACGCATTTCTAGCACTATGGTGCATGAATTTAAACTGCTAATTTCCTCACAGAATGATCAAGGCCACAATAGGGACGTAAACCCGTATCGATACATACCCACACTACACATTAAGTATTTAACTAGAAATAAGATCCTTCTGCCTATTTGATAGAGAAATTAACTTAAAGATTGAAGGTGAGCGGGAAATTAATCAGGGAAATCTAGTTAGCACCGAATGCGTGATAAGTACTCACTGTGTCGTGACAGATGGTACTACTTTACCCAGATAACCCAGTCTCAATGGGCCATTCCCGTGAAAAATATTTAACATACGCATCGATAGATCCGACGATGAAACATCAGGCGCACAAATTAAAATCTCATTATATTGACTCTTAGTCGAGGAATAAAAATTCATTTCAGGTTTCGCTTTATGGTACTAGTGCTGGAACCATTGGTATGGACGACGATGATGAGAATACACATATCGTAAATGAACCATCCTTTCAAGGTGAAGGCCAGATATCAAGACACCATTATGGATTGATGGGCAGCTGATCTGATAGTATCCATCAGCTATTTCATGTTATTTGTGACTGTGTATCTGTAATCTTTGCTTATTCCTTTCTCGGTCCCACAATCTGTGGTCTACTCAAACTTTCAATACTGAATTGATTTTTTGTGAGGATAAACTGTGATTTCTCTTTTACTTTAGCTCGTTGGTACCGATTCTTAATTTATATGGGGGATCTGGAATTTCTCAATTTTCGTTCCTTGTTATGCACAGCTTTTTACCAATAGTCGATGCCCCTAAACTCACCACTGATTCTAACATCCTTAGGAACTTTAAAAACGTGCATTTGAAGCAAGTAAAAGCAGAGAGGCGCAGATCATAATTTTCTTTAAATACGAATAAACCAAATAGAACAAATCTTAGAAAATTGCTGGGTAGCGATACTCCCGTGATTTAGTCTGCAATGAGGACTTCAAAGCTCGTTCGATAATATAATTTTAAAAATTCTGCACGTTTTTAGATTAAAGACACGAGTAATCAAAAGATGAATAAAATATACATGATTAGAAACAATATTAAAACATGGCGCTAAAATATTATGGCACGCCAATGCCGTACTGCATATTTGGTTATGTAAGCAGGCGTAGGTCCACATAAAAGTGCTATGACCACTTACCCACAGATTTGCCCTTGCCATGGGACACTATATATTTTTGAAAATCATGGGCGTACAAGTCACAAAGAACTAGATCTAATTTTGAATCATTGTCGACTACAGAGTGTTATTCGTGCATAAAGCCAAACTTCAAGGGATAACTCTTTGAGTGATTCTAAGACGAAAAATTTATTTAAACATATGTCCAGTAATGCGCCGTTTTCAAGATACAGAGTGTCAAACTTTTTTCTAAAAATCGTTACAAATTAAAAAAAAACTTCTAAATAAAGAAAAGACGCAAACTAATATGACGTTAAAACTTGGTAACTATTTTTACAGTAGTATAAACTAGTCCTTCAAACTAGAAATTGTATGTTCATTTTAGTAGGGGCATGCGTAGGGGTAATGCTGGAAATCTAAGAAAAATCAAACAAAAACACATCATTAAAACTACACTTAAACAAATGGTAGGCATTTTTTTTGTAAAAAATATTTAACAATTAATAACACGAAACTTATGTTAGTTACTGAAAATGTCCTCCTTCAACTTCAATGCAAGCGTTAGTTCGTTTCAACATCGATTGCCGAAGACGAGATGAATCCCGTATCCATAGGATTAGTTCTTCTTCAGTGTTGATCGAAGTTATCTATTCGAAGGACTTTACATTCCCTCAAAGGAAAAAATCTAACGGACTTAAATCCGGTAATTTGGGAGGCTATAGCTGTGCTTAATGTAAAAAAATACGAAAGATTTTAAAACGTCTGTGGGACATAAATAACAATACTAGTTTTAAACAATACTGGCAAATTTCAACAAAATTGACTACAGAATTATTGCGATTTTTACAAGAAACGACTTTTTAAGAAAAGTTTGACATCCTATATGTTCAAAACGAAGCATTACCGGATCTATATTTACATAAACTGATGTCTTAGAATCACTTAAGGAATCGCCCTTAGAAGTTTGGCCAGGTAGTTAAATAACACCCTGTACTTACGCCCCTCTAGATGGCCATTTTAAGTTGAAAAGTTCATGAACATTTGAAAGTATCACATATCCGAACGGCAGAGGCCCCCCTGGATACCACGATAAATTACTGTCTCTCTCAATTGTTCGTCATATGTTTTCATGGTCATCCTGTATATTATTGAAAATCACGAACTCGCCAGTTACCAGAAATAATTCCTTAACACACTTTCCCATAGCTATTTTTTATCGGTTTTTTAGCAAACAAAGAAAGAAATTCCAAGTGTGAAATCACGGAATTCCTATGGGCCTCATTGTACTGATCAAGAGTTATGTAATTAAAATCAGGTGGCTTAAGTCTTGAAAAATGGAATTCCAGGATTTAGACAAAAATCGAATTACACAAGGTTTTTAAAGAAACCTTTTCAATAACGATCTTCATAGCAAGTTACATGGAGCTGACGAAGCGAAACGTGTAATCCGGATTTGTTTGGCAAAAACCACTCATATACAGGGTGTGCCACGTTCTGGATAAACGCGTTATTTTAATTGGCTCAAACCGGAAATATACGAGTGCGCCAAATGAGATTTATTATCCACCGGGGATATTTATGTCTGTAAGGCTGTCTTCACTATCGAGTTTCCACTATGCGAATCTAATGCGTAGAATGAATAAAATGTTGCCACACTTCCCAGAATGAATCGTGAATCAATAAACTATAACCCACTTTTAAATACTACGCAATTAAGCTACTACTACTTATTCCAGCTAGACAGATCTCGTCAGAAAATTGTTTGTTTTTCATTGTACATTATCATTAACCTATTACGATATCGTCGTGCCAATGAAGCTTTTCGATTTTTTTCAATGTTCCTTGCTGTGGAATCGCCGTCCAACACCTCAGAAATCACTGCTAATGTAGAAATAAAAGTAAATGTGCAAAGCGATACTTTACCGCACGCCGATTGCAGCTGACTGAATAACGCGAAGCAGACCGGTTTACGCACAAGTGCCGCTTCCAGCGAGCAAATGCGTGCGGTAAAGTTGCTCGAAGGAAAATAAATTTAAAAAAACAACACTGAAAATGGATGTCACCGCATTGGGGTCAATAACAAGAGGCAAACAACCACTGGGAGAAACTGGTCTAAGACTCATTCAGCGGTTTGGCTTGAGCCAGACTTGATGGGCGCGTGGCTGCCCACGCCGCAAACACTCTGTACAACTGGGAGGCAAGGCGGAATAACGATCGGGACATGTTATTAAATATTTATAAATTGACATTAAAGATTCGATTTGGGCGACGTATTCTTAACCGACCACTTGAGCCAAAAACTTCGGTTTATGACCGGAAGAGCTTCAGATAAGAATTTTGTATGGTCTCGAACAAGTCAGGAAAATCGATAATGGCTGCTCACGTTCATAATATCACTTGAACTCAGGGGGCAGCTGGTTACTCAAGGAACTTTTTTGGATTTCCCAAGGCTACTTCCAATTATTTATGAAAATTCTTTCAGCATATCTAGTTTACTTCAAAATATCATTAAAATGCCCTCTGACTCACGTCACGTAAGTTATTTATTTTTTAGATCAGTTCAGGTCGATTTAGTCAATGCAGGTGACTTAAGTCACTGACAAGTGTCCTTTAGGTATAGCCTCAGTTTCCCTCATTAATTCGGGCTATTAAAAAAAAATTGTTACGTCATTTCTGGTTGATTCGAGTTATGAAAAATGTTATTCCGGAGGCTCCGGTTACTTAAATGTAATTGATTCGGGTACTTAATTCAAATCGGTTACAAATGTCATTTAGATGAGTTCTGACTGTAGGTCGCATCGGAACAGAACACTTTGTGTGCAAACGAAAATATATCTGATAAGAACCTCCGAAGACAATAACTTTTTAGGCATTTACAGTCCTATCTGTTTTACCATTGCTAATGATTGAGGGGGGGTTGCTCGCTCCACCCATTAATCGTGGGGCTCACAAGTGAAACCGTTCAAAATTGTTGCGCCAATAGTGAACTGGGTGACTCCCACAGATTACAGACTTAAAATATCGTGTCACCACTAAGGCCTAGGAGAAGTCTGTCGAGCCCTTTGTATCTGTATCTTTGCTCGTCCCCATTTCCGCCCTTTTGCTTCCAATTCGACCCTTAACAAAAAAAAAAACATGCGCCCCTATCGTCTTACTTCATGTCGCCTTTGAAACCACTTATCTTGATGTGTTCCAGGGTGCCCGAATTTTCGACCTCAGTCTAACAACATGTTTTTGTTACAGAAGTTTAACTTATCACAACTTGTTCGTGCATTTTTCTGTAAAAATGTTTGTAATATCTGGCAAAATAGGAATAATTTGCATAGGTAGGTAGCCCACGCGACTAATCACGTAATAAAATATCACGCGACTAATGGAGGGGTAACTGTTGCCCGAGGGTGCCCGTCTAAGGGGTGTAAATCGGGGGTGAGAACTCCGACTTAATCTTTAGCGCGTTTTCGTCAACTTAAAGATGCTTCGCGTACGCATACGCAAACCTTCCAAAAATAATTGTGATGAAATTTGGAATAGAGGCGACTTCTTGAATTCCACTTTGCGAAACATGATTTTACCCCCACGTTCTCGAATTTCTCATAAGTGTTCAAGTTTCACGTAAACACTCGCATGAAGCGTCAGAGTTTCCTACATGCGAGACGAATTTATGTGTTTTCCCTTTAAAACAAATTGATTGGGAGTCATAGCTCTCTTTAAACATGAAATATGCACTTTTTCGTCAATTCACTCCGGAAAATGATCGAAATGTACCCTGTAACATTGGCCCACTTGGAAACGGCACTTTGCAAATTTATCCACGTCAGTTCGTAAATATTCAATTTTGACCGCTGGGCTTAGAAAAACGCGACCTGCAACTGGATAAAACTGGATAACGTCGGAAAAATTGAAATTCGACGTACGGTCTCCGGGTTTTGCCGGCAGTGCCCTCTTTCGCAGCGCACCTGAAAAATCAGCGTCGGAAAACATTCCTTTGTATGTATGGCTGCTTATAAACCTTTAAAGGTAGTGGAAGACCCCTTTCTAGCTAAATGGGCTTCGAGGTGGACAAATGCGACAATATAGTGTGTCCAGGAAGGAAATACGGTAACACACGAACAGTTTCTCAGGAACCGAAGAATACTGAAGAACAGAGAAATAGAGATCATAAATGCGGAATTAAAATCACAGAAAGCAACATAGGCAATATGAGTGGAAAAGATGGAAAGTCTTCAGTACTACTCTTAAGAGCGCTTAGGGTTGAGGCCGGGGTGGGCTTGGGGTGAGCACTACTTTTAAGAGTAGCATTCACCCCAGGCTCGAATGGAGCTGACATCCTCCAGAGTGGCGGTCACCGACAGAGATGCATCCACCATATTACTTTAGGCTTCAAAAACAGGTTTTCTGAGTGAATAGTTTACGATACTGGACAGTGAAATAGCGACCTTTACCGGATGTAACAGTAAACTTTTGTCAGCTCGATACTCAATCTACCCCTTTTTTTTCAAAAATCTGATTACGGAACACCCTGTCCGTCAATAACCCTTGGATACGGGCTGAGAGATTTTTACAAAGTGCAAAAGGAGAGATGCAGGGATCAAATGCACACTTGGAAGATTTACTAAGAGGTAGAAGTAACCACTTGCAAGAAAAGCGAAGAGGTGAATGTAATCGTAACGTCTAAAACATACAAATAGCCGATTTGCTGGCCGTAAATGGAATTTGCCGCCTCCGGTCAACAGCAGGAAATCGCTGCATTCTTCGGTCCGCTTCATTTTTGTTGATGGAAGAACGAGACAAAGAACGTGTTTAATGCGGAAAATGGCCAAAATTGAAAATCAACAGCAACATTTTCGTCACCGTTAAATTTACCAAATCGTTCACGTTCCGGCTATTATAATAAACAAGCCGTTAATGAACTAATTAACAATACAAATCGTACGCATATCCACCTGTGTATTTATCAAAATGCTAAGGTCGAATTTGTTTGTGTGCCAATCATTCACATCATTTTTCCTGCATTACCCAGTTGATTATCGGTAATGAACATTCCTTAGCTGTAACGCGTTTATACAGGGTGACCCCGACGGCAGAAAACAGCTTGGACAGTTGTGGGACCATGGGACGGTTTGCAGCTTACTTTCGAACGATGTTAATGGGATCTGGACGACATGACACGGTCAAAATTTTCTTAAAATCAAGTTAAAATTTTGTGATATATATATATATATATATATTTTTAATTATTATTAGAGCAATTTTCAATTCAGGTTTTGGAAAATGAAAGAGAGAAATGCATACATACATATGTATAACGATTGGAGTCGGGTTAGAGAGAGTTGTCTGATGAGCATGTAATTAAAATCAATGAGAATTAAAAAAACAAAAATTTTGAAAATTTTAACGTATTAAGCCTCATTACCCCAAGATTTATTCTATACAGGCAGGTACAAGACTTGGTCCGTACAAAATGTTTATAATTGCCAGCAGAATCCAAGAAAAATAATGACATTCCGGGTGTCCCATTCCAAATTAAAAAGTTCTGATATCTGGGAGAAAACTATGAATTTGAGCACAAACTGCCTATAAAGCTATTTGAGACACTAATCCATTTCCCAGCCTTATGAATAACCGCGTATTTCATAAGAGACACATTATACAGGGCGTTGAAGAAGCGTCTGCCATTTCACAGCGTGATTTCTCCAGTAGTTTCAAGATGAAACATTCCTATAAACATGCCCTAGCTCGCTTAGTTTTCGAGATACCAAATCGATATTAAAGTAAAAAAAAAAAAATCACATGCCCTTTGATGATCTTTTGCAGCTAATTTTACGAAATTTTGCAAACGGAGGTTTTTCGACATGAAAAATTCAAATTTATCGACGATTTAGTTGTAGAGGGCGCTACAAGCGACTAGTAGAACTAGTTATTTTAGCGCTTCTAGATAATTACCACACCTGATCAGCTTTGAATACGTTTTTTCCGAAAATTATTGCTCCTAGCCACAATAAAGTACACTTTTTTTAAATAAACGAAGTAGGGAAAAAGATGTTTCTACTTGAAAGTGGCATACCGTGTGGTACAAACGAGTTAGAGGTGCCCCAATAGTCACTTGTAGCTCCCTCTGGAAGGTGCAACTAGGTCGTTGATAAATTTGAATTTCTCGTGTCGAAAAAGCTCCGTTTGCAAAATTTCGTAAAATTAGCTGCAAAAGATCATCAAAGGGCATGTGATTTATTTTCTCAACTTTAATATCGCATACCTTGAAAACTAAGCGAGCTAGGACATGTTTATAAGAACTTTTCATCTTGAAACTACTGGCGAAATCACGCCGTGAAATATCAGACACACTTATTCAATGACGCCCTGTAGATGACATGGATTTTTGCTTCATAAAGGAAACTTGCAGTGAGCTGGGTGTTAAAAACCTGAAGTCCTCAATACCCCCCAACCCCTGGAAAGTCACCCCTTCCGGCCTAGTTGCAAGACAGAGGGCGACGACCTCGATGCAGCAGCGCAGCGTGTTGTCCTACTTGAGCCCTGGTCGGTGGGGCAAACTGGGGGGACTACACCCCGAATATGGGCGGAGTGGGTGGCTCTAATATCGACTTAGCCCAAATACAGGTCGTTGCCAGTGCGGCGTTTCGATACGTATATCTCGAGTACCAATGAATCATTATTTTTGAGTTGTGCAGGCTCACATAAAGCGAGTTGATACGACTATTTTGATTATTTCTTAAGGGTGGTTCTTCCGCGGCTTCCCGAGACACGTGCGACGAAATTTCGAAAACGTACTACAATGCTAAACAGAGAGTGAACATAAACTCTGATTTATGTCTTGTATTTTGTATATCTATAACATCAGCAACTGGCATTTTCTAGTTATTTACGACGGTGACATTACAACAAATAAAACAAGAAACCCCGTATGTTTTAGCATTACTCTCTCAGGTTGAATATTTTTATCGGCAGATTATGAAAACTAAATTGCTTAGTTAGAATGGGAGATTTATTGTTATTAACTTGCTGAAGTGATCATTCCTGTATAAACAGTGCATCTACAGTTCGCTGAACTCGCCTATACAGTTACAAGGATAGCTACATTCAATACTAGTAATGATATTAACCATTGATGAGCCCTGATAAATTAATCAGATTTTAGCAAATAGATATTTACGATCGAATTCGTCCGGATTAGCAAATTTGCCGACCTTGTAACTTTCACCGTTTCGAGAGAATAAATTAAAAATTATCTTGTGATTTCATTAAAACTGAAATACACCGGACACACTTAGGAAATTGTTATAACGTCTGGTGCACGCAGGCTTCATTAGATTCGTATGCAGCATTGTCGTTCAACGAAGAATTGACCCCCCGACAATCTCGAAAGTAATAACCACTCTTCGTGGCCTTCGTACACTCGATTTGAAATTTTTGCAAAGTTTCCCCTAATTCACCCCTTGAATCAAATTCTCCTGAACGGTCCGCGATATTCCACTAAACCACATGAACCTGATGTTATTCTGGATTCCCCCTAAAACCTGAACTGAACCTTTCCACGACTTTTTGGTGGCCTCACCTTCCTTTAGTTGACAGCTTGTCAAATGTTAACTGCTTTTACGCAAGTCTCTCTTGCCTTAAAAAATCGAAAACGTAAATTAAGGCAAATGTAACTGCGGTTTATGGCGTATCGAAATAATATACGTATTTGTCATTTATTTCATATTCCCGAGAGCTTGCGTAAAGTAAACACTTACAAAAGTATGGGAAAAACCCGTTAACACGGGACAGCCGGGTTCCCATGTGCAGTCTGGTCCAACTCGCACATACAAAAATTGGATTTCTGCATATAAGTAAATTGACTTTAATGAATGACGAATTGAAAAAGTCGCACAATGAACATGCAAATATAGAGATTGAGAGCCCCAAACATTAGGAAAATTAGTCCCTGAACTTCGACGTGAGACCTAATGAAGGCTTACCCCCCCCCCCCCTCCACCTCCTTCCCTCCCCAAGAAAACTGCAATAACAACTACAGGAAAGTGTAACAATGAGTTGCTGCTGTAAGTGGTAGGTTAAACAAATTCAATAACACACAGGGTCTCCCAATGGAAAACCTGGCATCCAGAATTTAATGAGAAGCATACGCAAAACTATCTTCAGAAAGCTATGATGAAAGCGTACCCTTATTAATTTGCATCTCGTTTCAGAACTGAAAGAAATTGATCAGTAGCAAATTCAAAACACCTTACAATATACAGAGTGTTCCATCTGAAACGGTAGTTTTAGTATCTTGAACATAGCGCAAATAGTTTCCAAGATAAAACGAATGAAGATGGCTGCAGCGAAGTCATTAAAAAAAAAACGTAAATATAAGCGTAAGGGACTGGACAAGGGCCAAGTTTGCACTTTGCCCTCTTCAGACAAATAAAAAATGACCGTTATGGACCATGTGTAAGCCCCGAAACCAGCTTTTTTAAAATCCTACAATTGTTCAATATACATTTTCATTTCTTTTCATTGAGAGAGCAAAAAAGAGAGAGAGAAAGGAGAGATAAAAGAGAGAGAAAGAGAGAACGGTTGCACTTGAAACTGCCGGTTTCATCAATAAAGTTTTTTCTACACGTCTCGCAGATTTCAGTTGAGCCAGGTCAGGTTTGGGTTTCGACTGGGGGGAATGGGACCCTAACATTGACGTGGATACGAAGGACAACTAAAGCTGCTTAATGATGATGGTTATTGTATTAGTACGTAACAAGGAGGGCCAGGTCCGAGCATCATAATTGAAATATCAAAAACTGCAGAAGCCAAAAAAGGTCAAAAATGTATAAAATAAAAATTACAAAACAAATGATAAAAAATTGATATATCCTGGAAAACTAAATAAAATTTCTTTTGGCAGCCAAAACCCGTTCGGTGGCAAAAGCTTAACAGTATAAAATACTATCAAATACCACTGCGTCTTGAGCGCCTTTTTGGTTGATTTTGTCCTCTCAAATGCGCAGCCTCAGATGGGGAAACTGTGATGTGTGTTCACATCAAATTTTATTAAGGCTACGGATTCCATCGCCTTCTCAAGCACCCCAAATCACTGATCTCTCGGAGAGATCAACAGGCAGATAAAGAAGAATCCTCCACATTTAAATATTTAGCATAAATTTAACTCTTAGGGAATATGATCCCGTTATGGCCTATATTATATTAGTTCCGAAAATCTCGGGATAATGAAATGTAAATCTCGGAGTTTTCGAGATAGAGAAATGGACGGTTTTCCGGGAAATTTGTCGATATTAATCGAAATATGCACGGGTGTTTGAGTATCGCAAACTGAAATACAGAGTGGCAAAACTTTTGAAATCGTCAGTAGTTTATAAGAGCGTTCTACAGGGAGTAAAACGATTTTTGTAAATTTACAAGATGAACCACAAAAGAAATCTTAACATTATTGATTTGCTTCAAGAGCATTCTTAGAATCCGGATAAACATACAAGACGTTCCATTTCAATTAAGGAAGGTGATTTTTTTCGAGTGAATCTGTCCTCCCCGACCTGGAGATTAGTCAGTGAAATTACATCAAAGTTGTCTCTTGTGGAATGGATTCACCTCTAACACACTAACTGCTCTAAGCTTTTCGACTCCGAAATTGACACCTGTACGTAGACTAAAATCCAACTCTCGACTTACACAAGATGCGACCTGCGATTCGAGTATTTCATCGTCCAATTGCATTACCGACTGTTCCAGATCAGTTGAACTTGGAGGTAAATGAATTTGTCAATCTAGAAATTACCTCTCCGACGAAAATGTCCAAATGCGTTGCCCCAGCTGTGGTCATTTGTCGTGAGAATGGGAATATCCATCGAATGATTGCCGGTTACGCGACCAATCTAAACGAAGTTTTCATACCTGAAGAGTGCCCAATACCACATAATATGAAGGGATCACGGTCAAATTTAGTGGCAACTGCGTTTCCACCCAGCTCGATTTAGCTGATGCCCACCACCAACTAGTTCTTAACAACACCAGCCGTAGGTTGACCACAATTAGTATCCACCGCGGTTTATTCGAGCGCAAGGTGTTCGGATTCGGAGAGTTTTGAGAGGAAAATCCAATTTCCCGGCTGGATAGGGACAAACTAGCATACGTGACAAGAGCTCAATTTTTGAGAAAATATTAATGGCGAAAACCGTATTTCGATATCTTTACAGTCCCCGGCGCTAGAGGGCGTTTTTCAAATTTCGGCCATTTTCAAACTTCCTCATGACTTTTTTGTTTAGGGCAATATTGATGTAAAACAAACACATTCTCAAGGCACTTTTTCGATGTGGTTCCAGTGGCGTGCTTAGTTTTGTCAAAAACCGCCGAATTTTTTTTAATTTTAAATAAAAATCACAGTCGCGTATGACTTCAAAAAAATGTTCATTTTAAACTATTTTCCAAAATTAAGCGATATGTTTGGATCCCGTAAAACTTCTCCCAGTACGTTTAGTTCTTCAACTTCGTTATCTTCATTTAAATTGAAAATGTTGTGGTCTACACTTTTTGAAACTTCCGTTTATGTAAATTATATTTTAATTGCTTAAACGGGTTTCTATCTAGTCGATGTCGCTCGGGATAGGTATGGGAGTACAACTCATACGCTGCTTGTGTGTTTTCGTTTGACAATGTGAAACACTTTATTATGTAATACTTTTCATAGTTATCCATCTTTTTTACTTGAAAAATCGACGCCCAGTCAAAACTAGAAATGAAAAACATCGACGCAAAAATTAAAAATGTTACTACTACTGCAGATGCCGAATTCAACTTGAATATAAACACGAGAAGCCTAATACTTCAGCCATTTTTTGAAGTGGACATACGATTTTGGCAAAAAGTATTAGGCATCCCCCTCATTTTGCATTTAAACAAATTTGCGTTGCCTGGGACCATTTATTTTGCCGATTATTAATTATTTATAATGTTACCATGTTTTCTAGGAAGAATGCCTTTTAAAATAAACTATTTATAACCCGTCATAAATATCTGTCAAAATTTAATTGCATTGTGCCAATGTACATTGTACAATGTACAAATAATACATTGTTTCCAAGACACGTGTACCTCGTATCTCACAGTCGGTCTTTTTTTTTATCATTAAACGAATGCTCATTTCATGAAGACTGTTCATTTAGTGAAGACTACGCGCGAGTAAATATGGCAAAAACAAGACAACTTAACATAGAAAATCGCTCAAAAATCACATTTTTATATATGAACAGGGGAATCAAACCGAAATTAAAAAAATAATAATTAAACGTCCGAGATGCGCAGTACAAAACGCAATCCGTCATTACCGAATAAGTGGTTGCAACCGCGATTTGCGATGATCTGGTCGGGACCGTTTGACTACGACTAGAAAAGACCGTGTGTTGATGTGCCTTAAAAAAAATAGAAGAAAAACATCTTCTTAGCCGGTTGCAAGCTTCTCAGAGGAAGTTGGAACAGGAATTTCGTCACGAACGGCGAGAAGAAGGCTGACAGTAGCCGGATTGAAAGGTTTTAAGGTCAGAAAAAATCCTTGGCTACCTCAGGCTAATAAAGAAGCCTGATTAAGATGGGCCTTAAAGCACCGTAAGTTTACAGAAGATTGGTCTAATGTTATGTGGTCCGACGAATCTAATTTTAAGGTAAAGTTTACATGATGTTTTTTTTTTTTTTTTGATGGGATAGATAAAATTTCAAACATTAATTTAGAGCAATTTTTTAACGATGTTTTGATAGAAACCCTCTTTTTAACATGTGGTTTTTAATTTTTAAATATCTACGAAACGAGCGGCGTCACATTTGTGGGGCGGCGAATAGGGGAGGCATACAACCCTGAGTGTATAGTACCCACTATAAAACACGGGGGTGGGTGCCAGTATTATGGCCAGGCGTTGTATGGCAGCCGGTGGAGTAGGAGAAATCGTCGTTCGCGAAGGGCGAACGGACAGTAAAAAATACATAAATGTATTAGAATTATCACTATATTTGTCCTTCTTTATCTTGTTTGGCAACACTAACTTAGGAGGTGTGTGGCGTTTCAACAGGACAATGCCCCATTGTCACAAATCAGGACGTTCAATGCAATGGTTTCAAGAAAATCGGATTGAGTTACTAAAATTGCCTGTACAGTCCCCAGACTTAAACTCTATTGAGCATTTATGGTGTATTTTGAAAAAGAACGTTCGAAACCATCGAATAACCAAAAAACAAAATCGTCAAAAATTTATAAAGAAAGAATGGGGTAAAATATCTAATGATATATACAAACAGTTAATAGGGTCTATGCCGACAAGAATTCGTGCAGTTGTAACTGCGAAGGGTGGATCCAGTAAAATTTAATTTTATATCTTTATTTTGAAATATATTTATCCCCAAAACAATCAGACATACTTTCATTTCACTTACGTAAGTATTTTGAACAAATTTCGAATGTGGCAAATATGTTTGGCCAAGATTGTACTTACACAGTTGAAAACGGCTTAAAATTGACATTTTTTTGATGTCATTATCAACGTCGATTTTCATATAAAATAAAAAAGTTATGTCGGTTTTTGACAAAACGATATGATGCAGCAAAAAACTAAGCACGCCACTGCAATCACATCGAAAAAGTGCCTTAAAAATGTCTCCGTTTTACTTCAATATTGTCCTAAACAAAAAAGTTATGAGGAATTTTGAAAATGGCCGAAATTTGAAAGTCTTCTAGCGCCGTGGGGTGAAAAAATATAAAAATACGGTTTTTACCATTAATATTTTCTCATAAATCGAGCTCTTGACATGTATGCTAGTTTTTCCCGATTTAGCCGGGAAATGGCATTTTCCTGTCAAAACACTCCAAAATTCGAATACCCTGTACAACCACTTCGTTTTTGGTTCCACAATGGCACAGAGTGTGTTCCAACGAACAATGGAATGTTGTACAGTCGCAATTCCTGGCGTGTTAGTTTGCCTATATTTCATTCTTATCATAGCTCTGACTTGGGAACAATATGGTCGTCGACTGCACGAAGTCCTATTAACCACTAGGAGTATGGGAATTCTATCTGCATCCGAAGAAGTACAAATTCTGCATGGCTTCGATCGCGGATATCTTCGTAGGTGCTTGCGAACAAAAAATTAAACAAACAGATCAAAAGGGGTTGGAAAATCTTGAGGAACCAAAATATTATCTGAAACGCACTGAACCGCAAATATTTAAATTTAAATTCCTAGGAGGGTGCTCGAACCCTTTGGAATAATCCGAGGGATACCCAGAAAAGTCTGTGGAACTCGAAAGTTTTATATTATATGTACAGTCGCTCAATAAAGTATTCGTACAGCGGGAAAAAAATTCTGTGACCCATAATTTTCGACTGATTTTGTTCAAAATTTGTATAATGAAAAATCAATCCTAAACTCAGTTTAGGTGTTCGAGCAAGTTTTGAAAATTAAATTTTTAGAGTGCTTTTCATGGTCTTAAAAAAAACTCCATTTCGAAAACTTCTTGTGCGGTGGAAATTTTTCAGTAGGATTTTAATGATCCTGTAGAGGGGATTTTTCTACGTATATCCCGAAAATTTGATCAAAGTCAGACCACAAATAAGGGAGTTGCAGCTTTTTAAATTCGCCAAAAATGTTTAAATTTTATTATTTTGCGTGAGAATCGTCACTTTTTGGCGAATTTAAAAAGCTGCAACTCCCTTATTTGTGGTCTGACTTTGATCAAATTTTCAGGATATACGTAGAAAAATCCCCTCTACAGGATCATTAAAATCCTACTGAAAAATTTCCACCGCACAAGAAGTTTTCGAAATGGAGTTTTTTTTAAGACCATGAAAAGCACTCTAAAAATGTAATTTTCAAAACTTGCTCGAACACCTAAAATGAGTTTAAGATTGATTTTTCATTATACAAATTTTGAACAAAATCAGTCGAAAATTATGGGTCACAGAATTTTTTTCCCGCTGTACGAATACTTTGTTGAGCGACTGTATATTGTGAATCCATGGCGAAATGAACAAAAATTTTTATTAAAAAAAAAAAAGAAAAAAAAGTTGTCTCATGAAGTCCGAGACTTTGTAGAATATTTGCCAAAAGCAGAATCTGAACTAATGTGATTGAAGGTGAATAAAACATAAAAGAGACAATTATCAAAAAAAAAAACAAAAAAAAACAGAAATTGATTTGTGAATAGTTCGACAAACTGACAAAAACCTTCATAATTGTTCAATATCTGCTTTGGACTCGCGTGAGGTTGCGCTCGAGACTTGGCCCAAGTACTAAAACCAAAAATCTCAACAGATTCAACCTCGAATTCAACAATAATCTTTGTTGAATTATTCCTTAAGGCCAAATGACTAATATCAGAGAAGGATATCGCAATTCGCCAAAAACGTCGAATATAATGGGAGACCCGAAAGAAATACTAAACTTTATCATCAACATATTGATTAAACGTCCGCTAAATGAAAACTACTCAATAAAACATAAAATATTCGGTTTTCAAAACAACATTATTCATGGGAACTCTTCGGTCTATTAGCTTGAAAAATAGCGGACGAATAATGAATTTGTTATGCTTTCCAGAGCCGGACAACGGCCATTGGCCCTTGAAAACTGCACAAAACATAAATAATTAATAAAATAATACAACTAAAAACAAACATTGAAATTACGAATGACATGTCACAAAGCGAATCGTTAACTATTTTATTATATTATGGTGGAAATGACATCATGGCATCGCAAATCAGAAAGCTTTAGTATAAACGTGATCGGTCGAGTTCGGGTTTGTTCGGGTTAAACGGAGGGGGGCTCAAGCCTGAATGCGCAATAATATATATTTCCAGGACCGGTTTCGATCAATTATCGTCACACGCAGTTTATTGTAGATTAACATTTTCACATTTAATTAATTGATTGTCGACGATAACTGTAGGCAGCTCTGTAGGTACTGCCAAGGTTGTACCTAAGGAATTCAAAGAGCATTCGCGTTGGCGTTTGATGCAAATAAATGGCAAAGCAAAATACTCGTCAATGTTGCAAATTTCGTAGCCAGACGAATTCGAGATGGGCCTAAACAGGATGGATTTTCGGAGTCTCGTCGAATATCCATCCCATTACATTATGTATGCGTCAATTTCAATGTCAAATTTTCCGCATATGTATACGAATTTGATCGCCTTTTATATGGCATTTTTGGCTTAAAGGACCGCGCTGCTCCTCTACAGGGTAAATCGGCACAATTTTGGCAAATGCGTGTGGCCTTTTCGGTCAAATCAGTATGTTTGTGAACACACGTTAAACCTTCGACGAGCCCTTAGTAAGTGAAGGGGGGACAATCGATGGTTTTCAAATTTTGAATTAAAAAAAAATCTGAAAGGCTGTTCTGAAGTTTGCCGCGTGATTTCCCAAGAATTCTTCTACGGTAAATGGGCCGCACACGCAAGTGGGGAAGTATGGATAGAAAAATGGACATGAACAAGCTCAACCGACTTTAACCAAAGCTGAATTTATAAACTTTAAGTTCGCATCCGAGCTGGAACAAAACTAATGTTCTTCCAATCGTAACTATTTATTAAAAAATCGTCGGCATTTTCATCGCCACCCAACACGAACCATCTTTATCTTTTACCGTCGGCGCTGGCCGGGCCTCCGTAGCAGAACATTCGTTCGAAGATTTCAGATAATTAATCAGGTTCCGGATATAATTTCGTGTAATCGGCATGTGACAATGGTATTGACAATTATGTCTTGACGCCAACCTCGAATTTATGACTTTCTTCCTATGATGTTAAAGTGACAACGGACGCCGCACCAAGGCGAGCGTCAACCGCAACGTGAAGTTCATAAATTCAGCTTAACTGAAGGTGTTGGTTTGCTCTTGAAGTGTAAATGGTTATTTCCCTAACAAGTGAGGAAAGTAATATTCTATCGCACGCTGATTGCAGCCAACCGACGCAAAGCGTGAATTAGCAATAGCGTGAGGTAAAAATACTTTCGTATGTGTTAAATACCATACGTTTCTTAGGGCAGCATAGAGTAATGGACAAAGGTATACGAGCTGTTTCGTAAACATACCGACAAGCTTTCGGGGGATGTAGAGCTCGTAAAAACAAATATTTAGAACGAATAAAATTTGGTCCGAAATCGCTTCCTTTCCAAAATAAGATGTTTAATTTTTCATTAATTTTTTTAACGGTTTGGGATACGGACATAAAAATCATTTCTTTTGAATAATCCTAAAAAATCGCCCTTTGACACCTATATCGGTTTTATGGTATGTACATAAATGAAAAATAGTTTTTTTTCATCTCGAAAGCGGCTACTTGAGCAATTAACCACTAAGTAATCTTTTTGTTAAGAATTAATGGAATTTCATGAAAAAAGTATTCGTATTAAAAGGTCAGTGACGCACTATTTTTTTTTTTCATCAAAAACGTCCCATTGAACGGCCGCACAGACGTCACTGGTGTAAGTGGAAATATTCTGCCTCAAGAGCGTGGACATTCGTCCCGCCATAGCGTGTCCCGAATTTTATACCCGCATCCCAAACCGTTTTTGAAATACAAAAAAGAAATTTAATGAAAAACTGTTTTTTTTTTTTAATTTTGGATACGAAGCGATTTTGAACCTAACTTTATTCATTCTAAATACTTGTTTTTATGAGCTCCACACCCCCTGAAACTTTGTTGGTATGTTCGTGAAACACCCTGTAGAGACAAAACATTTTTAGACACATTTTTTATTCTGCACACTCTATTAAAATTCCAGTTTAACCGTAAAGTTGCACTATGATCATTAAGTCAAAATTCAAACGTTTACCCTTATATTTTCCTTACTTCAGAGAATAAAAATTAATCAATAATTAACTGATGCACAAAAGTATACAGACAAGTCAAAAACTTTTTAATATAAAAATACCAATTTGACTGTTAAGACTAAAAATGGTTTTTCGATATAAATTAAG
The DNA here is from genome assembly GCF_040115645.1 of Euwallacea fornicatus. Classification (NCBI taxonomy): domain Eukaryota; kingdom Metazoa; phylum Arthropoda; class Insecta; order Coleoptera; family Curculionidae; genus Euwallacea; species Euwallacea fornicatus. Next base: position 1,448,641 of record NC_089559.1, on the reverse strand, counting down.
TTTAATATTTGGTAGCACAACTAACATTTTGAATCACGACCGGACATCTTCTTGGCATTAACTCCAGAAATTTGTCGACGTAAGAGGCTTCAACGTCCTAGCAATTCTTCCTCTAAATGTGAAAAGGGCTCATCCTTATTTGAGCAGCTTCTAGCCCTGATTAGTCGTTTTATTTTAACATTTTGTCGATGGGATTTAGATCCGGCGACTGTGATGGCAATTTAAGGACGCGTATTTTCTCGTCACGCAAAAATTGTTTCGTCAGTTTCGAAGTGTTTTCGGTCCCGTTATCTCGCTAAAAAGTAAAACCTAGTGGCATGTGATCCTCTAAATAAGGCAAGAAGACATTTTTTGAATGTACCCCTATACATAAATTCGCCCATGATGCCTTCAATCCAATGCAGCGGACTTATTCCAAATCCAGAGAGACAACCCCAAACCATCACAGATTCACCGCCATGTTTAACGGTGGGTGACGTATACTTGGGATCCATTCTTTTACCAAATGGACATCGTACATTCTTGATGCCATCAGATTAAATCATATTGAATTTCGATTTGTGGGAAAAACAAACTCTTTTTCCAATCATTTAAAGTCCAGCGCAAATGGCTACTCGCAAAGTCTAATCGAGAATTCCGATTCCTTTTTGGAGAGCAATAATTTTTCCTAGGACGACTTGCAAACAAGTTAAGATCATCCATCTTTCTTTTAATTGTTGTTTTTTATTTTTATTTAGATATTAGTTGTTCCTTCCGCAGCAATATCAATTTTTATCTCTTTTGGCATGTTAAATGGATATTTAGATAAGATAGTTTTCAACAATTAACTCATTCTTCTACCTCCAGGTTTTCCATGTCGACCACTTCTTCGGGAATCTTAAATTGTCCCCTATTGTTTATATTTCTTGACGATTGTCCAAACGGCTTTATGTCTGAGATTTAAAGACTTTTGCCACACCCACTTGTCGCAAACCATCGCTATGCAACTAAATGGCTTTAGTTTTTGTTTCGAAACTAATCTGTGGTCCTCGGGACACTGTGGAATATACGTGTCAACCGGACAACAAAATCTTAATAACATTGATTTAGCAAGAAACCAACACAAAATGGCGGTCTATACACGGTGTTTGGTAAAGCCATAGAAAGTTCTCAATGGAAGATAGATGGGGTCATTTTGAATCTATGTATATCACCATATTTGAGGCTGTCAGCGCAAAAGTGGCCCAAACCGCTTTTTTCTGTTTTTTGCATAAATGCGTAAGAGCTTTATGAATGTGAAAAAAAATATATACAGGGTGTTTCCCAAGTACGGTGCATAACTTTGGGAGCATGTTCTACAGCTAAAATAAAGGTAATTTTGTTATATAAACTATATCCCAAAAATGCTCCGTTGCGGAAATACAGGGTGTGAAAATTTCTTTAAAAAATTACAATTTTTTAAATATTTCCGAGACTACTTGAGACATTTTAATGAAATTTTTTCAGGGTTTGATAGTTAACAACGGGGCGCATTTTACGCTAAAAACAGTGGCCGTTGTGCAACCAGTAGCGTGCTGGCAGGATAATTGCTGGATATTTTAAAGGAAAAATGTGGCACGCCACTGTTCTTTTCCAATATTTTGTTTCTTTTTTAATTGTGTTCGATTTGGAAGAAATAAAGATCTCTTGTCTTTTTTTCGTAGGACGCACCGTTTTCGAGTAAATAGATAAAAAACATTGTAGCTAAATTTTTTCATTCTTTTTTATTATTCTTAAGAGAAGAAATACTTGTATGGAGATACGAATTTTTTTGTTGTGTACTTGCCTGTTTTACTAAAATTTCATTAAAATGTCTCGAGCAGTTTCGGAAATATTTAAAAAGTTGTAATTTTTCAAAGAAATTTTCACACCCTGTATTTCTGCTACGAAGCATTTTTGGGATATAGTTCATATAACAAAATTACCTTTATTTTAGCTGTAGAATACGCTCCCGAAGTTATGTACCGTAATTGGGAAACACCCTGTATATATATTTTTTAAATGTCATATTTTTCTTGTAATCATTTACTATCCTCAGAGAAAAAAATGCTTATTCCTTTTTACATTGACAATTGTTTATTTGAAAAACGAGTTTCTTCTTAAAATTTAATAATTCACTAACCCTGTAGGTTAAAAATTAAATTAAAATTTAAACTATTGCCTCCCATGGATCATAAGAAACAGGCTTGTGACTTTTACATTTCATGAAAAACTATATAAAATGCAAAAGGTTGATTGTGTTTTCGGATAAATGTGATGGCCACAATCGCAATATCAAACTTTTACTTTTACGTCAGTACATCGTATCCAGCCCTGATTATACGGTAGAAGTTATAGATCATAAATTTCTCGTAAATGGGCACCCGTATTTACTATGTGATCCAGACTTTGGTCTGGTTCAAAAACAAAAAAATACATTTCCAAAATCTGTTCACACCACAGAGATTGGAAACCAGTGAATTTGGCTGCTCGAAAAAAAGAAAAAATTTATTGTTATAAACTTCACTAAAGAATTGTTTGTGCCTACTAAAAATTTGTAATTGACTATTTGTACTAGAAAAATATCAATTGAAAAGTCGGAAGTGGAATAGCTTAAATTCAGTAGTTATGTTTTAAAAGAGAATGTCCTTTTCATGATTCATTATAAACATTCTAATGATACTGAGTGATTTTTGTCAAGTGGATTTAAAGAAAAGAAGGTCAATAAGTGTAATTAGCAGCAAGTTGCCAATTTTATACCCTCATGGCAATGCAATAAGAGAGAAGAAAAAGATAGGTCTTCTTCAGCTACTTGAATATATACAACCAATCCATCATGATTTTTATTTAAAAAAAAACTGTGAATATCCAATGTTATTCAGGATGCAATTCCGATAACAGAATTTCATGGAAATTATTAATATTTCTTATTCAAAATGCATTAGTTGTTAAGTTAAATAGTGTAAGGTATTAATTTTTAAAGTCTTTAACAAACTGTTGTAGCCCCGATTTATTCCTTACGTGCGTCTAATATGTCCAATGCAAAAGTGGCCTAACCAACCAAAATTTGCTGTAATAGTAATTTAAAAATATAAAATAATCATTATTCGTCTAGAATCTAAGGGCGAGTAAGTAATTTTGATATGATTTCGACTCGAAGTAATTTTGATATGATTAATTATCATGAACAAAACTAAGTTATTTTGAATCGTGTTTTCTCGACAATGGGATTTCTATGTTAAGCCACTTTTGCGCTGACAGCCTCATTTATCCTTGCGAAAAGTTTCATCGTTTTTAAAATATCTGTTTTCTTAGGTTTCTATACGAAATAATTGAGTAGATTCAATTAAGCTCATTTTCTTAGTTATAAATACAGCTTTCGGAAATGTATTTTCGTAATTTATTTAAAAAAATATATAAATACTTATAATTGCAAAGTGAAACAAAAATGAATTTAAAATTACTACTATAAGCAATTATGTAGGCAAATTAATGTGTTAAAATATTTTGGTTCTAATTTATTCTTACATTTTAAACAAAATTTTCTTTAGTTCGGCCCTGGCTCAAAAAATCCAAATAGCTTTTTAGAACGTCTCTAGGGTACACTATTTCAAATAATACATGATATTATGACAAAATTATAATTCACAAAATTAAGAACAGAAGGAAATATTATTCACAGGAAAATAAGCGAGATTAAATCTAAAAAAATATTAGTTATTTTAAAACTTTCAGCGCTAGTTCTAATTTAAACGATACTACTGTTAATTAATTTTATTTTTAAAATGAAACTCCCACTTCTAACACAATTACTTGTCCCTTTTAGTCTGCCCTCCCGACTTTCCTCGTTTGGCCGTTACTTTAATAACGACGAGACTTTGAACAAGGATAAATATAGTTACGTGGATTTAAAATGAATCGATCTATGTCCCTTTGAAAATTTTCTATCTCTCTACCAAACATCTTGTATATTTCGGTCCAAACAAACACCGAATTCCTTTGATACGCCGTTCCTTACAACAACCTCAAGATAGACGCTCTAAATACACCTCGGCTCACAATCATAGAATTTATTTATATAGTAAGGAAATCAAAATGCATTTTGTAGAAGATTTTGAAGGAGTTTTTAATTTGTCTATATACTTTTGTCCATTATTGTATGTGTCAACTTTGATGACTTTTGCAAATTAAATAACATACACATTAACGCACTGCGAAGTTTTTGACACTGACAGTGCTGCTTTGATTCGTGCGCAGTAAAACTTTTGACGGCGCACGCGTCAAGAAAATGGACGGTTAAAATTTCGGAGAAAAACGCCATCTTGGTATTTTGATAGAATGTCAACATACACCGCCATTTTGTGAACGAACGTTAATTCCGGCGGCTGTAGAAATCGGAGAAGGCGGTTACCAACGTCACCAGTCGTCTATTTTACATTAGGAAAAAACTTTTACTGAAATTCGTTGTCCTCGCACATGAATTCTTTTGAAAAATGGAGCTAGATGGTTAGCAAAAAGAGGCATACGCAGCATTTCTTTGTCCAAGAAGTATTTCGTCGAATACGAACTTGTATTACATTATTTTGAAGGAAATTTTATAAGTCCACTTCAAACAGTTCCTTCACAAAAAATATGGCTGACTTCTGTTTTGCTCAGTTATATTTCCTGCGCTATTATCTAACTCTCTCTCAATCTCTTCAAAACTTCGAATCCAACATACAAAGAATTTCTCGTCTAGAAGCTTTTGCTACTATTAAGTTGCAGACCACGATTTGAAATATACAGGTAATTTATGTCCGGATTAAATCGTGTTCTTCGCTTACCACTTATTACCACTGATATGAATATTAAAAGGACGTTATTAACGGAAATAATGTGTAACCGTATCCGGTTTTCTTCACCATGGCCTAACTCCTAAGGAACGACTTAAGGTATAGTCTGATGGTCAAGGCATAAGACCGATTTGAATATTTAATCAAAAAGAGAAAGAGACACCTTATTAGATGTTCACAATGCACCGCCAAGCTAATGCTGCCTAATTAGCGAGAAGGTTTACCGTTATGGTGCACAAATTGAGGATGTAATGCTCGATGTAATGGTTATCTTCCACGTCATAATAAAACGCCACACTCTCGTATATATTGACGATTATGATTACCGTTGGTTATGGTCAGTGTTTGCGATGGTCAGTTACCTGTCCGATGCGAGATAAACTCTCGGTGATAAGGTGCGAATGTGAAGATGTTGTCATCGGGATTCTCAGATTCTTAACTGTAAAATCTATTTGAATGTGCAGCGTTTAAAACCCGCTCTAGTCAACGTAGGTATAAATTTTTCCATCGTGTTCATTTTTTATTTGTATACAGAGTGTTCCAAACGCGAGTCACGTCTGCGGGATCGTGAAAATGGTAAAAGATGTAAAAAAATAACGGTTTAAGGATGATGTTTTGAAAAATGCCGTTTACTTAGAGGGGCACATTGGTACTCTACCTCCAGACCAAGGTACACAACGGAATACCACGGTTAAAATTCGAAAAGGGCTGCTTGGCCCTGAACTCTACTTCCGTTGCGCTGGTAGCACAAGAAACGAGACATTATACAATACCTTCTGATACTCAATAGGGAACATTGTTGCCGGCGTTTACGAGAAGTGCCGATGTCCAGGCCGACATGAATACATGCCGGCGCCGATACACATTTTTTTTCATAAAACAACGCTGCAAAAGCCCGATCTCCATTAATTGAGCTAATTAACAACAATTCTAACGGGAATTCAAATACGAGCTCATTTATTTATGATAAACACCGTAATGGGGGAATAATAGCAATATTAGGACAGCCCGGCAGTTAAACCCGCTGAAGTGTTAAAGTGCATCAATTATAATTTACTATTATCATATGAGATATCTAAGAAATCTAATGCATTCTAGGGAAGGTGCCGTTATAACGTTAATTAAAGCGGTGCTAGAATTACTTTATTAAGATAGCCAGGAACCCGAATTGCGTTATGGCGATCCACCGTTATAATATGGCATCTATTCGAGAATAAGCGTTCACAATAACTGCATAAGTACATGTATTTGTCTATTGAAAAGTTTTCTAAATCTGTTTAATAGACTTGCCAATGCACCAAGACAGATGAAGAAGAACTGCCAATCCGCACGTTATGAAATTCTGTTTATTTTCGTAAACAGAGCAATCGGGTTGTCCCGGTTTGACCGTCAGATTAAGCCCCCCTTTAAACCCGAGTTTAGACCAAACCAGGAACAACTTTTGATTTGTCCTTGATGGCGAGTGACGTTACAAGTTTTGGAAATATAGATAAAAATCAGTTGAAAAATGTTCATACACTCGCACTACCTGAAAAATGTGAAGCGATAATTTTCAACAATAAAAAATGTTTAATTCGCTTGCGGATTGGTATGACCACAAAACATATTGTTACGGCTGGTGGGCAACTGCCGCAGGTAAGAGCCAAAGACAAAAAGGGGGGTTCACCATCGTGGGCGCTCGACAAGCAATTTATTGCCCCTTAAATATGTCGAATATTCTGGGACGCTTGTCTAGGTTAATGTTCGCATGTTCTTATGAAAATTGTAGAATCTTCCAAACGTAGGATCTTCAGCTAGATAAGAGACCATTGTTGAGAGCGACTTAGCCTAGAAGTAATACAGCTATACTAATGAAGTAACTGTAATAAGCGACATTAAAGGGTTTGACACTGAAATTGTGATTCATTAGTGGACTATCAGTTACTGAATTGTAATTGTCTTTATCGAATTAATAGTTTTTACGTGGAAACAAGTGGACTGGAACCATCCGAGACCGTTAAAATCGTTGCGATTTGGTGTCAGAAACGGGACTCCGGCGGGACACTGCAGATATAATTGATGTTGGGTACTTCTGGGGGTAGTGATGTCCTCACGATATGGACGGAACATCAATCGAGATAAATATGTACCTACTCCCAAAAATGTTCTCGGATTTTATAATGGCCTCCCAATCCCTGGGTCTGTCAGTTAGGAGACTGCGTAGGAATTACGTGAACGTGAGGGCCAATGGACAACTCGATGGAGAAGCGAAAAATAAGAGAACCGGATGAAAGTCCACATGCATGTCTTTTACATCTACATGCATTAACTATTTAATATCAATAGGGTCGATTTCTCTACCCACCTCATTTTAAAGCCTTATTTACAACGGCGAATTGCGGATATTGTTATTCGAATTCATCCGAATTTTCTCCTTTGACTCCCTCCATGTTCACACACTCACGAAATACGCCAAAAGGCATAAGGTCAAATTTAAATAGTGAACAAGTATTACTTATTCTTGTTATCAAGCGATATATGCAAGTAAAGTTCTGTTACTACAAGGAACCGTGTCCGTAATTGCAATTTAAAACCCAGAAGACCTACGCTGGGCCCTCAATTAAATGTTGATCATCGCAGAGCTAGATTAACGTTTGCTTGGGAACATGTTAACTGGTTAGAGGCTGATTAGGCAAATGTTATGTTCAGTGATGACTCCCAATTTTGTTTGTACAGACTAAATGAACGTTATGTAAAGTGTAACATGGCCTAAGATTAGGTGGTGTAGGATAGGAGGATCTGTAATGGTTTAGGCAGAAGCATCACTCCCGAAGCCCAAATGAACTTAGTGGTGATATCAGACGAAGTATAATCATCGTCTTCAATATGCGTGGTATTTCAGAGTTGAAGTGACGAAACCTTAGGGGAGATTCCTTTTAACAAAATACGGAAAAAATCCATATGAACATGGATCCGAAAATGCTTCATTTCCGAAATATAGTGTTAAAGTTTTTGAATTGAGTTTTTTATTTTTAACGCAAAAACGCTTTAGCCGATTTTAATGAAACGTCTACGGTTTATTAAAACAATTATTAGATATCTAGTGGATCAATTAGATTTGATCCAGAATTTCCAGTGACGCACCCAGTCAGCAAGTCGTTTGTTGTCAAGGGTATTTTTGAATATTAAGAAGTACCTGCGCATTACAGAGGCGTTATTTAATTTTTTTTTGCTTTCATAAAGTAAAAATACTACAATAAATGTTTTGGGATAATTCCTAAGTATTTTCATTTTTCCTTGGGGAGTTTAGAGACGTGCAGAAGTGTGGTATGCTAATTTTTTTTGAGAAAACGAAGCGAGACCCTAAAAAAGTCAAGAGGCAAAATTATAATTTCAGTGAATTTATCTGAATATTACATGAAAACCACAAAAAAAAAACGACAAGGTGATATTTTTTTTGCAAAAAAAAAAACAACCAAATTATTCGCTGGATATGCCCCTGGAAAGTCTGGATAAAATCTAATTTGTCCAGTAAATGTCTAATAATTGTTTTAATAAAACCGGAAAAATTGCATTAAAATCGACTAACGTTTTTAAGCTAATAATAAAAAAAAACTCTTTTTTTTTTAATATAAAACCCTCCACCTCGGAAACAAAGCGTTTTCGGACTCATGTTCACATGATATATTCATATATGAACTTTGTTCCATATTTTGCTGAACGGAATTTCTCCTTGGCTTTTGCTACTTCAACTCTGAAACATCCTGTAGAGAGACTTTTAGATCCTATGTAATGCAATTTGCATTCCTAACAGGAGGCAATCTTAGAACAATAACATTCATTACAATAATATGATGGCCAGAGACCTGGACCTAGACCTAATAGAAAATCTTTGGCATACTCTGTACAGAGATGGAGGAAACCTCTTCAACATCCAATTAACTCTCAAGAACTTGAAGAAAAGTTAATAGAAATTTGGCGAAGTTTTGATACAGATGAAATTAGAAATTTAATAACAAGTATAGGTCGTATGGGAAATATTTATTTCTGCAAAATAAAGAACACAGAACAGTAACCATGAACTTTCTAATACCAGAAGAGAATTCCAAGATTTTATTAACATGCATATTTTATTAAATAAAAAAATATATGTATGAAAAATTTTTGAGTCACAAGAGCAAAAAGGTCAAATGGTGAATTTTTCTGTTAAAATTAAGATTATATATGTATATTTATACAAGGTATAAAATATCATTATGGAGACGTTTCAGAAAGCAATAGCACTCTGCAAAATAATTAAAAAATGCTCATAAATGCATAATTTTCAACATACAGGGGGCAAAATCTCAATTTTTCTTACATAAGCCTTGAGTTAAATTTTTGAAATTTCATACATCTATTTTCTTTAAAACCCTCTATAACAAAATGCCAAAATCGTCGTTAGCCACATACAGGGTGCACTGTATTTTGACCCATATACTATGTTATGCTTTGTATATGTATATTTTGTTGAAAAACTCTGTAGCACTTTTTATACCTAATTTATATTTCTTCTTCAATTCTTTAGCATTTTGGTATCTTGCAGTATTTTCGTATTTTTCACCGTTTTTGTAGGATTTGCAAAAATATCTATCAGTGCAAATTAAGAATGTAAAGAAAGTAGGGAAAAAGAACCATCTGGCTCAATTATCAACTATCTGAAACAATTCCTAACATTTAATTACATTTGTTAAAATAAAAATAAATCTAAATTAAACCGAATTATGTAAAATGTAGAAAATATTCTCCTGTCATGTGAATAACATATAAAACTTTACCACCATGTGTATTGAAAATAGTGTGTTTTTGATCATAAGTCCATTTCTATTTTTTAATAATTTTTAAGAGTACTAGTGCTCCTAGATATACATATTTCCATGATGATATGTTACACCCTGTATATAATATTTTGTATATTATATCTGAAACTGAATTAGATCAGAACAATCATATTAGAAAACTCAAAATTACCATAAACTTCACAGAGTGTTACAAAAATTTAGAAAAAACACTTGTCAAGATAAGACATTGTTTCTAACCAAACCAATTGGTTATTAAAGAATAGAAGATGATTTTGGACGTACAAAAACTTTAATACACAACTAAGGCAAAAGACAATAAAATATGTCAGGGAGTCATATATGCATAATTTCTGTTTTATTTAGTATTAGCATTCAAAGAAGTAGCTGGAAATTTTATTTAAAAGATAGAAGAAAGGTATGTTCCATCGAAAGCAAGAAACTGTCCAATTCCTTCCTTATTTCATGATTTTATTGGGAATTGTGTATCATCTTAGCGAAGTTACCTATAGTAAAATGAATTCTTAACTGGCGGATTGTCAGATTTTTCTAAAATATTTTTTTCATTTTATTTTCACTCCAATGTGGGTCATTAATTGACAGAGCTATCAATTGTTTATATTTATTCAATCATAATTCATATGATCGATGAATGTTGGACCTGTCTTAAGGCCAAAATTTACTACAGATTTCAATTTTTTAGCGCTAATGATCTTGGACCATGATAATGATACAGGTTGGTCGAAAAATTTTGTATATGAAGCATTACTTTTATTATTAAAAAAAAAAACAGCAGTCAGGTGAATTCACATTAATTCAAGTAAGTTAAGATCAAGTAGTACTTAACTGGCCCATCCACATATTTATCAATTGCAAACTTTCAACTTTGCTTTCACATGACTTATAGCACTATTGGCATGCTTGATTGTGAGAGTTCATGAACTTTGATTTACATGATTGATTAGTGATCTTTGGAGGTTCAATGATACATCTTTGGAGATAAGACTGCTAAAGGGTGTTCATCAAGACTGCAGAGATTGAAAAGAATTTAATGCTTAGATGGTTGAAGTGTTACATTACAGACAGGGCACTGAAACTGAAACTTTACTGCAAAAGTTACTGCCTACTTTCTGTTGTTCAAAGGCATTTTTTTTGGGGGACAATGGAAGAAAAATACCTATTTGAAAAGATGATACAGGCTCAATTTGTGGGTATTTTGTTGAGTATCTGTATCTGAGGATTCGTGCAATCACCCTGCGTATTTTCCATATGATGAAAACAAAAGACGGTACACATCCACTAAAACAAAAAACCATCGGACTGAATCCGGCATAATAAAAAATCCATTAGCGCGAATTGCGATTAATCTATTTTCTAGCATGTGTTGTTGGTGCGTAAATTCCTTAATAGAGGAGTTACGCAAATCCGAAATCGGTGCCTAATAAATCTCACCGCCTGTAAAAATAACCAACAACGTAGGCCCAGGTAAAACAGACGACCGTCCTTATTCTAGCCTAGGAAGCTGACCTACTATAAATATCGTCATACATGTTTTCGCCTTGACAGCAACCATCGTCAGCTGAACTGAGCGGAATCAAACTTCCATAAACGCAACATAAAATGGGGAATAGGAAATAATAATCATCCCCTATGCAAATGCCTGGAAAGGGGCAAATAAACCCGGAAATTCCGCGCGGAGTATCAAAACACACCGCCATGTTGAATGGTTCCACACACGCATTAGTCGTTTATTGAATCGGGATTGTTTACCTGCTACAGGGCCGACGAAAAGTCCTACTGCAAACACAATGCAGAGCTGAAGTGTTCGCACCGCCATAAATCCGTAATCATTTGGGTATTGATGTAATGCACAATTTTCTCACTCAATTGAAGTCACAAATGAACAAAAACTAAAAACAATCGCCGAACGCGCACGTCAGAACATTCAACTACACTGTGGCCGTGCGAAATAGATGCTGACTCTGACCATTTGGCTGATACGGCAAGCAGGCCGGGGAAACAAGAAACAAGTGAATGCTCGTGAGCTTGTATGCTGCGTTGCCACGTTCCCAGCTCTATATGGCAGAGAGGCAATGCACAGGAATGACCTAATAATTTTAGCTCTATGCTCTATCTTAGCCTAGAAACTACACACTTTGTACAGTAGGCGGTCAGTCCCTCCCCCCCCTTTCACGCATTAAAAATCTGGGACCCATTTAAGACATAAATACATATGTCGAGTTGAAATTTTAGGTCAATAATGTAAATATATGGGGTAAGAAAGGTTAGTTTTTAATATGAAACTGATAAATCTCGGTTTCAAAATTTCAATAAGGCGCCATTTCAAAACATATATTTTTCATACCGATGGCAGTTCGTTGTCATAGAAACTTTCGCAGATAATTCCTTAAAAAAGATCGTTATTATGATTTTATATGAAATACAAGTCAATTGCAAGTTTCCATTAAGAATTCGATTCTAATAAAACTTACACTTGTAATTTCCACTGTCTCGGCATAAATCGAAATAATGCTCCATTAAAAACCATTTTCTTCAATTGACGGAACCATTCTTGGGGTAAATTTAATTGCATTATCATACTAATATGACAAGCAATGACATATAAGTCCATTATGATTAATTCATAGCGCGCAGGCCATTACCGATTGCGGCACTATTTATTTAGGTAGATATCGTATCATAGATCCCATTCCCATGAACCAACCCATGAAACTGTTCATGTTTTTTTTGTTCAGTATTAGTACCGTTAGGTGCACGTTGATTTTTAAAATTTATTTGGTAGGCACCTTTAAAATGTGATCAACACGGAAACCAAATTGGTCCTCTACCTGAATAGATTTAACCGTGAGGTGAACCAAAGAAGGTCTCTAAAGAAATTGTTAAGGCAGTGCTTAAAATTAGACTGGTGATTATTATTTGCTCCTAAGGCCTGAGATATCCGCATAATATTTAAGTACATATTTGATTCTTATTTCAATTTTTCACAGAGACAGTTATCAAATGTTTAGTCCGCTCAATGTAATAAAATGTAAATAAATATCACTTCATTATCGGTACTTTTTGTCCTTTGCAAGACAGGAGCGTCGGATTTTTAATACGATATTTCAGTATTTTGGAAACCATCATCGACTTAATTTTTTCGATACCGAGCTATCATTTTTATTGCATTTTTTGAAAATATCAAATCGATATAAAAAAAATGAAGTTGATGGTGGCAAAGATGCTTTAGGTCACATGATACCATCCCCTAAAGAAGAAAAGAATTATTGTTTATTTTAAGAAATTATTTCAAATAAGCGCCGGGAAAAGTAAAGACTATTTCGGCAAATATTGTTTTTTTTTTTGGTATTTTCGACAATGGAGGGGATAAATTATGTGTCGAATGTATTTTATACCACAAATGTGTCCAAAAATAAGACTATTTACATATTAAATTATCTCATGAAATAAACCGCTAGTCAAATCACCTGCATAATGCAAATTTTTACACCAAATGTAAAGGTGGAAACTTGACATAGTAAAAACATATACAACCGCAGTTGGCATTAAATTTAAGTGGGAAGTTTGAAAAAATGTCCCATCTAGGGTGCTTTAAAGTGTTCTGCATTTTTTCCCTAGTTAAGTTTGAAATTTTCTTTTATAAAAGCCAGTTTAAATTTTTGGTAAACGATAAACGCATTATTAATTAAAATGAAGTTAATAGTACTCTCGGCGTTAATGCTGTCAAGCTATTCCTGCTAGGAATTTTTAACGTTTCCGCAGAAGTACGTACAATGAATACGAATATTCTTCCTACGTAACCGCTAAAAATTCCAAACTTATACTATTTCTCGCAGAAAATAATGTTGCTATTCAAAGGAAGTTCGACGTTGTTCATTTTCTACACAATTTTGATGCTGAGAATTCACATATTTTTATAAGAAAAACGATAAGAAATATTCCGAAAATTCCATCATGGAGGACTAAAATAGTATTACTCTCTTCAATACTATAATATCGAATGGATCCATGTGTGCAAATGTTCGGAATTATAATTATTTGAGGTACCCATTTTTCTCATTTTTGGAATACACTTTACTTCAGTGGAGAAATGTTGGGTCTTGCACACGGACCTTGAAAGCAATTAATACCTAAGATTTTTTCAACACCAGTAACTGGCGCATTAAGGACCCATCACAGGCCTAATGAGTACATTCCGCATTGATATATAGGAGATACCGTGAGTAGACACGCAAGTAGCTGGTTCACTTAGTTTTTTTTAACAATTCATTAAAAATTAATAAAATTAAAAAAAAATGATCTCAGAAGGCAAAATAGAATCAAGTTCAACTGGAATCCTGGTAGAACACATTTTCAAATTTCTTGCCTCAAAAATCGGGGAAAATTATATCCAAGCAGCATGATCTGAATTTTCTGAATCTTGAAATGCATGAGAATTTTGCTCTCAGTAGAATAAAAAATATCGTAATGGTGAACGAATAAAACTCTGCTGTAGTATGTATTAAAGCATTTGACAAAAGGAGAACCTCTATGGCTTTATTTAGGAATTATTTTCATGTATTAAAAAAAATTATACTTATTTTCTACTTGTTTTATCAACAATAAAGTTATGTATACTATTCTAATCCTTGATGAACATTTGGATTATCTTAAAATATAGAATTAGATTTTTGAAATGCCACCTCAGTAAGTACCTTCCTGTTTCCTACGTTCGCAATCTTACCGCTTAATGTTTTTGCTACATAATTTTAGTACCAATATTACAAACTCTGCAAGTAAAAACAAAGCGAATACTCAGATTTAATAAACATTTAAATAACATAATGGCAGACACTCACGTTTCCTGTTACGAGTTTTGTTTTAATTGTCTACCTTATATAACTTAACTTTTTTGTCATTCTGGCAACCGTACGCTCGGAAATCATAACCCGTTAAACAGTAAATATAACCTTAATAGGATGAAATACTTGTAAATTGAAATGTTTCATGAACCATCAGCCTGCGTCACTGATTTTACAATCAATGAACTTTTAGATTGAATTTATCTTGTTAAAATATGCAGCGGCGTTTCCGCGATACAGGGTAACTTATAACATTACAGAGAGGCGTTAAATAAATGCATTTTCCATAATTAACAGAACATAGAACAATTTGTTGTTAGATTTTCTGCCACCCTAGTATTATATCATAGATTAGAATCGTTTCGTTAATCAAGCTACGTCACTGATTTTATAATCAATGAGCTTTTAGAGTTATTATCCTGCGGTATTCACACGATATAGAATGATGACTCTGTTCATCTACTGATTTTGAATAATCGAGTAAATATTTTTTAAGTTAAATCTCCGATTTTCAGTTAAAGCGTTTAAGAAATGCAGACCTTTAAAAATGACAACATTTTTTATTGTATTCATCGTTTTCGTGATCAGTCTATGGCGGATCCATTGAAAAGCCTCCCGGGTAGAACACCTAACTGCCCGGATGCTAATGCATTATTAGTATAGTAATAGGTAGTTTTAATGAAACCAAGATTCTTTTTATTTGCAAATAAAAAGTACCACTCGAATGCCCGGCACTCGACATGAATAAATAAATTATATACGTAGTCTTTGATACAAAAAAAAGAAATCAGATACACAAAACAATTGAGGACACGCGCAGCTCACTCGTTCACACTACATACAATCACTGAACAGTCAAATCAGTCTTAGTTCTGACGGAGGTTTTTACAATTCGTCTTTCAGTTCATCATCCTCCTCTCCGGGGGCAGCAGGAGGAGCTCCACCTGTCGACTGATAAAGTTTCGCGATGATTGGCTGCACTACGTCCTCCAACTCCTTCTTTTGTTTCTTGTAGTCCTCGGCATCAGTGTCTTGGTTCTCTTCCAACCACTTAATTTTTTCATCAATAGCTTCTTCCATCTTAGCCTTCTCGTCGGCGCTCACTTTGGATCCCAACTTATCTTTGTCACCCAACTGGTTCTTTAGTGAATATGCATAGCTCTCCAGTTCGTTCCTAGCCTCAACTCTTTCTTTAAGTTTCTTGTCTTCATCAGCGAATTTCTCGGCGTCCCGGATCATTCTCTCAATATCGTCTGGGGTCAGTCGGTTTTGATCGTTAGTGATAACAATCTTTTCACGATTTCCGGTGCCTTTATCTTCAGCAGACACTTGGAGAATACCATTGGCGTCGATTTCGAAGGTGACCTCGATCTGGGGAACTCCTCTGGGTGCTGGTGGGATTCCGGTGAGATCAAACTTTCCTAGCAGATGGTTGTCTTTGGTCATGGGACGCTCACCCTCGTATACCTGAATGGTGACAGTGTGCTGATTATCGGAGGCGGTGCTGAAAATTTGTGATTTTTTGGTGGGGATGACCGTGTTTCTGGGGATTAACTTAGTCATGACTCCTCCCACAGTTTCGATACCCATGGTCAGGGGGTTTACGTCCAAAAGCACGATGGCATCGGTATCTTGTTCGCCACTCAACACTCCGGCCTGGACAGCGGCACCATAGGCAACAGCTTCATCGGGATTAATACCTCTAGAAGGCTCTTTTCCACCAAAGAATTCCTTAACCAATTGTTGCACTTTGGGAATACGAGTAGATCCACCAACCAAAACAATCTCATCTACGTCTTTTTTGTTCATATCAGCATCCTCCAAAACTTTCTGCACGGGCTTTAAGGTCGATCTAAACAAATCCATGTTTAATTCCTCGAATTTCGCCCTGGTCAACGTTTCTGAAAAGTCGTCTCCATCAAAGAAGCTTTCAATCTCAATCCTGACTTGATGACTAGCCGACAACGCCCTCTTAGCTTTCTCCACCTCACGTCTAAGTTTCTGCACCGATCTATTGTCCTTTCTGATGTCCTTGCCCTTCTTCTTCTTATACAATTTGATAAAGTGATCCATTACACGCTGGTCGAAATCTTCACCACCCAAATGGGTATCTCCGTTGGTAGCTACTACTTCAAACACTCCGTTGTCTATGGTAAGCAGGGACACGTCAAAGGTACCGCCACCCAAATCAAACACCAGTACATTTTTTTCACCGTCCTTCTTGTCCAAACCGTAGGCGATAGCGGCAGCGGTCGGCTCATTGATGATTCTCATTACAGTCATTCCTAAAATACGAGAAAACATTATAAAAACAAAAACTTCATAAGAGTGATAAAATAGAGTGTGCCTATCTCGGAAATAAGAATAATGTAAGAGCAAAATGACATATCACTATCTTAGAATCGAGGAGTCCAATTAGAAACGCCAAAGGCATTCTATAATGTGTGCAATCACAATAACCCTAGTAGACACCAGATTTATATTTATATACATACCAGCAATAACTCCTGCATCCTTGGTCGCTTGACGTTGGGCATCATTGAAATAAGCAGGCACTGTAACCACAGCATGGGTGACTTTCTTGCCCAAATAAGCCTCAGCAGTTTCCTTCATTTTAATGAGCACCATCGCGGAAATTTCCTCAGGAGCAAAAACTTTTTCTCCCTGGCTCGTTTCCACTTTAATGTGAGGCTTGCTGTTCTTCTCAATAACCTGTTCAATTTAGAAAATTTTAAAGCTCTTCTTCAAAAATATGTAAAGCAAGCTTGTTTAAGATTACAAACCTTAAATGGGAAAAATTTTACGTCATGTTGGACGGTGGGATCGTTCCAGTCGCGACCGATTAAACGTTTGGCGTCGAAAACAGTGTTTTCCGGGTTGGTGGTGAGCTGATTTTTGGCGGCATCTCCGATAAGACGCTCACCGTCGGCGGTAAAGGCCACGTACGAAGGTGTAATACGGTTACCCTGGTCGTTAGCGATGATCTCTACTCGTCCGTTTTTATAAACACCAACGCTGCAAGGAAATTTCTGATTAAAATTGGGGAATAAAACTTTACAATTTACAGCACATGAACAACGGGTTATAAAAATGACAGTGTCAGTGGTTCCCCATCTTCTCATAACAATACTGTGCGCGTGGGAAAAAATGAGTTAAGTTTAGTCAGCAAGTAAATTTCCATAAAAATATTGAAATAGAACATGGATGTTGGCCTGAAACCAAACATTGAGAGTCCTTTGTTAATTTTCCTCTCAGACTGAGATTTCTTATATAAGAATTGAGATATCCCCACTCAGCAAACTAATATTGTAAGAATTCATTTGGTATTGAACAAGCACTTATTCAATAGCACAAAAACTTAAATCTCATCTAATTAATGTTAAACCATAAAATTGAAAAAGCATAACAGTAATTCAGTGTGGCGCATTTTGGCAATGTTTTTTCTTACAAAATAAACTATGAGATAATATACTTAGGTAAAAGTGAAAGTCCAGAATTCCTACTAAAAAATAGTGTTATGGACGTCACGGAGAGTAAATTGATAAATTGCATTTTTGATTTGGTTTTTCCGTAAATTAAGGAACTTTGAAGATTATATTAGTAACTTAAAAGACAAAAAATATTCTACCATTCATTTAAACTTGCTAAAGGTTTACTACCAGGTGTTTCAAAATGCAATGTTTCAATTTGGAGTTTCAAAAATATTTTTAATTTAAAGCAAATTTATAATGCATCAGTATGCAAAAATTGTACTTATTTGATACTTAATCCAAATATATATTTAATACTTCAAGAACTATAAGGGTTGCAATAAAAACATTCAGAAACATTTTAAAGATCCTGTACCTTAGAAACAAAGAATCAAAATTCATTGAATTGAACAATCTTAATATAAAACAAAAAATATTCAAATTAATATTAAAATAAAAAGGACAATATTAAAATATAGAAAAATTTGTTAAAAAAACTATTGCTAAGGCCAAATTACATAAATATTTTTAACAATATATTTTTTGTCTAAAAATTCCAGTATCAATTCTTACCATGAATATGTTGTTCCCAGGTCAATACCAATCACAGTTCCAACATCTTCTTTATCCTTTTTGTCCTCTTTAGCACACACACTAAGGGCAAGGAGGCAGACTGCCCCAAACAGCAAATGTAACTTCATGTTTCTCGACTTCTCCTAAGGTAGAAAACAAAAAGCTAGATGTTTGAAATACGTAAAGAAAATCCCTGAAGTTTGTCAACGGAATTAATTATAACGGGACAATGATGACCCAGTTTGAAGAGTTAACAGTTTTCAGACGCAGTGACACGTCAACTTATACTGTATGATTCAAAAACATAAATTGGGGATAAAAAGCATTTGACGTTGAATTTTTTCTGTGTAGTTCTATTTCCTTGATTAAAGAGTCGTTTTTAGTTCTAAAGAACTTCCAGAATTGTCGATTTTTTTGGAATTTTTAGCTACTGCACAAACACCGGATGATAACTTACTTCCTCAATTGTTACTGCTGAAATCTTAAACTACTCTTACAGGAAACTTACTTAAACGACCCAATATGAAAACGGCAATAGTTCACAAACAACTTAGTACACTAAAACGAAAATTTGCACTGCAAAAGCTGCAAAAATCAGAATCTTTCCACTTCCCGTTTGCTTACAACTCCAATGACTGGATCAATTGTACTGTCACTACCAAAATATACTAGACGTTTTCCACCGTGGTTTATTCTCATTGGTTTGGTTTTAAATTATCTCGGCCGCTATTGGTCGCAATGACGTTTGTTGTCTGGTCGTGATTGGTCCACGTTGGGAGGATCTAGAATTTTGACAGATAAAGACCTGCCTATGGAGAAGAACACGTTCTAGCAAACGCGAGAAAGGAGAAACGTATGTGAGGCATTGAAGCATTGTAAGTGAGTCGAGAACGCGGGAAGTTTGAATTTGTTACTATTGCGTAAGGTAGACATATTGATTATCATTTGATGTCGATTACTTTATTTTATTGTATTACTAATATCATCATTGCGTGGGTTCTTTTTTTTTCAATTATTAGAACAAAATAAAAGTTTTCTTACAGAGAACCACTGCCGAACTGTTTAATTTGAAATGTAGGTGATACATACTGATTATTCAAGAATTAAGTGGCGCGCGTTTGATGTGTGTCATGGATTTGATTACAGTTTAGACAATTTTATTGTAATATCATGAATTGGTGGTAATTGAAAAAAATTACACAGGGTGTTACAAATTCAAAGGCCAATACTGCCACCGTAAACCTAATATTTTAAGTAGTTTAGGAAAATTAATAGTCAGGTTAATATAATAATAATAAGCACTTTTATTGCGTTTGTGTTAATGACACAAGAAATTGTATAAGCTATTTGTTTAATATTTGCATTGTGCCAGGCTATGAAAGGTTGACTTCGACACGGTCTACTCAACTTTACATGCGCAGAAGGGAGATAACAAAAAATAAAAAAAAAGTCTATGACTTACTGCTTTTAATTAAAATGTTAATAGGACATAGAGAAATGTAAACAGGTATAAGAAATAGCAAAAGAAATTTCTAGAGAAACTCAGATGTCTCGAAACTCTTATTAAATTGGCATAATCTTTTTTTAACTTTAATATCTTGTACTGTTAAAATGAAACCACTTCGGACATAGGTTTATAAAACTCTTTTCTATTTTGACTGGCGGAACATCCTCCTAAATTTACGTCGTATACTTAAGAAATCCTCTATACAGAGTAGTGAAAATTTAAAAAATAGTTTCAAAATAGCAAAATTTACATGGCTCGTAGAATTAGGAAAAAATTGCACATTTTCGCGCAATCCATCGTGGAACTATATTTATTTGACGTGGTTTCCGAAATATCTTTAAAACAAATTAAAACATGTCAACTTAAAATCGGTATTATCGTTGAAATATCAGACATGTCTTGGATAAGTTCATCTTATAATTTGTTGTCATACAGTCAGATTGACGATAAATAGCAAATGACTTAATCCAAGCCCTACGTTTAAG
Organism: Euwallacea fornicatus; assembly: GCF_040115645.1. Lineage (NCBI taxonomy): Eukaryota > Metazoa > Arthropoda > Insecta > Coleoptera > Curculionidae > Euwallacea > Euwallacea fornicatus. The sequence goes on along the minus strand of NC_089559.1, from coordinate 1,428,098 downwards.
ATTCAAGGCTTATTACGAGTTTTTTTTTTATGATTACCTTATAAAACCGAATATGTGAATCGATCATCGAGCGACCTCAAACTACCCGAAAGCAGTAAGTCCAGAACTGCTCAGCTTTTTTATAATTTAACTAACCTTGTATACATATAACCGTGTTCTCTTCGGACATTCCAATAGCAGACATCAAACTTGTCACAACCCTGTTTACATGGCGTACCATTGAAAACTTCGCACCCCGTGTATATTGAACTATGAATAAAATAACTGCCGCGACGCATCGATTGTGTTGTTGACAGGGATACATTTTAGCGTTAAATGCACATTCACTAAAACAACCCCTTTCACAGGATGCATTCAACTTTAGAATCTTAACCGGCACATAGGTCGAGTGGCACCTCATTTAAAAGGGATTTTGAGCCTGATTGTCAGCACTTTTTGGAAAAATACATTTATCCAGTGAGTGTCGAAACTAGGGAAAACAATGACAATATTTTAAAGGAAAACGTATAGTTTTAGTAAGATGAGTCACCTCCAAATTTTACAATTCCAGTTCGTTAGTTACTTAATGCAAGTTCTCCAAATCAATGGATAGGTTGTCACGGATCTATTGAGTGGCCTCTCCATTCACATGATCTGACCCTCCTAGAATTTTTTGTGGGCACCTTTAAAGTCAAAAACTTATGCCATTCACGCACAGAGTCCGGAAGAATTCAAGGGGCGTATTGTTGAAGAATGTCGTCCAATTTTCCCAGAAATATTTCATAGTGTTCGACAAAACGTTGAAAAATATTTTTTTTCTTGCATAGAAGTGGTAGGTGATCTAAAATTGAAAAAAAATTACATGCTGCCTGTCAGAATTAAAAACTCTTTCAAGTGTGGCATCAATCGGCCTATAGCGCTATTTGAGATTCTAAAGTTGAACGTACCTCCGCAAAGGGGGTGGTTTTGGTGAATCTGCATTTAACGCTAAAATGTAGCCCCCTAGAAAATAAAATCGACGCGTCGCGGCCATTTCTAATATTTTGGTCGTAGTTTAATATAAGCCGAGATCAAAGTTTTCAATAGCTCACCATGCATGTACCCATGCATATATTAAACATTTACGCACATTTTTCTATTGTAATTTCGATGTATTAATGTATCTGCGTCTTACTTCCATATTACAGCATAAAGAGTACCTACTTTATTCTAAGGAATATTCTAACCGGCCTCTTTCTATAGGTATATCATTTCTCGCAGAAACCTCTTCTTTAAAACTTACATCAAATTCATCTCATGCAGTTATCTAAAAAGTAACACCACCTATATCTCTCAAACCAAGTTGTTATATGTAATTAGTCTAGTATTAACTTAAAAAATCTCTCGCTGCACAATCACAGTTTCCTCTTTAAAGGAGTCATTAGGTTCCCAGCAACAATCCCTGCAAGTATAAATCAATACAGTGCCAAAATCCAGCCTGTTACAGTGGGGCGGATCGCAGGAGAGTCTTAACTTGGAGATCAAAGTGGGTATTAGTTGAAACTCGAAGATCAGCTCTTTCTTGCAGTATTTGCACACGCCAATTTGATCATGTAAGGGGTACAAAAGGAGTGGTGCACCTTCTCTATTGTACCTGGAAACAAGTGTTACATAAAGAGTGAAAAATGAGTATCGAATATTGTTAATATCAATTTGGCGTAATACAATAAAATTAATTGGGGGATTATCATATGTAAATTTGTAGTTAGATTATTAATTTACCTTAATATTTGTTCGGGGTTTGATTTTATTCTCGTTAGGAAATGATGGAACATTTTGTCCCCATGTAACGGTTTGCTTTTCTCGTATTCTTCACCAGTCACTTCCATATCCTTAACCGATACATCTTGGGTGGCTTCACCATTCACATGGGAATTTAATGACAAATTGGCGTCTTTTTTCTGATAGTCGTTCAACAAATCTTTGACATGATTGTCCATATTTGTGCCAGCTGATATAGTCTATGAAAAAAATTCGGGAATTGTTTGTAGTCTTTCAATTGTGTTGAGTAAGTAGTCCGATATATACAAGGTGTTCCATAAGGAATATTACATACATAGAGTAACTAAACCACAGGTTTCTTATAAAAAAATATTAAGATTTATCTATAAAGAATATACCGGAAGAATTATATAGAATATTTTGCTTCTCCTTGGAATTATGTTAAACGTTCTCTAAATAATAGATTTCAAGCATCATGCAGGATATGCAGAGATATATATTAACTAGGTATTCCTGGAACAAAAAATTATCCTTTTCCGGACACCCCATATAATATGTTAATACTCAATATCCGTATATTGTCGTCACTCGTCTCCTTACTATTGCTTACCTCCTCCTCGGGGAAAACAGATATGAAATGAGGGATAAAACCGGCCTGATTTGGCACATTCACCACCTGGGAGTTATCGCCCTGCAATAAAGCCGCCAAATTGGTTTTGGGGCTCGTTGGGGTCTCTACGGAGACCACTTCGCCGTTCTCGTCAGCCTCGATTTCGGCGGTGGCCATCGGTGCGTATAAACGAGCGACTGCTCCTGAGTTGAAAAGAAATCAGTTCTGGCACTATAATTTTACTTATACTTGGAACTGAGATTTAAACAATTATACACGTGCTACTGACCTTTAAAAGGCATTTAATTTTCTTCCAACTGCTACAAAATGATAATAAAATAGTTTTAAAAATGCCAATAAATCAGTGCACTGTATCATTATTTCATGATTTTGATGGATATTACTCTCTTGATAAAGATGCCAGAAGATTTATTCATAGAGAGTGTCCTATGGAAAAGTGTCCACCCTGAACATTTTTTTCATTCGGTTGTAAAGCAAAACGATAAAACACATCAATTTTGGACAGTCTCATTATTTGAACCATTTTTCGTCCCTGGAAACTCAAATTGAGAAAACTATCTATTATTTCTGCAAGATGCAATATATCTTAGGATAACTGAAATACTTGGACAAAATATCTGTCTATTAGATCAAGAATTAGTTTTTCAACAGGATGAAACGCCTTCACACTATTCTGTTGAGGTCCCAGAATTTCTAGAAGAAAAATTTCCTAGAAGATAGATTGGGAAAAGAGGTGGAGTGGAGAGCCCACGAGATCTCTTAAACTTAGACCCTTGGTTTTTTCTTAAGAGCACATTAGAAGACCAAAATCTGTGAGGTACGATGTGACGCCCTCGAGAAGTTAGGTTCCTGAATCGTCGAAGAGTACAGATCAATAACATCAGAAATGTTAGATAATGTACGACGAAGTTTTGAGAGTCAGCTAGATATGCATGGAATGCAACTCAGGTCATTTTCAACGTTTTTTACGATAAAATAAAACATCAGTAAACATGGTACAAATCAAATTATTTTGTTTTTGTTTAATTTCTACAAGGTCGACATAGAAAAATAAAAAATAAAAGCTTATCTACGTAAAGAATAAAATTACCTTTCAAAGGGATCGTTTTCAGGACTAAAAGGATGACGTCACGAAAACAGGTTTTTCGCAAATGATGGCCACCTGCCTATGAAAGTTGACGTGTTGTAACGAGTTTTACCGTAAAAAACAATTGAAAAGATATTCAGGGTGGATACTTTCCCCTGAGACACCCTGTATACAGGGTGTAACATATCAACATGGAGATATTTCCAAGGGCGATACAGTACTCTACAAAATAATAAAAAATATTAATAGGCCTATGATCAAAAACGCACTACTTTCGATATACAGGGTGGCACATGTTCAACAGTTTTTAAAATTTGGTTTTCGTATAGATTTATTTTTATTTTGGGAAACATGAATGAATGTTGGGAACTGCTTTAGATAGTTGATAACTGAGCCGAATAATGATCTTTTCCTTACTTTCTTTAGATTCTTAATTTGCACGGATAAATATTTTTGAAAATGCTGCAAGATACCAAGAAACGAAAGAATTGAAGAAGGAATATAAATTTAGTGTTAGAAATCATACAAGGGATTCCAAAAAAATACCCTGTTTATGGCAACCGACTATTTTGATATTTTGTTGAAGAGAGTCTTAAAGAAAATAGATGAACGAAGTTTCAAAACTTTAGCCCAAGGCATGAAACATGCAACGAATTAGATAAAATGTGAGCCTTTGCCACCCTATATATAAAAAATTATGCATTTTTGGCTATGGGTCTATAACGTTTATTATTTTACTCAGTACTGACACGCCCTGAAATATGTCCATAATAATATGTTCATCCTGTATTTATTCATACTAAAAGTTAATGAATCGTTTATAGTCAAATACTTTTAAACAAATTCTCAATAGCATACGCATGCAGAGTGAAGAAAAATGCTATATAAAATTGTTACTTTTCAGTCCCCCCATTTGCTAGTTATTTTTATTTCAGACTTTTCTTTGCGATGTCATTGAGGGCATTGATCGATATCTCGGGACAGGTTTGGAAGATTTTCGCCTTTTGGACAATCAAAAAAATTACGGGATATTTCAAAAAGTTCTTATTTTTAAATTAGTTATCCTATATCTAAGCAATATCTCATGCTATTAAAAAATATATAAAATGTGCCTGAAAGATCAGTTCTTCCAAAATCACTGGCCTAGGCAGGTTTGCATTAAAAGGATTTTTTCAATATCGTATGAAGTCCCAAAGAGAATTGTGAAGTACAACTGCTTAATTTACATTAATAGTGCTGACAAGGCTGTATGCATTAAAGATAGAGCTTTAAATATGCCAGTAATTAGAGGCCTCGACGATATCTGGAAAAACATTTGACTCTTTTTCCATTTGTGATTTACAAAGTTAAATACGAGGGAGTTTTGCAAAATTCAAATCTCGCACCTCACAATTTACGATTATATTGATTTTTTTTTGGTAAGAAATTCCGGAGAGTGAGATTCATGATCCCTATCAATTGCTAGATGAAGTGAGCTCTTAAAACGGTCCTAATTATTCGCAACCTTAGGGACATATTGTTATCAGGAAAAATCGGCAACAGCGCGACGCCACATAACGTCAAGAAGCTGCTGCCGTAGGAAGGCCGATATGACGTACGACGCACGTAAGACAGTTATTATGTGTCAGTATACTTTTCGTTTTATGTTACCTATAAAAATTTGTTATGTAATATACATAGGTATATATATATATATATATCTACATATAACGACGAACTTAACATAACCTACAAACTTAACATTTCAAAACAAACAGAAGAATCATTCCCTCTTTCAATTCAATTATTTTATTTTATTATTGATTACGTCGCCATTTTACCCAAATATCGAAATTGTTTGTTACGAATCGAACTGATAAGAGATAACATGTGAACCATATTTTTCTTCACATTTGTGCAATGACCGCGCTAACTGAAGACAAATCCTCAGTTACTCTTTTAAAAGAGAAGGAAGTTAAACTTTTGGAACATGTAAAGTACGAGCATTTAATTGCGGGCACTACTGCCGGGACCGTGGCCACCCTCATTCTACACCCTCTCGATTTGGTGAAGATCAGGTTTGCCGTACATGATGGGATCCATGGCACACCCAAGTATTCTAGCATTACAAATGCCTTTGTGACTATACATAGAACTGAGGGTTTCTGGGGACTCTACAAGGGGGTGAAGCCTAATATATGTGGAGCAGGGGCATCATGGGGTTTATATTTCTTTTTTTACAACTCCATTAAAAATTTCATACAAGGGGGAAATGTCAATAAACCTCTTGGTGCTGGTTATCATTTGTTAGCTGCGTCTCAGGCAGGGCTTACCACATTGTTGCTTACTAACCCTATTTGGGTGGTGAAAACACAGTAAGTCTTCTAGTATTTTTAAAATTTTTAGAAAAAATAGAATTTTCTAGTAATCACTATACAAATTTTCTTTAAGATCTTCAACTATTGTTAGAAATTCAAATTATTAATGTGCTGGTAACTTTATCCACAAGTTAACTTCCATAGAAATGCAAAAATACACCTTATATGTTAGGCATGTATGATTCAAATTTTTAGTTTCTATGGAAATCAACCTAATATTGAAGCTAACAGAGCATTAATGATCTGACCTTAATTCATATCTAAATAAATTCAATATTTTAGACTGTGTCTTCAGTTCTCAGGCATTGACAAACCAAATTCCTACAATGGAATGATAGACTGTTTGGCCAAAATTTACAAGACCAGTGGGTTAAGGGGATACTACAAAGGGTTGGTACCTGGGATTTTTGGAGTTTCACATGGGGCTGTGCAATTTATGGTTTATGAGGAAATGAAAAACAATTACCAATATTACTACAACTTACCAATTAGTAAAAAATTAGGTAAACTAAAGTTATTAATTGTGGATTTCCTTAGTTTTGTGTAAAATCTCTAAAATTTTTGATTCTCTGGCAAAGTAACTTTTTTAATTTGTTTTTTTCAGGCACAATTGAATATCTCACATTCTCAGCAAGTTCAAAACTGATTGCTGTCTTAGTAACTTATCCTTATCAAGTAGTGAGGGCTCGGCTTCAAAATCAACATTACTCCTATGAGGGTTCTTTGGATTGTTTGAAGAAAATTATTAAACATGAGGGTTGGAGGGGTTTTTATAAGGGTTTGGGTACTAATTTAATTAGAGTCATCCCAGCCACCATGATCACATTTTTAGTGTATGAAAATATATCCCATTTAATGCTGACTAGAAAGAATAGTAGTGATAAGTCCTCACAACTATAAAAGAATTCCTGTGATTTATTTTATGATTTTCCCCTTTAAGTTCTATGTTAGATAGAAGTTGGATAAATCTGTTTTAATTTATGGTTTAATATGTTATTGTTAATGATTACTTCGAATTTTGTTTTTTTATTTGAAAGAATATTGTTTTTGTAACTTACCTTGCGCTCCGTTATTGGCGTTTTCTTCTATTGACACGTTACAAAACACGGACTGCAGAGAATCGTCATAACTGCTACTTTCCTCATCCTCAGAAGTTTTACATTCACCAGTATTATTAGCTATTGAATTACAATTCTGTTCATCTAAAAAAATTAACACATTCACAAGACTAACGTTTTTTTAACAAAAATTTAAGTAGTACCCAAATTTGCGTTATTATCGTTGTCACCCCAATCGTCGGCCTCAGAGCACCAGTCTTTAGAGTTCAGTTTTTTGGGCACGTTTTCTTGAAGTTGCGTCGTATTGGTTTGGAAATTTTTTACTTGAACTCTTAAACAAGTCCAACTGAAAGTGAAATATTGATTGAAAGTCGGTTGCGTTTTCTTTTAAACAAATTAAGAATTGAGCTTAATATCTCTAGAATAAATTAGAGCGCCTGAGAAAATATAGAAATCTTAATAAGGAATCCCGATTTACTCATTAAAACACATGTATTTTTCCTAATTTAACAAAAAGTTCCATGAAAATGAACAGGTTTCGGTAAATTTTCATTTATTTTTTTTAATTACTTTAGAGATATTAGGTTTATTAATTTTTTTTAAATAGCATAAACAAATGTTCTACCTTTCTTGCCTGTTCCAACATATTGTATTTATGCAAGCGAACACGTACAAAGTGCGGTGGAAAGTCGAGTTTTCAAGGGGAGCGTAAATCTGGACAATAAGGCGACAAGGAATCTTGCACAGGGGGCAAATAATGTGCTGATCGAATTTGGCTGTGCAGTATGGATAGTCCTGCAAATAAACAATAATACATTGAGAACTAACATATTCAGTTCATTTCAAGAACCTACCTACTTAAAATTGAAAGATCTGTGTCTAAAAAATGCCATTTACGGGATGAGAAAGTGCAGTGTGCCATATTATTTTTAGTTAATTTGGGAAATCATGAAAAATAAAAAACTAAATTTAGTTATACAGAGTGTCTATTTTAGCCTCAGTTAAATATGTATATATAACTACTAGAAACCATAAAAATGAAAATATACTGGGTATATTTTGTAAGTCAAGTTAAAACAAGGATTTACACATGTTATAACTTAAACTTTGATTTTAGAAAAATACGATTCTATAGATTTTCACCATTATTTAATGAACCTATCTAAATATGTAGTGTATCAACTTATTTCATACACCTTGACTTTTTAACCCTCACTAAATATTTCAAAAATAGTAAACAAAATAAGAGGCGTAAAATTTCCCAATTTAATAGAGAATTTTAGTAAAACAATTATTAATTCATTTTTTCTCTATGTTATAAATCACGGAATCGTCACTTTTTCTGTTTTGCTCGCTTCCTTGGTGCTATACATAAATGTACAAAAAATGCCTATGTAAAATTTTGCTCTTTCAAATTAATAAATGTTGTTTAAAAAAGAATCGAGAAGAATAGTATCATGTTAAGATTATTGTCGTTTCATCGGGGGTGTAACTCAGTGGTAGAGTGTCCGCTTCGCATGCGGAAAGTCCTGGGTTCAAATCCCAGCTCCTCCAGTAATTTTTTAAATTTTTATTTAACATTTTGTTCTGTCCTTCTTTAGAAGTATATTTTCACGCCCATTAATTACGTTAATCACAATAAATTTTATATTTTTAATAACATAAACAAATTAACCTAGAAAACTCACGGGTTTTCCTCCCAGCTTGTTTGTGGTAAAATCGATTTGTGCGATGTGTTTGTCTGTTATCAATTCTTCCTCGTAACCTAAATGAACCACGTTATTGTTTCTGGCCATTGTATTTATTGGGTATCTTGATAATTTTTGTTAATTTCAATAAATTAATTCACAATAATATGCATAAAATATCTATAATACAAACTATCGATTGCCTGTGTTTTCGGCAACCCGCATTCCCGTATTCTTGCAGTTGAGTTCCTGATTGCCTATAAAAAAGGGCTTGGTATATGCACAATTAACACAGGACGCAATCGATGTAAACTGGGACCACTCGAACTAAACCATTGTTTCATTTTTCACTATTATTTTTACATGTAAGAATGAGATGGAAATATGTTCGGAGTGCTCATAATACCTTGAAACGTTTCATATATCCACGTCAAATCGAGCTGTCTACTCAACATATTATTACATCCGCCATTTTGCAATTTGTTGCCCTTTGGCTTTCACGTTTCACATTTTTCGTGTTTCATTTCCTTACTTTTTAGGGGAAGATTTAGTATTAAAAACATAAGTGGACAATTTATTACCCCTTGATTAATTCGATAGATTCCCTGGAGGAGCCTTTAGAGTTTTATGATAAGTCCGATGAGTGAGTGATTTTCCGATAAGAATTACCCAGGTCGGTATACTATAGACAAATTTCTAAAAAGTATTGCAAATGAAGATTTATAAGTTATGTTTTTATTTTTAATGATATATTGAGATCAATAACAAGAACGTATACTCCTTTATTATTTGGAAATATAGATTTTACTTTTGTGAGTATTCAAGTCCGAGTCATGAGACTTTTTTGGAAAGTTACTTGTTTATTTGGGCCAAATTATTAAACCTGGTTTGTAAATTTACATAATGTATCGTTAAGAAGTTCAATTACATTAATTTTTAAGATTTAGGATATTTCAGTTTAATTTGTTTATTGTTTAACACAATGAAACAAGAGAGTTTTGGATCTTGGTGTTTAATATTATTTTTACAACTATTTTTTAATCATGAAATCAAGCATTAGTATACTTCTCTGAAAAGATTCAAAAATGATTCTGTCAGTTTCTTGATCCAGTTTTTACTAAAAAAAATTAAAAGACCAATGAAATGTATCTGTTTATTATCTCTACTGAAATCCCATTCAATACAGGCACTCATGAAATAGTCACTGTTCATTGCAGAATGTCTGAGCCAGCCCAGAGAGCTCGTTGCTTTTTTGATGTTGCCATTGGTGGCCTCAGCTGTGGAAGAATAGTTTTTGAGTTATTCACAGATGTCACTCCAAAAACTGCTGAGAATTTTAGAGCTTTGTGTACTGGAGAAAAAGGACTAGGCTTGGAAACTGAAAAACCACTTAGTTATAAGGTATGCAAAGTTTTTGTTAAGTGAAAAGTCCTTTTTAGTGTTGTGTGATGAAATTAGTTGTGCTCTTTAAATTTATTCTAAAAGGGACTTTCACATTTGAATGATTTGAAAATAGAATTATTATTTAATAAGTAGCAAAGTTGCATTTTGAACAGATTTAAACAAATTCTGATTCAAATCTTAGTTCATTTCATACCTATAATGCACATAATGTTTTATGTAAATTATTCCAGTGGTTTCTTATGAACTTTAATTAAGACATTGTTAAGCCTTAAGATTAGTGAAATAAAGTTTATAGTAGTTATTTTTAAAATTAAGGGTAAAGTTATCATCCCTACTTGTCAAGTTATAATTTTTTTAGGATGTAGTATTTCATAGAGTTGTGAAGGATTTTATTATCCAAGGAGGCGATTTTTCCAATGGGAATGGGACAGGTGGGGAAAGTGTCTATGGAGGAACTTTTGAAGGTAGGTTTGCATTTTCTTTATAGAGTATTAACTACATTAAAGTCATCCCTATAGATGAAAACTTTACATTTAAACATGACCAACCATTCTTGCTCTCAATGGCAAATAAAGGGAGCAATACAAACGGGTCCCAATTTTTCATGTAAGTTACATTTTCAATTAACTTTTGTCTGTTCTCTTCAATTTGAATGCAGGTAAAAGTATCAATATCAAGGTTTCTGAACAGGCCATAATATTCTGTATCTTTAAAATGTGTTTTACAAAGCGTGAATGATTCAACATAATTTTGCAATGTTTCTCTTTCAGCTCATAGTGTTGTAAAGCAATTTTTAGATTTATTTAACAGTCATGTAAAGTGTGCCTGCAGAACCCTTAGGTAAGGTTCTGTGCGGGCTTTTTTCCTACTAAGCAACCCATGCTGATCAAATCTTTTGCCTTGTTATGTTATAGTACAACACAACCGGCCCCACACCTCGACAAGTAAGTTTTTGTTGTATTCATTCATCCAATTTGTAATAGTGAAAATTTCAGTGTTCATGTCGTATTCGGACGCGTAGTGAGTGGAGCTGATTTAGTGAGGCAAATTGAGAACTTACCAGTGGATACCAATAGTAGACCTTTGCAAGATGCTAAAATTGTCAAATGCGGAGAATTAATTAAACAAATTAAAGGTTTGCCCATTTCTTTGTGATTTAAAAATACATTTGATGATTTTTTTTTATTGTAGCAAAGAAGAAGAAGGATGAAGAAGAGAAGAATAAGGAATCGGGTGACGACGAAGAGGGAAAATCTAAGCGCAAGAAAGATAAGAAGGCCAAGAAGAAGAAAAAATCTAAGGAGTAAGTGAGAATTTTTTTTTTTCCACTTACCCATTTTATTTGCAGCAAGGATGAGGCTGAAAAATCAGAAGGGGAGGAAGAGGAAGAGGAGGAGGGAGAAGTGAAAGAACCCAACTGGTTGGTGACTGTGTCTAATATTAAACCTGAAGAAATACCTGAAGTTCCCTCAAATAAATTTCTAATGAGAGGTGCCCCTGATAAGGAGAAGCAGACTAAAGATAGAAAGCGGGGTAAATATCTAGGTGGTTTCATTGAACTGTCTTTTTGATATTTTGGATCAATCTATATAATAATTATTGTTTAAGTTCATGACATGGGATTTTGATAATTTGAATAGCTGCAAGATGGGTCAAATTAAACACCCTGTATATTTTTAGAATTTATAGTCTACTAATTAAATGAAAACCCGAGAATTGGGAATAATATTTCTATACAATATTAATATAGGATATAATTTCCTCAATAATCAGGTGATCGAGACCGGGATCGAGACAACGACCGCTTTAGACGCGATCGCAACGACTTTAATGGAAATGGCTACAGTCGCAGAAGGCGACCTGTGATCACCACAAAGAGCGGTAGAGTCATTAAGGGCAGAGGGCGCTTTGTAAGTTTTTTTTTGTCAAAATCACCGTCATTCTCGCTAATTGGCGATTGCTTTAGCGCTTCCACACGCCGTCTCGAAGTAGATCAAGAAGCTTGACTCCCATTCACTGGAAGCAGGAGGAGCGACGTGTCATCAGACTGTCGGATTTGGAGAAAATTGAAGCGGAGAAGAAGCGGCAAGAAGAGAAGAAGGCCATGCTGTCTATCACTACCAAAAGGAGGCGTTACCCGTCAACGGGTACCCCTCCAACTTCGCCCCCGAGAAGATCAGAAAAGCACCGAGAAGTCGACTATAACGCTTTGGATTACGAGGGGAATCAATCCGACGAAGAAATGCCAAGAAAGGAAGTCCCTAGCTTGGTACAATATCCCCTCCCAGGCGCTTACAAAGAATTTAAAGGTTAAACTTTTATTTAATATATCTAGAAAGCGGTTTTAATGTATTTTCCAGGTCCTAAACCTGAGGAAATCACCCCCAAAGAACCAGAAGTAGTGAATGAGCGTTCAGATATGTTGGCCATGGCTTTGGGTGTGCAAATTAAAAAAGGCGACGATCCACCCACCGGGGAAATCGTCTTCAGTGGTTACGCAAAGAAGCAACAACAAATGCAGGAAGCGCAACCACCCCATATGAGTAAACTGGATCAGGTTGGTTCGTATTGATTTCAAAGCTCCTTTGTTACTCATTAGTTGGGTTTAAATTGAAATCAAGGTCAATGCGCGGCTGATGAAAATGGCAGGGCATGAGTTTCCAAGGCAAGGGGGTCTTCGAGGTCGCAAAAGGGAATCTGGTGATGGTGAAAGGGAGGGTAGAAATAAATTTGAAATTGAAAAGTCGCAAGCAGAGAGAGATAGAGGGTAGGAACAGGAATAATTAATAAGAAAAATATAAAGTACAGCTTTCAATGAGTACTTCTTTCCTTTTAGATTCCAAGAACATCGCTCCAGGCGGGAGGAGCGTCGATTGGCTGAAACGACAAAGAGCCGCATCCAAGTTGTAACCAATAAACAACCGGAAAAATCTGACAACCTAGAGCACGAAAAACGCGACCGAGATAGGAGGAGGTCGGAAAGAGAGAGTAGAGGTCACCGTCGGTCCACATCACGTGGCCGACATAGAGATCGAAGAAGCCAGGAACGACACAAGGCACACTCTCGTTCTCCATCAAAGGAAAAAATTCAATCAAGAGACCAGAAAGATGTGCCGAAGAGAGCTGACGACGCAGATGCGGAAGAGAAATATAGGAAGCTTCTCATCTTACGCAAAAAAATGGAACTGTTGGAATTGAAGAAAAGAAAAGAGGAGGAGCAAAAATTGTTAGAAGAAAAACAACGGAAGGCCAAGGAAGAACAGGCGATGTTAGATCGGGCTAAAAAAATCAAACGTGAGGCCATTGAAAAGGAAAAGCTAATAAAAACCATGAAGGTATTGCAGGAAATTGCGCCGGAAAAGAGGAGGAGGAGCAGCAGTTCCAGCTCTCTGTCTTCAAGTAGTAGCGAGGACTCTAGGATCCGCAGGTAAAGTTTATATATATACAGGATGTTTCTTAATAATGGGTAAAAGATCAAATGGGTGAATCATGGACTTATTTCAAGATAAAAACTTCATATAAAGGCAAGTCTTAAATTGCATTCATTTTAATTTGCAGGGTGTTGAAGTTTCGTTTTTTTGAATTTTCAATAATTTCTCTGTTATTTTTAAAGATAATTAACTCAAAATTATTAGTAAGAATCATTTTAGCATTACCAACAAACTAAAATAACAATTATTTAAAAACACTACAAGGTTTTATATATATATTATTAAATAAAACGCTGTAGTTTTTTATAATTAAATGTAATATATTATTAATTGTATGTATATATATACATATATAATTTAATTTAATGAGTAATTGCTTAATATATTTTATATAGAAGAAAGAATTTGGGCAGGAAATCTCGGTCGCCCTCAAAGGGCAGAGCAAGAAGGAGGGCTCCGAGCAGCAGCAGTGACTCTAGCGAGTCCTCTAGAGACAGGAGTCCAAGAAAAAGACGCCGTTAGTGGAGACAAAATATTTTTTATTCTGTTTCACGTAATAGCTTTCATTGCCGGTTTCATGTATTTCTTTAATTCTTGTAATCTACAGGGACTCGTTATTAATAGCATTAAGCATTTGTTAATAATTCGTATTGTGGGGCGATGTTTGAGAAGCATGTGTAACTAGAATCATGTAGTTCTTTTTTTATTATGTAAGCATCATATTGAAAGATTATAGCACCTTACCGTGTGCGTAAAACGATCTTTATGATGGTTACAATGAATACAATATTAGGCGTATCAATTACAGCATTTTTAGACACTGACAAATTTAACACTAATTAATGTCTAGAAGCATTAATTGGTTATAATATTGATACACTTTTAATAAAAATATTGTATAATATTTGTGTATAAGAAAGGTTAAAGTTTCTGCATCTCGGGTACTTTAATATATTCTTATACACTTATAACTATTGTAAAATACCATTTTATGATTTCCAGATTTCCACTCCTTAACTCCATTCCAAGTTTCCAGAAATCCAGATTTTCCATTTTGAGAACAAAATTTGAATGAGTGGCTCACCTGTATCCTTTGCTCAAATTTGTCTTAGTGGGCACAATTATGACGTCACAGTGTCATAGCGTTGTTTTTTTGCGACGAGGTTGTTGATAGAAGTATCAAAGCCAGACAACGCTCCTTCGTGCAACGTATTGTCATTTTCTTTAATTTGGCTATTGCTATTATAACAGCTACTCAAATATCGGCATATATTAACACACGAAAGATTGGCCTTTTTTTGTGAGAGTGACAAATGGTTTTATATGTATGACATCATCTCGTGTACAATTTGCAAAATTAGTAGATTCATCTTAATGTATAATAATTTTCTGTGGATTTGCATCATTGCGAAGATCGTTCGAGATTTTCTAGAGTTTGTAAGATTGACGACATATTATCTTGGGAATCGTAAAAGTTTCAAGGTTAATAAATTATAGGTTGTAGGATGTGTAGTTGCGTTACCTGTGGATGTGTTAAAGACGGCTTTTGGTGCTTAAACTGTAGATACTTGCAAGCAAACGTACGAAAGCACCTACTTGTATTGGTTGTATCTTTTTTGGTGTAGTTGCCCAAACTTTCCGTCAAAGTGACGTTGTTAAAACTGGTACCAGATTTTTTTCTAGTTAGCTCACCGAGATTTTATGGCCTCTTATAACGTTTTCACTATATGGGTTTTTATTAGTTTAATTCCCCCCAGGATTGAAAAAGGGAAATAAAAAGTCCTCAGAAAAATTCTTTTTACTATACTATTACTTAAATATATTAATAACTTAATAATTATCATTTTATTGCTTTTATTCAAAATTGATTAAAAGTCATGGCTTTTACTCCTGTTTTGCCCGAATCCACTCGATGTAGGACGACACTCTGGTGAATGCAGGGGGCCATCCTACTTCACATCCAGCTGACGTCCCAAACGACGTTATTCCTACCTGAACAGTCGAAATTTACGAACACAACTTCGAATAAAGATTAAGGTTTCAATACCTGCACCCCATCTACAACCAAGGGCCCACCAGAATCTCCTCTGCACGTACTCCTCTTTTCTTCCCCAGACATGCATATGTTTGTCCTAGTGACGTGTCCCATGTAGGCCAACCTACAGGCCAAATTGCTGATTATTCTATTAGTCGTCTCTCTTAGAACTGGAGAAGCTGAACTATGATCATCCCCTGGGAGACCCCAACCACTGGTCAGACCCTCTTCTCCTAAATAATCAATGGAAGGGTCCGATGCCAGAGGGATAAATTTGATAGTTTCTATAGTAATTACAGTGGTGAAAATCTGAGTTCTGAAAGGTGGATTGTTAATTTACCAGTCTCTTGAATAGTCTCAAACAAAAATATCATGCCAATGTCGTTTTGTAGGGTCGAAGGATTCCAATCAGGGTGTAATTCGTAAACGTGCCCTAAAAGCTGTGCAGCGTCGTCTTCGACGGTTGGAGGCATGTTGTGAGCTCCAATGTATATGATAATAGGGTTTCCAATAGATCTAGAATTCAAATATTAAGTATTTATTGTAGGTAATTGATATTACAATATCCCTTTAAACTTACTGGTAGAGACAGTGCGCAGCTGTCAAGATGGTTTTGGAACTAATGAGTGTACCTCCGCAGAAGCTCGAGCCGCTTGAGGTTTCTACATAAATTGCCGCCTGAAAGATTTTAATTGGTAAGAAAAATCTTTTGGTTTTTGTGACCTGCATATTCTCGATTTTTACATTATTGGCTAATTCCACAGAAATGACGTAACATTTTATTATTTAAACTTACAGATTGATATCACTAATAGGTAATTTAGATATGTGTCGAAACATTTTTTTGGTGCCATGGAGTAGCAAAATTCAAAGAATTATGTAGAGACGTTTTCAATACAGGAGAATTGTTTATTTCGGTCTCATTAACTTCATTGCTGAGCATTTTTATGTATTAAGAATATGTTTTCTCAGGCAGAGAAATTGATATCTGATAAGAATGACGTCAAAACAACGACTTCTAACAATCACGTCACCTTAACGTGATTCTCCAGAAATTTGGTTCCCTCTGTGGATGGCATCAAAATGACGTGAACACGATGCATTAAGTATAACCAAGATCTCGGCAATAACTGATGAAAATAAGAGGAGGTTAGTAATGTTAATTGATCGATTGTTTAGTTATGAAAACTTGAAGCCATTGGAGGTTCTTAAACTTTTGTTAATTAAGTTAACGAAAAAGCAGATTCAAAGGAGGGTCGGTATAATCCCCCTAGTTTAATGCCAAAATGAGTTGTTTACATTATTGTGTAACTGCACCATCTGGGCTTCATATGGGGATGTTGTTTGGATGATTAGCATTTGGCTAAAATCCACTGATATTGTAATTTCAGTGAAGACGCTACCCAAATATCAATACGGCTATTTATTCATACCAGATTCGACTTGCTTTGGAAAGCAGCGAATCTTTATGTAATCACTTCAAAATGACGTTAAAAGAAGGTTGTTTAGTTAAGTCACTTTTATAACGTTTCTCGTCACATTGACGTTAATGTAACGTCCTTGCTTACAATACAAATTGTAGGAAGGTTTATTACGTCATTTTGACGTTATTAGCAAAGTATTTGCTCCTTGTTGCTAATGCATAGTTGCTTATTTCATAGTAAGTCTTTCTTAGTAATATGTATACTGCGTGACGTAGAAAAGAGAACATCCTGTAAAAATGGTTTTATTTAAATATTTTTGGTATGTGTGTTTCTTATGCTAAAACAAATACTTCATTAAAAAATTGAACAAATTTAATTTTTAAAAACCAAAAAATAATAATTTGTCGGTCCTCCGTGGTGTCTTATACATTCCTGTACACGTTTAGGCATGGATCTAATGGGGTGATTGATGTCCTCTTGGGGGATCTCATTCCAGACTAACTGGACAGCATAACATAGGGCTGCTAATGTTTGCAGGGAATGGGGTAAATTATGCAACCTTCTACCTACAATATCCCAGTCATGTTCAATCGGTGAAAGGTATGGAGATCGAGGTAACCAAGACAGCAAATTGATTGCATTTTGTTGAAAGAAGACCATAGCCACTCTAGCCACGTGTGGTCGTGCATTGTTTTGCTGGAAAATTGGATTAACAAGAGTTTCCAAATAGGCCCGAGATGTGGTTCCAGGATTTTTTGGATGTACCGTTGGGCTGTCATACTGCCTCTAATGAAAAGTAAAGGTGATCTGCTTCCATATGCAATAGCACCTCAAACCATTACTCCAACAGTCTGATGAGCATGTATTATAAACTGAGAATCCCGTCTTTCGCCTCGTTTTTTTCTTACTGTTGCCCGGCCATCATGCATACCCAAACAGAATCTGGATTTTTCACTAAACACGATATTACACCATTGCAGATTACAATGTATCCATTTTCTGCACCACTACAGTCGATTTGGCGATGATTTAAGGTGAGAGGTACCACAAGATGGGGACGGTAGGAAATCAGTCCAAAACTTCTTATTCTGCGATAAATGGTTCGAATCTCAATAGGCCTTTCGTACTCTGCAAACCATTGATCCGCCAGCATCCTTGACGAGAAGAACCTATCTCTTAGGGCCATAATTCGAAGGCGGCGATATTGGCGCTCTGTAGTTCTTCGGGATCGTCTAGTACCTCTCCTTCTGTCTGTTTGCTCGTTTTGAAACCACGCCTGGCAACATCTCACTATGGTGTTTACACTATTGTTCGATCCAATGGCGATTTCTTTAAATGACCAACCGGCCCCTCGTTGACTCACTATTCGGCCTCCCTCAATCTCGCTTAATTGATACAAATTTCGCTGCATTCTGCGTCTAAGCATATTTAATTAATCTAAAGGCACACTATACACCAATAAATCATATTTTGCAGTCATATTGTTAATATTTTATAGCAATTTTTACATTAAAAAAAATTAAATTTCCTGATAACTCGTAAATACATTGATGAATATGGGTGAAAATCTAATCGTTTTTGTGTTCCCATATACAAACATGTATACCAAAAAAGATTTAAATAAAACCATTTTTACAGGATAATTTTTTTTTCTATGTTACACAGTACTTATAGAACTTCTAAATATCAATAGGTGTTTAGTATATCGCCGAGGTGGGTCTCAAAATTACGTGATTTATCAAAATGTGTATCACAAAAGTGTTTTTTTGTGATACACTAACTTACCTGGTAAGGTCTGGAGTGGGGTTGAGACTCCCATCCACCCCCACTAATGCGCGATGCGGAATCGCTGTAATTCTGGAAAAAGGCCGTATCGAAAATGTTTCCGTATCTCGGGTCCAGTTCCATATGGCCAGGTTTGGCGTTTTTGACAGTTTGGTCTATCCATTCCTGCGTAACACCAGCGAGAATTAAATGTGCAATTGATAAAAAAATCGAACACCCAATAAGTTTGCCCATTTTTCCAAACACGTTTTCCTAGGCAAAGAATGATTTTGTGCCGTTAAAAGTTTTTATAAGCTCATTTAATATTATCTTAAATGTTTAATAAATCGGTCGTATAAGAATTTATTTTAGAATGTCATATTTATGGCCGGGAAAAGAATAATAATCCTGAAACCGAGACATTTTTTGTAATTCTTATATTGTTATTCCTTAGAAATTTTTATTGTGATAAAGCGATTATTAATCTATCAATGATTGTTCTAGGTAAACATTTTTTTATATAAAATAATAAGCTATTTTAAAGCTTTGTTCTATCAATAGGCATCCTCAAACGGCTATATTTGTGTAACAATCGCATATAAAAGCTGTAGCTATTATCGTCATCGAATCATCCAGCTTCAACACGTATCTATATAGCTATATTGCAATTCCTAAACCATCTCAGTCAGCTGACTGCAGTCTGGACAAGAATAATTTCATACCGGACCTACTATGGAACTTGGCCGACCTTTTACCCTTTCCCCCTCTCAGAACCCCCAAGTTAGCAATTTTTGTAAGTTTTTGATTAAGTGTCTAAAAAACTTAATTTTAAGGATGTTTTGGGTTAAATGGGCAAAAACAATTTTTTTTCCCATCTTAGGGTTTGTCCCTGCGCTACGCATAGTGGGCGGCCAATTTTCCACCTAAATCCGGCAGGATTTCAGCAGGTTTGTAGTGCACGCTTGCGCCCTTCACCGCTCGGTGTTACGGTTCAATACCATTATCGTAAGTTTTTCCTTAAATAAATTTATTCCCTGAGCCTCCAATTTCAGTATGTGTGTCCATCCAGATTTTTCTGGAGTATTCCCGTATCGAAATGTAAATTAAATATGTCCAGGAGCGCCTTTTTGATAGGTTCTTATGGGGATAAGTAACAGTAATAGATAGATGAAATCCGATGGTACATTCATTCTCAGATCGGATTTTGGGGAAAAAATTTTAAGATTGCATTGTTCCACGGCTAACCGGATCCCCTTTCGATATACAGGGCGATTTCGAAACTGTAGATCTCTTTTACTTTTTCTGTTTTAGAACAGCAAAGAATGCTACCCAGAAGATTTTGCAACGAAGATTTTAATTATGTTATCCCCTTTTATATCGTATGCTCTAGCTACAATATATAAAATAGTACATGTTCAAGAAGGAGATTGTGGCCGAAGGAATATGAAAGAAGGACGCCGGCCATAATCCATAGGAATAATATCTGGAGATCGTGCTGGCCAATGCACTGGTACAACTACCGTTCGTTCTATGCAGTTGTGAGGATATTTTTGATGCAGCCGCACTTTATCCTTTTCTGAAAAGTGAGGAGGTGCACTATCGTGGGTGAATCACATACGTTGTTTTAGTAAGAGAACGTCTCTTAGATGAGAGTTTGTTGTCATCCAAAACTTTATTGAAATGATTCTGGAGAAATTCCCAATAATTGATATCATTCAAATCGCATTATTTGCAGAATAGGCCGTGGTAGGCCTATTCTATCTGACTGAAATAAATTCCCCAATTTAACATCTGACTGGGAAAATGTTCCATTTCGAAATTGCCTCTATCAGTGCCGATTAATTTAGCGCTTTAATTAACACGGTTTCATTAATTACGAACATCTCAGCGGTCCTCGAGGGAAATGTAGGTAGGTAACTTAAACGATACCGCGTTGTAACTTAGTAAGGTGTAGGGGTCGTTAATAGCTTTATTGAGAAATTTTATTAGAAAGTTGTTGCTACAAAACCAAAACCTGACAGGGTGGTTTTTAACTCCCTCTTTCTAAGTGTATGAAAAGACAGTAACCTGTGTCGAAAAAACAGTCCGTCGCGTGTTAATGACATGCAGGGTTACCCGGTAATTGTCGCCCTCTCGGACATAGTCGAATTTCGTACCCAGAAACAGTGTGCCCCACATCCGGCCAGCCGAAGACGCGCTGTTGCCTTGTGGGGCACTCATCCCCTAACACTCCGAAATGTTTTTCATGCCGAATTTAAACGGTGAAACTCATAAACGATTTACACATTGAACCCCATAACACCCCTCAAAGTGCTATGTAGGTAAATATTTAACCTTGTTTACGTTCGATACCTTCAGAACTTTCACCCTTGTTGAAAGATGCTGCCCATATGACTCAATTTGATCGTGTCTATGAACCGTAAAGAGGAGGTGAGTGGTGTAGCGTTGATAAAAACTTTTTTTGACGAATTTAGAAATGTTCTAAAATTTAAACGATTTAGAGAATATTTATGTAAATATAAATTTACATTTCCAAAAATTGTCTTACACCATCTTTTCCTTGTGTGGCTCATATGAACAATAACGATCTATTTGACAACGCGCACGAATCAAATAGGTCATTATTTATAACGGACATGATTCATTAAAGCGAAAAAGAAATGCATTATAACTATTAGTCCGTTTTTATTATACACACGAACGGTGTCGTAATGGGCTGCTAAATATTCCGCACACATCGTGCTTAGCTCGATGATAAAGGTGCAAGTCTGATGGCCTAATTGGTCGTTTTTTTACGGTATTATTAAGTGGTAAGAATCTTTTTGCTGGCACTAAATTCAATAATGAAGAGCCATTTCGTATTTTATTATGGTTTCGATTGGTCTGAGTTGGTTTGCATTGATTGCGGAAGTTCGCACCGGATTATGATTATTTCAGCGTGTCAAATAACAGACCTTTCGGTAGCCATTTTGTTGTTTTTAAGACAAGTTTGCTCGAATCGGACGCGAACTTGATTAAGTCTTCATCTGTCAAACAGACATTGGCTGTTTTGTTTTATCACACGTCAATTACAATATATGAAGAAGAGTAACAAAATGGCTGCCACGTGGCAACTATTTTGTTGCTCTGGATTAGTAACTATGATCTTAAACGGAACACATCCCCAAAGCTCCTACGTTCCCATTTGATAGCGCTTGTGGACCATGAGCAGCTTTGCTGGAAATTATGGCTATTTCTCTATTGATAAAACTTAATGATATGCATGTATTTGACAGATGTTTGCATCCATTTCGCCACTCTTACGTACCGAATGAGTGAGTTAAAAAAATAAAATTATAGAAGTAATAATTAATATCAAAAGCTATTGATTTAACGCTTCTAGCCTCTCATTATTCTCGGTCTGCTATTAAGGCTTTCTATCGATTTTATGAAGCTATAAAAAGGCTTATTAAGCTAATGAAGGAAAGACTACAGACAGATGCATATTCGGCAATACGAGGGATATGTGTTTCATATCTAAATTTTCCATTAAGATAATCTTGGCACATTATAGGATATCTTTAATTGCAAGTTTTTTACTTTAATGAAAGAATTGAAAATCGTCGCATACAACGAATATACTTTCGATTGATTTTAGGAGAGAGGTTTAAGGAGTGATATGTTTGCCGTTTGACTTGTTCAGCCATTTACTCCCATGTTTTTAGTTGGGTGTAGTGCCGGCAACATTGCTTCATCCCTTACGACCGGCGGCGTCGGCGACGCGTCAGCTGAGCGTCGCGCACCCCCTACTCCCCCCAGGAAACGCCTGGGGGAAAACGAGGCCGCCCCAGCGCCGCATAGCGCAATTTCAGTGCTCATACGCGACCAGCTCGCTGTGCCGGGAGGTTCGCAACCATTTGCGATAATATACCGGTTTCACAACTGTCAGCTGAACCAAACCAACAAGAGACAGAAAACTCCCTTTCGGGTCGGTCGAAAGGACCCCACGTGGGGCGCCAGCAACGCAGGGGAGATCTCGCAAAGAAGGCTGTGACTTTCGTACAGGGTAATGGAAGCAGTTAACGGGGGTAGTTTGGGGGAGGGGGGGGCGCCGCCCCCCAGTCCCCTGACGGGGTGCTATTTGCTGGTGGTGGTTGGGGAACCGCATTCGCAGGAGCACAAAGACATCATTTTGCAGAAGATCGCCAAAGGTATGATTCGCTGAATTTTTCATTTTTTTTTTTTTTGCACAAGAATCACGAAAAAACGGAAAGGTATCAATTAATTAACTGTATTAAGTGAGTAACCAGATGCTAAAAATTGAATGAAATGAAATTCTGATATAGGAGAAAAAAATAGCGAGTGAGAAACTATTTCAGATTGACTCCCTGGTGGAGTTTGTCCTCTGGAATGCTTATTCTCTCCCACAGTCTTATATAATCCTTTGAAAGTGCAGCCCCAAGTCATAATAGGTAACCAGTGATACTAATTGCCCCTTTAATGTCATTGCTCTTTCTTGGCTTACTTACCGTATGCTAGAAGGTCTGAGAGCTCTTCTGCCTCAATAACCCACTTCCATAGACACATTGGTCCGTCTGTTGACTGTTACACTGTTATAACTGCCTGTGTGTATCTATAAATTCTGTCTTTCAGCCTCATTCTGTCTAGTCTTCGAGGGTGTATCGATCTGTCTCTATTGGCAACAACCTAAATAAATACGAGGAAAGAGTTGGAGATGTTGCCTCTTTTTTCCTTGTTTTAGAAATTGAGACATTTTTGTTTTGTCGGAGTGTCATATTATGGGGTAAATGAGGGTAAGGGAGAAAATTCAATATGTTTCTGATTGAGGCCCACGTAGTTGCGAAAATTCGCATCATAATCGTGCTAAGAGAAGTGAATAATCTGGGTAAATATAGGAGCTAAAAATTCTTTAAGTACTGTAATTATTGGAAAAAAGGGTAGAGAAGCAAAAATTAAATTAGTATTCATCGCGTAGAAGGAGTTTTTTGGACAAATGGATGTGAGTTCAGAAAACCGTTTTGATGTAGAATTCACTCCCCAAAGCAGTCTTCTCGGTGGTACTTTCCATCTGTTCTTGTTGCAGTTTTTGAGACTTTACGGGTATGGAAGGCGTTCTAGAAAAAAATGGTCCCTTATTGCCCCTACGGGAGTGTTAAACTCTTAATGTACTCCTAATTCAGCTTTTTTAAAAAAGCGTATGAAAAATATCTTTTCCATTATTCTCAATATTCTGATACCTCTGATAATTCAACAATTGTTGCTTTCAATTTTATTGATTCAGTAAAGAACTGAAATTCAAAAAAACGCGCTAACTATTAGATTTTTCATTAAGGGGTTCTTGTTCCTAGATCCGCCACATTGAGATATACGTATGTACTCTAAGCGAGGGTTATCTATTTTCTGGTCTTTTTAACACGCCCAGGTGTGTGCGAGCTTAATGATTTAGAGGAACTGGATATAGCAAACAATTGCGGGCGTTTCATCAAAAGCGAGCTACTTTTTTGACAGAAAGACCGCCATATCATAGTGTTCCCACGGCGACACTTTTTCGTCAGAGATGCGACACGCCGACGCAGTCAGCGCGTAACGTAAGACTTAAGGGGGTCGTGGTGACGTCACTTCGTCTGACTTCAGCAAATAACTGACTGAATAAGCAAATGAATAAAAGTAGATAATATCAGGAAATTAAAGGTTTAGATGCGGTCAGGTCAGTTATGAAGATGAAAACAATACATATTATGTATTATGTATACTCTGGCGTTTGTAACTGCATGTAGGTTTCAGGGGAAACATTGCTCACAACCGGACGTTTACTTTACATCTTTATAAAAGCGGCAAAAAGATGTATAAAAAAACATATCCAATTATAAACACAAACCGTGATGTTGGCTTGCGCCGTTATGATTTTTTCAGCCCAAACGTAAAAACTTGAAAGTACCACGCGCGATAGAACATACAGTGTAAAGATACAAATGCAATGTGTGGTTAACATAATTTATGTGCTAAATTAAAACATATTTATTAGAAAATCGTCAGTAAAACAGGGACATATACATAGATTCTTAATAGTATCGAAAAATGGAACTTTCGAGGAATTTGGAAATGCTTTTGCATGTTATTAACGTAATTTGCATGATCCTGATCTCGCGTTGATAACTCCCAAATTGAAAAGTAAATTAACAAATTTTATTCTAAATTCATGTTCCAATTAGAAAATTCGAAGGTGATGTAGACTTTTTTTACATATTCTTGAGTCGGCACCTCACAGAACTGCTAAATAATGGGACAGGTATAGAAAACATCATAAACAGGGTGTTTCAGTTTTAGATGGCATTATTTGAGGTATATATTCTCTAATGCAAAATAAATAAAAATGTCCATATAAGCATGCATCGAACTTCGGTCGGTAGCAGAGTTACAGGGTGTTTAAAGTTATGGAAAATTAAGGATTGTATTTTATTGTACTTGATTTATTGCAGCTAGAGCCTTCAAATTTTCGTAGTAAAAAAGAGGTACTGCTTAATACAAGAGTAGATTACTTCCAACTACTTATACAAGGCAGTGTATTTTCTGAGCTCTTATTTTATAATTTTTTTTATAACAATTTGTTCGTACGCCTCTGGTAAATTGTAATATTTTAGTTAGTTTCTGTAATATATTTCCTAAATTTGATCTCTCTCTATTCTTGGTCGAATTCTGTTCAGTTTCCTCATAAATTAATTAATTTATAGATTCAATCAAATCCACGTATCCGAAGGTGTTTCACAATTGCGTAGCACTGTTTGTGGTACGTATTCTTTAGTAAAAAATAAAGAAAAAAGTTCATAAACTCATATGCCTTAGTCCATTCATTATCGAGATACTGGGAGATAAAGATGTTTATCAGACCATACAGCATATTGAGAAACTAAAATTACGTATTCGTGTAATTGAATTATGTGAAATAAATTCAGTTTTTGAAAAATGGTGTAAAAAAAGTCAAAGAATCACGAAATTAAGAAATTCATAAAAGAAAATGCGAAAACACTGGAGTTCTTAGATTTGATTAAATTTATAAATTAATTAATTAACGAGGAACCCGAACCGAATTCGATCAAAAATCAATTGAGATAAAATTTTGGTAATAGTCTGAAGAAACTTAAGATAAATATTAAAATTCACCAGTAGCGTATGAGCACTTTTTTAAACGATTTTAGGGACCGCGTCCTTAGAAAATACACCACCCTGTATAGTACTTTCATTTTCTAATTAATGGTATACCAAAAAGCTTGTCGTTGATATACTGAAAAACAGTATAATTAAAATAACACATTTTTTTTTAATGCAAATTGGGTTAAAAAAATCGCATAATATTGAGAAATGTCGTAAAGGAAAATATTTAACAAAGAAATTAAAATTGTAAATATTTTAAGCTAAAAACTTCATAAGTACTACCAGTATTGACTCCGTTCTTTTGAAATGAAGTCGAGTTGTTTTAAAATGGTTTAAGCTCTGTTCTATTAAACTGGACCCTCGCATGTTATGAAATCGGGGCCGTATTATTCAATTGTTAATTTATTTTTATATTTTTTAATTTTTTAAATATAGGGTGTTCGAAAAAGACGCGTAAATATTTTGAACGGGGTACTGCAAGCGGCAATACAGGGTGTTATTGAATAAGTGTCCGATATTTCACAAGGTAATTTTTCAAGTAGTTTTAAAATGGAAAGTTCTTATAAAGATGTCCCCTAGGTTATTTAGTGTTCAAGGTAGGGAATATTAAAGTTGAAAAAATTAATCACATGTTTTTCAATAGCTTTGGACGTCTTTCAGCTAGTTTTCCCAAATTTCGCGTACGGAGTTTTTTTGGAATGAGAAATTCAAATTTATCAAAAACTTTGATGTATCTCTTAGAGGGCACCACAGGTGGCCATTAGAACTCTTTTAATTTTTGTCCGATATGCTTCCGAAAGAAAATATATAAAAAAAGTAGGCTGGAAAAAAAATTATAAATTTAACCTGTGAGTTTAAAGAAGATTATTGTAAGTGTTTGTTGTTTTTATTGAGTGTAAAATGAAATTACAACGAAAAAGCTATTCTTTAAGAAAAGTGTTGTAATTATTTGTATTCAAGAAATAGCAAATTTTACTAATTCAGGACTATTATATTTTACGTATGGGTTTGCTAATAGGAATGCCTATGAAAGGAAACTAAACAAGTTGTAGCAGTATAAAAGAATCGCTTGTGGCGCCCTCTAGAAAACACAACTAAATCGTTGATAAATGTGAATTTCAAATCTCAAGAAACCCCCGCATACGAAACTTATAAAATTAGCTCGAAGAGATGGAAACATATCAAAGAATATGTGATTTACTTTTTGGACTTTGAGACCCCGCTTCTTGGAAACTAAACGAGCTCGGACACACCAGGACAAGAACTCTCCGTCACATTCCCATCCACACGAAATCACATTCATTCAATAACACCCTGTATAGTTGCTAAATGTCATCTGTAGCTGTCTAACGTGACAGCACCCGTCATAATAAAACTGGCGCAACCCACCATCTTGTCGCCCTGAGTACGCAGGATCTGGGTGTTATTAGTGTCGGGACGATTTCGTTCATACTGGCGATTTTGGTTTGAGTCCTCAAGAGAATTTCGAAAAGTGTTGCATTTATATAACGAGGGTTATGGTCTTTAGTAAATTTTCCAGCCAAAGCAGGTAAATTCGTCTTGTATAGAGAAAACACGTCAGTTTGACATGGGCCTCGGCAGGAAGAAAATTTATTTATTTATATTATTTAATTTTTTTTTGCGAGAATTGAAGTGTGTCGAAAAACGACTTCATTTTGTTTTCTATACATGTCAAACTTTGACGAACGCGAACGGAGCATATTTCAAGTTTGTTTAGTTTCACAACAAAAAATTTAATATGGTTCATTAGCAAGCGATGCGGACAAGCAAGATATTGATTTATTGAAATAAAAGTTCATGTGACCGTTACCTCGCTTTAGGGGTTAATGGTATGTGTAATCGCTTTTTGAAGATTTTAATGCCCTCAATTGCATTATAGATTACATGGTCGTCTGAGTAAATGGTAGCAAAGCGTATAATGAAAGGAACGAATGAAATATCCGTTTGTTTTTTTATACGAGCACGCCTTACTGCGGTAAAACGTCCATTTTCGCAACTAGAATGGACACACTATTGATCTCTGAGAGTCATCAATCGAAGATCTGCCGGACTATTATAGGAAATTCGAAAATTCTGGACAAAGTGAACCTTTACGAATTGATATAAAAAGTTCGTCCCAAATTAAAATTTTATTCGATTACATTCGCCTTTGGTGACTCACCGAATTTGGGGGCTCCTAAGTTGGGAAAAACGATTGGAAAGGGACCTGATAGGCAAAAACTTCAAAGGCAAAGAGTTCGCCCAGTATAAGTTACACGGAATTACGCCATAGGTTCTTGTATTCTCCAAACTTCATTCGACCACCTTTGAAGCGAATCCTTTGAACTCTTCCTGAGAGGCCTATGGGCGAAAACGTGTTTAAAATCTTACCAATTTCTACGTACAATATATTATTATTCAGTATTTATCGTATTTATTACTTTCCATTCCATTAAGTTAATTTTTTTAAATTAATTTAATTATCGTTTGTATCTCGCAAGGTTGTGGAAAAACATACTGTTTTACTCCTTGAAATTTTTTTCTATTATCCGAGAGTTTAGCAAATGAGACCAAGCCTTAGTGACAGAAAATGCTACTTTCGTCACTCCTAACCCGTTCAGGGATCACAACTCCTTAATGTACGATATCTACTTTTTATAATTTCATCTCATCGGACTGTAGTACCATTACTAACTGCCGAAATTTACATTTTACATTATAATTTTGCTTTGTTTTAGACTTTTTAGTATCGTTGATTTGTTTTAATGTTGTGACTATTTCACGAATTTGAAACCAGACAATGCGAAATACATTCACGATTTCGAACCATCATTTCAGATCACTGATAACAATCGTTTCATGGTCTGGTTCACATATTAATAAAATCTTCTAAGGTGTATTTAATTCATTACTCGCATCAACCGACCAAAAGTATTTAACAATCCCTTAATTAACAGTAAAGAAGGCCGAGATCTCGAAAACGGTAGGAGACACGTTAGGTCACGTGACACCTCGAAGGACACTTGAAGATGTGGTGTTCAGTATTAGATATATTCGAGAACAACAGGAATTTTTATTTTAAGAGTTACTTTACCGAATATTTTATCGGACGTTTCGTTTCCGAACTATGTCCATCATCAATTCGTTTTTTGTTAGTGCGGGCCTGCCTTTTTTGTGACAAATTTTAAAATCTACATTTTTTCAAGTAAAATTAAATTAAAATAAATTGACAAAAACCATTTAATAACAAGATTAAGCGAGGAACGGGGAATCTCTTTTACATTTAAACGTCCAGTATAGAAAAATTTAGGGGCGCTCATTTAATTTTTACATGAACCTAATAAAGAGGCTGAAAGCATTATTAAACTACAATGTGGGGTTGAACCAGGATCAAAGGAAGCACATAAAATTTATTGAAGCAATTTCAGGGACGTATTAAAAAAAATTATAATTTTAATCCCTCAGGGGAAGTTTTTTTTTGGGGGGGGGGGATACACAAACTTTGCTTTAATTTATTGCGAATGACGTTTTATCGTGAAGTGCGTACCACATGGACCGTTTTTCTATATTTTACTGTTTGTGAGACGCTCATGATAATTAGTAAAGTTCGTTTTTGATCCTTTTTGTGCATAAAGGCGACAGAGCGGCTGGCAACCCGGAGACATCTGTTATTTAGCCTTTTTGCTACTGGAATATTAATTAGATGTGACAAATAACGGGCCGCGGGATTAAAAATAGACATTCCGCATTGGAGTGCATGAAAAGGGAAAGTTTTTCTTTTTCGTGAATAGCTTATAAATATGATTGAAAACTTCCACGACGCATACAAAAATCTATATTTTACAGCTGATTTGAATACGAAAAGAAAAACCTTCCCGCCATATGAACGCTTGCACACCCGTTATATACGTGTGCAAAACGTACTTTTCACACACCATTCGTTGGGGATTGAATTCTCTAACTAAAAAAAATTAAAGGTTTTTGTGGAAAAATCAACCTTAAAGTGTTTAAAATTAAAAAAAAAACAATCATATAAAATAATATAAAAGTATTTCAGTTAGAATTTTTCCTGATCTCAGAGACTCAGAAGCCACTTCATTCGTTTGTTTCTCAATTTTGACAGGTTCTTGGCCACTAAACTTTTCTAAATCTGAACCGTCGAAGCAGTCTTACTGCAAAGGGCTTCTTCGAAACTTTCGATCATTCCTCAACTTCTCGATCACTCCTTCACCCCCTCAAAGGTTCAAGCGCGTTTGAGGGAACTCATTTTTCTGTGATTCGCCCTTAGAAGATTTCCTCTCTTCTGAGGCTTTTCCTCAAAATGCGTTTATGACAGATGTAGTTGTATCTTCATCTTTATCTCCAGAATCTACTTTTTCCATCTCTTAACAACTGGGAAGTTTTTTACTTTGAATTATTTTTTGTTTTCTTCGTTTAGAGTTATTTTCTGTGAAGAAGAGCATATGTATTCGTACCAATTGAAACAATTGGTTCTTCAAGGGCATCTACAGATATTTCACCAATTCTTGAGCCTTCTCTATGATGATCTAACGAGTTGAAAGCAGCTCAGATTTCTGGTGTTCCGAGTGATCTTGCAAAGATCCTTTGCGCATTGGTTTTTCAGCTATACCTTCTTTAGTTCCTTTAAGATTTTGAGACGCCATACTTGATTCCCCTTCTGATGAGGTTCGTACGCTCCATTCTTCTTTCTTTCCACATTCTTCGAATCTAGTTCCAATATCGAAAGTATGATAATAAATTTTGGTTTAAACGTCTGATTAAAATAGCGAATGAGCTTTCTTCTCATTTCGATCGTTTTAGGCTAAAAATACACATCCATATGCGGTGCCCAATATTATCGCTCATAAAAATAGCAAACAGTTTCGTCGCATATGGATAAATACAAAAATATTTGCCTCTATTCACATGATCATTGCTTGCACACATCGCTCACTTGCAATTTTAAATTGGAGATAAATCGTTTAAGTAGCAAAATTGATGGACTATGTAATTGATTGGTTCAGATGAAAGGTTACAGCGAACTGCTAGACCATGCAAATCTGCATAATCGAAGGAACCAACATTGACATTGTTCCTTTTGGTTGGAACAACCTTTGCATGCTTTAAATGCAGTTTAATTCTAAAAACCCGTATGCTAATTAAAATATCAGCACCTTAAAACTTCGCTTTTAATTAGTAATTAAGCACCCATTAATTGGCAGCTTTTGAACCGAAAAAGATTGCCTGTTGGGTTTTTTCCTTGCTATGTATAGTGCGAAAGAATTGGCGAAGCAGATGAATCATCGAACCTATCGTTTAGTCTAGTGGTGGTTCTCGACTTTGACCATCCAGTACATCAACGGACTATAACATTAAAGAATATATTCGATCTAGAGGCCCTCAAAATTTATTAGCAGAAAAAATGTCTTTGATGTCGCTCTGAAGTCCCGCGAAGAACTATCAATTTGTCCTACATTTTGAAGCAACTTTGAGGTTTCCAAGCTAGGGAAAAGTGCGCATATTCGCACAGTTCCACTGAGAACGTCCATTTCCGAAGTTTTTAGTTTTGTGACATGATTTTCTCTCTTAAGCCCGTGGTCCTCAAGCATAGCTGGGGATTACTCAATCACACTCGAATTGTGACTTAAATATTTCTAAGATTAACGGCTTAAAACATTAGGGCTCCACCACTGGTAGAGAATGCAGAACTTTCCAAATAAAAGCCAAGTAACGAAATGTTAGGATAGGTTGACAAGTATAAGCCATAGGGGCACTCTTTAAATAACCGTCGTATTTATAACCCGGAGCTGAAGATGCTGCTACAACGCCGTGTTTAATCTGATCTCTGCAGTATATTTAAGGACATTATTCGCACAGAGAGCTTTTCCTAGACCAAAGACCATTCATTTGCAGCTTAGAAAAAGAGAAATAGAGCGTTGAATCAGTATATTCTTTTTTTCGTAGAGGCGCAAACTCAACGAAATTAGATGCAAGGGGCCTCATTAATAATAATGGATGACACAAGGGCGGATTGTTCATGCGGAGGCACAAAGGGCGGAAAAGAGATGTTGAAGTGGGCCGTTTTTATCTCAAACGGTTCCCTCTTTCATCATAGAGCGAGACTTATTGAAAAATTGCTCGCGGGACAATGGAGAATGGCTTTTCCATGCAACAAAGCGCGGAATTTGCGCTGGAAAGCAAAGAGGGCAAATATTTGCACGCCAATAAGGCCTATTCGGAAGCTTGTTAAACAAATGTTTTCTGTTATTTTTCCGAAAATAAAATTTCGATGGCGCGAAGTGATTGCTCGAAATCGAAGATTGCCGCAGGGCGCAGGGTGATCATTAAAGACGACCCGAAATAGGGGTTGAAATTTCGGATGTGCGTGTGTGCATTTTTAGGACCAATTCATCCATTGGTCAGACGTTCAATCAAGAATAGTAAATCGCTTAATCGGCGATCAGTTTTTTCCATGATCGTCAGTTGTAAAAATTCAATAATGCGAATGGCGAAGGTCAAGGCTCCTCAAATATTTCATGCTTAAAGTTCAAAAATCGCCCTTATTGATCAATAAAATGTGCTATATGAGGGCTAGACGTAATGCCCTATATTCGTGTAATAGGGATTGTTATTAATATAATCATCTTAGTAATCGATATTTTGATTAAAAGAGGGCAATTTCAATTAACGGAGAGCACGATTGACGCAGTAGCAAATTAAAATCTATTACTCTACGCACGTTTTTTCCTATACCGGTGAGGGGTTAAAAAAAAACAAAAAAGGGCTGGTATTAGTAATACTTACTTCGTTTTTATATGTTGAAATTTCCCGGCATTTTTGAGAATCGGAGTACGCCACTGTGTATTAAGCTGAAAGCTGAAAGAGTCCTCAACAAGAATCAAGATTTGAACGTACAATTAGGAAAATTGGAGTTGTTCTATAAGAGATGAAAAACGGGGAACTACTTAAAAGAAGATAATTGTCGTTTATGTTCTTGAAAATTTCCTGGACGTTTTAAAAACCGAGACACGACTCAATTTTTCGTTGGCACTGTCAGCTCAAATTTGCTCCAAAAGACATTCTAAATCAAATGCGAATTCGGAGAATCCAGAGTCGTCCTGTGAGGCGCAGAAAAATATACCGAGTGTCTCGTATTAGTAGGCCAATCCGCTAACCGAAGATTCCTTATTCGAAAATAATTAGACTCTTCTTACGGCACTTTCATCATTGGCGCTTTACACTCCTTACACAAGGTGTTGAAGTTAGTAAAAAAAAACTTTTATTCATAACTTGGGTTTCTCTTAACATATTTTAATGAAATTTTGCGGAGATGGATAGTTCAATTAGGCGCACATTTCCTATAATTTGAATAATAATTCGGAGTATTTTCAAAATTTACGGCGGCATGAATAAATGAGGAGGCCACTGTGCTACATTGCTGCTGTTTTTCCTTGAAACCGTAAGCCCAAACTTGCTTTAAAAAGTTTAAAATTTAAATACGAATTTGAAAAATTCCAGATCGTACTGTGAGACGCAGAAGAGAATATATAATTCAGAATAGTTTCAAAATTTACGGCAGCATGAATAAATGAAGTGCACCACTGTGCTGCGTTGCCGCTGCTTTTTATTAAAACCGTAAGCCCAAACTTGCTCCAAATATTTTATTGCCCCAAATATTATATTCAAATGCGAATTTACGGAACTCAAGACCGTCCTGCGAGACGTAAAAGAGAAGGATATGTAATTGAGAGTATTTATAAAATTTAAGGCAGCACGAATAAGTGAGGCACGCTACTGTGCTCCGTTGAACTGATAGAAGTTCGAAAATGATCTAAAATACAGTAAATAACTAGCAAATTTGGGTAGTTTGCGGTACAAAACAAGAATGTATCCCTGTTTCTATATTCATATTTAGAACATTTTTGGTGGCGTTGAGTAAATAGATGCGCCACTGTGCTTCGTTATATTTGAAAGTTCAGGGAAATCTCTTTTAAGTCTTAAATTTTAAAGTGGACTTAAGCAATCGTTCTCTAAAGGGTAACAAAGGGGCCGAAGAATTAAAAGAAGGCTCACTTAAAGATTTAAAAATTTTAGTGAGCCTTCAGAAATGGGGCGCGCCACTGTGTTCCATTCTCTAGAATCTTAGAAAATTCTCTAGAAAACTGCCATTTTGAAAGCAGGTTAGCAGAGCGTGTTCGAGGGACAAAAAAGGAAAAAAATCACTTTTTATAATTTAAAAACATTAACCCGAGAACATTTTTGGTGCGTTAATGTATGAAGTACTCCGCTGTGTTTCATTAAATCTGGAAGCTCAAAATTTATTTCAAAACTGCATTTCAAGTCAAAGTTGAAGATGTCCTCCTATGAGATTTCGTCAGTTCAAATTTTGAGCGTGTATTCCTATGGTTTATCGTTGTTTTCTCATAATCATAGTAAAATTGCTTCTATAATAAATCCATCAAACATCCCTTTTCCTGCCTACAGCATTATTTGCCGTGACTAGGGCAAACGGGAACACTCCTTCATCGGAAAAATTACAAACTGGGAGCGCCGCAGAGTCGTTGACTGTCTGGTCTGGCATTCCCGGATTGAGTCATCCAAACATCGCTTGTGGCTGTGTATCAATAAAAGTTATTTTTAATTAAATATCACTTATAAAAGGCGTAATGCTCCAATGCCATTATCAAGTGAATTTCTCACTCCAAAGACGTCTGTACGTGTAAACATGGGGAAATGGCTGAGAGGCAATTTAGTAGTTTTGTAAATATTTATACGGTTTTAGACAAAGGCCATGAAATTTTTATAGTCCACGTAATCTAGTTATAATGAGTAATTAGTTCGATAAAAATATTTAATTAAGATGTGACGAATGCATTCCGCATACCGGATCTCTTGATAGTTTGGTGAATGTAAACTTTTTTTGGCGACTTTTTGAGAAATCTCCATAGGGAACAGAAATTCCAACATGGTCGCTCCAAGATAGGTACGTTTTACATTCGGATCGCTAAAATTTGTCTCAAAACAACTCGCACGATGTTTAATCTCGCTAGTTCAGTCATCCTATTTCTATTGTTCGAGCAACACATTGAACTGTAAGCTAGTTAGATCACCTCACATTCAAAGGCCTAATTACCTGTTGATATTAATGAGCCCTAACATTGCTCTTACCACATCATCAATCTAGAACAATTTGACGTTAACGAGCATTCATATACCCATGTCTTAAACGTACAATAGGTCAGTGATGTATTTAAGTTACAAGAGGGTCGCCTCCGCCCAGGCCATACAGTAGACAGTCTGCTCGGGCGGTCCTTTTCCCATGTTTATTGGTGTAGAATTCACTTGATGTAGATGGTAAATTTTGAAAATCAGGCAAGAAAGGAAAAATTAAAAAAAAAAAATTGTTTAAATGTGAAAACGGACAAATGCGGTTTTTGTGTGGAAAACATAGTTGAATGCGAAATTGTATTGCTGCAAGTGTCGTTAATGCCGTTGATATGACTGTACTATATGGAGAGTGGGTTTACAACCCCGAAATAACCTGAGCAGCTATGAAAATGTTTTCATTGATAACGAGCTTCTACATGAGGATAGCATTGAGAAAGGTTCAATGTAGAGTGCGAAACGTTGGCATTTTCCTGGAAGGGGGAAGTTTTTTATTTTCTGCCCTAAACCCACTACCTTGTCGTACATTATATGGTAATTTTAAAGCACGATGCTATTTAATGGAATATTGCCCAACAAAGAAATTTTGTGCGATACGTGCTGGTTATACCATTTTAAGCCTTTTTGGTTTCACTTACCCGATGCAATTTTTTGTACTTTATTCACGGATCACTCTCAAAAGGGCAATTTTTGCAGAATCCACTGTAAAAACTTTAATTTTCCCTCGACGTTGATTTATTGAATTAATTTTTGTCGGACAGTTATCGATAGCTAGCGGGCCATTATTGGTACCTGCCCAATTACGGCTCCAATTTAATTTTGCTTACAATAATTCTTCGATAGTCCAGAAGACAAGACAATAAATTAAAAAGTTCCCCTCTAAAATCCAATTCAGATTACTACAAGGGGACAAAAAAAATTTGGAGGTGAAACTAGATGCTTTTAAAAAATGTCCCGAAGACCACTTCCCGTTTAAGGTCCCGCATCTTTGAAATGGTTAGAAAGAGATATAGGAATTTATTATCCAAATTAACTCTTTATCACGTAGTTTTTGAATATTAGAACATATACGGGACGTACCATAAAAATAAGCCCCTTGGTGACAGTCATATGCGGAGCCTAACTCTGCCGAGGGCCCGTTGCCTGTTTGAGACTTCATATCTCCAAAGCAGGTAGAGATTGGTTTATGGCCACCAATACCTCATCAAAACTACGTGTTCAATTTTTAATTTTTAAATATCCAAAGATATACAAGGCGTTTTCTTTGAAAAATTCGTCTTTTCAATTGGACACAGATGATGAGACTGAATTGCAAACACGAAGTAAATTTTTATGAATAGATTGGTAATTGGCCACTTGGAAACTCGGCAATTTTTCTCTTTAGAGATATTTGAATTTTTCATAAATTTCAATTTTGATTAATAATTCGGTTAATCAATGAATTTGATTAATTATTCGTCAGCAGAGCACATTTTAAGAAATCAAATGGTTTAAATTTAGTGGGGTGCGTGAAACGTAAATCATTTCACTTTTCGCCATTCTCGGTCACAAGTAAGAGTGAGATAGCTAGCTGCACCGAAGGAATTAGTGACATTCAAATAAACGCGAGCAATATAAAAATAACGTAATTGATAGAATGAAACCTAAACAGCTGACAATCGCCATCTATAATTGCTCGAAGCAGAGTAACTGCTCATGCGTCTAATTCGATTATTCGACGTCAGCAAATCAGATACTTTCGTAGTTACACGTGGTGCGCAATACAAATGCGCCACAAAGCTGTTGATTTTCTGCGAGATTTTCACGCTCAACCGAGATGCTTCATTTTTGACGTATTGCACGGGATTGATGCTCTCAGTAACGGTACAATTATCAAAGAGGTATCTGGGGATAACGAATGCGGAACGAAAATGATGACAACGGTAATCACGTCATTAAACTTAGCCATGAATTATCGGCTTTTTAAAGTAAATATATTTTGAACTTTTTCATTTCGTCTATGTTCATTCTTCCGCGTAGTTTTCATGGTGCCCCTGTTAAAAAAGTCGATATGCGCAATAGGTCAGCAACGCGCAGGGGCGGATGGTCCTGTTTCCACGTTCGTATTGAAGTTTCTACCCACCTGTGCTGAAGGCCGTGTTACTAACATGCAGGCAATTTTACCAGACACTTTGTTTCTTTGGGATATGCCGAGAAAAACCATCACGCACAAATAGGTTCCCCTGAAATATTCGTTGTTGGGTATTTCTAAATTTTGATTTTTGCTTAGTAAGATTGATCAGCCTCGAGACTGCAAATCGATCGCCCTTGCAGGGGTAACACTTCCCTTAATAACCAGAAAGTTTTGCTTACTTATTGATTTTACCTCGACACGGTTTGCCTTCAAGAATTAATTTTTTGAAGTTTTCCATCCAATTCTGGCTGAAGCGATGCCAAGAATGTTATTTGAAAGTCATAGAATTACGGGCGTTGCAGTAGGAAATTCCCCATCACGGCCAAGTTCTCTTAGAGTCTCGAACAGAAATTCAGAACAGTGGTGAATTGGACGAAATCCTCCAGGAAAAAGCCAAAGAAAAGGACTTTTCGGCGTTGGGTAAAACGCAAGGAAACGCTTTTAATGAATAGAATTGAACGTGTAAAAACTTAACTTTTTTTCGTAGATAAATGAATAAATATATGAAAATAAATAAAAATATTCTGGATTAAACTTGCTTCTGCCCACAGCGTGGATGCGGACCATAAAAAGGAGAGCGAGATAATTGACCATATTCAAATTGAGGGCGAGATACGCGTATTTTATTTTTACGCTTATGTATTATTCATGTGCATTTGAAATTGCTGTCAGCTGTTGTGGAAGGCTCCCTCATGTAGCGGTATTGCCCTTTGTACTGGATAACCCACAATTTTGTCCTGGTTATATGAAAATTCCAGAAGTAGATTTTTTTTCGCTTTTATTTATTAGAACGAAAATCTGTAAATATAAAAATCTAATAGACAAACAACAACTGGCCGTTTATCCTTCTACTGGCAAACACCCAAAAAGTTTCATTTCTGTTTCCAGATGAGGCGATTTAGGAACGGAAAATCAAATAGAAGTGATTGCCTTCCTCCGACGAGGGAGAGCTTTCCAGCTGAAAGTTTCTGCTTTCCACTTTCAGGGCGCTCTCCTATTTCATTTTCTGGACCGCCTCCGGCTTAAGAATTCCAATCCCCCCCCTCCTCATCCTCCTCCTCCCCCCGAAAACGTTGTTTCTATGCCTCGCTCTGACCTACATCTATCGATCCAGACGCTGAATTTTGGGCGGTAGTGCAATAATTGGTATATTCGAGATAATTAAAAGATTAATTGAATGGTTCTTGAGAACAGAGAAAAAATCTTGGAGTAACGATTTCATGACATTTTGACGAAAGGAAAATATAAGAAGAAAGATCATTTTGGTCATGGCAACACTGTGCTCAACGGTTGCGATTTTGGGGATCCAAAGACACAAATAGGAAATTGTGTCGGGAAAATTTTTGAAGGACATCAATTTTCTTCTTTTCACGTTTTCGCCTCCCAAAACTTGATTTTTTTTTAATGGGGTATTGTGTATATTTTCACGTTTTCAAAAACCAAGTATTAAGGACATAATTTCATTTATCGGTACTTCCATGCCTGTCTGTGACCGCTTCCAAGTTACAGAACCTCAAACAAGATGTTTGTTCAGAAAAATTTACTAGAAAATTCCCATTTTTGTTTCCTAAGTTTTCCCCACCGAAAATTCAACTGCGTTAAATTAAAAAATCTTTCATATTTTTTGATATTGGAAAACTTTACGTTAGGGAGTTAATTTTCATTGTATGTGCCCTATACATAGCTCTAACCTTTCTCAAGACGCAGAATCTCAAATATGAGATCCCTTCTGTTACATTTTTGAAAAATGTCCATTTTCGGGTCTTCATTTTTCTGCCAGTTTTTATTATCTGGATTGCTCAAGAAACAGTGCCGTAGACAACATTAGAAAACACAATTGCAAAACATAAAAGAAATTTTGTCAATTTTTTCCTCGCGCGTCATTTAACATTTTACACCAATAAATTTAAAACTAAACACCCCTTCAAACATTGCAGATGAACATGGCAAATTTTCAACTGGATACGCAAAGAAATAGTGGTGCTATGGAACCACATCTGAAGAAACCAGACAACAGAAGTTTGCAGAAACTGCAAAAGAAATTACTGCTTTCAAAATAAATAATCCGCACCAATGAATTTACATTTAAGAACCCTTGGTGACGTGTATAAGCATCACAATGTTCGCTTCGATAGATAAAGAAATAGTGGCGTGGCAAGTCCCATTTGCCACCAAGAGAAAGCGCACTTTGATGAACTTAAGAGCAGCGAAATATTGAAAATTTGCAGTAGTTAAGTAGATCGTCTGCACCAATGAATTTCATACCGAACGGTCCCTGAAGTATTGAGAATAAATGGCAAAATTTATGGCGCAATTGGTAAAGTGCGGCAGTTGAGCAATTTTTCAGTGCATGAAGGGGCACATTTTAAAGAACTTAAATGAAGAGAAAATTTTGTAAAAAAATGTTTTTAATCTTTGCACAAAATAAACCTTCTGGACCAACGAATTTCACATCTAAAATTTTACAAAAAAACTAAAAAGAGCAATTATCGAATTTACCCTAAACATCTTGCTAAATAAGTAACATATAAACTTCAGGAAATAAATGCGCCACCCTTAATGTAAGATCAGCATAGAGAGGGTGAAAAATGCTTCAAAAGCATACGTCGTTCCCTCTTTGCCTATTTACAGTCCCATTTTATTTACGATACGATGGCAGCGTAATTTCATCTTCTAAATATTTCAAAAACGCCCGAGATACTAAAAGATATTTATAGGGAACGTTCGGGATTCCCATCGCGTTCTTATAGTTCATTTCATTTAAGATTAATACGATGTAAGCGCGGTCCAGACAGTTTTATGGGACTAGTTTAAATTTTCCTCTGAAAGAACAGTCCTTTTAAATCTTATTCTTAGAGTTATGGTTGAATCATATCAGATATCCAAAAATTATTTAAAGACTATATCTGACTTCTTCCGATTAAA
This sequence comes from Euwallacea fornicatus, assembly GCF_040115645.1. Taxonomy (NCBI): domain Eukaryota; kingdom Metazoa; phylum Arthropoda; class Insecta; order Coleoptera; family Curculionidae; genus Euwallacea; species Euwallacea fornicatus. The sequence continues at coordinate 1,388,064 of NC_089559.1, read as the reverse complement.
AATCTTCCTCAGTGTAAATAACCTTCAATTGTAGTGACATTTGACAAATTTGACAAGCGAATGAGGTTAGAAATTCAACAAATGTCAAAGTTTAATAGGGATCTGCTAAATTTCTAATGGCGAATGCACAACACAAAATGCCTTCTCATCTGACTCGTAAAGTACGATCAGAACAAATGACCGAATTGGCCATATCCAGAGGGAGAAGTCGAAAAAGGAGTGGTCTCAATCATTTAGGACAGCCTTGGGTTTCGATGAAAGGGGATTATCTTTCCCCTTTTACACGCTTCCAAGGGCATTTTTCTCCTTTTTACGTCATAAGGATCGTTATTCATATATCTAATTTCAGACGTTAGATATCTGTAGGTACATTTTGGTGTGCGAGATAAGGCTTAAAGGGCTAATAAGGAGTTCGGGTTACAGCATAATAATATTGTCGAAAACTCGTACTTGATGGAAATTACCTAAATCGGTCTTTGAATAGTCGAGATAATTTGGAGAGAAGCATTTATTCGGGAAAGGCGTGTAGATTATTCGAATTGGAGCATAGCGAAGTCGGGGCTCTTTTATTCATCTGCTCTGTTTGGGATTCTAATTAGGGAACATAGGAACTAAACGTTAAATGAGTTAGATTTTGCTTAGTTTACCGTCCTGGTTGCATCGAGTGCTTTTCTCACGAATTCGTCAGTGTTGATATTTCAATTCGTTGAGCCATGGTTATTCAGAAAACTGCAGATGCGGTTTTTTCTTTCGGAGGAACAATTCTCGTTTGATAGAATTTTCCCAATTTTCCTTTGCATTCGAAACCGTCAAAGGGTCCCTTTTAAGCCCTAAAATGTGGCGTTGCTGCACACCTTACCAGCCAAGCTACAAATTTTGTTGCTTAGGCGCAGAGGATTTATATCGTTTGCCATCAATTCCCAAATTTTTGTTGTGCAAAACAGGTAGGCATGAAAGGGCCGCTGTCTCCCAGAAACGAAAGGGACATTACCACTCGGTTGTACGGGAGATATGTATTAGGGATCTTGAGATTTCTGGAAAATGTGAGATCGAAGTTTTGAAGATAGCGGAAAGTTGATTTTTTTTTTTTTTTTTTTTTTTTTTTAGAATTTTGCCGGGCATTTCTGTATTGTTTCGCTGATGAAATAACGGGAATTCATAATTTCATATGGTGTAATAACAATACTAAAAAAGTAATGTAAATTTCGCACGTGGTTCACTCTAATCTTTTTTACGTCAGCAAAGTGATAAATTTCTGTGATTATAAGAATCAACTGTGTACGCGCATATTGGTATGAAAATACATTTGCTCGACATTACAGTCGAAGGATTTCAAGCTAATGCGGGGGTATTTGCATATAGCCCGAAAGCATCAGTTCCTGAGATATATTGTATCTTTGCCACGACATATGAGCCGGAGAATTCGAAGTGAATCCTCGTCGTAAAGCAAAAATTGAACATAATACGACGCCCTATATAAGCAGGTTACTAATCTTCTCATTTGTCACGGATATGCTTATCTTCGGTTCGAGTTTCTTAAATATAAGGTTCTTGTGTCTGTTAATCCTTCGAAAATACAGCTGAAGCCATTGCGATTTATTCTATAAAAATCACTACAATCCTTGCCAGTAGGCGATGGTTCGATCGAAGAGAACTCCCAATGTGTTGGTTTTTATGACCAGAGCCTGTGCGAGCCATCCGAAGAATACCCCTTTAACCACTTTATCCAAGTAGTACGTTCTATAGAATAAGAATTAGCCCCTAACGGTTTTTTTTTAACCAATTTTAACACACACCAATGTCTTTTTGTGCACTTTCTCGCTAATCTCCTCCTTTTCTTTTATCAAAAAAACCCTGGCCCATTGAGAACAATGCGACAAGCACTCATAGTATTCCTTGTCATTTTTAGGTCTATGCGTGAAGTCAGAATCCAGTATCTCCTCTTTAGGAACCTTCTTTAAAGCGTTCATGGTGTATTCGTGTCGGAAAATCTGCTCATTTAACACAAATTGACTAATTGTCACATTAACAAGGTAAATTTTGCGCTGTAGTCTGTATAAGCTGCAATTAAATTATTTTCTAGATAAAATTATCTGGGACTTAGTTTTTTAGCACTTAGAAATGTTTGTGACGAGCCAACCGCAATAATAGGTCGAGGACCAATGCTGGAAACATATGGAACAGTATTACAACCACAACTATAACGGTATAAAAGTTATAGAGGCACTTAGCATAGGCGTTTCCGGGGAACCACACCCATCCATCAAAAGGTTGCTCCCAATACAAGGGTCGACCCACGTTCTGTGTTCGTTTCATTGACAACTTTTTATCTAGAATTTTGCTAGCATGGAAAATTCTTGCTGTTTCCTTGTCCCTGAAGGAGGCCACTTAAAAATTACTGATTCAGAAGGAGTCTAAATTGTACCTTGAAATGCCCTTCAGCCATGTAGAAACTAACATTAGCTCGATAACATTGTCTACAAACTAGTAGTTTATATCTAAATCACAGTCGCCGTAAATGATTTTTTTAGAAGAGCCCCACAGGGCCGTTGAAATCGTCGATGTACCCTGGCAGGGGTTTTTCGATGATATTTACTACTAAAAAAATGAGAATAAATAGACAAATTGCTAAGTTTGATGTTGAGGGCGGGAGAGAGAAGCGGAGCAAAAAGGGACGAACTCATTATGATTCGAACACAGCTTCAAACAGTACGAAATTTAAATGGGCACTTTCGATATTCCAGAACTACATCGAACAATTTTCTGGATACCTTCGCATCCAATAGGACCTTTTGAAGTCAATTAGTCAAACAGCCTAGCAAATCCCCACATATTCCCTTGTGTCCTTAACCATTCCAAAATTGTCCTCATAAGTGACACATTCTAGTTAAAATCCAATGAAATCATAGACTTTAATGAAACAAACTTGATCTTCATGTTGTTTAGGATCTAACAACTTTGTGAAATCAACTGGTTGTCAAGATTAGTTCAGATCACTTCAGGTTTCCTTCTGATCTACACGCCTATCTAGCCTTCAATCATACAATTATCTTTTAAAAACAATTACCAAAATGACAAGTGTAGTGCGCACGTGCAACTTTGACATTCGCCTTGGAAGTAATATGCTTTATTTTCACCATTTTCTCTCACTTGAAAATGGAAAATAATCCAAGAAGGCCGAATCTGGCAAATAGGGTGGGCGGGGAAAAAGTTCAAGTTGATTGATTGCGGTCATCGCAACGACGAAAGTGTGGATTGCTGCGTTGTCTTGACGAGACAAGACTTTCTTTTTAGCCAAGTGCGCTTTTTCCGAATTTCGTCGCTGGAACGCTGCAATAAATTTATATAATGTTAATATTCCCCTTTTATTGTCTTTTCTTCGAGGAAATCGTCAATAAAAATGATGCCACGTGCATCCCAAAAAACCGACGCCATCACTCTTCGTGCAGACGAAAGAGTTTTCGCATCTCTCGGAACTGGTTCTCCCCTTTGAGTTCAATTTTTTTGACTGTTTTTTCGCCTCAGGTGCGAAATGGTGGACCCACGTTTCGTTCATGATTATGAATCGACAGAAAAATTCGGCTTCAATGCTGCGAAACTTCGCTAAAGACACCCTCGAAACGTCCTCGCGGCGATGTTTTTCTTCATCTTGCGCACATCTTCCTTATATTCGATTTCTCAGTCAAAATGCGGTTTGCAGTTCTTTTTGAAGTGCCTCTCACGTCTGCTAACTCGCGAAATTTTAGCCAACGATGTGTCAGTACGGTTTTGTGGATTTTCACCACCATATCTGAAGTAGTCAGATCTAGAGTGGTCAGATCTGGTGTGTCACTGGGTCGACCAATGCGGAGTTCGTCTTAGCAGCTCGTACGACCGACGTGTCAAACATTGCTTTCAGTTATGTATTTTTTGGTGCAACAGACACGTATACAGGGTTACCCATATAGTAGATAAATGTAATTTTTCATTTTTTTTCTTATGAAGCGCCATGTATATTATGTCGTTCTTGACTTCTTTCGGAATATCTATATTTAACAGTTCAAAAAAAATGCAAAAAAGGGAAATAACGATATAATTTTTAATTCGTAAAAAAATAACAATATAAGCTGCTATAATCCATTGTATCAAATGTTCAAATTGTGCCTCGTTGACCTAACACTGACCCGAACTAACCTGATAATGACACCTTACTTTTACCACTTGAGGAAGTATTTGTCGAGCTTCTCGAGTTAATCCCTTTTTTTAAATCATCCATATTTTTAGGTTTATTTAAATGCAGCCTGTATTTCAGATAACCCCGTAACAAAGGTCCGTAGGAATAAGGTCGGGTGATTCAGCGGACCATTCTAATTGCTATGTTGCACAAAAATATTTCAATATCTGGCCAATTTGGCGATGGGCATGTTACATGAATTACGTTTCAGAAATTCTCAAACAACTGTAAAATTTCATAATACAAGGCGTTTGCTAAGTGTATGGCCTTATTCGAGGGGTGCTTTTAAGCTAAAATGACTTTTCTTCCTGTATACGTATGGTCTAAATCCAACTCCACCCCATCTCCAAGGTTATCCGAATTAAACCCAATAAGGGGGTACCTAAAATCTTTAGTGTATCGTGCACCTACAGGGACTGAAAATGATTTTAAAAATCGGATTGTGCACAAATGCAAAACAATTAGGAATTAATCGAGTATTTTTGCAAAGTTCGCAGATCGTTAGTCAGGCGAAGTCGAATCTGTATTGTTGCTGTTGGTGCACATTTTCAATATTTACACTTTAGACGCGCCCATTTTTTTTTTTCGAAAACTATTAAATTGAAAATAGAAAAACAACTGGTACGAAAGTTTTAAAAATGAACAGACTTTCCATTGGATATTTTTTGTATAATAAAAAATAAATAAGTGCGATTGTTTGGACGAAAAAGGCCTTTGTGGTCGTTTATTTAATTGTTTCTAGACAAAATAGAAGTCTAACAAAATATGGAAGAGAGTCGCCCCTGGGGGGCAATACATTGTAGCAAGTTGAACTTCTGTGCTACCTTTCCATTTTGAAAAAAATAATAAAACACTACGTTTCCCCCTTACGTTTGAGTGTATATTGCGGGGTGGGAGGTGGATTTAGGTCATACACTTATCGGTAAAAAAAGTGTTCTTTTTTGCCTTAAAATCACCCCCTGGAACAATTACATGTACCTAAAAAAACACCCTGTACACATCCATTAAAAAAAATGAAAAAATACGTTTATCTGCTACATGGGTAACCCTGTATACGAATCCGTTACGTCAAGAAATGCACAACAAAAAACAATATTTGACGCGTTGTAGCATTTTCATGAAAAGTATTTTCTTAAATTTTCAACGAATTTGTGCGCATCTTTCGGTCCTCTGTATAATTTTATAAAAAAGAAGGTGTCACATCTTGGGCCGCCAGAAGACCAGAAGCAATTGCCTTATGGACCTCTAAGGCGAAATATACGGCGATATCAGCAGCTGCTTAATAGGCTTGATGATTAAAAATATTGAGGGGATGAAGAGGAGGACCACTATATTTGTGTAGTTTTTCGTGGATAATGAAGGAGCAGAGAACTCGGCGTACACAGGAGCTTGCCATGCAAGAGCGACGCCCATAGAGGTCGGTTGCCATTTCCTGAATGAAAAAAATCCGGAAGGTTCTGTTCAAATTAGACATGTTCCGGGCAAAGAACCCTTAGCTGATTCGCTGGCTGAACCCTTGAATAGAGGAAGCCTGAGTTCTTGTTCTGCACAATAAGGAGAGTGTGTTTGTTGAGTACGTTGACTTTCCACTGAAGCCGAAACTTCTTAATTTTTTTTTGTAATTTGGAGTCGAGTTTTTCTAAAAATTCGAACGGAACGTGAACAAAATTTTTGGAAATTTGGGGGTAACAATGATCACGAATTTTTTTTAATTTACAATTTCGAAAGATTCGTGACCACTAAAACTCAAAAATAAACATTTGATGCGCCCCATTAGATAAACAAAACTTTATTATAATTTTTCTCAATATGTCCAAAGGTTTTCAAACAAAACACCGTTTATCGTAGATAACTCAGTTTCCACATTTCTCCAAAAATTTTCGTCGAATCAAACTTCTTAGGCGCTGTTTGTTTAACCCCGACCGATAATTCAAGCCGGCCCTCAAAGTCTTTAAAGCAACACTCCATCGTATTAAGGCGAGCCATGGCCAAAAGGTCCCGATTGCGATTTTAGGACCTAAATCTAAGACGTACAACCTAAAATGGTATTTGAAAAAAGTCTCTATTCCAAAATAAAGAGAGTATGAAGAAAATCTTGGCCGAAAATGCCACGCAAAAATTTGCGAACGTGACTCGTATGTCGTAGCTTAATTCACACACAGAAATCAAATTCGCTGAGCTTAGCTGCGACTTGCGAGCAGTAAACTAAATTTGTGGCAAAGCATTCTTGACTAGACATTTTTTGATCCACCCTTGATGGGGACTCCCGCCATTTGGTCTAACAAAAAGTAGCCTCAGATTTCCTTGAAGCGTCCCCCAATAAGTACACTCCAACGTAAGGGACAGCGCTTCTAAATGCGTTGAGCATATCGGGACCAATCAGGTGATCATCGCCATACTGGAATTGCTTTTTCCCTCTTCTTGTACAGGAAGCTGGTACAGAAGAACGGTAATATGGTAACAGACCTGCGCAGGCTCAATAAGTGATCGTACAACAGACCAAGAAACCTACAGGAACATGATCAAAGCAAAGTGTCGGTACGTTAGGGAAGTCTACAGACATAATAGACAAAGACATGTAAGAGGAATGTGACAAAAACCACTGGAACGTGCGGGGGTAGTCTTAGGGTTCAAGGTGAATAGTCTGGAATATAACCGGAAAGCTTGACTTACTCAATTTTCGAAAATAACTAAAACGCTCCAAGTTTGACCTTTTAGTCATGCCCACGGACACGTGAAGACACAACTATCTGTATTTAAATATTTCGTAACGATTACAGAAACTTTTGAAGCGGCGGACTAGGGGTATTGATCCGATTCCCAGGATAGAGATGGAAGTCCGTGGGAACACAGCTTAATCAACAATCGACCGGGAAGGGGAGCTCCATTTTCCCCCTGGAGACGTTCAAGTTCTAGTCGTAAACGAAAATTTTTTTCGGATTATTTATTATATCAACAAGAACGTGACAACTCGACTCATAAATATTAGAGGTTATTAAAAGTTGAGTCACCTGAACGGTGAGCTTTTGGATTTTTCAATTATAGCCGGGTGTGCGTGGAAGCACGGCTCATGCTTATGAAATATAACCTGACAAAATCGGCCTTTTCAGGCAGACGGTCACAAGAAATTTAAGAGAATGCAGGAAACACGGCTTGTACAGATAATCGAAGTTTGAGCTTTGCCTGAAAAGTCCAATTTAAAGGATTTGAGTGAGGTCCGGGAAGCACATGGAAACACTTCTTATCTCGACACATTACGTCGATAAGTTTCCGCATCGATTTTTAACACAGCTGACGTCGCGAAGCGACAGCCCCGACGAAACTTCGTGGGAACCCGACTTACACAAAATGTTTTTGTTGGGTAATTAACCTCTTGCGTTTCTGGAAGTTTGGGCCTTCACGTGGCCACGCTATTTTGTATTTCACACAGTACAAATCACCGTGAGATATTTTCTGTGAAAGGGATTTTATGTGGGTATTTCAAGGGTTATTTGCAAATAATCTGGAGCCAATATCAGGCCAGAGGTGCTCAAACCGCATTTTAAAGGTCAGATGCGCGACCCCGCAGTGCGGCTTTGAATTGCAATTTATTGGTGCCCTTTTAGCGTCCCAGCAAAGCTGGAAATGGGCATAGAGCATATGAATATTTTCCTAAAACCCGAGTTTTTACGATCCCTTAAACGTGCTGAAAATTGTTTCATTAAGAGCTGATTACTGCCCTAGTAGATAATGGTTGTTTTTTCTCTTGCGTGAAATTCGTTAGGACTCAGCTGCGTGTCTTCAGCTTAAACTCCGCTTGAAGTTAAACCGAAGACATCGGGGATTTAATGACTGGGTCGCGCGTCGGACCTGAGGCATAAGCTCCAGGTCTGATCCGCATCCGGCCATTTTCAGCTTCAGGTCGGGGGTTAACACCTTCGCCATACAACGCGGCCTAAGAAGCTTTTCACGAACGTTATGAGCGTTTTCTGTTGCAGGATTGCTATCGTGGGACGTGAAAGAGTGCCTGGTAGATTTGGAGAAGGAGCTGACAATTATAACGGAGCAAAGACTGGAAGGCGAGGAGGCCCGTTTTGGTAAGAAACCACACGTGTCAGGGTAATAAGAAAAGTATGATTCTATAGCATTGGGACCTATTGAATTTTGCGACAATAGGAAATCTGCGCTGACCTTGTTTTCATTTAAATCCACCAAAAATCAATAGACTCTGCTTCAGTTAAACTGTGCGAATAAATGTTTTGGTATGTAAAGTCGGAGTATTTCACTTATGCAGTTGCTTCATCAATTGCGTTGATTACGATTAACCTCTAATTACGAGCTTGTTTTAGGTTGAATTTTCGTCCATTTGTTTTCATTCCATTCACCCATCAAGTTAAACAAGGCCACCGTTCGAAAACCATTGAGGATTCCTTCCCGAAAAAAAAACATGTTTCCTTTTAGAGTTTTTGAGATTCCGACATGAAAATAGCGTTCGTGAAAACTTTACGCTCTACAGTTGTTCAGGCTTCTGTCTTCAAAACAGAGTTGTTCCGTCCTAACTAGAGCAGCTTTCCCTACATCATATGCATGATACTGCGGGAGAAACCTGTTACACTGAAAATCTTGGCAAAACTTCTTGCCTAAATATTCATTTATTCAACTTAAGAATGATCAATCGTTCAAGTAAACATTTTGGAGCGTTAATAACGATGAAAACCCAAATCACTTCGTAACCGGCAGCTGGGCGGGCATGGGACCAATGTTTTTATATGGAACACTTTGGGCGAAAAATAAATGAAACCGTATGTAATTAGTTCAAGATAGCTAAAGAAAAATTAAGTGAAAATTCTCATAATTTTTTTTTTTTATTTACAGGGTGTCCGTTATTGGAGCTCAACCGTCAGTATCTCGACCACCATAAATGATGCGAGGTTGGTTAAATTACAGCAAAGTTAAAGCTCAAATATATGCCATTTGGAATTTAAAAAAATCCCGTGACTCTCGGAGATATTCGAAGAAACTGAAATTTTGGAAAAACGTTTCTGCTTTTCGCTCAGCTTATGCGGCAAAGTAATTCGAAACGATTGACACCTCATCAGTGCAATTTTTCCTCTTCTGCAACGCGGCGATATCATATTGGAAATTCGACGTTTTGATCTTCGGAAGAACATCATCAACTTTGTTTTTTTTTTTCTTAAAAGCGCAATATTAGATTTCCACGTTTTCTATCTCTGGTTTATTTTTAATGCGATGATGTATCACATGTTCAGTCTGATTTTATTATGGTTGCCGAGATCTCTATGGCTGAGCTCGAAAAACACTCACTCTGTGTACAGCGTCATTCGCGGCAAGTGGCGTATTAAAAGCTCACGAAGTTCTAATATAGCTAGAGATCTGAAATTTAATAGGATGCCGATGCAAAGGGATTTGATCTATAGAATTAGGATATTAGTATCATTGCGAGGTTGCCAGGTCTACGTCTAACCGACAACTTTGTTTTTTTTTTTAATGGCACACCCTGTATTTTATAAACATTTTCGGATTGCCCGGAAGATTTAAACCTCAGTTTATGTGTTTATGCCAGAGCTATGACGATTCGTCTTCGAAATTATTATTTTTTGGCTGATTTGGCAACAGACAGCTTTAAATTGAAAAGCACCTATCTCCTCAGCTACCGCAGCTACATAGCTGGAATTTCAGCAACGGATTCTCATTGGTTGTCTGTAGCATTATAAATATTTTGGATTTGCATACAGAGCGTGGAAAAATTAGTGCAATGTGAGAAGGATATAAATATGAGTGTTAAATCATAATCTTAAAATAGAACATCCTATGTTTTTGAATTGCATCTGAAAGATCGATAAATTCTCTATCGAAAATTCTTTTACATTGACATAATTATTTTTAATCGTTTTTGAGGTATTTAAAAAAATTAGAATCTTTGAAGATAAAAGGTACCGCTTACTGGTTGGTTCTATTGGGAGGAGGGTGTGGGTTAACGACGTCAAATAAACGAAATTGTAATATCCTTCATGATAAACTAGATCTACGTAATACAAATAAAATGAGTGATTTTGTTGAAAATGGCCACCGTTTGCTTTGAGACATTTTTGGATTGAATTCATAACATTGGTAGCTCTCTGAAGTTCATTTGGGTCGAGCAGATCAAATCAATCTCTCATCCATTCCTCTAACTGTTCAATGTTTTGCACCTCGTCCCTGCATCCTCTACTTTTAATGACACCCCGTAAATAGGCATCAACCGGTGTAAGATCTGGTGATCGGGGTGGCCAACTGCAAGGGCCCAGACGCGGCATCCATCGATCTCCAAACATCAAAAGAAGTTGGGCGCTTACTCCATTTGCGCAGTGAGAATCAAGATCATCTAATGGATACCAACAGTTCCCATATAAGTTTATTGGTAAATTGTCCATTAAAACTCGATAATTGCTGTCCTGAAAATGTCCAAATATTTTCCACTGTTTAATTTTTCCTAATAATGGAGAATGTTGCAAAATTTTTTTTTCCATTTATAATGATTCCAGAGTAGCGCATAGCCTCATCCTAATCCAATCAACTAGTAAGTGGTACCTTTCACTCTCAAAGGTTCTGATTCTAAAAATATCTCAGAAACTACTGAAAATCATTATATCAATGTATAATAATTTTCGATAGATAATTTATTGATATTTCAGATGCCATCCAAATAAAATGTATAAAAAATATAGGGTGTCCTTTTTAAGACTCTGATTTAACACTCATATTTCTATCCTTCTGATAACGCACGCATTTTCCCACGCCTTGTATGTAAATCCAGAAAAATTATAACACTACAAGATGCAGATAACTAATGAGAGTCTGTAGCTCAAATTTCAACTCTCTAGCTGTGAGCGTTGAAAATATATGAGCTTTTCAATTTAGAGCTGCTTGTTGCCAAATCAGTAAAAAAAAATTATTTCGATAACGGATCGTCATAGCTATGGCATGTGATACATAAACTGGGGCTTAAATCTTCCGGACAATTTGAAAATGTATATAAAATACAGTGTGCACTATTGAAAATAACAAAATTGTGGTCAGTTACCCATAGATATGGCAACCTCGCAATTGGGCCAATATTTTATTTCAACAGACTAAACTGCACCACATCGGCATCCAAAATTTCAGGTCTTTAGCTATATTAGAACCACTGAAAATTTTAATAGGACAATCACCGTGAATGACCCTGTATGCTAATGGTACCAGATACATTATTCGTTTTTCTAACGTGACAACAACGTAAGTTGTGATACATTGTTACAGGGAGATTTCATTGGACAAGTAATTTTGACGTCATTCTATACTTTTTTTCAAACACTTTAATTAATGAACGTTAATCATGGATTTTATTTCCTGGCTGCCATAGGCACTATGCATTCAAATGCACAAACTTCTAAGTCATTGCCGGAAATGAGCCTTTAAATGAAGGAACAGTAGGCCTTAAATCCCCAACAATGCCCTTGTCTGTTGCAGTTTCAATTTCGCTATATCCCAGGGCTAAATAATTCAGTAAGTGTGTCTGCCGGAGTTAACTCTTCGCAATTTGAATAAACCGAGATTATTGCCCTATAATCAGAGAATTTATCATTAGGGGTGGGTAATTGGGTTTTTAATTGGTTCGAGGTTGCTCTTAGGGGCTCATAGGATAGAATTATTAATAACCATGAACGAAATGAGTTTCTAATGATAATATAGAGCACTTGTAAAGAGCGTTGAAACACGTTTATAAGCTTCATATAGCTGACATAAAAACAACGGTTAAACATGTGTAATTTTGTTTAAAAAAATTCGTTTGATATATTATTTTCGATGAAGAACTTTTTTACCCCTGTGCAGCTACCCCTGCTACCTTTTGATTTTTAAATCGAAAAGTACCCGTTGCAGTATATCAAATGAAAGATAATTCGATGATAATTCAGTAAGGGACATAACGGTACGCTCAGAACTAACATTGAATCTACAATTTCCCTAAAAAAAAAGAGAACAAAGTCCACGTCCTAAAAAGATTTATAGTGTTAATCTTTCTTTCTTAGATAGAGAATTATTTCTCATTTCATTTTCGAAGAACGAAAAAATGAAAATAAGACGTGGAAGCTCCAAATCGTCTTCAATTTAAACAATTTTTCAAATGCAAAATATTTTGGTTTTCATAGAATTCATTAGTAGATGAATCCAGTGATTAGGCACCTGCGACAGTTAGGATATCAAAAAATGGGTCGATTATCTGAGAAACAAAAATTGAAATTTTAATCTTGAAGTGTTGGGGGGGGGGGGGTATGGAAATTGCAGAAGAGCTTAGGAGAAGGTGTGTCCCATATTTAACGAGAAATATCCGCACCGACCTATTGATGGAAGTAGAGTTTGTCGGATTAATAAAGAAATTCAATAAACTGGAAGTGGGAAAGCTGTTTCAAAATGTGGAACGCCTCGAACAGCAACTGGTTACGATAAAGCACTAGACATTCCTTTATCTCGCGGTGAAAACCCCATATAATCCACCAGTAAAGTTATTGTTCCATTTAATGTATCTGTAAAATGAGTAAACAATCTTTTAAGACGAGAAAAATTTCATCCGTGCAAAATTTCCCTTACCCAGAAGTTGACGCCTGAAGATATTTATCACAGGATGGAGTTTTGTGAATTGACGCAAGAAAAAGGCATTCAGGATAATAGGTTGTTTTCTAGACTTTTATTTTCGGATGAAGTAACGTTTTGCTTAAATGGACCTGTTCGTCGAAATGGTCGTCTTGACCGATCTACAGAAAACCCACCTCGGCTGGAGACTTTTGCATACACAAAATCCGCCAAACTCGATCTACTACAGAGGGGTATAATCGGCCACCAGTTCACCTGTCCACTTTTCATAAAGGAAAACTTAAACAACGCACCATACTCGCTCTTATTCCAAAACGAAATGGTTCCATCAATCCCCGCAATTTTTCCTGGAAAAAATGGGGAACAAGTAGCCAATAATATTCGGTTCCAACAAGAGGGGGCACCACCACATTACACAGTGACTGCGAGAGGGAATCTTTGAGAGTTTTCCTAGAAGATGGATAAGTGGGAAAAGCGCAATAGAATGGCCGCCGCGATCTCCAGATCTTATGCCCCTCGACTTTTTTTTGTGGGGCCAATTGAAGCGTTCCGTTTATAAAAATAGGTCGCAAAATTTAGATTATTTATGTCGTAGAATTCAAATAGAATTAGAATTAATAACAGAAGCAGCACTAGAAAATAAACGAGTTTGAAGAACGACCGAGTCATTGCCAAATTGACACTGGAACCCAATTTAGGCACTTATTGTAGGGATTTCCATTTTTTTTTAATGTAATATTGAATTACCTTGTTTTGTATGTAATAATTTTAATTTTTTAAGGAAACTGTATATTAAATTTTAGTTCTGAGCACACCTCTATATCACTCAATGAATTACCCTTCATCTGATATACTACAAATGGGTACCTTTCTATTTGAAAATTGAAGGGTTGTTTGGGTGGCTGGCGAAGGGTGCAAAATTTGAACGATGTTGCATGAAACGCCTTTTTTTCAATAAAAATATACGTGTTTAAGCATTTTTTAAAACTATTAAGTTTATGAAAGTTATAAACGTATTGCAATACTTTTTACCGGCACTGTACGTGTTTTCGAATGGAAAAATTTAGCCCAGATGGAACTATTTTCCAAGAGCATATTTTCTGCCTGCAAGTGATCGGAGGTTGATAAATTGTGCAATAAATCCCAGATACATATTTATCAACTTCCGAACCCTCTGTTTTTCTCGGTGTTCTCTTTGATTTAATGTATCTTAGATGCTTCTTTCGTTGCCTCACAAAGACGTAATGTAATACGAAATGGTGCGCTGCGTGACATGAACATCTCTATGTGTTATAGAAACGTTAAATTATTGAGAAAATTAAATTTGTTTGCTCGAGACGCGCACAGCCTGACGTCAGAAGTTAAATATTGGACAGTGACAGAGCTTTAACGAACCTTCACTTCCTATTGACGTTATACAAATATTACCCGAAGGTGTGTGACTTATTCGCGCCTCTCGACCACCACAGACTTTCGCACAGGTGGCGCTGTGCATTCGTTGACGTCATCCGGAATGCGACAGGAAGTGAGCCTTCGCCGCCTATTCGATTATGTAAAATGGTCATCGCTGCGAGGTATACGCGTTGATGCATGATAAAATTGTGTCGATTGGCGCTTCCAGTGTACAAAATGACGTCAGCAGTGTTGAAATTGCACGGGGGTTTATTGTAGAGAAAAACGAACACCCTTCGTCCATTGACGTCTATCAGAATACAAAAACCTTCGGAGGGAATTTAATGAATAAAATATGCAATTAGCTCTTTTTTTTAGCAAAAGTATTTTTTTATTATTTACAGGAGAACGGCTTATCCAGTTCGCCTCGGAAAATTTAGTGACTGAAATCCTCATCCATCCTGCCGTCAGTACATTGTCCCAATGTGTCCGCAATCTACTCAGTAGTTTCACTAGGCATAGACATATTATCCATGCAGGATACACTTTCCAGGGAAACGGCTCGTGGGCTCTACAGGTCAGCTGTCTCTGATAGATCTTTTTTAGTAGTTTTTAATAAATTCGCTTGTTAAGGTCTAACGCCGCATTCAATTTCAGGACGGCACATTCTCCTATTCCGATTTTGCCGAAGCGTTCCAGGAAATCGAGGTCCAGAGAGTAATCCACGCTTACGAGAACGGCATCTCTATAGACCTGCACTGCGCCCCCGAGGGAGAATGGACCAGACTATCAAAGGAATCTTTTGCTAAATCTTGTAAAGTAAGTCACAGCAAAAAAGGTTTTATTTTGTACATTACGCACGCGTTTGTATTATGCGAAAAGGGCTCTGGTCGCACGCCAATCGCACTCTTTCGTTTCGAAGTAATTTAGTACTTAGGGTGGAATGCTTGCAAATGCAAATTTTTAATGGTGTTCAGGTACGGGTAAATCCCACAGACGTCCTAACAACCGGTTCGCCATCCATTTCGGGCTTCTCTAAATATTTAGAGCCCTTCTTGGTCCCCACACTGCTGGAGGATATATTGGAGAGCTCCGACGTTGTGGGTAATATTAGATTTTCCAGACCCACGCTTTACGTTTTCCCCGGTAAGTGTGATTTGTTAATATCAAATTTAGGTTCAAACTGTGCAGATTTATTCCCCGTTTGGGGCCCCGTCTCTTTCGGCCTAATTCGATATTGTTACCTATGTTTAAAGGTGGACAAGGGGATGCTTCTCTATTCGGAATCAATGGGTTCAACATGCTGTTGGATGGGGGGTACTCTAGAAAGGCGTGTTTTTGGGATTTTGTACGACATTTAGATAGGTGGGTAAAGGTGTGTAGCGGTTCGGGGTATGCATAGGCCTTCGGCTGGTACTGGTCATGTGCCGATACAAAAATAACGATACTTTTGAGTATAAAATTTAAAATGACTAAACCAGAGCTCAAAATTTTCAAAATTCATTAGTTCCATTCGATTTTTTGCTGTTGCTGCTTCTAACTTAAAAATTGTCTTCTGAACGCCCATGATTGTAATAAACAGTTAGTATTCAGCAGCGGAGCTACGGGTAGCGGGGCGCTTTGATCGAGCCAGCTTTAGCAACTTAAATCGAGTTAATGCTTTTTAACATGTCCATGGTTTTTCAGACTAGATGCAGTTTTAATGACTAGACTGAATAACAGTAGCGTTTGTGGTGTTAGTTCCGTATTGAAGAGGAAGAGACAGGGTGCAGTTTACCCCCAGATTGGCCATTTCTTTTGCAACATTCAGGTGAAAGTGCTCCCTCCTCGTCCTTCCGAAACTCTTCAACTTTTAACCCATTTCAGGAAAGGAAATCCCTACTAAGCCCTGACGGAGACAAAGACAAGGACCCCTTGATCATTAGTTTGCTGGAAGAAGGACAGAACCTAATCCAGGATTTGAAGCATTTGAACCTCTCCTGTCAGCCGTGCTACAGGGACTCGGAACCCATAATTCTTTACCATAAAGTGGGCCATGGTACCTTGAACATGTTCGTCCTATCTCCGGACAGAAACTCCAAAGAAGTGCGCGAGTTTCTGCTGAAATGGAACCAAAGCGATGCAAAGTTGTTAAGTATGAACAAACCTGGAAAAGACTTCATTTTCCCTTTGCAAAACTCGGTATCCATTTGCGCTTTGTTGGTGTGGCAACCTGCAAACCCTAATGACACAGTAACCAGGATTTTGTATCCTGGAAGTGCACCCCAGAGGAAGATCTTTGAAGGGCTGGATCGACTTAAAAGCGTGGAGTACATGAAACATCCAACTTGTACTGTAAAGACCTTTATTTCATCGAAAAAGACCAAACAGGAGGTATTGGAGAAGCTCGCTGTGAAGGAGAAGAAAGAAAACAAGGTAGAGGAAGCTAAGAAGGGTTCAGAGATGAACGGTGATGTAGTAAGAGCCAAAAGGATCGAAGATGTTGCTGATTTCAAGCCCAAGACGAAGCCCGACAACAAGCCCAAAGTTAAAGAAGAAGTGGTACAGAAGAAGAAAATTGCGCCTGAGAAAAAAGGACCTGCGACTCCTAAGAAAACTTTGATCGAGAACAAGAAGAATGGAGATATTAAAGAGAAAGAGAAGCGATTAACTCAGAAACCCTCTCCTGATGCCACTCCCGCTAAAAGCGCTAAAGATGCAAGCAATCGAAAAGTTATTGAGAACAAAAGGGCTCCCCAAAAGAAGGAGCAAATATCACCACCAAAGCCGACATCTGAAGCCAAACCAAAACCTGAAAGGAAACCAATTTCCCGGAGGCCCAAAACTGCGAAAAGCCCTGTAAAGAAACCCTCCCAAAATAGCACTCAGAAACCAGACTCCCTTTTTAAAAAAGGAAAACTAGATAAAGAGGGAACCACCGATTCTAGCACTGTAAGCACTCCTTCAGCAGATCAGGACAGCATTCTAAAAAAAGACATATCGAAGCTGACTCCAGAAGAAATCCAGCAGCTCAAAGAGCAAGAACTGGAGGAACTAAAAGAAGAACAAGAAGTGAATAAGGAAATTGAGGCCGTTTTTCGTAAAAGTGCAGCCGAGGAGTCTGAACCGGGTGTGAGGCAAGTGAAGGAAAGCTCCATTGATTTAGAAACTGAAGAGTATCTCATAGTAGAGAAGGAGGAACATTCAGAGTTGGAAAATAAAGAAGATGAAATACAGAAACTGGCGCGTGATAGTGAGGAATCGGAGAAGCAACGTAAAAGCAGCGAAGATGAAAAGAAAACAAAAAAACCTACCATAACATCCCCTGAAGGTACTGATAAAAAAGAAGAAGAAATAAAAGTGGAATCGCAACCTGATGAAAAAGTAGAATCTGGTGCTACTACCACTGCTCCAACTCTACCAGAAGATGAACGCATGACCCTAGATGAAATTAAGGAGGATAAAGCGATAGAAGAGAAACACGTAAAAGAAGAAACTAAAGAAAAAGAAGTAGCAGCAACTCCTCCCTTGAAACATCAGCAAGAAGACCTACAACCCAAACAAACAACTTTAGCGGCCATTCCTCTGGACAAGCAAAGACACATGAAAGATGCAGTGAAGACACCAGATGAAGTAGCAGATTTGCCAATGCACGAAGAGGCTGATTATCAGGGAGATTTCCAGGCTGAAGATAAGAACAAAAAAGAGGCAATCGATGAAGAGAAAGTTTTAGAAAAAGCTGAAACTGAGACCAAAGAGAAAGCAGATCAGGACAACAACCTCATCGCAGAGACTATTATTGATGATGATGAATGGGTTATGATAACCAATAAAAGTCCACCTAAAGAGGGTTTGGACTTGGTAAAAACCCAAACTGAGGAAGCAATAATAGATCAAATCAATGAGAAGCTGAAACATGACAAAGAAGTTGAAGTAAATGAACATGAAGTGCGTCTGCAAGATGAAATCCAGGTGAGTCTGGAAGAAGAAGTTAAAGAGGACATCAAAGCTCTGATTGAGGAGGCTGATTTGAAAGACAAAATTGTCTCTATCAAGGAGAGTAAGCAGGAGATGTCTGCCTTAGATGATAAGCTAAGTGAACTGAAAAAAGATGTCAAAATCCCTATTGGAGACTCAATACCAATAAGGAAAGTTGAAGATAAACTTGAAGACGCTTCTGTGGCAGAGCTCAAAGAAAACCTTAAAGACGTGTCCAAGATCGACGACAAATTGTCCGAGCTTAAATCTTCAAAAGAGGACTTCGAAATTGAGCATGCAAATCGCAGTCCTCAACACGCTGAAGCAGTAATACTCTCAGATTATTCTCCAGAAGAAGACGGGCCTAAAATCTTCCCAGATCTAGATATCGATAAAGCCGAATTAGGAAGAAAATCTCCAGCAGAGCGTGAAGAGGATGTGAAGAAGATCGTAGTCAGTGTTGCTGAAGTCCTCAAATCAGACGCTCCTTTAGAAGAACTCCAAGGAAAACCATTTGGATTTGCCGTAGAACTTAAAGAGACTCATATTACTACTCAAGACTCCCCCATTATTGAAGCAAAAATCATTAAAACTGAAGATGAAATCCCGCCTATTCCCGAAGAATCCGAAGATGAAAAGCAAGCCAAACAGGAGGACGTCGTTCATCGTATGTTGGTGACTGCTTCAAGTGAAGATGGAGGAGAAGAAACTGAGATTTGTCCTGCAGGTTCCATAACGTTTTCGCGCAGTTCTGAGAGCTCTGGAAGGTCTTCACCGGAGCAGAAAACGCAATCACAAAAATCTTCTGTAGTTGAGACTGAGGAAAGTGTATCTACCGCTAGGAGAGTTGACTCACAAACTAACATTGAATCAGTTAAAGAAAATAATGATGAAAAGCATCTAGGAGATATTAAAGATGATGGTGATGTAGTGGGAGCAAGTGAGAAGAGTGAAGGAAAAGTTGATGAGATTAAAAAACACAAAAGTGATACAAAACTTGAAGAGGAATTAGTAGGAAAAGACTCTAAAGTCACTGAAAGTGAAAATAAATCTGAGGAAATTGAGCACATTGAAAAATCTGCAGCAAATTTTGATGGAACTGAAGAATTAATTCAGGAAAAATCTGAAGGAAAGAACGTCGAACATAAACATGACCATAAAGATTCCGAAGTGAAGAAAGTAGAAGATGATGTGATAAAAACTGATGAAATACATAAAGTACTTGTAACAAAAGAACTTGGTTCTGAAGTCCAGAATATTATAGAAAAGACCGTTATTGTCCCTGTGGTAGATGCTACATCAATTCAAGCAGAAAATTCCAAGGAGTCATGTTTTCAGCTACCCCAAATTGATGCTAGAATTGAAGAAACTCACACCAACGGCATCTCAGAATCAATATCTTCCGTTCTCACCAACGTCGAACATAAACTGGAAGATACTCTTGAATATATTGAAGAGAAAGCTGCAGGTTTAGTGGAGTCTTTCAGTCATGCACGCAAGGACTCCATACAGAAAGATGCAGAAGATCAAAAAGCATCCAAATATGACGATGAAGATAAAGAACCTCTACAAAGACGTCAGAGCATCATTGAAAAAGCTGAAGAGTTAATTGAAAAGTCTGAAGCAGCTTTTGAAGGAGTAATTACTTCAATTGGTCAGAAAGCTCACTCTCTGCTTGAGGAAGTGACTCATCAAGAAGCCGATTTGAGTGAAAAGAAGACAGAGACGTCTGAGCTTTTGGGATCAGAAAAAAGATCAAGTATAGTTGAATTATCTCAGAATCTTACAGAATCATTACAACCTAATGAAAATACTTACGAAGGGAGAAACCGTGAAGATCTATCAAAAGAACCTTCAGAAGCACATCATAGCACCATAGAGAAAGCTGAATTGTCTGAAAAATCTAAAGAAGCATTTGGGGGTGTAATTGCTTCAGTCGATCAACAAGCTCACTCGCTCCTAGAGGGAGTTATTCATCAAAAATCGGATTTGACGAATGTTGAAGAACAGAAGAAGAAAGAGACGTGTGAACCTTTAGGTTTAGAAAAGAAATCAAGTATAGTGCCGCAAGAACTTCAAGAAACTAAAGAAGATATAGAAGAAAAATCTGCACCTAAAGAATCTTTGCAAGAACACTCAGAAATTAAGAAACCTGAAGATGTAGCAAAAGAATCCCCACAAAGACGTCAGAGTATCATTGAAAAAGCTGAAGAATTGATTAAAAGCTCAGAAGAGGCATTTGAAAGTGTAGTTGCTTCAATTGGCCAAAAAACTCACTCCCTCCTAGAAACAGTTACTCATCAAGAACCAGACTTGAAGAGTATAGAAGAAAACAAGAAAGAGACGACTGAATCTCAGGGAACAGAAAAAAGATCAAGTATAGTGTCTCAAGATCTTAAAGAAGATAAAGAAGATATAGAAGGAATATCGACACGCAAACAATCTTTGTCAGAACAATCAGAAACTAAAGAATCCGAACATTTGGTTCAAGAATGTACTGAAAAACAGCAGAGCATCATTGAGAAAGCTAAAGATTTGGACGAGAAACCTGAGGAAATGCTTGAAGGTGTCATTACTTCAATTGGTCAGAAAACTTATTCCCTTCTTCATAGTATAGAACCTGAAGAAAAGAAAAAAGTTGAAGATAAGAGTAAAGAAACTTCTGAGTGGCTGGGATCAGAAAAACACGTAATAGAATCATCTTCAGACCTTAAAAAACCATTAGAATCTAAAAGTGAACATACAACGACGAGTGTTATAAAAACATCTTCAGAGAAAGACTCAGAAGAGAAGAAATTTTCTAAGCCTGAAGAACAAACACAAGAGCTTCCTCAAAGGCGCTTGAGCATTATAGAAAAGGCCGAGGAGTTGGTCGAGAAATCTGAAGAAGCTTTTGAGGGTGTGATGGCCTCAATAAGTCAGAAAGCTCACTCTCTTTTTGACAATTTTATCGGACACGAAGCTGATATGGAAGAACAAAAGAAAAAAGAGGTTTCTGCGCCTCTAGCATCAGGAACGAGTATAACTGAAGTACTTGGAGATATCTCTGAACCTGCAGTAGATTCTCGTGACTTAATTAAAGAGAAAGTTACAGCTGGAGACATATCTACAACAAAACACTCAGAAGACACTCACAAGGAACTCTCACAAGAGAAAAAATCATCAAAGCCCGAGGATCCGACAAAACTTTTAGAAAGTACTTCAGATGCACATGAGTTCGTTACAGAAAAGATTAAAAGTGTGGTAGATTTACCTTCATCCAAAGGTTCAAAAGATACTCAGAAGCATGATTCCGAAGATACACAACCACCCAAGCCCCAAGATGAAGTAAAAGATCTTCCACAAAGACGTGAGAGCATCATAGAGAAGGCCGAGGAATTAATTGAAAAGTCTGAAACAGCATTTGAAGGTATCATTACATCCATTGGCCAAAAGAGTCATTCTCTTCTTGAAGGACTTAATAATAAAGAGCCTGTTTTAATGAAAAGTGAAGAAGATATAAAAAAAGAGACCTCTGAGTGCCTGGACGCAGGCCAAAACAAGATAGAAAATCTTGAAAAATCTCTAAAAGTTGAAGAAACTGAAGAAAAGCCTAAACATATTGGAGATTCATCTTTTGAAAATGACTCTGAAAGGACTCAGAAGGAACAAATAGAAGATAAAAAACCATCCAAACAGGAAGATGTTCAAAAGGAAATCAAGGAAGGGCCTAAAACTCTGGTGAAGAAAGCTGAAGACTTAGTTGAAAAATCTGAAGAAGCTTTTGAGGAGGTAATTACTTCGATTAATGGAAAAGCTCAGTCCCTTCTGGATGGACTGAATAATAAAGAACCTAATTTGAAGAAGGCCGAAGAAAACACGACAAAAGAGACTTCTGAGTTGCAGTCCGCTCTTCAGATCATTGAAGAGAAGGCTGTAGATGGCAAAGGGCAAGATACAGAACATCAAAACCGATCTAAAATTGAAGAAACACCAAATGACCTTTTAGAAAGACGTGAAAGCATTATAGAGAAGGCTGAAGAGTTGATTGAAAAATCTGAAGAAGCTCTTGAAGGTGTTATTACCTCAATTGGCCAAAAGACTCACTCCCTTCTTGAAGAATCTAAGGATAATAAGATCAAAGAATCTGATCTAAAAAAAGGACAAGAAGACACAAAGAAAGAAACGCCCGAGTCGCTGATATCAGAAAAAGGCTCGGGTACAATTGAAGCGTCTCAAAATCTTGGTATCACAGAAGTTCTAAAAGATCAGAAAGTAGCATCTCAGAAAGATCTGTCTCTTTCTGAAGCACTTGAAAAAGTGGAAAAACCCACAGAAACGGAGCATCTAGATAGAAAAAGTAGCGTCGTTGAAGCTGCTGAAGAATTTATTGAGACATCTGAGCAGAATTTAGACTCGGTATTTTCGGCAATTGGGGGAGCTGTTATGACAGTTTTGCAAGACATATTGCCAAAGGAACAGAAGAAAAGCGATCTAGACCTGAATAAAGATGTGGAAAAAGTATTGAAAAATGATAGTGCAGAAAAGAAAGAAGTATTAACAGACATAAAATCAAATGATTCAAAATTTCAAACTGAAGATTCAGATAAAGGAAAAATCAAACATGAAGAAACGAAAGATTCTGCGACTCTTGATACTTCAGCTAACTCTTCCCAAAAATCAATCCTTCCAGAGGACAAAAGTTTAGCTGATAATGCTACTAAAAAAGAAGAAATAAAGGCAATTACAATTGATAAGGACCAGAAAGACATTGAAGATACAGCTAAAGAACTGAAACGCAGCGTGGAAGATTTGTCAAAGCTTACTGATACAGTGGTATTTGACGAATTCAAACTGGAGAAGAAAGATCTAGAAAAAGAAGAGAGAAAATTGGAAGATGGGGCAGAACACTTGAGAAAAAGCTATGAAGATTTGTCCAAATTAAATGAGTCAATTTCGTTTGACAAGTGCCAACCCTCAGACGAGTTTAAATTCGACAGAAAGGTGTTGGAACAAGAGGAAAAACAAATGGTAGAAGAAGCAGATACTCTGAGAAAAAACTATGAAGACCTATCGAAACTTTCTTCATCAGTTTCATTTGATAAATGCCAAAACGTGGATGATTATAAGTTCGATAAAGAAATACTGCAAAAGGAAGAAAGACAGATGGAAGAAGAAGCAGAGCATTTGAGGAGGAGTTACGAGGATCTCTCTAAACTCGCAGAAGAAGTTCCGTTTAAAAAATGCAGCTCTCCGGACCAGTACAAATTCGATAAGGAAACACTGAAGAATGAAGAAAGACAGATGGAAGATGAAGCCATTGTGTTACGGAGAAGCTATGAAGATCTGACTAAACTTACTGAATCTATCAGCTTTGATAAATGCAAGGGATATGATGAATTTCAGCTAAATAAAGAAACATTAAAGAAAGAAGAAAGACAAATTGAAGACGAAACACTTGCAATTAAAAGAAATGTTGAAGATCTTTCGAAAATATCGGAAGAGGTTAAGTTCGAGAAATGCAAGGAAGAGTACAAGTTTGATAAAGATGACCTGGAAAAGGAAGAACGACAGATGGAAGACGAAGCAGATGCCTTGAGGAGGAGCTACGAAAATTTGTCTAAACTTGTAAACTCTACATCATTTGACAAATGCAAAGTGTCCGATGAATTTAAGCTAAAGGATGATGTTAGGGAGAGAGAAGAAAGACAAATGGAAGAAGAGGCAGATGCTTTGAGAAGAAGCTATGAAGATTTGTCTAAACTTGCAGAATCTACATCATTTGACAAATGTAAAATGCCCGATGAGTTTAAACTAACTGAAGAGGTTAAGGAGAGAGAAGAAAGACAAATGGAAGAAGAAATTGACGCTCTGAGAAGAAGCCATGAAGATCCATCTCAACTTGCAACATCCACCACATTTGATAAATGTAAACCATCAGATGAATTTAAGTTGAAAGAAGATGTTAAACAAAAAGAAGAAACGTGCTTAACGAAAGAGACTGTGAACGACTCTGAGCTTGATAATGAGGTTTTAAAACGAGAAGAACATCAAATAGAGAAAGAATCCGAGGTTTTGAAACGCAACTACGAAGAAGTAAACAAACATGTAGAGTCAGTCCCATTCGATAAATGCAACATCCGCGAAGATTTCAAACTAGATGAAGCAACTTTGAAGAAGGAAGAAAAACAGTTAGAACAAGAAGCAGACTCATTAAAGAAGAACTATGAACATCTCTATAAATTCACCGAATCAGTGTCCTTCGACAAATGCAAAGACATAGAAAAACTCGAAGATAAAACTGAAGAAAAAGGTGAAAAGGAGAGTGCAGAAAAGACTCTAAAGGACCAGCTTAAAGTAGACCGTAGTGGGGAACCGAAGAAACTCTCCGTATCTGATGTGGAGATTTGCATTAAGACTGATTCAGATCATAGAGCTGCCAGTCAAAGTTTCCTCGAAAACGAGAGAGGTCTTATTTGTGATAGTACCGATGCCAAAATATGCGTACCGCCTTCAGGAGATGGGTCTTCCGCATTAACCATAGGTGTAAGTATTGTGGGTATTTGGTTGCATTTTTTTATTCAATTTATACATGACCAGAGAATAATATGCTCAAATTCGATCAAAAGGACGTTTTAACAACCTAAAGATAACTGGAAAAGTCTCAGTACAATCCAAACAATTGAAAAAACGGCCTGTAGAGTGCAAGACAGTTTTGACTCACCCTCACTCATTTACTTACTGTAACCCACAACAGTTTTCAGTGATTTTTCCAAAAGTTTTAATTGGGACAAACTAAGCAGGTTTTAGTGCAAATTTCATTATTTTTCATTAGTTCAATTTAAGCGTAAGTTTCGGTAGTTTAGCCTCGCTCGAGCTGAACGCTTCAAGCTAATTTTTAGTATTTTTGACCGGAACTGGAGCTTTATTTTCAAGATTTTTACTCATCCGAACTGAACAATTTTGAAGAGAATTTTGAGCATTTTTCACTCACCAAATTTGAGCATTTTTTTACTCTTAACTCACTCGAGAGCCTATCCGAACTCGATAGTTTTGAGCTCCATTTCCGCGCATTTTACTCATCCAAACCAGATAGTATAAAGAGTAATTCTACGTTTTTTTTTTTGACTTACTTTTGACTGAACGTTACTTTCTATATGTTTTTGTATCCAAGCAACATTACTTGACGATTTTTCAATATTTTTCACCAACTGAATTTGATCGTTTCTTTCGGTACTTGTGACTGACCTGGACCTGAAAATTTACCCAAAATATGTAATTTAAAGGATTACTTTCGAGATTCATCTGAACCAAGCAATTTTCAGAGCAAATTTGAACTATTTTTGACTCGCCTAATTTAAGAATAACTTAAGGTGATCTGCACTCATCCGAACTCAATAATTTTAATCACTATTTTCGGGGATTTCCACTCACACAAAATAATAAATTTTTAGTGTATTTTTCAATATTTTTGATTTCCAAAATTTTCGAATCTTTTGCCTACCTCAAAACCCATCCGTACTCATTAAATTTGAAAGCAATATTGAGAACTGTCTCAAGTAGAA
This sequence comes from Euwallacea fornicatus, assembly GCF_040115645.1. Taxonomy (NCBI): domain Eukaryota; kingdom Metazoa; phylum Arthropoda; class Insecta; order Coleoptera; family Curculionidae; genus Euwallacea; species Euwallacea fornicatus. The sequence goes on along the minus strand of NC_089559.1, from coordinate 1,362,345 downwards.
AATTGCTCTTTAGTGCAAATTTCATGCTTTCTAAATTGATTTCCATCCCTCTGTAGACCTCTTCCGGAATTGGAGCCTCAAGCGATAAATCAAGCCCCGAACCGGACATATCCGGCAAAACCACCCCTCCAACTGTCCCCATCAGCCCTATAGCCAAAGAGGGCCAATTATCGTCCACTAAAAGGGACAGCGGACTCATCGAACAAGGTAATATGAGAGAGTTGTTACAAATTATCATTGTAAAGGTGACTTTTCATTAGAAACCGATGATGAAGACTTAAGCACCAAGTCGCAAGTGGCCAATTCCCAGTCGGACTTGGACGAACTAGACATGAAGAGTCTAGACCCCATGAGTACGTCCCTGTACGGCGCCCTCCCTAAAGAATTCGACGAGCCGCCCACTTATTTATATGAAATCACTAAAGCCAAGTATACTAGCGACGTGAAATTTGAGGATGATTTGGAAATCACAGATGAGTTTGAAGTAACTGCAGCCAGACTCACTAGAGATCCAAAGGATGGGCCCTCTTTCTCAGCTGTAGACTCATGGGGGAAGCCTCTAGGGCTTCCCGGTCCGAAAGAAGACATTATGACTAGCAGTTTTATTGGTGATCAACTTCCCACACAAGATCCAATGACTACCAGTGTTTATTTCGATGAATCTTCCGATCCCATAGCCTCCTGGGGGAAGCCCTTGGGTCTACCTAGCCCTGCGCCCCCTAACAATAATGGAACCCCTAAAAAGGAGAAGAAGCTGCCTTCGCATGTGAGTGCGAAAAACAAGCTGAATGATGATAAGAGGAGATCGGAGTCTCCGTCTAAATTGAAGGCGAGGAAAATGAGTCCTGTCTATGTGGACCTCACTTACGTTCCTCACCACGGGAACCATTATTACTCGTCCGTGGACTTCTTCAAGAGGATAAGGGCCCGTTATTACGTCTTTTCGGGACTGGAGCCGAGTAGACAACTATACGATGCTTTATTGGAGGCCAAACAGACGTGGGAAGATAAAGATTTAGGTGGGTATAAAAATTATTTTTAAGATCGCTATTTGCCAATAAAATGCCGTTCCTCATCCGAACCAAGCAGCTTTCAGGACTGTTTATAGTATTGTTAATTAAGCAATTGTGATACTTTTGACTTACCCGAAAACTCACCAAAACCTAGCAATTTCAGAGATTTTTACCTAATTAAAATTCCAAGAATTGGTCCAGATTGGTCGTTTGAGGAACATAATAGCACCTTTCTCTATAAAAATATATCACCAAACTCTTCTTGTTACTTCACTAATAAGACAGTTAAAACGTTCTTGGCCATTAAATTTTTCTCTGATTCATACTGACAATTGTCAAAAGTATAACGTCGATATCAGCGCTCTCCAAATGTCACTCAGCCAAGATGATCGCATATGACAAAATGGCCGACCTTTTGTATTTTCTTTGGTTTTTTATGACATTTGATAAGATGTCAGATTGACGCATATATTTGGTTTTTTGGCGAAAATTGTATTATGTTTATTAAATGGTCACGTTTGCCATTATAACATTTTTATTAAGCACTGGATTAAAACGGTATTTTAATAATTAGAGGTAACCATTATTCCGACGTACGATACGGACATCTTGGGCTATTGGGTGGCCGAGAACGAGGACCTTCTAGCGAAACACAAGATCGATCTCGCACCCTCTGCCAGCCGATGCACCATCAATCTCCAAGATCACGAGACCTCGTGTTCGGCTTATCGTTTGGAGTTTTAAAGAAACCGCCCCCTCCCCACGTAATTTTCCTCCACTTCTGTCGTCCTTTAGGCCTAAAGATGAATCTTTATTGGTAGTCTCAACAGTTGAGTAGTGTAAAATATCATCCATTTGATGTTCGAATAATTAGGTACTGTCTTGAAATTTAACTTAGTTTATAGTCTTCTTGAGGTTCCCATATATTAAAGGTCATGGGTGACATTTTAAACTAGCTTAAATTGGCTGGAGGGTCGCGAAAAGTTTCGTCAAAGTGTCCAGGATGGGTGAGAAAAATCTGTGCGGCAACATTGCAATTAATGTTGTAGACGTTCATCCCACTAGATGATGTTTCATAGCAATGTTGCAAGTGTGGCAACGCGTTCGAAGAATATAAGAGGAATTATCCAAGCATAATCTATCCCGCAATACTGCAGTTGATGTTGTTAACGTTCATCCCACTAGATGGCACTTGACGGCAATAAGAAATTTGGCGTTGCCACCGCTAGATGTAACGATGGTGAAAGTTGGTTTTCTATAATATTAATTCTAGTCAACTTTCCATAATATTAATTCTAGTCAACAAATTTTTATTTTAGTATTGCTTCGTTGGCATTATTGAATATTATATTTAAAAAAATTGGGACTTTTTACGAAGTTTTGAGAAGAATGAAAAGATAAAAATTGAGGTGATAAAAAAGACGAGGAATTTAGTAACACACAATTGAAAAGTATGGGAAATTTGTTTTGTTTTTTAATATTGTAGAAAATGCACGTATAAACCAAGCTTTATTAAATATATTATTTATTACATTGTTATTATACTCGTATAGCTTCTATTGTGATTAAATCAGAGCGTCTACGGCTTTGTGTTACTTTACGATGAGGCCTATAATAGAGCCTGAAACTTAATAGAGCGAGACTGTACTTAGTTTATTAAAGCATTTTTTGATATGAATCATTTCAATCCGGGAGCAGTTTATAAGACGAAAACAAAAAAATAACGAATAAAACTTGTTAATACATGTATACAGGGTGGTTAAAATGTTTGGAATTCGAAAAGTAAACACAAACGTTTCAAAATGACTTACAACTGACATGAGTCATGCGGACCTGTGTCATGTGACAAAGCGCTATTACTGGTAATAAATACATCAGGAACTCCAATTTTTTTTTTCTAAAATTTGGGCCACCCTGTATAACACACACCTAAGCAAAACTGACGAAATAGGAATTTAAAAAATGGTGGGGCCACTGGGATAAAACTGCTCTCACACGAGTAATCACTCAGCTTTATAATGTCGCAGAATAGGTAGAAGTAACAAATTAGTTAAGATGGTGCTATTGAGGGTGGCCTCCTCGAAATTAGTAATTTTCAAATTTGCCCTTTTGCAATATAACTGCAAAAGTCAGTCGTTTAGTCCGCATTTATGCATGTTTAAAAATATATTCAACGCAATAAAAATTTTCACTCCGGTCCTGTTTATTCGATATACTTGACCCTGGTATTGGTCAGGTACGTAATCACACATTTTTGTATTTTCAGTTTCCACATGAGCACTACTAAATGCTTGAATATATTTTTCGACTATAACGTAATTATATGTGATTGTTTGCATTGTATTAGAGGTATGCTGCGGATTGGCTGATTTTGTTTGTTGAAAAAAGGTGCCGAAGCCAATCCTGTAGAGGATGGAGATATTTTTAGCTTCTAGTTCGAGGTGATTCTGATCTTTTAGCTGAAAAATGTTGTATTAAAGTTGCATATTAATATATTTAAACGCATTTAATGTATGGGAATAAGCGAGAATAAAATAAAGTTTTAAAAGTCTGCTCAGTTTGTTGTGGACCTTCCTCTAGCGGTTTCTTTGAAATTCCTGCTGATCGAATTGAATTAAAACAAGCTCGTATGTGAGGATGGCGCTCGTAATCTGAAAATTTACTTATTTTATAAACTGCTGAGCAAACAGAATGTACCAAGCAAGTTTTAGGACCAAACGAGATGCCGGAGCGTAGAAACTATAACAGCAGCTACGTTCAGTCATAAAAGAAAATGCGCAATTTTTCTTCAACTTTTTTTCGCGCGCCTCTGTTGCTGCAAAATGTCTTTTCATTTTGTAGAGGATTTTTTTTCCAGATATTCTCGCTGAAATCAGAACCGTACTGATCAGGGAAACTCTTTACCAACTTCATTTTGTTTTGCATTATTTTTAATTGAAACTAATTTATGCATGCGAACGGTATTCCAGCATATCTTTCCTTTATTATTCCTAATTTTGTGGTGAAATTTACAGTTTAATATCTGTGAGAACAGTGGCGTACTGAGCGAAGAAACTGTTACAGCAGCCATACTCCAAAATAAAAAAAATACCGTTGAAAAAATTATTTCGTACTTCTTTGATTTCCGGGAAGATTGATTTTTTCTATAAAAGTCTTAAAATTTATATTATATAAAGACTTTTCGAGGAAAAAATACAAAATTCGGACAAATTCGCTTTTTGAAGGTTTTTCGGACTTCCAATTGCGGTGCTGATATTCGCTTGGTACTACATATTTCACTGTATCAAAAGAGTAATTTCTGTAGGGTACAATGCAACTTAGATTGCATTGGCGAGTATTTCTACGTAATTTATCTCCTAGATCAAATCGCCAGTACCTTCCCTTTTCTTATCTGAAAGCTTACCTTAAGCAGCAACCCTCTGGTTATCCTAAAGAAATTGAGCCCAGTCAAAGCCATTTCAGAAGTGACCGAATGCTCTATAAACCTCTCCACCTAAAGTAAGCTATTTTTCTGATAAAACTCAATTTTTTCTTCCTCACCTCAACATTATAAGATATTGAAGGGTCTGTCAGAAGAGTTCGGATAATCTCCTCTTTCTCCTCATAAATCGCCCCTCCAAAGAGACATACAGAGGCTATGCGAAGAATAAGCAAAAGGAATGAGAGCCAGAAGTAGGCTTTATGGACCATATCGTTTATAGAGGGGCGTAAGCTGTTGAAAAGTTGGGAGAGGACATGGTAGCAGTTATTGAAGAAGGAAATTAAGATGAAGCAGGAGAGCTTTTGGTTGATGATGCTGCAAAGATGTGTGAGTTTCACGTAGTCTTGCCTTATGAAGCGCCAGATTAGTTCGTTACATTCCTGTATAAATGCACCAATTTGGTTAAATCACTGGGGGTTGACCACTATATTTACCCGAGTCCTTGAGAGATGCTTCAATCTCATGGAGACTTGCCTCAGCTTGTATTGCATGCAAATACTTATTGCTACAATGAAAACGTCGATCTGAGACCATAAGAAGGTTTTCTGCAATACCAACAGCTGAAACCATTTCTCTAGAGGATCAAATTTATTTTTAATAGAGGCGGTGAAACCTTGAAGAATAACCCAGTCCATATGGAATATGGGACGTAATGAAACACCTCTGGGAATTCGTAATGGATAAAATAGTCACATGAGGCGTTGTACATGCTCAAAGGTTCTCGCCTCATGCTTAAAAGGGCGATGCGACTTGTCACTACTATATGCTCAACTGAAAATACCGAAAAAAACGACTAATAGTTGGAGAGGGCTGAAATAAGAAGATTACGCCTGCGGCGGAAGAGCTAGTTATCCGATCAAGGAAGTAGTCCTTCTTTCGGCCTATGGTACATACAACATTCTAGACAGAATTTGTTTTTATCTTCTAGAGGGGAGAATATTAGATCTAATTATATAATTAAATGCGATAAAAGCCGTTATTTTTACTTTACAGCCCGTTGCCATGAGCGACAGGCAGTTCAAACAGGTAAAAGCTTGCTGGCTGTAAACTCATTGTTTCCCCAATAGCCACTAAGCTGTACAGAAACAGTTTCGATCCATTTGTGCGCAAATACATGTTACTTCCATCTATGAAAAACGTTCGCTAAAGAAAATCAGATATTTTCCCCTTTAAAATGATCAATGAGAGCTAACAGCTGTCAATATGACAAGTGACTGAGATTAAAATGTCTCGTGCCAAATCCATTGTCATTCACCATCATTTATACTTCTAGGATTTGTTAGAAATTAGAATGGCATATAGCATCTCCCAATTAAGACAGTCCAGCTGAAATAGTTTCGATGAAAGAAGTTTTTCCAGAAAACGTTGAGACAGGTTGATTTTGCTTTCAACAGGTGCATCTTTTGAAGGCACTTCAAATCTCTTCACAACATTCCCTAACATTTTCTGGAATACTAGCCTGGTAGAAGTTTCGTTGAATGGCCTCCGAGATCTCCAAATTTAACACCATTTGACTTTTCCTTATGGAGTCATTTGAAAAGTGCTATTTATAAAACGAAATCTACCTCTCTAGAAGATCTTCGTCACCGAATGGTGGTAGCATGTAATGAAAGAACTCCTGAAATGCTGTAAAATGATCGAGAAAATGTTCAATAAAGGCTTTATAACCGCATGGAAGTAACTAAGTCGCAATTTGAATACTTAAATAGTTAAAAATTGCTCGATTTCACTGTTTTTTTTTTTCGATTTATTACACCGACACTTCCAACGGTATTTTTGCATTACTTTTCAAGCAGAACAAAAAAATTTCACCGAGTTTGTAAAAAGAACCGAAATGTCCTCAAAAGATGTCTCCCGGCAGGACAGAAAGAAACTGTTTCGGGGTTTTCCGGAAAAACCCCTTGTAGTGAAAGTGAGCTGTTCTAATTGAGACACCCTATATAGTAGAAACCCAATCTAGCATTGCTTTAATATTACATAGAGCTAGTCCCAGGATACTTGCGGATACTAGACAAATTCTTTTCTTAGGGTTCATGCAGTTGCTGTAATAGCTGATAGAAGTCTCAGCTTTGTGCCATTCATGTGCAAATTTAGGCCACTCTTTGGTCAGATGGAGAAACAGCAGTGAGAGAAGAACACTCTCAACATGAAATTCCAGGGCGTCTAAAAAGGCTCTTTCTATTACTAATACACCCGTGAAGCTTTACTTACTTAAAGCTAAAATATTGTAAACTTTGGTGTAGAAAAGGAAACAGATGAGATGAAAGAAGGTACCCAGCATGGTGACTATATTCAGGAGAACTTTCCAAGACCTCCAGGTGAAGGTTAAAGTCTTATTGTCAGATGAGCGTCTCAAGCCTAAATCTACCAGTATCAGTTTCCAGAACCTTTTAAAGCCAAATTTTTGAACTAGTGATAAGTTTAACAGGAATATAAGGAGCTGATAAACAATTGCAAGCCTATATTTTTTTAGTTGACACGAACTTTAAGTCCGAGCTAAACTTAGCGGAAGATTAATAATTTGGCCCTAAACAACCGTCTCTTGAGTTTAATTGCAGTCAAGTTTAGTCGTATTTAGATGTAGATTCTCACACCTTGTATGGGAAAAAATCCAAAAAGTTCCAATAAAACAAGCTGAAATTTGATTTGCTGGTGAAATGTTTGAGTATTAGGAGTAGTGTTGCTTGAAGGAACATATTCTTTGAAGCTTTTCCTCGAGTTTAACAAAGAAATCTCACTTAGCAAAGCCATTGCTCTCAGTTGCTTTCATTAACGCCTCTTGTGAAGCAAATCTGCCCGAGTTCTATAGCACTATTTTTTTTCACTTAAAACAGATTTGTATCAGCCATAACAGAGTTCGCAGGAATTAATATACAAGTGTGTAAATAATACCAGGAGAAGGGAAAGTCTCTGTGCAAGGGCGTTTAATTACAGTAATAAGAATCAAGACAGACATGTGTGTGGGACTGTTGTTATAGGGGACATTTAGTATGAAAGACTCATTAGCCTAATAAAATTGTTGGTAATAATGATAAAAAAAAGTTTGGTGCCGCCACTGAAAAACTACTAAAAGGTTTGTTTCGAAATTACTTGTTTATAATCATTACTGCAGGGTGTGAAAGGGGGGAGGGGGGGGGGGGGAGGTAATTTGGCGACAGCACTTTATTGATTCACAAAATTCCCAAAAACACTGATGTAGGCATCGGCATGCTATGCGATTTTGATGTTGTTTCTAGTCGATCAAAGAAAATCTACGTGGTATCGCTACTGTTGTACCTTAAAGGTACATCGACAGGGGTGTACAATTTATTTCAAATTCTAGTAAAGTTCCTCAAAAAATTCCAAAGATCATTGGTGTTCCCATAATTTTTTCTTCTTGTTAAAAATATTAAAATTCGTTGAATTAACACATCAATGTTTATTTCTACCTTATCGTAAATTATGTTCTCCATGGGTGCAATGGTATAGTATCCGATGTATTTCCATAGCAATGTAAAGCCGGAACTTTCATTATACTATAATATACAGAGTGTTTCATATTAGTACGTCAAAACCTCAAGGGGTGAATATCTGGATAATTTTAAGGAAAAAAGCTCATATGAACATGGATCCGTTTTCGCTTCCTGCATTAAATATTTTCATAAAAATTGAATACCATAAAATGGGTTCAAAGACGCGCACACGTGTCAAGGCGATAACAATATTTTTAATTTAGCCAGTAGCGTCCCCATTGGTGTGACCCTGGTCATTTTAAACGAAAAATATGATACTGCACTAGTTTTTTCAGAAATATAAATAATTTTCTAAATTCTCCATAGTTCTGTGACAAAAAAGGCTCTTGAATATTTTTCATAATGTTAACGGTTTTAATGGAAAAAATAAAACTCAGCAGTCTGTAACAAAGAAAGCACATAATTCAATCGTTTAGCACAACAAAAAATGTATCAAGGAGTCCTCGAAAAATGCGCGATAATTTATAAAAAAAGGACTGAAGGGCTTTTTCAACACTTATTTAATTATTTTTTTATAAGTTCCCAGTACCTACCTTATAGTTTTAATATCAGTTAAAAATAGTGTTTTTTTCCAGAGAAAACGGTTAACGTCATGAAAAATATTCAAATGACCTTTCTCCACAAAAATGTAAAAAGCATTCGAAAAATGATTTTAATTTAAAGAAAAACCATTAGCGTTTCCTATTTCTCGCTTAAATTGTTCAGGGTCACATCAACGAGAATGCCACTGGTGGAATTAAAAACATTGGCTTCCCCTTAAAAAATATGTCTACACCAATTTTACACTCTCCAATTTTTACAAAAATATTTAGTGCAGGAGCAGATTTGATAAGAAAAAACTTGAAATTTTTTTTTGCTCAATATTTTAGATGAGGACCGAAAACGGAGCCATGTTCGTGTAAACATTTTTCCTAATATCAACCACAGGAATCTCTTGAATTTTTGACATATTATTATGACGCGCTCTGTATATAGATATATACAGGATGTTATTCAAGTACGTCGCCAAACTTCAAAGGGGAACTCTTTGCGTGATTTTAAGTTGAAAAGTTTATATAAACATAGGTTCGATAATCTTTCGTCTTCAAGATACGGGGTGTCAAACTTGTTTTTTTATCGTTTTTTCGTAAAAATCTTAATAATCCTGTAGCCGATTTTGTTGAAATTTAGAATTTACTTATTGTTAAAACAAATTTTATATTTAAAAAAACGCGTAACATTTGTTTAAATGTAGTTTTATTAAAGCGTTTATCTGATTTTCTAGATTTTTTTTTTTATTTTCAATGTTACCTCTATAATTACACAACGAATCACCGCTCAAAATTTGGCTACATACTTAAATAACACCCTGTAGGTGATATATAAACTTAAAACCCATTGACGTAGGCGGCGTTATTTTATTATTATTAACACCTACAAGAAATGATTCCATTTAAGACAATTAAAAACAGAAATATTTTTTCACTCTTCTAGCACCTATTATGCTAGATTACAAAAGAACCACTGGCATAGGGTTTTACATGATCTTAAATTATATAAAAAAAGTTATGGATGGGATCATTTCAATGTAAAAAACAAAGCACTGCACTGGCATTTAGGTTTTTTTTTTTGAAGAATCAACCTCATGAGACCCCTTCCCAGGCGTTCTTGTCCTAAATTCATTTATGGTGACTGACAGCAATTATATTTCCACCAATCGTTCATGCAAACAACCCCTAATCAACGTAATGGTATATTGCACGAAAAAATTGACGCCCTTACATTGTTTACTTTCGAGTGAATTATTAACAAACAAAACCCCAATATTTCAACCCCTTTAGCCCTTCACGCAAAACATGTTTAAAATCCCTTTTAGAACCATGGCGGGCCAGCTTTATTCCAGGAACAAGATTCACCCCAAAACCCTCAAGCATTCCCAAGCATTTCAGGCGATCATCCAAGAAAAACTAAGAATATGCCATGAAAAATCAATTTATAGTTCATTTAGGATCTTCATGCGCTACTCGCAAGTGCTGGGAATTCTCCCTTTGGAGAATTTGAGCGACAACGTGGAGAAACTGCAATTTAAATGGAGAAGTTGGAAGGTCATTTATTCCATGTTTTTGATGGTTCTACTCGGTATCGCTGTGGTTTCTTTTGTGGTCCATTGGGTAGTCTCTGGAAGCAGTATTAATGGTTTAGGTAAGATCTCTTGTTCAGATACATCTACAGGTCCGGGCTTGCCCTGGTAAATGTAAGCAAAAAATAAATAGGCATTCTGTTCCTATTTCCAGTAACATGCCCTTAATCTTGAAATGCCCATAATACCCTTCAAATATTCTTAATGCTCATGAGCACCCCACTGATATTTATTACAATATCTTTTGAGACGCTTGCAGCGATTTACCTCAACCCCTTTTTTAGATGCAGGAGTCTTTTATGGAGGTTCACTGCTCACATTGATCTTATATCTCCGTCTAGCCATATCATGGCCAAAACTAATGCAATTTTGGTACTCGATGGACAAAATTATGAACGTAAATTATGGGTATCCCCGAAAGCTGGATTTCACAGTCAGGGCCTTCATGGTAATATTTGCAGTACTCGGATTTGGTATGTCCCGCATATAACATAGAATTGCGGTTTCTTGTAAGGTTTGATTTTTTTAGCCGATTATCTGCTGTCGATTGGCAGTAAATATGAAGAGGTTCTCAATAGACACAAGAGCAACATTTCCGCTGAAGATTTAGTGGCAAAAAGCGCCCAGGAGCTCTTTAAGTATATTCCATACTCGATTGCCACAGCCCCATTTTTTGTCGTAATAAGAATACAAATATATAGCCCCCGGTCAAAGATCAAAGGATTATTTGTAGATCATCACAGTGCACTCACACTTAACTTGGGCCTTGAACGACATGTTTATCGTCGTAGCCAGTACGGCCCTGGCTATTAGATTCAGGCAGATCACTCAGAAACTTGGACAACAAGACAAGCAAAAAGTATGAAATGCAGGTACTCTTGAGAGTTGATGCTTTAGATTAAATTTTTCTAATCAGATTGTGTCGCTGGTATTTTGGAAAGGAATTCGTGAGGACTATGACCGCTTGGCATCTTTCTGTAAGGAACTGGATAGCCATATTTCCCCCATAATCCTGCTGTCTTACTTTCTCAACATATTTTTTCTTTTGATCCAGCTGTATCACGGCTTAGAGTAAGCCTGGTTTGTCTTAATAGATGGCAAAAAAAAATGAACGAAAAATTGAAAAATTAACAAAAAAAAACACCAAAACAAAAAATTAAAAAATAAAAGACGCACACAAAAATTTGTAGAAGAAAAAAGTCGTCATGATTTCATATTTTATTAAAAAATTTTAGATCAATTTCCCTGACAGTGAGCAAAGTATATTTCGTCTTCTCCTTCGTTTATTTGATTTTTAAGACCACGACTGTGTCTTTGTATGCTGCATGGATCAACGATGAAAGCAAGGGGCCCACGAATGCCTTGAATTCCATTGATTCTTCCATATACAATGTCGAGGTAAGATAACGTTAAACGCACTGTATATATTTTTTTAAAGAAAGTTGCCAGATTCGGAGATTGCTGATACAGATAAGCTTTGACAAGACTGCTCTTACTGGATGTAAAATGTTTGTAGTCAAAAGGGGAATTATTTTGAGTGTAAGTTCTCATTTAATAAAAAAAAAATACATACAGGGTCTCTCTAAAAGGTTTGTATAAAAGTCTACCATAGATTTCTGAGGCGAAAACGTGGACGGTTTTCAAAATACAGGACGTCAAAATAAAGATTAAAAAAAACGGAAAAAAAATTAATTACTTCGTTTGTAACACTGCTATGTGAATAATATGTCGCATCGGGGGGTTTTTAGGGGCGAGAAATCGTAATCCGTTTACATGTTTGATGCGCGTTGTAGAAGGCGCTGTCAGTACTAGGTGAACTCTCTGTAAAGGGGCATAACTTTTTTATCACCCAGTATAAAATTTACTTATAACTAAATTACTGTTTTTTAACATCTTTTATGAGGAAAAGATATCTTGATGCCAGTCCCTACCGGCATTCCTTCTTGAAATATTTGAAGTTTAGAACTTGCTGTATGTCTTGAAAAATAACATTAAAGTACGTATTTATTCATACAAATAAACAAAAAAATTGGTATAATCGAACAAAAACATTTTAATGATAAGAATTCAAGCTTAAGAGTCATGTAACGAACTCTCAATATCTCGAGGGAGAATGCCTGTAGGAACTCGTACCAAGAGACCTTTTTTCTTAAATCTTGTAGGAAAATACAAATTTAGTCATAAATAAATTTTCTATCGGGTGATAAAAAAGTTATGCCTCTTTATAGAGAATTCACCAAACGTTGACAGCGCCCTCTAAAATGTGCATGGAAAGTATAAACCAGTTCTGATTTCTTGCACCTAAAAACTCCACGATCCGATATTCTGTTAAGACAGTAGCATCACAAACCAAAAAATTAATCTGTTTCCCTTTTTTATCTTCACTTTCACGTCATGTATTTTTAAAACTTTCCTCTTTTGGACTAAGAAAAATTAGGTTAAATCATCGTGTGTTACAGAGCTTTTAGGAGCACCCTGTATATTAGTGCAAAGTGCGCTTTTCAAAAGTATTTGAGCGTTTTTCATCTCGATTTGACACCCTATATGTTATTCCGTTACAGGTGGCGAGTGCCATCGTCACGTATGAGCTCGTTCTAATCCAGTTCACCCAGGCCAACTTGTACAACTACATGTAAAAACCAGTTCTGAGGATAATGATATTTTAGTGAAAAAAACTACTTTTCTTTTATGAAAAATTATTTTAAATGTTATTAAAGGTTTATGCCCTTCGTTCTTCGTCAAGCTTCAAATTATTCTCGAAAGCAGAAACACCTCTTGGCTCCCTTGCTATGCAAGTGACTAATAGAACATTTCGCCGTCTGGTTTAACTTAACTTTTTTTTAAGAACGTCCTAGCCGCGAATTGCATAAGAATCAGTCGCTTTCTACGGTCCGTGCACCATGCACCAAGTGACCAAGACTCAGGTCATTCCAGAACTCATATTCCGTCAATATTTGAACGTCGTGATGCAAATGCACACAGATTAAGAAGTTTATTACAATTTTACTTGAAATTGCTAAGAATTTAGCTTTAAATTTTTGAGATGCTTCGCCCGGACAAGAAATGTTCCTACTATCTTCCCAGTCGTCCCACGCGCAGACTCCAACAATCATAATTTTCAGAAATTGATTTAGGCCTCAAACTTAATATCCTGGTGACAAGAGACACGACGGACCCAAAATCAAAAGATTTAGTTGATTTTGAAGTTTCCCCAAACTGTTATTAACATGGTGTTGTGAGCATTTAACTTCCTAAAACTTACATCACTCTTACTGAGAGATGAAATGTGGATTTCTTTCAAAAACGCTAAGAGCTAGAATGAAAATGCGAAATCTGACTCATCGCAAGACCTCATCCCCCTATTAGTGAAGATGAGCCATGTTCCCGCATATCAGCACCAAACTGGCTTATCAGCGCCCATACTTGTCGATCATTTATCACGTGTGGAATGACTAAAAGCTACTGAGAAAATCGTTGGAATGGTCTCATGGTGGAAAGTTTCCTCAACTTAAGCAGTTATAAAATTAATTTCAAATGCACGTTTTCTTTATTTGATACTTATAACTTAAGACATGATAATGATTTCTTCCATCTTGCATTCCAATTCTTCTCCATAAGAAAACCGTTATAAATCACAATTTGAAATGAATCTATTTCCTTCGGAATGCTTCCCACTGTACCGATAGCGACACTTGCCGTAAACCCCTGAAACCCGCAGTGCTCAAACAGTACTCATTATATCAATACCTGCTACCTTTATAGTCCTCAGGGCTTCTCAGGGCCCTAGGCAATGGACTATACTTGAGATTACCAGATACGTTCAAATTTATATTAACATCAACGCTTCCATCTAATAAAGTGGGAGAAACGATGTTCATGAACATCCCCCTGTTTCTGGCCTCAGCCCTTTCCTCCTCTTTGACAATATTTGAATCCAGGAACTTAAGCTGTGGCAGGCGGTGGATCACATAGTATCTGATGGGAGAAAAATTTCAGTATTTTCTTTGAAAGTTTATTGATAGATTTACCTGTACCGCTGGTAATCCTCCTCATCATTCTCTTTATTGAACAATTGGTTCGGGCACGCCTCATTACCCAGCAGACTCAGGTAAGTCAAAGAAGGTAGCTGCTCTTTGATCTGCTTAAGCAAAGGCTCTAATGCGCAAATCTGTTCAAAAACTTAATGCATTAAAATTTCCATACGACTGGCGAGACCCACATGGTTCTTATTCAACGATAAAGTATGCAGTTTAGGCAAGACAGGTAGCTGCAAAGTATCTCCTAGTTTGTTGTTATCCAAGATCAATTCTTTGAGGTCCGAAAAGTGTCCCAGGCCCTTTAAGGTTATTATGTCGTTGTAGCTGAGGTCAAGGCTTTGCACTTTGGAGCCATAGAGCTTGATCAAGGTTTCAGGAATGCGGGTGCAGGACTGACCGCAGTAGCACAACTGAAAATTTTTATTTTAATTATTTATGCTGCTCAATGCGTCCGCAGCACCTTATCAAACACTTTTTTCTTGGAGTCATAATGATGGACTTCTCGTACTAAATGCGACTTTTTAGACGTGTTCCCTGAGGTTGTTTCTAGTACTAGAGAATGGTAGAACACAGATCGCATCATACTAAAATTTATATTTAAAACTAAACAAGTACATCATAGCAGCCGCTAATTTCGTATCTATATCAATTAGGTAACGTGAATTTCAAGGGGAAATTTTAGGTGCTTCTAAGGTTTCCTGATGAATAAGTTAAAATGAAGGTAACTCACCTTGCCTTCGATAAAAGATATTGTACTGGGGGACATATCAATATGCTCATCAACCTTGTTCATTTCATAATTTTGAGAAACAACTTTTTTATCAAACGCTCATATTATAATGAAATTATTACTATCGAGACATATTGTTTCTTGTAAGGTTTCTCTGCGCAGAAATATCCACAGTAACATATTTTAATTATTTTGTTAAAGATATCAGCGTATCAGTTATCATAGGCCTTCTATGCAACGCAGTTCTTTGACCGTACAATTATGACGATTATTAACATTGGAATGTTTTAGTTTACACATTTGCAATATTTGTTGATTGTTTTAAAAATAGAAATGATATTTTCCTTCGAGGCTTTCCGGTTGCTTAAATTGAAGGTTTGGTCTTCATCGAAGTACCCTATAGTGGGCCTTGTTGTGCGGTTGAAAGACGTTTTATTTACAAAAAGATAAATCGAGAGTTATTTTTATGGTGTATGAAAGACTTAAGCACAAAAAATGCATGCATGAAAACTCTATACTAATAAAAGGGTAAAAAGGTGCTTTAAATGTTTTTTTTTAATGTTTTTTTAAAATACTATCAAATTATCTACATTCTCCCAATGAGTTATCTACATTTTCGTCATGACTGCATACAATTCGTAGAACGTCACCTATACTTTGTATTTGAACGTCCCTTTTTTTGATTTTTCACAGCCGCAGTGTCAAAATCAGCATACGTCTCGACGTCAAGCTGTCACGATTCCTGCCAAAAAGATGTTGTAAATAATAAAAATTTATTGTGATATCATTTCTGGGTTGGGTTGTGTGTTTATTTACATAAACACCCCAAAAATGACCATATGAAAGGTTGTATTATGTGAAAAATACCATGGGTAGGTACAGTTACTTTGGCCCCGCGTCATGGGCCCCTTTGTATGGCAGCTAAAGTGGAAAATTCCTGTTTTCCAGTGGAAGTAGAAGTAGAATACGACTACAGTGCCGAGCAGCCCGATGAGCTCACTCTAAAAAAGGGGGATATTATTAAAAATGTGGTGCAGCAGGCTGGTAAGTTGGTTTCTGTTAATAGCCCCTGCAAAAATTCAGATAGTACCTTTAACCGCAACAATATTTATGGATCATCTCACAAGTTGCCATATAGTTGAAACAAATTGTATGCAAGTAATTTTCAAAAAAATTAGCTGTTGTGGAACTTCAGCTTAAAATTTTGCAATTAGAGCAGCGATTGAAGAGCATTTCACCCATGTTATAGTTGAGTTTTTTATCCAGATTTTAGTGATATTTACCCTTGCGTTTTCCAAATTATTTCAGTATTTGTGTGCTTGTTCTTTATCAAAAATTAGTGAATTTCTATTTTATTTACATTGATTCTTGTCAATTAAGCTGAAGATTATTTCATTAGGTAAATTTTACTAACAATTTTTGATGTTTACTAAAGTGTGTACTAAGTAATTTACTATTAATAAGCAGAGCCCTATCTAAATTTGCAAACCTTTATAGACTACAATAAGACATAATTTCACACACAGAGACATTGGCTTCAACAATTGACAATGTTTATTTCACCCAATTCCAAACCACTCATTCCTACCATCACTTGAGTTGGGCCAACACAAGTAATAATAGAATTTTTTTATGATGCTTTTATGTAATAGAGCAAATTAGTTCTTGTTTTAACTTATATTGTTTATTTTTTATATAAAATGCTAATATTCTTTTCAGGGGGATGGTGGGAGGGCACTTTAAGTGGAAAAACAGGATACTTTCCTGATAATTTTGTAAAAGTGCTGAGCACAGATGGGGT
This sequence comes from Euwallacea fornicatus, assembly GCF_040115645.1. Classification (NCBI taxonomy): domain Eukaryota; kingdom Metazoa; phylum Arthropoda; class Insecta; order Coleoptera; family Curculionidae; genus Euwallacea; species Euwallacea fornicatus. Next base: position 1,345,652 of record NC_089559.1, on the reverse strand, counting down.
GACCTTGAGACATCCTAAAGAAGCTGCAAGGTACCCACTACTAGCAACTAATACTACTATCTATATTTCAGCAACTGTAATACCTCATTAGTAATAATTAACTTAAGAATTAGGCAATGCAGAGCAGTGTTCAGCTACCAACGAGATCAAGAAGATGAGCTAACTCTAAGAACTGGAGATATTATAACTGTTGTTGGTGAGGAAGAGGAGGGCTGGTGGCGGGGGTTATTGAATGGTAAGCAGGGCGTTTTTCCCTGCAATTTTGTAGAGGAAATTCAATCTCCTGTAACACCCAGACCCACCTCCAGGGGAGAGACTGCAAAAGAAATAGTTCCAGCGTTACCTGCCAAACCTGGTAAGTCAGTTTTTACTGAATTTTGAACAAAGAAATGCTATTTTTAAAGGTTGTGTGAAATCTTAGATTTTCAGCATTCAATTTGATGCTTTTATCTTATCAGTTTATTGACAATAAATGTGAAAATTGTTCAATTGTTGAATTTGAATGGTAAAAATTACAAGGTCTTAAATTTCTGCTAAAAATGTTATTGATTTGTACAGATAAATTCATTACTCTGCCTGATTTGATAATTGATTGACTAAAGCAAACAGGAATTAAACTTATAAATCAAAGATAATAAGAATTCACTAATAAGTATAATGATTTTAAAGAAACGTGCTATTAATTCTGTATTTGAATTACATCATAATGCATCAATTTCTCACTGACAAATTCTGTGTCAGATTTCATGTGTAGTTTAGAAATTTGGACATCTTTCTAACATAGAAAAATCTTGTTTAAATTTCTAGAATTGAATTCTTACGGTTTTCTTAACACGACGACTTTAAAAACAGAATTTGCTTAGAAACTATTCAAAGTGAATTATGTATTAATAATTCAGTTTAAAAATATTTGTTCCCTGTCATATACGGTATTAAAAGTTCCGTACCACTGGTCCTCAACGCCCGTTCATATTCTGAATTACTCGGACTTCACGCAAATTGTGAACTAAATTAACCGGTCATTCGTTGCATTTACCTATAATTTATAAAACTGTAATTGTGGAAGCTTTATAGAATAATTTATGTATGTAAAGTAGCATGAATTTAAAGACTTTGACATAGAACAAATAAATGAGTTGCACGTATTTTTTGAGTTGCCATGTTTGCCATAAATGCCAATAGTATTTAACAACTTCAACAGTATTGAGTGCCATTGCCCATAGTCCTTTTTCAGTTAAACAGCAGTGCAGAGCCCGTTTTTCCTACGATGCACTGAACACTGACGAACTGAGCTTATTAGAAAACGACTTAATAACGGTTTTGTCCACTGATGGTGGCGATCCCGGTTGGTGGAAAGGTGAACTAAATGGAAAAGTCGGGTGGTTCCCCGATAATTTCGTTGAATTGATACAACCGTCGCCCAACAGTATTGACAGAGCGAGAACCCATCAAAAAGCGGATACTTCGCCCAGTAATAAGGTGGGAAAATTGTTTTTTTCCTACGACTTCTTTTATCTCTTATTTGCGAAAAGACGACGACACCTTTAGTTCGTAGGGAACAAAAAATGTTTGCTCTATAAGAAGCAAAAATATTTTCTTCTCTTGCTTTTTTTTACAACATGCACTATTGATACCACACCGAATGAGATACGCATCAGCACATCTCTGCAGAAAATGTTATTTTCTCCAGTGTTGATGTTCACGTTTATATCTTTGGAGGGCGGGTTTTCTAAGGAAGTGTATGTTTAGGTGGAGAGTAAACCGTCTGCTGATACTAGTGCCATAAAACAGCGGGGTGCTGGCGTCTCGCAGATAAAATCTTTGAAAAATGCTCCGGCGAAACCGCCGGAAACAAAAAGTATACCTCCACTGCCAGGTAAGTGACAGATATGTACTGTTATTATATACCTTCTCTATATGTTAAAAAAAGGTAAAAAGCCCATCATATCCGTGAAGAAGTCGCCTTCGGGGTCGGGCATCGGCATCTTCTCGAAAATAAAGGACAAAATAGCGGACGCGGTGGACGGAGCTACTGGCAGCAAACCCAAAGCTGAGCCGAGCAAGGAGAATAATATTTCTTCTGAGGCGCAAGCGAGTACTTTCGAACAAGTGAAGCGGGAGCCCTTGCTTAATGATGTTCGAGCCAATAGAGCGAGACCTCCTGGTAAGAATTTCTCCCGCTCTAAGAACCAATAGATCAATGTATTGGTAATTTTGCCTAGAGGAATGGAAAAGTGTAAATAAAAACACAATATTGCCGAGTTTGTGACTTCCATGAAAATTATCTTTTAGGTAAAGTTGTCAGTGCATTGATTTGGTAGCCCTTAGACACTATTTGCTGACACTACTACAGATACCCTGGGCCTATAACTTGTTGTTTTATTGGTTCAAGTAGCATTTATCCAAGAAACATGTCGATCAAACTGATCTATTAAGTTGACATAAAACATTAAAAAGATTCAGCCTCCAGCTACAACAGATTGAGTAATTTAGCAACAGATGTAGGAGGTAATCTTAAACGCATTTTACAGGTCTTCTCTTCTCTCAAAGACCACCTTGTGTGTCAGATGACAGGGGCCATGAGGGCATCATGTCAGGGAGAACACAGTTATAATAATGAATGTCTAATTATTTCAATGCATGCACCAAATTTTATGTTTTCTTCAACGCGCTCACTCACAATCTACCTGTGAGGATGAAATAAAAAAGTAGCTGAACGTGCAATCTTTTAATACTTCGCGAAAAAACTCAACGCCCGAGAAAAGAACTACGATGTTGACCATTTCTATCTAGAAACTAAAAAATAAATTTTATAATTAATTGACGATGTGATGCATATTGTTCAGATCTACTGTGGTGAATCATTTATAAATGGTACTTGCAATTATGTCACTACATTAATATAACACCTGCCTAAATCAATTAATATATGCGACCAGGCACGGGCAATTGATGCCTTAGATGTAGGCGATACGCATCTTTAACTCGTCTCATTGTTTAAGTCAACTCGACAAGGTGAAAGTGATGTTTTTGAAAACAAAACTTCCTGCTTTAATGGGTATAATTTCACATGTGAAACGTTCGCGAAATGATTGTGTTATTTAGGGCGTCGTCTACCGACCAATGTTTATAAGGAGGATGACGAGGAGGGCTCGGGTCTCCCCAACGGCACTTCCGATCACGGCAAATTGGAGAATAGCATCAAGTCCGAGGACAGTTTCAAGTCAGAAGGAAGTGCCAGCAGCGAGAACTTGGACTCCTCTGATTTGGATGCCAGTGGTGAGGCCAAGCCCAAGCTGAGGGAGTGGGAGAAGCACAAGGCGCCCTGGTTGGAGGAAATGAAGATGAATCAAGGTAGGTTATAATTAGGTGCCCAGAGTTGCCTGATATTAAACCATTCATTTTGTTGTTTGACCCATCACCGCCTCTAGCAAATATATACTTAACCAAGCACTTAAGGCGAAATTAACCTTTTAAGTATTTAATCGTTATGCTGCGACCGGCGAGAAACATTCGATAATAATTTATTTATAAACAGCAATGCAACACTGAATTTCCATAATACTTCTATTAAATACCAATTTAGTTATGCCTTGGCTTCGCTGGAACTATGGTCATCAGAATTATCATCTCTTCTATTAGCATTTACACTAATGACGTAATATTTTCCTGTTAGCCCGTGCTCACCAAAAGTTTTATACTATTTGTTTTCTTGTCCATGTGACACTTTCACCTTATTGGACATAACTAAAATGTGTTTGGGTACCAGATGCATCTGCAAATTCAACTTCGGTCCCCCCTAACCATTGTCTATGGCATAAAGATGTTCATCATCTTGAGCTTCGAAATCATCAATTTTTTTGTTGTAATATGCATCATCTTTACCAGGTGCTCCCGCCAATATATTTTTGCGACCTATGCTATGCCTAAACCCTCTCCCTATGTTAGTTATAACCGTTACATTTAATGCCTGGATCCAGGGTCTGTCGTTCGGTACCTTTTGTTGTTTCCTGGCCCCTTAGCAATAATTATCGTTATGGGCCTCAGAACGGAATAGTTTTGATTACCTTTGAGGAATAGTTATGATTATTCTACCCTGAGGCTACTCATCAATAAATTATCTTGATTCAGGCGCATTCAAGTTCAAGGAAGACATGACAAAACCTACTAAAACTCGATAGAACACATTCGTGCACAAAACTATCTTAAAGCATCGTCAGGTCGTAGCACCTCAAGGGGACATTTCCGAATATAAGTTCTTATACTCGAATATCTTCCATTATTGCATTGAATAATTTTTAGAAATTTGATCCCACAGTCCCAAATCACCCTGGATATTATCTTCCATCAGGTGGTTTAAGCATTTTTAATTTTTTATTGCAGTGACTAGCGATTTTACAAAAAATATTACCTCATTCGTAATACGTAGTGGTCAAGAACCTATCTTTAAACCATCTAAATCATTTAATTTTCACTGGAAACAGTTTTGTCCATACTCTTGGGGCAGATCCTGTATTATGAGAATCTCGAACGAAAAGACATGTTATGAACAGTCGACAGTATGTTGGCTCTTGCCACTGGAACGGTCGGTGGGTGAATTGATGCACATAATACATAGTTGTAATTCCTCCGCGATAAATAGACCTACTAATTAAGTCAACAAAGATACCAACTGATATTGGATAGAAATTCCAGATAAAACATTCAAATTAGCCGTACTGAAGTGTTCGCTCCTATTTTTTGCAGTTTATTATTTTTAGAAAAAATTTTTTAGTGAAATACCGCATTTTATTTTTCACTGCATTCTAGAAATCAAGGGTAAAGTATCTACATTCCGTATAAAGTCTAGAAAATATCGGAACTCCTTTAGTATTTTGTGCAAATATATAGGATGATGAGGACAAATCAACTTCGCCTTTTTCATTTTTTGAGGTGATTTCAATAGCTCGTAAGTTTTAACTATGACACAAATGTCCCCATCCGTATAACCGATTAAACACCCTGTACAGGTTCTTATCCTGACTCAGTTGGAAATGCTTTATCCTGTGAAGATATCGCAATGATGATAAAAACAAATTGTGTGTTTCGTGCATAACCGTCAATATTGCAGTGTGCGCTTTTTATCACCAGACGAAAATCTACTTTGTATTTTTCCTAATGAACCACGCTGTATATCTGTTCATATATCAAAAGCGCATTTTACGTAGGTTCCAGTTCGGTATCATTTATGAATTGCTTGGACCATTTTCAAGATTTTAAACTTCTGCATGTAAAACTTCCCATTTTTAAAAAGCGTGTCTAAGGCAGACTGTTTGACTACATTAAAATAACTCTCGTCGTTACCCCGATTGTTAACAATATGTAACTTCGCATATGAGTTAACCAGTAGTTTGATAAGTTCAAATTATTTTTGATATTACTCAAGGGGCGCATTCAACCGACCGAAGCGCACAGTAGTAGTACAGCAGCGCGCTATACATGATGCCTGCTTGTTTTCACATTTGCTATACTCCGTTAGTGAATTGTGCCTTTTAAGTTAACAGAAGTTATTTTTACAGTATCGTTACAGCCAAATTATTCATTTTTTGTTGATGAACTTTAACACCAAACTAGCCTTCATAGAAACCAAGATTCTAACTAATACTAAGGTGCCACTTCAATTTTTCGGTGTAAATTATCCTGTAATTAATGATTAACCAATAAGTAACAGATTATGTGTTTTTAAACTGAAGTTCGTAATTGATGGACACTAACTGATGGTTAGAGTTGACTAGTTACGTCACATGAAGTTTAGAAAGGAGGGGGGCCGCTCTCAAGTGAGTCGCCGATTCGGGTTGCAAATCCTCCCCGTGTGCAGTAATAACCTATTTACCATACTTGTTACCTATCCTACTATTAATCTTCCATTACATTTGTTTTATGCTTGTATTACTGAGTTCTTTGCAGCTAAACGAACTTCGGTTTCGCCAGTGCCCGAGGCGAGGCCCAAAGCTGGCCAAACGTCGGAACAGAAAGGGGAGCCGGAAACGTCTAAATCGAGTCAAAACTCGCCGGCAGAGCGCGAAGTCCTCGTTCCGGATATGTCCAAATCAATGTCCGACGTGAAAGTCAGTCCCATGGAGGTCAAACCTATTCCCAAGCCGCAGAAAACGCCCCCGAATGAGCTCGACAAGGCGCCCCCTGTTAAAAGTAAGCCCGTTGTGCCGTCTTTGCCGTCCGTTAATAGACATTCGTTAGGTAAGGTACACCAAATAGTAATACTGAAGTCGCTGGGACTTTATCTGCATTAACCGGTATTAGAGCTCCTGGTAGTGTTTCTATTATTAACCACTCTTCTTGACTAGCGGTTTTGTCACATAAAGAAACTAATTTAGGTAATAATTCTGATAGGAATAACTAACAATACGATAGTAATATGGATACATGACGCACATTCGTTTAACGTTCAAATTTTTAAGTAAAATTACCAACTTTGGTAGAGTCAATAATGGTTAAAATTCGTTTCAGATACAAATAATGACATACAGTATGGTTTTGGTTGTGCCGGAAGAGCCAAAAATATTGAGGGTGTTGTATTTAAATTAACAGTTACAGGCATCTCAATACAGACTTTTTGAAATTTAAATTTCCCTTTAAAATCCTCGTTTTGTGAAGTCAGTTATTGAGGAAGTCGATTTGAGAAACAAAGAATAATATACATAGTAGTCTCGGCCGTATCTGTAGAGCTAAAATTGAAAAAATATACAGCGCGTTTTATTTAAATTCACTTTATCACCGGCATCCCAATCTACTCTTTCATCTTTAGAAATTCAAATATTTATAAAATCCTCAATTTGTTGCAATATATTAATTACATTGTTATTACATCGCCCCTACAGGCTCAGTTCCCCGAGACGCCCTTGGGAAATTTTTGCCTCAACCTCAACTGTTTAAAGTCACACCCAAACCTCGAGCCGAATTATGTGAGAACGTCGTACTTCAAAAACCAGTTACCACTTCCTCCGCCGCCCATTCCGGTACAGCCACCACGTCGTCTGCCGCCGTTACGTTAACTGCCACTACTACAGTTTCCAGCAACAATAGCATTAGTAGTAGTAATAGCAGAGTGGCCGAGGAAGTAACAACGGTGTCTGCGGTTAAATTTAACGAAGTCCTGGACCGTTTAGCGAAACTGGAGGCCAAATGCGGCAGCCAGGGGCAACAGATCGAAGAACTAAAGAATCGGCTAAAGATGGAGAGCGAGCTGCGCATGATTTTGCAGGAAAAGGTGATGCGCAACAACGTACAAGTCTGAATGTGAATGTGGGCGGTAAGATGACATTGACTGTTGCGCAGTGTGATTATTTTTTGTAAATTGTCTTGTCTTTCCGGTGGTAACTGTAAGTTTATCACTCCACGGGGGTTGTACAGGGTGTCTGTGATTCTATTCCCCTTACTGAGGATTAAATGCGAAAGTCGAATGTGAAATTATTTTTCCCAAATCAAATTCCGACCACGTTATTGGGATCTTGGAAACGGTTCAAAATGCAGTGCAATTTTCAGAGCAATAAAATGCATCTTTTGAGGTTTCAAGAATTCCTATTAATTCTCGAAATACTAGGGAAAAGACCGAAATTTCCTTTTTTGTTTTCTGCGACTTTTATATTTTTTCTGTTGGAATAGGCAGCATTTTTTCGGGCAATGACGTGGCTCGAACTTAAACACCCTGTAAATGTAATAATTTCAGCGGATAGGAACTATTTTTATATTAATTTATTTTAGATAGATTATAAAGCTTTTTGAATGCGTATAATTTTTTAGCCACTACTTCGAAGTTCTTCTTCCGAAACAAATTGGCAACATTGTTGGGTTCTTATCACTCAAAACATGGAATATTTTACTATTACCTATTATTGATTATAGATGTCGCATTTCTTTTTAGAGATCTCAATGGCGACCAAATAAAAGAGGATTGCAACGTTGCCATTTTTCTTCTTTTACACCGTTCCAAACCATCCTTTTTTCACTTTAAGTAACCATTGATAGTAACTCTGTGTTTTCGCATTTTTTAATAGTATGAGCAAAATAATTATTGCACACTGCTTATATAGCGACTAAGTTGACACATAGATTAATATTTTTTATGCTATACCGCCATATATGACCTAAAACATGTAAAACCAAGTTATAAAAAAAATCTAATTTCTTTCAATTATTATAACTATAAGTAAGTCTGATCTTTTACAATATGCGCTAGTTCATAATGGTTTTCGTTACTTTTTTAACACAAAGCTTTTCGGATTGATTTATTGTTTTTGTTTTTCTATTTTTGTACCTTTTTAGGTGTACATATTCCTTAAATAAGTGCTTTACTAGGTATTAAAAAACGGGCAAATATTTTTTTTAACACAGTGTTTATAGATTTAAAAAAAAACTATTTTTTTTTACTTAAGTGGGCTTCTAAAAGTTCATAAAAAAAAGCTTTATTCCTGCTCTAAGCTAGTATTTAGTATCATAATTTGCATTTAAGTAGGTACCTTTAAGAAAACAAGAAGTATTTTTAAAACGGTGATAGGATTTTGTATAAAATACGCCCAAAAGAAAAAGATTTTAATATATGTAATTTTTCGATGCGAACACAATAATATGACGGATGCTTACCTTATTATAGTTATTAAGCAGCTTTCGCGTTTACTTAACCCCTTTATACGAGTACTTTAGAACCAAACATCGAGTGCAACCTAGTCCGAAGTTTCTCTTTTATGAAAAGAACACGTAAGTTAAGCACCTGTTTGTATTAGTTTTTGTCATATCACGCGAAAAAACATTCCATATTTTATTGTAAATACGTTTAACGAATAACGAGAGTCATATTATTATATGAGCTTAAAAAAAAGCTTTGTAAGTACTTATATACATAACAACTTACCATTATTGTTGGAACATATTGATTATAGTACCTATTGTAAAAAAATATTGAAATAAATTTTATTTGAAGTACCGAATTTCGTTTGTAGACATTTAAGGAATAAATTGTAATTTTTCAAAGAAGCCGAGGTTAATATTGATATATTAAAATAGATAGACCACTGGCCATTTCCTTTAAAAAGTTCAATGCCCATAAATATTATTTCCATCTTGTCAACTATATTTTTCTGAGATACAAGTAATCGGGGTTGAAGGTACCCGATGTTATCATATTGTAGTACTTTAAACCATTAAATCATACAGTTTCATATATACAACAAACAGTGACGCCCCGAAGAAACAAAATTCACGTTTCTCCACAGATCCGTTAAATAGACTTGTGGAAAGTGCATCAACGTACCGTCATTTCGGACCTATCCCTTTTCCATTCACTACCATATCAAGACCATTTTGATAAAATAGTGCTAAGAATTTTAATTTTTTTCGATAATGGTAAGTGACGTTTTTCCACGAATGCCCATCTAAACTTTCACAAAAACTTTAATTTAATTCAAAAACAGTGAAGGTACTCCAATTTGGGAAATATTGGGTTTCCAGGTAGGCATTGCACGTACGCTTAGTAATATCAAATATCATTTTTACTTCGAATAATTGTTAGTTCAAAATCGCTAAATAACTAAAGAAATGGTTGCAGCTATAAACTTGCAGTTAAGTAGAGAGTTAACCCCCCGTTAACTGCAGGTTTTATAATCACAATAGATAAAAATATAAAATGTTTTACATAAAATAGTTTTAAAAAAGTCATAAAAAATAGTTTTTACAAAAAAATACTATTGTATAGTATTAATTTCAAACATACAGTGGACGGACTACATTTACTAAGTGCACTTTGTTTCATCAATAATAACATTTACAGCCTTAGTTTAATTAATATTTGCTTGACACTATAATTATATTATTTGTATTAACTACCTGCAATTAATGGATGGTACTACTAGCTGCACAATCGGATTTAGGCAAGAAAGCAGCACCACATCACGCATGCATGCGCTAACTAATGTTATCAATACTTTCACGGAAAACCTTGACTCAAATATTGGACCGATAAAAAAATATTTCCTATCATACACACGACAAATTATTGAATGTATTGCTAACATAAACAACGTTTACTTCATAGAGATTAAATTAATTGCAAAAGGGGTGTTTGAAAATGGATCAAATTACAAAAAGTTTTATCATCACATTGTGAAGAAATCTCAAATGACCAAGATTGCTGATTCTTATCAATATGGTAAATGTTACGATATAGTTTTTATCCAAATTATATAATTTTATTACATATCTTATACAAAATGTCCCTGAACATAGTGCCATAAACTCCATCACGTATTTTAGACCCCAAAATATGAAAAAACTTTTATAAACATGTATCCAAAGGCGCCTCGTTTTGATATACAGAGCATAAAAGATTAGTTTCTGATGATAGTTTTTTATTGTAATTTTCCAACCGTTTCGAAATTAGGTATTGAAAATTTGTACTTACTTGTAACTTTTCGTGCTCTTTTTGAACCTTTAAAACGAAACTGCCACGTTTTCCAGGGGCGGGCAATACAAGCGGAGCAGTGCTTTAAAAGTGCCCAACTCCTGTTAAAAGTCCACATATCTAAAAGTTTTCAAGAAAATTGGAATTTAACTAACCGGTGGATACTCTGTTTCATTAAATAAACATCAGATTTAAAGCTAAGTTGCATATATGTATGTTTATATCCAATTTTCATTTTATTTTGAATACGTGATTGAACTGATGACACTACGTTCAGACATGTTGTATATTCGGTTAATGTACACTCGATAAATATTAAATTCCTCGTTTCAAGAATGATTCGATATCAGTAAAATTTACACGGCTACAATATAATCTGATATTTCAAAGTTGCTAAGAAAATGTTTGAAGAAATGAAACGAATACAAATTATAACTTTTCAGAATCTAAAGTATGACTAACCAAATTGTTAAATATTTTGGTGAATTTCGTAAATTCTTGACTGTGAGTAAGTAACAGTATGACCAATGAAAATTAATAATATTTATAACGTGAAAGTATCACACGCTGAATCGAATACGAGTAGTGTCACTCATCTTTCCTTTTTCAAACCAAGTTTATCAAAAAATGATCAGCATATTATGGAAGTATGTGCTGCTTTTCTCCACAAATGGAGACTTTTATAGGTTGGAATAACCCAGAACTTTGTATTGTGTTTACAACTATTTCAGTCTCAAAGTTTATACTTTCACAAGCAATGGCGATGTAAAAAAATCCGAAATTAAATAACTAGGAGATTCCATTTGAAATGATTGTAGATACAATTGCTTTAAAATATCAGAACCGTTCTTTGCTCAATGGCCAATCACAATGGCTAAAAAACAACTGAATAATGTTAGCACTATTGCAGCAACATTGGATGGACCTGCAGCATGACAATCGACAACGCGGCGAGCCCTCATGAAATTGGAGCCCAAATACGATGAGTAGTACCGTTTACTCGGGGGGATCACCTTCAGTTGAGTGGTGGCATCCTGGAAGATCAGATCTGCGTGTGGAGACTCCGACGTAAACATGCTAAAGCTGACATTGCGGTGATATTTAGAATACTTTGAAAAGGTTTAAAAATTACCTAAATTCATTTACGGTTTTTCTCCCATAGAACGTTTGAGCATACATGAACAAATTGACGTAGGCATCGATTTGAGTGTCGTTGTAGTCGTAACCTCCTCTGGTCACCACGGCGTTGGCTTTAACCTTCCCTAAGTTACATTTTTTATACTCGTTCACTTCCGCTCTTGTGCCTGAAATAGTTAAATATTCACGGTACAAATAAAAAAAAGGTTACTTTTCCTTCCACGGATTAATGCCCAACGCCAAACTAAGGAACTTTTTGTCCCATGAATGGAAGAGATCAATTTTCAATAGAAATTCGTTGTGAAAATTTGTGAGAAACAAATTCTTCACTTTAACTTCATTTCACTTCATTTCCACAACTTCTTAAATTTGTCGCAAAAAAAAATTTAAGACAGAAACAAATTTTCTATACGAGATTTTTGTAACAATTTGTCTCTATAAAAATTTTGTTTCTTACAGATATAGAGATATAAGAACAAGGAAAGATACATTTACATTTTCACTTTAATTGGAGTTGGACGGTTTGGCACGCGGAATAAATCATCGTTTGCGCCAGACAAAAGAACAGTGAATTGGAAAGGACATTCCTTACCATCCGGACACAACAGCTCGAAGTCTTCTAGGAGGTTATCCCGTACCCACCAGTCTCGTTTTTTACCCCCGGTGTTTTCAAACACCGTGGTGTGCTTCACAAAAGCCACGTGCCCTCCTCCCTCCACCAGGCATCTGAAGGCACCGGTATGGCCATAATAATCTTCCGAGGCGTCGCGACGGCAATATCTGAAAAGAGATTAAATCTTAAAACCTCTTTTTTTTACTAAACTACTGACGCATTTATGGAAAAATTATATTTAAATTTTTTACAAAGTCCTGGTATAATTCTGATTTTATAAGGGTTGAGTAAAAAATTTCAAGCATATTAACAAATTTCTGAACAAATCTAAAGCCTTCTTGTCGTTGGCCTTCGTCCTTATTTTTGTTTTCGAAAAACATACCACAGGGATACATATCAAGTGACGTTCAAAATGTTCGTCATTTACTTCAAATCTCTCATATATAAAATAAAAATTACTATTCTGTTACGTATAAAGCTTGTTTTAAGGCCAATTGTAGAATGTATAGATCAAATTTTTTACCTGGAACTGGCCCCGTGACACAAATCACACATATTATCATAGGGAACTCCCGTATTGTACTCGGTACTAATCGCTCCGGGAACGCAGCTTTTTGTGAAATACTCAGCAGCCGCTCTAATACTGTTGCATCCATACGGCCTGATCCAACTATTACTGATCAAAAACGCCAAAGGATACACCCAACCCGCTGCTGTATTTATGCCCCCATGACACGTATTCTTGGCTAAAAATACAGGTTAAATTGAGATTTTTCTGATAATGTGAAGCTTACTTCTTAAGTATGTAAGCTCAGTATCAGGGTCGGACTCTTTGGCCACCGCCACCACGTAATAATCCGCGTCTTCCAAATTGTAAACTTCACTTATAAACGGGATCAATTCGTAGTTTAAACCTGCAGTGTAAACGTCGCTCGCGTCTAAAACGGTAACGTCGGCTGTTCCTATATAAGAAACAATAAAGGCAAGGCAGAATTAAGGGTTGTTCACATTTACCCTGCCTAATGGCTTGCATACAATGAATTTGGGAATGGCCCTTGTAGCAGTCTAGATGGGGCTTCAGGAGTTGGGCTTCTAACGCCGTCTGTAATTTGTTTAAATCTCGTTATTTGTTCTAATCTTAATTCAGTCTTATAAAATTTTATAGCTATGTGAAACTTAATTTGTGTTATCATTAACACATAACGCCACTGATTTTAATATTAAACAAGAATATCCCGACAAAACCATTCGTGTCTCAATTTCGCAAAAGTGGGGGGGCACTAAAAGGAATATCCTACCCTCATTTTAACGCATTTGTTCTTCTCCTCGTCAGAAGTAACGCACAGTGTCATTTTATTGACAGGACAACGACGCACCTCCATTATTTTTTCATGAGATTCACCCAAAAAGGCTTCATAAGTTTGGAGTTGCTCAGGAACGACGGCTATTCCGGTCGTCGAATCCTGTTGGAATTCAAATTTATCATTTTTCCTTCTTTACAGCGGAGATTTAGACCTGAAATAACAAGTTTCCATGGTCTCCATATCGTGGAGAAGACTCAAACAGATCAAAGTGCTCATAATAGTTGAAATCCCTAGAAGTGCCATTTCTGTCATGGGCATCATTATTATTATTATTCGTTGTGTATGTGCTATAATCAGGCGAGTTGTATCTGAAAACAATATTTTTTATAAGAAAAATGTTCCTTTCAGCTGGTCTATAGTATACTGAATTTATTCTTGTGTTAGTGGAGAATGATTTACTGAATCACTGCATTACCTACCTGTTTTGATCCCACTGATCCTGCTGTCTGCGATTTCTTTGCTGTGTTTTGGTATTGTATTGGTTATACTGGCGATTAGGGTAGTTTTGCTGATCATCGTACCGGTTGTAAAGAGGCCGGTCGCGATTAAACTGGTCCTGATTAATGTCAAGGTGATTACCAAAGTTTTCATGGTTAGATTCGCGTTGACTGGTGTCTGGCTGGCGGTGACCATACTTTGAATATCTTGAGAAAAATTAAGATATTAAAAAAAAACAAAAATGTAAAGAATAGTCTTAGGTCACCTCTCAGCAAAGGACATCAAAAACTGCTGATACTTATCCCTTATATCAAAAGGTACTGCTGATGAAACAACAACAGCATCAGAAGGCACTTCACCCCAATGACAGCTTTGATAATCACCTAAAGGCCTTCTGCTGCCATCTTTGCAAAGCAACTCAAATTGGTGCTCTCGGATTCCACCTGCACATTCCTATTCTAGTAATTAAAAGCAATCCTCCAATAACTTACCAAACTCCCTAGTTCTCAGTAGATCAGGTACAGTTGTGTGACGAATAAAGGCAATTTCCCCTGTTTGTAATAAACACCTGAAGGCCCCATTATATCCTGCATAAGGGTCTGCATCAGTACACCATTTGCCAGGAATAGAACCCACACATAATTGACAAAGCTTGTCTGCATTATCCCCAATTGGATTGTATTTGTCTGAGAGACAGTTGATGGAGCATGAAGACCCAAAGAAATTGCTGGCAGTTTTCACATGATTGTTGCAGTCAATGATATCCATAATACCCTCTTTCATTAACTAATTGAAAGATAATTTTAATGTACAGTTACTTATTAGTTACAAGATTGAACATATCAGAGATGTTTATATTTTTTAAATATTACAAGTAACAACAGTGTTTTTATGAATGTACATTTTTCACAACTATTTTTATAACTTACGGTGCTAACTGGAAGCATCCACCCAGCATAAGTTTCAACTCCAGCAAAACAAGCCCTTTTTCCTTTTAAATCTCTTAGTGAAACAACATCACTCAAGCCCCCAGTTTTCACCACAGCCACAGCATAGTAATGGGTGAATCCCCCTAAATAAGCACACATCTAGATCAAACGGCAAACAAACAAATATAATTTAAAATACCCTCTAAAACTTCCTGGGCAATGGGTACTAAACTGTGATAGCGCCCTCCCACAAAAGCCTGCCCTGCATCCAAGGTTGTCATTGTGGCTTTCTCTTCATCCAAAAGATTCATACATTCATCCTTATTTGAAGCCTGCAAACACTCAATTTTAATGGTTTCATATCCCACTCGGATCTGGTCTCTTTCATTTGCTTGAAGTAGGCCTTCGCATTTTTTTGTCTCATTGACGTTTATTGTGCACCAGATTATTTTTAGTTCTTTGGGTGGTTGTTTGTCTTCGATTTGCTTTACTTTCCAGTAGTTTTGAGCTGTGTAATGGAATGTTAATTAAACCAAAAAGAAATAAAAAATTTTAACAACAGAACCTACATAGCATTTCAGAAAGAAATGGTCCCTGTTTGACTACAAGTAAAAAAACAATTTAAATTATAAAAAATGTTTTATTGCAACATCCAAAAATTTTCATTTAAAGAGATAAACTTTTCTTGCTTGTATCTAAATTTTTGGTGTCTAAATTATGAAATCATATACAAAAAGGTAGGTTTAGAAAAAGTTGTTTTGATGATCTCTAAAAGAGCACTATTGAGTCATTTTTTAAATCAGGTTTATAATTTGCCTTGTTTTAAATATAGGCAAAAGAGGGCCATTTTTCCAAAACGTAATGTAAAGTATTACAAACAAACCAGCAAGTAGGGTGTGGTAATCTGTTAAAGAAACAGCCAATAAGCCAAGTTAAGTTTTAATTCTAATAAGTACGTAAGTTTAAAATGAGTTAATTAACAAAAGGTGGATACTAATCGGAGTCGAAAATGGCAATTTAATTGTAATTTAAATAATTTTGGAATAATTATTGAGGCTGAAATGGACCCACTTGTGTGGTATATTACTATGAGTAGGACATACCTGGGATGATCTCAAATAAACAAAATAAGAGTATTATACGGTAAGAGAGCATTTTGTTATACATTATTATCATATTCTAATAATTTAACATAATAAAACTTTGATTCAAAAATATAAAATGCAACTGAAAACTGTTGTTGACATCTTGTTTAGTGTGAGGTTAGATTTTTAGTTTAGATCATGTCAGATGCATCACGTCAAATGAAATACTCCAATATATCTAGAAATATGGCAATACAAATTAGTAAGTTAGAAGATTCAATACGCCACTGTTATCCTACTAATTTTTCAATAGCTATTAAGTAAATTTATTGAAACACCTGCAGTTTCAGTACAAAAAAACATAGAAAATTTGAATTAATCTCATCCTGCTTCTTATTATGTCTTATTACTATAATATTCCAATTCCTTTTTAAGGCGAACTCTCATAGATAATCCAGTCATCGTGTCGCGGCAACAACGCGATTGACGACGGTACGTTGACGTTGACGTCAAGCATTAAAACAAAATCCGAACGTCTTCCTTTTCTTTGTGTTGCCGTATAGAATACTATAAGGTTTGTATGAAATAAATGCAATAAATTCTAAATCATCTTATGTAATATTAAAATATACCAAAAAAAAATGTGTAGTCAAATATCTTTAACATTAATATTTGGTAATATTTAGGCGCTAAAGTGGTTTGTTTTGTTTCGTTTCAGGCGTCAAACATGGGGCGCCGTCCCGCAAGATGGTAAGACGACTAATAACAATTTTACCAGTTTTTTCTTAAGAAAAATTTTTAAGTTTTTACTCATAAAATTTTTTAGGAAAGATCTCTAATTTTCGTTTAAGCTTTTAATTATTGCACAACATTAAAAAATTTAAATACCCAAATCAAAATAACTTACAATTCAAAAACACTAACAACATAACCATTGTTTTATTATTTCAGTTATCGCTATTGCAAGAACAAGCCGTACCCAAAGTCACGTTTCTGCCGTGGTGTCCCTGATCCCAAAATTCGTATCTTTGATTTAGGTAAAAAAAAAGCCTCAGTAGATGATTTCCCCCTGTGTGTTCACTTGGTATCTGATGAATATGAACAACTCAGGTAAGTGACCTAAATGAATTTAAAATATATTTTTTTAATTTCAACTACTGGTTTACAATTCATGCAAAAATTGACTTTGAAGCCTAAAATTTCTTTCACAGTTCAGAGGCTTTGGAAGCAGGTCGTATTTGCTGTAACAAATACCTAGTGAAAAACTGTGGCAAGGACCAGTTCCATATTCGTATGCGGCTACATCCATTCCATGTGATCAGAATCAATAAGATGTTATCATGTGCTGGAGCTGATAGGTAAGACAAGAAATTAATGGAAAGATCAGCTTGCAGAGAATTTTTTGTAGATAATCTTTCATTATTCTAATTTAACCCTGAATTTTTCAAAATATTCTGATTACCATTTTTTGTTCAGGCTCCAAACAGGAATGAGAGGTGCTTTTGGTAAACCCCAAGGCACGGTGGCGCGGGTCCGCATTGGTCAACCAATTATGAGTGTGCGTTCCACTGACCGTTTTAAGGCTCAAGTGATTGAAGCTTTACGTCGTGCTAAGTTCAAGTTCCCTGGACGTCAGAAAATCTACGTATCCAAGAAGTTTGGCTTCACAAAGTATGAGAGAGACGTGTATGAAGATTTGAAAAGTCAAGGACGTCTTGCTCACGACGGTTGCAACGTCCAGTACAGGCCTGAACATGGACCTTTGAGCAACTGGAAGAAGGTGCAAGAGGAACTTCTTTCTCAATAAAGTTCCTCTTCTTCGATGAGTGTTGTTTTGTGAAAAGCAACACTTATTGAGCAACAATGATGTTGACAAATAAAGTGTGGTTTTATTCCCATTTTTAGTGATTTTATTTGTTGAATTTTTATATTTTAATATATGAGGTCCCATTGAAAAGTTAAGAATGTAGAATACCTATTTGAGAAAAAGGAGAAAATTTTAATGAGTTGCTTAAAAACAACATGCAACTGAAAGCAAAGAATCAAAAAATTTCTAAGTTTAACAAATAATAAGCGCCACTTCTCAGGATATCAGTGGTCAGAAAATTAATGCGACATAAGGAAGGAAAACTGGAGAAAAATACCTAGATTTTTGTGTGTGATAATCGCTGTTAAATTACAGTTAGAATATTTATTACAATCACTTGATTTTCATTATATTTTCACCTGACATTAAACTGTTTGTAGTAGAAACGTCCCACAATAAGGTAGCTCCTTGATATGTTTTTAGCTGCGTCGGACGCTCGTCTTAACAATATATGCAAAAGAAATTTAACTTAATTCGAATTGGAATCGATTATGGAGGAATTATAGAATTATAATACTTCACATTTTTTATTAGTTTGTAAAAAAAGTGTAGTATTTTCAAGTTAAAGGTATTAATGCAGTAAGGTTCATAGTCAGGAAAAAACATTCTAGAAGGGAGTCGAAAGTCCTGTTTAATTAAATAATTCATATTGTAGATTTAAAATCGAAATAAACTATCTAGTTCATGAAACAACATAATTTAGCATCTACACCCAATTCTAATCATTCAAATGGTACCGTTTAATTATTAAAGGGCGTTTGCATCTTTCTCTTCAAGCCACTCGGCCACCTTATTTATATTCTGCGAAGAACCTCATGAGAATATTTATTGATAAGCGTGAAAAAACTTCTATTTTTTTTTCTCTAAATTCTATAGTATGAACGCACCGATGTGGGTGTCTGAATTCACTTTGAGTTCCCAGAACCATTTAAATCTGAAACTATAACCATATTACGGAACCCGCTTCCGGCGATGACTTATACGTACCTGAACCTTTACGTCACAGTTCTGTGTCAATCTGACAAATATCAAAATAGAAAAAACACACAAAAGGGTGTGTGTCATCTTTTGAATTTTACCTTCATTTTCCATTCTTATGATTTTTTTTCGTTTCTTAAAAAGTTTCACAATGTCTAATAGGAAATCTGTTTTAAAGTGACTATTACTCTGTTCCAAATGATCATTCGGTTGCTTTCTCTGTACACTAATTGATCCTGAACAACTCCTTTATAAGGAAAATTAAGTTCAGTCCCCTATCCTTACATCCTAGCCCTCTGTCAACATGAGTTTTGTTAATATATTTAAGAGGAAAAAGCCCAGGGAAGAAGAGCGAATTGCCACTATTATAGGTAAGTATTAATGCATACAGCCAGACTTGAAGCTTTTAGTTTACTTATGTATGTCCCTAAGTTATATTACGAGATTGATTCATTTCGGCTAATTGTTAATTTTCATGTTCCATTTCACATTGCCTATAGATGTGATAACCAGGGGCGCGTGGTATATGAAATTGTACAGTGGTTATTCTATGAAAAAATTGTAAAAATCAGGAAGTATTAGAAAGGTAGTTTTAGGTGTGATAAAGGTAGAATAGGGGTAAGCCTACTTATACACTGTTTTTAGTCTTAGCTAATTCTAACTAAAATCAATTTATCTTCCAATAGTTTGTTGAAACAGCCCTGTTATTATCCAGTGACAAATTTGACATATTTCCAGCATCTAAGAACTATGTAAAGTGTAATAAAACATTTGGCCAGTGACTTCTTGTCTCTTATTAAGACAAACACTTTACATAAACATATTCCCTAAAATCCTTCCTTTCTGAGACAGGGTGTTAAAACTTGAAAATCACTCAACATTTTTATTATGAACTGTATATAGATAGTAATATACAGGGTGTCTCATTTAAAGCTATGATTAAAGATTACTCAAAAATTGTATCTTGTATGAAAAAAAATTCAAATAAAATTTGTCCGGTAAAGAGAGGGACATGTCATGAAGATAGAGACTTAGCCAAAATGTCATTTAAAGGGTAAGTTTTTTTTTCAAATGATAACCCTGTATTTTTTTTACAGATCCATATACACCTTCAAAAAACGAATATCATTTATTAGAATATTTTTTTAATTAAAAGTTTTGTTGCAGACTTATCCTTGATTGTTGTCCAATTTTTGAGAAAGTTGAAAATGTTGCATTTTTTTTTCTAGAAAAGTTTTGCAATATATAAACTGTTTAAAACTCATAACAATCCTTTCATCAAGTTAAAAAAATATATATTTCTATAAAGAATAATTTTTTTTTTAATTTGAAAAAGTAATTAAAAATCCTGATTTGAGAAACTTATGGAGGCAAATGTTCAAAAGAATGTCCTTCCTGCTCCAAACTCATCTCAACTCTTATTTGAAAAGAATTATTTACTCTGCATTTCTTCCTGTTTATCAATTGACATGAATTTTCAATTCTCCTTTTTATGTCATCTGCAGTTGTTGGTACTTCTGCATAAGCATTATCTTTTAAAAAACCCTAAAGGAAAAAATCTGGTGAGGTCAGATCAGGTGACCTAGGAGGCTAGTTTACTGAACCGCCTCATCCAGTCCATCGACTTGGATACATTTCATTCAGAATCTCACAAGACATTCTAGTAAAATGGGCTGCATAGCCGTCATGCTGATACCACATCACCCGTCTGATCACAAGTAGAACGTTTTCTAACAATTCCGGAAAATTACGAACGAAATTGCAATACATTTCTTCATTCAAGTTTCCTTCAATGAAGAAAGGTCTGATTGAGTATTCCCCAATAATACTCCATCATACTTTTACTGACCATGGTCTTTGATATTCAACTTCTCTAGGTCAGTGTGGGTTTAGAGCATTCCAAAAATGCAGATTATGACGATTCATTGCACCATGTTTTGTGAATGTGAGCAAAACGTTGAAGAAGAAATTCGCATTTTGATTTAATTGCTGCCTTGTCCAATTTTAAAAATTGACTCGGTTTTCAAAATTAGTTTCATGGAGTTCCTCATGTAAAGAAATGTGGTAAGGATGGTATTTATTCCCATTCAAAATTCTTTCGACATTTGTGTTTGATATTCCTGAGTCAGCAGTAATTTGAAGACAACTTACACGGGAATCGAAGGGAACAGCTGCAAGAACTGCTATTTAATTGCTTTCATGTGTTGCACTTCGGGAGTGATTGCGTTTTTATGTTTCCATCGTTTTCATTTATTTTAAATTTTTAACAACACTGTTGAAAGCCGTCCAATAGGAAACTCTTTCATCTGGAAATCTCTCAACATAAAGCTCTACTGCCCAACTAATATTTCTTCCAGCTTTTCCATAAATAAAAATATTTCAAATTATTTATCTAAAGTGTAGTGATCCATTTCAATGATCTGATTTTGAAATGGAAAGAATAATTTTTAATATAATTTCACACAAAACAATTCGATTAATTCTCGAAAAAGGAATATCGTTTTTCTGTAGACCTCGTTATAAGACAAACGCAAACCTGAGGAGATTTAAGAATTTTTTTTTTTCATAGAAATAATTTCTTTTTATTAGATAGATGAATTGTTATGAGATTTAAACAGGATATGCATTGCCAAACTTTTGTATTAAAAAAAAAATGTGATTATTTCATCTATTTCGAAAATTGGACAAAAATCAACTTTGCAGCAAAACGTTTAACCAAAAAATTGTTAAAATAAAAGATATTCATTTTTTGAAGGTCTACAAGGATCTGTAAAAAAATACGGGGTTGCCATTTGAAGAGAGAGTTGTGTTTGAAATCACATTAAAATGAAATTTTGACTAAAAGTCACTATCTTCAGGACATGTCACCCTCTTTACCGGCTAATTTCTAAATAAAACTTTTTTTAATTCAAATTACCATTTCTAAGTAATCTTCAATGACAACTTTAAATGGGACACCCAGTATATATTATACTGATATAATTTATCAGCTCATAGGGTTATTATAGACTAGATAAAATATTTGTGGTGATTACTACTCCTGGGCCAAGTTGATGCATCACAGCTTAAGCTTGGTTTACTTAAACTGGACTCTCATGAATTTTACATTAATTATAAATTTATTCCTGTCGGCAACAACAATTTGGCATATATAAATTTCCTTACAAATTCCTTTTCTTATATATTCATATATACGTTTATACATACATAGTGCTGCAAATTCACAGGAATGTATGGGGATCTTTTAATTCTTAAGAGATACAGGATTCGCTGAATTCGTGGCAAATATATGCAATTTAATACTCATTTGAATTCTGCTTTAGAATTAGAAAAGTTTAAAAAATGTTTCATGTGTTTTATGTTTATTTTTAAATTTAGTTTTCCTTAAATTATTTACTAAAGAGGATAATAATACCAATTGAAACCTTTGAAACTAGCTTATCAATGATTGAATTATCAATGAATGAATGAATCTGCTGATGTAATTTTTATTGAAAGATAGCAAATCAGCAGTACTCCCTACAAACTACATTTGCCTACAACAGTTTCCTATGATTAGTATTATCCAAAAGTAATATAATTGCTAATAGGTACTAATAAAGATTACAAACACATTAAAGAAGCAAACTATGACACACGTAAGATAAATATAAAATTAGGTGCACAGAGAAAATGATATAAATAAATATTTTCCAGCCCAGCTATTTTTAAATTTTTATGTTTTCCAAATTCACATACGTATTTTTCAAATTGTCACAATGCTTCTTCCCTTATTATAGTGAGGCCTGATCTTACCTGGTAGATTTAAAGATCACAAATCGATCAAATCAAGCAAATTAAATAACGAGAATATTTTGCATTGTACTACGCTCATGAGGTTTTAAATTCATGAGAGTGTTAAAATTATAGTTTTTTAACAATATGTATCTCACAATTAAAGTTATTATTTGGGAAAATTTCGAAGGGTTTTCACTTCAAATCGTATAATGAAAGACATAAGTATTTTTGAATTAAGAAAAATATCTTTCACCAGGCACCCCTACTAATGTGAACCATGACATTCACGTTAGCGTCACTGCGGATGGGGTACTGCAGGGCCTGCCGACCTCGTGGCTCCGCCAAATGGGCACTCAGATCACCAAGGATGAACAAAAGGAGAACCCGGAAGTGGTCAAAAAAGTACTCCAATATTACAACTTTTCCGTTAAAAAGCATGGTCAAGAGATTAAGCACATTTTCACTGAACGTGACATTGCTGAAGAGTCTAAACAAATGGACTTGTACATGCAGTCACGGGACGCGCACAAAAGCAAAGATTCTAACTTATCTTCGGATGAGTCGGAGAAGTCGAACGAGGATTTCCGGTAAGTTTAGTGCATTGTAGGGCTTAGGGGGTAATATATGAGGGTGATTGTCACAGATCGACGTACGTGGTGCCAAAAAATGACGTGAATAATTTACTGCAGACCAAAATCTTGGCGCAAAGCATAGAAAATCTCACTCTGGAGGCGGACGATATAGAATATCGAAAACCTAGTATTACTGAGGATGACTTGTACAGGCGCAGGTCCGGCCTGTCCGACCAGGACTATATGAAGGAAATTAAAAAAATTTGCAATCCAGGAGATCCTTATGACTTCTATGAGAAAACTCTTAAAGATTTAGGTCAGTGGGGCATGTCTATAATGTGTACTACTATTAGTCCATTATTGTATTTTCCTGTCAAAGCACAACGTACCTCACGTTGTGTTATGTACTAAGGGTCTGAATTGCTCACATTTACTAGTTGATGGTATTTGTAAAAAAAGCGTAGGTTTCAGCATGGGTCAAGTTTCACAAACCTCACCATGAGCTTACGTTAATATTCATATTAATCTCATTTTAACGTGAATGTTAATTTTTCAGGTTGTTGACTGCGATTATTGTACATAATCTACATTCGTTTCAAATCGCCATGCGTAACACCCGTGCCAGCGCAAGAAGTACCGCAACTCGTATGTTAAAAGACGCAATTTTCTTGGTGAAACCAAGTAAAAAGTGCTTTCTCAACCCGAAATTCTCACTAAAACTCGAAATTTCAGTTAACCATTTGGTATTTTGCATTTCTGAAGTCTAATTTCGTTTAATCACACGATTTATCATAGAAATAAATATGACGCAAATTTACTTAGATCTCAGTAGTTAACTTTTTTATACTAATTTTTTAATACTACTTTTTACGTATTTACTTTCCAGTTCTGTAGTTTTGACTGTGTCTGAAACTGGATTTCACGTCAAATTAAGTCGATTTAAGTATAACACAAAACTGGAAATGTCACCAATGACAGTAATTATGGTCAATAAAACAGTTGAAAATCAAGCGTTGCAACGCCTACTATATACAAAATTTCCAGCGATTTCAAAGATGGCGCGGTACTCATTACGGTATCTACAGAGTGTAACATATCATCATGGAGGCATTTGAGGGACCGATAGAACTCATCAAAATAATTTTTAAAAATACATTTGCCATAGGCAAAAACCTACCATTTTCGATATACATGATGGAAAATTCGCACATGCGTTTTTGACTATGGGTCTATTTGTAAGAATCTTTTTATTATTTTGCAAAATACTCTCGTTCCCTGAAATGTCTCCACGATAATATGTTGAATCATGTATGTTAGAAAAACCGAAAAATAGTCTTAAATTACAATTTTGAAAATTGGACTATCAAAATTCGCGACAATTTGGAACTTTACCCGAATTTCTTTATCTTTAACAGGGCTAATTGGACAGGTATAAAGTAGATTTCAGAATTTTTCACACTTCGCAACTCAACTTTCGTAGATATAGCGAGAGACGTAGTAAAATTAGAAATTTTTGTTGTTTAATTAAAGTGGACTCAATTGGTTGGAGGTAGTCTATTGGGCTTCAGAATGACGGTCCATACGGTCCCACCTTTTGTACAGCCCCTCTGAAAAGGCTTCGAGGAATATTACAGCAGGAAATCACAATAAGCGCCGTAATCGCACAATACTTTAAATTTATACTTTGTATTTTGAGAATAATTTTCAATAAATACCCTTCCAGGGATTGTGGATTATTTTTTAAGATAAAGATGTAGGGAATCTTCTAGGATCTGGAGCGTCAGGCATGGTGTTCGCTGCCACCAATAAGAGAACCGGGGAATTAGTTGCCATAAAAGATATCGACATGACGAAGCAGTCCAAGAAAGACCTACTGCTCAGCGAGATTCAAATAATGAAAGATTTCCAGCATAAAAACTTAGGTTTTAACTGAACCAAACCGCACTTAAAATCGCGTTTTAACGATTGGTGTTTATAGTAAACTTCTTGGACGCTTTTGTGGTGGATTACGATCATCTTTGGGTGGTGATGGAGCTGCTGGACGGCGGTCCCTTGACTGACGTGGTGACCGAGACTGTAATGAAGGAGGGCCAAATCGCGGCGGTCTGCTATGAAGTTTTGCAGGCCATCCATTACCTGCATAATCAAGGCACCATTCATCGAGACATCAAGTCCGATAACGTGCTTCTGGGCATGGGTGGTACCGTGAAAGTCACGGATTTCGGTTTTTGTGCCAATGTTATTGGCAATGAACAAAGGTAGATATCAAAAGAGGTTGGTTTGTGGTATTTTTAGAAAATTTCACTAATTATGATCATTGGTTTTATATGTGCATTTTTAGGAATGCCGTGTATTATTTAATGAGAATTTTATCTGACATTGTTGTATGTCAGAGACCTCTTTATCTCTGCTATGCTTCGCAATGAAATATTGTCCTAAAATCGTTCACTGAGGTGGCTTTGTGGCGCGCACTTGTATGCTAAAAGTAGAACTTTGCCGCACATGTGCGGGAAGGGAACTTCTAAAATTCAGGACTTTATTAATTTTTGATTATATATATCAATCATAATATCAGGTGTCCAGGCGAAGCCTAGGCATGGGAGATTAATATAGGAAACTAGTTTTACTTTTTGGCACCAACACCGATTATCTAAACGAAAAACTTTTACTGGAGATCATAGTACTCGAGCCCGACCAATATTCCACAATTTTTTGAATTGTCTAATTACAAGCTTTTTAGCTTAAAATGCCTCCAAATTTAATAAATTTGAATGTCCTGCGTTACCATTCGAGATCACTAGTGGTCAGAGTCGAAACTTAGTGTTTGTTTAATTCTTACTTTGAGGTGTGTTGAGCCAAAATGACTAACTAGAAAATTGCAAAAATCCGAAATGAAGGCCGATGTTGAGCACTATGGCCTTCACGTGAAAGTTTTTCAGTCAGGTAATTTTCGTGAAGGCACAAAAAAAATATAAACTGATTTTCCATGTTAATTTCCTATGTCCAGGATTCGCTTAGACATATAGTAATATTGCGTGTTTTTATCAAGTCTATATGGTTTTCCAGGGAAACCATGGTGGGCACACCCTACTGGATGGCGCCAGAGGTGGTGACGAGACAAAAATATGGAAAGAAGGTAGACATTTGGAGTTTGGGCATTATGATTGTGGAAATGTTGGATGGAGAGCCGCCCTACTTGCGGGAACCTCCCATTAGAGCTTTATATTTGATTACAGGTACGTGCAATTTGACTTTATCATTAACTTCCTAAAAAGTTAAGAAGGAAAGGCTTCCAAGTGCACATTCAATCAATCTAATTAATGAAATATAATAATAATCATTACAACATTAGGCCTTAAATATTTTTCTTTCAGCCAATGGCAGACCGAAAATCACCCGTTGGGAGTCCTGCTCTCCTCTCCTCCAAGACTTCATCGATCAATGCCTACAAGTGGATGTCGATAGCAGAGCTACCGCCGATACGCTTCTACAGCATGAGTTCTTGCAGAATCGCATGGAACTGCGCAGCCTCACGCCGCTAATACGCGCAGCAAAGAGGATCCTACACAAAAACTAATCCGTCCTCGATTGAATCGAGTTTTGATCTAAAAAAATCAAGCGGTAACGCCTATTTTCCAATACACTCACTTTATTAAGCCTTAAAAGAACTTTTCTACTTCACATTTTTTTAGTCATGATCTCGTTTGAAGTCCAAGAAAAAAGTCCAAGAAAAAAATGACTATTTTTTTCTACAAATACAATGATATGTGATTTGACAATATTAATTATCGTTGCCATTAGCAGTCTTGAAATACATATACAGGGTGACTTGATATCAATAATTCGCAAAAAAATCCGGGAATCTTTTTGCAGCCATAGCAGTTTATAGCTCACCCTGTAGCATTTATTGGGTCCAAAACATTGCATTTAATTATTACTTAATGGAAGACTGACCAAATCGCTACCACTATTTTTGTGAGATATTTTACCGCGTGTGCTATGTTTCAGATTATAAAAAATCCCACAAGATGTTATGGGACTCATATATTTTCCTCGGAACTTATTTGGAGTAGAATCTGACGGCATTTGCCTCAGTTGACAAATTGGTGAAGTATATTTTTGACACATTTGAGAGTATGTGTTTTTTTGGGATTTTCTACATTATGCAACATAGTGTACCAAAACGTAAGTTTTTACCGTTAGAATTAAGTCTTTTAAAATTTAGTTTATTTCGTGATGTTTATAAATTAAAAGGAAACGAAGAGAATTAAGTTACGCGTATGCAATATTCTAAATAATAATTTTTATGAAGTTTTATGGAATTGTATATAGATTTATATGTGTTTTTAATAAAAGGTGTGTGCGAGTGTGATTAATTATACG
This sequence comes from Euwallacea fornicatus, assembly GCF_040115645.1. Classification (NCBI taxonomy): domain Eukaryota; kingdom Metazoa; phylum Arthropoda; class Insecta; order Coleoptera; family Curculionidae; genus Euwallacea; species Euwallacea fornicatus. The sequence goes on along the minus strand of NC_089559.1, from coordinate 1,318,056 downwards.
ACGTATGTTTGCTCTTGTGGTCTCAAAGGCCGCGTTTCTGTGCAACATTTTATTTGTTTTTATTGATAACTAAAAAAAATTAAATTGTGCAAGAAGTATTTTAATAAAATTATTGTCTATTATGTTTGTTTTTTCGCGCCTGTCTAGTGCCAAGTTCCATTTAGACGATGTGTTATAAGAGGGAGGGAATGTAGGAAGGTTTTTCCATATCGGCTGTATTGGGGAAGAATGGACAGTTAGTGTTTACAATTTATTTAGTAAAGTTTTAAAATCTTTTGCGCCGTATGGGTCTCCATAGGGGGTACAATTGAATTTCATGAATCCCTTCCCAAAAGAATACGACCGCAAGATTTAAATATTTAAATTTGTTAAATAATAATAATTTTAATTGATAATTAATCAATGTCCTCTTTAATTCTTCAAGATGCAGCCCATTTATTAAGAGAAATGCGGTGTTGCCAGCTTGCATTCCACGACCTGTACAACTAAATCGTATTAGTATTTTTATCTATAGCATCATGGCGGTGAATTCAAATTCAGCACGTGCCCTTCATATCTTTATAGTTTTTTTAGATCTCTACTAAACCTAAACCGAAAATAGCTCATTATTCTTATTTAGAAACAGATTTCTTGTTTGTGTTTTTATACAGTTTCCCAAGCTCCACCTTTCGTCACAAATGTTGTAATTCCGACAGATAAACCAATGAATTGAAATGAAATCTTAAAGGCTATCAGAAAGTGTTTAAGAAATTCGACCTTTTAGGTTTAATAAATAAGTTTACAGTAACAAGTAAGATTGTGGCCAGTTATCAGTATTTTGCAGACCCCCTATAGACAATAATTAACCACTTAGTAACACTATTCCACAGGGAAAGCACTACAGTGGAGAAAAGCTAAGAGTACAAATTATGGCATCAACAAGTGGAAATATTGGTATGTTCTGGTAAACAGATATATTCTATAGTTATTAACCTTTTCCAGTAAAACTAATGAATTATTTTGATCACTAAAAGCTGTTTTCATATTTTAAGCTCTTCTCTCTGTGTCAAACAAGACAGGTTTATTAGACCTTGGAAGGCAATTGCAGAATTTGGGTTTTAAGTTAGTTGCGAGTGGTGGTACTGCAACATCTTTGAGAGGAGCAGGGCTTCAAGTGAAGGATGTATCAGAGATCTCCAATGCCCCTGAAATACTGGGTGGTAGGGTTAAGACTCTGCATCCTGCAGTTCATGGGGGTATATTGTCCAGGTAACTTTGTCGAGTTTTAAACACAGTTTAACCTTCTTTGTCAGATTGCTATCAAAAACTGCTAAGTCTCTTTTTATTATTATTTTTTAACTTCTCAGGTTGATCCCATCCGATCAAGAAGATCTGAAGAAACAAAACATTGAAATGATTCAAATAGTGGTGTGTAATTTATATCCATTTGTGCAAACTGTATCAAAACCTGATTCCACTGCAACTGAAGCCATTGAAAATATTGATATTGGTAGGATAAACAAAATATCTCAAAAGAATTATTAATAAAAATCTCCTTCTTAAGGTGGGGTGACCCTTTTAAGGGCTGCAGCTAAAAACCACCAAAGAGTCACTGTGATTTGTGACCCTAATGATTATGGGAAGGTTGTGAGTGAGATCCAGGGGAATGCTAGAAAAGACACTTCTTTACAAACTAGGTAAAAACATTAAAACATTTTGTATTAAAATGATACCAGAAGGGTTTGTTTATGGTTTTAAGGCAAAACTTGGCATTAAAAGCTTTTACTCATACTTCTGAGTATGATTTGGCAATTACAGACTACTTTAGAAAAGAGTACTCAGCTAATGAATCCCAGATTACTTTGAGGTAAGTCACTATCCACAAGATCACCCCCAATCCATTTCAGTGGTGTTATAGAAATCAAAAACTTTTTCCTTTTACTATCAATTGTGTAGCATCTAGTTGCTATACAGTTGATTTAATCAGTGGAAGTACATTGAACTTGGGTATTTAGGTATGGGATGAATCCTCATCAAAAACCGGCGCAAATATTCACGACTCTCCCGAAGCTGCCTTTAACAGTAATAAATGGTTCTCCAGGTTTTATAAACCTGTGTGACGCTTTAAATGCCTGGCAGCTAGTTAGTGAGCTGAAAAGAGCGTTAGGTACGTTTATTCTGTGTATTTGAGGGTACATCACTCTTGAACCCCAAGTGCACCCTGTAGCTATTAATTATTATATATTTTCTTGATCAAATTCTGAAGTGTTAAGACACAATTCTTTGCTTTGGTCAAACTCAATTAGAAAATATTTTTCTGTCTTTAGGTCTTCCTGCCGCAACTAGTTTCAAACACGTATCACCCGCTGGTGCTGCAGTGGGAACCCCATTGAGCCAAGACGAGGTAAGGCAGAAAAATTCAAGTCGTGCGTTTAGAGCATAATTTCCGTGGAGATGTAAGAAAACTGTTAAATTAATACTTTTAAAATTTGATTTCCAGGCTCGATTGTGTATGGTAGATGACATGCTGGACGTCATCACTCCTGTAGCTACAGCTTATGCTCGAGCTCGCGGGTCGGATCGCATGTCTTCTTTCGGCGACTTTATCGCTCTTTCCGACACATGCGATGAAGTGACCGCAAAAATTATCTCCCGAGAGGTGTCGGATGGCATAATTGCCCCTGGATATACCCCCGAAGCTCTTGCCTTACTTGCGAAAAAGAAAAACGGAGGTTACTGCATCTTGCAGGTATACAGGCATTTTTTACACGCCCTGGAAATAAGTATATTTTCGTATGCTTTAATCACCAATAGATCGATCCGAAGTACAAACCAGATCCAATCGAGCGTCGTGTGCTTTTTGGGCTCAGTTTGGAGCAAAAAAGGAACGATGCTATAGTCGACGCCTCAGTTTTTTCGAATGTAGTGACCCTGAACAAAAAGCTGCCTGAGAATGCCGTGAGAGACCTCACAGTGGCCACTATTGCGCTTAAGTATACACAGAGTAACTCTGTATGTTATGCGAAAGACGGACAAACTATCGGAATTGGGGCCGGGCAGCAGTCGAGGATTCACTGCACTAGGTAAAAATAGAAACAAAGAATTTTCCATTTAATCTGGGTAATTAGTTTCTCAATGAGCTCACCGAATAAACGGGGTCGTTTAGGCAATCACCGTGTATATGTGAAGTAGCTTTACTTTGAACGGGACAACATATCCGTAAGATTTGCAAATAATAGTTTCGCCCTGTTCAAACGACTGTTTTGTTCGATGTCCGTTCTCTCCCATGGAGCCAAATGTATAAGTTTGCATGAAGCTTTAGGTCGATTTTAAATTAAAAGCCCCAGAAGCCACTACTAGTACCCATGAAAACTTTTTCTTTTCATCTTGTTCGCATCTCAGCGATGTTGACAAAAAACTTCAATATTCATAACCATTACGCATTGCTAACAATGAATGTTCATTCAGACTGGCTGGAGAAAAGGCAGATAACTGGTGGCTGAGGCGTCATCCCAAGGTATTGGGGATGAAGTTCAAAAAGGGGGTAAAGAGGGCTGAAATCTCTAATGCTATTGACAACTATGTGAATGGAACTGTTGGTAAGGATTTTGGCAAGTTACTTGATTTTTTATTTTAAGTATTAATTGGCAGGAAAAGACATGGACTTGCAGACTTTCAAGTCGATGTTCGAAGAAGTTCCCCATGCTCTGACCGAAAAGGAGAAACGGAATTGGCTAGATGAACTGTCGGGGGTGGCTTTGGCCTCCGATGCTTTCTTTCCCTTCAGGGATAACATTGACCGCGCCAGACTGGTGATAAAACCTTTTTGTTTCATTTCAGTCAATATCCAAGTCAAGTTAGGGATTTTTAACATTTACTCAGCAGTAGGTGCAATGAATATGAACTAAGTAATAAATATACAGGGTGTCTCTAAAAACTCTACAAAATTGTACTACAAATTTCAGAGGTGAAAATACGACAATTTAACCTACTTTACGTTAGTCCAAAATTGGATGGTTTTGAAAATAGAGGACATCCAAGCGAGAATTAAAAAAGGGAAAAAAATTGCTTGGTTTGTAATGCTACTGTCAGAACAATATGTCGCATCGGGGTGTTTTTCAGGACGAAAAATCTGGATTCATTTACATTTTCGATGTACATCGCGCCAGGTGAACTCTCTTTAAAGGCGCATAATTTTTTAACATCCGGTATAAAATTTATTAATTATTAAATTTGTGTTTTCTTGCATGTTTTATGAGAAAAAGGTATCTTGGTGTCACTCCCTACGGGCATTTCTTCCTAAAATATTTTATGTTTAAAGCTCGCTGTATGTGTTAAAAATAACCTTAAAGTACATTTGTTTTCGTAAAATATAGCAAAATAAATAACACGAGATTGGTAGTCAAATAAAAATATGAAGATAAAAAAATGATAGGAATTAACGATTAATTGAATGTTTTGAGTTTTTTCGTTTCAACTGTATAACGTGTACCTTAAAGTTCTTTTTCAAGACATGCGGCAAAGTTTGAACTTCAAATATGTTAAGAAGCACTGGCTGTAGGGACTTGTTCTGACATACGTTTTTTTTTTTATATAAAACATGTAGGAAAACACAAATTTAGTCACAAATAAATTTTGTATTGGGTGATAAAAAGTTATACCCCTTTGAGGACAGTTTACCTAGTGGTAATAGTATCCTTTATGATGTTCATTGAAAGCGTAAGCGGATTTTAAGTTGTCGCTTCGAAAAACCCCTTCATGCAACATTTTGTTCTCCATTTTACTCTTTATTTTGACGTCCTGTATTTTAAAAATCGTCCACTTTGGGACTAAGGAAAATTGAGTTAAATCGTCATGTTTTCGAGTTAGAAATCTATGATAGAATTTTGTACAGACCTTTCACAGACACTGTATAAAATAGAAATTTTGAAGAAAATCTCCTTTGTGGTCATTTCACTGTTTGTAATTTTTCATCAAAAGTTAGAAATTGAAGAAATTAACCAAAAAAAAAACAAGATTTGGGTTTGCAATGTAATCTAAAGCCATGTTGGCTTTTGCATAAATGTTAAAAATCCTAAACTTAAGTTAAAAAAGCGCAACAAGTGCCTTATAATGGCTGTTTCAAACGTCAGTTATTTTGGTCGCACTTGGTGATAAAAATGTCCATAATGCTTTGTATTCGCAGAGTGGGGTGACATTCGTTGGAAGTCCGTCAGGATCCAAGAACGACGACGAGGTGATCCGGGCATGCAACGACCACAACATTGTGTTGGCTCTAACCAATTTGAGATTATTCCATCATTGAAATGTTTCTCTGGCTTCCAGGAATCGTAAATCAATACATACATTCCAACCTTATTTTGAAAACAAATACGATTGTCCAGAGGATGGCTTGGTATTTTTCAGTTGATTTTTGTTAAAAATTATGTAAAAAAATAATTGGTTTTTGTTAAGATATTGTTTCAATTTCACTTCAGAACAAAAACCGATACAATGGCAATAAGGGACAATAAATTCATAAAGTATAAGATGATTCAATCAGGGTCACTTAGCAAAAGTATATATGAACCGTTTCTTAATGGATGGTGAAAAATAATATAAGCAAATCATGATGTTTATTTTAAGATACAAACTTGGTATAAAGACATTTTTTTTTATCATTTTCCTTTTGGTTTACAGAGCGTTGAAGTTTCATTTTTATTCGATTTTCATTCACTTCTCTTTAGAGATAATTTACTTTGGTAGTAACAATCATTTTAACATTACGACCAAATTGGAGTAATAATTATTTAAAATACTCTAATGGTCGTTATTTTTTGCGTGGCTGCTTTCAATATTTCACATCAATTTGTTTCGCTACATTTTTTTATTTCATTTCTTTACTTCATTTAATTCTTTATATCTTATTAACTTTTGTATCTCTATTTTTTTTCTATTAGGAACGGTAGTTTAAGAGATATTTGCAAAAATTAAAACTACCAATTTGGATTATAATCAAAGTAATTGTTTAAAATGTCCTTCTTTTAACAAAATGCTAGATTCTACCCTTCGCATAGACTGCCGGACTCGATGAAAAATTCCAGATGTATCTCTAATAGTTTGACAAGCATTTATAATTTTTCAAGAATTCACTATTTAGCCGTTTTATTATATCCTTAGGTGAATCGGGGCGAACATGGTTAGATATGTTTGCAAATATCTTTTAAACTATTGTTCCTATTAAAAAATCTGAAGAGGCAAAAAAGTTTATAAAAAACATAGGGATCAAATGAAGTTGATGAATAAAATCTAAATATGTTAAAAAAAAAGGTTCGCCCAGTGGAGTATTTTCAATGATGGTTACTGCCAATTTTGAACTAGTTATCTTTACAAATAACTAAGAAATTAATGAAAATGGAAATAAAACAATTCAACATTTTGTAAATAAATATGGAAACAATTTAGGACATGCCCTTATGTGAACTTTTTATTTTAAAATAAGCTTATGATTCGTCCATTTCATCTTTTAACATCAATTAAGGAACACCCTGTATAGAGTGATTACTAAACAAATATATATAATATATATAAGAGGCATGTCGTGGATAAATTCAATTGTTGTTTGGTTGTCAGTCACATAATTGATGATAAATACAAACACCTTAGTCAGCGTCCCACGTTTACGATCTACCGACTACTACGAGTGTTACTTTTCGATGATCCTCCCTTAGTGAATTTCAAAATACAAAACAGGTTCCGATATCATCAACCTCAACGTTGCCACATTTCTAACTTCGTTCTATATTTACCACACAACACAAGAAAAATTACTTGACATGGTGAGAATTCGATGACTTTTCTTTGTAACACAAGAGATTTTTTAAGGTAAATGTAACAGATATTTTGTGATACTGATACAAGTAATGGTAAGCTGCATAATTCACACTCAGTTTATTGAGTAGCTAAACTGATGGTAGCTTTTTAAACAGCATCTTCGCATTAATCATCAAAATAAATAAACCCGAAAAGGTTTTTTCCTAATTTTCGAAAATTTCCATTATACCCAACTTCGATGGGAGCACCGATGTTATTCTTGGCATACGGAAATTCACTGACCTCATTTGCTTCAAGTTCAGATTCAAGTTAATCAGAAAATTACAGGTTTAAGTCTTTATTTTCTCTCATAACGAAGAAAGTCGCCAATTTCTAATATGTCGTTTGCCGTAAACAATAATTATTTGTTTATAAGATGCCGATCTTTATATAGAAATAGTTACATCTATTCATTTATCTACCAATTATATATCATTTAACTAAGCGTTATATAAATATGTATATAAATATGCACAAAACAAATAGGTAACACAAACTAAACGCAGATATTTCACTATATGCTTTTATTTATATTCACTTTAGCAAGAATTATGATTCCATTAAGACTCATCCTCCTTGGTGTCACAATAATTGGTACCATTGGGTTTGCCGTTTACTCCAATTATCAAAACAGGCAACAACAATCTTATCAGCACTCTTATGGTGAAGTGCCTCCCAGGAATCCTCCTCGGTTGTCTGTTCCCTCTTCAAAACGAAAAAGAAAACAATGCATACCATCTGAAAATGATTTTATTCCAGCTTGGAATACCTCTTCTAATACATCTGTTGATGGAACTTCAAAGTAAGTTGAAATACATCATAATATACAAGGCAATAGAAATTTAAAGAAATATCTGAGATCTATTTGTAAACCATAGGACATAGAAGATCAATTAAATTAAAATAATTATGTGCAATTTAATGTGCTTTCAAGCATAGTTCAAACTTTGTACCAATTTGAATACACCACCACAGATCAAGAAACATAGACCAGAAAATTAAAGATGAATAAAACGATATATTTGCGAAGGTGTATCTCACTTTGCATAATAGATAGTTTTATTCTGCTTCTAATTCAATCAATTATTTTCTGTGACTAAAATTTAGGTTTGTAGGGAACTCAAGAGTTCTACTTTTGTTATTTTTTCTTATTTGCTCTTATAAGTTTTTAAATATAAAGTTCAAATTTGGAGTGTTATTGTTTAGGATTTATTTATACTGTTTGACACATAAAGTAACTGTAATTCTACAGGATGTTTTTTTTCTAAGGATGTGTCTGTATTTCTCACCTTCTACATTTTATATTAGTACCTTCATGATTGCCTGTAAAAGAAAAGGTATTAAAAACAACAGGGGCAAATTCAAAATTGAAAATAAGAAATCAATAGTTTTAACCTAAGAAAATCTAACAAAAAAAAATTATTTTCAACATTTATTACTATAAAATTTTTATTTGTACAATTTTTAATGTAATAAATTTCAACTGCATTAAAGAGAAATGTGAGTTTTGACAGCTGAAAGTAAGCAACTCTAAGGGCTTTTGACTAACAAACTTAGAGTGAAAAGCAAAAAGGAATTTCAGAATTTTTGAGTTCACCAGTTTACAGGGTAATCAAATTTTTTTCCTTAAGCAAAATACCCAAATCTTAATTAACTTTAGGAAGTTTAAGAGTAATATTCCCCCATTTATGTTTCGTTCACAATGAGCAACTTTGGGACAAATAGGAGTATTTATTGCAATTTTTCACTAATTCAAATAGGGAAATTTGTAAGGATGTTATCAAAATGTTTATGGAGGGTCTTAAGGAGGCATTTCAGAGAGTGATAGTATTCTGCAAAATAATAAAAAAGATACTAATAGACCTATGGTGAAAAACGCACAATTTTCGATATACACGTATAAATCACACATTTTTAAAAGTTCTTATAATTTTGTTTTCTTTAGATTTATTTTAATTTAAAAAATTTGATTAAATGTCACAAATTGCTTCATATAGTTGATAACTGAATTATTTTTTTCCCTTACTTTTTTTAACATGCATAATTTGCATGAATTGGTATTTTAACAAATTTCACAAAAACGGTGAAATATAGAAAAATATTGTAAGAGATTAAAAAGCTAAAAAATCGAAGAAGGAATTTTAATTTGGTATCAGAATTCATACATGGTGTTCCAAAAAAAGATTCAAAGCATAAAATGTGTGGAACATGAACCAAAAAAATATAACATCATGTATATGATTATTGATGATTTTGAGATTCTGTTGTAGAGAATTTTAATGACAAGAAGGTGTACGAATTTTCAAAAATTTAACGCAAACACATACGCAAGAAAATCGCAAAATATGAGAAAACATTTGAAACATTGCTACTCTGCACTGAAAATGTTACGTTTTTACCCATGAGTCTCATTGACATTTTTAACTGTTTTTCAAAGTATTGCTCCCTGAAATATCTTCGTAATGATATGTTACACGCTGTATGTTATATTTTGGATATAGAAAATAAGATTAAAGTGAGATTTCCTGATTTATTTATTAACCAAAGACCAGCAATTTTAAGAGCAATAATGTCAAATCAGCAATCAGTGAGCCAACAATATATAACATATTTAAATTTACTTGCAGATCGCCAAAAGAAGAGATAAACGAAAGTAAACAAATCAACCCATCTTGTAGCATTTGCCTGACAGATACAGATAAGGCTTTTACTCAGCTGTGCTGTGGCCATAACTTCCATATGAAATGCATTATGCCTTGGTTGACACAGGGACAAATCAGCTGCCCTAATTGTAGGGCAAAGGTTGTGTAAGTTTTTGTTTTACATGAGTGCAAGAGATAGGATTACAGATAAGTGAAGTAAAAGTTGTGTGTATGTACTGATTTATACAAATTCTCAAAAATTAGTTACTTTTTATAAAAAGTTTTTCACTTACCCTTTTGTTGCTTTAACGGCAACAACTGATTAAAAAAAAACTATAAATTAAGATTTTTGATATGTCAATAGATAAAAGTTACTAATTGAAATAAAGAATGTTGCATAAAATATGCTTCAGTTACTAGCTTTTCCATTGTGCATATCTCATAGGGGGTTCGATTTGAATTACGCAGCAAGTCATGATTTTATTTCAAAATAGCAATGCTGAAAGTTGAAACTTAGCTTTCAGGTCAATTTGAAAGTACTCCAAAACTTTTATTACAAGATTTAACCTGAAACTTCTCTGCCTATGTTTTCTAATTTGGATAAAATTAGTTTTAATTGAGGAATGATCGATTAATATTTATAATAGCAGAGTTTCTACCATTTTATACATTAAAGTTTTGTATGACATGTATGATATGTTTTGTATACATGTATAATGTAACCTCGAATTGTCATACAGACAATTCAAGGTCACATTATACAATGATTCGCTGTTTTGAATTCGGTTTTCGAAAATAGTTAAATTAATCTATTCAACTTTTTGGCACCTGCAGAGGGCTGCTGATAGGTCTGGCAACAGCTTATCATCTCAAAAAGAGTAATGATGACATGCGCACCGCTGCCTATGTCACTTTTTTGCATAAACAAATCTGCTGATCTTTGCTGAAATAAATGAACAAACAGAGAAAAAATAAATTTATTCATAAAAAACAAAAAGCAATACTTCAAATATAACTATAATAATAATAATAATAATTAATAAGAAATATCTTATTTTTATAACATTTAAACATACTTTGTTTGACTAGTAAAGCTTACTTTAAGTGTAGTGTACATGTAAAAACATTCCCTAAGTGGGTATAGAGCGTGTCGGCGTTCCAACAAACCACCGTGCAGTGTCCAATTTTCAAGCTGAGAAATGAACAAACACGGGCAGGCCGACGCGAGCTATTACCGTTTTACTCTTATAAAAACACTATCATGTTTGATTTCACGGGATAATAAAAAGTAGGTAAAATGTATCTAACAAACAGTCAACAATTTAGTCGTGATCTTTGTCGATGGGAGTTTTTGAGACTAATAAGTGTCGATTTTCGATAAAGAAAAGATGCGGAAAGTTTGATCGAAAATGATAAGAGGTTCACAAGGAGACCACATGTGAGGAAAATGTCCTGAGAAGTTCTGTGAATATCTTGAGATAAAAGTGCTGCTAATTTTATCAGCAACAGGTAACGCAAGAAAACTAAAGAACGTATACGAAAAGTATCATGCTAGTAATACCGGGATATTCACAATCCATAATAGAATCAGACTTTAATGCAAGCAGACCAGCTTAACCTTCACGAGACCTGGCGGGGTGCCTCAGAGTAATCATTCTGCTGTACTTTAGTGTCTTACTTTTAATAGCCTTTTTTTTATCTTTGAATTAGTTAGTTTTAGCTGCTTTTATCAAAATAAATTGTTTTCAATCTTCTCCTTGCTTTTGTTTTACGAAATAATTTCAACAGAAAACAAATCGCTGGCTCTTCACAATATTTTACCATTTTCTCGATGTTGCCGCACCAACTCTAAACTCTAAATGTGGAAATTAAACTTATATGGGGCGATATCTCCAAGAGAAACGAGAAAACCATGAATAATCGGAATCAGTGCGTCAAGTAAAACCATCAAAGTATTTATATTTTGTATCAAAAATATTTATATTTTGAAAAAAATATAAATATAAAAATGCTTGAAAAAATACATTCAATTTACTTGTGCCGACATAATATTAAAGTATCATTTTTCGTATTAAATTTCTATTAAAGAGAAATTTAGTTGCGAAAAATCGGGGAATAACAGGGATAAACATAAAGGTACATTGCTAACCCTTTTGGCCTTTATGAAGGTTAATGGAGTTTCGATAGGTGCCCTCTAAGGTCCCTAAGAGAAATAAGGTTTTACACAATTTTAAATGTCTATTAATTTCTGAATATGAGATAAAATTATCTAACTCCGAACCATTCAAACTTGGCGTTTTATTATAATACTGAGCGAATACTGCTTGATCGTAATAATTTGAATAGAAATTGCGAATGTACGTCCTGAAGACGACCGTTGATCGTGTCTCCCATGGTAATGGAACTACTGTACTTGAGATTGTGGCTGTCGTGATCGCTAAGCTGAAGATTTAGGCAAAGGTCAAGGAGTATAAGAATTTTGAACAATCACTTGCAACCAATGGAGTGGCCACAAAATAGATTTGCTTGCAAATTTCCACATTGTAATTTTATTACTTCACATTCATTGTACTTACTCTACATAAATTATAAGGAATTTGTTCGCAATATTAATGCCAAAAAAAAAGAATATTGTGTACAGGGTGTTCTATATTCGACTCTCAACGTAGGAATTTTGGAAACCGTGGGAACTGGAATCTGCTAAATGAAGGCGAAGTTGTGTCTATAAGAAGAGTATTTTTCCTTTTGAACTTGAAAAAAAAATCCAATTACTTCTGAAGATATACGGAAGAAACCTAAAATTGTTATTTTCTTAAAGCATTTTTTCTGCGCTACAACGTGAAAATAGTTTCTGGGATATACGACATTACGGTTTTTCAACATCTTTTTTTTTTAATAGGGACCTTACCGTTTTTTTTACGAATTTAGCTAGTCTAGATAAAAAAAAATACTCATTGCTAAGAGAAACAATACCCCAACGTGTTCACATTCTGCATTAGGGCATCCTGCTTGCTCCACATTCATAATGGAAATTGAAAACCCCTACGTCAAATGAATAACGTGACAGACATAGACATGTTGCGATTGGTGTCACAGACGCAACCTATTTGTCTATTTTGAAAAACGATTACGGTGGTTAAACTGTCATCAAATTGACGAAATACACTTAAAACTTGAACAACATCATCGAGCATTAGTCAGTAGAAAAGAACCGATTCTGCTTCAGAACAACACTCGGCTGCACATCGCACAATTGACCCTACAAAAATTAAACCACTTGGGCCATGAAATCCCGCCACATCCGTCACAATCGCCAGTCCTTTCGCCCACTGACTGCCGTTTCTTTAAATATTCAGATATATTTTTTAGAAGCCAAAGATGCCTGCAATTATTTCATCGCTTTCAGAACTCAGGAATTTTACGTTACTGACATAAGTAATCTTGTGTCTCGTTGGTCAAAATGTATTAGAATCCAACAGTTCACATTTCGACTAATAAAGTTTTGTTTTACTTAAAATACATACGTTAAAAGTCCAAGGTTAAAAACCGACAATATTTTTTAAATAATCTAATAAATGTATTTTAAATATTATGAAATTTAGGTCCTTTTATTTTTATTTGAAATAAATCGATATCTCTGAAACTAAAAATGTTTCACTAGATTTTTTTCTCTCTAATAATCGTTACTTTTCTTTAGCTACAATTTCCCAACCTTAAGCGTACAGGTTAAGAATCACTATGTATGTTGAATGCAGAAGTTTATATTTGTGAAAAAGTCGAGGAACAAACTGCGATGGACAAACAGCTCTCAAACCCGTCACGAGTAGTTTTATGTCTGATTGAATATACGTAGTGCCCCGAAAATATACCGACATAGTGTAACGGGTAGAGGGGGACATCAATACATTTTTTTAAAATAAACATATGCCCGCAAAACAAAAAAAAACACGTTAATTTTTCATTTGAAGAACTTATCGATATGCATCTATGGACTGGAAGCGGCCATGCAGCCAGCCCCGCGCATTCTTCTGATTTCAACAACCCGATTTTTTTCTTTTACAGTTATCTCAAATATCTGGTGTTCGAAACGCCTATTCGAAATGAGGAAGATCTGGTAGCAAGAGTAAATGACCAGTTGCCCACGTCTAGGAACTATTCCCGAAATATTCCATAGGGTCCGCAAATCAATAAAGCGTCGGTACAATCTTTGTATTCAAGCAAATGGCCAACATTATGAATAATTACTGTAAGCCATCGTTATTTACCAACCAAACGACGCCTAACACGAACAAAAAGTGATTGTAATGACCAAAACCATATTGCCTTTTTTCTGCTCAAATGGCCCATTTGCGGACAATGTGTATTTAAGAAAAAAGTTTATATCGATATCTCCCACCATCCTTTAAAAAGTGTCGATTTTTTAAAGACGCTCCATAAAAGGAACAAACCGAAATGTTACGATCGATAATTGGTGTTTCTCGGTAGAAATAATTGAGCAGCTCCTAAACTTACATATATAGGGAGGCTAAAAAAATAAGCGAGCAATACCACCACAATTTCAACCCAATTGTACGCGAGTGCTACCATCTTCATTATTTGCTTTTACTCTTTCAACGACCATGGTATCATATGTCCCAAAAAAATCTCCGTAATACTAATTCCAAGTATAGATCACGATTCTAAGATGAATACAACATCGAAGAAACCTGACATCATTACAGGATACAACAGTACAAAAGCAGGTGGTTAACGCTCTCGATGAAAAATGCGCTAGTTACTCTACTGTTCGAGGAACCAAACGATGGCCCATGACCATATTTCACACAATTTTGAACATTGCTGGAGTAAGCAGCTAAATCCCATTTAAGTGTTTCTCTGAAGATGTTAAACTATCACGTGATACAGTTTTTTTTTTTAAACAACTAGGCGTGTCTGTGGAAACCATTTGTAATGAATAAATTCGGCAACACAAAGGTTCCTCGTACCCTCAGAGATTTGGACTCTAGAATTTTTAATGAGCCGATTCCAGTTGCATCTAAACCCATCCTGGATATCCCAGTTTCAAAAAGGAAAAGATGTGCCACATGCCCATGGTCAAAGGGCAAAAAAAAACAAATGCAGTTTCCAACAATTTTAAAAACTGCATTTGCCAAACAATGAACTGTTAAAATCTGCCCAAATTGTGCTAAATAGTTTTAGTTATGTGTTAAGTAGTCTTAAAATATGTAACTTTCAGATTGCCAATTCACGATAATCAAAGTTTTTTGAACTGGTTACATTTTTTAGTAAATAATAAACTCAACTACGCAGAGCTATGAAGGGCAGTTGCGTTTCGTCTTTATGTGAGTAGTAGTTACGGTTTAAGAGGGAACATTGTTTTAAGAAAATAGTAATTTTCGATTCTTTTCGAATATATCTGGACGTAACCGGATATTTTTTTCTATTATAAAGGTAAAGTACTCCTCTCACAAAGACTACTTTGCCTCCATTTAACCAACCTTATATTTCCTACGGTTCTCGATATCACCATGTTGAGAATTGAATATGGGACACCCTGTACAAACCTTAATATGGTATAGAAAAAAGAACGAGTGACGCTACTGGATTGTACGTCACAAAATCCTCCGGTATTTTTCCTTTTTGGAAAATTTGAAGAAAATAGAAAAATCAATCTTCGAAACCAAGATAGTGACGATTTTTTCGTCACCATTAATATTCGCGTCAAAAAAGTATAATATTGCAAAAAACGTTTTAATCTTACTAATGATTACTGAAATATTTCAAATGTACGACAAAAATTGACGTCTTGTACAGGGTGGGCTAAATTTGAGGTTCACTATTGAGATCTAGTTTTCGATTATTAAATATTTTTACGCATGTTTGTTTTTTATTCTTTTTGTCTCTCAGTACCGAATTTTCTATTCAGGAGCATTAAAAAAGAAATTAAAAACCTAATTTTGACCATAAAAAAACCCCAAAGCCTCCCATCGACAGTTCCATATTATTGGGTCATTACCGATACTTCGAGTCTACCACTTCCCTAAATCATAAAAACTTACCTGAGTCCGGGATGGGGGACCCTGCGTTCCGTCACCAAAGCCCAAACCAATTAAATAATCGCGTTTGTTTGGGTTGACGACAAAAATGTGTAAAAAAAATACTGTCATGACGATTTTCTTAAAACTGCAGGTTTTTCGATTGCTGATCACGGTAAACGGAAATTTCCCCATCTTTCGTTAAAGTTGACGCCACCAGATATACGGAGTGTAGTAAGAAAATCTATGAAAGATCGGCAAAAACAACCAGTGTTCGTTGTTGATCTTCCTTTTGGTGAGAATATAGGGAAATAATTTTTCGTATTTTACGTAGAAACACCCTGTATGCATACCTAGCGACTAAGTTCAAATCCCACGCCCCTCGTGATCAGCAGCATCGTTAAAACCTAAAGAAAATTCAGCTATTATCACAAATTGATCGTGTCCAAGTCTTGGATGGGGGCCCGGCCGCCGCTGCTGGAGTTACTGCCCTCCTGCGAAGTGGCCGTGTTGGGCGGGTTGGTAGCGTTGGCCGAATTCTTGTTTGAGTCCTTGTTGGAGTTTGTGAACTTCATGATGTTCGGTATGGAAAAGTCGGCGTTGGGCAGTTTGCGCATTATTTTGCCCGAAGTGATAAGGCGGCCGAAGCCTTCTTGGTGCGCAAATGCATAGCCCGAGCGAATGGATCGGCGGGCCCTGCGCGCTGATGGCGTGCGTAACACGTCTTGGCTTTGTCGCGAACGCACCTGCAAATGTCGGGGCTGGTACGGTTATTTGTATAAAAAACCAAAAAAAAATTAATAAAAGAATATACTGTATTTAAGAATCTTTAAATTAAGAAACACTCTTCATTCATTAAGAGGCTCAATAAGGGGCCGTTTAGGTTATATGTAAAAATGTGTGTTTCAATTAGACACAACGAAGATTTCTACGAGCATATATAACCTTTTTTCTTACCTGTGCGAGCCTTTGTTTCAACCTGACTCTGTCGGATAGTGTGGGAAATACGTCCACAAAATAGAATCTGTAGGCGAGCACAGGCAGAATACACATAATGACGATCAGCACTGTGGTAAACCAAAAGTTAGCGCCGGCCATAGCCTTGGTTAGGGCGCCAACATAGGGCCCCTTGAACACGTAGTTGTAGAAGTTGTCTGCGATAAAATAGAACGCCAAAGAGCCCCAGATCATTATGTGGTTGATCATTGTCCAATATTGGGTGTCCATGGCGATCTGGAATTAAGACAGAAATATTACAGAAAAACTATTGAAGACAAATTTGAGCTGGTCTGCATGGACGAATTGGCGGTTCACAGCCAAATCAACAAGCCATAACAAAATCAACATCCACCATTAACATCAATAAGTAATGACGAATTACTGTACCTGAGCGGTATTGACAATGACCAAAACGGCGGCTGTAACACTGCAAAAGAGCATGTAGTCCGAGAGACCCTGTCCGTTAGGAGCGACAGCGTCATAGTAAGTACCTGGGAAAAATTTTGAAATTTACGTCAAGATGTTGCATATTTAATTTTAACAGTATGCAAAAGGGATTAGATGAGAAGATCTGGCTTTGAAGCTTTTTTCTGGATCATTTGATTTCCAGGTACGTCCCAGGAGACGTGCCTCGACCGCTTCAATCTCCTCTAGATGTGAGTATACGTGATTTCTTCTCGTGGGGAGATGAGGGGAAGGGGGGTACATATGTAAAAGAGCGCACTTGTAAAGAGGAGTCACACTTATAACATTGTAACCATTGCCGGGCATCTTTCAGATCGCATTGGAGAAAGCATAAAAGAAAATGTCACATCTAACATTTTTGTCATACCAGACAAATATCATACTCCATGCACTGCTAAAAAGTAACATTAAAATGCTTAAACTTACCAAAAGCAACAAAAAATAACACAATGGATACAAAACATCCAACAAGGGCACTCCTGAAGAACTCCTTCTTATTGAAAAACAAGTTCGTATGGCCCGGCTTGTAGAGTTGCGGATAGAGGATGGAATTCTTGTCGTTGACGTCTTGGTCGAATATCCCCACCCCCAATACGGGCAGGGACGTGTAGCACAGGTTGTATATCGATATGTACATAGGATCAAATACCGTCTGCACAACCACAAAAGGAGTATTGTTAACTAGAATCACAGTAATCCGGGTCCGGACTCACTTGGGCGCTGAATCCGCAAAAGAACGCGTACCAACAGTGGCACAACGTAAACGCGAAATTCTTATTGAAGAAGTAGCGTAGGAAACTGCACATTCTGTAATAAGACCATCGTCCATGCACCAACAGCAACCGTTCTAGGAACCTGAACTGAGCTATGGAGTAGTCTGAAGCGAGGACGGCTTGCATGCCCTCTTGGCCGGAAATACCAACTCCGATGTGGGCCGCTGTTGTGAAAAAACCATTTAAATGTTTTAATGTAATTCTGTGGCGAGGGCTTTTCCCATTCTTCACGTAGGTATGATCAAAGAAAAGAGGAGGACGTTGGCTCTCCCAGAATCTACCTTACAGGAAATTTTTGCCACATATTTTACAAACTACGCACCTTTGATCATCGAAACGTCATTAGCTCCGTCCCCGATAGCTAAAGTGACGG
Organism: Euwallacea fornicatus; assembly: GCF_040115645.1. Lineage (NCBI taxonomy): Eukaryota > Metazoa > Arthropoda > Insecta > Coleoptera > Curculionidae > Euwallacea > Euwallacea fornicatus. The sequence goes on along the minus strand of NC_089559.1, from coordinate 1,299,938 downwards.
CGTGCTTGCTCTTCTTCACCAACTCCACGACGAGGGCCTTTTGCAGCGGCGTCACCCGGCAACATATCACAGCTTTGCATTGCATCACAACCTCTAGGAAGAGGCGCTCCATTTGCGGGTGAAGACAGTGTACGAGCGAGTGGCCATTCACCACTATGGCAAAACCGGCCGACGACTCTTCCACGTGCGAGTCCTCTATCCCGCCTAAGTACTCCAGTTCCGTACTGAAGTAAATCGAAACGTTTACGAGGAAAATACAGTAAAAATTATCTTTCTAAAGATTGTTGATCGGACCCTTGTAGGTGTGATCTGGTCTATGCGTAACATTTTGCCGTCATTCTTCCGTGATGATGCCAGATTTGTCAAACAACGTCATGTGTGTAGTGAGAAAGTCTCAGATTTTACATGAATTAAATCAAGTTTGACAACAAGGCTTGGGTAAAGACTGACGGCCTAGATATCAGGTTTTACATAGCAATTGGGAACCAACACTTTTTATGAACGCGTTACTGACCCTAAACAAACGGATAAGCAAACTGAAGAAAGCATCACCTTCAAATAGCATTTTATGTTAAATTACTGGCTCTCTTATGTTTGCATTCTGTCCACCAAGGGTCGCATACGTTTTTGGAGCCCCAATAACAATTATGTAAAAACCGTCTATAACATGATTTGGATTGAATTCAAGCTTAATTTTCATGGAAGATTAAAGTACGATAAATGCTTCGCATCGGCGAATCATAAACGAATGTCTAAGCCTAAGTAAGCACACACTACAGAATTAGAGAGCAGAGGTAGATTAATTTATTAATGAAAGTAGTGTCAGAAGGGCTGCTTGAGAGTAGCCTATACTAAGTATTGTGTGATTTGTGACGCGACCGTGGCATACACGACATCAAGACAACCCAAATTTTTGCCATTTCTCTTATCCTTTCGTATTGTTAATCCATAATATGAATAGTGAAACTTTAAGAGTCAGAGATCAAAATACTGTTAACTTTAGCTGAAAGAATTTTTTTATGGGAACGATATAATTAGAAAACCTCTTGTGTTAAGTTCGGCTTGAAGCAAAAGACCATTGATCCTGAACTTCTTTTATTTACGATGAAATGTCAATACTAGGCCTAGACGTAAGACGTGCCGATAGTTTTACCGACTACTTCTAGTAAAACCAAAAATAGCCTTGACAAGTTACATGTTTCGCCGTAACGCCGTAACAGCAATTTTTCAACTCCGGAGGAATAAAACATTCTGTGTGAATTTACAATACGTATTATAATCAAAATCAAAGGGCAAATTTGGGAAGTGATAGAAGTCGCATACTTGAATTTTGTTAGTAACTGCACTAAAAAGTTTTAGCCACCACACGAATAAGACGAATAATAAGGCATAGTGTCTTGGCATACGGGTTGCGAAATGTAGAATTTGCGATATGTGTGTGTATATATAAAATGTGTTCATAAGGTTGGTAATGAAGATTTATTCAATTTTGAATCAAAGTTCAGTTCATACCGTCAAACATACATTTCCTATTAAAATAACTTTAAGCCCTATACAGATCTGTGCTTTAATGATATAAGCAAAGTTCAATACGAAAAGCAAACCTAAACCAACGAATTTTTATCCTTAAAATTGGAGAGAGCAGAGAGATTAGACGCAACATTTCCATCGCATAAAGATCAAGACATCATGGACATTGGACATTTCTGTGTAACACTATGATAAGCTTTTGCCTAACAAACTTTGTTCCTTGTGATGTTCTAGTGTACTTATGTTTCTTTATGTACCACTTACCTAAGATTGCATTATTTTAATGAAGGTGAATTTGTCAAAGGTCACTACTGTCACTGTCCATTATTTATGCACATATAAAATATCTGATTTCAATGCTATAAGCGTGCAATCTTAACAGTTTTTTTATTGTTAAGCCCGAGAGGAAACTCGCACGCTTATTTGCATTTGTTACTATAAGTTGTTAACTGGTAAAAGCAACGGAAATTTAAGGCCCTTTCTTCCGACACACGATTTCAGATCAAGATGCATTATAATTTAAAAATCACGCAATTTTTAATATTAAAATCGAAAGAAGGCGGCCTTGATGCTGTAAATGATTATATTAGTAAATCGGTCTCTTATGGAGAAAACTTTGTAGTCTTCTAACACCTTAAATGAATGAAATCGGATATATGATTACCAGAGGTTTTTTTTCTTAAAATCTCGTCACTTTTGCTTCGTCAAAGATGGTAAGTTACAAAGATCACTCTGTATAAAGACCAACCAATACTTCTACCTAAAGGTAAGCCCGAACACGCAAACCCCATTTCGCAAGCCCCAACTCCAGTAATAAACTGGAAATGCTTCCGACAAATAAACATTTGAAGACGACATGAAAAGAGAGAGGCGGAGTGAGTGGCTTTTGTCATCTACCTTGCTCTCTTGCGTCTGTTTGTTTCCGTTCCCGCCCACCTGAACGTCACCACGCTAATCGCGGGTGGCCCCGCGTCCGCTCCCTGTGTTGACGCCCCCCCTACTCCATTTTCCGCGTTGCTCGCTGCCTTATGGATGGCGTCTAGGTCGCCGTCGAGCGTCGTGGGCGGCGACTGCGGCTTGTACTTGTTCACGATCTTGATTGTGTCGCGGAATTTGAGTAGCTGCTGCTGCACCTCGTCGAAACCTGCCGCGTCCACAATGAAAACGTCCATCAGGTCGTCGGTAAGCAGCTGGCATGAATAGCCGATATTGATTGCAGTCTCTGGAAACGAATTCATTCACATATGTTAAAAACACTTTCATTAAGTACGTATACATCGTGACTTTCGGTCCGATTCTTGATGGGATAAAGCTCTATTCGCTTGAATAAAAATTGGGCTTATGTCCCTGAATAGCTTTAATGATATATCTGTACGGGGAGACTCAATAAGTACCTTGTTTATCTCCTGTAAGTACCCAAATTTTAATCCCTGCCAGGATAAGATTGGCAATGGTGCTAGGAACTCCATCTTGCAGCTTATCCTCGATGGCTGTCGCTCCGATTAACAACATATCACGCTCGATTTCCTCGTATATTGAGTCTAACTTCTCGTCTCTCCCTTCCAACGCAATTGCGGCTTCCTGATGTCTCTGTTTCCAATCGTTAAAAAAATTCTCTTCGAGATCACAATACGCCAGACAAAGTGTCCTAAGACCTTCTCCGGCGAATTTCTGCAAATTCTCAAAATTATGTTATTTCAATTTATACGTTTTAAACCAAAATTACATTTAGGTTATCTTGAGTCTTCACTTTAAGCTCATCTTGACCGCTTTTCAACCTCTCGTAGATAACGTTGTCGGCCCCCTTACAGTATAACGTCAATTTACCATCTCGCCTCAATATAACGGACATTCTCTTGCGAATATTGTTAAAATCCAGGATACACAGAAGCTCATACACTTCCTTGGAACCCATCACCTCTATTGTAATACTGTTTGGTGTTCTCTCTTTGAACACAAAGCCAAAGTTGCGGGCTGCCGACACTAGGGCAGCTTCGTCCGGGGACTGGGCTTGGTATTCAAGTTGTCCATCCCTGTTCTAAATACACAGGTTTTGTAATATTTCCGTAACAAAAATATGTTTGGTAATGTCTTTCACATTACATGAGAATAGTATGTTAGAATAGCCGTCATAGCCAACTAAAAGAAAGATAAAAGGGAAACGGTCAGTATTTGTCTCATACCTCGGACATGACAGTGTGGCAGAGGGCTAATAGCCGAAAAAACTGGCAAGTGTGTTTCTCCCTCTGTCGTACGGCGTCCAGTAGATGCTTGTCGTAAAACCGAAACTCCGGCTCGTAGTTAGTGTTGAAGGAAAAGTCCAACGGCTCAGTGTCGTCTGTTATTTCGATGACGTCGCCTGACCTGGGGTCAATTATGTCGCCATAACATGCGCCCCCTATAGTGCACTTGTTGAAGGTCATGATGTTCTGAGTGAGGGTGCCCGTTTTGTCCGAAAAAATATACTCGATTTGACCTGAAATTTATTTAAAAATTATCTCGGCGAACACAAAATTATTTATATGAAAATTTTATACCAAAGCTATCTTCAAATAAACGCTCTAGGAATTTCTTCACGGTGAAAGGTGAATCTTACCTAACTCCTCATTAAGGGTGGTTGTTCTAGCTTTCGCATACGTATTGCTCTTGTTGTAGTACATCTGCTCGTCGAAGTTGATTAGGAAACTCTGCACGAACCGAATTACCTCCACTGATACGTACAACGAGATCGGCACGAATGTGTTGAGCACAATGGCGTACGAGAAAAACACGAGCAGAGCTGGAAAAAATTTGAACAGGTGTAAAATATTTAATTTTTTTACTTAAAAATGAGACCCAAAACACCTAGTGCACGTTAATTGTATATATGATCGAAGGGTGCAAAGCACGGTCCGGTCAGCACATGTACGGTAAAATGCTACTTTCAGTTTACAAAACGCACGCGGTAAAGCCATTTACTGTACTTTCGTAGTAAAAGGAAAACAAACATAAAAGCAAAACAGAATTACCTATGATTGTGGCGCCCCCTAGAGGTTCCGTGGGAACTAGGGAATCCCAAGGCAGGAATGTCTGGAAGTAGCGGCCCACAAGCGACTCCCAGATGCCGCAGGCCACCATACAGAAAAGGCACATCGACAATAGAAAAAATACTATCTGCGAAAAGTACCCGGAAAAGTATTAAAAAGACACCCAATTACAATAATATATGTGGACTCTTACCCCTATAATTAAAAAGTTCAATAACCGGTCTATACTCGTCCGTTTAAATTTACTTTTGCCACTGTTTTGCATCAGTTTGGTGTCTTTGCCTGCAAAGATTACCACTCCGTAGCACCAGGTCGTATTTCTCAACACACAACCTCGTAATATTATCTGAAACAGAAGAAATCTGTCATTTATAGTAGTCTATACATTAACTGAACAATTCGATGAATTTTTGATAAAGATTACTAGTACTTCCATCCAAAAGGTATTTTTTTATGATTTTTAGGATACATTTTTTTGTTTTATTTCATTAATCTCGGGTGTAACATAAAAATGTGTTTATGAGGGTGGACACGGCTTCGATGTCGGCTTTGATCTTCACTTTGAAATGTAGCACTTGAAGATGCTCAATGAAATAAGGGCCTCCTTGTTTTTGGGAAAGTCTTAAATACTAAACCCTTTAGCGACGCACCATGGGCGTACCCTGTGGGGTACCATCGATACCACGCATACTACCCGTCGCATTGGATCGTGGCACCGAAGCTGATAAGAGGTTTTTTGTCGACGATTTCGTCAATCGTAATTACGTCTGCCATATCAAGGCCGACAAAGCTTATCGCATGTAATGCCCATGCCGACAAAGTAACTCGGTGAGAATTCTCACGCATCAACTAAAGTCTACCATGGGCGTTCCAAAAGGGTACATCAACTCCTTCACAATAACTTAATCCTAATTATATTTACAATCTACAACCGTTCAGATCGAGTCTCGACCTGATCAGAATACACAATACAATACAATCAAAAACTATCTACAGGGTGATTGTTCTGACTACTGGATCTTACATATATACTATATGATTACAACTGATGTATTTCAATGATTGATGTATATATATTCCATGAGCGTTTCAATAGTATTGAATGGCATGGGACTACTACATTAATATAAAAGACGAATTATTAATGTAACAAGAATCTCTTATATTTCAACTTTCGGCCACTTACAACAAACCGTTGAATAAACAAAATCATTTACCCGAGAAATCTTGATCTCTGATATATCCCATATACAACTTCCGGGGGGAATACAAACATTTAAAGATAATGAATTTCCACTGCTATTTCTGAATTACACAGCGTACCGAAGAAATTTACATTACAACTATGGGAAATCGATGGAAATAGATTACCCGCAGTTTGTCCGCAGCGATTAAAAGTAAATTTTTCAATTCTTCGGTGATTGGGATTTGAGTAAAAAATGGTCAAAATTACCTTATCATTGTCCAGGGAAAACGTCCTTCCCTTCCACACTAAAATTCCTTCGAATTTGTTTAGTAAATTGTTTGGTTGCTCGCAGACGATTTCCCCATCGAACTCACCCAGTCGGGCGTCGTCCTGACCCATTACGGCCGTGTCTTCCAAACATTGACGGCATTTTAGGTTGGTTTCACTGAAAATTTAAGGAGCCAAATTAGTCGAATTTGCTACGTCATCAAAATTTAAGTCAAATGTGACTACTTGAAGCACGATTTATTTTAAACTAATTTGACACTTCCCATTGTCAACACCTGATACATTGGAAGATTAAATTAATGAAAGTTCGAGTTGAAAATCAAAATTTTGTGGGCGCAATAAGCAAAAAACCGCAAAAACTGTGTCAAAAACCTAAAATCTGTGATTTCGCTAGGCAAGAACAACTTTGAATTTGAAACATAAATCCCAATGTGATGGCTTGGAGCAATCGCACAAATTCGTGTAAAAAATAAAAAAAATGTGGTTCCAAATTCTGCAAATCACACATTTATTTTTAATGGAAACTTTCATGTGGTTGATTTCAGCCTGTGATACTGTTCGTGTCTTAAAGCTAAAATTTTTCATAATCTATCCTTTTCAGTTGCTGGAAAGTGTCACAAATCATACCAAAGACTTGATTTTAAAAATAGCCGTGATGACAAAAGAGATCTCACCCATCCAATTCCGACGTTTCAATGTAACAGAGTCCATTGGGTTCGCTGGACGTCAGAAGGAGCAGGTCGGCGGCAATGAAGGTGTTATTGTCTATGCGGATAATGTCTCCTACCTGGACCGCGGACCACTTTTCTTCGACAAGTTTCCCGTTGCGTACCACCAGCGACTTTCTGTTGTTCACTTGAGAGTCTGATACATGCCGTTGCTGAAATATGCAGAACTCGATGCAAATCAATGCGTTTTCAACCGTTTTCCTTTGTGTACCATTAACGAAACGACCACACACAAAATACATCTCAAAATGTTTGGAACCATCGTGTTCACATTTTTTTCGCGTTATAAGTTGTAGGGTTTGGTAAGTTATATTGGGCCAAATAGCTATAAAGAGTCAATATTTATTTTTTAACACCTAATAGGTTTAGATTCTTAGGTTTTATGAAGTACATTACAGTCCCTTATGACGTTTGGTTTTAGGCGAATATTACATGAATTTAACTATTTTGAATTTCACATAACTTTTCTTAAAATCAAAATAAGAAGGGTACTACTTACAATATCATCGTAGGCGTCTTTGATGGCAGTCAGTCCAAGCACCCCAATGAGGGGCAGTGCCGTGGTGACGGGGGTCAAACTGCTGATGGCCGGGATTAGTTGCAACACCAAAAGGCACAAGAAGTAAAAGTTGGCAAGTCTTTGGAATTGCTCAAACAAGTTCAGGGGCAGAAAGGTCAATATTGAATACTTTGAAGTTTTGATGAAATTGCTCTGGAATTTTTTACAATTAAAGTGAAGTGTGTTTTGCACGTTAATATTCTCACTTACTGCATATTTAAACTGAGAATTAAATACTCTATCGTTGGCATGGATTCTTCTTTGATTATCTGGAAGTATGTTAATTTAATAGGTAAATTACTGCTACGGGAATGGTTAATTCACAGATTTTAATAGCATTTAAAAATAGCTTATTGTTGAAATAGAGATAATTGGTGAAACATCATTTTCACTCAAAATTTCAATGTTTATGAGTACTATGCGTTAAGTTTTCAACTCCTTATCCAAAATAACATATTATAGACACAGGCAGAATTTGTCTACAATAAAATATATATTAAACACGAATCTTAGAATTTTATTTACCCGTATCTAAAATCAAAACACCTACGTAACAGTTATGATTCCAGGTATGTAACGAATTAGGATGTTTTTTACTAAAAAGTGATCAAATGTAAATAAGCAACTGGGGAATTTCAATGCCATGCCATTACATAAATATGGATGGTTCACGTGAAAAACATTAAATCAATCCTCAAATCTTGTAGTTATTCAAGTAACTATAAGTGCCTATTTAAGTGGAATATAATATGAGTTGTGCAATATAATACAACGTTAACTAGGCAAACTAGGCACGTATCAAAGGTAAACCTTTTGAAATTGGCAGTGATTGAACAGGTCAATTTTGGGTTAATTAATAAATGGCTTGACAATAATATAGAATTTAATCCCCTTTTTTGGTAAAAGCTAAAACTCATGTGGATCGCAAGTGGTTTTAGTTTTAATGGCCCACTTAATTACTATTTTATTAAGCTTAAACCTGGAGGACTCACCATTTTAATATTTACAGAATTAGGATTACTTTCACCTATTATATCTTTTGTTTCTCCCTTCTGTCCAGAGTTCATCATATTCTATTTTCAAAATAACACATTTAAATTTACACCCTTATCAAATGAAGAAATGTAGAAAAAATCAGAAAAGGTTTGTGTATGAAAATGTGTTTGGAGAATAACTCACAAGTGGAGGGTTGGTCGCAGGAGAATCATATCATTTCTGCTAGTACCACAAGTTATTTGTCAGTTACCTCTGGTTATATTGATAAATACACTTTAAAAGTCAGCTAGTAACAAGTGGTAGTACTGTGATTCTTCCACATATTGGAAGGAAATTGACTAGTTTGAGAAAATCCTTCAGGGTTAAATAACTATACAGAGGTCTTAAGACAGTTACTTATAATATTTATACATGGATAGCCTGATATAAATCTATAAATTTAAATTACAATCTGTTTTTGTTCCTTTTTTGATACTTCCAGGTACTCAGATTAAGGATTTATAAAGAAATGCATTATTTGACTTATCACTTTTTAGAATCACAATAATACATTTAGAGAGATTTTTCTTGTATAAGACTAATTTAAGAATAATAATTTAATGAACGAGAAAACAATTGCATTACAAGTAATTAATGATAAATATTGATTAGATCATTTATTAAGCATCATTCAAAATATAACTTTGAATTTTCAATATTTCAGAGAACAGGAAAAAAAAAATTGTAATTAAAACACTTGGGACTCTTGGATGAAATTTAATCCCCAAGGACTCACCACAAGGAATGTAACCCCTGCATAAATCCTTGGAGCTGTGTGGTGAATCAAGTTTCTCGGATGTTCGATATTTGGATGATTTTCTTCCTCGCCATACCACAAGCTTACTAAATACATTTAAAATAGATTCGCCGAGACTTAAATGTCTCCTATCTCCACTCAGTACACTTATCTTAGATCTGCTAATATCATTCTCTCCAACTTCAATATTTGTACGAGCCTTAGTGGATTTTCCCTTTTGCTTACACTTCTTTCTGGTGTGTTTGGCGTGTTTCTTTGAGGTATGCGGTTCATTTTCATCATAGACCTCAAATATTTCAAGTTCGAAATCCATTTCCTGCTTTCGCCTCTTAGCATTTGTGTGTCTGCTTATTTTTCTGGTCTTAATGTTTGAGGATAGTTCGAACTAGGTCAATAATAATGGCTATCTTGAGGTATATTTTAATGGGGAAATTATGTATATCAATTTGGTAGTTTTTGGGTGGTAAAAAAATCACAGGTTTAGCACTGTTTACAAGGGTAAATTCCGGTTGATCCTCGTTGAGGTGTAGTTTAGGCTTAAAGTGAAAGTCTATTTAATTCCTCTTAAAAAACACGTTCGATCCATTTTATGTTTTAATGGAAACTTAATAAAATAGTAAATTTTCCCAATAACAATCTACCAAAAAAATCTCTTGTGTTGTCATACACAAAAACCACTTAACTTCGATTTCGTCAAGGTGACGTTTTAAGTTTAGAAATATCATTGATAGATGTCGCAACCGATAGTTTTAGGCGTTTACAAGATGGAGCGATATTTTATACTTTCACTCTCGGCAGAACTGTAAGGGAGCGGACGGAGTACATTTTTTTCGAATTTGCTTAACGTTTCTTTTTTTTTTCATCTAAAGCATACGATATCGGTGGCTGAAACGTTTTTCTTTGAGCCTACTGGTGCTAAAATATAATGGCTAAAAAAGAAAATAATGCAGGATTCTTTGAAAGAACGTTTATCTAACCATTTAATTACTACATAAGCTTATAATTCAACAAGTATTTCAATTTACTTTTGTGATAACCTATATATGTATGTATGTATATCGAATATTTTTTAGAGCAACAGAAAGCAAAACCTTTAGGCAGAGAACAATTAGTAACGATTTAGTGTGGCAAGTACAGTATGAAAAAATATACAGGGTGTCCCAACAGCATATAATTGGTTGATAACTTACTCTACATTAAAGATAGGAGTTAAGATATGCGAGTTGTAGAAAGACGTATTATGGTGCATATTTGAAAATTATGGAAAAATATACAGGGCGTTCCGATGAAGTGTGATATTCCTAATTTTTTTATGGAATACGCACAATGTGACCTTGTCTTTGCTTTCTACGGGCGATTCTGCGCAATTCCACACCTACCTCCAACAGTTTTTTAACTACGTATTGGAAGGTGGATTTTAACTATTGTAGGGGGCCACGAGTTGCAACCTATTTGAGATGAGGACCAGCGGTTGCACTTCACTACATTATGAAGTGATGGAACGTTTGTAATATGTCCGGGAGTCAGATTTTAGCGTCTTTTATTTAAAACATTCGCCGAGAATGATCTCAAAATAATGGATAATTATGCGAGAAACGTTCTATTCCCAGAGTACAGAATCGGTTCCCGATTTGATTTGTACAGGGTGTTCGAAAATTGGTGAACCAAAAAGTAATGGTGGATTGTATGGTCGAAAATAAGAAAAAAATGCTTATAAACGTATACCCAAAAAGATCTTCCACACGAGTTATGGCAAAGGCCTTTTTGTAATAACTGCAAAACGATAGCAATTAAAATTACCGAATTTAGAGTATTAAGTTAGGTTGGCGCATTGAAGAAGCTGATATATTCCATTTTGCAAAATGTCAACCAGTGGCGTGCATATGGGGAGGGGATCTGAGAACGATTGACGGTCCTTTAAAACAAGTGATATCGCAACAATTCTGCAGAATATTATAGTCAATAATAATATTAGATTTTTTCTGTAAAATAGGAACGACACGTACTTTGCCTCTTATATATGTTGAAACAACCAATCACTCATTTGAAAACCAAAAATATTACCTCCAAAACCCAGATATAATAACATGGCCACGTGTCCTATATTTTTTACGCATACAACGATATTACGCCGCGACTTACAAAATATTGAACCAGTTCCTCATTAAGAATTTAAGAATTCTTCGCAAAACTAGTAGCTTTCAGGCCATTTTTCCACCCAAATGCCAACGTTCTCATGAAAGATATCAATTATTCAGTCCCACCTGTGTAATTGTCCATATTGTTAGTTACTCCCAATTAATAGACATACGTCCTTTTTACCATTTCCTGGATCTTAATATTGTACTCAAATACGTTCTGTCCTTATTTCTTTCGTATACAGGGTGATTGATTCGGAATGGGACGTGGCAAGCGCCGAGATAGGGAACACCGAAATGTGACGATTGGATCCAACACACCTTATACCAACGTCGCGAGTTTCAGAATTACAGGATGTTAAAGGTTGAAACTTTGTTTTAAAATTTCTTAATGTTTTTTTTTGTTTTTATAGCTTCAACACCAAAATTACGTTTTGTTAGATCCTTGGTAAGAACTTTGATTAAATTTTTACGTAGCTCTTAGAGGAAGCTAATTGCACCCGTTCCCTTTGATACAATTAGCCATTTTTTTATAAACGCAACTGAGATGAAATTCCATTCTTCTATTCAATATAATGTAAAAGAGTTTATTTTTAATCAAAAAAGGTATTCTCGCTTCATCTCGGGATATTTCTTCGTTTACAAGATTTTCCCCAACGAGCTAATTCGCGTTGTACCATTTTAAATCCTCAAAAACAATGATGGTGTAGTTTACTCGCTTGACAAAGCATTACTTAGCCGTTGTTACTTTGGCTTGTCAAGGTAATAAGACTATTTTCTTGTCAGTTGCTGTTTTTAAATAAAAAAATTTAATTTAAAAGTAAAAACGCCAACGCATATTAATAATTTTTTCTTTAGTGACATGCGCGATATAATTTACAATTTGGTTCAAATTCATTTTATAATATTTATTTTTTATTTGTCCATGGATTTTCAGTTTTTTAATGAACGAAAGATTTAATTAATTAATTTTATTAATTAACCAATTTTATTAATTAAAGATTTGAGGTGGTGCGACGCGAATTAGGTTATAGATAAAAATTTCGTAAACGGAGAGATATCAGGATAACACAATATCTTCTTTTTTGAGTACAAATAGGCGCTTTTTCATTATATTGGGGTGAATTTAACCTTAATTGCGCTCATAAAAAAATGATCAAATGTGCATATCGAAGCGATGAATTGTAACTAGTGCCCTCTGGGAGTTTCGTAAAAATTAGATACAAAATTCTTACTTGGCATCTTACAACGCCTAAGTATACCAATTTTGGTGTTGATGCTGTGAAAACGCAAAGAATTTTAAAGTAAAAGTTCAACCTTTCACACCCTGTAATCCTGAAACGTCCAATATTGATATAAGATACGTTCACCCTATACAAATAAAGTTTTTTTTTTTTATCAGATAAGAAATATTAACGTAATTTAATGGATTATATTGTCATCGTGAAAATACACTCATATTTAATCCAATTTCAAAGTAATTCAGCAGCAATAATTGACATCTCAAGTGGTTAATCGGTAAAAAAAAAATTGAGTTCAAAAACCAGGTTAGTTCAGGTAATTTTAATAGAATTAATAGCCAGAGAAACTATTGAATCAATGCGAAATTATTAATGCACTATCAATTTTAACCTCAAGCTAATTTACATAGGAACACTGAAATGGAGCCTGCATATCGGTCCGATGGTTGCGTTCCATGGAAACTATCTAGAGGTTAAAATTAATAGCACGTTAATAGTTTGGATTTAAAGTGAATTTATCTTCCAGATAAAATTGCCAGAACTTCAATTTATTAGCGATAAGTGCAAAAAGTTAAAGTTTGGTTGTCGAAATGCCCCATTTGCAACGGTATGAAAATTGAAAAAACTTACCGGCAAGTTGAGATCTTCGAGATAGTTTGAAGGAACGTCGTTCGCCCATTTTATCCCGCAAAATGTGACGAAACCAAGGAAGTATGGCAAGGGAAAAAAGGAAAGTTCTAAAACCTAAATTGCTTTGTTTCCGAAAATATAATTCACGATAAACGCACTCTAATATATATAAAGGCACTTTTTAAGAGACGTATTTCCTAGTTCGTCTAAAAACTATCAGGTATAGAGTAAGGCCACTTAAAGGTTACTTTAAAATTAGGTAAAAATTCGTAAAAAACTGGTTCAAAATTTAAAAAACTATACACTATGCGAGAGGTAGAAAGTCTTGGTGTACCAAAAATAAATAACTAACTAATAGATTATACAAAGTCTATGTAAGCTGAATCTTGTTTTTCTATGGGTCTAAAGGTATTTTTTGGTTTAAATCGTACGTGAGAGGAGGTGGTAGTAGTACAGAGGAGGGCCGGAGGTTGGAATGGAGGAGGACGCCGCTGAGGAATTAAGGGGGGACTGGGGGGTTGTACATGGGCGCCGACTAGCGATGGGATCCCAGCCATTTACTGCTCTGAAATAGAAAAACGGTTAGTACTAAACTCACGAAAATGCGCAAAAGTAAAAAGAGCCGTTTCGTTTTCCTTTTTTCTCCAAATTATTTTTCCATTAAAACAAAACCAATTTACCAAACTCGTAGCATTGTATCAGTTATAATACAAAGTTACGACTTACGGCGTTAGATTTTGATAGAAACACAAAGTCGAGTGGTTTCATCTAAGTCCTTCTAGGTCGATAAAGAAGATGGATGCCATTAATTGGATTAGATCGAATGGAAAATCTGAGGTTTCTAATTTAGGCACATAAGCGCAAAGAAATAGTGTACGGGATTATCACGACAATGTCAACATCTAACTTGGCAATAGATCCTAACATATTATATGTATTTAGCTCGAGTATAAGTAATTCCCATGCCATTAGTGTCAACAAGGCAACAAATTCCAAATTATGTAAAAAACGTAGGGTGAAGACTTTTTTTAAGTTGAAAATTTATTATTTTTTTAAAAACATTTTCGTTCCAGCGTTCAAGGCTTTCCAGACTTTTGCAATTTTCCTTTTTTTTCTATTAATACCATAGCAGCGACGAACATGAGGTCTCTGGACCAGGGCTCGGTACGCCACTGTTTATCGCCTGATCCATCTCATACTTTCGTGCATTTCTAAGGCTCTTTATAAACGCAATTTTTTTCAAGTTTCATTGAAATATCCCGAATTTCAAGAATCCGAATTTTTCCAATATTTATCACCGGGTTCAACCGAAAATTTCACATGTTAGCAAGGATGCGTGAAGTGCAATTTCACCAAATTTCGTTAAAAGTCTCGCTAAATTTCCGGAATAACGATATTTTAACATTATCTTTTTTGCGACTGTGACAGTCTTCAACGTGAGGACTTCCGGAAGTTTCCCCAAGTTAGGTTTAGCCCCTGCAACCACGAATGGTGTAATCAGAATTCGTACTGAAGTTCCAAATTTTCGGATGAGGACTGGGCTATAGGCGGAGTTCCGTTGAATTGAATTAAGACCGACATTTGAGCCTTTATACAAATATACTTCATTGTAATCGACTTGATTGATTCTTGTTATTTTTGGCCAGTCCGGCTTAGATCTAATTTGCTTGATCAACAAATATCAGAGTCGGCATTGCCCATTACTTTTCTCAATGGTAGGAGTTTCTCAGTTTATTCTAGTTTTGCCGTTTGTTGTAGTTGGCAGTTCATAATAAATCTTTTACTTTTCCATATCGACTGGTGCTTAATTAACGAGTCCCTAAATAATTCTTCCAGTCTACATAAATTACACAATGGCGAGCGCATGAGTCAAATTCCTGATGACTCTATCTAGAAGATACGTTCGAAGAAAAAATGATAAGCTGGCCAACGCCCTGCTTCGATTTAATAATTTCGATGGAAAATATCTCGTTGGTGAAGTTAGCATGAGTTTGATATGTTGGCCCTTAACCTTTTGAATGCTCTCCTCCCACGTCTGCCAACCCTAACCTTTGCTAACATCGATACGCCCCTGCACGGTACATGGTCATGTGTCATTTTCTAAGCCATCGGCCCTTAATTAATTCATCTTTATCGATTAATACAGTGTTGTTACGTTTTTATTGACTTATTTATTAGTTTTGCAGTCCGTCGGATTTGACTCCGCATGTAAACCTTCACTCAATTTTCAAGGCTGTTTTAATAGTTCATGGTTTTCCAGCAGCAATAATAACTGAATAGGCGATAAATAGTTCTATCAAATATTCTAATATAGTACAATTACTTCTAATTAATATATTGTTGAAGCTGTGGGCTGAGAGTTTGTATTTTCTGCAAAATCCGAATTCGCACGCCGCCGAGGCAACTGCGCCCCTCAAAAACGAAAATTTCCTTGGCAGGTGTAGTAAACCTCCGTGGAACTCTACCAAAAAGTCGAAAATGCCAAAACAACAAAGCGAACCTTTGCTAATCTCAAAAGAACTATTGTCGAGCTCAAGTTGTGATTGATCGAACACTTCCCCCCTCTGCTATAAACCTCAAATATTTCAGTGGATTTTGTCGAAATGAATAACCTGCGAAATATTCCACCGAATCGGATGCTAAGCAGTGGCGTGCGCCAAGTACCGACGAGATCAGAGACTCGACGTTCGCTCATCGTGTTACATTTTGAAAAGTTCTCTTTTTCAAAATGTCGAAAATATTTTAATGAATTTCGCCAAAATTTCCGCCGCACCTGGCGTGCCTAGTAATCTGCAATTTGTTCGGTTGGACCACGTAGCAAACCGTGCCGTACTACTCTCAATCTTAATTGGAAAACCTACATTGAAGCGGACCATAAAGATCTCCCACACACTGCCGATTATCATCACCCAACCCTGACGAATAACTAACGAGCACTCTCCAGTTTTTCCACATATTCCATTTGCAACCTTTCACATTGATTTGTCGTACAGGGTTAAGGTCAGGAAAAGAAATTAACAACCCGCCAGTAAAGGGAATGAAACACAAACACAAGTAACGCGAGTGTGTGTATGTATAAAGCAAGAATTGCGTGCAGGACCCACTTTAATGGCCCTTTTACTATTACCTTTGGGTCCTCGCCCTAAACCTCGAACGGTGAAGCCATTTCTAAGTCGATATTGCCTTGTTAATGGGCCCCTATTTTCATTTTTGTGCAGTGGAATACAGGCAGTTATTGCTGGGACTGTAATTTCATTTGCATAGAAATATTGTTTTCCCTTGCTGGGGTTCATTTTAAATTAATTCTATTGCATTTATTGACGTAACTAGGAATTTTACTAACAGTAATAACATGCTAATGTACTTGTGGATACCGCAATAAAAATGCATAAGAAAAAAAAAAAAAAAAAAAAAAAAAAAAAAAAAAAAGTTGCAAAGATAGTCGACACTTGCGTGATTAACTAGAATTTGTCTTTAGTTAATTAAATTAGCATGCAGTAGGTACAAAAAAAGGGAAATGTATCAGCCCTCTGCATCCATTCGTGACTCGCATCGCATTGACCTTTTTCTAGGCTAAAGTGGAGCCCTAAATAATGTCCAGGTATGTAAAGCTGGAAACAAATTACATCTAAGTGTGGGGCCTGGCCAGTTTCCAGTAAAAATGAGCTAGATTTCGCAGGAATTCACACAATATTCCCATGTGATAATGATCTATTAAATTGACACTAAAGGTATTATAACATTAAAATTTTCTACATCGAAAGGAAATGCCAAATTTGCTGCCTTATTCATTAATAACGCGTTTATTATATTTAACATTAGGTTTTCAATAGATTTTTTGAGGTTCAGATTTTCTGGAACTTTTAATACACTTAAAAATGATCTTCAGGGATGCTCATCAAAATTGTTATCAGAATGTCTAAATTTCAGGGCTTTCTCTTAGTTTTCAAAAGTTTTTCGGAATTTATAAGGGATGTCGGAAGGAATTTCAAAGATGGATTTCGATTTTTCGAGGGAATACAAATGCATTTTCATTTAAATCCTTCGCAAGTCTCGGGAGTTGTCCGTAGATTAGAACCGCGTCTTTAGATTTAAACGACTCTGCCACCTCTCAACGTTTGCAATTGATGGGAATCATCAAGAAGTGTCCGGGATCCCCACGTCAATTTGAAGGAATTCTTTGAATTATTTTGGGGGATATCCGTTGATATCTCTCTTATCGGTTTTTCACGATCTAAAAGCGATCTAGACCTTCCAGGATTTCACATTTACGAAAAAGAAAACGTTCATATTTGTTTTTTTTTCATCCAAACGTTTTAATGAAATATGGTAAGTGTTATCCTTAGAAATCTACCAGATTTCGGTAAAATTCGCCGAGGATGCCAGTGATGAACAAGCGAACCCAAGGGCGTTCCGAATTTGACTTTGGACCACCCTGTCGCATACTGCAAGACTGGAATAATTACATATTTTTTTATAAAAATCAAATATTTTTGCCTCACAATGCAAGTGCGGTTCTTTTTCCCTCTTGAAAAACGGTGCACAAAACCACCCTTCGAATGAAATTCACATAACAAAAGTGAACTGGCTAAATAAGTATTGATTGATTTCATTTTCCAACATACAACACAAGATAAGAATATCTAAAGGGGGCCACACATAATTTCGGAAGTTCTTAGTTTCCGTATGGGTTATTCCACGTCTGTGAATTTCCGTTGTCTCTTTGGCGATTCTGTCGAAAATATGAAAATTTCTCGTTCTCAAAGTTACAAATCTACAAAACTGTTGTCATCGTTGGAGCACAAGGTCACAATTTCTGCTCCAAAACACTGTAAGTGTAGGAGTCTCTTTTCATAGATTTTTCATTTTCTTCCAGTGCGGCAAAAAACAAATATTTTTTAAACGGAAAATGTAAAAAGTTCAAGGAACAACCGATCCGTGACATGTAATGATTTTTTTATGTGATGAAATTAAGGCGCCGAACTGCAGGAAAAAAGTGACCATGTAGGTTCTTAACAACCATTCGACAAATCTTTTCCGGCACCGTGAGAAAAGAACTGTTGGATAATAAAACCGTATACTTCAGTGATTTACTGCAAAATTTTAAAGGACAAATTTTAATGGTTTACGATGTCGTCAGAATTAGGGGGAAAGGAATTCAAAATGGAAATTCTATTGGTCTATATCATTCGAAAATTCATGATGTAAAAAACAGGACGACTTTGTACCATTTCGTTCATTTTTTGTCTCCCCAGTACCGCTACTATTTTATTACGGATTAACTAGAACACTTTTCATCTTTAGCCAAATCTTAAACAATATAATCTGTAAATGTTCTTGGTTCGCCCCGTCTCCAAGATGAAACACACAGAGAACTGCTTGCAAATTAAAGCAATTGTCCCTCGTTCCGTCCCCTTCCGTGTCCCTCCTAGACCGTTCCAGCCCCGTTGATTGCCCTACGCACTTTGAGTCATTTTTAAGTTTTTAGAGAATCAACATTGAGAATTTTTTCTCTTCAAAATCAGGAAGAAATGTTCAAGAACTCGCCTCCTTCCCTCTGTTCCCCAACACTGCTCTAGTTTGAAGTTAATTTAACTCACAAATTGTGAATGATTTATAGGAAATTGTAGAGAATAAGGACTGCAAAATGCGCTGCCTCGCTGAAGGTTACTCAAAAATTTGTCACGTAAAGAAGAGATGGTTTTGTATTCTTTCCCCCCGTGCTACCTTTCTCTTATTCCTTCGAATCGCTCTTTCACGTTAGATTAGCTCCGCAGTTGTTGCGTACCAATATCGAAACACTCTATTGTGTTATTCCTGCGTGTCCCTATTCCAAAAGCAAACTCACGTATTACAACATCACAACCAACCCTTACCCCCTATTAAATAGGATAAAAACCTCCCATAGTGACACTACAACGGCGAAACCATTACTTCACAACAAGCGTTGAAATTCGAACCACTTTAAAAACCGCCAAAACTAGAAATGAAGCGTTGCGACGCCTCCTAAGAACAATGCGTCTAGGCCGGCGTCCACTACAACACGCCTTCACTGCCCGAATAGTGACCAAAGATAATGGAAAAGCGATTAGGGACACCCTGATTAGGGGTGAGTTTCTGATATGCGCAAGGGATTACAGGGATTGTGGTTCGTTTTTCATGTCGGGAGTTTCGTTTATTTACGTTGATTTCGTGGAAGATTTTTTGGGTAAGGGGGTTGCCTGCAAGTAAATGCAGGGGAGGTAGTAAAGAGTACATCATTATTTTTGTCGTATTATGGAAGGTTTCAAGGAGGAATTTAAATGATTTCCGGGACAAAGTCGCACGTGTTTGATACAGAGTTCGAGCGTTCCCATATACAGGGCGATTTTTAATGAGTGCGAAAAAATTTGAGCGCCTGTCCTTTAGAATTTTAAAAACGGTACTCCATAAATGGTTTAGCCAACAGTCGCCATTTTGGGCACTTTGCCCGGCCATGTGAAACAGTTGAAAAGGTGCCACAGATGGCGTTTAAATAGGCAGAAGAATTTCCCTTTGTTCTATTATCGTCCGGCATTAAGGCGTGTTTATCAGATTTTGCAAATTGGCAGATTTTCTTACACATGCGCTAAAAATGACTTCTAACCTCCCTCGCGCGGCCGAACAGTCAGAAATTTAGCGCAGACAGATGACTAATCAGTCCTAACCCTTGCCGAATCGCTGCACTCGCTCGCCTGTCACAAAATGGCAATAACTCATACATGCCCAGCCCTGGCGCTGACAATGACAACCAGACGTTGATAACAATAAAACAGCCAGAGGTAGTAAATTTATCATTATACATCAGCTTCTGGAAGGCTGAGGGTAATTTCTCGGGTATTCCTCGAATATGTGAATGTTTCATTTAAAGGGGAACTAAATTGGCGTAAAGATGAATTGAAGGAAATTAGCAACGTTTAATTGCGTTATGTAGTCTAAAGGGAACATTTTAGGCTGCAGACGCGCAGGGCGTCTGGAGCTCGATTGCAAACGTAGAGATCTCGAAAACTATTAAAGTAAAGGAGCGGGGTTAGACGGAAGCGATCTTGGATTTCCACGGGGCGAGAATTTAGCATTTTCCAGCCGCTCAAATTTCTTAGGCTTTCTTAGACCGTTTCCAATGTCAGTTTTAAAGTTTCTACCACCGGTAGCTCGCTTAAAATATCACAACTCTTTATTGCCAAAAATAGAACCATCGAGTTGGTGTTCTCTCTTAGTTAAATTTTTTTAGTAAATCTATTGAATTTAGTTTTGGCGTAAGTTGAAAAACGCTGCTAAAGTAGGCAGTGCGCAGTGGCAATCAGGAAGTTCACAGTTGAATCTTTATTTTTAATACTTACATCGCTGTCATGTGCTTAAAATCCAAGTAATCGCATTGTAAGCTGTTCATTAGCAACAAAATAAAAAACCACTACCCAAAGTCCTCACGCACTTATCTCCATTCTCAATCCAATGCGCGATATCTATCTCTGTAAATAGTCCACGATGCATATCACATGTATGTTCCGCAAGTACTAAGTAGAACAAATACTAGAATGGGTATTATATCTTTAAAGGTGCGTCACTCATTACCTCTAAAAGCAACAAACTATCGTTATTGAAGCCCTGAAAAAGGCCCTGCCAGCCCGTTTTATCGAATCTGCTCTCTGATAAGAATTATTGAGAATTGCCTGATAAGCGAGAATCGATTATTTTGATATTCGTACAGAAAAAATAAATAAAATACTGGAGATCCAGTGCCGGACTTAAAATCGATGACGGGATGAAAATGATACGTAATTCAATTTCCAAGAATACGAAAACTCTCTATTGATTTTTCCACTTTATTATTCAGCTGTGCTCTGTATTTTCTTTAAATCTTTGTCGATTAGGCGAATATGGCGAATGAATAATTTATTTGTCGAAGCAAAAAAATGATAAATTTCGGACAGAGAGCGAGGAAAGTTGTCAATACATAATAGGCACGAGGATACTAAATTACAGGGTTGTCTAGGGCGCTCCTTGACCTTATCTAGGGACAATTTAAGTGTTTTATAGGATTTATTTTTGCTTATGAAGCTGAAATTTTAATTATCACATCCGTACAAAGGCGCTCAATAATTCAGCGAAGTCCTGTTTGCCGTTAAATAAATGTCAAAGACCACACGCCGCCATGCGAAAGGCGCTCATTGCGTCTTACAATAATGAATAGTCGCAAGAAAAAAGTATTAAAATATACAGAGTGACTGGCAGAAAGTGGTTTTAAATCCCCATCAAATAGTATTGTGTATTTGTATCTTTAAGCCTTTCTGAAACTAAACTTATGGTATATTAGATAGATTTCTTTCGTTTTCCCTATGGGGTAAGCCGTAAAAAACCCTAAAAAAGCATAAAAAAACGTTTATTGAAAGAAGAACTGCGAGCTGCATTGTTGGGATTATGTTCTAATGCTAAAAAACTTTTCGTAATACGCGTTTCTTGTAAAATTAAAAATAAAGGCACTTTTTTTGTTACCCAATTTCCTAATTTTCGAATCTGCCTCATATGAAATGGGATATGCAAATTTTGTAAACTACGTTTTGAGTTTGCAGGAATGCACAAACTTTCACCAAAAATAATTTTTTCCGATAAATTCAAATGAAAAAAAAATCCATATGGCGTGCGTATTTTTCGTCAGTCACTATACCGGGTGCCTCTGAGACCACATTGTTGTCTTTCGGAGGGGTAAAGCTGATTATTAAGACTATGCATTCGACGTGTATAAGGAAGTACCAATGGACTGGACACTACATCATTGCCTAATTTTTTTAGAGATTTTTAGAGCTATTTAAGGCAAAATTTGCAACGTTGCCAATTGTTTTTACGTGAGATATTAAAGAAAGTGTCACTTCACAGTCCGAGATACGTAAAAGAGATTTTTAGGTCAGGATTTTAATGGGGATCAAAGTTTTTAATATTGCTATAATTTTCTAATATTTATCACATTAACTCGGAAAAACTCTACCCTACTGATTTTCTAACGATTCGGAGTCTGGGATGTCCTCCACATTTTCTGAAATTTGTTACTACGTTTCGGGAAAGTCAGAGGCGTCCGTGGAAAAAAAATTTTAACGGGGTTAATTCGTGACATTAATCAAAATATTTATGTTCCTATATCAAGTGTTTCATAACAGTACGTTAACAATTCGTGGGGCGAGTGTGTGGACGATTTTAAGCAGAAATAATAAACATGAATCATTGAATATGAACATTTTCATGAAAACGATTGAAGATTTGAACAATATTGAAGGGACGTTTTTTCACAAATACAGATCACTCAGAAAATTATTTTCACTTAAAAAACAGCGGTGTATCACATTTTTCCATTAAAATGTTCAGAATCCTATCAGTGGGGACTCCAATGGTGAAATTAAAAACGTTATTCTTCCTTCAAGATTTGCCTTCTACACTTATTGTAAGTTCCCCAATTTTCACAAAAATACTTAGTACCGAAACGGACTTGCTGGGAAAAAGCTAAAAGCATCTTTTTATTCCCTAGGCAGGAAGTGAAAACAGATCCATGTTCATATGAACTTTTTTTTAATCATCCACGATTCCAACCCCTACATTTTTTTCATGCAGCAGACCCTCGGTAATGTAAACATCTCTTCTAAACCGCAAAAAATAAAGCCTCTTAAAAATTTGAATATCTCTCTTCATTATGAGTGTTTAAATATCACTTCGGTGACTTAGCAGCGTGTTCCTGAAATGACTCCATAAGAGCTTAGTTCATGAGGTATGACATTGAATATGTAATCACAAATATGCTGCATACATATTCATAATTTGACGACTATTTAATTTGTGGGTAAAAAACCGAGCCTTCCAATTAAAGCGTTGTTACTGTTATATAATGCATCAAGAAATCCTTCAAAGCAACAACTGAGGAGGGAGGATGAGCTAATGTTTATCATGTGCATACAACCAACGTAACTAAATTAATTCAACCCATGGACTAGAACGTTGTGAGATTCGTCAAACTCTACTTCCGAAAATTTCTACTTTCATCTGTCTTGTCAAAGAATTTGGAAGACACATCTAATTCTCAAAAAAAATTAAAATTGTTTTAAATTTGCATATAGCCCGAAACGCAGTTGATCAGCAAACTATTCCAACATGTTGGAACAATGTCTTTTGCGCCAATGATCAAGACGAAGATGATGTTCCCTTAACCGTCATTAGGGAACAATTGCGGTCCAATGCTGATGTTCTTGTCAGGGGGTCATTAGATGTTCTTGATTTATTTAAAACAGTGAATCTCCGCATCGTTTGCACTCCAGCTGATATTAATTCATGGAATGAAGACGAACTGACGAATGACGTTAATAAGGAGGAACAGGTGAACAGTGAGGACGATGAGGACGTTCCCATTGAAGTTGAAAGTGTGGTGGTGTCTGTACAAATTTTTAGCCGACCGTTAGATCGGGCTGAAAGAAAAGAAGTATCATACAGGCACATTTTAGTTCTTCGTAAATTACGGGCGCACGTATTGGAAAACGATACTAATTGCCAATTAACGCTGACTAAAGAGGCAGATTACTTTTCTTCTAATAAAAAAAAAATTAAAAATATTAGAACATTTGTTTACTTTGTTATATAGAGTGAATCTTAAATGGCGGATTAGCACTGCAGTGCGTCTCGGGGCGACCTTCAGTATAGAGAGAATAATAGAAAAATTCTGTTTGGAAAAATTGACGGAGTTATTAAGGTGTCAAAGCGAAAAGTTGACATCTTCATCTTCCAATTTTCTTTATACTATGAATAGTTCCAATGTAGCCCCCGGGACTCTTGCATATGAGGGACTGGAAGCAACTGGAAATCTTTAACATAAATTTGAAATTTTAAAATTGCACTCGACGACGCTGTTTTTTCAATTAAGCAAGAATTTCACTGGTACCTTTCAAACTGACAATCAGCTGAAAAAAAAAGGAAAGTTTCACGAAGTGTTTACGTTTAATTATTTATTCACTCACTTGTTCCTGCAACGTTCCCCAATCGGGAATACGGAAATATGGTGTTGATTATGTGGGGAAATACCTTGGGGATTCATGTGAACCACCGAAACTTTTTGCAATACTTGCAGGCAAATATTTTGAGACGTGCGCGTTCGTATTTTGAAATACACGAACACTTTGAAAACTTCCTATAAATTTCAATAAAACGCTGCCCAATCTACTATTTCAATTTTCCTTAACGATTCCGTCAATTTTCCAAACAGAATTTTCCATTGCTTGTCCTATACTCCCTGAAGATCGCCTCGTAACGTACTTCAGAGCCGATCCACTATTTAAGACTCGCCCTGCATACAGGGTGTCCCGTTTAAAGTTGTGATTGAAGATTGGTCGAAAACGGTATGTGGTATGAAAGAAAGTTTCAAATAAATTTGTCCCGTAAAGAGGGGAACATGTCGTGACGATAGTGACTTTTAGCCGGAACGTGATGTTAAGGTCATTTCAAAGGCAACTTCTTCAAATAGGACCCCCGTATGTTATTGCAAATTCTCGTAGGCCTTCAAAAAATAAACTTCTTTTATTTTAACGGTTTTTGCAGTACATTTCTTCATTCAAGCTTCCTTCAATGAAGGAAGGCCCACTTAAGAGTTCCCCGATAATGCCACACCATACTTTCACTGACCATGGTCTTTGATGTTCAACTTCTCTAAGCCATTGTGGGGCTAGAGTACTCCAAAAATGCAGGTTATGGCTATTCACTACACCATGATTTGTGAATGTGGATTCGTCCGAAAACAAAACGTTAGAGAAGAAATTTGATTTTGACATAATTGCTGTTTTGCCCAATTACAAAAATTGACTTGATTTTCTAAGTCAGTTCCATGGATTTCCTGACGTAAAGAAATGTGGTAAAGGTGGCTTTTATTCCCCTTCAAAATTCCTTGGACACTTACGTTTGATATTCCCGAGTCAGCAGCAACTTGAGGACAACTTACGTGGGGATCGAAGGCGGCAGCTGCAAGAACTGTTACTTCATTGCCTTCATATGTTGCACTAAGGGAGTGATAGGGTTTTTTTGCCTCCTACGTTTTCGTTTCTTCGAAATTTTCAGTGACACTGTTGAAAGTCGTCCAACAGGGGACTATTTCATTCGCAAATCTTTCAACATAAAGTTCTACTACCCGACTAACCTTTCTTCCAGCCTCTCCATAAAATAAAAACCATTTCGAATTCTTCATCCAAAGTGTAGCGATTCATTTCAATTACTGACTTTGGAAATGGAAAGAGCAATTTTTCAGTCATTTCACACAATACATTTAGATTGATCGTCGAAAAAAGAATATCGATAGCCTGTAGACCTCGTCATAAAGTGGACTTGAACAGGAGGAGATTTACGAAAAGCCTTTTTTTCATAGAAAATTTGTTTTTTTGCTTACGTAGAAGAATTGCTACGAGTTTTAAGCAGAATATACATCACGAGACTTTTTTAGAAAAAAAAATGCAATAATTTTGCCTATTAAAAATTAGATAAAAATCAAGGAAAACTCTGCAGCAAAACGCCTAATAAAAAAAAATAAAATAAAAGATATTTGTTATTTAAAGGCCTACAAGAATTAGCAATATTTGAAAAAGAAAAGTGCCTTAAACGATCTTAAAATGACGTTGGCTAAGTCACTTTCTTCATAAGATGTCCCCTTCTTTACCGGCCAATGTTTCTGCGCAACTTTTTCATACAAAGTACCGTTTTTAAGTAATCTTCAATTACAGCTTTAAATGGGACAATTGCACAGGAATCAATGAGAATGATTAATTACCTTCAAATGGGACATCCTGTATATGTATTAAACGTTTCTCTAGCAAATGGTTTGCTATTTGAACCACGTTCTCTGATGAAACATCTCGATAATGCGAACGGCACTTGGTTTGTATCAGTTTACATTATCGCGCGTCTGCTGCGCTATTAAAAAACACCTTGTATATGTAACATCGTCCTGAAACACTCTAGCTGTGTCTCACTAGTTCTCTATTAATTCATAGTCTGACGGACTGTTCGTTACCCGACATTTGTTGCGCCATTTCCAAAAGGAAAACAGAGGCGTCGTGCGTCAGAATTTAAAAAGCAGTTCGAACGAAAACTAACGAAGATCTTGATTTCCCAGTGCACTTTGACGAGCTCAAATTACTCTACGCAGAGCTGGAATGAGGAATAAAGTGGGAACAGGCCTTTAATCGTCGCAGATTTTTCCTACGGCTATTCGGATTCAATTCCACTACTACAGGGCGATTCGTTAACAGCGAGACAAACAAAAGCTGGAAATACAGCACAACGAAGCGGTTACGGCTGGAGAAAATATGCCTTTTCCGAAAATTGAAAGTTTCGCACATATATATGAAAGAAAATCGTATTTTTGGCGGTGGAGGAGGATGGAATAAAGCACAAGTCTCGGCGGTACCGCTTTTCTTCCCTAAGATCGGGGATCGAATGCCCCCTCATACAATGTATCAGAGTCACCCCGGGCGCACCCTGTTTCTCATCTCAAGAACAGGCACCCAGACATCCACAATCTGCTCACGCTCGCATCCTTGGATCACTCCCTTCACACTTCCATATATTTTGGCGAGATATAAGCAGACCCTCTTTATCTCCTATCGCCGATGATCTATTCCAACTAATACAAGCTTAGTCCATTTCCGTGACGTAGTGAGACACTAGCAGGTGTTCGTAACGTACTCCCCACGCCTAAGGCTGGTTTATAACACTATCTTTATGAGACAACATGTTTTTCACACTCGCATTAGACGAATTGATAAACACCTTCGTATCGCTTTCTTCATAAAAGCTCACATATACAACGTGTTGAAAGTTAAAACTTTAATTCGGGTTTTTGCCATAATTCGGCAGATATCCAGGTTAGACACTTGAAAATTTGTAAAGTTGCTTTTTTCAGGTGACGAATTTTGCGTTCTAGAAAATGGAAATGTGTTTAATTTGTTTCGCTTTTAGTTTCTCGTATTGTAATGTACCCTTAGGCTACGCCTATGGATTTCCACTGCTTTAGTAGTATGTCCAGGATGGCCATATGTCGGGAACCCATTATCTGCCAATAAGGGTTACCCTTCATAAAAAACTTTCACTCCTCTTCCTCGTCAAGACAAAAGACTAAAGTATCCTCATTCTTGCCAAAATCAGATTTCAGCTACAACACCCTTGTAAATTATCCTTCCTTACCATTGTCTTGACTTTACGGGTTAAGAATTTGGAAAGTTACCATCTGTGGGTTATGTTGCCTATTGTTTAAACCCGGAGTACGCCTATGGGTACTGACCCCCATGTTTCAGTACTTAAGATACCCCGAACCTTGTACTACTCTCTATTCTACACTATTCTTTTTCCCTAATAATAACGATAGAACTGATATAACTCTTGACTCTCTCCATTTTAAATGCCAATTAAAGACTAAGATCTTTAGTTTTGTAACGATTCAGTGTTGTGTGTGTCATAACGAGTGGAATAAAACCTATAAAAGTGTTCCCGAGTTTTGTTTCGCGAGTTCCATTACAGTATTATCAAATTTTAACATAGCGAATGGTAAATAGATTTTTCTCGAAAACGGATCGGGATATCGAAATAAAATCAGAATGCATAATTAATGGAAAAATGATCGCTCTTTCAGATTTTGACTCAAATTCCATTCCATTCCAAGACGTACAGGGTGAAAAGTTATCAACTGTAAATTCCTGTCGAACTGCCCGCAAGTGGCGCCCTTTATCAGTAACGCGGAAATAGCAGAGCGTGTCTTACGCGTCACCTAAGAAACGTAACTTTACAAATTTTTAAGTGTTTCCCCTAGATATTTTCAAGGTAATTATACCGTAAAAGGTTTTCGCTCCGATCGTTCTGATTTTTAATATGTTATTCTAAAGGTCATTTCGAACAACTTTTCTAAAGGGACAAGGGCGCGCAAATGCCCTTTTCACACTTTTTTTTAGGTTGAACATTTTTCCAAATCCGACTGTCTTACGGGATCATGGAGCGAATAGGGGTGCTGGGTGAAGTAAGATAAGGTAAGATAAGGTGAGGTAAGATAAGGTAAGATAAGGTGAGGTAAGGTAAGGTAAGGTAAGGTGAGGTAAGATAAGGTAAGGTGAGGCAACACATTTCCATTTTTCATCCAAATAATCATTTTTGAATTTATCAATTCGACAACATTGCTTGATTCTCCCAGCATTCCCAGTTATGGAAGAAAAGAGCCCCATTTTGTTGGATATCTATCAGAATTTTTGTTTAAACGGTCATTTCCTTTATTAAGCGACATTCATTATTTCTCTATTGAAATTGGAAAGTTACATCCACCTCAGCAAGGAAATTTATTTCATTTAGTTTCAATTCTTATCAAGCAATGTGTTTTTCATTTACTTATTTAGATCAGAATTTATATTTTTTTTCAATTGCGATTGCAATTGAAATAAAATTGTAAAATTTTTGCGTATCTTTCTTGCGCAGGGGCCACGCAAGTATTTTAGTCGATTAAGTGAAGTGCCTTTCGGGATGCACGGAGTGAATTGGAGTGCTGAGTGAGGTAATTATCAACAACGTTTCAGATCTTTAAAGCAGCAACAAAATATTACATACCCGTAGTGAAGCAGTTTACCCCACCCAGCACCCCTATTCGCTCCGCGATCCCGTAAGACAGTCGGATTTGGAAAAATGTTCAACCTAAAAAAAAGTGTGAAAAGGGCATTTGCGCGCCCTTGTCCCTTTAGAAAAGTTGTTCGAAATGACCTTTAGAATAACATATTAAAAAATCAAAACGATCGGAGCGAAAACCGTTTACGGTACTGTTACATTTTACCATTTTTTTTACCATCATACCATTTTCAATACAGTGGCGCAAAAATGACTTCAAATTTTAACGTTTAATATCCTGTGCACCCGAAACCATCAGCTTTCGGAGGAAACATGTTTTTTCCAACAGTCACAATTTGCGGGGCGACACCTCCATTGTCTGTTGTCTCATCGTTAATGAATTCCCCCGTATTCAAATGTCCCAAAACCAAATAAATCCGGGCGCTGACAAATGTACAACTGGTCTTCAGTCACGGTCATTTTCGACCAATGGAACACTGAACGACAGCGGAAAAAATAGAACTCAATCAATGCCTGACCAGTTCAATTTTTAATCGAAGGCAAAGATGGTGGTGGTTTGCGTGCAAAAAGGCAATGTGGCACCAAAATAAACTTTCTCGATCCATCGTTGATTAATATAGGTAAACTCTCTATGGGTAAACTTAGCGGGAATATCAATAGACATTTATTTCGCATTAATGACGTGCGCAAACAGTGCCATAGATACGATTACAATACAAAGCCGAAGCACGTCACAAGGTGAAAGGGGAGTGGAACATTTCGTATTTTTAATAAGGGGTCAATGGGGCACTCGCACGGCCGTATAATTTATCAAAATTGACATAGTTCACGGTTTTTCCCCCGAATTATCAACAATTTTGCAAACTACATATTTCATTAAATCTTATTACCACCTGCGCTGACCCTTAAAGATATCGATTGCCACCTATTTTTAATATGCAATAACTGAACTTTCAAAGTCAATAGACCCTCCCTTGCGTTAAAAATTTATATTTTTAATTATTCATGTTATTTTTCAATATTAAATTAGTCCGGCAAATTCAGGACATCACGATTCCCACCGATGTTTATGAATTCTTTTGTTTGCGTTTACCCCTTTATTATCCACATTGGATCATTAATTAATTATTATTTCGTTGCAACGACCTACACTACAGTTTTATGTGTTCACAATTAACACGTGTAATACGTTATTATAATTATTGCAATTTCGGCCGTAAAAAATAATTAGATTTAAATTCGTGGTGTGCATTAAATTAACAATAATCGAGCTAAGTCGAAGTGCTACCTGTATGTGTATCGGAGTGGTCGGTCATTAATGAATAATTGGTTGTAAAACATTCGAACGATTTTGGTGTTGTAAACATTGACTCAAACTGGAATGTCAATGTCGGGTAAACATATGGAAAAAATTCATTTAAAATTCGAACGGTGAGATTTTTTTAAATGGTTAATAATTGATCAAACTCAGACGGTTAGAAATTCCCGTAAATGAAGCCCACTCGCGAGGAACTTTTAAGAACAAAAAGGTTGGAAAGCTTGGTGGCATTTCACGCAGTTACCGAGATAATAACAACCGTAACACAATTGATAAATTACTGGGTCACAGTAATCCTCCGATTACCGAAATTTGATGAGTTTGCAGCGGCAAAAGGCTCCAAAGAACCAAGGGCTACAAACTGGTTTAAGAAGAAAAAAAACATAAATTTTTTTAAAAGTATTTGACACATCTGTTCAGGTCAAAATCTCTGGAACACAGTTGAGACATGACTGAGCCAAAAGGGAAATCCGTCAAAAAATAGAGATTCACTTGCGGCGGTTAACAACCTCCCAAGAAATTGATATTTTATTATTTAATTCGCTTATGAAGGTCCAAAAGTGTTGGCAATAATAACTGATATCTGACACACATCTATTGACGTCAAAATCGCTGGAAGATCGTTAAAAAAATTAGGAAGTTATAATGTGTAATCAATAATCTCCAAAGAATCAAGGACAATTGACTTACTTACAAAGATCAACATTTTTTGGGAAAAATGACTGATACATGACACGTGTATCGAGGCGAAACTCTCCGGAAACTAGTCGATAAATAACAGGACTAAGGTAGTCAAAGATCATTCCCGTTTAGAACGATCAAAATATTGATAAAAACACTTCTCTTCAGCACATTGGATGTGGTCGGAATAAAAGTAAAAATGTTCGGCATTAAAAAATATGAAAAGAGTTCAAATGAAAACACCATTCACCTCGAAACATAGTCTGCTATGTTGCATGCAGTATTCTAGTATATACTTTTATTTCGGTTAATGTTCGTCTACTATCTCAAGGTTTAGCGCGAGGTGACTTACGAAACGGACGGAGATAGTAAATGACGTCATGTCATCGACCAAAATCGAAATAAAACTGATTTAGAAATTTTGTTTTGCTTGGACCTGACGACTATTGTTTGACAAGAAAATTTACAGTCTTCAATGGCTCTACGACAAGGCAATGGGCTATTTCAGTTTGTTTAATTGGGAATATATGGATTTTACCCCCCCCCCGATTCTTAATGCAGCGATTTATCAACCATTAACAATTTCAATACATTAATCTTCATTTCGATGCAATATTCGTTTGCACATGAGACACAATGGATGTCACAAAGGAAAAAACTAATTGATCCAATTAAAGTGTAATAAAAACAATAACTTTTACATCGCTTGTTACATGAGTGTTACAAATACGCCGGTCAATTGGTCTCGCCAACAATCAAGTTTCCATGGTCAATCAATTGAAACTAAAAATCGATCTAAGTGGCCACACTTTGCACTTGACCCAATGAGCTCAAAAGTGTCCAAATCTGGTATTATTGGCATTGAAAGGGTCGCATGTGTAATAATAAATACTTTATTTGCCAAAACCATGTATTAATGTTTTGGAGAACAAACAACTGCCTCATGTTTTTTATTACGTAAAATTAGTAATAGTAAAACAATTACTGGCAGGGCGCTAATAATGAGATAATTATATCATGGACATAGTTTTCCATAGTCACTGACACAATTATTAACAGTTTCCTATCCAGGGATGGAAGTAAATATAGATCGACAATTTGTTGGAATTTTCAAGATTTTGATGCCTAAATTTGGCACCTTATGTATATGAATTACATCCGATTTAATGCAGGTATAATTGCAATAAACAAAAAGTTCTATGATTCACTTTTCTTTGCGACGCCTCGGATGATGATAATATGGACGCACCTTGGCTCACTTCAAGATACAGAATTGCCCTTAACCATTAAAGGTTTGACCATCCCTAAAATTCGATTCTACCACCGACTTTTGCGACCGTTGGGGATTTTACCAGAGACGGATTGTGGTTTAATTTTAGCTTCTTTAAAATTATTTCGGACTCGAACTGCACAAAACACAAATCGTACATACCGGAAATTAATTCAGGCCGCATCTGTAGAGATTGCAGTTTTAATTAGGCCCGATTTAAATAGATGAACTTAAAGCTCGAAATTGACTATTTCGGGCCAAGGTAACCTTCCAGCTGCTATTTCAAGACAAAAATAGGAATTAATCAGGATATTTCATTAAGTGAAGGAATGAAATCTGACAGAGAAACATCGGGGTTAACATGACATTGCAGTGTCACTAATGATTATGAGTTATGTTAGCTCGGAGCGTCCGTCGTGTTCAAGTAAATCTGTAATTTGATTATTTCAAAATTTCATGCCCCCCAAATTGATTTGTGAACTATCAATTTTTCAATTTGCCAATTCTAAGTTTGTAAAAAAAATGTTAGAGAGAGAACGATTTTGTTACGCCACTGTTTATGGTGTCGTGAAACAGGAAAAAATGCAATTAGTTTTTTTTTAAGCAGAGGCGCATCAAGTGGATTTTTAACTTGTTACTGATCCGTTTATAAATGTACAAATCTCAATTTAGGAAAATATCAGGGGTACTGCTCTACGCCACTGGAAAATCTATATATATATATAAAGGTCGGAAATTTTCAATTTTTCAATATCTAATTTTAAGAAAACTATACCGAATCGAAATATATTACGCTATTGGTTACAGTGTGCGCATTAGATGTTTTTGATATTCAAGAAAATTTGCAAGTTAATTCTATAAACGCGGAGGCGTACAAAGATTACAAATATTTGTTATGATCATTACTATATTTTAAATTTTAAGAAACTTTTAAGGTTATACAGAGGTTGTATCAATTATGTATGTCTTAATCTCGGTTCGCCATGGAAACCAGTTGGGCCTCCTGTATAAATAATGACAATGACAGTGACCTAATATGACAGATGGCTGACGTTACAAAATCGGCATATGTCAAGTTTTATTACTTATATGCTAAATAAAATTAAATTATTGGTTAAATGCTTAAAATAAATTAAAAATAATAAAAATAAATAACATTTCTCTTTTCACCCCACCGTTACATTCGGCCATCGTCATTGTCCCGTGTCATTTTGTTTTCTTGCGATTATCTTGTGTACAACTTTTATCGATCCAGACATTTGTAAATCATTATAATAAACCCTTTACTTTACTAATAGCCGCTCTATTTAACACGTCCCTATTGCCTTTAGAGGTCGAAGGCCTCTGCTTCATAAAAATATCAAACCTAACGTCAAAATTGAGGCTCAATTAATTATTATTCCCTGGTTCACGTTGCTTTGTAGTCCCTCGGCAAAATGCCACTCTGACATTAACTATACGACAGTAGGTGAAGCGAATCGGATAATAGACCCCCCCGAAGAGCACTCGTGGATAGATTTTCCCCCTAGTTTGATGGAGGCCTGTCCTCCCCTTTTATTTCTTTCCGATTGCGGAAACGTCAAGCGATAAAGGTTGACCCAAATTAAATATTGTGGCTGGGAGGTGCATACAAGCCCATTTTAGGGCCATTATTATGGGAGAATCAAAGCAAACAGATCAATGGAATAGAAATGGAAATTTTTGAGGAGTGTGGATTATAACCTTGACATCTTTGATTATTGTGGCCCAAATTTTATACAGGGATGACACAGGAGGTATGGGAAACATTGCTTGATTGTTACAAGGCTCTTGCTCTAAAAACACAAGGTGATACTAAAGCGGGCGATTTTCTTTTAAAAAAGCAAGTGAAGCTTCAAGAAATAAATATTTTTGTGTTTTGCACTTTTTCGAAATGTCAATACTAGCAGAAATACAGAGTACTACTTATTTAATTTACTACACAGGGAGGTTTAAGTTCCAAATAACATGATTCAAAGACTGAAAAGCTTTATCTGTAGGAATAATACACAGGGCGGCACATTTGAAAAACCATATGTTTAAATCACAATTTTCTAGAACACCCTGAACCATAGTTGGTGTTTTTAAAATGACACCTTAGTTATTCTATATAATACTTTAGTTTCAGAACTATATCTGAAATAGCTTCAACAACGGCATGGATGTTATCATATTGTAGGTCTATAACCCCCCTCTTTAAATCTCAATTTTAGAGAGAACTAATGTTAAATATAAATATTTCTCATGTAATGACATAACTTCTATCATAACTAATACTTGATTAGAATAATTTTTAAATGCTGTATTTTCAAAGGTTAACAAGCTGTTGACTGCCATGTAACCTCTCTATGAACTGAACGCATGCTACTTCCTTCCCAATTTGAATGAAACACCCTGTAGAACAAGATCTAAACAAACTGTTACATTCGCAGGAAACTAAGGGCTGAAAACTCAATGCTTTGATACCTTTCTGAAAAGGTTAAATTATTATAGTAATGATTAAATAATAATACATCATTGGGTTCTTGGTTTTCGAAGTTATCATATTTGGTTCGTGGATGTTATGATCTTAGAGAAAAAGTTGTGAGTACTTTAGTTTATTGACTCTTAACGTTACACATTGTCAACGCATTTTTTACATGACAACATTACTAAAACTCCATTAAACCAACCTAAGACCAAATATAGACTTTCTCAAGTGAGTTATCAAATCTCAGTATGTATAGATATTAAATTTACAGGTGTTTTTGAATTTAAAAATAAATAACAATTTCTAACCTCACATTAATCAAAGATGAAGAAAGTGTTTACTTACCAAGCTCGAGACTGAATATTGTCCGCCGTAGGGTTATTAAAACCCAAATATCATATCCACAATTCACATTTACATTCACAACGGAAACATTGAGAAATAAACACTTTAACGCGAAATCCCATACAATCTCCACCTGTTCTAAATTTAATTTAATTTATTTACTATTTTACATGAAATCTGAATAATAAAACAATTAGCTACAGCCAATGGGATTTTTGCATTTACTACTTCTAACGATAGTGCCATCTATCCGTGAAAAAATCAAATTGACAATGAACAATAATTAATAAAATACAGTTTACTATTTAGAGGACGCTTTTGCAGGGGTGTTCGGTGTAACAGTTGTTCACACCTTAATAGGAAATGTCGGTGCTGTCAAAACTAATGCAATATACATATGGTTGCAAACAATAAATAGACGTTGGGTATGACAGAAGATATTTTGTATAAGTTAGATGTGCAAGGAATTACAGCGTTGCATACATACGAGAAAACCAAAAGACAAGTAAAATTCCCATTTGATACATAAACTAGTAAACATGACACACGCTTAAGGGACCTTAGTTCGGCAGTGTAGGTCAAAGTGGATCACAAAGACAAATTTCACAATGTCACTTTTTATATTTCCTGTCGCTGTAAATGGTTAAAGTTCGAGCAAAACCAACGTTATAATTGGGTATGAAGTTTTCAGGGTGAATTCAACTAGAGTTAATGTGTCGTAGATTAACCTTAGTTTACTTAAATCTAAAATTTTGAACATTTTGACGTACAGGGTGTCACAATAAAAGCAAATTACCATATGAAAATCCTTGACGTTGACAAATGACATACTTTGCACTTTCGAAAGTCGTATGTTATGACCAGTTTTAGTTATGTCGAAATCAGTTTTACGTTCCTATTTTAACTCTGAAATGAATAGAGGGGCAAAATTGTAAAGCACGGATTTGAATAGTTAAGATGGGAATGTGAATATCGCTTCGGCATAACTCAGACCATTTAAAACTCATGACTCTTCAATGGAGCTCTATTTGTCA
The DNA here is from genome assembly GCF_040115645.1 of Euwallacea fornicatus. Classification (NCBI taxonomy): domain Eukaryota; kingdom Metazoa; phylum Arthropoda; class Insecta; order Coleoptera; family Curculionidae; genus Euwallacea; species Euwallacea fornicatus. Next base: position 1,264,048 of record NC_089559.1, on the reverse strand, counting down.
AACCACGGAATCTCGAAAACTGTAGTAAAACCGACATTTGCTTAGCTACAGGAAATATATGCAAGCGAATTGATTGCAATGTTGTCACATTATTGCTGTTTTATGTATAGTTTCCGTAGAAATGAATGAGAAATAAAAAGACACTGCCAATGTTATGATTTAAACCACATGGTCTATTTGTGTTTTGGATTTTTTTTGGAACTCGGGAAAAAACGCATATAGATTTAAATAACTCAGTTTTGCCGACATTACTGTATTTTTTTTAACTTTCGGCCCTTGGACGTATAATGGATATATACATACATATACATACATATATATATATAGGTGAATATACAGTGTGTAATCCCAACAAAATACGTATTAGTCAATGAAAAATCAGCAAATATATATTTAACTGAGCTTTTCCACAGAATTAATTAAAGAGTACAAAATTCTAATTATTAACAAATAAAAGAAACCTCTTGTGGGTTTTTACGAACTAAATCCTACAAAATGCAAAGGCTAGAACTAAAAAAATAATAGTATAAAGTTTTAAACAACACTTGCAGGTAAATGTGAATTTATTTCATCGACTCATGACGACTAACTCAATGCAAAAACGACAAAAAGGACGAAGAATACATTTTAGCGGGAAGTATATTTGGTCATTATATTTTGTACGAATGTATTTCTAAGCTATTAACAATAAGTCTATGATTGACGTCTCTTACTTATAGTGTTATGATTCTTACCTAAATTGCATTAGGTACCTACCTATTAAATTTTACTTTAATGCATGTAAATCGAGTCAAGGAAGGCAGGAAGGTCACATTAGCCACAATTCTGGATTCCTTTACCGGAAAATTGGGCATTAACTTCATTTAAATCTAACTGCTAATAACACTGAATTTATCAGTGATTTTTGCATTATTAAGAAACTTCGTTTAGTTAGTTCCGAGATGCTTTATTTTGCAAAATGGCGAAGTCGGCGGTATTTGACAGCGAACGCCATCATTAAGAATACTGTCAGACATTTGTATTTGTCCCAACAACAAAATCTTGGTTTATTAGAGAAAACAAATGCTCTTTCCTTGAACATATAGACAATGTCAAATTCCCGCACTGCCAACTGTCAACAAGGGGAAGAACGATGCTTCTTTTTAATTCATCAAAATGGCGGAATATTTATTTGACAGATCAGAGCACATACAATAAAAATGATAAATTAAAGAATAAAAGTTGCTAAATTAGAGCGAGGCTTAAACGAAGGTCACTCACAACATTAAATCTGTCAGTCACAAGGTTGCCTCACCGTAACTTCTAAGTATGTATTCATCTATCCGTCTTCTTAGAGTCAAACTTAAGCTTTAATCTAATCGCACTCATGTATTTTTCGTCCTTTCTGATCTCGACTAAAACTAGTTAGAGGTTCTTCTCCGGCTGTTTATCGTCTGTAGGGGTGGTACCCTTGCGAACTGGGCGTACCATAAGAAGAGCTTCTCTGAGGTCCTCCGGAGTAACAGTCTCCGGCGGCTGCAGTTTGGGAATACCCTGCTTAAACAAACGATGTGTAGGCTTTTTTGAGTTCAGAATAAGAGAGTTCTTATGCTTTGAATTGACAAAAAATGTCAAATTGTATTAGACGTTATACTAAAAAGATCTAATTTTTAAAAATATTTCCCCAGATGAGAGCACTAAATATATATACAAGTAGTAGCGCTAAATTATCATAAGAACTCCCTCTTGTGGCGAGTGGTGTGCAGAAACTGCGACAAAATGGCTGCTTAAAGCCATCTATATCACTTTGATGCGTTAAAAAACCTTATAACACAACAAGGACAATCAAGCATTTTGTCGCACTTAATGCCCACTTTTTGGATGACTATCCTTGGCCTGAGTACAGACCTGATAAGTTTGACAAGGATTTCGCTTTGGTACTATTACCAGGGCCGTATTGCGGAGACGTGCACCGGACAGGAGGGTATGAGCTTGGCAAAAATGTGGTGCCGTCTATGGGACTCGGAGGGACTGCTGTTATGGAGGTGACGTCAGGAGGACCGATTAGGTAGCAAGGAACGGAACCTAAGGGTGATTGAGGTATGGTTGTTCAAGCTCCTGCCAACTTTGCCAGTAAAGACAATTTTCATGGAAATGGAAAAATCGATCAACGTTCCGGTCTATTTTCGAGGTTTCTATGAAAATTATCTTGAGGGCAAAGTTACCTGTTGTTTGATAAAACGGGCTTAGGAGGAATAGATCAAAGTCCTGGTAACTTTACCTGGATTTTTACCTTCCATGAAAATTACTAAATGAGATGCATTTACTTCGTTGATTTAATGTGAAGACTACAGGAAATATTGATGGAAGGATTATCTGCGTAGTTATTGGAATTTCAAGCAAAATTCGGTTTAATGGACTACATAAGTTTTTAAATTCGCTCTTAAAAATGGATTTTCTTCATCTGTTTACTTTTTGAAAATTATTTTAATTTTTACTTTACCGTCTAAAATTAATCATATTCAGGTCGATGAAGGATGCGAATTTTCAAACTTATCTCAGGGAAAACGAAAGAAACCCTGTCAAATATGTACATATCTTGGCCAAGAAATGTTCTTATGGCTTACTTAGAATGATTGATGTACTCAAATGAAGGAAAAAAATCAAATAAAAAAGAAAATATCTAACACTAATGTCGTTTTCTATGGGAAAACTAGTGCAATATTTTTCCCAGTTTACAGGATCCCATTTAAGTATAACACACAAGACAGTATATCTACACTAGTTCTGCACTAAATTTGCCAATAAAAAACGCTGTTAACTTATCATAATCTTTTCTACTTACGTCAAAGGATGTGGCAAGCGTCATAGCACCGTCCCTGTGGTCACCAGAATCTGGGGTATTTTTGATGTTGTCGAAGGGTGATTTTAATTTATTTTACAAATTTTGTTGCCGATCGTGTTACTAGCGTCAAATTGGGGGTAGTCAAGGGTGTTCAAAGTGTAATTCTGTTAAATTAACACGTAAATATTTTATCTGAAACTATGTGTATTTAATAAACAGAAGGTCCGTAATGTCTTTTAAATAAGGCAAATTTCTACCTTTTATGAGAGGAATATGTTGAATTTTTTAATATTCAAAAATTTTTAACAAAACAAAACAATTTTTGCCGATATAATAAATATGAATTATACGCCCTACATTTGACTGACTTTTTATAAATTTCACAGCTCTGCCAACGGTTATGTCTGGTTAAATTCATGATTTAAATTTTAGGTTTGAAATACCACAAAAATACAACGTATATTTTATATAGGGAACAGATCGCCCAAAGCACGGAGGCATTGTTTTACAACATTTTAAAACAATACTTTTTGATGGAAAAATTAAATATTAAATTTTGTTAAAAAATTAAATATAAAAAGGTATGACAAAAATAATTATACTTCACAGAGGTCCGTCATATACAAATGGAATAATAGCAATAATTTTTTAAATAATTTTTGAAGTAAAGGTTCTCAAGCTAATTTGTTGCTATTTTTTAATGACTTTGAAGTTTTTGCTCACTCCGTAACATTACAACAAAGTCCGATTTTATTTTTTCAAAAGTGGCGTCCTATTTTCGAATTGTTTTATGAAATCCACAATTATTTACCAACACAGGCATATCAATTCTTTTTTGGGATTTGATAAGAAAAATTTCGAAAAAAAAAAAAAAAAGATTTTCTTTGTTTTATTTTAAAAAATTTAATTCGATTAGATAAGCGAAATAGTAAAAACACCCTCCATATTTGTTAAGTCAAGTAAACGGCATTTCGTAAATTCTAATTTTTAATTTTAAGAAAGGAGCACGAATTTTTTGCTTGGTAAAATTGAGTGGCCGATATGGTCACCTGATTTAAATCCTCGCGACTTTTTCGGCTCAGGCCATTTAAAAGGTAAAATTTATACGGATCGGCCAAATAACACGGATAATTCATTCGTATTGTCAGTATAATGTAATCAATCAGGTTTGTTACCTATTTCAATGTGGGAAGATCATTTACGCAAATAACAGTATTGTGTTTAGATAACAACGGAAGATATTTTGAGCGAATACTTTGAACATTAAATAGCAATTCATTCATGTAAGCAAGCAATAAACTGATATTTTACTTTTATGATCGCATTTATTTTTTTTTAAATAAAACAAAGATAATATTTTATTAAATATTTTTCTTATTTAGCGCCAACAAAATTTGATGGGTCTAGATTCGTAAAAAATTACAGATTCCAGAAAATTATTTGGAAATAAATTAAAATCAAAAAAATTAAAGTTGAAGTTTGTTGGAACGTTATAGGGCAAGACAAAGTTCAAAGCCATCAAAAAGTGACGGCAAATCGGCCTTAGAACCTTCGCTTGAAGCATTTTTTTAGATAAAAATTATTTTAAAACTTATCGCCATTATTCCATATACGCATATAACGAACCCTGTTATTAACTCCATATATGAATATTACATTTTACGATTCCCTCTTTTCCATTGAAATTTCTTAAGCAGTCATCTTTCTTATGTGCTGAGAAAAACAGACGAATATTTTTAGGCACAGGGTGGTCGAATCTCGACTGTTTTAACAGAAATTTTGAGGAATTTTCACTGATGAAAACCGCATTGCTTTACTCAATGTTTCTAAGTTACACAAGGTTTTCAATTTTTAAATAATTCTAATAAATATAATTCAGACATGTACAATTCAGCATTCGACGTGTCGTTGGGTCATCGTGAATGCATAAAAATTAATTTAAAAAATAGTAATAATAACAAGAATCCAGTTTAGACAACTTCTTTGTATGAATATATTTTTTCGGCTAAATGGTACGAACCTCTGAACTATCTTCTAAAAAATGCATTAAGAAACCTGCAAAAGTAAACTTCAAATTCAGGCAAAATGAGTGATTATACGTGATTTTTTTAATTCAAAATGTCTGAACCCTATGTAAACATGAGACTCCCTGTCAAAACAATCCAAAATCTGGCCATCCTGTATATGTAGTTTCAACGCCGAAACGAAAAACCTCGGTTCGACATTGGAAACAAACTCACCACTCAACAGTTGCTCATTTTATGGCGTGAGGTTAGAAATTTAACACATTCCTAACAGAATTTCATAGTTGTCAAATTCCTAGCTTCGTTCGTTTGTCAGAATGAGCCACTGCTTATACATATATGGAAGAACGCTTATCTTCCATGACGAAACGAATTGAATTATAATTTGGAGGAACATATGGTTTGTCGATTTTAAAAAGTTCAAAGAAGGAAACGACGGCAGGTTAAAGAGGAGAGTGTGGGGATAGATTTTCTTCTTGTCACTGTCAAGGGAGAGCTCAAAAAATCGTAAAAAAAAATGGATATAAAGCGGGATGTTGGACCCAACTTCTCACTGACGACATGATTAATTCGTAATAGTTGAATCCAAGTGACAAAATAAAAGAAGTAATAAATCAAAGTCGCTGTAAAGGTAGTTTGAAAAACCAACCATTGTTTGCAAGAAATAAACACGTAAGAATTGCATTGTGTCAAATTTGATTTATGTTTGATACTCTGCAAGTGTCAAACTGTCTTAAAAACAAATTGTTTGACAGTAACTCTTTTAAAGTGACATTTCCAGTGAGAGTGAACAACAAAAGCTGGAAGGTATAAAACAAGAGACCGAAAGTATTTTGTAATTTTTATTACTCATTATCGGCGATAATGATAATAGAGGTACACACCTTTAAGTAATATTCTCATTTTTAGATTAATCTAATAGACATTTCAGGCTATATATTTAAAGTTTAGTTATACTCGATACTATCTATTCTACTATTAATCCCAAATACAAATGCGCTACAGTTATTATTACTTCATATAGTTAATTATTATTTTTAAAATAGAGTAATATTATTTTGCTAAAAACCAGGTCTCCGTGTGTGTTATTATAACAATTAGTTCTACTATAATAGAATATTTTACGACAACCCAACACTTAAATTATTATACTTTCTAGCTTAATATGACGAGTCAAAGTGTTTGCTTTTTTTCGGTCAAATGTAGGACATTCTATGATGATTTTTCTTTTGCCTTAAAGAGGGATAACTGTGATTCTATTTACCACACCAACCCCCCTAAAATAACGTGTCCAACACTTGCATCTCTCTTGTTTGCTTTATTAATTAAAGAGCAACGTACACACATCGTGGAAGATGTTGGGATTCAATGAAAACACAAAACCGAAGTTAATTTATACACCTAACATATAGTTACGATAATGAACACCATGTTTAAACCCGTTTCTAATTACGGTGCTTTGCTTAAATAAAAGAAATTTTGAAATAAGTCATCATGAAAAGGCACATTAAAGGATCTAAGACATGTTTAAGTAATATCTAGAAATCAAAATTTGGGGCTGCTTCTCCCGAAGAAGACACGCCCTTTCTACCTATCATTATTATCATGCTCGAATTCAATAAAGGAAAATTGTTTTGCTGGAGCTTATCAACCTCTTTGACGACTTTCCTGTTTTTTTGGAATTCAGCAGTTGTTCGGAAGTCTTTACATGCAAGTTTTTTGCACGTCTTCAGTGCCGCGCGAACTCAAGAGTTGTGAAATATTCTTAAAACTCTGAAGTGCGATATCTGCTTTTCATCAACTCGAACTTTTAACGTTCCAAATGAAACCAAGCTCTAATACTTTCAAGCCTTTTTCCCAACTTATCTCAGAGGCGTGCCGATGAAGCCGTGAGTTTGGAAAAAAAAAGAAAAGTTAAACCCTGCGGTGCGATGCTTTCTCCTATCAATAATAAGCCCTTTAAAGAAGCCGCGGATTGCGATTAAATACAAGAGATTTATTCGATTTTTCAATTAACTTCTAATCTTTCCCTGAAGGTTTCACGATATAATTAAGGATTTGTAGCAACCTTAATAAAAACCCTGAAACGATTTAAGGTTCGACCGATCAACTTATCGACCCCTTTAGAGACTCCTCTGATATTTCACATTTAAATGAAATTCGAGATTTTGATGTTTTTGCTTAGATCTTCAGCGGCGTGCTAACCTAACGTGTGAAGCTTCAAACAAGTCTGAAGTGTGGTAGATAGTATCGTAGATATTTAGAGAGGAACGCAGTCACGAATCCTAAAACTTGAAGTTGGTACAAATTTTAAGTACATTTTCTTCTACCAGTAACTCTTTTAGAGACGCCGCTGACCCTAACTAATACATGATCTGTTTTTCGGCAAAGTCGAAACAACTGCCGTTGTCGATTACTGTCAGTGCATTAGTTGTAACAGCTTGGAAACAACCACTAATGCTAATTAAGTATAATAGTGAATTTGACTTTACCGCATTTGCTTTGAAAGCATAATATCACTTTGGTATGGAGAAAGATTCTTGGTGCGTCGCCATTTTAAATCGTCGCTTTAGATGGCGAAATTTCGTTACAAAAGAATTTTTCGCGTTTCGCAAATATTCTGAAACTGTAAAGTATTGAAAACAGTGTTAGATTTCGAAAAAATCAAAATGGTTTCACTTTTTAGAAACAATTGCAACAAAGTCGAAATCCACCCGCGAAATCGACGGTGGTGATTTATACTCTGCTGCAATTGTTTTTTAATATAACGCCAACTTAATCGTCCAAAAAGTGCCTCGCCGCCACTGCGAATCGGACTAGGGAATTGTGACGTATCCTTGAAAAGGAAATTTCGCGTTTTTTTCGAAAAATCACAAAATGCTGTTTGAATAAATTTTTAAATCTGGAGTCGATGCGGTTAAACCAAAACTCGCGAAATTTTAGAAATTCCGTCAAAACGTGCTCGTTTCGACGACGCTCGAGCCGTAACTAGCCGACTTCTGATCGGGTCGTTCTCAGAGGCGTGCAAGAACAATTTGATCGAAATGCATTTCTTTCACTAAGCAAAGCACACGACATATTCTCATAATTCACCTAAAATACGTAGTTTTGTGTGATCATCGACAAGGACAGAAACTGAGAAAAAATGGAGGATGAGGGAGTCAATAGGAGGGACATGTATTTAATTTAAGCACAACTAATGGAACTCTTTCTCTCTTTCTCTTTAAGACACTTAACTAGAATTAACACGAATGTCAATCAACTATGTAGTAGGTAGTATCAGACTTAAATATTTTAAACAAGTTTCAACACGCTTAATAGTTAAATTGCGCACACTCATATATGAATATACAATTTCGAGATATTCGTTTAAAACGTAGACAACAAAAAGGATTTAAATTATGAAATAATATCTTTTGAGCAAGACTGTGAATCGTCTTAGGTAAATGATAGCCCGTCCATTTCGATACAACAAGACTTGAGTGGTAATTTTTAAAGATATGCCCTTGCGTCCTTATTGAACCTTAAAATTATATAATGAGCTTAAAAAGATCCATATGTACACATTGGTCTAATCTCAAGTCGTAGTAGTGAGTAATAATTATATGTAGATATCACATAAAATTACTTATTAGACTTCTAACGACGTAAACGTAACAAATCCTTGACGTAATCTAAGTGATTCTAAAGCTAAGAAACCTGGTCGATCACATTTTCAGTAGTTGAGAACTTACTTTTATTAAATTATACTGATATCTCTCTAATTAGCTCTTACAATACTTAAGATTTAACTTATTAGAATCACACTTTACTTATGACGAATTTTGTAGTCTCTAAGGAAATATATTTTAGTCGCTAAATCGGCAATTAAAGCGTAAAGTACCCTTACTACTAGAACCTTAAAATTACTAGGTCTCTTTAGGGTTACGCTAGAAATAAAACACACGAGCAAGAAATTCCAAGAGCAAGATGTTTTGTTGTAGTTTAACATTATACAGGGTGATCGTTTTTACTGTTTAAGCGAGCGTATTTTGGTTATTTTATGGCCAATAAGACGTCTGCATTTGAAATTTTACGTGTCCCGCCTACGTGTCCGAAAACGTAATATTATTCTTGAAAACTTTCCTGGATTTATTCCGCACCACGCGACGGTGCCAGATTTCGAAATCTGAGTTTTCGGCGTTTCGACAATCGCCATTTTTACAATTTGCCGATTCGGCCTCGTTTCATTGGTTTTGCGTTTGGATTTCGGTTTGAGGTTTCGCTCGTTGTAGTCCAACTACGATTTGTCAATTTTCGTTCTTCGCGCATCTCACGTGACGTTTCAAAGCGCAGTGAATAACACTTAGCAGTTTAGTCGGAATTAAGGAAAACCGAGCTTAAAGTCGAAAAACGTTCACCCTACAGACTCGTGAGAACAGGACTGAAAACGCATTTCTTTAAAAACCACTAAGTTTAATGAGTCCGGGCTATATGATCGAAACGTCGGGGCAACTAATCGTTAACTTATATAACATCTATTTCGCTAGTTTTATGAGGAATTGCACTATTAATAGTAAGAAGGCCCTAATTTTGTATTGTTTCATTAAGTTAAATTTAAAACTTATCCAAGTATATTCTCTGTACATCAGTCGATTTGGTCTAATTTTCATTTAGTTCAACTATGTTTAAATTTATCCGATCATAAAATATTACACTAATAGGTCAATAACTTGTAATTAATTATACAGTACAATTAATTCATCCAAGAAACAAATCATTAGTCTTAATGCGTATTCCTTTTATCAGGTATTTAGTCTAAGTTCTAACTATTTTAAAATAAATTACGTTTAATACAACAGTTCTTTTCATTTAAATTGAAATGCTTTTTTAAATGTATATTAATATATTCGTGTGTTCTGTCTTCGATTTCCCTATTTAATTTTTGGTATTTTTGGCGAGAACTAACCATTTATTTGCCTAATAACGCGACAATTCCCTTAACACGCCCCAACTTTCAACTGAACCCGAAGAAATTTACCTAATAACTCGCACATTTTAAGAGTGGCGTAAGTGCAAAGTGTAGTAATCTTTCATAATTTTGTGTGTAGTGTTTTAACTTGATTTCTTGTTTCTAAACACGTAGTATAATTGTATATGTACAGCAACTTTATCCCTCCACCACATAAGAAAGAGAACTTGTAAGAATTGGCCCAAACGGAAGATACCGTACAAGAGCTCGACAAGGGGGTACAAAAAAGGCTAGAACTTCATAAGAATTTCACCTTCCAACATCGTCTATAACGGAATAGAAGATTTATTTTCCGGGAGAAAGCTTGGAGTGTTTAGTGCTTACGCAGAAGGACGTACACTGATTATGAGATAAGTAATACAATTACGTAATTCTGTTTGACCGAAGCTGCGATTGGCTCTTACCGAAAAGGCAGAACATCAAATCGACCGCAAATTGTCAAAAAAATAAAGCAACAAATTAGATTTGGCTTTGAAATGCGAGTCAATATCGAACAAAATTATTATAAAATTACTTCCTATAGGTGCGTAATTTTGCATGCTCTGTGAATAGATTCGGTTGAAAATTCCCATTTTTGAATTTTATTACTTACTCACGTTCATTGTTCCTACTTCTGAGTAACCGCTAACGATTCCAAAATTAAATTGTTTATAAGGTACAGAGTGTTCCAACGAACAGTAAAAACTTGGACATTGCCAGAACAGGGTATTCCATTGGCGGCTGATAGGCGGCGTTCGACACATTAAAATAATGCGACGAGGTTGTCATTTATCAAACGTCAATATGTCACCAATATGTTATAGTGATCCATTACAAAAAACAGATTGAGATGATTTCGGCATTGACTCTTGAGAGATCACAAAAATCCATTTTCTCAAAATGCATCAATATAGACAGTGTTGTCGCCACCACCCCGTATTTAAACCATGTACGAAAGAAAAAAAAAAACAAAATTATATCGATTCCGCGAATTTTCCTAAACAGTACCATTTTGATAATATTTTCCTCTATTCTAAGTAGGTAGTGGTTAATTTATGAGGTCTGTTTCTTTAGCACCCGCTAAGGTTGGGAGGTGTGCATTAATCGCCCCTCAAAAAATTCGCATAGCTCTTACCAACCCGTTAACGTTTCATTTTTATTTAGGGATTTTCAACCTTACCTCCTTTCATATTTGCGTTTGACAATTTAAGATGAATTACTTGTGCGGCTTATGATCATAATTTTAGTTGTGCAAACTAATAAATCGTGAAGTTTGTGCTCGACAAAGTACATGTATGATATACACTATGAATGATTCAACCTACCTGTCAGAAAAATTCTGACTTCACTTTAATTTTTAAGGCGTACTAGTTGTTTCTTTTGACACTTGTCAAGTCTTTAGTGTCACTTTAGATGTCTGTCAACTTTTATCGCTTTTACTTCTTGACTTAAAGATAACAAAATTTCGAAACAATTCATATTAATAATTATTTAGCGGGCAATTTCCCCAGTTTTCCAAATCACACTTCATCGTAATCAACCGATGGACCACCCTGTATTTACCCGTAAAAACAATGTTAAATAAATTCCCCATGTTTCTCAGATCAATTACTCTAATAAATGCATCCATGAGACGACTTATGATCCAACGATCCATGACCCCCTATGCCTTTTCTTAACGGTACTTCCCTCTTCTGCAAGCTTTCAGGGTCGTTTAGAAATTTAAACAACTCCACTACTTACCGAATATTTATGTAAACATTGTTCATGACATATTATCACGCTAAAACGAAACGTGGGAATTCGACGTGATTAGATATAACTGTGAGCAAAACAGTGATCAGGGCAAGACCGGTAAAATAAAATGAATTATAATATGAGGGCCGACTATCGTCAAAGTATTGTGACAAAATGAGTGTTCGAGTTTTCCCCCGACTGACAGACAGACAGACAGACAGAAAGGGCCCACGTAGGCTTATTTCCTTAAAAACTTGCTTACTAATAACATACACATAAGGTAGATATTTAAGTTTATTAGAGAAGAATCTATAGTCAATTAACATAGATCACAACCACTTAGTCCGCTTATATATTTTTAACTATTACAATTACTTTATTCGTATCGGGTAATATACTCTAAAAAGGATTAAGTCTTTTGCTTCTAAACTAAAATTATCGTTACGTAATAAATAGGCAATTCCTTAAATGAAAATTATCATAAATATAAAAACATCTCAACAATGTTAAAATAGTGAATTTAAGAAAAATGAAAAGTCGGTATATTGATCAATAGTTATATACTTCAGTCGTCTTCGTCGTTGGCAACTCCAACTATATTAATTAAATCGCAAATTTAAGCGAAATTGTCCAGAATATGCTTAAGAATAATCAACAATTAAAAACAGCAACACGTTAAAAAGGCTCCCCTAAAAACAATATCAAATTTAGAAGGTCCTACTTGAAAATGCAATTACACCCCAGATCTAAAACATGATATTCCTACCGATATACGGTTTCACCTTGAAATGGGACATGGTTGTGCACTATTTATTTACTTATACAAAATTATATCAATTCACATTAATAACTAATTTGTTCCAAAAAGCACGTGACAGTTAGGACTATCTGGTCGGGAATTAAAAGTTAAAATAAGAATAGTTCTTGAAACTATAAGTGAAGACGGTAAAATGGCATTCACTATCAATAAACGTAGATTCTGATAAACACAAACGACATCTCGTGGTGAAGCTGTTCAACTTTATGGTGTATCAAAAAATATTGTCAAATTGCTATTTCAAAATTTCCGTCGAAGGTAATGTCACTGTCGCATTGACATTGGCAAGCAATGCAGCTCCCTCTATTGGCAATTAGTCTATTGACCTACTTATTCGACAAATTAAAGAATTACAAATAAATGCAAAAACGGAATTTTTCAACCTTGGATTTTTTTCCTACAGCTCTGGCCATTCCTGACCTTCTAGGTTTAACCTTTAAGAGTTCAAGGTGCTGACCAACGGCTGCCGAGAAAAATGACAGCTCAATTGAAGAGCATTGATAATTTAAGAATTAATTTTCTCTCACATAAGTACCGACTCTAAATTGCCATTGAAAACCATGCCACTGACGGTGGCATTTTTACCAGTGGCCATTTTGATTTAGTACTTCTACCTCGTCTTGGATTCAATTTTAGTGACCCTCCACAATTCGAAATCGAACTAGCATTGATAAGAATCTTGTTCGTTTTTGGAATATCTAAATGGTCGTTCATACGTATATATGTATATGATACACACATTTTTGAATTGGCAATTTGACAACGTTTCATAACCCCGTCGGACAATCATAGTCAATTTGGCGACCGTTACCTGGCGATTCTTCAATACGTATAATAATACCGCTAAATGGTATTATTTCAAAAGTTACATTGATCCTTTTTTTCTTGCCCCGTAATTCAAGATAAAACCTCAACACGTACATAAAAATTATACTAAAATAAACGAATTCTCTTTACCTAGTATATTCTCGTTTACCTACAAAATAATTATCTATACTTTGATATTACTTCTCTAAATTTGAAGGGCTAGGCGTCATATCAATTTTTTGACTTCCCAATTGTAAAACACTAAAATAACTATTACGAATCTAAATTATAAACAAAAGTACTCGACGCACTATTGATTTCTCTAAAATCGGCGAATGCGAGAGAAACAAAATTTTTATTTTTAAATAACACAAAGAAAAGGGCGCGGACAGTCCAACTCAAAGCAAATGCCTGCTTTAAAAGAATTTTTTTCACGTTCCTTCTGCCCGATCTGGAATGTGATTCTGTGTATTGAAATGACCAGTACGAGGTTTAACTTTGAAAAGGGAATTGCGAGAAAGCCTGCTAAAGTACGACCGAAACGATAGTTTTCAAGTTTGGCAGCGCATTGATAAATCTAAAAAAAAAATGGACCCTTGTGAGCGCAAAAATAAAAAAAATTCTGAAAATTTTGACAGTTGTGACAATAGTCACTTGTGGTTAAAACGGAAATTAGGCTGTCATTTTTATGGTTCTTATGATGACAGAAATGACAGGTGTAGCGCAATTACATTGGTGGAAAACGCTCATTCGACGAATATAAGGTATCCAAAAAATTACTGCAACGCTCTTGCCATGAGGACCCGTCACGGTTGCGCAGACAAGCCTAAAGGTCACCATCACCGCGCATATCTTACAATAATCATTAATCAATAGTCAATAAGATATGAGGTATTTTTGCTTTATATGTATCTAAAATGATTCGATTAGAATTACTTCAACAAGTGGTATTTTCGTGAGCTGTCAAGTCTTATGTTAAAATTATGTAGCGGCAAGTCTATAATGTTATTCCAACTTGAAAAGTTAATAAAAATGTCTCGATTCGCTATTGACGGTAGTTGCTTTCCCGATGTAAAAATATGTAACGTATAGATACAGTTGACAAGGCAAAACAAATGAGTAAAATTTAACTTACACCACACTTTGATTTATGACGTGGCGCCACGGTCAGTGCTTTAAAGTGTTTGAGATTAGAAATTTAGGACATGCCTAATAAAACATGTACTCGGCATGGTTTAACTTTCTCATAAGTTTAGCAATAGGAAGAGCTGGCAAAAGTGCAGTTTTGTTCATGACATTTTCTGTCATTATTATTAGAATATCATATTTCGGTAATACCAAGTCAGGACTGGCGCATGGACATTTTTCCGAATTTGCGTTTTCGTGTTGTCATTCGGAAGGTCCATCGCATAAATGTAACAATTGAAGAACTTCTGACATCACTCATTTGTCAAATTCTGTCATTACCGATTATGATTTAAACGGAGGAACACGCTTGCTTCCCGTGGCAAATTGAGTTTTTTTTTACAAGTTGGAATAAATGCTACAAAATTTAAACCAGACATCTAATAATACTTAAAAATAGTCAACGCGGCAGTAAGAGGGCACCACTTCTGTCTGTCTGCTCGGTAGTCGCTCGGCATGCCTGCTCGGTGGACCACGTGACCCGGCGCTTATCCGCCGTTGTTAATAGATAGCATTTTCTTTTACTTATATACCTTAATTTATAATAGTTACACAACAACTAATACCCCTAAATTCTGTTTAAATATGAGACGAACTTACGGATTTGTTACCGGTGCCGTCTATAGGTGTCTAACTGATCTACAAGCTAGTAAAGAGTCGCTTTTCGGGCTTTACCGTTGCTAGTTTTTAGGTTGGAAAAACAACGACAAAGCCCCCATTTAATCGTCCGAAAATTGCGATCAGTGAGACAGCTCCACCACGGCGGCCGAAACCGTCCTGACGGCCAGTCCGGCGCCGGGGACTGCCGTGGCGGCACCTTGACCATCGATAGGTTGTCATGACGCCGGCCACTCCTTGAAATCAGGGAAGTGTTTCCCACCTGTTGGTTGCGGAGCGCCGCTGGAGTATCCGCCGGTCGAGTCGGCGCCGTACGGGGCCGTCGAGCGAGCTGAGTAATCGGAATAGGACGCGTAAGCGGAGCCGTACGACGCCGGACCGTAGTCCGAGCCCGGCTTGGAGGCGGTGCCAGCGCTAGGGGCGGTACCAGGCGGCCCGGAGGGCGTAGCTGCGGAAGACTGGCCACCACGCGAGTACACGTCACCGGCCATGTAGCCTGCCAAGGAAGAGAACGGCGATAGGGGCGTGGCCGAGAGGCGGAGCGTTCGCTTTGGAGGAGGAGCCGCAAATGTTCGGTTGCCGATTTTCAAACTTAGTAAGTGTTTGATATTTTGTAATTTTTAATCATTTTTTGACATTTTGAGTATCCCTGAAACTTTTTAAATCCAGTGGCAATTTGTTGAATAATAACTTATGCAACTTTGCCACTAATCGACGTCACATCTATAATTTTCGAGGCGCCAAACGTGAGTTTTAGCATGGACAGCTCTGCACTTTGAAACACGAAATGGTCCGCTATATAGACACGGTGAAAAGAGATAATGGGTATACAGTGATTTAATGTCGCAGGGATCTGCGACATTAGGAGACTGCGGAATCGATAATGTTTGGTAAAATGATGCAATTAATAAAAAATTTTATGACGTGACCTGATTTTGTTGGTGCGGATGTTCAAATTCGCTATTAGTGATTTAAATACATTAATGAATTATGTGTAAATCAATTAAACGCTAGAAGAAAAACGGTAAACAAATAAGTTCTAGGAAAACGAAGAAAACTGGATTTAATTGCAGTCTGTTTTGATTTTCTAACGTTTAAAAGCAAACAATATAAGCTTTTTATAACAGAATTATTTAAGAGAGATTTATATTTAATTTGCGAAAAATACGGTTTCATTAATCCATGGGAAAATGTAGAATCGTATTTGCACATGTTAGTCTTTCTGCATCTTTCGAAAATCAGAGAAGAATTTTTGTTTAACTTGAACTGATTTACTGCGGCTCGACAGTTTTTATGATGAAGAGAATTGAAACCGAAAATAAAAACAAATAACTTCATTTTTATACGAAGATGAAACCAAGTGCCACTAGTAAAGCGAGTTTTGCAAATTTTCGGGTTTTTATAATACATATACTTCATTTTTTTGCAAACATTTGGAGTTTTATAATCTTAAAGCAAATTTTTGAGATTTCGATAATACTTGCATCGGACCATTTTGTACATTTTATAATGTTTCGATCAACATATAAAAAAGTTTTAAGTATAGAAAAACATCACAATTTTGTGAGACACGAGAAATTTATACACTCTGGATTGGACAGAAGATTAATTTTTATTTTGAAATGAAATAGCTCATATATATTGTGATATTTTCTCAATTTGCATTCATTTTTAATAAATAATAAGTCGGCTCTACAATGTTTTTGCCTATAGAAATAATTAAAACTTGTTTGATTAAAAAAATCGAATTAAATTCATTAATTTATTTAATACTTTTCTCCGTATTTAAGATTTAAATATTTCATGTAAAACGATATCCGCAAATCCCAAAATCCACTAAACAAACAAACTCCCGCTACTTTACTCGCCATATTAAATGATTTAGGACGTCACCTGACCTCCAAAGTTTCCGACACCGACTACGAATCAACCAGTACAACTAAAAATTAAAAACAAAAATTGCAAAAAACTCTTTATTTGCTTTATGCGCATGGATACTTTATAATGTGTCTCATTTACCCATCATTATTTTGAAAAACTTACTCCTAATTATTTAAAAAAAAATCTGGGTAATATATGCGTTTGCAATACAAATACACGGAGAAAACAATGCTAGAATAATCACTATTCCTATGTATGAGTCAGATTAAGATATTTACACAAACATTAATTTATAAATAATAACAAACGATGTTTTCTAAAATACGCTATATTGTTTTAGCTTAACAATGTAGCGTATATCCTAAATCACCGTGTATTACTAATTAATTTATCTAGTTGCATGAACCTACGTATACTGCGTATTTGTCGTCAAACCCCCTTAATCTTTAAAGCTTACGCTACCTATACTGAGTCAAGTATAATTTTCACTTTTAATTAAATTACTCTCATACTGATTTCACCATTAACTGCTATCAACTAATTAATAACAACAACAACAAACTCTAATCCTTAGGGTAGGGAGTATCTACAACGTAATTAATTTTACTTCTTATGAGTACCTTAATTTATACAGACTGAATTTAGTCACTTAATGCATTAATCTAGTATTACACATTAAATCACAGGTGAACCTGTATTCGGATTGTAACACAACAACTACCCAGATTGATATTGATCGAACCAATATACGATGAGGTTCTCTAGTTAAAACTGACTCGTAAAAAAAAATTACAAAGAAGGGAGGTCCGGGGAGACCAGGGATGGCTGTTCATGAATCGGTAGTGACGCAAGATTAATATTAACGAGGCCGTAGTAATTAAGAATTTTAATTTTTTTAGAGGATTTGCGACATTCGTGGCACGCAGGATGAATATGAGAAAACTAAAACATATTTGCGGACTCCTCCCCGAAAGCTCCCGACAATTGGCCCACGTTCTCGACCGTGTTTATAACGCTAAGACACCTACCCGATGGTCCCGAAGATCCGCCATTCTGGGGCATGTTCCAATTGTTCCATGAAGCTGCGCTGTTGCCTACATGTACGGAGAGGCCCAAATTGGTAACGTGTTACAACAATGTTACGGGGTTAGGGTTAGTAATCGAGGTACCGCTTAAATTCACCTGCGTACCGTCAGGTTTGCGAATTATTTCTAGTATTAATTACAGGGTTAATGCAAAGTTGCAATGCTACGTCAGATAATTTCTAATAGACCATCGAAATCATCAGCTAAATGAGAACATATTTCGTGGTTGTCGCGGAAACACCTTAAACCGAGAAATTGTTATGCGAAACGAGTTTTTCTAAGAGCGACGCGTTGAAAATTTAAATTATTTATGATTTTTCACTTAGCGTCACAAGTGACGTAATTACGCTCACAGAATTTGACCTAAGCGAACAAGTCAAATTAAATGTATTTCTCGAAATATCTGTATTTTATATTGTGAAAATTAATAAAAATGGCAGATGATAATTAAATGCTTTTAAAATGTCTTCCAAATGCTAGTCACCTTGAATTTGTATCCATTGAATTTACAATGCCACTATGAATTGACAGAATAGGTCGAGTGACAAACCGCAACAATCACTTTAGCATCAAAAGTCGCTCGTCATTAATACTGATAAGTCTTTTTCGTCAATAAATAATTTAAAAGTTCCTGGCTGTTCTGAAAATCGAAGGAGGACAGACAGGTTAAAAAAATCTTGAAACTCAACGGATATTCCAAAAGTTTGAAATTTGATCGCTAACGTAATCTAGTTGAAAATCGTGACACGCTCGAGGCATCCGGATTTTTATACACTAGGATCATCCTAAAAATATATCGAAACCGTTCCCAAGAATTAAAGAAAAGAATACCGAGGATCAATATGCTTTTGAGTCCATATTGCAAAATTCAGCGTCGTAGCGAAGTCTGAAAACGATTAAAATAAAATCAAGGAAAGGGGTCTTTTTGTCACCAACACCAAACCGTGAAACTCAGAAAGTTTCCACAAAAATCTGAGTGGGTACCTAAAAAAATTAGTGCAGTTCCATAAACAATTTCAAAAATAATTCGAAACTATACAGGAAAAAAATCCGTTGATCAATACGCTTTTCTATCATCAATTCAAAATTCAAGATAAGTTTGAAAAAAGGAGGACGCAAGTAACGTCATAAACAACGGAGCGAAAAAGATCTAATCAATTTGAGTAAACAGTGTAAAACCAGTTTCGTCCATCGATAGTTCAAATCGATTCCAAAGAAATCTGGGAAAAACATAAATCTCATCAGTTCCGTTCTGAAAAATCCCCGGCAGCTTTGAAAAACGCCACGTACGTTAGATAACCATGAAACAATCTGAAAAATTTCTTGAAACTTTTTCAAATTCGCGAAAAGTTTCTAACTGCTTCGAAAAACTGGAGATGTCACTGGAGTAAGAAAACCAAGACTTACCCCGAAGTATCAAAGGATTTTTCCAACATGATCTGAAAACTTGCGGCCGTAACTGGGAAAATCACAAATCAGTGCTGTACAAAACACAGTGGAAAACAATTTCAAAAATTCCGTGAAAAATATCTCTTTACCAACGCATTTTAGAGAGATTTCTGAAGGCGCTAAGGTGTCAATAGGTTTCGAGAAGCTAGCTCGAAACACCGAACCTTCAAATGATCAACAAAAAAAAAAGGGTGGCAACAAGTTTAATCAATCTATTCTTGGAAAAATTCCTGAAAACTTGAGAACACGGGGACCTGCAAAACCAACCTGTCAAAAATATAGAAGGCAATTAAATATCAAAATTCCATGTATGGAGCAGATCCAAATATAAGGTGAATAGACAATTGCTAATAAAAAAAAAGGACGTCAAAAAGGTTCTGAAACTTATCGCATACCTCTTCTAACTTCCTTCACAATGTAGCTCCAGAAGAGCGCAAAACCTCTAATGGGCATGCATGGAGTAATCTACAATGTAGAAGATGTCTTATGTCAGCGGGCCACCGAATTTTTCTGCTTTACGGAGGTATTTTTAGAAAGAGCAATAGGTGGAGTTTAAAACATAGTTTCCGGAGTATGAAAATAAATAAATAAAAAAACCATAGATAAAAAAAACAAATAGGCGGGAAGAACTGATTTCGGAAAAAAGAGCCATGATTTTTTTCCACATATTGATAATATGCTTAAAAATACATGTTTCTGTAAGTTTACTTTTGTTTTATCGGTTTAAACTAGTAAATCCGGAAATTGTTATCGCGAAACTTTATTTTTTCGAGTCAACCAGAATATAACAAACAGAAAACTTATAGAAACACTTGCCTTTGAATATGTTAGAAACATGTGTCAAAAGTGAAAAATTCATTAAGTCAGTGGCCTGCTTACACGAAATACCCCATATGTCAATAATAATTTGCGTTTAATAAAAAATATATCCTTAATTAGCCTCGACGAGTTCGAGTGCTCGTTCCTTGTTAAAATGAAGAAACTTGAGATTATTTCAGCTATGCAGTAGCATTTCTAAGGTGTATATTAAAGCTCATTTTTTAATTAATACACTTTTAGGTGGAAACAGATAGCTATCATGTCACGTAAACTCACGTGATGCCAAAGCAAAATGATTAACACTGCGTTCGTGCTCAAATTTGCCCAGTAAATGTCATTTTATTTGTCATAAACGTTATCACTCACTCGTTTTGTCATTACTGGGTCGTTATGGACAAATTGGGATACAATTTAACTTCTCTTTATTTATATCAGTGTAATTCACAGAATTGACAGTTATTGTCTTACAACCCTAAACTTTTCACAAAATGAAGGTTTAGAAGGTGATTCAACTTCTTAGTGTAGAAATAGTACGTCAGATGAGCTCACGTGATGCAACAGCCTCTCTTCACACCCTTTGAAACAATCCACAAAAATATTTTAAACGCCAAACCACGTAAACAAGTATTTAATACCATCTGTTAGTCGCAAAATTCATTAACGCCCGAAAATATTTGTTTCGCTGGTAATCGTAACTGTGTCAATGGGATCGGAATGACTACGAAATACACTCTAGAAACACTTACCGTAGGATCCGTACCCCTGCTGAGTGGGAGGTCCCCCGTAACTGCTGCCCCACTGTGGTGGAGGCCCTTGAGGGGCTGGTGGCGCACCCCAACCCTGATACGAGCCTGGCCCTGAAGGTGTGCCATAGCCAGCGTTGTATTGCTGTTGAGGAGAAGTTCCCCACCCCTGAGAAAAATTATTATGCTAAAAGGATCTCGCAAGAAAACATAACATCCTCAAAAAATATGTACTAATTAGTACATATACCACAGCACCAGTAATGAATATTTTGTGAATACACTGTCAACCAGATCATTAAACGTACCTGTAATTTTATCAAATCTGAAGTAATGTCAGACATGTATTATTTGTTGGGTTTATATAGTATTAAAGTACCTGTCACTTTCTCGGGGAAGTAGATCGACTTGCGAATTTGAAATAGAAAATTATTGTTGGAACGTCAGACGGTTAGTTTGGGATTTTCAAAAATCTTGGCGAAAATGTGCAAACGACAGCGCCCTCTTTAATCTACATAAAAAATTTCAAGTTTCCCACCTGGTTTAACTGAGAACTACCAATTATCGGACATCCTGTACCCAAAGAGTTTACTAACCACATGGCACAAGTTTAAGTAAATGGTCCTTAAGTCAAAATAAGAAATAACTTGCTTTAAATATGTCCGCTGTATTTCTAAAATTCAAGGCGTAATTTAAGAGGCCCTTTTTTTAGCAAAATGAAAACAAATGATGCTTCAGGGGAAAAAACTAACCAATAAGATTCGATGACTTACCAAATATCCTTGGTTCATGTTGGGACCCATCGGGGCTCCCATATTCATGGGAGGACCGCCCATCTGTCCGTTGGGGCCCTGCATCATGCCCATGGGCGCCTGCGGTGGGCCCCAGGCGGACGATACATCGTTGCCGCCCATCTTATTCACGCCTGATCCATCTCTGGGTTCCGCCTTCTTAATTTCAACCTGAAAGAGTCGCTCATCAGCAAAGTTCGGGAACATCGAAACGGAGCATTACAGTAAAAGTTCCAGAACTAATAACAGATATAATTAAAAAGAAATACCTGTTTTCCGTTTAAATTAACGAAATGCTCTGCAACACACCTATCGACGGAATCGTCATCTTCGAAAGATAAAAATCCAAAACCTGGAACAACAAAAAATAATAATAATAATTTGTTGGAAAGTCGAGAAGTTGATAATTGATTGAGATGTTCTTCAAGTTCATTTCGTCAAAGTACATTTTATATTAGACTGGTTCTGCACCGGAGGCGTTTGAAACAAAAGACGTGGAGCAAATACTGCTTTGAGACATAATAATGTAATGAATTGAATTTAAACAAACGTGTCACGAAGTATCACACACCAGTGCAAAATCTGCGTACGTTGCTCCGGTGTACCGTACTTCCTGCGAAATCCATTTAAATTTAATTGATTTGTGTCATTATGCGTCCAAGCAGTATTCTTTCATAACTCATGTTGCATGTCTTGCGTATCACGTATCTTTGGCCACTACGTACCTGAAGTTGAATTCAGAGGATAAGTATAATGCATTACAATATAACTTTTAGAGTGACAAGGTAATATTTTTAATTGTTTAAGAAATAATGCAATAATTAATTTTCTATCAATTAGGCCATGAAAGATAATATTATTTCGACACCCATTTGCTTAGCAACTGTAAATTTTTATTGTTGACAGATCGTAACAGTCAGGGAGAAGTTCTTTTTAGAAGCCAAATTGACAATCGTACCCACACGGTTCGAAATCAATTTGGAATGTCAGTCAAGTGTTAATTATTCGATTTCAATATTTCCAAAATTACAATTTACATAAAATCGTACTTCGAGCTATAAAGAAAAGTGTGAACGTAATAAATCATTTTCGTGAAAGCAAAAAATTGCAAAGACTGCCTTTGGTAGCGTAAAAGTTGCGTTATACGATTTAATTCGAGTTAAATACCATCAAAAGAGATGAGAACTCGACTGATAACATTATAATTTTGTCTATGATTTGCTTTAATGTCCCATCTTGATTCACTCCAATGTACTATAAAATATCTACAGCGGAGGCGACAAGAAGCATTTAATATAGCACAATACTGAATCGACAAACAATTGTGATATTTGTCAAATAGAAATTATCGTGCAAATCAAACAATTAATTCGTGGTAGAGGGGCATTGAAGTCTTGCTTCTGGAAGAATGACAGTTTTCCAAAAATCACTCACAATGCCCGTATCACATATATACGGTACACACATTCAGGTGTCTGTTAACTCACCTCTAGATTTCTTTTTTTCCTGGTCGTACATAATAACAACCTCCATAACTTTCCCGAACCTCGTGAAAAAGCTTCTCAGATCAGTCTCGGTCACGTTTGATGGCAGCCCTCCCAAGAACACTTTGGGGTATCCACCGCCCTTCTTGGGTTTTTGCAATGTCCTCGGATTACACGGTTTTGGATCTATTGTCCTAGAGAACAAACATTCGTAAAATTGTGACGGACCGAGGGAAAAATGCAGGTTCAATCTCCAATATTAATATAGAAAATACATGATCCGACGTCTACACTAACCATTAAGTTCAGTTGTATACGCTCATTTTAAACAGGATTCGATTTAGATGTAATTGCGATAAATATCATGATATACAGTGTAACTAATTTCAAAAACGGGGCGCATCCATAAAACCTGTATTTATGATCCAATTTTGTGAAACCTTTTTTTATTGTAGAAGGAGGAAAACGGTACTTTAGGATGAAGCGTCACATATTTGCTACAAAAATCAATGGTTATTGTTACGGCCATTACAGAAGTAGACCATCAATAATGAAACAAACAAGTGTAATAGGCTAAAGTTGAACTTGTGCGTCTTTTTAATGACATTATTTTTTCAGGAAGACGTGGGCAACCAGAGAATTTAATGTCAGACATCACGATAGAAAATTTGAAAAACCAGTGGATAGGATGAAACGGCCATTTTGAATGGCCACCAAACTTATCGAACTTGACGTCAAGTGACATTCTCGTTTCGGACATCCTTAAACAAAAGGCTTGTAAAGCTAAACCACGGCCGTAGGACCACGAGCTAGAATCACTGAAGAATGTGCAAGTATTACCTCCAAACGGCCGAGAGAAGCAGGCGCGAATATATGGAAAAGAAGCGAACAATCTTAGTATAAACTTGATATTAATATGCATGTTACAGAGGTTCTTAAATAAATAATTTTATTTTAAAATTCATGTAATGTGATTTCGAAGACTGTTTGTTGTTGTAACAGTTTCAAACGGAAAAAATTTCTATCGATCATGACTAATGCAGATGTAACTGGTCCATGAAGAGACTACTTAAAAAAGATAAACCAGCAGGTTGCCTTATATTGTTATGGTAGAAATACGTCCTTCGACCATGCGGATATCATGCTGAATTTACAAAAATGTGTTTTATATTGCGTCCGAGTTTTAAAAGCCCTTCGGCTGAACAGTTAAAACCTTCTGTTGGGATGTTGTAAATGTTCAAAAGATAGGGAGGGACCATCCAACGAAAATAGACATTTTTTAACATTGATCATCTGCACATTTTGCAACGTCCGTGGGCTGCGACCTCGAAACCATTACGGACACTTCACCAATAAGACTTATTGTATGCTTCGAAGACACATTCTTCCTCTTTTATATATAGTAGGAGTTCACAGAAAAGACTTTCTACACCACCTAAAATAACGTAGAATTATCACATGGAACTTAATTAAATCCTATTTAAACAATTCGCAATAAGAGATAAGCGCTCGTTATCTAGTATCAAATTTCTACATTAATGCTAACGGCAATTTGACAGTAATACACTGTGCATTTGTAGCATGTCAAGTAACATTTACTTCCTGTTGAATTGAGCATATTCAAATAGGAACTATGTAAATATGCTCAGTTATGTGAAATGTAATCGTGCAAAGTTAATTTCTGGACCAAAAGGAAAAACGTGTTACGCTTCCACTGGGTCCCGAAGGAAAACACTGGGAAGGGTTACGTTGCAAAACTTTGGTGGATTAAGGAAAAGGATGACCGAACCAACTACATGTAATACGCCGGTTTGTTCTTTTCATTTTCTAAGAAGCTCTTATTACCAAGGTAATAATTGTAAACAAACATAAATTTCGGTATGAAGAGTCTTATAGCTTTTGTTATTGGCTTGTTTAAAAACTTGCTTAGGTGAAGTAGGTACGGCAAAGTACCTACCTGAACAACTATTGTTAACCTCGGGTTATTTTCTAATCGTACCTGAAACGTCAGGTAAACTCTCAGGTTATTTTTAAAACATGTTAAACACGTATGCCACAACAAAAGAACTACATATATATTTTAATAGCCCGATATTCTAACAAACCACAATAAGTTAAAGATAATTAAAAAGAGATAACAAAAACTAAAAGAAACGTAAAATAAATGTGGAACGTAAGGTTTGTGAGCTTTTGTCGTTGCAGTTACAATTAGTTCATATCTCACGCTTATATAATAAAGTTGGGCCATTACAGTTCAATTGCAAATAATGCTATAGACTTATTGACAGTATTGCTACCGCTCGCTATTGGCTCCGAAGTCTTGGACGAGTTTTCGACCGCCAGTGTAGTCACAACTTCGTCAGAGAGACATTTTTTCAGCATTCGGCTTGGCACATTCAAAGTTTCAAAACAATTTGGGAACTCGAAAAGGTGTAAAATTCATTTTTTTTAGACGCAAACAAAAATTTCGAAGGGAGCGAATGGAAATTGAAATAGCTGTGTGAAGGGTTCGCGGAACTAAAACATCTTAGTTCCGATTCGTATGATGAGCCCCTAATGTAATAAGATAAATTTTGACTTAATACAATATCTTGACCAATAAATTTTGTGTAACGACTGAACATGAAAAAACTTGATTACATTTAATTCCAAGAAGTATGTAATATATATCACTTAGGTATTTTTACCACGTGAAAAACATAAGTAAATGCGCTCACATGGTAGCGTCGTTTTATTACAGTAATAAATCATTCAAATTATTTTTGAAAGGGTGGGGATGATAAAATAATAAATAATAAAAAATTATTCGCTGAAATGTATGGTTTGTCATGTACATAAATGTCATAAAAATATCCCTGGATTTAAATTGGAACTAAAATTGAAACTACAGATCTTTCCCATTATTTACCCTTTAAATTCTCCACTTTGACCAGAGGTGGAGTTTAAATTAAACTTATATAAACGGGCATTAAAAAATAATGTTGAATTTAGCCAATTTTTGGAACCTGGAGTTTAAAAAATTGTCCAAATGCAAAAGCTGCATAACCGGTCAGTGCCTAAGTTTACATACTGACCAGTTTGAAATCCACACGTCATTACGTACTCAAATGTTACGAGATGCAATCAGTAGTTAGGTTTAAACTATAAGGGTTATCTGGGTTTTGTTAACACATTTTTAGTGCAACTTTTCAATCTGTACTATTTCCATCGAAACAACTCACCTTCCGTCTAATGTATGTGGCCCATTTTGTAAGACTACATTAACATTGGCGGGATCAGCGAAAGTGACGAATCCAAATCCTCTTGACCGGCCAGATTCCGCGTTTTTCATTACCACACAATCGATGACTTCTCCGTATCGCGAAAAATACCTTTGTAGGTTGTCCTGGGTTGTCTCCCATGATAGACCTCCCACGAAGAGCTTGCTGCGGGGAAAAAAGATAAATAATCGAAAAGTAAATATTCAGTCATGGTACACTTTTCGATGGGCATTATTTCCCACTTTTCCTATAAATTAAAAATTGAATAGTCTCCGTAAATACCAATTACATAATACGGTTTTCATTTGTCATTATTCACATTTAAGGTAGTAAATATAAATTGCAATCCCAATTTAAACAATTCGAAATGTCGATAAAAGTAACTTGGAAGTTAGCTGAAGGTTTGCATGTCTTAACTTTATTTAAGGTAGCGGTTATCAGCA
The DNA here is from genome assembly GCF_040115645.1 of Euwallacea fornicatus. Lineage (NCBI taxonomy): Eukaryota > Metazoa > Arthropoda > Insecta > Coleoptera > Curculionidae > Euwallacea > Euwallacea fornicatus. The sequence goes on along the minus strand of NC_089559.1, from coordinate 1,237,091 downwards.
TCATCGCAAAATACTGCAAATTTAGATATGAGCACGTAAGAAGGAGGTAAAATATGAAGGATGCTCACATCAGTACTAGCCATCCCGGGGATACCTGTGTTTCGTTACAAACCACCCTTCTTAAGCTTTTTATTTGCGAAAAGTGTTCTACACAAAAAAGATCAAATTCCCTTTATTTTAAACATTCAGGACGTGCAAAAAGCGTGACAGGCCAATCGTTTGCTTCCGTAAACGGAACACCCTGTGTATTTTGCCAAAAGTTACACAGACTATAAATTTATGGGGTGGAAACTTTCGGCTCTCGGATAATTGAGATTAACAGACTTGACGCAGTGTAAAAATGAGCTTAAAAGAAGGCCGAATAAAGAAGTGAGATCTTAAAGCAATTTTTAATTTCACACATAAGAAATTGAAGTTCGGTTCAATGAATTTTTTAAGTCGACTTGAAGTGCATCAGGATTGAACGGATCGACGTAAGCATAGTCACGAAGTAAGTATACGATAACTCAGGCATTTACAGCGAAGAGAATCTAAAAATTACTATTTTTTTTTATAGAGATTAATTTGCGGTGATCACACTATAACGTGTTAATCAGAAAGTGTAACAAATAGGCACATCACACACAACGTATCGTTCGACAAACATTTTTACATTCACAATTCATTACATTACAATACAGGAAAATTAATTAAGCTGCAACTTTCATAGCATTGCAATCAAAGCTACTTTATTTCAATAAATACAGTTTTAATCGACTTTCACTAAATTTGTTCAAGTAGGTATCTAAAAGATGAAATATTATATTCTTAGGAAAATTAGTGAAAAAAAAAGCATACCCTTGTTGATCGTATACCACGCCACATGTATCACCCATCATTGAGATACATGAACTGACTAGCCCAGTGGGTCTTCAAATAAAATGTAACGGAATTTTCAGACACTTAAGAACCTTGAACTAAGTAAAGAACAAGGGTAGGTAGTAGAAATAGTTGCCTGGATAGGTACTAAACTCTTAAAATTTGCATGGGGAAAGGCTGTTTTAGACAGAAAGGTAAAAATGAGCCATAAATCAGTGAAATTTGCAAAGACCCCCATCAAAGGCAGACATTTTGTTGGAACCCAGTTTTCGAGAACCCATCAACTTTACGCCTTATCTGTAAAGCTTATTGACAGTGCGATAAAGTCATGGACTAATTCTAGGCAAACAAAACCCGGTCTGAAAGGAGAAATTTTTGGAAATACACAAGATGGAATATAGGTTTTCTAATGAGCTTCCCATTTCCTTCCAAGTGTGATATGCGTCATAACGAAAATGAAAAGAATTAAAAGTTAGCAAGAAATATTTAAGTCGACATTATAATGCGTGCCCTAAAATTAGACGGTCAATACTTCAGGAGGTGATTATACCGCAAGTTTTTTGCCATATTGCTTAAAATACCTACATCTAAGTTCGAAACACCCTGTGTGAGTCACCTATAAGATAAATGTTTTTGAGTAAAACAAAACTAAACCACTTTGTTCATAATCAGTTTCACTCAATTATGGCAGCAACAAAACAAAACCAACAATTTTAAAACTATTAATTGAAATTTAATCTTGAAGTGGTGCGTTAAAATCAACACGTGAATAAAACACTTGTTGACTTTATTCAACATGTTAATTTTGACTCAATTCAGATCCGAATTCCATTTTTTTTTTACAATTTTCTTTTTTTTTGTAGGTATTCATAGTACCCAATTTTATTGTCTTTCTATTTTCTAATTATCAGCTGCGATAAATTGAACAACCTCGACAGTTTGTAAATTTACTGAAAACGGGCAAAAAACATGAGAAAAAAAATTGATGAGATGACACAGATCGCATTATTGTTAATAATTTTGTGTGAAGGCGATATGTTAAATTTTCGGGGCTTCTTTAAGAGAAAATAATGCCTAAGCGTAACATACCTCTTCTTCAATTAAAAAAAAAATAAAATAAAATAATATATATATATATATATGTAATGGTTCTTGGGTTGTGGTGCTTCCTTTAATGAGAAACAAAATTCCTCAAAACTTTTGCGATATATTTATAGAAGTCTCGGCGCTGATTGGCCGAGTGTTTACTCGTCGCACCACATGATTCAGCTAACTAAATCCTAAAAGAATTCAATAAATACCATGCCAGAATAGAATTCACACTTAAAATCGAATAAAGCAGCCAAATCAATATTTTGACTTCACCCTTAATAACAAAAATAGAAAAATCAGAATAGCATGATACGTGGTCTGCTTAGTCCGGAAACTGGTACCTACAGCTTAACTCAAATCACTCTTTGTCAGCTCGCGTGACAGGGGATGAAGTTCTATTTTCAAAACAAAAACCCACAAATTCTAGAACAAAGCAAGTATTCCCTCCAGAAAAAAAACTAGGAACCACCTCACTATACCTTGTGTATTATGCCTTTTTGAAAACCTTCACAAATTACTCTTTCGCAAAAGAAAATATTTACCATTTTCGTGAGAGACAATTTGCTAAAACGACATTTTCAGCAAATTTATGTCAAAAAGATTTACAAGCAAAAGAAAGTAATGCAGTGTGTGAAATTCCCCGTGCAATTGTGTGTGCATTGACCAAGCCAGTCAATATATAAAAAATCTACTTAACAGGCACAAATTCAGTAAAAATAATCCCCAAGAAAAAAAAAAATGACTTAAGTCATCCATGTCAGACATAGCGTTTTAACAATTTATGTGTTTCTTAATGTACGGGATTTCATTAAGCGTTTTCGCTTCTTGTTTTCGTTTTTTAATGCTTCGGTGTTCTGAAAATCGAAATTATGTTAATGTTGGTTTGCACGGTTTGTTAATGCAGTCGGATTATTTTTATTGTATTTATGTCCGTTAATTCGTCCAATTTATTCCGTGTTGATTAGATTGGTGAATGCAAACTCCGTTGCAATTTTTTCAGTTAATTTCATATATTACATTACTTTTTTTGTCTGTGTTTTAGGTTTAAATTTGTTAACATGCCGTTTTAGAAAGCTGTCTCCCTTGACATAGGTACAAACACCTTCCTTTAAGAGTGTTACGATTTTTTTCAAAAAGGACTGGTTTCCTATTGCATGAAGAATTAGAACTCAAGGAGCAATCCTTGCATTTAAATTATTGAAAAATAAATATAGCACATTCATGTCTTAGTTTCTTTTTAGGAACCACTGAACAGATTGCCCCATATAGAATTGTTGAGTTGAGGTTACACAAATTATTTAAACCGGATTTAAAATGTCACGACAAACGTCGCTACGTTTTGAAAATTGATTGATATATTCGAAATACATTAGTTTTTACCTGATTGCTTCTATGACACTCGTTCACCTATAATCCGATCTTATCCGTAAAATAATTTTAAAAATTAGTTATTGCTAGTATTGCGTTCACAGTTTAAGAATATTTTCCTAAAATTTCTTTGGTAAAGGGAAAAATTAATGTTGCTTTTACGAATATGTGAAGATCAATAAGGGCTAATAGACTTTCTAGCAAATTTACCTAAAGAATAATGCGAAACGTCGAAATGAAGACATATTATTGACCAATTTTTTGAAAAGAATCTTCATGATAAAACACATATAGTTTGTTGATCTAGTGGCCCTAAAGAAATTAAAAAGTAACAAGACAATGACCCCGTTACTAATGTTTAAAAAAACATGCACACACAAACAGAAAAACTGGCGTGTACTTTTGGAGATCATTCGTTCCGAAAGAACGTTGTAAATGCACAAAGTTTACTTAACTTTTGCAGAATGTAATTCGGTTTGAGATAAGAACATATCAACATAGTAAAGGACGAAAGCATGGAGGCGTCCATTTAGGTAAAAATTATATCCTCTTATGAATCGAATGTAAAATTCAAGAATTTGACAATCTTGTATATTATACAATGGAGATCCCGCCTATTAACTTATTAACTAATATACAAAATCATGGCAAAGCGCTTCTTTCTTCCAATAGTGGGTGCCCCCAGAACATTTTCGTATATATTTTATATTTGAGCTATGCTTTGTAACAAATATGTACATATGTCGACAAAATTCATTTCTTTTATATTTACCTAATATGAACTCTTTCTCTGCTTTTTTGCTAGTCTTTCAAAAAGAAAAAGATATTTTAATTTTTTTTATCTTAACAGTTTAATGTTATTTGTTACTGAAACCATAATTCCATTATGTCAAAGTAATTGTTCGAATAAATATTTATTAGTAAGAGCTATGTTTTCAAAGAAAGTGTAAAATGCGTTTAAGGGGCTATGTAGGCCTTGATGCAAAGTTGATCTAGATTATAAAGCAAGTATTCAGGTTCACTTACTGTTGTTTTTTTTTTAAGCTAATTGGTACAGAAATAGATGTATAAACGAATACAAGTCTAGAATGGCTACGTTATGCATTAAGAAGCTATTATAAATCCAAGCAGATACTGAAATAAAGAAATAAAATTTAAAGTTAATCGACAAATTTGAAAAATTACCATGTGAATAGACAATAAGAAATTAAGAAATTTTCTTCATGGTGGGTTTTCTAAATTTACAAAAATAATAGCGAACTTTATTTTCCTATGAAAAAATTGCAATTTAATTGCTGTCATTGGTGTTTTGATTTAGCAAGGTAGGCAAAATTTATCTAAACTCAAAAGCAAAACGAACAACATTTCCCATATGATTTCTACTTTATGTATGATTCTGTATGTATATACCCATACGCACACGTGTATGTATATGTATATACATATATATAAATAAACATATATGTATGTTTATCATAGGTATTTAGATAAATTCGAATATTTGTTTGAACGTTAAAAATGAAATATCAAAAAGAGCATAGCAAAAGAGGAAGAAAATGTAAACTGTGGCAATAAAAATAGGGAACAAGCAGGGCATTCCGTTCTTTGACCGCTTGATATGTCTAGCTTGGGGTCGGTGAACGGCGATTTTGGTAGAGTAGTCAAAACCGGTATGAAACCATAACAAGTTGAAAATTGGGAAGAATGATGGTCGAAATTCGATAAAATCTGGAAAACGGCCACGTTGCACGACAAAGTCGGGCTTTCCGGAAGGTTTTAGGTCATATTGGAAAGGAAAGTGTGCGATTGAACGAGGTGCGTACACGGCGTGACCTATAAAGCAACCCACAAAAATACTACTAAATATAGATAAATACCCCTTTTCGTCGTCGTCCATCATCTCGTGCTTGAGCCTCAACATTCGCATGCTATTTCAAGCCCCCGTTTTATCAAATTAAGCGATATTTACGACCGGTCTCGTGCACAGCATTCACCACGTATCACACAAAAATGACGGAACGAGTACTGCAATGGCAGCTCGCCGACTTCCGTCAATTTTTCGAGTGCGGCGCCACCGCCACTTTTCGCGCATAAATTCTACTTACCCGTACTCCAAGTCCTCCATCATCTTCGTTTTATTGCGTTTTCTCTCGGATTACTTCTTATTCTAAACTTAAAATTAATTAAATCTAAAAACTAGCCTAAAATAACTAGGGCTTGTGGCGAAAATAAACACAGAAGTGAGGTGTCTCATACTCGGCGGTGAAGAGGGGTTTTCGCTTTTCTCACCGACTCCATTTTTGGGCAAGAGAGGGGGGAAATAGAACACAGATCTTTTTATCCTTTTCTAGTCCTTTTTATTCCTTATGCAATTAAATTCTTTAATCAGAATGATATTAGGTTCACCTCTGAGTATCCTTAAATACTTTCGTTATTCATTTAATTCATAATTGTTAACATTTTTCCTTATTTAAAACTTTGATTTTAAATATATGTCAGGCAACCAAATATACACCCAGCTACTGGCAACAACGCAGTTCCTTCATGACTGACGTGCGACATGTGTTACTTATAGCGGCATTATTTATCTTGTCCTGCAGCAAAATGTGGCAACGTCTAACAAATTACCTTTACAAAGGGTGTTTTAAACTACACCTAAATTACTACAACTGTACAAACTCACATGATATTCTGACTGTAATTCTTGAAAAAAATGTTTGAACAGATAACTCTTTGGTTTTATTTATTTAGAAAGTTCTAAAAGTAATGCATATATTACATTTGAGTTTCATTTTCGCAAATATGAAATTATAAGCATGTAGCTGTGTTATGTGGGAAACCAACATATTAAAAAAAAACTAAAAAAAATCCAAACTTTTCTCTTATTTAACTCACTTCCTAACTCTTCTCCCATGAAAGATAATAGTAGTAAGAATTGATATTTGGGATTTTCTGTCATACAACTTCATCATTTAATAAAAGTATCGTGGCATTTCTTATCTACAGACTAATACGTCAACTAAATATATATCTATAGAAATATGCATTGGTCTGCGCCATCTACAAATGAGTAGCTAGACAGAGCCTTGTGCAGTAAGAAAAATCTGCATCAACACACTGTTATACAGTAAATCCCAGCGAACTAAGCATACGGAGGAGTGTTTGTTTTTGCGCATCTCGATTCATGTGCATCAGAATAAAAATTTCTACTCTTAGAATAACTATTTAGAATTATAGAGGTTCTGCGATATTTATGGCGATGTTTTAATTTACATGTAGAACGTAATGGTGATCATTTCGAACAATTTCTGTAATAATAATTTGGTACTGATTTAAATAATTTTTTAATAGAATAAAATATTGTTATTCAATTTATTCTATATTTGAAGTTACTGTTGTCGTGTCATCTATTATTTTTTATTTCTCTACCACTAAAAATCCGATTTACTCTTAAATTCTCACTCCGGTTTACACCGTAGTAGTGTGTTAGAAAACGTAATATCAATAAAATGTCATCAATAGCAAAAACTAATTAAACTTACCCAGTGAAAAAATCAATATGCATTACTTCACCATTTTGTAAATAACTGAAAAACGATGACAGATACAAAAATGATCAAAATACAAAACGTTTCTAAATATCGCAACGCCCAAAATTACCAAATTGTATGTTTTCAGCATCATCTAGTAATATCTCAAAAATTTTGGCAGCTATAGAAGATAAATTTTAAAAAATATACAAAACTTTAAGATCCTGTATTTCTTCAACAAGTATTTCTCGAATACAATTTATATGGTAAACTAATATTGTTTTTACTCGTAGAATACGGGGTTGAAATCCTGTTATAAAAAAAAACCGGATACCCTATATAATTATAGTATCTTTTGGATTACGTTAAAAGGCAGAAATATACAGGACGAGAGAATGTTTATAAATTTATTAATTACATATTATACAAAAAAGTATAAACTCCATAAATGCATTAACAATAATCAATAACACTTATATTGTGGCTCAAATATGGGAAAAAAATTTATTAGTGGTAATAAATTAAATGGAAAGTTTCAAATAAAGACGCTTTGAAATCGAAATATTATAAATAAATAATTTATACAGGGTAACACAACTATATGGAATGGCTAATAGTTTTCAAAGGTGCTAAAAAACCACTTGGACTAAAACAGTCGTTAATAAATGACTGGATATCATGTTAAAAATGATTTATTTGTGAAGTGACAGTGGGTATCCGTATATCCATAACTGATACTTTTCTGATATTGATGTTTATGTTTAAATGAGGGACATGTCCAGGAAGAATTTTATTTGTGACTACGCTGTACATGTATTTTTAGTTTCATAATTGTTTTGGAATTTTTTATTCACCCTGTACGTTAAATTAATAATTCCGTTGGCATTTTTTAAACACCTAAAAATCCAACTCGTCAAAAAATGTGCTAAGAAAGTAGCGAAATCTAAAGAAAACAATTATTGCACAGTTTTTGTAGTCTAATTATTCATTATTTTTTCAGTTTTTATCCTTTAAATAACATGCATTTTTTTATTAATAATAATTAATACTTTCCAGTATTTTGCCTTATAGACATAAACTTTAAAACTGTACAGAACGAGTCGAGAATAACATTGCAATGACTGAAAAGTAAAAACGTAATGATAATAGTAATTATTATTATTCACAACATAACTGTTAATAAGTACGTACATTTAAGTCACCGAAAGCTCATCTTCCTTTTTTCTCCCTCTTCACATTTACGATTATCTAAATGGTTTCGGTTCTAGCAAAAATAATACTTTTTACTCAGGAATGACGAAGTTTAAATATGGTTTTAGCCTTATTTTAAAGTACGGAAAAATTGTTTTTTTTAAAGGTTTTTATTTGCCGCTCCATTCACTGACGCGTCCATTATCGAAGACCAAACATCTTCTCGGCAACGGAACTAGTTTTCCTCTCTTCATAATTTCCATATTTTCCCCCGAAAAATATTGACATTGTGATATGAAGTCTAGGAGTACGGTTCCCAATTTCTTGCTAGATTCCATGAGTTTTTCTAGGCTAAATCACAGGTAACATTGGGAGGTGAAACAAAAGTTCTGTGTAAAAATTTTGTGATGGGAATAATATTACAGTTCAGCGGGCTATCTTTTTTTATACACAGAATTTTTTCTTCCCAAATCACAGCAAATATTTTCCGGAAATCGTTTTGATTTTCACACCTTCCTCGTCAAATTACAATGCAAATTTGTATTTAATTTACTCTCTTTTCTTACCTTTCTTCCTTGGCCAGACCCCCAGAAACTATTGCATCGCAGATTTTTGTATTTGCATCGGCATCGAATAGTGGGACACCAAAATGGCAGTCAAGTATAGTCCAATTCTGTAAAAGTGTCTATTTCTTACAGAAATCGTTTTCTTAATTCTAGTTCTTTTTGTTAAAAAATTGGTCAACAACAATCAAACATCAAGCGTTTTTAAACAACAAACGGATTAGTTAACATTGTGTTATAATAACGACCATTCAGACAAAAAAATAAATAAATAAGTTGCTGAAAATGTCCTCCGTTAAGAAAACGATCTTTAGTTTTTGAAAAAGCAGCGGCGTAACATATTTTTCATAAAAAATAATCAGGGTTATGGTCTTGGGGGCGCCACTGCTTGCATTTAAAAATTCGTTTTTCTCTAAAAAGATGTGTTTCTACACCTAACTTACAACCACCAAGTTTGATAAAAATATTTAATATAGGTCCGACTTATTTAAAACAAAAACAAAAAAAAAATATAGCAAATTTTAACACCCCGTACTTCTGACAGAAAGCGAAAACGGACCTAGGTTTATATAAACTTTTTTCTCAAATTCGACTCAGAATCACCCCTTAAATTTATGACATACTATTCTATATATAGTTTTATAGAACAACTGTTTTGTTTATATATCAATACCGTTCATATCAACTAAACAAATCTGACCCTGTCTAATAAATAAATAAATAACGTACCCTGATAGATTCATCTTGATCCGCAGTCTTCACTTGCTTTTCTTGAACCTCCTTTGCGGGAGCATCTTCGAGTCGACAAAAAATGCCTACGTGATCTTCGGTCGGGCTCAAAAGCTGCTCTACAGAATCTACGCGATCTAGTGAGGCTACAGAAGGCTCTATCACTTTATTATCTAATTGGTCCAGTTCCTCTTGAAGTAAAGTGGTACAGTCTTGGCTAAAAAATATTTCTTGTACAACATTAGATTCATTCTGGACTTGATATTACGTTGTAAAAAAGTAAAAAATTACATGCAGGCGATGATAATCAAACAAATTCTTGAATATTTTGACTGTATTTAGCAAAAGTAACAGTTTAGCAACTTTTGAAATTGACTAAAAAGGTTTTGATTTAAAAAAAATTATAAAATGATGTTGCGTATAAAATGTATTCATTATCAAGTTCAGAATTCGTAATGCCTAGAGCTAATGTTATTTCAGTCGTCAACTTTTATCTTTCGATCCAGCAACTCGATGTAGGAATATGTAGATACGAGAACATCAAATCTTCCATTGTGTTACCTAATGGTAGGTGATAAAAGTTATTAAAATGTAATAAAATACGGGAATGTAAGAACTTCTAAAACGTTACACAAAAAACGTATTCACGAACAAGTTAGATTTGATGCGAAAAATACTATAGCGCATGCTTCCACCTAGAAATAACAATCTTTTTAAATTTCTATGAGGGAGGAAAAAAGTTTGATTTCTATAGTCTTTTAAAGATTTTCAATGCTACCTTGTGAATCCATTTGTAGGCGAAGATCTTTGGCTTCCACCTTCCACGGGCGTAACTGCAAAATGAGTCTCAACCGGACTCTGCAATTTTAATTCAACTGCATTTATTTTATGTGACGCAACTTTTTCAATAGACGTGGTCCTACGATCTATTTTTGCCGATTTAATGCCGCCTGGATGGGTGGATTTCGACGATTCTGTGAGGAAATCCCATGCTATCAAATATTACCTCTAATTTTCAGCTATAATAAGCTTTGTACCTCGTAAATGAACTTGAGACGCTTCACCCTGTGGCCTGCCAAAATCGAGCACACCAATATTGGCGAAAGTGAGGTAACCGCAATTGTGATGGAAATCTAGTAATTCGCTTAAACTGGAGATTGCTGGGTGTTTCGATAATGGGAGGTTTGCTTCTGGATTAGGTTTTCTATAAGAAGTGACACCATGAAAACTGCTTTTAATTGATTAACACAAATTCAAATATACAAAATAAATATAAACACCACAATTACTATATTTACCCACCCAATTTTTGATGATGTAGAGGCAGTTTTAAAAGGAAATGGCAATATTTCCGTCTCGGCTGCTTGATGCACTCCGAAACCTTGAATTAATACTGGGGCAAATTGTAAAGAGGCGTTTACGTATAAAATATTGCCTATTGGTATCACAGCCGGTTCGTGTAACCAGGAGGTTAACTGCAAAAATTAATTTCAATTGATATAATTTTCCCTTTCCTGGTATTGCGATAAGTTGATATTTGTAGATAGTTTATTAATGCAATAATCGCAACATGCATATTTACAAAAAATCCTTAAATTAATCGAAAGAAATTTAAAAACTGTAAACAGGATATTTGCTTCCTATAAATATGTCAAATATCGCATAATTTTTGAAAGTTGGTGGGAGAATATAAAAATAACAGTGTTCCCACATTAAAATTTGTATTTTTAGAGAAATATTTTGCCACCATAACAGTAAAAATAGCTTCAAAGCATATTTCATAATTTTAAAGTTTAATTTATTCATATTTACATATATTTATTTTTTATAAGTGACTAAAAAAATCTAGTTTTGCCCATAATGAGAATAAACTTTCCAAATCACTCCTAAGTTAAAATTCTGTAACATTGATCTGTAAATGTGTCATCAAGTTTATAATTTTTTAGATTAGACGGCGATTTCGACAAATTTTCATTTTAAAAGTACTCGAAATTGACAAATAATTATGTTGACTTGATACTACTATTTAACATATGAATTTGGAAGAAGCATTGTCTAGTTTACTGAAGATCGAAAACGATTAAACACCATTATAATATTAGAGTTCTTTCGTTAAAACACTATTGTCAGGACCAAACTCACCAGTAATCTAGAGAATCCCAGAAACATTCTAGGCAAACGCTTCAGTTCTGTTCCTTTAGCCAATAATAAACTGGGAGGACCGTAACCTGTGATGTAGTAGAGAAACATGCGAAACCACAGGCTGTTGATTTCCGGATTGCTCGGGCCTAATAAGGCAGGAGGCATTATTGATAATGGAGATATTCTCACCTATGAAAGACAAATAGATAAAGTATTACAAAAATGTTTTTTTTTTGAGTGAAAATGATAATTATTTGAATTTCAACTATAAAAAAAACCAAGTTCACTAAGGAAAGAAATTTTCCCTTACATAAATAAGAGGTAACAGTGATTGAATGTGATAAATAATCGAGGTTGGAAATTTAGCAACTGACCAATTTTATTAGGTATGTGTCAAATTCATAATGGTAAATTCAGTACGAGATCAGTGGAGAAACATGTCCAGAGTAAATTATTAGTGACGGTCTAATATGGTACCAAATGTCATAATAAAATATCGAATCTAAAAAAACATTACCAAACCAACATTACTACAAACCTGAATTTGCCATAAATTCTCAATTTAATGTGTTAGATTAGACGTTTGTTTGACGGTTGCCATATTTCTAACCTTACTCACTTGTCAAACACTGTCTCTGTCCATTATTATGTGTAGAGGGTAAAGATATTTGCTTCATCATAGAAGACTGAGATTTTTTAATAACACACAACTTCAGTGAAAACGTACTTCTCTGGCAATTGGCGCCATAGTAATCAGAAGTCGATATTTTCGTTTCAATAAACGTTGACAAGCGGCTTCGTCCAAGGAGTTCAAACTTTCGAGTCGGATTAAGTCCAGGCCAGGACCACCCAACTTACGTAAGGCTAATATCGTTGATCTAGAATAAAAACCATTCGAGAACTTCTGAAATATATAGCAGAAAATGTTGAAATCTTCAAAAACTAAAACTTTAAAAAAAGGTGTCTCTTTAGTAAATTATAATCTTTATATTCCTTACTGGTATTATGATGTTCTTCTGATTAATTGAAAATGATTTGATGCAAAACAAAAAAAGCATTCTCCATACCTCAATATAACAGCATGATCAAAGAATCTCCGGGCTTCCCCCTCCCCATCCGAATCCATGGCTGACACTTTTTCCAACTCTGTCAAAAAACTATCAAGACCTTCATGTTGTAACTTGCCTACTTCGAACATGGTGACAGCGTGTCGTTTGAGCCCCGGAGATAAGTTACCCATCATCAAAAAAGCAGTCAGAGCCGAGTCGAACAAAAACGCCACTCTTAGGCCTCCTGATTGGTTGTTATTGTGGTTGGAATTGGGGGAACTGTTTAAGCTATCTGATGGGGTAAGTTCAGAGGAAGGGGTTGAAAGGGGTGGAGGGGAATTTGTGGTAAGTGGTAAGTTGAGGGTTAGAGGGGTGATGTCCACTGGTGGGCTGTAAAATGAGTAGTTTTTAAAAATCATATTTTCATTGCAACAACTATTGCAAGTCAAATTTTGTTAAAAAAATTGAAGATAGATTATAATTACCTCTCATCTGGGATCGGCTGATTGGACCAAGACGGATGTCGTTTGGATTTCTCTTGTTCACTGTCCGGATTCAATTTCCTGGCGAATTGTAAGCGACAGTACAAAGACACTGCCTGTTTCACTAGTTCTGTATCTACTTCTAACACTGTTGCTAACTGACAATGATATGAAACGTTTGTTAAGAACGAAAAACACACAAAGGGGGAATATTATCAGTTAACATCTCGTATCATATTAAAATAGGCTACTTACCTCTCCTACTGTGGTGTGATCATCTATTGATACAAAAATTTTATACAAAAGAGTCTCGAAATAATCTCCTAAAATCCTATTCATGACAAATCCTTGCAGAGGTGGCACTTGAACTCTATCAGCTGCTGTAATAGGCACATCTAAGTAAATTAAACCTTTTCTAAAACAGATCATAATACTCCAATATATCTACATAATATTTTGCATAATTTCTTACTTACTTATACAAACTAAGCACAACTTCATAGTTTAAATCACCAGCATTCTGTGAACCTAAATCTATTAATTTATCAATAATGGCCAATTCACTTTCATTCACCAACTAAAAATTGAATTACTAGACAAAGTATTAAGTTTAGATTAACATACTTTAATATCCTCCTCTAAAACCAGGCCAACTTCAACTCTCCACCAAGGCTCAATATGGATATTAATTGGCACTTGAGGTAACAAAATTCTGACATTTCTTTTGCCAAACAGCCTCCCTCGATTAGATCTTGATTTATTTATTAACTCAATATACTCATTTCTCCCAATTCCCAATAATCTTAAACCTTAATAGGAAAACATAATTAATATGCCAAACCAAAGGAAGTCACTTATTACAATCAGCAGCAGTAAAGTTAGGCAAAGTGTCATAGCTTTTCTCAGCTTGCATCAGACGTTCGACCAGAGATATATAGTAGTTGAATGGTGTTATTCTTAGCCCTTTAACAATCATATCCGCCAAGTGATATGGAAACAACATAAACCTGGTTTTGCTGAATTCGATGACCCTTTCATAGTAGCGTTTCTCATCTTTGAAAACGTTACGCACTAAGAAAATTTGGCTGTTTTAAATTATCACAAGTTTTTAAGGATAACTTACCTAGATTTCCTCGAAACCTCAACTGATTTTGTATACTAAAGTTTACAATGTATCGTTCATAATTTTTTGAATTGCTCAGAATCTATAAAGAAATGCAAAACAATTATTTGTTAGAAACTCTTCTTATCTCGTTTGTCGCTTGTAAAGAAATCGTAATAATTATTGGGTAATAATATAGATTTGCGTTTTAGCAGAGATTTTGTTTTACCTGTTTTATATGAGTGGGCAGCTTTGACCAGGGCACGTTTTTGCGGACATGTTCTTCAACTTCTGGGTTCATGTTTAATCACGTAAATTATTACATTTGTAACGGTAAATTGCCGATTTTTAACAAAACATTATTCAGAATTTGTAAATATTGCACACAGAATAAAACTGAAACAAGTGTTGGATTATTTGGCGTTTTGATTTCGGAACGTCAAAATATTTAAAAGTCTGGTTAGCCTCTTGACACTTTAAGCCGCGAGAGGAGAGCTGGCAACAGCCGGTTGATTCCATAGAAAAGTTGCACTTGCATTCGATGCCATTTTATTTATTTTACGTTGGTGTAGAGTCAAGCTTGAACCTATAGCAAACATTGATGCTCTACGATAAAGATTCATTGATGCGGCTGAAGAGTTGAAAAATACATTAATAACAAAAATAACAAGAACGGCAATCAACAGATGTCGAAGATGCGTTCGGAACAGAGGTGATCACATTAAAAATAAAGAATAATTAAATTTAAGTGTATTACTTGTATTGTTTTTTGAGTTTTTAGTTTCAAACGCACAACATTTCTCGTAAATTTTCCTATCACAAATTTAAGTTGAATTGTTCATTTAAACCACATCAACGTTTTTTTTTTTGGAACAACAAATGATTTGTTGAGCGTGTAACATCTCATTGGACAGCTATACCTCAAACATTTTTTGAAATCTGCTCAGAAGAAGTTGAGATAGCCGATATTGAAAAATTAATTTAAGAAAGTTTTCACTCAAAATCCTCACATAATACAAACGTTTCCGGACATATTTCATTACATACGGAACATCATAATGTTAGACAAGGGATCGAGTAGCGAAAGTTCTGGTAACTACAAGTCGAAGAGTCTCTGTAAATTGTAAACGCGTGTCGAACAGTTTTCCTGGTCAAAACTATTCGTTAAGCCTTAACTTCAGCACGTGGAAATATTTTTATTTTTCTAAACATCGACTGAGTTCTTATTCTATAACATACAATGTCCCTAATACTACATTATTTGAAAGCTGTGGCTTCAACTAAGTTGAACAAAGAATAAGCCATAACCATGCACTGAAATAAGTAAGTTTCTAATGTCTTAACAATGGAAAATGGTAAAAATAACACAAACCTGCTTGAAACATTCATGATTAACTTGTAGGATACAGTTGTTGTTCATTTTGAAAGGAATACAAGCACTGGTGAATAAGGCTTTGAATAAGTCCGTGCTGCTCTTATCCCATCTATACCATTCTAAATTGTAAAGTTCATTGCTTACTTCCAAAAGCTGCAATCACTTTTTAAGTTATTGTTTTATCTGTTTTCATAACTAAACTGTCACCGAATTCTCGAAAATTTGACCCTCGTAGCAAAAATAGAAGACAAGAATTACAGTGCACAAATATGACACAATGGTCAGTTTATAGTCGTAATATGGCTAAAAATGATAAAAAAGAATATTAGAATTGTATAAATAACCTAATTTGGGGTAATTACCGAAAACATAATTAGAGAATAAAACCCCAGCAAGAATATGATGTTGAGCCCCAAAAAAATATTGGACCAAAAAGCCCATTGTTTTAATTTACTAATTATCCTGAAATAGATATATTTTCAATATAAAGTATATTCTCGAATAAGATTGTCAAGAGTAAAAAATTTCATAATTTTCATTTTATGAGTGAAATATATTGTTTATGAAATTTTTATTAAAATAATTTAAAAAAAATAGGAATAATACAAATAAAAACTCGACAAAAAAATATGGTCCAAGTATTTAAAAAGTGGTTTGAAAGGATGAATTTTCAGTTGTTAAACTGAATCCATTGCAAGAAGATATGCAATGTCATCTTCATCTCGAGCTACCTTGGTTTTTTTACATCTCATACGGAGTCAGTAATTACGAATTTCTTGATCGATTCTTTTACATCACATTTTAATTTTTAAACATACAGGAACTTTTGATTAAATTCCTCGAGAATTCCATGAATTATTTTATCACATTTGCCATAGGGCGTTTTAGGAAAATTCTCGTTGGTCATCGGGGAATACTTTCATTTCATTTAAGTTTTGCTTACGGTTTCCATGAAAACGAGAACTCATTTTGGTCTTTTCAAAGAAAATTCTAACCAAAAGGGCTTATTTTTCGATATTTCTCTGCAACGAATAGGCAAGTTGAAATGGTGAGCTCTAATTCGACCGTTTTTGGAAGAAGCAAAAACTTTGATGAAGAATATATTTTTCTCTTTGAATGGAGAAATGTTCCATTGTATAACATCATGTTTTATTTCTATTTCTTACTCCATGATATATTTGTAACTTTTGGCAAGTTGTCTCAACCCCTTAAGTACATGTGTCTGATGCTGAGTTTCATTTTTTTGTGGAGTTTTGGCTTGGAACTCTCTTAACGTAAATAGTAGCACCTCTAACTGCAACCTTACAATTGTGCTCAAATAGACAGTACTGAATCCCGGCCACACTAAGAATCCTACAGTGAACTGACCGGTTAAAGCGATGTGCAGTACTACCACTTTTTTAAACGCAGAATCTAAAAAAGTACGGATGAAATGGCGAAGCTCAGAAATTAACGATAACTTTTCATTGCCTTGAAGAATACCAGTGTACAGATTTAGCAAAACTGGAAACAACTGTATTTGATTCACCAATGTACATACTTCTACAATAACTATAACAGCAATGCAAAGTAAATCTGATCTTTTTCCAATTTTCTGCAGAGTGTCCTTAAGTTCATTAGGTAAACAAGTGAAATCCCAAGGCAGCTTTGTGTCGAAAAAGAACTTAATTTTGTTCCATCTTTGAAAATTAATCAGGGAAAATAACAACTGATTAGACAGCTAAGAGAAAAATGATAAAATCAGTAAACGTTGGGTTGAAGTTGGCTTATTACAGAAATAATCATTGCCAGTAATGGTCCATAGCCGAACCAAAGTTCTTTCGTTGGTTTCATTGTGAGGAAAACCGCCAGGGCTATGGAAACCAAGGTGCCGATGATGATACTTATTATGGAGTAATAATAGACGCATTTGTATTTCAGGACTGTTAAGATTTTCGATAAAATTGGCATAATTGCATTAACATCTGGAAAAAAATATCCGCTGCACTATTTTGAAGTTTTTTACATTATATCTTACACTTGGAAGTTGTATTTGAGGGAACAACCTTAATCATTGCGATTGACTCGTATGCACAGCACTGGAAAATCTACGGTATGATCTACTGAAACTCGTACAGAACAGTTTCTAATAAGATGAAACTAATTTTTATTTAATCTCCAATAATTGCTAATGCAATTACTTAACTATTACCCGGATTTTAAATTATAAATCTGATTTGAAGTAGTTAAAACCCCATTATTACAACCAGTTAGATGTCGTTGGGGTATTGACGATATCAAATGTCGTTAATTTTTTTCTACCACAAATTTTTATGAGAAAATTGGGAGAAATCGTTCTTGGTAGGAGATTGATCATTTTTCTAGACAGATACGTATATTTCTCATTCAAACAATGATTCTTCACGTGCAAAATAAATATAGGATGGTTGCCCATAATGTACGAAACTCCTTACTTGATCTACAAAAAATTATTAAAGAAACAGAAAAATGATTAAGAATATTTGCACGAATTTCCAGACACTTTAAATGAGTAAGAATTCTAGGATAGAATAGATAACCAAAACAATTAGCATTAATAATTATTATCATGGTTAGTTGAAATTCAAAAATATTATGGAAAAATAGATTTTCAAAAAAAAAATTATTTTTATATTTTTTAAATTAATTCGGTTGAATGCGATTTCGGTCAACTCGCAAACACGTCGAAATTGAAAAAAGTGGTCCCTGTCGAGAAAATGTTTTTAAATTCCGATACATTATTAATGCGAATTCAAAAGTATAAACAAGTGATTTTGCCGCAAATATGTCGTGGATGAATTAAGGCATAACGTCGGAATTATCTCAGTAGGTTAAACATTATGCAAATCGAAGCGTTGTTTAATATTTAAATTTAATAATATAAAAAAAAAGAGGAAAAAATCGAGAAACCACGCGTTCGCGATTACTTTTTGAACGTAGATTTTTTTGATTTTCTCGTGTATTGTTTTATTTATTTTTCAATTAACGTTTTCATCCATTTTAAATATTTTAGGGGTTGTTGTCTTTTCCAAAAAATAAATCAAAAGTTTTTTGTTAATAAATATTTATATTTTGATGGGATCAAATGATGAAAATACAATTTTTTACTTTAAAAAGTCGTTCAACTCTAAATTACAAAATGTCCTCACTTTTAAATTATAGCCCTCATTTGTATTAAACTCCCATTATGAATTACATTTTGCATTTGAAAATTATCACTAATCAGCGTAACTGTGGCAAATTACAGGCATAAAATTAAATTTGATGTAAAAGAATACGATTTAGATAACCAAATATGTTTCACTTTTATGTTAATTTAATATTTCTTAACCAACATTGTTCTGATGTTATCTTTAGGCCAAACTATGAATTGTTTTCTATTTTTGCTTTTCCGAGAAAACTACATTTTTCCACAAAAACTATGGACAAGAATGTTGTTTGTGAGTAGGCTTTTTACGATAATCCCTAATTAAGCAAAGTGTTGGGGACTCGATAATACTTTCACTTCAAATTCTATGCAGGATGTTTCAGAGTAAACTGTAAATACCTCACCAGTGGTTAAGGTACTTCACCATGATTCAAATTCACCTATTTATCGTAGGCAAATCTCGATTGATTTTTGATATACACAGCGTTTCCCCTTTTTTAACCGACTTTATGGTCATCATTTTTGACCTACTCCCTATAGTCAACTCAAATTTTGTATCTTGTCACGTCTTAAGGTACATTATAAGACAGCATTAATAGGGATTGTAAATTGCAAGTTCGGACTAGGCAATGATCCCTTTAAACCTTTTTATAAATTTAAATACTCTATACCGCATTGAACTTTAAATGAAGCATTTTTTTTTTAAATTTTGTATTTATATTCATTGCTCTTGATTTTAGGTCGGCCCTGTGTACTAAATTTCGCTGCTTACAATCTTTGATTTAGCCGAGATCCAGCAAAAATGACGTAGCAGATAGCACTGGTAGAATATTTTCTTGCAGGTCTAAAATATCTACATACACAGTTCCGGCCAAAAGTGGAAAAACTTTCAATAATTTGCTGTAATTTTATACAATGTAGTAATATTCAAATTTAACACATTCGTATGAATATAAGATAACTGGTAAAGTAATAATTCAAAAAAATATTTTATAAAAGGACCTTTATTCTGAGCAAACACGATTAACATAAATTTTTACACCAACAAAAATGAAGAAACATTTATGAAAGTGAAAATTATCAATGCGTTCTTTCAATATTTTGTCGAATAACCTTTATTTTTACTGCTTCACATCTTTTGTTCATCGATTCTATCAGTTTTTTGATAACGTCTTCCGATATGCCATTCAAAGCTCGAAACAAGGCATTCAATAATTCTCCTTCTAATCTAAATCTTTCCGTATTTTTATATCTCACATCACCTTCAAGTTGATCCCTCAAGTCCTCCAAAGGATTCAAATCGGGTCTCTGCGCTCGCTATCTTATTACCTCAACTTGTTCAGTCTCAAAAAGCCATTTCGTAATTGTAAACGCGTGTCGAACAGTTTTCCTGGTCAAAACTATTCGTTAAGCCTCAACTTCAGCACGTGGAAATGTTTTTATTTCTCTAAACATCGACTGAGTTCTTATTCTATAACATGCAATGTCCCTAATACTACATTATTTGAAAGCTGTGGCTTTAACTAAGTTGAACATGGAATAAGCCATAACCATGCACTGAAATAAGTAAGTTTATAATGTCTTAACAATGGAAAATGGTAAAAATAACACAAACCTGCTTGAAACATTCATGATTAACTTGTAGGATACGGTTGTTGTTAATTTTGAAAGGAGTGCAAACACTGGTGAATAAGACTTTGAACAAGTCAGAGCTTTTCTTATCCCATCGATACCATTCTAAATTGTAAAACTCCTGGTTTACTTCTAAAAACTGAAATCGATTTTTAAGTTATTGTTTTATCTGTTTTTACAACTAAACTATCACCAAATCCTCTAAAATTTGACCCTCGTGGCAAAAATAGAAGATATGGAACACAGTGAAAAGAAATACCGAAATGGCCACGATAAAGTTGTAATATGGCTAAAAATAAAAAAAAAAGAATATTTGAATTGTGTAAATAACCTAATTTGGGGTAATTACCGAAAACATAATTAAAGCATAAAACCCCAGCAAGCATATGACGTTGAGCTCGGACAAGGTACTTGGCCAAAAAGTCCATAGTTTTAATTTCCTAATTATCCTGAAATACATTATACTTTAATATAGACCATGTCGTCGGATGGGATTGCCAAGAGAAGTTCCTTAATTTTCATTTTACGAGTAAAAGATATTCTTAATAAAAATTTTTGTTCGCTCCAAGATGGTTGGAACAATCCAAACCGTTTCAATTTTCCTATTCATTGCAGAGATATAGCGAAAAATAAGTCCATTTAGTTGAAAATTTGTACATTCTAAAAATTAATACTCGTTTTCATTGCAGCCCTGAACAAGATTTTTATTTATCAAATTTTTATTAAAATAATTCCTCAAAAAAAAAGAAAACTACAAATACAAATTTCACATTAAAAAAAAATATGATCTAATGATACCATGGTAAGAAATTGCAAACCACACATTCGCTTTATCCGAATATCACTGATTACGAGCAATTTGGAGGTAAACGTTATGGTGGGTCCAGTACTTGGCGTGCCGAGATGAAACAGTATCATCAGTAATTATCCATGATTTGAGCAGTCATCCAGAAATACAAATTAAAACGTTTAAATTAATACGTTGGCTTTAAAACATGATTAAAAAGTGGTTTGAAAGGATGAATTTTCAGTTGTTAAACTGAATCCATTGCAAGAAGATATGCAATGTCATCTTCATCTCGAGCTACCTTGGTTTTTTTACATCTCATACGGAGTCAGTAATTACGAATTTCTTGATCGATTCTTTTACATCACATTTTAATTTTTAAACATACAGGAACTTTTGATTAAATTCCTCGAGAATTCCATGAATTATTTTATCACATTTGCCATAGGGCGTTTTAGGAAAATTCTCGTTGGTCATCGGGGAATACTTTCATTTCATTTAAGTTTTGCTTACGGTTTCCATGAAAACGAGAACTCATTTTGGTCTTTTCAAAGAAAATTCTAACCAAAAGGGCTTATTTTTCGATATTTCTCTGCAACGAATAGGCAAGTTGAAATGGTGAGCTCTAATTCGACCGTTTTTGGAAGAAGCAAAAACTTTGATGAAGAATATATTTTTCTCGTTGAATGGAGAAATGTTCCATTGTATAACATCATGTTTTATTTCTATTTCTTACTCCATGATATATTTGTAACTTTTGGCAAGTTGTCTCAACCCCTCAAGTACATGTATCTGATGCTGAGTTCCATTTTTTTGTAGAGTTTTGCTTTGGAACTCTCTTAACGTAAATAGTAGCACCTCTAACTGCAACCTTACAATTGTGCTCAAATAGACAGCACTGAATCCCGGCCACGCTAAGAATCCTACAGTGAACTGACTGGTTAAAGCGATGTGCACTATTACCGCTTTTGTAAACGCAGAATCTGAAAAAGTAATGGATGAAATGGCGAAGCTCAGAAACTAACGATAACTTTTCATTGCCTTGAAGAATGCCTATGCGTAAATTTAGCAAAACTGGAACCAACTGTATTTGATTCACCAATGTACATATTTCTGCAGTAACTACAACAGCAATGCAAAGTAAATCTGATCTTTTTCCAATTTTCTGCAGAGTGTCCTTAAGTTCATTAGGCAAACAAGCGAAATCCCACGGCAGATCCGTGTCGAAGAAGACCCTAATTTTGTTCCATCTTTGAAAATTAATCAGGGAAAATAACATTTGATTACACAGCTAAAAGAAAAATGATTAAAGTACTAAACATCGGGCCGAACTTAGCTTATTACAGAAATAAATATTGCCAGTAACGGTCCATAGCTGAACCATAGTTCTTTTGTTGATTCCGTTACGAGAAAAACCACTAGGATAATGGAGAACAAAGTGCCGGTGATGATACTTATTATGGAGTAATAATAGACGCATTTGTATTTCAGGACTGTTAAAATTTTCAATAAAACTGGCATAATGGCATTTAAATCTGGAAAAAAATCTCCACTGCACAATTTTGAAATTTGTTATTGTTGAGGGATTCCTTCGATAAATGAAACTACGACAACGACAAACTTGATTTACATAAAATGGACTGTATTTGACTTGCACTTATATCAAAAAAATTAATGAGTTTTGGTCGAAGTAGGAAGAGGGAGAATGCTTAAATGGGCGGGTTACACACTATGATTCTGATCGCATCCCGACAACGACGCAGCTTCCACACGAAGAGAAGAAAAAGAGAAAAAAAGGACAAAAATTACTTCGATTATCCCTTAAGTACTAATCCCGAGGAATTCCAACCAGGGGCGCACCACCACCAAGAACCATTACGGGCTATGGCTACGCCGGATCCCATAAATCGAGACCACCTGGGGAATATCTATACTAGTCGCTTTTCTGGAAACATCGCAGGCCGAACAAATTGACCATCACGGCAATAGTCCCGACCGAGGAAGCTTCTGTTGACTAGTAGCACATATTCCCCAGCCAAAACGCACCCTTAGTTTTGGCCTGATGGGCCATGTGGTCTGGATGGTATTCTCAGAATAAGTATCGCCGCACATGGGCGTAACCTAAGGGCTAAAATACAAATACATAACAAAAACAAAATTAACAACAACAAAAAAACTAGTAATTTAAAGTCCCTAACAGTTATATTATATCTTACGATTGGAAATTACACTTGAAGGAACAACTGTAATCATTGTGTTTGACTTGTATGCACAGCGCTCGAAAATCTACTGCATGATCTACTGAAACTTGTACAGAATAGTTTCTAATAAGATGAAACTAATTTTGATTTAATTTCCAATATTTTTTAATGCAATTACTTAACTATTAAACAAGATTTTAAATTATAAATCTGATTTGAAATAGTTAAAAGGCCATTACTACAACCAGTTAGAAGTCGTTGGGGTATTGACGATGTCAAATGTCGTTAATTTTTTTCTACCGCAAATTTTTATGAGAAAATTGAGAGAAATCGTTCTTGGTAGGAGATTGATCATTTTTCTAGACAGATACGTATATTTCTCATTCAAACAATGATTCTTCACGTGTAAAATAAATATAGGATGGTTGCCCATAATGTACGAAACTCCTTACTTGATCTACAAAAAATTATTAAAGAAACAGAAAAATGATTAAGAATATTTGCATGAATTTCCAGACACTTTAAATGAGTAAGAATTCTAAGATAGAATAGATAACCAAAATAATTAGCATTAATAATTATTATCATGGTTAGTCGAAATTCAAAAATATTATGGAAAAATTGATTTTCAAAAGAAAATTTATTTTTATATTTTTTAAATGAATTCGGTTGAATGCGATTTCGGCCAACTCGCAAACACGTCGAAATTGAAAAAAGTGATCTCTGTCGAGAAAATGTTTTTAAATTCCGATACATTATTAATGCGAATTCAAAAGTATAAACAAGTGATTTTGCCGCAAATATGTCGTGGATGAATTAAGGCATAACGTCGGAATTATCTCAGTAGGTTAAACATTATGCAAATCGAAGCGTTGTTTAATATTTAAATTTAATAATATAAAAAAAAAGAGGAAAAAATCGAGAAACCACGCGTTCGCGATTACTTTTTGAACGTAGATTTTTTTGATTTTCTCGTGTATTGTTTTATTTATTTTTCAATTAACGTTTTCATCCATTTTAAATATTTTAGGGGTTGTTGTCTTTTCCAAAAAATAAATCAAAAGTTTTTTGTTAATAAATATTTATATTTTGATGGGATCAAATGATGAAAATACAATTTTTTACTTTAAAAAGTCGTTCAACTCTAAATTACAAAATGTCCTCACTTTTAAATTATAGCCCTCATTTGTATTAAACTCCCATTATGAATTACATTTTGCATTTGAAAATTATCACTAATCAGCGTAACTGTGGCAAATTACAGGCATAAAATTAAATTTGATGTAAAAGAATACGATTTAGATAACCAAATATGTTTCACTTTTATGTTAATTTAATATTTCTTAACCAACATTGTTCTGATGTTATCTTTAGGCCAAACTATGAATTGTTTTCTATTTTTGCTTTTCCGAGAAAACTACATTTTTCCACAAAAACTATTAAAAAAATGTTGGTTATGAACATGTTTTTTACGATAATCCTCAAATAAGCAAAGTGTTGGGAACTCGATATTAATTGCGATTCAAGTTCTACATATGAACTCTATACAGGATGTTTCAGAGTTAATTGTACATACCCTACCAGGCGATAGAGTAAATCATCATGATTCCAATTCACCCATATATCGTAGGTGAATCTTAGATTCGTTATCGAGATACAGTGTGTTTTCCTATTTTACCTCAATGACTTTACAGTCAGTCGTAACCTTTGATCTACTCATTATAACTAATTTAACTTATGTGGATAGTCACGTTTTAACAGACACTATAGGATACCGTCATCAGAGTTTGTGAATTGCAGATCCGGACTAGAAGATAGTTTTTTTTAGAAATATTTATTAAATTGAATACTCTGTATATTATTTTCTTTGAAAGCGTATGGAGCCTTCAATAAAATGTCAAAAGCTGTCTTTACCACATTCAACGCAATGAAAAAAAAAACAGTTACAAGAGGTGTAAAAAATTACTGCCATTCGCTTTTATGCATTTTCTTGTTTTTAGCTAAAGTTTCCTTATTGAATTTCGTATAAAGTCGAAATTATGTCTATTTCTCACAAGGCAGTTTTTTATTTTTTGAAGAAATTCCTCTGTTGTGCTTAGATCTCGCTTATAAATTTCAGAGTTTAAATGCTCCCAGAAATAATAATCCAATGCATTAAAATCTGGTTATCTTATCGACTTATTCTCGAGATACAGTTTGTTTTATTATTTTTTTAATTTTGTAAGTTTATTATTCAAGTAGGATTTTCTTTTTAATAAGTAAACTTAGATCTATAATAAGCTTATTAATAATTTTGTTTTGTTTGAGTTTTTTTTATTACTTCTTTCGATTCTTAATTTAATTTCTATCGTTATCAAATATTTTATCGTGTGGTAATGCCTGATTTATTCACAACTCAAAATTATACCGACATAATTTTTTAATGTGGTCTTCGCAGCAGTAATGGAAGAGCACCAGCTCGTGAATATGAAGTACGTTTCCCCAACTGTAGGTTCCCAAATTATCAAATATTTAGGAAGATGTTTAGTTACCTGCGAGAATACGGCTGTTTTTCTACAGCCAAAAATAGTGAACATGCTGACCATAATGATGAAATTTAGTTAAATGAAAACATAATTGATATGACAGAGAACCACCCAGAAACAAACACCAGATAAATTAGTCAGTTAAGGACTTGGTATAACTCATGTTAAGACTTGGCGAACTGTAAACAGGACAGGTTTACCTCCACTTCATGTGCAGCGGGTTCGCAGTGTGGTTGACGTAAATCGAGTAACATCCCATCGGTGAATCATATAACGTCAGAGAAATCATTATAGAATTCTCTTTAAGAATGAAATTCTATCCACTAGGGATAGAATCGCTAACGTGAGAAATGATCACAGTTGGTCTTCACACAATCCATACGCACAAAGGCAAATGCGTTTCCCTTTACAGGTTTAGTATGAACGTTTGGTGTGGACTGATAAACAATCATTTAATAACCTCGTATATTTTTCTTAAAACCCTCTCTAGCGCGGTTTATTTAGACTTTCTACAGAATGCTTCACCTCTTCTTCTCGAAAATATTAGCATCCCAGATATGTAATTCAAACGTGATGGAGCGCCACCCCATTCTACAGGAGCAATTACAGATCTTTTGAATGCTGAATACGAAAATTGATGGATTGGACGTCATTACCCGTATGCGTGGCCTGCTAAATCGCCAGATTTGAATCCACTGGATTATTATTTCTGGGAACATTTTTAAAATCTGAGATTTGTAAACGAGAGATAAACACAAAAAAGGAGCTCTTGCAAACGTTAAACGATTGCTGGGCGACAATTAGAAATAATCCCGACATTATACGAAAGGCCATAAGGTAACTTTCGCCAAAAGCAAGAAAACGCATACAAGCAAACGACAGCCATTTCTAACACCTCTTGCAACTCTTTCTTTTGTGTTGTAATCATAATTACCTAATTTCATTTTTGGTTATAACAACACAAAGATGACGTTTATTTCGAATAATTATTAAATATTTTAATTGTTTCAAAAAATGTTTTGTTAATGAGACAAAATAATACGTTCGAGGATTATGAAACTAATGTGGTAAAGCTAGCTTGTAACGCTTTAGTGAAGACTCAATATGGCTTTAATGAACATAATATACAGGATATTGAAATTAATAAAAATTTCGAAATAGACTATTTCCTAGTTCGGACTTGTAATTTACAAACTTTTAATGGCATCTTAGAGTGTATATTAAAACGTGGCTACCCACAACATTTGAATTAGGTATAGCGAGTGGATCAAAAGTTATGACAATAGAATCATTAAATAAAAAAAGAGAAACGCCCAAGATTTACTTGCGATTGTGTACGTATGTGCGTATGTGAATCATGGCGAAGCACATCAACTTCTGGTAGCGTATGTACAATTAACTCTGTACACCCTGTATAAACCAATTACCTTCAATTTTATCGATTGGCTGTATTCAAGGTTGCACATTTTTTAAAATGATGTAATTATGTGTATGGCAGTTTTTCCCTAAGTTTTATTGTTCAAAAATAGTAAGTTAGTATATGTTAACCAAATCGATTATTATCAAACAAAAAATAATTGTCAGGTTAAAGTTGACGTTCGAAAATAGCCAAGATGATCATATTACCTTAAGGACATTGATTAAAATCTGTTATTTTTTTTATAGTTGTGATAAAAAACAGTTTTATCGATGCGAGGAACACATACTCAGGGGTACCTTGATATGATTGATTGAAATTTGGTCACCCGGACATATATATACAAGATATCACTTAATTATTAATTTTCACTTTATCCTTTTTTTGTTTTTAAAAGTACCAGAAAAAATCCTATAAGAGAAGACTATTCAAATTCTTTAGATCCGGGGCTTTTTCAATTCACCATTTTCTATTTTTGCAGTTTAAAATCTACCAAAAAAATTCCTGGAAAGAAGCAATTTAACGCAAAAAAATCGTGCTTTCGTAGAATTTTTTGTTAATCATCGATTTTCTCTACTTTCTTCTTCTCAAATGTACCGAAAAGTTCTACGGAAAGGATTATTAATGGTTAAGATAGAACACCTATATATAATATTCATTTATCAATGGTCTTCTATATTACTATTTTTCCTTTCAAATGTACTAACAAACTTTCTGGAAACATTGACTACTAAGATTTAGAAGGTGCTTCTAACGTTCTTGAATTTTGGTAGCTTTAGTAACAATTTTCCACTTTTTTACGTCGAAATTTACCAGAAAATTAACCAGAAAGAAGATTTCGCATACGTTGGGAAATATTTTTTACATTCGGGATTTTTTCATTCAAACGATTTTCTGATTTTATTGTTTGAAATCCACCAGAACACTCTCAGGAAAATAGAATCACCGTTCAGATCTTTTTTGCTCTGTTCATGGAATTTTTGTTTATGAAAAATTCACTGCATTTTCGTCTTTTAAATTTATTGGCAAATATCCTGAAAGGTATCCAAAATTGGCGTTAAAAACGTTACCAAGGTTTAATTAGCTATTTTCCAACTCATATATCCTATCAATATGCACTATTTAATATTATCTAAATGTAAATTTTACCACATTACAACCCATTTATCTTGGGCCTGTCCATGTTATTCCCCTCAAAAAAAAAAAAAGTATCTAGGCAAGCGTGCTAATTCCAAGCATAAATTAAAGGTAAAAAATGCAGGATTACGATAGGTGCTTTTTTATATATACCTGAGAACTTTCTTTCCTACTTTTAGTTTTGTTTGTGTCTATCAACACAGAAAAACGATGGGGTCTTTATGGAGTGTTTTATTTGCAATTTTATTAAATTTTAACTGTGGCAAAGTTGCCTTTGGTCAGGTACTTTTCAATAAAGGAACTTTCGATTTTTCAAAAATTAATCATTTGGTGTTTAGGAAGAAGCTCCCATAATTTCAATCACGGATGGTCGATTAAGGGGTACAACTAGTAAAACTGTTGGTTTAAATGTCACTTATTATGCGTATAGAGGAATTCCGTATGCAAAGAAGCCAATTAACGATTTGAGATTTGCAGTAAGTAATGAAAGATAGATATATGTTCATTTCATCCAGAGTTAATGACAGTGTACAAAAATCCACAGTGATATAAATACATAGATGGGTTTCTATGTATTGCAATAGTTTTTTATCGCTATTTACAGTAGGTCGTTAATTAAAGTTAGAATTTCCGACAAAGGCTTGATGTGTCTCAATTAGTCTGTCTTCACATGAATCCAAACGAAGAATTCAAATTCAACTTTGTATGTTCGAAATTTTTGAAAATATCGCTTAGCCCTCTTTTTTTGAAATATTGTAGACCTTTTTTTCCACAAAACGGAGGATCAATTTAAGTCAACTTTATCCTTAGCGATCTTTTTTTTAAACCCATGCTTTTATGATCTACCCTGTATTATCACAATACAGACAAAAATACAGTGTTTATTGAAAAAGTTTAGTTTGACAAAGGAAGAAAATTGCTCTATCACTTAATGTATATTTTTAAAATTTCTTTCAATTTCGGGGAAACGGAGGCGACGCTCATTTTCACATTGAAATTAAAAGAAGTTATTTATAAAATTCGCTGTTGACACTCGAATTTGAAAAACCAAAGGTGTGCTCTGAGGGGGTTATGGAAAGCCAGGAATCCTCAAAGGAAAATTTCGTGTTAGAAAAATTTTGAAGTTTTCGGAAAAACATACCTACGTATGTAATTATTGGTGACAAAATACATCTTGTTGTCACACAACTCCATAAAATGATCTCCATAATCCGATATTAAGTCGGGTTCAAAAAATTAGATCCGTACCTTGAGAACATTAAAGGAAATCGGAGAATTCAGAATTGCTGATTCCTTTTGGGTGATCGATTTGCTGACTCATTATAAATCCAGAAAACTTCTTCAAACAAGTAGTGGGGAATCAAATACGCTACAGACTTTCATATAAATGTTTAAAGAATTATATTCAAAATGCAGAATGAAAATCAAAAAAGGTTATTTTATGTTTCTATAGTAAATTGTTTTAAAGTACTTTCAAATCCAAACCCTCGTCAAACCAACGAATTTCAAGGATCCTCCAGTTAAACGTGGGAACCAGACTGATGCGTACAAAAAATTTGGAAAAAATGTGCTCGTAATTTGTGCGAAACTACAAACTGAGTAAGGAATCTTAAAATTTATATAATATGAGAAATACGTATATCAACGGTCTAGTTAGATTTTAGTAGAAGTGTCGGACGTGGGAACACGGTTGCTTCGGACCCAAAAATATGGTGAACAATTTCCAGATTCATTTGTAGCAATTTTACATTGAAATTTTACATAAATCCAAACAATGCATTTGAGCTTTACTTTTACAAACGAGTTTAAATTCTTAATGTCAAGTTGTACATGGACCGTGGGAACATGACATTTTTATATCAACAAACTATAAAAAATATATTTTTCCGACATTATGCCGGAAAACCTTCTAAATTATAAACGGTAGTCCGAGTGTCGAAAAATGAGTTAAGTTTGAACCCAGAGCTGAATGGTTTTCAGGTTCGTAAGAACACGGTCTATACATTAATAAATCTTTGATTTAAATGTGCAAGATCCTAGAAATTTTTACTTCGAGTCAGTGCTAGTACGCAAGTGAAAGAAAGTGTTCTATTTCATACGTTAGTAATTTTGATAGTTTTCTCTTGAATTTAATAATGTGAATGAATAGTGATTTGTTAACTAAATCTTAGGCTCCAGTGAAAAACAGCCCATGGACTGGCACTCTCAATGCAACTGCGGATAGAGATTTCTGTGTTCAATTGCTTGAAGGTATTCCATTTCCAGGAAGCACAAATAGAACAGTAGTGGGTTCAGAAGACTGTCTTTATATTAATGTATACACTACAGGTGTAAGTTAAATTCAATGTTATCATTATCATGTGAATCTTATATTTGCTCCCGTTAAAGGTAAATAAGTCTCTCCCGGTAATGGTATGGATTTATGGTGGAGGTTTTTACAGCGGATTCTCGGACTACAAGACTTATGCCCCAGATTATTTATTAGAAAAAGAGGTAGTCTACGTGGCATTTAATTATAGGCTTGGAATATTTGGATTTCTCAGGTTTGCACCTACCTGATATTTGCAGTTATTTGATAGTATATATATACATATATATTTTTTTTTTTAGTTTGGGGGATCTGGTAGCTCCAGGAAACTGGGGGATAAAAGACCAAATTTTAGCCTTAAAATGGGTTCAAGAGAACATCAAGCACTTTGGTGGTGATCCTCGTAAAGTAACCATATTCGGGGAGAGCGCAGGAGCTGCTTCAGTTTCCTACTTACTTCACACTTCTAAAACAAATGGTAACTTAGAGAAAATGGTTACTCTTGGGGCCAATAGATCCCAAATAGTATTGATTTTATAAAATACGAAATATCACTCTTGTTGAATAAGCAACTAATGATTTGTCGAATGAGCCACTTTTATTTAATAGTTTCTATGAAAATTATTTTGCTGGCAAAACTACATTAAGTTTGATATATTGGCCCCTAAGGTCACTAGGTCAATATACTGGAAACATTACCTGGAAGTAAATTTTGATGGAAACCGATCGATATTAAGTTTTTACTTCATTGTTTCACATGAATATTATTCTCTTGGTAAACTTATCTGGACTTTGGTTTATTCGCACTTAGGATTATTTGAGAAAGCTATTATGCAGAGTGGGAGCAGTGTGTGTGGGTGGGCGTTGACCCGCTCTCCCAAAACTCAAGCGTACAAAGTAGCAATTTCTTTGGGGATAATTTCCTCGAACAGCAAACACATTGTAAATGAGCTCAGAAAAATGGACTACAAGACTTTAAAGCTGGCGGAGAGTGAAATCTCAGCGTTGGTAAGTTAACTCTTAGTGAGTAGCTAGTGAATAGCAATTAACAGAGTTACTACACTGATTTATTTTTGCTACGCTTCGGCCTTTTCAAAGAAATTTAAACATTTTCATTAATCGTATAGGTCTTCGACATTAGAGACTTAGCAAATGAGGATAGAATTAAAAGAAATAAATATGTATTAAATTATTTCCTTTTAAAACCATATATTTAAATATAGAAACAAAATTGGTCACTGCCTTTTCTAAATTGGCTTTGACCCAATAAATGGGTTTTTAAAACGAGAGACGTAGCAAATGGAGATCATTCAAGTTCCTTTCAGGAAGTCATAAGTAACATTTTCGATGGTCTCCCATTTGGTGTGGTCAAAGAGCCTAACCATCCAGAAGCTGTATTCTCAAATAGCAGCTGGGAGTTGTTTAAAAGTGGACAATTCCAGCGAGTCCCAATTCTCGCAGGATATAACTCGTTGGAAGTAGGAAATGCGCTGAGTTATTACGGTAAAACCCTTTATATTAAAACCCAGAGTTCAGTTTTCTAGTTCTTCATTTCCATTTTAGATCAGATAAAACAATTACTGTTCATTTACGATCTCCAGCCAAATTTATTGGCTCCTTATGGGCTGACCCAGAATTTCTTCAAGCAATTAGTAGCAGGGCTTGAAGTCAAGAAGCACTTTTTCCATTTAAGACCGATTACAGTTCAGCCTGAAGCTCTTGCTGAAGTATGGTATTCATCAAGAAGTATTTTTGCTGATTTAAATGATTTTTTTCTTAACTTTAGTTTCTCTCGGTTGAACTGTTTGAGCGCCCTATCAGAGAAAATGTAGTTCTCGCTTCTGCGTTTACGCGAGTTTATTTCTATCGGTTCAGCTACAAGGGTTTACTAGGAGATCCCTTGCAAATTTCATCAGGTATTCAATTCTACAATGTTAAATCACTTTTCCTTATTGATAAAATTTTCAGGAGTAACCCATGCAGAAGAACTTAGATATTTGTTCGTTGTCCCAAATCAAACTGTCAACGAACAAGATCGTGCGGTTATCGACAAATTTGTTACATTGTGGACCAATTTTGCAAAAACTGGGTAATAGGAACATAAAAATGTTATTTAGTAACATATTTATTAATATTTTTGAAAATTTTTAGGGACCCTACACCGCACAATAATTCACACAATAATACCATTTTGGGTGGTTTAACTTGGTCTCCGAACGAATCCAATAAGAATGTTAGCACCACCATTGAATATTTGAATATTAACAGTACGTTAACAATGGAAACGAATCCTTCCCAAGATGACTGGTTATTCTATCAAACCTTGTATGAAAAATTTGGAACTCCTCCCTATGCAACTTACTAATATATTTTTTTAAAGTAGAGATATAGCTATTAACCGTTATACATAGTCGTGAATAAAATTACTGAATATGCATCTTCTTTAATAATTACAGTAGGTATTCCTGAAAGTCGGATCACAGACAAGATGTCTCATTTAAAGCTATGATTGAAGATTACTGGAAAACAGTACGTTGTATGAAAAAAAGGTTCAAATAAAAATTGTCCGGCAAAGAGGACATGTCATGAAGATAGTGATTTTAGCCAAAACGTCATTTTAATGTCATTTCAAGGGCAACTTTTTATTCAAATGGCAACTTCGTATTTTTTTATAGATCCTTGTAGACCTTCAAAAAATGAATATTTCTTGTTTGAACAATTTTTTTATTAGACATTTTGCTGTAGCGTTATCTTTGATTTTTGTTCAATTTTTCAGATAGCAGAAATGATTGCATTTTTTTTCTAGAAAAATTTTGCAATGCACGTTCCGTTTAAAACTCATAACAATCTATTTATCTAATAAAAAAATATTATTCTTATGGAAAAAGTATTTTCCCAAATTTTCTCTTTTTAATCTCCCTTATAGCAATCTATAGGAAATCGATATTCCTTTTTCGAGAATGAATCTAATTGTCTTGTGTAAAATTAATCGTTACGTTTTGGATGAGAAATTAGAAATGGTTTTTATTCATGGAGAGGGTGGAAGAAATGTTACTCGAGCAGTAGAACTTTAGACTGAAAGATTACCGGGTGAAAGAGTTCCCCACTGCACCACTTTCAAGAGTTAACAAAAAATTTCAAAGAAACGAAAACGTAAGAGGCAAAAAAACCCTATCGCTCCCTTAGTGCAACATATGAAGGCAACGAAGTAACAGTTCTTGCAGCTGTCGCCTTCGATCCCCACGTAAGTTGTCCTCAAGTTGCTGCTGACTCGGGAATATCAAACGTAAGTGTCCAAGGAATTTTGAAGGGGAATAAAAGCCACCTTTACCACATTTCTTTACGTCAGGAAATCCATGGAACTGACTTAGAAAATCAAGTCAATTTTTGTAATTGGGCAAAACAGCAATTATGTCAAAATCAAATTTCTTCTCTAACGTTTTGTTTTCGGACGAATCCACATTCACAAATCATGGTGTAGTGAATAGCCATAACCTGCATTTTTGGAGTACTCTAGCCCCACAATGGCTTAGAGAAGTTGAGTATGTATGGGGCGGTATTATTGGGGAATACTTAATTAGACATTTTTCCGTTGAAGAAAACTTGAATGGAGAAACGTACCGCAGTTTCTTGCATAATAATCTCTCGGAATTGTTAGAAAACGTTCCACTTGCGATCAGACGGGTGACGTGGTATCCGCACGACGGCTGTCCAGCCCATTTTTCTAGAATGTCTCGTGAGGTTCAAGATAAAATGTATCCAAATTGATGGATTGTACGGGCTCCTAGGTCCCCCGATCTAACTTTACAGGATTTCTTCCTCTGTGATTTTTAAAGGACAAAGTTTATGCAGAACTACCAACAATTGCAGACGACATGAAAAGGAGAATTGAAAATGCGTGTCAGATGATAAACGAGGAGATGTTGCGCAGAGTAGATAATTCTTTTCGAAAAAGAGTTGAGACGTGTTTGGAGCAGGAAGGACAATCTTTTGAACATTTGGTTCACAAGTTTCTCAAATCACGATTTTAAATTAATTTGCTAAATTAAAAAAAATATTTTTTTTCATATAAAAAGTTTGTTTTATTATATAGAAGGATTGTTATGAGTTTTGAACAGAATATGTGCTGCAAAACTTTGGTAAAAAAAAAATGCAATAATATCGACTATTTTAAAAATTGGATAAAAAACAAGGATGGCTCTGCGGCAAAATGTCTAATAAAGAAATTATTTAAATAATAAATATTCAATTTTTGAAGGTCCACAAGGATCTGTAAAAAAATACGGAGTGGCCATTTAAAAAAAGTTTCCCTTGAAATTACTTTAAAATGATGTTTTGGTTAAAAGTCGCTATTTTCATGACATGTCCCCCTTTTTATCGGATAACTATTATTTGAAACTTTTTCATATAACGTACCGTTCTTGAGTAATATTCAATCGCATCTTTAAATGGAACAACCTGTATGGTACGCATATTTTTTAATGCGAGTCAAAATCAAAGTCCACTAATCCGTAACCGCTCTTGGGATTATTGCAAAGTGTTGTGATTTTGAAACTTAATTTGCGAAGAAAAAAAATTTGAATGACTTATCATCTTCGACCAATCTCTTCGAAAACTCAATCACCCAAGTCATAGTTTATTTAGTTTTAGCCGTTTTTGAGATATTGACACAAGAGCGACATCGTGACTCTCGAGCATTGCTTTATTCTAACAAAAAAGCGTGAACCCTATTTTTAGCGAATCATGCGCAAAAAATACCTAATTGATAAAATTTATAATCAAACAATGCCACATGTCTTATTGCCTTATTGGGTGATCTGTTAAAAGAAAAGTGGCGATGGATTCTTCAAGAATTGGTCAAAACCAAAGCATACTAAAGTATAGAGAATGATGCTAATTTTACGAGGTAGCTAAATTAGCACACTAAGTTCTGTTATAATCCCCACCCATTCTCAGTGGCGCCCATGTTTTTTTTTTATAAGTAAGAAGTTTTTAAATTTAACTCTTTAGAACTGTTAAAAATGTGTGTATAATTTAGATTAATAAATTTAGTACCTCACTAGAGCCCTAGTGGAGTAGGCTCGCGGAAATAAGTATCTCAAGAATTGTTTTAGTGCATTGTGTAATACATAAAGGTGGCTAGTAAAGTTACATAATGTTTCAACATCCATTCGGATGAATGCTCAGAAAGTAAACGAGTACGCTTAAGAAATAAAATGTTTCCAGAATGGCTCGAGTTATCAGCTTCTAAATGGGGTACTTTAGAAATCAAGTCAAGGTTAAATTTTACCTAGAATTACCAATGAAATTAAAAAACGCATTTAAAATCATTGTTTTCCTTTGCGGTTAACTAATCCCGATTCACCTTATATCGTTTAACTTAATATTTAGGTAAGTACCTAGTAAATTGTCAGATGTTAAGACTTAGATTGATTTATAGCTTTCTTATTAATCTGCTCTCTGAAGTCGATTAGCGTCCATTCATAAAACGTAAATAACGGAGAGAATTTTTAATAATTAATTGTGAAATAATTCGCCGAGAACTAATTATGTCTTATCCTTAAATGTAATGTATAGTTCAGTTCCAAAGTTAGGGATTGCTATAAATTTGATAAGAAAAATATAGGCATCTAAAGACTGAGACAAATTTAAATCGTACCACCGAAAAATTCTGATGGTGCTGGATGTTAAATTTTGTTCTCATGATAGCACGGAAATTTCGTAACTTTTAGGTCCTTTAGTAAAGGACTGATTTTACATTTTATAAACTTCTTATTTGACACGAAATAGAAAGTTCATTCTCTTCGTCTAAATTGAGAATTGAATAATAAATTTAGCGTAGGTTGATCGAAGTCACCATTATTGGCGATCAGACTATATCACAACAATAATAATAGTTTTAGACTTTAAAAGTGGATTTGCGAATGATTAGGGTTGTCAGTCTCCAATAACATCTAAAAATGAACAAGTTAACAACGATAGCTCTTTGGGCTTTCGTATTGTATTGGTCAGTGAGTTGTCTATGCCTGCGGGGCAGGATCGTTAGAAGAGACGCTGACGATTCCATTGATAGCTTGGAATTGCTGCATGTGGTAAGTTTAAATTGAAGTTAAAATAATGTCAAAATTTTCACTTAATTAGCATATTTGAGTGCGTTTTAAACCCACTTTTAATACCACAATTCCACTAAAATATATGAGCATTTACAAGATGAAACGTGTTATGAAAAAGTAAATCTAGCGGCAACAGAAATAAAATGAGAAAAATTTAAATATTCTTTTAAGGTTTTATATTTTAGAAATAGTTGCATCAACGCATGAAATAAAAATTTTTCGTGGTGACATAATATACCGAGCGTGGTATTAAAAACACTCGATATTTGGATAGTATGTAGGCGAAGTACCAAAAATTAGATATTTTTTTAATAACGACCTGTAGATACCTCATATATCGAATACATATGAAGATAGTTAAGTATACAGATATGTATGCTAGAATAATAACATGAGAGAAAAATATTAAACTTTGCCACCCTACATATCGAAAATGGTTCGTTTTTGACCATGGGTACGTTAGAATTTTTTTAATGATTTGCAGAGTACTATCGCCTCCTACCAAAAATTTTATATTTTGAAAATAACACTGTATAATTTCACATATATAAGGCACATGTTATAATATATAATAAAACTCATTTAATACGAACATGTTTTATAGACGATCACGGTTATAACGTTCAATTTTTAAAGTCCCTAAAAGTGGGTTATTAAAGTATGTTAAAACGCGCTGTATATTATGATAAAAACCCGACTTTGAGTGTAAATAAATAGGATAGTTACGATTTCAATTAATTTGTTTGAATGCTGTATATCTATAAAACATGTAGAGACAGATATGGGGACCTGTACAGCAAAAACGTTTTATTTTGCTGAAACCATTATTCTTTAGGTTTTCAGGCATGGAGACCGAACACCGGACAAGAGCGCCATTTACAAAAACGACCCTTACATAAATGTAACATATTACCCTGTCGGAAATGGGCAACTTACTAATGTAAGTACTTTTTATTATGATTAAGTGTTCTCGCATTTGTTATTATTATCCCGGTGAGCAGTTTTCTCTAACAGA
The DNA here is from genome assembly GCF_040115645.1 of Euwallacea fornicatus. Lineage (NCBI taxonomy): Eukaryota > Metazoa > Arthropoda > Insecta > Coleoptera > Curculionidae > Euwallacea > Euwallacea fornicatus. The sequence goes on along the minus strand of NC_089559.1, from coordinate 1,199,309 downwards.
ACCTTCAGTGAGCAAAAAGTGCCACTTTCAGTACAATCGGATCGGACTGAAACATTTCTGATCAGAAACTTTTTATAACTCATTTTCAGTACGAAAATTGTGATATAACACGTGATGTTTTGAAATTAGATACTTTTCAGAGATGAATAAGATTTCTTTTTAGTGTTCAGAATGCCACTTCTTATCGGTATGCCAATTTTCCATCAATTAGAACTGAAATTTCTCAAAATTTTTAACTAAAGATGGTTAAGGGAAGGTTAACTAAAACTAACTTGTACTAAAGTCCTGTAAAAAAATCAGTGGTGTAGTACTAGTGGTGTTAATATTGGAAATTATCCAAGTTATTAAACTTGAAATTATTTTCTATATTCTCTGTGTTACACAGCACAGGACTGTTTTTCATTAGATGGATTAAGATGGAATTTTTTTACTCACCCTGAATTGAAATTCTTACTTACGTAACTCATACCTAATTTTATTCTCAGGCAGGAAAGCGCAAAGAATTTAACATAGGCAAAGAATTGCGTTCAAGATATCTCAACTTCCTGGCAGAAGATATATTCACTTTGGACATTGTAGATGCAAGATGTACCGATTACAACCGAACCAAAATGTCCTTACAGTTAGTCCTAGCCTCACTTTTTCCTCCCAGGGGCCATTCCGTCTGGACAGAGCAAAATAAACTGGAATGGCAACCTATTCCTTTCAACTATTGGCCTGTAAAAGAAGACCATGTAAGAAAATGATATACTTATGGATAAATATAAGTGAGCTGTAAAATTCCTGTAATTTTATTTACTAATATCTGTAGGTCTTAGGAGATCCCTTCGAAAATTGTCCCAGATTCAGAAAGTTATTTTGGAATTATTTGAATTCTAACGAAGGTCGAAAATTGTATGAGAATCATACTGAACTAATCAAATATCTCGAACTTCATACTGGAGAATCAATGAGCAGTCAGGATTTTGCAAATTTGTATTTCACGCTGGCCACTGAGGTAATTTTCACTAAATTTCATAGAAAAAAATGGATACTAAAACTGTAAATTTTAGCAAGAGAATGGATACAGCCATCCTGAATGGGCAAAGAATGTTTTCCATGAAATTCAACATTTGGGAATCAAACACTACAATGTTAGCACTGCAACTGCTGAGCTGAAAAAATATGTTGTGGGTAAGTTTGTTTAACATTGCAAAAGCTTCGCTAAAATTAAAAGTCCGACAGGATTTTTGATCAAAAAGATAGTGGATGATAGTTTATCAAAAACCAAAGGAGAATACCACAACGGAACAAAAATCTTTCTTTATTCGGCTCACGAATACAATATTGCAATTTTATTGAGATATCTCGATGTGTTTTACTCCCATGTTCCTCCTTATGGAAGCTATATCGTTATTGAATTACACAATTATGAAGGAGTAAGGGGTTTTAAGGTAAAAACATATTAAATTTCTAATTTCTTATTTTATATTATAGTTATTTTAGTTTTATTACCAAGATTATACTGGTTCGAAACCAAAGAGATTGAGAGTTCCCGGTTGCGGAGGTCACTTTTGCAGACTCGCAACTTTCATAAGGTTATTTCGATTCATGCTTCCCGAGTCTGATAAGGAGTGTTTTGATCTAGAAGATTTATAATGAAAACTTCTTTCAAAAGATATATAATTTCTTTACATAAATTATAGAAAATTTCAAAACAATGATTTCGTGATTTGAAATTATGAAATTATTTGATATTCTCTCCAATAATTTTTAAAGTTTTAATCAGTAAAATAAAATTAAACATTTCATTTTGATAAAATACCCTTTTGCGGAACATATTTGGTAATTAATAACAAGACAAACAAATACCTATTGACCTCAAGGTAATTAGCGATATTAAAATAAATATTTAATTATTTATAATAATTAGTGATATCATAATTTTAAGTCTGGCGGCATATAATTTATGATTAACCACAATAATCTCGTGAGCAAAAGATATCCACGTGCTTACATTTTGACCTTTCTTCAATTTGAACCGAGATATTCTCAGAAAAGATAAAATTTCGACTTATAAAAATGCAGAGTAATGTAGGATGTAGATTAATCAATTTAATAAAATCATTAATGATTAACAATAGATTTATTAATTACAAATCATTCAAGCAGCGTTTATGTTAAAAATATTAGTTTTAATATTTTAGAAAAATATACTACTCAATGAAATGTGCTTTAAAGTGTTTTAAAAAACGGTCATGAATTCTGTTGAACGGTACATGTATTTGCATTTTATTGAAAATAATTTAAATGTACTCTGTATTTAAGAAACTGAAAAATAAAGCAATGCAATTTTTGACATTCTGTTCCCAAATCATTAACACATATATTAGTGTTTTACACCTATTTTGTGAAGTAAAGATGTTTTTGAAAAATGTACACCCCTAGATCTTTTATGGTTTTCAAGATGTCCACGTTTCAGCTCGAATTTGGAGCATCATGTGTATGAACTACTAGCAATACAATTTAATATTCGTTGTTTATTTTCTCTATTAAACCTCTATAGAGTTGTTAAGTGATATTCCAGATTTTTCTTGTTCATTTTTCTACAAATTAAATTCAAAAGAACGAAAGAAACCAATATTGATCCTTAACATAGTTCATGTATTTATTTCTTTCCTTGAATTTGTCTATAACCCTTTGCTCTAATTTAAAGTAACCTGAAATTCTCTGTAATTCAAGTCGAAGTGTCAAGTAAAAAAATAGAAAAAAAGGACATATTTGACTTTACATTAACTCATGTTAGTTTATTTCCTTGATTTTCTTTTTAATGAAAGATTCGTAAGAAGCACATCAAAACTCAACCCTTCCTCTCCGTCAATTTAACAAAGTTTCATTCTTAAAATTATTTTTTGTTCAACAGAATACCTCTTTACTTAACCTATTTCAACCTTGCTTCTTTTCTACATTGCTGTCTTTACTTAGGTTAAGCTAATTTTTTTTAAATTTCTTCACAATTATCAAGTTAATATTTAAGCTAAAAATGTAACAATGAAAATGCCCTAAAGCTCTTTCGTTTACATTAAATCAAATTAGTCTCTTTTTTTCATTTTGCCAAACTTTATTCAATTTTTATACAAATCAGATTAAATTTGTAAGTTAAACGAAGGAAATACAACGAAATACACCTCTTTCCTTACATTGGTTGGAACTATTTTATTTATTTAATTTTTCGGCAAATCAGGTTGAATTTTTACGACAAAAGAGAAAATTAAGGATTTCGAAATACTTAATTTTTCTACAAGTCAAGTGGATATTTAGGTCACAAGAAAGGAAAGCGAACCGAATTAGGATTTTTTTTTTAAGTGGTTCAAATTGGTCTCCATTATTAATTTCTATATAAATTAAGTTTGGTATTAAAGATAAGGGAGGAACGAAATGTTACTTCTTTCTTTGAGGTATTTCAAACTTGATTTATCTTTAATTTCTCCAATCAAAATATATCAAAATAATATCTATTCGTATTTTATGATCTTTCATTATTATAGGGCATGTTTATTAAATCTAAAAAAATAATTTAAATAAATATTTCAAATTTAACTACAAAATTCTTTAACAGCAATAAATAATAATAATATAAAACCACCTCCAGTATCAATAAAAGTCGAAAACAACAGCTTAATCCAAGTTCACAAGAGAGTCACATTCAGCTGTATAGTTCTTGGGAACATGATTTTCAGTTAACCTCACGAAACTATTGAGAGGACATAGAACCTCACAACCAGGTACTGTGAGTTCCTCTGGTGAATTAAATACATCTCTGACGTATAATACCTGCAATTTAGGGAATATGGAAAATGTTTGACATATTTCTTTGTACTTTGATTCTCACTTTTACGGCGTAATCTTGTCTCGTTCTCAAATAATGAAGTTCAATTAATACTGCAGAGCTATAGGAGGGAAAATGCGTCTTGAACAGATTTAAGGAAGATAATACATTGACTACATTATTCTCATGTCCTGAATAGAGAAATATTTTTCTTTCATGAGGATGCAAAGACCCCTCAGTTTTGGCTACCATATCCTTAATTACCTTCTGAAGACTACGTCCTAGAATAGAACAAAGTGAGATATAATAAATTCAATACAATAAATAAAATCAATATCTTGACTATTGCTTATGAATATGGTTACATGTGATGAAAATTGGAAAATTATACAGTGTGTTTCCTAAATGTTGGACAAAAATTTAGGGGACTATTCTCTGAGCAATTTTAAGAATTTTTTGTCCTTTAACGATTTTAGAAAAAATTATTTGTTCCTTAGATGCAAGGTGATAAATGTTTATCATGAAATTTGTTAAAAGTTACATTAATTATTCAAGATAATTGCCGCCAGCTTGGAATTATGGTTATAATCTTCTCTTCATTGACGGCTAAACTCAGAAATACCAGAGCTATTTTTTATTGAATTGCATCCGTCAATTATGCGATTTTTCAAATCTTTCAGGTTTCCCACTGAATTAGTATAAATTTAAATCTCCCCCATAGGAAATAGTCCAGAGGGTTCAAGTATGGAAATCGAGCTGGCCATAAGTAAAGTCCACCACGACGAATTCAGCGATCTGCATATGTTTCTATTAAAAATTCGCGAACAATCCTATTTAAATGCGCTGATGCTATATCGTGCATAAACTACCTTGCATTTCTGGTTGTCAATCGCACATCTCCAAGGAATTAAGGAAGTGATGTTCCAAAAAGTTACGATAAACTGAGCCTGTAAGTCTTCTGATAGAAATATTGGTTCAATTAGCCAATCACCCACAAATCTAACCCAAAAGTTTAATGAACATTGGTGTTGAAAATTAACTTCTTTTAACTATTTTAATAAAAAAGAAGAAATTTAATCAATAAACATTTATGGCCTTGTATCTGGGGAACAAAGCATTTTTTCTAAAATCGTAAAACGACAAAAAATTCTTTAAATTATTCAGAGTACAGCTCCCTAAATTTTTGCTTAACATTTCCAAAACACCCTGTATATTTACCACCGTTTAGTTTCTTCAATACATCATTGCTGTTCTCCACTTCACATTGTTTTGCTGCTAACTCCGTTATTTTCTCAGGATACACTTTTTCTGTCCATTCTGGTAGCGTTAAATTCATAGTTTTTTCAGCAGTCAAGGTCTGATATATCTGGAAAACATCCTCTACAACACACAACAAACTTGTCAATTTTATTATTCTTTAAATGAAAATTTACTGCAAAATAATGCATTATCTTACGTAGTTTATTAATAGGTTTGCCTGTATGATTTGTAATGTACTGGAAAGTGTTCCTGTTTGCTTTTAGATATGTTAAGGTTTCATCTGATTGCAATGCTTCATCAAGTTCTTTCATGTACCTTGGGCAATATGTGTTTGGTCTTTTTAACATCTAAAATTTTGGTTACACAAAATATAGAATTTGATTGTGTAATACCAAATTAAGATTCTAGAGTTTCTTACGTTTGATGTTCATCCCATGATAATTAGAAAAATATATCTTTTTAAATTGAAATCTTATAAATAGAATAATGTTTTAATGGGATTTGGGGAAGTAATACGCATAGGTATCTTTTGTAATCTGTAAAATTTTCGATTGAATAGAAAAAAACTCTGATTTAAATTCATAATAATTACCATATTTATCGTAATAATTAGAATTTGAAGCTGATAAATTTCAAAATAAAAGAAATAACTATCAAATCTGATGAAATTACTCTTACTATATAAGGATGATTAACAATGTGAAAATTTTTCGATTAAATCGGATGATTAACAGTGACCTACATGTCAAATCCGGGTTCAGAGTCTTTAGATTTGCCAGCCATATAAGAGACTGAAGTTTGGTAAATTTTATTTCTTAGAACAGAGGTTATCTCGACGAAACTTCGTGAAATTATTAATATAAGTTTACTTAATAACCTATAAGATATTAGATTGAACCGTATGACAAGGACTGGTGCACTCAACCTACGCATAGCATCGTTATATTTACAACCCCTATCTTAATAATTAAAAAAATTGATTTTGAAAAATTCTATCGCGTCAAAGAGAATATATGTATCAATAAAAGATCATGAAATAATTACCATAAGTTTGTTTAGCAATCCGAGAAATTTTTTGTTGAATTAGGCAATTGACAGTAGCGTACCAAACTTGAGTCTAGAGTCATAATATTTGATATTTATACATATAACTTTAAATTTGAATTTTGAATAATTACAACTTTCAAAATAAAGAAACTATTCACAATTTATTGATACAGATGTATCCACAATAACTTGTGTGATGTTCGATTGAATGGTTTAATAAGCAGGGGCGCACCCAATCCGGGTGGAAAAGAGTCACTTTAACTACCTCTGTCGTGACAATTGAAAAACTACATTTTTTGGAAAATTGTGTGTATGAAACTTCTAGGATTGATTAGCATAGGTACTTTAAGTAATTCGCAAAATGTTTGCTTCAGTCAATTGATAGCGGCATACAAAACCCGTGTTGGATATTTATAAAATTATATTTTTGTTTTGCATTTCAGAATCATTTAGATATTGCTGATATCAGATTATTTAGTACGTAGTAGAATTTGAGCTTCGATCCATTAATTAACAGTGGCATACCAAATGTGGGTCTGGGATGCTCACTTTTGTCATTTATATAAGAAATGAGATTTTGATCAATTTTATTTTTGAAAATAGATGTAATATTCCACGGACAATTGAAGATATTACTGATATTAATATACTAAGTAAGTTACGAAATTTTCTTTCATTAAATCAAAGAATTAATAGTAAAAACTAAAGATTTGTTTAACATATTACTTCCATTCAAAAGGGAGGTTTTTGAGATGTAGCGAGATTTTTCTTAGTAATATTTGCTTATAAACTGAATACCTAAATCATCATATAAAAGTTTTCACTCACATGATCTAATCTACCTTTCTCATATTCATAAGGAATAGGTAGCCAGTTTATCTTTTCGTTCCATTTTTGGGTTTCAGACGGAGGATAAAGACCCGCTAAAGCTAATAAAACTGATATTTTTGTGCGCTCAAAATCAGTACTTCGAGCTAATACTGCTTCGGGGATGTAAATCTCCCCCAGGAACTTGTCATATCGGGTTCTGAGTAAGGTTCCAAGGGAAAACGCCATTCGTTTGCCATGCTGAAAAAAGTTAATACATCATGTAAATAATTAAGAATGTATTCATCAAGTTTAACGTAAGCACATCCGGAGAATTTCGAATCCTACTTATAGCAGAAATGGCAACTGTTGACTTTAGTGAATGCGGTCATTAATTGTTACACGAGTAATATGGTCTTGGAGGTTTTGACCGAATAAGTACAATAGACACAATAATCAATTTTCATTAAGCTTACGTGACATTAATACTGAAGCTTCCAATAAGCAGTAACAATTGCATGTTTACGATTTAAAATTAATCAATAACCCAATGGATCTTTTTAAAATGTATCCGCAATGGGGTTTTTTCAAGTTCAAAGCTGCTCAATGCCAACGGAAACCCCACAAAACAAAAACTGTATTATTTACTGCCTAACTTTTAATTAGCATTAAACGATAAACTTGCAAAAGATATATAATGATTATTGCATTATAGGGAAATACATGCTTCATTTAAAAAAAATTATGAGATTCTTACATTAGTTAAATGTCCCCATCCCATTGGTTGAAATGTGTCCAGTTTATATGGGTCATTTGGATAGGTGTCCTTCAATTCTGGTGTCCGCGCCCCATGTCTGAAAAACTGGAAAATTTGCAATTCAGACGTGAAAAACTATTATAAAATATTACGCAATACTTTAGTTTTAAATTGTATTGAGTACCAATGATTCTTGTTATAAATGGACGAATTGATTTTTAACGGTCAATTGACAAAGCTATTCGAATTATACGTCCAATGAGAATAACATTTGGAATTTTATAACATATGTATGATTATGGAAGATACATAATTTGTAGGTTTGTCAATAGAATTGTGTTGAAGTGAATGGGCGCTAAGAGGGTCACCCAATAATAAATAAATATATGTATATATATATATATACAGGGTGGTGATGATTTCGATGTGTCATTATTGAGATCTCGAAAAGTAGCACAGATAGAGAAACGATTAAATTAGAGAGAAGTTGCGCATCTTAAGGTCCTCTCACATGAGCTTTTCAAAAAAGCAAAATATCCTGCTATTTTTGAAATATCTGAAAAAAAAATGAAATATGTTTTAGAAATTTCTTTACTTTTTCAGAATCACTTACGTGTGAGACTTTTTTAGTGGTATTATTATATTATACTGAAAACTGTGTTTTACATTGAACTAACACAAAAGTCAGTGACGGAACTCCTTTTTAGGTATAGGTAATGTTAAAAAAAAAAAGAAAAACTGCAAGTATTAGGATCGTAGCAAATATGAACTGAATGGAAAATGAAAATTTAATGATTCTATTGGCTTTTATAAACTGATTGTTCTTATGATTTAATAACTTTATGGTGATACTGCAAATAGTAAGGTTGTATCAAAGAGGGTTTGGAAAATTGCCACTAATCAGGAAACACTTTGACAATTCATTTTATGTTTCTGAAAAATTTATGATATGACTTTAAAAATTCAGGCAAATCAGTCTTTTTCATAAATTTTGAATGCTGAGTGAATTATGAAATTTGACAATTTTTTGACGCTCGAGATGAAATTTTTTTTTTAATTTTGAGTACTTGAAAGACGGTGACACCTGCTTCTTCTAATTATGCATTATCACATATCAAATTTAATCATTCCATAAGACTGATTAAGCTAAAAAATCCTATAAAAAGTTAATAACTAAAAAAGGAATAATTGTCGAATAAATTAAATGCTTGGAAAAACTAAATAATTATAACCATTTTTGGAAAATAAAGTTCATCCTCGATCCACGTACATAAATAAACAAAATAGGTATTCAACACTGATAGTTGGCATTTGCATAAACCTTTTTTATTTAGACATGACCTTGTGAAGTAAGGTTAAAAACAACGTTCTTTATATAACATATTAACGATATAAATTAAAAATGATAAGGAATTATAGAAATAAAGGTGTTTTCCATAATGTTCCTCCAGAGAAAAGTTTAGCTATTAATTTAAAATGGGCACTACAGTAAGAATTGTAAAACATACTCCTTTATATCATTAGAAAATTTAGTGCTAATACACTAAAAAGAACATTTCCTTGCCAGTTAAGAAATTGAAGACTATGGAAATAAAAAAAAATAATGAGTACTAAAATATGTCTTATTTGAAATAATCAAACTCGGAAACTTAGCTTCACAAAACATGAAATTAGTCGTACTGCTGGTGAGATATACGAAATGTAGCTATAATAGATTTCTAATTAATGCTATAACTTAACTATCTAATAAATTACTTACCACACTGACCAATCTCAGGCTGTCATTATCATTAATGGGCTGGCTGCCTACAACGGTGACACAAACTAATCCCAAAGAAATCAGGAACTTCATGTTGAAATACCAATGAACCGTAAGGACTACAGCTACTATAAGAACTACTAGAACCAGAAGTAAAATGCTCATGAACTATATAGAGCTGCACCCCATTTTCGCGATGTAGTAATGCGGATTGAAGGTCTCAAAATTGTATTTGCCAAGAACTAAACCCTGGCGGACTAATGAAATAATAGAACAATTTTCGTTATCACGCGGTACTATTAACTTGTTGGTGAAAAGTGGATGACAAAGAGATTTTAATTGAATTTAGAGTGGATTGAGCCGGGTTTCACTGCAAGGGTACCGGCGTTACAGTACTGTAATGGTTCAATTTTCGACACGAATTTATACGGATTATATGATTGGCGAGCAGGAGAGGATGGGGCAAAATGGTACTGCTCATGTGAAATTTAATTGACCTATTTAAACGAAGCTAGTTGGATGGTACACAAACCACAAGAAAACAAATAGTTTCAAAAAATCGCTTCAAAATTCCCGAGCTTTTTCAGAAATCAACATTAAGAATAGAAATATCGTAAGAAATTTCAAATTAGATATCCACAAAAATTACACACTCTTAAGACCTATTATTAGCAGCATTAAATTCAGCTACAAAGGCGCAGTCTAGATTTTTCTTAAATATTTTGAGTTTTTATTTAATCATACTAACGAACTGATATAAATTTACACTTAAATTACACATTGGTCAGTTTTGACGTTTCCAGCTTATTCATAAATGTTTCAATTGATAAAACACTTTCTATTGTTAAAAATAAACTTGAAAATTACGTCAATCAGAGAGGACGCACTAAATTAAACAAAAGCTCCACCGTAGAGTTATCATCGGTTTGTATGAAAACAAATCGTATAAATATCAAAATGACTATTATGAGCGAGTCCCAAAAAGCAATGGGATTCTCACTATCTTCCATACTCAGTCATTTTGCGACAGAAAATTTTTAGTCAAATTATGTTTACAATGATAATTATATACCTTTAGATTGATGGACATATGTGGATGATATTTTATCAACATACGAGCGTGTTCATAATCATTTGGATAGCTGTCTGAATCAGTTAAATTATAAAATTCAACATTGAGAAAAAAAGAAAATAAAAAACTATTTGTCTTGAATATTTGAATGGAACAAAATTTATAAAAGTCTAAAACAAGTGTTTACCGAAAACTAATTCACATAGATCGTTAGTTGAATTATAACTCCAACTATCCAATCGTGGTAAAAAAGAAGTTTTTAAAAAGTTTAAATGATCGATAAAAATTAATATTAAATGAACGAAATTTCAATGTTGAAAAAATATTGAAACAAAACAAAAATGTGAGAAGGGTCACTTTTCACTCATTAACCATCCTTGTAAATTCCAAAAATATCATTGGAAAAAAGCAGAAATAAGAGGTGCAGGAACAATAATTTTAAATGTCTAGCACAAAGACATTTCTTGTAGAAACTGTATTTTTAGGAAATTACAACGAGCAAAAAAATATCTGTGCGCCAATGAGTTTTTGCCACTAAATAATCCTTTATATTTCCTAAAAATCTTTTGAAACAAGATCTGAGCCACACAGAAAACAGAGGAATACTGGACGATATTTTAAAAGTGGAGGAAAAAGAATGCACAATTCTGGGAATTCAGTTTTAGGATGTTTTTTGGGAATATGAAAATTTTTTGTGCCTAATCAACTTCGCCGAAACAATTTATCTGTGCGATTACTCTCAGTATATATCAATTGTTCTCGCCATGTCGAGGCTAAAAATTGTTGTTTAATCGGTCAATAATTTGATTAATCTATTATACTTTGAACTTTTCTATTTCTGATCAAAATTATGCCAAAAGTTTTGGTATAAGATCAACAATAACCCCCTGTAGGTAATATGTCTAAAGCTCTTTCAAGTAAAACTCAAGCAACAATTCAAGCAATAATTACTATGATTTAAAATGATGAAACGATGAAATATCGAAAACATAAACTATAAATGTATAAAATTTGTTTTCTGTATAGAGTTAGCGATATGGACTTGGAGCAAAGGTTAGAAAATGTTATTCCCCTCCTAATGTATAATAAACTAATGTGAAAGCTAGTAATTTTACATTTTTAATTCTAGACAGGGGGACGTCGAGTACTAGGTAATTCATAATAGAATCTAACTGTCAATTATACAGTGCACCACAAAATTAACACATAATTTTTTAAACTTAACAAATTACTTTCGAAAATATTTGTAAAGTGCGCTAGTGATTTACAATTGTTGCTTTATAGTTTTTAAAACTTTCATAATTTTTTAATGTTTTTATTTATAAGATAACAACAATTGTTTACAAAATATTCAAAACTGTTACACTAAGTTTCATATAAAATGCACCGCGCAGTAATAATAATAATTAAGTCTTGTAATTTTTGTAAAATTATGCTTCATAATAGAGTATTAAATGATTAGTTTCACTAAAAAAGAAAGAACGTCAACGGTATTTTTGTCACTGAGTGTCTAGATTTTCATACAATTTCTAATAAATAAAATAATATTTACATGGAAATATCATATATTTAAGGAATAAAAATGATAGGATTTTTTGGTGCGCCGTGTATTCTCTCAATTCTGCCCCTTAATGGTTCCCTTAAGTTAAATTTATTGAAAATTACGGTTATCCTTCCTTAGTAAATGTAAAATATTTTCTCTAAAATCATAAATACAAAAATACGTAAAAATTAGAAATATGCGTTAATTTGACGGCACAGTATAGTTGATGGATCCAAATTTAAAATGTTTTAATATTCAAGTAACCACTAGAAATATCTAGCTAGAATCAGACTTGTAGTTTTGATTTGAACTAGTTTATGGAAATGTTTAGGACAAGTTAGAGAAAATGTTAAAAATATCATTTCCGATTTTCATAGTGCTGAAGTAGGTTGATCGTTATCGAAATGGAAAAATATGAGCAGATTATTTCACCACTGTTTATAAGACACTTTTTCTTGATTATTATCTAAAAGATATTCTCCTTTCATGGATAAAACAGATTGTCTTTTATTTATCCATAGTGTGGCAAGTTTGACTAGGATTTCAACAATATCGTGGTTATCTTTGAACAAAGTATAAGAATGCGGTCCAAACCATGATGTTGCTACATTTTATCTCACTATGAAATGCCTAGTGTCTATTTCTAAATCAACCAGAACTTATTTATTATACGAACGATAAAACATACGAAGGATAAAATAATTTAGAGAGCAAAAAATTCAGGAAAAAATTAACTTAAAATTGGGTTGAAGAAGGCAAGAATAAAATACCAATATTTAGAGAAATATAATATTAGCTTTTAGTTTTGCAACGACACGTTTCAATGCAATTGATATCTATTTTACGTCTTAGCGCAACGTTTTCTAAATTATTCGACCTTAAATTATTTAAAAATTTTCCTTAGACATTATGGGTCTATTTATGTATTGTGAATAATATCAATTTCATTCAACTTTCAGGAGATCGCTGAAATGCCAACAAGATGGTCGTTAATAAGTATTTTTGTTCAACTATTTTTTGGACTATAAATTGTTTGAAAAATTAAGGAAGAATGCAAAATATTTAATAAGTTTGTTTACTATTCCCTTAAATGTCTATATATAGATAGATATCTGTACGTAAATAATGATATAACACGTCAGAAGATGGATAATTTTTAAGATTTTGTTCAAAGAATTATTCGAATTGAAAATATCTTGGTTACCATATAATTTTTAGAATTGCTTGCAGAATCTTCGAGAAGTGTTTTCACAATAAATAAAACGGAGGAAAACTGAGAGTGGGGAATTGGGTCAAAAAACTGTTTGAGTGATGAGCTTATATCTCAACTTGGCGCTATCGGTCACCCTTAACATCGAATGTTCACGTTCGACCTCACGAGTTCATGATTGTCGCCAGACTCAGATTTCGATAAGAATTATATTGTTTTTCTAATTATTGATGCTATTTTGAAAATTGATTGTCCTTTAAATCGCTCAATTAATTGCGTTAATTAGTATCGTTATTCATGTAATTAGTAGACTTTTAAGAACCTGATTAGGATTAATGATCCTATTTACAGTTATGTTTGCTAAAATTATAATCTGTTCAGAAATTTAATAACTTCTTTACAAAATGAAGTGCAAAACAACGTTTTTTACAATTTGAAAATTAAAAATTAACGTTAACGACCTTTTTAGTAATCTTTAAATCTTTAAATAAATAAAACGGAAACATTATTAACCCACTTTACCATATCAGACAGGTCCCAATGCCATTGAAAATATCCTTAGTGTCTTTTGTGTGTTAGTGCCTTTTGAGCCAAAACAGAAGTTCTTAGTGGCTGCCGATGCTTGATATGCTGATGCAAGTCAAGTATTGACATTTAAAGGGACGTAATTAACACTTAAATAGTGTAAAAATCACTATTCTATTTAGACATACCACCTCATGCACGAATAGGGGTTGTTGAAGTGGTAAAATTGCACTCTATTCTGAGTTTAAACTAACTGAGAATAACAATCACCTTTTACTAAGGACTCGATCCAAAACTCTTGTTAACATGACACCCAAAAAAGGTGGATGTTAAAGTACTTTCGAGTTGCACGCTATTTTGAGGTAAAACTAGCAAAGAACAATATTACCCCTTTAAGAAGGGCGAAGACACAAGCTAGTGTGAACGGTAACAATTCTCTCACTGTATTGAAAATGCTCTTTATATTGTTTTCATATTGATCTTTATTTCAAACAATTCAAAAGTAAAAAACAGAACGTCCCTTTTTACCCTAAAACCTTAAAAAAAAATTCTCTTACCTTGATTTTCTCCCATTACTCCAATCTAAGTATCATAAGAACCACCGTCATTGTCCTTCACTTGAAAACTTATTGCAAATCAGAATCCATTGCACCACCCCGTGTGCGCCTAACTATTCGGTGGCAACTTTCCTGACTCAGAGAGGGTGCTCCTTTGTTGCAAGGACCTAGCCTTACATCCTATCAGACTAGCCTCCGTTAAAGGGCTGTTTAATGCGAAAGAGCAAGATCGGGAACTTAAAATACTTAACGCTGACAGAGGAACGCGCATCCATCTCTTCATAGTTCGATTCACAAATTGACTCAAAGAGGTCTAAATTGTTGACCAGCCAAAGCTAGAAACTTTTTCTCTCCAATTGAATTATATGAATACCGAGCAGCAATTGAAATCGTTCAACTATAGAGATCTTTATTTTACAGCACTTTCAAAGACTTAAAGTATGTAGTAACACGACCAAGTATATGAATGAATAAAAGAAATGTGGCAGTTTCGCATATACAACTTTAGAAAACGTTTATCGATTTAATTGAAAACTGCAAATACTATATTGATAGGAGGTGGCAATTGGGGATCTGGAGACCTGAAAATACACTCGTAGGGACCCTCATTTTACATCACTATTGAAATCATAAAAACACGAATTAACGTGACTCCGTGTTTCAAAAATCTTAAGGGACCTTGTAGTTTCGATTGTGTAGGCTTAAATAGCCTTTTTTAAAATATTTTTCAAAAATGCGAGTCCTTATTGATTCCGGCTATCATTTGAGGTATTCTAGCTTTAAAAATGTACCTTTAGGGACCTCCATTCAACAACATATTCAAAATCGCATGACAGGTACTAAAAGGGATGTCCCAATTTTTTTTTATGTAGGCTTAAAGAGCCTTTTTCCATTTCATCGAATGGTATGTATGTCAGATACCAATTTAAAACTCACATTGATTCCCACCGCAAAACGAATCGATTTCAACTTTCTTCTACGTCGTTCTCGGGGACCAGACAAAAACTTACCTATAATACAAGAAAAACACCAATCAGAACTCTAACGTTCAATTTATATCGAAAATCCATCTTACCCCGATCATTTACTTTCATGGCCCCATCCTGGGGTTGGCACCATCCAACGGCGTCCTTCCAGTTACGACGATCTCGTTGATCTTACAAAACTTACCTGTAAATAATAGAAGCAACAATCAGAAACTATTCTATTAAAGCACAAATCCATCTTACCCCGATGTTCCATTTTCATGACCCCATCCTGGGGTAGGCACCATCCAACGATGTCTTCAATCGGAGGAACTGTCCCCCCTGCAAGGCCCTAGACCTTACATCCTACCGCACTTCCTCATTTTGAGCCATGATTGAATGTCACGGTCTAAAATGAGAGAGCACGGGTGGAGACCTCGTTCTACTTAACCTTGTGGGGGGAACGAACCTCCGACCACCTTGAACACACTGTCATCGCATAAGGGGAAAAAGTTTTTGGCGACACCCCCTACGACGCACGACACTACGCGACAGTTACGCGACACGCACTTACACTCACTAAATGTCAGTTACACGATACCCGTTTTCGATCAACCCTCTCCTGAGGTTGGCATCATCCAACGGTGTCTTTCCAATTACGACGCTCTCGTTGACCTAACAAAACTTACCTGTAATCAATAAAAATACCAATTAAACATCGTCCCTTTTAAATTAAACCACAAAGCCATTTTACCTCCATCTTTTACTTTTATGGCCCCATCCTGGGGTAGGCACCATCCAACGACGTCTTCAATCGGAGGAACTGTCCCCCTCCCGCAAGACCCTAGACCTTACATCCTATCGCACTTCCTCATTTTGACCCACGGTTGAACGTGACGGTTTAAAATGAGAGAGCACGGGTGGAGACCTCGTTCTACTGAGCCTTTTGGGGGGAACGAACCTCCGATCACCAGGGGCACACACTTTTATTACCGCATAAGGGGAAAACAGTTTTTGGCGACACGCACTTTCACTCGCTAAATGTCAATTAAACGAAACCCGTTTTCGAACAGAAAATGTCCACTACACTAGTGACATATTTCACGACTCTTTAAAACAATCGAACACCGAACTGTCCCTATTAATAGTTCTGAATTACGAGCATCTGCATTGTCTCCGCACCACCACACGGCTGAATCATCGAAGATACGAAAACATATAAACAACTTTAAAATCTGCCTTTTGCAAAGGTACCAGTCATAGACCAAGGGACAAAGGCGATCAATACATTCCGAACACTCAAGAAATGTAAAATTTGATCTAACTGAAGTACCCTTGCAACCATGCATTACAAAATTAAATAATTGTACAGTATGTTCAACATAAAGATATACTAAATGTCCAAGAGTTTCCAGGAATTATGTAGACCGTAAATGTATTGTTTACAAGATACAGAGCGTTCAATGTTTCTTTATTGCGATTTTTGGAATATAAATCGAATAACTTTTCATCGAGTTTTTGTGAAATTTGGTAGCGTTCGTTGTAGTAGTAAAGGGCTGACTTGGCCCTAATTAAATAAAAATTATTAAGTCTAGAAGCGTCAGGGATGGGAAGACGCCTTAATCACTTTCGATATTTTTTGAGACAAAGCAACTAAAAATCAAACTTTTCGTCTTTTGAATTTTCGTCGTACCTTGCTTCGTTTAAGAGATAAAAAGTAAAAACCATTTTATTACATGTCTATTTATCATGCAAAAACATATTCAAAAAATTCAAGGGTTTATTCCCTTATTCCCTAAGAATATTTTGTGCTTCGATTATTTTTTAAACGTTTTAAATAATCTTTTAAAAGATATTTGACTGTCTTGGAAACAATACGTATTTCCGGATCTATTTTTGTAGAAGCTTTTTTTCATAAAATGACTTGAGCAACCACCCCGTTCTCGATCTCCTGGTTTCATCTAGTTAGTCTTGCATCCTTATCGTTAGACTTTTCCACATTAATCGGCAGTTTAAGATGAGAGCGCAAAAGTGGAGATCTAGACATATCTAGTCTTGAGGGTGTAACGCGTCTCCACTCCCAAGAACTGATGCCGGAAAATGGTTTTGGAAATCCGAGATTCTGACCAGCCAAAGCTGAGCTGTAAATAAAACATTAATGGTCAGGACCTTTCCTTCTAATTTAAACCATAAACCCATATTACCTAGTTTTTCTACTCTCATCGGTCCGTACTGAATTTGGCAACAGCCAACGACGTGTGTCCAATTATTTCGTTCCCGTTCACCTGAAAACTTACGTCACAAATCCATCACACCATCTTGTGCATGAGATTCTCTAATTCAGAGAGAATATCCTCGTCCTGCAAGGCCCTAGCCCTACATCCTGTGAGACTTCCCCACGTTACACGGTTGTATAACGTGAGAGAGTGAGGATGGACACCTAAATATACTTATCGTTGAGGAAGGAACCCGCCTCCGTCCTCAATAGTTAGAGCCACAAATTGGCCCACCGGAGACCAAGTTGGTGGCCAGCCAAATCTGACCTGTAAATAACAAAAATTTCTATCACGACGTGTCCTTTTAATTTAAAGCATAAACCCATTTTACCTTAATTTTCTATTCTCATCGCTCAATTCCGAATGTAGTACCAATCAACGACGTATCTCTCATTACGTCGTTCTCGTTCACCTGAAAACTTACATGACAATTTCATCGCACCACTCAGTATGTCGAGCGATCCAACGAAGTCTCTCTTCACTGAGAGAGAACAGCATCCTCTTTCTGCAAGGCGCACTTGCCTTACATACTATGGGATCTCTCTCATTTTAAATAGCTGTATAACGTGAGAAAGTGAGGATGGACATCTATATACACTTAGCGTTGAGGAAGGGACGCGCCTCTGTCTTCAACAGTTTGAGCTACACATTGGCTCAGAGAGGTATTGACTCTTGACGAGTCGAAACTAGAGCCTTGTTCGATTTAATTGAATGATATAGGCCTCAAATGTTAATTGAGACTTTGCAGATTAAGGGTTGCATCTTTAGAGATCTTCATTTTACAGCACTTTCAAAGTCTTAAAGTAAGTAGTAACACGACCACGTATATGAATGAACAAAAGAGATGTGGTAGTTTCGCATATACAATCTTAGAGAACGTTTATCGATTTAATTGAAAACTGCAAATACTATATTGATAGGAGGTGGCAATTGGGGATCTGGAGACCAGAAAATACACTATTAGGGACCCTCATTTTATACCACAATTGAAATCATAAAAATACGAATTAACGTAATCCCGTGTTTCAAAAATCTTAAGGGATCTTACAGTTTCGTTTGAGTAGGCTTAAAGAGCCTTTCTAGACATAAATTAAAATTAGAGACACTTATTATTCTAGGATAGCAATTAAGATCCTCCAGTTTCAAAAATGTACCTTTAGGTACCTTCATTCAAAAACACTGTCAAAATCGCATTACAGGTACTAATGCCATCCCATACCTCAAAAACCCAGAGGGATGAAACTATTTTGCTTGTGTAGGCTTAAAAAGCCTTTCTAAATATATTTTTCAAAAATGTACCTTTAGGTACCTTCATTCAAAAACACTCAAAATCGCATTACAGGTACTAATGCCATCCCGTACCTCGAAAACCCAGAGGGATGAAACTATTTTGCTTGTGTAGGCTTAAAGAGCCTTTTTCGATTTCATTGAATGATATGTATATCAGATACCAATTTAAAACTCACATTGATTCCCACCGCAAAACGAATCGATTTCAACTTTCTTCTACGTCGTTCTCGGGGACCAGACAAAAACTTACCTATAATACAAGAAAAACACCAATCAGAACTCTAACGTTCAATTTATATCGAAAATCCATATTACCCCGATCATTTACTTTCATGGCCCCATCCTGGGGTTGGCACCATCCAACGGCGTCCTTCCAGTTACGACGATCTCGTTGATCTTACAAAACTTACCTGTAAATAATAGAAGCAACAATCAGAAACTATTCTATTAAAGCACAAATCCATCTTACCTCCATCTTTTACTTTTATGGCCCCATCCTGGGGTAGGCACCATCCAACGACGTCTTCAATCGGAGAAACTGTCCCCCTCCCGCAAGACCCTAGACCTTACATCCTATCGCACTTCCTCATTTTGACCCACGGTTGAACGTGACGGTTTAAAATGAGAGAGCACGGGTGGAGACCTCGTTCTACTGAGCCTTTTGGGGGGAACGAACCTCCGATCACCAGGGGCACACACTTTTATTACCGCATAAGGGGAAAACAGTTTTTGGCGACACGCACTTTCACTCGCTAAATGTCAATTAAACGAAACCCGTTTTCGAACAGAAAATGTCCACTACGCGACACCCACGTTCGGTCACTAATTGTCCGCTACACTAGTGACATATTTCACGACTCTTTAAAACAATCGAACACCGAACTGTCCCTATTAATAGTTCTGAATTACGAGCATCTGCATTGTCTCCGCACCACCACACGGCTGAATCATCGAAGATACGAAAACATATAAACAACTTTAAAATCTGCCTTTTGCAAAGGTACCAGTCATAGACCAAGGGACAAAGGCGATCAATACATTCCGAACACTCAAGAAATGTAAAATTTGATCTAACTGAAGTACCCTTGCAACCATGCATTACAAAATTAAATAATTGTACAGTATGTTCAACATAAAGATATACTAAATGTCCAAGAGTTTCCAGGAATTATGTAGACCGTAAATGTATTGTTTCCAAGATACAGAGCGTTCAATGTTTCTTTATTGCGATTTTTGGAATATAAATCGAATAACTTTTCATCGATTTTTTTTTTTTTTGGTGGCGTTGTTTGTAGTAGTAAGGGTCTGTCTTGGTCCTAATTAAAATAAAATTATCAAGTCCAGTGGCGTCAGTGACGAGGAACGCCTTAATCAGAATGTGTAGGCTTAAAGAGCCTTTCCAGACATAAATGAAAATTAACGACGCTTATTGTTCTGCGATAGCTTTTGAGTCCCTCCAGCTTTAAAAATGTACCTTTAGGGACCTTCATTTAACAACCCTTTCAAAATCATAAAACAAATTCCAATGTGATCTCGTATCTCAAAAACCAACAGGGTTGTCCCAATTTTGTTTGTGTAGGCTTAAAGAGCCTTTTTCGATTTCGTTGAATGATATGTATATCAGATACCAATCTAAAACTCACATTGATTCCCACCGCAAAACGAATCGATTTCAACTTTCTTCTACGTCGTTCTCGAGGACCAGACAAAAACTTACCTATAATATAAGAAAAACACCAATCAGAACTCTAACGTTCAATTTATATCAAAAATCCATCTTACCCCGATCATTTACTTTCATGGCCCCATCCTGGGGTTGGCACCATCCAACGGCGTCCTTCCAGTTACGACGATCTCGTTGATCTTACAAAACTTACCTGTAAATAATAGAAGCAACAATCAGAAACTATTCTATTAAAGCACAAATCCATCTTACCCCGATGTTCCATTTTCATGACCCCATCCTGGGGTAGGCACCATCCAACGATGTCTTCAATCGGAGGAACTGTCCCCCC
This sequence comes from Euwallacea fornicatus, assembly GCF_040115645.1. Lineage (NCBI taxonomy): Eukaryota > Metazoa > Arthropoda > Insecta > Coleoptera > Curculionidae > Euwallacea > Euwallacea fornicatus. The sequence continues at coordinate 1,178,418 of NC_089559.1, read as the reverse complement.
TGCAAGGCCCTAGACCTTACATCCTATCGCACTTCCTCATTTTGAGCCATGATTGAATGTCACGGTCTAAAATGAGAGAGCACGGGTGGAGACCTCGTTCTACTTAACCTTGTGGGGGGAACGAACCTCCGACCACCTTGAACACACTCTGTCATCGCATAAGGGGAAAAAGTTTTTGGCGACACCCCCTACGACGCACGACACTACGCGACAGTTACGCGACACGCACTTACACTCACTAAATGTCAGTTACACGATACCCGTTTTCGGTCAACCCTCTCCTGAGGTTGGCATCATCCAACGGTGTCTTTCCAATTACGACGCTCTCGTTGACCTAACAAAACTTACCTATAATCAATAAAAATACCAATTAAACATCGTCCCTTTTAAATTAAACCACAAAGCCATCTTACCTCCATCTTTTACTTTTATGGCCCCATCCTGGGGTAGGCACCATCCAACGGCGTCTTTCCAGTTACGACGATCTCGTTGATCTTACAAAACTTACCTGTAAATAATAGAAGCAACAATCAGAAACTATTCTATTAAAGCACAAATCCATCTTACCCCGATGTTCCATTTTCATGACCCCATCCTGGGGTAGGCACCATCCAACGACGTCTTCAATCGGAGAAACTGTCCCCCTCCCGCAAGACCCTAGACCTTACATCCTATCGCACTTCCTCATTTTGACCCACGGTTGAACGTGACGGTTTAAAATGAGAGAGCACGGGTGGAGACCTCGTTCTACTTAGTCTTGTAGGGGGAACGAACCTCCGACCACCGTGAACACACTCTTTTATCGCATAAGCGGAAAAACAGTTTTTGGCGACACGCACTTTCACTCAATAAATGTCAGTTTCGCGATACCCGTTTTCGATCAACCCCCTTCTGAGGGTGGCATCATCCAACGGCGTCCTTTTCAATCAGATCGTTCTCGTTCACCTATGATATATGAACTATTTTAAATAATTTTCTGGGAAACTTGTAACTGGTTTACAATTTGCTGGAAGTTTCAACGATTTAAAGAGGGTTTTCTCGGAAAATATCTTTTCTTTTTACAAATTCGCCAAAAATCCAATCAAATAAATTCTTTAGAGGACGCCATTATTTTACCTTGTATGTACTGTCAAATCTCGATGCACAAATCGAAAACAAATAAATCCTTTTTTTGATTTAATATGTATTTTCTCGTCTTAAGGTTTACTTGCAGGCGTGTTGAGAAGAACTGCTAACCGATTTGATTTAAAATAACTGAATAATTAACAATATTTTGGAATATTAACGGTGACATCTTGTCATCTTCACCCTACACGAAAAGGAAATCAAAGCCTACTGAAACTTTATAACTAACACCTATCGAGTTCACTTGCGGCCGTTTGATGTACTAATGGAATTTATTTTAAGAAACAATTGCTATCGGGCGGTAATTCATTTTCCCGAATGATCGCCCTTATGGAACTATTACATACGGTTTGCTTCTGGGGCGTTGACAAAAGACTGCTTGCTTTTCGAATATGCCCAATCAAAACACACACGGGCTGCCACCGCTCGGCAGAGACCTCGAATTCCAAGAATCGAGATGCTGTGACATGCCGACTGTTGTGAAACGTAAACAGTCCTGGGGATTGTCGTGTTAGTTGAGGCACATGTTAATCTCATTTCCTTAAAGTATCTTTATGATTACGTAATTGTATTAGTGGCGGATTTTGAAATGGAACACGTGGGAAATATCGATGTTAGAGTGATAATAAAATTTGCTTCTTTTCCCACTGCTTTTATTTTATTATGCATTGTTGAGTTATGGATACCTAAATCCTAAAAGGTGACACCGACCTAATTAATGGCACAATTTAAATATATATTCAGATTTATTATATTTTCGTTTTACAAGGATTAACATTTAGCATGTGTGAAACTTGAGCATGGTATTGATGGCTTTAAGGTGCCTTTTTATCAGGTTACAAGGGTTACTTTTAGGTAAAGTTAATATGGAATTTTTAGTCTTGCCTAGGCTTGCTTTCCGAGTGGTATTGAGTTACAATATATGACATAAAACAAAGAGCAGGTTTTATTTCTATAACCTATTTTCATTATGCATTATCGGGTAAAAATCAACGTACTTTGTGCTGAACTATGCAAAGTAGTTCCTACTTATTGGGCCAAACTTAATCCCCATATTATTTCCACAAAAATACTATACCACATTTGCAGCTCGCCCAAGTTAACTTCATGGGTATACTCGGATAAAAAGAAAATATGTAGATTTCATAAAGAGAGAATAAAACCGCCCTTACTTTTCACTTTTGTCATGGATCGTATGTTGCTTCATACTTTTAATAATATTTTAGTGTTATCTCTTTTTCGCCGAATGTCTGCTTCGTCATTATGCGCAGTACCTGAGACGCACAAAGTAAATTTACGCGTGCTAGGTTTATACGAAAGTGAACAGTTTTCATTTTACAGAATATGAAAATTCGAATTATTTGCTCCAATTTCCCCTATAGTTCTACAGTTTGTGAGATATATAACATAAGTGATTACGCGTTATTTCTTGGGTTTACTTTCTGTTGCGAGTAGTAACCATATGTCTTTTTGAAAATTATCATAAATTCAACAAAAAAAATGTTAAAATAGGTTTCTTATTTTTTTGCTTTAATTGAGGAAAAATTGACTTCAAAAGAAAGACGACACTCCTAGTTTTGTGGAGAAATTTCGTCAATTGCGGATGAGAGCAATAATTAATAATCATACCCTGCACACAGCATGTCTGTTGCATGTTAACTTTTGCTATCTCCGGAACAGTGAGAATTATCAATTAGAAAGAAATCAGTTGAGTTTTTAGAAACTTTTAATATTCCATAAACTGTGTTAATTTTGTAAATCGTTTTTAATATTCGGGAATCGAAGATATTTCAAAATGTCTCAATTATATAGGCATATTATTTTGCGCTATACTGAACATCATGACACTGAGTCATATAGCCTGTTTGCTACAAAATTTTGGAAAATCAAAAAAGATAACTTCCTCAAATCTATTGTATAAGGCTGTAATAGATCATATTTTGTCTTGTGCAGAGTGAACCAAACGTGCAAATACGTATTGAGGGCTAGTAAAAAATAACACGATTTGGTTAAATATGCCTTATACAAAAGCTTCTTGCTTTCATGATGCAGGATGTACAAGCTATTATTTCAATTCTATAAATTGGAAATAAATCTTATAAGTTTTGACTTACACACTTGAAATTGCTCCTAGGGAAAACAAGAAAATATTTGAGTAGTTGTGCTTTATCAATTGAAACGTCTATGGATATAGACAGATTGTTTATTGTCATTACTGCTACATTGTGATTATTATTTTCAAGAATCATACAAGTCCTTAGCAAAAGAAAGTGTTGTTTTTTATTTCCTAATGAAATAAGATCAAAGGGAAAAAAGAAGAATGCTACATAAGAGTATTGAATAAGGCATCTGTTTTTCAAGATCGTCATGAAACTTCATTTGTTATCTACGCCACTCACCTGAATTCGAGCCACTGTATTTTTAGTGGTCAGCTCGAACGTTGCACTTCGACCTTCATTTTCATCTTGAGCCAGAAATCTTAAATGTGATGAACAATTATGATACAGTAGCGACGTATCTTAGAATTATCTGAAACAAAAGAACACTCTATTGTGGCAATAAATAGTTCTGGTTTATGAACATCTTGTTCGTCTCAGCGCTACCTCACAACTAAATCCATCCAAAAAACGATATCGCAATAAAAACGAACAAAAAATCTTACAATATACCTTTGCGAAGGTACTAGTCATAGGCCGAACGATGACGACGATACAATGGCTTCGAAACATTCAAAACAACTTTTACGGGCTTTTTACAATGATACAACGGATCGATCGAACCACCGTAGCGATTTGCAAAGCGAAATAATATTTGAAATATATAAATAGCCAAAAATCAAAGATATACCAGGATTCAAGAAAACACACAAACAGTGTGAAACTGATATAATTAGAGAAAATTTATCAAATTGAGCTCAGAATAATTTCAAACCCGAAACTTTGACAAAACCCTCAAAGATACCGATATCGGTTTGAAATCGTAATCTCCAGCCCTAGAAGTGATAATCAGAACTTCCCCTTCTAATTTAAACCATAAAGCTATTTTACGTTAATTTGCTTTCATCATTCTACCCTAAGTGTCGCAAAAGTCAACGACGCATCTCTAATTAAGCCATTCTCCTTCGGCGTTTCTCTTCACTCAGAGAGAGTACCCGTTTCCTCCAAGACCCGAGTCTTATATTCTATCGGACTCGTAACGTAAGCGAGCAAAGCTGGAAACCTAGATGTAGTTAGCCTTAAGGGAGCAATGGCCCTTCGTCCCGTAACAGTTCGATCCACAAATTGTTTCAAAGAAGTCTAAATTGTTGATCATACAAAGCTATATTATTTTTCAATTTAATCGAATGACATGGATCTCGAATAACAATTGAGACCTTAGATTTTGGGAACCTTCACTTCACAACACTTTAAAAGTGCAAAAATCGGTATTACCGTGTCCCCGCACTTTAAAAACCAAGAGGGATGTAGGCAACGTCAATTATGTAGACTTATATTTAGTGCCTTTTTCGATTTAATAAAATAACACATATCCCGGACACTAATTCAAAACACCAAAGTTAATATCAAAAGTCAAACACCAGGTTAAAACTGATATTAATTGTTACTGAAAAATGAATCAAACTCAGTTTTCTTTTACGTCGCTTTCGTGGACCTGCGAAAACTCTTTCTTAAAGAAGAAAAAACAATAACCAGAACCTCTTCGTTTAATTCAAATCGACAATCCGTGTTAACCCAACTTTTTACTTTTATGGCCCCATCCTGGAGTTGGCACAATCCCACGGCATCTTTCCAATTACTTCGCTTTGGTTTACCTATCAAAATTTACTTGCGAAAAACAAAAAAACAACGATGACAACCTCCCCATTCAAATTGAACCACATCTTACCCCGATATTCTACTCTCATCGCCCCATCCTATGCGTGGGATCATCCCACGGCGTCTGTCTTTGATCAGAAGAGGGCCACCCCCCTGCAAGGCCCTAGACCTTACATCTTATCGCACTTCCCCATGTTAAGCCCTAGTTTAACGTAGCGGTTTAAGATGAGAGAGTACGGGTACTTTCATTTAGTCTTGAGGAGGGGAACACAGCTTCGACCCCCAACGACACTTCACCACATAAGGGGAAAGTTTTCGAAAGCGCTTGACACTAACCGGCACTTACACGACTCGCACTTTCATTCAATAAATGTTAGCTACACTAGTGATATGTCTCATAGGTTTAAAACTTAAAAAAAAATGCTTCTAAACTCCTATATTACGAAAATCTCATTTGCCAGTGTGTTACCATAAGACTGAATCATCTATGAAATCATATCGATACGAAAACATACAAAAAATTTTACATCGTGATGTTTGGAAAGGTACAGCTGATCAGTCGAACGGCAAGAGTGTTGCAACGATTTCCAGATATAAAAAAAAAAACTTCTACAGCCTTTTTTTCTAAGCATACAACTCATCCGTCAAAAAACGGTAAAGAGCTATAAAACAAAATAATACACAGTACGTCCAATACAAAGATGTACCAGATATCAAATATTTTCCAGGAATCAGGAAAAGATTATGAAATTCATCTAATTAGTCTAACTCTCTGTCTCTCTAATGCTTCTCTGAAGTCTTTATTTAATTCAATACAATTCCCAGAATATAAAAAGGCTTCAATTTTTTGCCTATAGGTACAGCCCCTTATGACCGTAGCATTATCTTGTTTTCGTTCACGAAAAAGCTAATAACAAGTTTAAAACCATTGATATTGCAGAGACAACTGTTCAGAAACATTGATAATAATAATAATAATAATGGAGCTACAAAAGCAGTAATAAGTTTATCCCACAAAATCCTTTCCGAACTGAAACTCTTGTTCTTTTTAAAGACTGAAATTATTCTACTATTCCGAAATACATTCGTAAGCTTGACTTCTATGATACATACGTTGGATCTATAAATTTGGTTAAATATCCGAAATTCATTAATTCAATTTTTTATTTCAAAAATAAATTCATATGTGTTAAAAGTTATAGTAGTTGACTTGAAAAATTGAAAGATTTAGATTTAGACCTAACTCACACGTTGGTATATTTTGACATTACTAGTTAATTTATAAATGTTGCAGTTGATAAAACACAAATATTAAAAAAATATATATTTTTAAAAATTCACTCAATTAATCATAAACACTACTATGAAGTTTTTAACGATTTATATGAGAATGAAATATTTTCAATAGTTTCAATTTCATTTCGATTCATAAGTGAAATTTATTATGTTCCATTACAAACAAAGCGAGAAAAAATACAAAACTTGGGGACACCTGTTTTAGCTCGTTAAAGCAGCAAATAATTTTACATGGTTTTCCTTAAACAAAGAAATACTGTTGCATTACTATGTACCCTACATTTTAAATTAAAACAATATTTATTGAATAAAAGAAAGGAAAACATTTCACCAACAGCCACATCTCGTTTGTTAAAACTTATGGGTGTGAAAATATGTATTTGAATTTTAATATAGCTACATATTAGACATAACGAAAATAGTAACTGAAATTAAATTTGAAACCATAAATTCATCTTACCCTGATTTTCAACGCCCATCGCCCCATCTTGTGCCTGAGACCATCCAACGGCGTCTCTCTTTACTCAGACGAGCCCGCCCTCCCCCCTAACCGTACGGCCAGAGCCGTATAGCTATGGCGTTGCTATGCGTATCGTATCGCACTTTCTCATGTTAAATGGAAAATTATGGCAGTCTAACACAAGAAAGAGTGCCGAACCTTTTCTACAAAGCCTTGAAAGAGAAACGCGCCTCCGCACACAACTTTTTACACACCAAAATGTTGGTTTAACTTAAGCCATAGCAAATGTATTATTGGAGTAGTCGGTCGCCATTTTTAAACTTTATTTTTATTAATTTTTTGTCATTTTCAAGGCGTAAGTAAGGCTGTGAGATAAACTAAACATAGGATTGATTTCATTAATTGTCTTTTCTAGGAATGCAAGGAACTTAGCACTTTTTTTGCAAACGAACAGCGAATCCTTCAAACCATAGTAGCGATGCACGACAGATAATAATACATACATATTCAGGTATATTTGAATTTAAATATTTCTGCCTATTGCAGATATGGAGGGTTAATTTGGTACATGATAATTTTACTTCATTGTATAAACATAAAAATATCCCAAAAATAAAATCTGATCACGTCTTCTTTGAACCCCGTATCAAAAAATGGGAAACGCTTTAATTACACTACATGCTGGCATAGCGCCCACCTAAAATGATTTCATTTGATCAATCACTCATTTTAATATAAAAATTTTCCCTAGTAATATCACATTTATAAAACTAAATTTAGAAATTAAAAAACTTTTTTATACCGTACGTAGCAGGTATACAAAACCAAATTGAACGATACGGTTGGAAATACGTTCAATATTTAGAAAGACTTTAGGACAAAAAAATACCCTACGTCCAAAACTTCCAAACCGACAATAAAACCACAAAACGAGAACTAACGCACAAGGTGCGTCATATATAAAAATTCTTGTGAATCTGGCTAATTTTATATTTTTAAATTAATATAAAAAATGTTTTAAATGTTTCATTGTAGGTGACGGTAAGAGCACGTTATAAGTGGGCGACAACTATTCATTGTTTGACATAACTTTATCGAAATTTAGACTTTTGCCATGACTCATCCTGGCAAAAAGTTATTTTTTGTTACATGATATCATTGCAACTAAAACGGGAGACACAATGTAAGGAAGCAAGTAATTAATTCAAGCAAGAAAAATAATAAAGCAAGCAAAATATTAAGCGACAAATTGGGCGTATCGTCTAACATTTCCAAACTGCCTCAAAAGGCTTAGAAATACGTACATATAGAGCCACAAATTTCTTTCAATCCAAATTTACTTTCATGAATAATCGTAGTTATAGCAACAGTTTAATAACATTTGTAGCTATAACTTATTCATTATGAGATTTATATAAACGACACAAATCGACCATTTTGCGAAAAACAAATTATTTGTAACACTCAGAATTGTTTAGAAAAATCAAACTATTGAAACTCAACTGTTACCTGTGTTTATTATTATAAATTCGGAATGTTTTTCTCCTCGTTAACGAACCAAACTCGAAATATGCCCGATAAAAACTTCAAAACATTCAATTTTAGTCATCAAATTCATGAAAACTCATTTCCGACAAGGAAAACAAGCCTGGACGGTTATGGATAATTTGAAGTCTGAGCTAAAATTTTCCAAAAAATTTCGAACCAATGATAATCATGAAGATGATTTGACATTATATACTTCATAAGTCATGTGTGGGATGAGATGTAGTGGCGCGTGTAGACTTTGTAGAGAATGATCATAACCAGTTTTACTATTGGTAAGCAGAATTAGTATTAAAGAAAATAAATACTTATCTGTCCACGACATTATCTCTTTATCATCCAATTGGTCACTCTACGCAGTTGAAACTATCCGAAAGTAACGTTCACTCTATATTAAGTGTTTGAACAAAAATTCTCCTAGATGTTTTGAAAACAAAATTTCTCTTTACAAAATAAGTGAAAAAGCAAAAAATGCACTAAAGTGATAAAATCTATTATGCATTTTTCCAATAATGAATAATGAATCGTTGGAACTGTTAAGTGTTTGAAATAACTTCATTCGAAATTTTGGCTTTTTTTGTTAACAAACTATTTTTTTGTTATTTGATAGCATCATAAATAAAATGAAAGACACAGTGTAAAGAATCAAATAATTTATTCGAGTAAGAAAAAAATTCATACATTATTATAAATATATATTTTATATAATTTATCCCAGTCCAAACAATTGAGATAAATTTTTGCCACCGTGTATAGGTAAAAAAAAAACAAGAAAAACGTTCTGAAACTTTATTTACCAGCTATCAACATTTTATACACAAATTCATAAACAATACGTCATACAGTCAAAAATAAAAAAAATTGTTATACTCTTAATACTAAAATAGTTGAATAATCCGTAATAGTTTTTTACCTAACCAGTGCAGAGAATGTCACTTTATTGCATGTGTCTACCACAAACATATATTGCTACTAATTTAACAGTGTTATGAGACATTCATAATAGTTTTACAAAGTTGTAAACGTGCACGCGTTAATGTGCGTTGAGTGCAGTAATATGGCTGACAAATATCAACGTCTGTCTAATAGGTACCACACATAATAACTAAATAAAGACAGTCAAAAAAACAGCCATATTACTACACACTATGAGATTTACTTGATATTCTCTTAATAACACTCTGCATGCATTAAAGTGACTTAGCAGCTCGCTTTTACGAACAACACAATTATTTTCATTACTTTGCAAATACTCCAACAAAACGTTAAGTATTAGCCAGGTTTCATCAGTGAAGAACGTGCAAGTTACCGGTCACTGTCATAGCCATATTCTTGATATTTTTGACGGTCCGGAATACGATTTCCTCTCTATTAACCTGGCCCTATTATTATAAACAAAACTGCGAAATAAAATATTTATGAGAAATCTTTTTGCCACCTATGCTATAACATTTCAAAGCTCTCCATATTTGGAACGAAATGTTCCTCTACATGTTTAACAAATATCACAAATTCAGCATCTCTAGGGAAAACTACAGCACAAATGGGGCAAATTTTGTCACCGTCATCTGAACAACCGCTAAATTGATTATTTCTCGCAGGTAAAACTTGTTTTGTTACTGGCGAATTGTCCATAAATACGTCTGTTTCGGTACATTTGTTCTCATATGATTTTTTCAACAGATCAACTGTGGAAGTACTTTTCTCTACTTTCAGTTTCTTCGATTGGCAAGCCTTGCAGCGCATCTTGTCTGAAATAAATATTCATTGAATCTAAAGAGCAGAGAGACAAAACGTAAGTTAATTTACCTTTCATTAAATTAATATTTTTAAGGCTGAGTTCTAAAAGTGTGCGCTGATGGAGAACTGTATCTTTTAGCTCCTTTAATTCCTCCCCAAAGGTCTGTACCTCATAAAAAGTATCACTATCAAAATCTTCATCATATATGAGCGCACATTTATCAGTGGTTAATGCATCATTCGAAAAAGTCATCTCCGAAATTTCGGAACACAGCAAATCTGCAAGATTTTTGAAATTTTGCATTGTATGTTCCAAATATATGAAACGTAATATCTTACAAATCTTTTTTCAATATTTAATTCTGTATAGAAGATAAAAAATTACGAAAAATAGAATAACAAGTTCCCCATTTCTACCATGATAGTCATCAACTCGGATATTTTAGTTTTAGAATTTGACTAAGATATAAGATATCCTATTTCAAAAATGTTTCCTGATAATTTAAGAAAAATTGTAAATATTGCAATAACGTGAAATTTGTCCAGTATCGATCATATTACCTTACCTACACCATTGGCTGTAGGGATTCTTTGTTATCTAAAAAACCTGCATTTTAATTCAGTTAACACAAGAACAAATGCATTGTAATTTTCTAGTAAAAAATAATTAACAAGAAAAATGGAAGAAACACAATGGGAAGTTTGGCTGGATCTTAAAATAGAGTGCTATAGGAGTTCGCTGCAATACGAAAATTTCGCATAGTAAATGCAGAAGCGTTCTGAATCCATTTTAAAGTAGATAATAACAAGTACCAAAACAGAATTAGTGAAAAAGATTACTTTAGGATACTGGGGCATACAATATAATTTTTAAGCAACAACAAAAAATCAAATAAGAGAAATACAATTTCATTTGGAGAAATCTTTGATCTTAAAAAGCTCTCACCGCCAAGGATTTAATATCACGACTTACCTAGAGGAAAATAATTGCAGACTCTCAAAACCTAGTGATATACAAAGAATTCAGTCTTTATTGAAAATTATAAATGCTCTACATAAATCAATATTTTGCATCTTGTTTGGGTAAATTAAAAGCAATTAAAATTGGGTACTCAACGCAATTTTAAGATAGTCATCAGGACCAGAAAGGGAACAAACAGAAAAAATGATTTTAGACAATTTATATTTGTCAGTGATGTACATATTGAACACTGGATAGAGTGGTGAACACTTAGCAAGACACTAAAGCCAAATTACCTCTAGACCTGTCTTTGTATTTGTTATTCCATTGAACATAATTTAATTCCAAAATACATATAATCAGATAAAATTCAAATCTATAGTGTTTGGAAAGGTTTGCAAGAGTTTCATACATTTCTTTATCAGATTATATATCATTTCCATAAAAAAAAAACAGGTCATAAGGAATCTAATACATTACCCAATTCCTTCTTCTGTTTAGAGAAGCTATCAGAGAGCTTCAATGAAACATCCTCTAACTCTAGACTAATTTTATCATTTTCTTCTAAATTTTTTTGCACTTTTGTATGCAACTCTGATTTAGTAAATGTTTTGGACCTGATAAGATTGTGTTGAGGGGCACTTGGAGTAGCTGAATGCTAAAATTGAAGGGATAAACAATTTTAAAAAATAGAATAAAATTATATATTCTATATATAACTTTAATATCTAAAGACTTAAAGAAAAATAACATTGCAATATTGTTTTACAATATCATAAACTCATCAATATCAGTTTTTTTTTGGTAATTTGGTTTAATACAGGGATTGACTTTTCCATAAAAATATCTAATTTGAATCATCCTATAATTTTCTGAATGTGTTTTTTTTTGGTTCTTCGGGTAGAGCTAACTCAGACGAATATTACCCTCATTAAAATGAACTGTTTTGGTTAGTATTTTAAAGAAATAAATGTTCTAACTTAACCGTTCAAATTCTATTAATAAATCATGATCATTCTTGGGTTAAGATCACTTGTCTCTTTCCAAAAAACTTTTTTCAACTCTTAAACAAGACTTACATACCTGAGTTAAGGTATTACTAATCTTTGTCAATTGACTACCTAAAGATTGGTTATCCCTTGTTGTTTTGCTTAACATAGTCCATAAATCCTGATTTTCATTAGACACCAGTTTAAGTTTACTTTGTAGTTGTTCTTTTTGTTGTGTCAACTCTGCAACCTGTAGCATTTACATAATAACTACCAACTTTACTATGACAATATAACTAACTTGAGCTCGAAGATGGTCCAACTCAGTTAAAGAATGCTTGATCTCTTGACGCTGACTGCACTTTACTCTCAAGTTGATATTTTCTTCTTCTAATAAGGCGACATGTTGTTGCAGGTGCTTGCACCTATCTCGCAGTGTATGAACTGCAATTTGTATGGCATATTGAGGGCCTTGCAGTCCTTCATCCATTGCATTTGTATAATCAAACGAATGAAATATTAGCTAAGAATTCTGTAACAGGTATAAGGAACCTGGCAAATTTGGATCACAATTTAAATTCTTCTATGAGATTTATTATTTACTTTCTAATGAATACTTTAGATCACTTAATATTTGATTATTATATTTATCTTCTGTTGATATGTGGCAGAAAAGCCGAGTCAGTAATATTCAAGTTGAAATGACACTGCAAACAGAAAAGGTTTTAATTGCTAACACTATTTAATAGGGGAAATGCAAATTCAAAATAAATTATTAAAAAAGAAAAATAAAACATTTCGAATATTTTGATGTCATTGCCACTGATCAGCTGTTTATCTTTATCATCACTGACATGCCGTCGATCTACTTGCGGTGGCAAAGTAGTGTTGCCATTCTGTGATGTTCACATTGTTGCCAATCAGTTGATTTCCCCTAACGGATACATATAAAATAATCGGGGTTTCACCGAAACTGTCTGGGGATGCTCCTTCAACTATTAATTGATCAGACATAAAAAATGTCCAAATGGGTAGCCGCAATTGGTGTCTAATCAATAAATCAAAAGGAATCTATAAAATTTTGGTTTTATTACCTCCAGGACACATTAGCGTACATTCGAACAATAATTTATTTAAATTCATTTTATCTAGAAATGAATAAGAAAATTATCAACAGAATTAACTTTTCGGAAAGAGAATCATAGTTCATTTAGAACGAAATTTCGCACGAATGGGTTTAAACTAGTCGTAGAAGACGGAAGAAATGCGTTTTAAGCAGCGACTATTCTGATAACTGTTACAAAAGTACATTTATTTTTAGCAAATAAGCCTATTAATCGCTTAATAAATTATTATCATTACTGCACTTTACATTACTAAACTTAAAATAAAAATAACAAGAGAGATAAATTACAAAACTGATCCTGCACATTTATTTTAAAAACTCACGACAAATTAAAAAAATTGTCACGTGATTTTTAATTGCTTATATTACGCATTGTGTTTATACCACTTTCTTCACATTTATTATATGTGTATTAGCTTTTATTAGATGTTATTGTATATATATATAAGCTTTTTTGGAAGGAGCATTTCCGTGCTCCATTTACTTTCAAATTTAACTATCACGTGAGTAGCCACAATATCTTCTATATACTATCACGTGATACAGGTTACATGGAGTGAAGGGAATCATAAAACGACTTCTTTTCGAAATGAGTTATCATTCAAAAGTCATATGACATTATTTTCCCCTCCCCTTCCAATCATTTTTAGCTTCGCGGTTCCGTTCTCCAACTTTTCAAAATTACGCTTGATAACTCAAAACTTACAATTAACTAAAGTGAAAACTACATAAAAATAAAAATAATTATAAATATCAAGATAGTACCATAACCCTTTGGCCGTTTCAATACGATATACGATCAATTTATCTACTTTATAGTTCTTCTAAAGTGGTGCTAAAGATGAATAAAAACTCTGAAAAAAAGGGAGTTCGGTATCTAATAAACTGGGAAACACAGCCTCAGAACCTAGTAAAAAATATCTGCTCTCTAATGGAACATCAAAATTTGGTGGATGTACTGGTGTGTTGTGGTAACAATAGTATTCAGGCTCACAAGTTTGTATTGGCAGCTAATAGTCCCCTGTTTAGGGTAAGTTCTATTCTACAGATTTGGTGGCTTTTAGGGTTTACAAAAATAAGTTCATACTTTCAATTTGAAATTATTTTTGCACTTGAGTTTAGAAGGTGGTTCTTAAATGAACTTTTATTTTACTGTTTATAGGAAGAATTTGAGAAAAACCCTTCCATACAACAAGTCATAATTAATGGTTGCAATTTTGCAGTTTTAAAAAGTGTGGTAGAAATAATGTATTGTGGCCAAACCATAATCAATGACGATAATGTTAAATTCCTTGTAGCCATAGTGAAATTATTTCAAATGAGACATTTAGACAGCATCTTTAATGACTACACAAGAGCAAGTAAACTCCAACTCCAAAAATCCTTTGAAACTTTTTCCCTTTTACCATTCTGTTCCAATTAGGTGATGACATTTACCTGCCCAAACCTCAATTTCTTACCAGTAAAACCAAATATCCATCATTTTCATCAACCCAAACCAACCTGAACCAACTGTCTTCTGGAAAAACTCAAAGTGCTGCAATTGCGGCTAGTGTTGCTTCTCCTCCAACTATTCAATCAACTTTTACAAGCAATGGTTCTCAAGTAGCTGTGGTCACTTTACCTGCTCTTTCCCACCCTACTGGTTCAGATTTAAAAGCTTTGGATTTTAATGTACCTTTAACAGAACCTGTTGCTCCTTTGAGTTTTAAAGCTTACCAAAGGGGTAAAAGGACTTTAAAACAACAGGTAAGTGCTTTGTTACATTAAAGACATTATACATTTGTTTATGTAATCTTATAGTATGGAAATAAAAGAAAGTTTTGTGATTTTTTGAATTGGTGATTTGTATTGAAAATGTTTGCCTTTTCTCTTACAAATATTTTCTTATATATAGGCAGAACAGGCCTGCGTTAAGGAAGCTCAAGCTTCCAGGTTAGCCTTGGCATGTTTGCAAAAGGAAATTGCTGCTGCTCCACAGGTATCTAAGTATATAAAATACTAAAGCTTCTGTCGTATGCATCCGTCAACCGATGATGCGATGATTGGGAACTATATTATCATCGCATATAGTTTCATTCGGTAATATAGTTTACAATCATGATATCGTCGGATGACGAATATATAAGACAATTTTTCATTTAAGGGTTGGAAATTATTTTCTAATATCCAATATAATTGTTTGTTTTTACTGGTACTCTTTTACTGTTAAAAATGATACATGAGAAGAAATTATTTTATATCAAGAATTGATGAAATATTCTCTTACGCTCTCATTGATTTAAAATTATTTCTTTCTCACTTCTACAGGTCAATACTTTTATTATTGAAGACACTTGCACTGAAACGACGGTAGAAAATTTCATACCCCATGCCGACACAGTCTCTTACCCTGAAGATTTAAATTATGATAACTTAATGGATCAAAATTTGGAGAATGTCATGTTTTTACCCGTTCCAGTTAGTCAAACCTCTAATGATACCTCAGGTAAGAATCACCACCAAAACAGTTCCTTCAAAACAAAAACACATTGTCTAGGTTTAATTACCCGTATGCCAAAACAAGAAAATCAACTTGAAAAGCTTACCTTTACATGTGATAAACTGAAGTACATTTTGGGTGCCAATATGTCCTCTCACGTAGAGATAATGTATAAAGATGCAGAAGGCAAGTTTTTGCCTGCCAATGAAGAAATTTTACAGAGTCTTTTCAATAAAGAAAGTAGGTTTTTGGGTTTTTAAAGCATAGGAATTTGAACTAATCTTCCGTTTATTTAGGTCTTCAGTATCAAGTGGTGGACAAAGAAGGACGTGTGAGCGATCTACAGGATATCAACAAAATCGATAATTTTTTACATGCGACAAGTGGTGATTTAATGGAGGTTACTAAACCAATATTCGAAGTTAGCAACTATTTAAATGAAGCTGAGAGTACTTTATACATTAAGGCAAACTATTTTTTTCTTTATATGCTCTATAATTTCGTTGCATAAAACATATTTTCTATTTAGGATAACTTGTGCTCGATGATTTCTAATACGGGTCAAATTACCGCAATCCCCAATCTAGCGAATTGCTCCAATTCCACAATGAAGTTGCCCATTTTGGAGGAAGATAAACCGGAGCTTGAAGGAGAACGAAAGTTCCTATCCGACACCTTTGTTCCTGATATAACTTCCCCGGAAGTTCATAATGAAGTTACTTTAGTCCAAGACGATTGAAATACACACACACACACACATATATATATATAGTGAAAAGTTTAGATGCTTAGTTTTTTTTTAAGTTTCCGTGCCTTAATTTTACAGTTGAAATTATTGATATTGTTAAAAGATGTAGTACGTAATTAGATGTAAGGCATTTATGAGCAACAAAGCCCTTCAAACTGTTTGTATCTATTTACTTGTGTAAGTTGTGATTCAATATATTGGTTTAATCATGGGGTAGTTAATACTTTAAGCAGTTAATGAACAAAGTGATGTGAAATCAAATAAAGAAAATACGACTAAGAATTGAGAAGTTAATTGGCCAGATGCCAAAGATGTCAGAACATTTTGCTTCAAATTCGCAAATTGGACAATTTATTAAAAAAAAAGACAGAGAATAAAGTGAAGGACGATTCGTATTATCAGTCAAAGCACGGTAAGGTGAAATATCGTAATATTCACTTTGTATTGGTATTCATACTAGCGAGCATGGTCCGTCATCCGAATTGTATAATTGTAGGATTTTCTAACTTGATTAAATATTTAGAGAGTATTCACTCAATATCTCATTAGATTTCCATTATATATTTTATATCGCAAAATAATTGACTAATTTCATCAAATATCCTTACAGATTTTGAATAAATATTCTGCCCTCGTTAATAATAGAATACTTGCAACAATAAAATATATACGTACTATTCATTTAATGTTCAGCCAATATTTATTGCGTGTTTTGTATTGAATAGTAATACGTATGTTTCCTGAAGTATAAATTCGAAGTGATTTTATAGATTGAAACATGTCTACAACATTTAAAAATGATATAAATCAAAAGCTCAAAAATTTGATAATAAATATAATTTGGTATTCGTAGTTTTTTAAAACCATAAACAATTTTTTCCCAGCAGTCAATTTGTAAATTACCTTAACTGGACGTTGTGTAAGAAAATTTCATACAAGTTTTGTACGTGTCACAGTTTTCTAAGTTTGAAAATAAAAAAGTTAAGGATGGAGTGTGCTTTTTTTTATTTAAGACATCCTAGACAGGGTATCCTGAAAATGGTTGCGTTCGCAATTCAGTGCTCGATTTTCATGAATAAAAAGTAAATAGTGACAGAAAAGTCATTGCTGCAATAATATATGTTAAAACACTGCTTATGACGATACGGTACAGGGCGTTTTTGCGCCTGGCCACCGTCATCTAATTATTTTATCGCAGACCATAATATTATATTATGTGATTATGAATTGTGGCCTTAAGAGAGAAAATCCTCAATATTTGTGAATAAATAAAACAAAGCTTGTGTTATGAAAAATATTTTTTTGCGGAATACAAATTACGGGTGATCATTTAAAAAAACTCGCAGTAGGTGGTGAACAGTAAATGTAGGGTTTCGATTAAGCGATTTTCCATCTACCATCAAACATCTGACTGACTACTGAAAACAAATGAACTTATGCAAGACATTTCTCTGATGTTTCAACGCCTGCTTGAGTTTTTTTTTATTTTCACTTTTTACAACATTTAAGTACTTAAAACCTAAATTAGAATAAAACCAAGTTAAACCAAAATACAATTATTATTATTAATAGAGTTTGTTAATTTCCTTTTTATACTCGTAGATATAACAATGGCGGCTTCACTTATATTCTTTAGTAGTGACGTATTTTTTGGCATTTTCATACAATTTATTATACAAAAATATAGCTTTTACAGCTCTTATGAACGTTTTCTATATCAAAAGCGCAAATAACGATTTATTTGGCACTATCCATATTAGGCAAGTGTAAATTTTGACACTTTATTTATTTAATTCTTATCGACATATTACTACATATGAGGCTGAAGAGGGAATAGAGCACAACTTTTGAGTGAGGAAATATTTATACTTCGAGGTGTAACAAAAACGTACTCATTTATATAATTATAGCAATAATCTTGTTTTAATTTGTACGCACAGTCACACACACGTCTTCATGCAAAAAATAAATAAAACATTTGCTTTTGTGTCTTTTTTGGTAAAGGCTTGAAGAAGACTTTATTACGAATAAACATTCGTACAAACCACAATGTGACTTTTCGAAGATTTTGGTTAAATACACCAGGAATAAGAACTAATAAGTAAGTACTAATTAATAAACGTTATTTAGTTCCACAGCCATAAAAATATGTAAAGTATAGCTATTATGTAACTAGTTCGAGAATGTAAATTATAAATTATTTTTAGTCCAAAAATAAGAATAGTTTTTAATGAAATCTACCGATTTCTTCATTGGTGGCACTAGGTGCTGCCAATGAAGCCAATTATTTTGAATATTAATGAACCTGCAGACATGTAATAAATTTTGGAATTTGGGTAATTATCGCAAAACCGAAAGTAGATATGAATTCAGTTATTTTATGCTGCTCAAACGTCATTATCAATTCATAGGGCAAGTTTAAATTTAAAGAAATCACCATGTCACTCAATGCTGCCGTCATTAGAATTGCGCTGACGCAGAAAAAAAAATCATATTTTATTGCATTTCCAAATTACATTATGTCAAAACTTCCCTTTTTTCTTTGCGTCGTATTTTATCCATAAGAAAGCGCTCTTTCAGTTTTTGATTTTCCAAATATCCCTCACAATACCTTGAATTCATACGTTCTTTCTTAAACTTATACATGACAACTTTGACAGTTACTATTAAATAAACTATTCATTTACACTGACGTAATCATTCTCATCTGACAACAAAACCTCTAGATCACTTTGGACGGTATGCACATTCGAATCTATATCCACCGTTGCTAAGTCTATCGTATCATAGGGTTTGACAGATTCGACGGTTTGACAGGTGGTGTCGGGAATTTTATTCGCACTTTGTACCAAGAATGCAGTTCTTGATTTTTTTATCGGCTCCACCACGACATTGATTTTCTCGGGCTTGCGCAGCTTAAGGCTGAATTTAAAGGGGGGCTTGTACACAACTTGTACGCGTACTTTGTCTTTTTCATTAGGAATGTTGGCTACACTTCGCGACTTGCTTTTGTCCGGGCGGGTGGCGCGCAGCACTGGTTTGCGGACGGTAGTCAAGCCGACGGGGGTGCTTTTTGATTTCGGTAAGTTGTACTGATTTTTCAGCCAGTGGTGTACCTTGCCTACAGGGTCCGTTGATTCTTGGGTGATTGTGGTGTGAACCACTGGAGTGGTCGAGTCGTTTTTGCCGTCTATGTCTGGTTTGATTGAGCTGTAGTCGATTATTTCCTGTTTTTTCTTCTTTTTGGGTTTCAGTGGAGGTTTCTTTACTTTGCTGGAGAGTAAAAAGTTTGTTAATTTCAGAAAATAACTACATGGATTAAATTACCTATGAGGAACTTCCAAGATGTCTTTAGTCTTTCCCCCATTCTCCTCACTACTCACTGCGGCACTAATCCTTTTCTTTTTCCTCGGAGAAATCTTCTTGGGACTATTGACATTATTATTAACTCCAGCCACCACAGTTTTGTCTTTATCACCATCTTCAGTCGTGCTGACATTCTTATTATTAGATTTTCCGTCTTTGTTCGTTTGTTTTTCTTTCGTTTTGTCATTTTTTCGTCTCTTTTTTACTCGGCCATCGCGTACTCGTTTTTTCAACGGTACTTTGGAACGAATTCCTCGATGTATTATCACCCCATCGTGGCCATCTGGAAGACGAACCGCCTCTGTAGTTTGTTTGTGCATTATTGTCACCGATTTTAGTTTTATATTAGGTCGTTTGCCCAAGTACTTAGTGCTCATCACCTGAAAACAAAGAAAAAAGCTGTTAACATAAAATTTATGGAAATAATCATGTGCAAGAAATTTATGGACGTCGTTTTTTAATCTTAGTTTGCCTTAATTTAACAGCTTTTGGTATATTTGACAGATCTTACAGGAAATTGTTAACGTTTTATTAAAATTGGATCACCCTGCATATCGTCTGGCTTCGAGCCTATAAACTACATACTACCAGCAGCTACAGGGTGTGTTAAAAATATGCAATTATAGCTCAAAAGCTGGACACAGTTGCCAATTTGTTTGGCTCGTAATTATCGAGCATCAAACAAGTTTTGTATAGCTAAAACGTGGGACAACCTAAATTAACCCGGAAATTCTTCAAATACACATGCAACATTACGACGTCGCCAAATTGTCTTCTATACATTATGATAATTTTACAGTACATTATTTTCTTTATTACTCTGTTACTAGCTTCTAACAACCAACATTTCTTTCCAACTTACGTTTTTTATAGCTTCTAAGTGTTATTAACACTTTTGCCTGTTAAAATGATAAAAAATATATTTTTACACCTTTCTGAGGTAAAATATTTAATTCAACGAACTGTACTCATCAAATTGCACAGAACTCAAACATTTTTTCCAGGAAATAATAATAATGGAAATCGTATACTTACTCGTCTAATTAGGAGAATGTTTAGTTACTTACCAACAATGATATAATTGCAGTTAAAATGGCGGCCACAACATACCAATACTGCATGATCCATTTTTTGAAACTGGCGATACTTTCTTCACTCAGCAAGAGTTTTCTGAGAGTGGCCAGAGGACCAGAGGGATCTACTTCTCTGCACATTTGGAAGACGTCGCAATAGCCAGAATAATCATTACAAGGAGTGCCTGCAAATAGGACAAATTCAAGATTAACCGGAAGAATCATCAGAATATTGTGACCAGAGTTCAAAGCAAAATTTCATCGTTTGCTGAGACTGTTCGAATAAGTTCAGATTAGGAATTGACCGAAAGAGATATGGAACAGTTTCTTGTATTTGAGCAGAGTTTTGCAAATTGAAAATTCATCGTTGAGATCTCAGAAACTATAAGAGAAATGCCATTTTGGGATCAAAAAAAGTGGACCAATAAACATCGGAAAAAAGTGACACTGACATATCGCTATTGGCATTTTTCTTTATACAGGGTGTTACTTGAAACTCTTTACAAAATTCCATCACAGACTTTTCAGGCGAAAACACGACGATTTAACTTAGTCCAGAAGTGGACGGTTTTCAGGCATGCAATACGTCAAAGCGAAGTTAGAAAAAGGGAAAAAATTATTAACTTCGTTTGTAATATTGCTGTTTGATCAAAATGGCGCATCGGGGGGGTTTAGGGGTTTGAAATCAGAATCCGTTTACATCTTCGCTGCGCATGTAGAGGGCGCCCGCAGCGTTAGTTGAACTCTCTTTCAAGAAACATAACTTTTTTATCACCCGCTATAAAAATTATTTATGACGAAATTTATATTTTCCCACATGATTTATGAAATGAAGGTCACTTAGTACAAGTCCCTATAGGCGTTCCTTATTGAGATATTTGAAATTTAAAGTTTGCTGTACAACTCGAAAAAATAACTTTACAGCACATATTTATTCATATAGTTCAAAAAAAAAAATCGAAACTTAAAAATGCGTTAAAAACTATTTGAAAACGTAAATTTAATTTTATAAAAAAATTACACTTTTAGTAAGTGTTCGAAGTGACCTTCGTTGATACAAAGTTTTTTTTATTATTTTTGCTTTGACGCACTGTATTTTGAAAAACGTCCACTTTTGGACTAAGGTAAATAGTCATGTTTTTGTCTGAGAAATCTGTGATAGAATTATGTGGAGACTTTTTAGAAACACCCTATATATTAAATGATGCTGTAAGATTTCGCATCCGATGATTTGATTTCACGCCACTATCAAGATTTTAACGTGTTTTAAAATAAACTTTTGAATGTTTGAAGTGTCCATTTTCATACCATTGCTAGTCTTACTTCGGGTCCTTGCAGGCACGCTACTGTGCCTTATCCAATTAAGTTGATAATTTCTGATGACTTACGGAAGGAACTGGACAAAAATATAACATACTGGCAGCGGCATGAAACGTCCTTTTTTGAGGACAAACATTTATAAAAAATTATTTTCTAACTGTCCACTTACTTATTGCTACTAGGGTTGATTCAGACCCCAGTACGCTACTATTTCCTGTCTAATTGAGTTGATCATTTTTGTCGATTTAGAGAAAGAATTGGGCAAAAATCCAGTGAAATGAGAGTGGCGTAGTGCGTTAATTAATTAAAAAATGCCTAAAACAATTTTCCTCCTCTGATGGCATCCGTGACCTCAACGTTTAGATTCAGATTTGGGACATCCCGTATAAGGTCGAATGTACATTGAGTTAGAGATTCACCACAGCATGCAAGGCATCAAAGTTATTGTGGTTCGCAGTTATTCGGCGTGTAACGCGACAGATCCGTAGTTAGTTATTTTCATAGAACACCTTGCACTTTCTTTTTACTGAATTCATTTCGGCATTCGAACATATTCACGTATAATAATTATCTCTATTCGTTACGTTCCATTGGTAATCCCAAAGGTAATTACTTAATTATTATACATGCGGGGCCCGAACTTGGAACACCATGTGTAGTCCTTATTCGATCACACGCCAACACTGAATCAATTTTTCTTGAGGTTGTTGAGGTTTTCTTGAGGTACTTACCGGGTTTAGCGTACATATCTGGGATATCATAAGGCATATCATTCCATTCGAAGCTGGATTTGCACTGTTGATTGTCACCTGGAAGTTTGCAGCAGAGTTCGCAAGCCTTCGTCTTCGGATCGTCTTGCCCAGGGATGCACTGGCAGGATTCCAAGCCATATGCCAGACAAATGGAACCAGTACACTCCTGTGTGAAATTAATAAATAATGCACTAGCGCATAAGATATGTCCTTAATTTTCTGGAAACTTGATTCGTGTTAAGAACTTTATGTGGTAATATTTTAGCACAACTTAGTACATTTTCGTTCTTACCCCCATGAAGCACACAAATTCCTTATTACAAATAGTCTTGTTGGGTTTGTTTATGGATGGAGGACAATGTGGGTCTCTACCATTGCAAAAGCTCTCATCTCTGCATCCATTATCGTCTCGACATTTGTCTCCGAACTTCACCTGACAATCCACGGTGCAACAAGGGCCCTGCGAATTGATGAATGGATTCTCTTGTTATGTTCGCAATAAGGCGACTTTCACCTGAGAGGGGCTGCAGATGCTCCTGGGGGTTAGGCTGCAGGGAGGTTCGTCGATGGGGGCGAATCTGCGCATTGGGAAGCAGCACTGGTCTCTGCAGTCTTCCTCCCATCCGCAGTCGCACTCTTCTCCTTCTTCGACCACGCCATTGCCGCAAATCGCCCCTTTTGGTTCTGGAATTGAGAAGGTCGATAGCACATCAAGTTTGGTCTAAGACCATCGCGGACTCGACAAATTAGGATGACAACTGAGAGATGCCGTGATGAAGTTTTAGGAGACCTACTCCGTCCCTGGCTTTTACAGAGAAACGTCCTTTCGAGTGTCCGTTAAAATCGGAACGTTGGCAGTTTGAAGGCCGCAACTTCACCGGGGAAAAAATGCTGCGCCACTGATTATCATGTGAACTGAGCTCCAGCGACTTTCGGGCTTCGTAAGTTTACCGGCCGAAATGCAGTGGCACAGGACGGATATTTGAGTAAATGCAGAGCACTGAGCGAGCTCCATCCCAGGAGTTTTATTCTTAAGAGAGGTGGTCCGTCTTCGGTTTTACCGCTGGTTGCGGTCGTCTGTCATGTGCACGGATTTTGGTAATTTAAATGCCTGGAACCAGAGGCGTGGCAAGTTAGATTTTTAGTTGGAGCTCGAGTTAGAGCTGGAGTTGAAGCCACTGCCAAAACGAACGCCACTGATTATTGCGTAAAATAAGAGATTTGCTTCACCAATTTTCGGGAAAACCAGTAAGTCCATCCTAAGCCGGTGGTAAGCCCCGCTGGTAATCTAGAATTTTCTCTGCGATCTCTTCGATCCGGAAGGAATTTTCCTTCACTGGGTTAAACGCTACAATTTTCGCGATACGTCACGGCCCCATTAAAGAACGATTAAATCAACGAGTGTTTCCCACAACAACTCATGTTAATTAGCGACTTTTTTTTGTCCCGGAAAGGACAATATTTACGTTAAACATTTTAATCCGAATGACGACAAATTGCGGTTTAAGAGCTGTTCCGGCACAAAGAAATTTAAATTAAGAAACTTGGAAACGCGCTGCAAATTAATTATCAAACCCGATTGCGAAGAGCTGCTGAAGAGAGATAAATCAGACTTTTTTTCACTGAAAACTTTCAGGTAAAATATTCCAAAGGTCTCTTTCGTAATTAAAATTCGTTTTGTGAAAAACTGTAAATATATATTTATGCACAGTGGAGCAGCCTTTGCCCGTCCATTATGGAACAAGTAAAAGTCTCATTTGTCTGGCATTTCGAAATTGCATTATTATGAGCAAAAATCGGGGAGGAATTACCTGTGAAACATCCTTTGTCGCTCCTGGCTTTGAAATTCAACACGGGGTTGATGCTCTTGAGACTGCAAGGAGAGAATTTGTTGTTGTTCTTTTTGTCTCCGGACGTCGCTCTGGCGAACATGATAAAATTGCCATCTTCCCCACCTGGAGTGCATTGTTCGGGGTCGTGCTGCAAGACACACTTTATGTCCCTCGTAAAAATATTTTTACCCAGCGACTCACCGGAGACCCGAAATTGTGCCCAATTTCGTGGGCCAGGGTCACGTGACTGACCGCAGGCGGCACGTGCTTCCCGTAGTTCAGGAGAGTCACTATTCCGGTGTTCAGGGACTTCATGCTGCCACGATAGTGCTACGGATAATGCGATAAAGATTGGTTCGAGCCAAGCGACATTCGTTTCTTACGCCGTTTTTCTCGCAGACGCCCCCGGCGTTCTTGAGATCGCCCGTCCAGGCAAGGCCCAAAGTCCCCATCTCGAAGTCCCTGTAGGTGAACATGTAGGCGAGGCAAAACGCGTCGTAATCCTCCTCTGGAAGCGAGAGTTACGAGGGAAATTAGTTTATTTATTTAATTTATGACGGTTGCCGTAAAACAAAACTTATGCCGTGCGTCCGCGACGTAGGTGTGCCCGTGCATCCGTCATCGCACGCTGCCCCGTGCATCCCTCGGATGACGGATACACTGCAGTGAGAACGGTCGAACTCGGTCGTACAGAATACGAGGGGCAACAGATTTTGTGCGCCATGGCTGGGCGTTCGTCGCGTCCGTTTCCGATTAACATGTACCGGGCGTTCCGGAAACAGGGCAAGACGATTGCATCGCCAAAACTGCTGGTGGTGGGGCTTTGAAATTGAAAGCGCTAAGACCGAAGTGACCGAAATAAGATGGCGAAGGTGTTTCTTAAATTCCCCTAGCTTCACCGTGTCTCACATAGTGATCGAAAGTGTGCAAGTAACTGAAGAAAATGCGATTCAACGGTATGCTGGAAATGCCGCAGTTTTATTCGTGGAAAGTTTCTGCATGATTTTGTATATGAAATTTTTTATACGGGGTGTTCCTTAACGACATCCGAATATTTTAAGATGGAGATAACTACGTGAAAAAATATTGGTAATTTGTCACGTAAGCTACGTTCCAAAATGCTCCGGCACGAAAATACAGGGTTGAAAAGTTAAAAAAAAATGGGTTTTCGGAACCGCTTCGAGATGTTCCAATGAAATTTGGTACGTAGAGACAGGTCGTAGAGGGGCGTTAATTGCAAAAAATTACGCGGGTCAATGCAAATTTATTCAAAACTGTTTTTATGCGGCAAATAAAATATAACATAAAATAAAAAATTTAATACGTCATTAGGTGACGTCGTAATCAAATGTGAATTACAACCTGCAGTGCTCTGCAGGTTGTAATTCATGTGCTGGATAAAAAGGCTGGAACTTTTTCAAATTTGAAATATTTTGTTAATATTCAATAGCTCAACTCTAGATTACTACAATATAATTAGTACACGATCGGTAATATATTCCGAATATAATTGGCTTTGGAACATGTAAACAGATAGGTGTACAGCCAAATCTGCTTTTAAGCCTGGACAAAATGGCTGGAATTTTTTCGTTTAATAAATTACAAGCACTAAAAGTAAAAAAAAAAAAAAAAATTTTTACTTAGCGTGACACCCCCGGATCACATCGCGACATCGCTTTGGCATAGCTCGAATTAGCTCTTCAAAAAGTTCTTTTTGGCTTGATCTTACTTCCCTGTCCAGTATGTCCGACAAGTCCTCGATGGGATTGAGATTAGGACTCTATGACCGCCACTTCAAAACGTCAATTTCTTCTTCAAGTAAATACTTTTGCACCAGTTTTGACGTATGTTTTGGGCCGTTGTCCCGTTGAAATTCGCGTTTTAAGGGCATCGTAACGTATAAACATGTACAACCCGTTTGTCAGATCGCTGCAATATTTTATAAATATTAGTTAACAAGTATAATTGTTGCCTATCTGACCGAATCGAGATGCAAATAGGAGGATGTACATTGTAAAGTAGCTCCAATTTAAGCTAGGTTAGAGGAATAAAGAGCGAGGTGCCCTGATGATACGCCCATGTGTATGGTCACTGAGTTCGTGTGGTTCGCAGCATTACCGGAATTTTCCCAGTAATTATCCTTGGCTGAGAGCCGCATAAAAGTAAAAGAAAGTCGAGCACCTCTCCTCTTTGTTAGAACCAAGGAAGAGGGTCGAAGGACAGGCGACAGCGGTTCTGACAAAGGATGGTTCATGATGTTCCGATGTGGCTTGCCACATGGCGGATCGGGAATCGGTCTCTGGTTAGGGTACGCCGCTGGTTTATTGCCCCAGAAAGTAGCATTTAAGGTATTGGAGAAACTGGGACGCTCTCTTTTTTCTCGAGGTGACGACGAGTCGGTGAGGTGTCGGGAGTGTCGTGAAGGAACGCAAGTATCCTCTTAGTTAAGTTAGTGAGTAAGCCCCTAACTGTGACAACTCAGAGATAAAGCCCTAGACGAGTTAAGAAAGAAAAGAAAAAGCCTACAAATATGGATCTAATCTGCATTTTTTTTATGTCCAAACGCATGAACTTGTCCATTTTTCCTATTATACGACGTAGGGGACCCGTGCCATACCATGAAAAACAACCCCAGAGCATTATAGAGCCGTAACCATGCTTTACAGTAGGCTCAATGAATTTTTCCCCCAACCGTTTGCCTTTTGGGCGCATCCAGCACCGCCACTTTCAGCTGAGTCGAGTTTCGACTCATCGCCAAAAACGACTCGCTTCCAATCCTCCTCGGTCCAATTGACATGGGTTTCAGCAAAACGTGATCTTGCTTTTATGTTTTTTTTTTTTTTTACTCAAAAGAGGTTTTTTTGACCGTTTTGAAGCTGTGGAGACCTACTTCTGTCAAACGTCGTTGAACTCTGAGATTCGTGATTCTAGAAGGAACAGTTTCATTGATGGCACTCGAAACGTTCGAAGGAGACCCAAACGGGTTGTCTAGTGGTGGTCGTATAATCTTCTTTCTAACCTGCTTGAGGTTCTTCGCGGTCGACCTAAATTTTCTTGGGTTTCACAGTTCCTTCACGTTTGAAGTGTTTTATAATTCGTGAAACTGAATTTTTCTCAATAGCAACTGACTTGCAATAAGGTTTTGCTCAACACCATCATTAAAAAGCCGTAATATTCTCTCTCGAAAATCGCATGAATCAGCAACACCTTCGGACGTATTGTCGAATAAAAAAACATTTGAATTGTAAACAAATTAAACTGCTTTCAAGAAATATTTTATCGAAAAATGATAAAAAAAAAACATAAGGTTCCAACCATTTTGTCCAGGCTCAAAGCGGGATTTGCCTGTATATTTACCTGTTTACATACTTCGAAGCCAATTACAGTGTCAGTCAAAAATAAGGCAACAAATAAAAATCACATACATATAACAATATACAATTATATACAGGGTTCGCCATCACTCCGGCCTTGGTTCCTGGTGTCTTTGTATAAATATCAATATGAAACGTTTAGTACAGCACTCACTTATATTGGAAAGCTGCATGATTTAATAATATTTTTGTTCATACAGAGCGTTCCGTTTTCGCTGGGCGGCATCAAGTTATAATTTTTTAAATAGCAACCCATACTTTTTTTATGCCATTTGATGAAACCTTAATTTAGAAGGAAAATGCATTGAACATTTTTTAAATTGGTTGCGGCGTTGCCACATTAGAGAAATTTCTTTGAAAGTGCAACATCAGAAAAAAATTATCACAAAACTGGTGTTTTTTGAAATTTTCAAATTTGTTTTTGCCAAGTAGTAAATGAAAGTCAGAGGTACTTAAAAACTTTAAAACATTTTTTTAATGCACCATACTTTGTTAGTACAAGAGTGCCAGTTTGCAAATTTTACAAATTGCTGAAACTCGTTTTTTTTTTAATTTTATAGGGTCATTCACGGCGAGTGTCCCATTAAAAGTTTACGGGGTTCTAATATAGCTAGAGGTCTGATATTTTGGATACTGATGTAATGGAGTTCGATCTGTTGAATTAAAATGTTGGTATCGTTGCGACGTTGACAGATCTATGTGTAACTGACAACGAATTTGTTATTTTGAATGGCACACCCTGTATTTTATTACACTTTCGAATTTCCCGGAAGATTTAGACCCCAGCTTATCTATCATATGCTATAGCTATGACGGACCGTTTTCGAAATAATTTTTTTTTTGACTGATTTGGCAACAAACAGCTCTGAATTAAAAAAAAAACGCGTGTCTTTTCAGCTATCACAGCTAGAGAATTGAAAAATTTGAAGGGCCACGAGAAACCAGTCAAAAATTAGATCAAATTACCGAAAATTTGTCCCGGGAGGGTCCGTTTCGCACTGCAGCGGAATGAAAAAAAAAAAGAGTTAGACCATGCTGATGTTTCCGTTAGCACTTTTCGAAGACGTCTGACATAACGTAAACTATTTGGAAGAAAATCGACCAAAAAACCATTTATTTTTGCGAAAAACAGACGACTTCGGCCGAAATAAGGCTGAAGAGCACGTTAACTGAAGAGTGGGAAAATGGAAAACAGCGCTTTTTTCGGACAAAAGGAAATTCAACTTGCATTCAAGTGATGGTATTTGCTAGGTACGTCGCCCTCTTAATATAAAAGATTCGACCCCAAATGCACTCGTAGCACGGTAAAACAGGGAGGAGGAAATGTGATGGTGTGAGGATGTTTCGCGGGAACCGGGGTGGGCCCACTGATTAAAATTGATGGGGTAATGGATTTTAATATTTATGAATTATAAGAGACGCAATGGTGCTGTTCGCTGAAGAAAATTTGCCGTGAGAATTTCAACACGACAATGACCCTAAGCATACTGCTAAGATAGTAAAACAATTTTTTGTGAACCGTAGCATTCATGCAACGAAATGGCCTGCCCGGAGCCCAGACCGAAGCCCCATAGAGGCCCTTTGGGACATTATTGACGGTAAAGTGAGAGAGAAAAATCCACAAAAATTTCAAAATTCGCTCTTTGGCGTCATTGTTCGAGTATGGAATCCCATTCCAGAATTAACCCTCATGAATTCACTGGAATCTGTAAGTCGTAAGGGAATCTAAATCTAAATTCGTTTAGTTATATGTTGTTTTACGTTTGAAACACTTGTTAGAAATGTTTTATAATTTGAACTAGAGCTGTTACTTATCTTTTAAATTTTGTTGACTATTATTATTTGTTCATAAATTCCTTCAACTTAGCGATAAAATTTTGAGAGCCGTTTAAAGTCTTTAAAGATATTAGAAATCATTCTGTTTGTTGCTTTACTTTTAACGAATACTGCATATTCGGAATGTATTACCAATTGTACGCTAATTGTAATGTAATAACATAGACTTGGGCTATTAAATATTAACAAAATATTTCAAATTCGAAAAACATTCCAATCTTTTTGCCCAACTCTGTACAGAAGTGGTAGCTCTCTGAAAAAGGTTTTTTTGTTCTGTTTAAGAACTTGTCAGGCAATTCATTTTAGTCGATAAAAGTACCCTTACAGGGCGCTTCATTATTAAATCTGTAATGTTAGCAAATTTCTTGCAAATACAAATTGGAATGATGTGTGTTTGGTATTTTAGTTAGAAAGAGCGTCAAATTTTATTCATATCCTGAAAATTTCGACTCGATATCTCTATTTGTTTAGAACATATGTCGATTTTTATCCGGGACCCATGGTATTTAACCTCTGCAGCGCTCACGACCTGCTAACGGCTTTCCACGCTCAAACGATCCCTGAAGTTAACGAAATTATTATTATTTGCGTACCTGAAAGTCGTCGGGGGATTGTCAGCGACTAAAACTACCACAGATTTACCCTGCGCGGAAAAGCGTCGCAGTTGACACCTGTCAAACAATGATATCTGACTACCAGGACGTGATGAAACGCATCGTTACGGGAGATGAGAGTTTGATCGAGGCCTGCGACCCGGAAAGGCCCGACCAATCGAGCGAGTGTCGTGCAAAAGGCGAACTCGGAACGAAGAAACGCGTCGAAATCGCTCAAAAGTCAGACGGTTTTCTTCGCCTGTCGCGGTCTTGCGCACTGTGAATTTCTTCCGTCAGGTCGAACCGTCAACGGCGAACATTATTTGGAAGTTCCGCGTCGTTCGCGCGAAGCCGTTCGCCCCGAGAGGTCGGAACCGCGGACAGACAATTCTCGGAATTAGCACCACGGGAACGCGCCGTTCCGCACCGCATTGGCCCTGCGAGAAAGTTATCCCAAAAGCCCACGTCGCTCCGCGACCACCGCGCCCGCCAGATTTGGCACCGTTGGACATCTGGCTGTTCGGCGAGCTCAAAAGGCTGCTCCGGGGACACCGCTCCGGTTCGATCGAGGGGATAAAAGCCGAATCGAAGAAAGTGTTGAAGGCCGTCCCGGAAAAGGACTTCTCTGATCGTTTCGAGGATTGGAAAAAACGACGGAATAAGTGCATTGTGTTGGACAGGGAATACTTTGAAGGCGATGGAATTTATTCGAAAGAGCAAACAAGGATTTTTCGCTTTTTAAATAAATTCGCCCTATTTTTTGATCACGGTAGCAAGTGAGCTTTTCCACCCAAAAAGAACCGTCCGGAGCTTCCGTTTTTATTTTCGCGGACAATTTTCCCCAGACATGAAATCTCGAGGAAAATTGGTTATATAGGGCTTGAGTAGCAGTTATAAAGTTGTTCCTGTTGCCACTTCGACCTGACACACTTTCCCATAATGTTTCTTAATTATTAACCCTGTAAGGGCAATATCGTTAGCTGTTTCAGCTTTTCAGACATGGAGTTTAAGTTTCCAATAAAACGGGAGTTTTATTGCGGCTGGAACGACGTCGGAATGCCAATGATGGTTCTAGCTTTTATTAGTTGCAACTCTCCGAATCGTATTATTTGCGGAAGCTGCTGTATTGGACACATAAAGCAAAATATCGGTAAACGTAATACAAAAGGGAACAACATCCCGTTTTCAATTTTGGCTCAAAGGGAGATTAAATGTTTACTGTCACTCAGCCTGACCTGAATCGATGATTATTTCATTAAAACTAAGAAAACCCAAAGATATTTAGTAAACTGAAGCACGGAGTAATGATCAATTATCGAAAACGACTTAGCAAATTTTTCCTCCGTTCCTTTTGGGCTCCGATACTTGATGAACTCCGGCCAAGCCGAATGAAATTTAAATCCAACCGAATCTAAAAGAAAGTTTTTCCCTATTTAACTGAAAGTTTTTTAATCTGAGAACTGCAAGAGACATTAAACAACTCTCAAATAAATAGGAAGTTAAAGGGAAGAAATGGGCTTTGGGCGGTGTTAAAGAGATTTACAGTGACCATTTTTGCGCATTGTTCCCCATTACCAACTTTAAGGGGACGTTGCAGCGTGATTAAGATTTTACTGAAATAAGTGTTAACTGGGGCATTTTTACTCACCTTAATGGTGGAAGTTAATAATTGTGCTTTAGAAAACCGCCCAGGCATGAAATATATCATCAAAGTGAAACCACACCAAACTCCTTAGACCTTAATCCCTTCGGATGACAAGTATTACATTGGGGTAACATACGCCTTCCCCAGATGTTAAACAATCCGTTTACATCCGTTATTCACGTAAATAGGAAATTGGGATAGCTGGTTTACATTATAACCCTGTCTTCGGGGTAATTAGTCAATGCTCCTCATAGAAACAGGGACGTTAGAACTTTGTTTCGTGATATATTTTCGCAGTATCACATTTTGCTATTAAGAGCCGGACGGCAATGTTTTTAGCAACGTAGAGGCCCTGGAACTGGCCACAAATTCCATCCAGTTCTCGAGATATCGACGCTCTTTTAATTTGTACGTAGCCTAGGATAACGTCCGACAGGTGTCGCCAGGACGCATTTCAATCACGCACGCCGTAAGGAGCTTGAAGCGCCACCCAAGTGACAAAAATTGCTGTAGAGAAAACTCTAAACATCGATTGTCTCTGTCTCAATGGTTCAATTTGTGTTATTTATTCTTTAGTCCTGTCCCCTCCAAGGGAGATTTGCTTTTCCCAAATCAAATCTACCCTTAGCGAGGCGGAGGGATACTTAATTCCCTATAGGGTTCTCATGTTATGCCTGGGGATATGTGAGGTCGTAAAGAATAGAGGATTTTAATCGAAATCTCTGCTCTTCTGAATGAAGGGAAATCATTCTGGTAGACACGCCCGTTTTACCCAATTATGGAAAGGTGAGAAGTCGAACAGGCCCGAGTCAGTGGTGTAACTTATTTTCCGTATTACAACAGACCTGGAATCGAGCCAAGTTGGCCGACGTAGGAGTTATTGCACCGGGGACGGTTCGCCCCTAAACTCGGTTTACCGTCAAAAGTGATGCGATAGATCCCATCAAACGTCTGAACTTGAAGGTAAACCTTGGTTCGGGCGGTCGGTGCAAATGTCCGTTAGGGGATCGGTGCAAGTTAGTGCAATTTGGGCACGTGGACCCCTTACCAACGTAAGAGGGAGTCTGGGATTTTTCCCAAAAAACAGATTCGAACATTTAGTCTGAGTTAAGCAAGGCTTGGAAGGGGAAGTCTTCAGAATCGAGCATATTACTACTGTCTAATCTCCACGTATGCAAAATAGGGCCAGCGATTGTCCCTTAAGTTACATACGCGGGGATTGGACGGGTACCATTTTCACCGCCTTTTGCGAATTCGCCATCGCAGATTAGTTCAGGTTAGTTCAGGCTACTTCGAGTGAGTCGACTTATTTTCAGATTTTTTCCTAATTTTCGGTCATTTGCAGACCAAAGTGCAGTGAGACCCTACTGGTGACCCCTGAAAAGTCCTCAGTTCCCAGCTCGTCATGGGCGTGCCTTCGCTTTAAGTAAATTAACCCGAACGTGAAGGGTCCCCGCGAGTAAGTGCGAACATGTGTATAAAGAACGGATGACGCGTTTAGTTTACATTGAAGTATCGCACTAAACTTTCCTCTTCGGGTCAGTTGGGGTAACACGCCTAATGGAGATTCAAGCGCGTATCAGCGTTGCTAGCACTTAGGAGTGTTAACCATCCTGTAAACTTTTCGACCTCACGAACTGCACTGCTAAAGTTTCCGCTAATAGCCCATTAACTGAACTCACTGAAAATCCAAAAAGGATTATTAGATGGAACTCCTATCTAATTTGGAAATTGGACAGGCAATACTAGTTAGTTGCTAACGCATAAACATGGCCGAAGGCATCACGAAGAAATTAGGTTTCGGTGCGGTTTGGGCTTTAGGCTTGTTTGCTGCTGCATCAGCCATGGGGGTAAATACGATTTATTAGGCCTATGACGCCGAGTAATTAATGCCTTATTAGCAAATTCATTGCAAAAATGATTTTGTGGTTAGTTAGGAGATAGGCAGAGTGTATAATGTTGGATTCAGTGACTTTATGTTGGCGTGCTTTAGTAAATTTTCAGTGTATTTTCATGAAAATTATCAATGTTGTCTTAAAGGTTACAATTCCTCACCTGATTTGACATTTTCAGTTTTGCGCGTTGTGATTAGTGTCGACTGGACGGCACCATCCCTCACCGTAGATTACCGTTAATAACGCAAATTAAAATTTATGATATTTTGCCGTGGACTGGGCAGCGCGGTCGGTTTGTAGCTTAGTCAGCGTCAACATTTTCAACGATGATTCGATTATCACATTAAAATATCTGACTTCGGCAATTACTCGGTCAGTGTTTCCCTGGAAACGCAGAGATTTGCTAGAGGTCGCCTCGGAAACTTAAGGAAAGTGAAATCCCCTATTTTCAGATCGTTGAGTTGGGCTGCTCAGTGACATCCTTGGTGAATTTCTGTGCCATTTTGTGCCAAATCAAAATCACACCCGTTTTAACCCATTATATAGGGTGTCCCAGAATGAGGAGGTCGACGCTCAACCACATACCCCTTGGTCATGAATATAACGATTCACGGTGGTACATCTAGGTGCGAAATCGTTTCTTTGCAGAGATACGGCCTCTCGGTCTCACTCTTCTTCAAAGTTTTGCAGATAGGTCGAAAACGGCTATGTGGACTGCAATGAAATTTGGTGTATAACCTTTCAAGTTTTCGAAGCATGTTTAACGGAGGTTATTATTCTAGAACCTTCAGGTGTAGCGGTCAATTCGTAGAAAATCGAACGTTAAATATATCAGAACCTATTTTATTCGCTCATGAAAACAGTTTTTTTTTTAAGGAAAATCCCGGACTGTCATGCGCCTTTTTTTAAATCTCTTATTGAATTTGGATTTGGGACCTCAATTACACGAGAAAAAAAGGAATTTTTCATTTCGGCCTCTGGAAAACAAGCTATAATGAATGTGACGCCATTGCAATGCTATTAACATGAACGCCGTCGCCAGCTCAGCTCATTGTCGACAATGTCAGTGGGCGCATGATCATAATGACAGAATCGACGAACGCCCTTTGATTTGATTAAATTTGACAGATTATAAGTAAGTTTTGGAAAATGTATGCGTTTGGAGGCAAACCAGATACGTTGATCACATCGGGATTTTGTCAGGGAAATGGCCTGAATAGTGCGCGAGTTTACGCGGAGAGATTTCCAAATCGGCGATTCTGGAAAACTTTTGCGCGATCGGAGAATGACCTTCGAGAAACTGGCAGCTTTGCTGCTCAACCTCATCTGTGTGGGCGCTACTGGCCGAACGGGAGGAAGAAACTATTGGAGAGTCTGGAGCAGAATCCTGGTAACAGCACGAGAAGACTAGTAATTCGACTGAACGTTGCAACAACATCGACGCATAGAAAGATAGAAGAAGAATCGATCGGTCCATTTAATCTTCAACCAGTTCAAGATGTTGGAGGGGCCACTGCCCGCTCCGCTTGAATTTTTGTCGAACCATAAATAATCATCAACGTCGTGATTGTTGATCGATTTTTGTCAATTACACGACAACGGCACCACATTCACTGTAACTGATTTGCCAGAAATAGAAATAAAAAATTAAATTTTTTTTCGTTTGATTTGGCACTACGAATCTAAATTCAATAAGAGATTAAAAAAATGTTGTGTAACATTCCGGGAATTTCAATTAAAAAAAAAAAAATCAACCGTCTTCGTGGGCGAATAAATAGGTTCTGGTGTATTAAACATTCGACTTCTTAGCAACTGACCACTACCCCTGATGGTTTCAGACCAATAAACCTCGTCGAACGTGCCACGAAAGATTACACACCAAATTTCGTTGCAGTCCACGTTAGGACTTGCGACGTATTGTTCCATCATGGACTATAGTTACGTTATCTACCAGTTTAAATGTTCAAAGTGAGTTTAAGAAACTGATGTTACGCCCATGGACAACCCCAGCATTCGCGTGATACTGGTGGAATTTCCAGCGCTCAACACCCGTCTTCGGCTGAGGGAAGTCACTTTATGATTGGGATTTCTAGCTCTATTCTTTGTCGGACAAAATTACGAACTTAAATTAAAGGTACCGCCAAACGAACACAATAGCTGAGCTCCAATAAAAGCCCAGCGACCACGCCTCTAAGCGCTACGCTTTAACGCGACAAGGTAGCCTGGAAGCCGCTAATGGGTCTTATTGGAAGTACGTCTGTGGGTGATGTACCTCAGTATCAGTACTTAAGGGGGGTGCGAAGCTGAAGACTCTCTTTTTTGTCCTTCTTACCTCATCACGGACACGTGCGCGCTAGACCCTTCAACATCGTTTAAATAACGCATCTCGCGATATTGTATAGTTGTTAATGTCACGAATAAATCTTTGTTAAATTAAGAAGGTTTAGTCTCTCTTATACGCGAAAACAGTGTCTCTGAGACTGCGAACTCAGAGTGGTCCTTCCTGATCGATCAATCCAGTCGACGATCTACGTAGGTTCACGGTTATCGTATCGAAAGGGGTGAACCGACCCAAACACGTACACGTGCAGAATTAAGGACCTAACAGCCCATATAGGTATTTTCGGCCTAAGTGCAAAACTTCAAAAAAAGTTAGGCTCAGAGAGGCTGCATCTGTTCTGTCTGGATGTGCCTCGAAGAACAAAATGTTATCTGCAATGTTTGGACCTAATGTTGCGAGTTGATGTGTCGCTGAATGCTTGACCTTGCAAACCAGCAATGGACTGGACGATTCGAAGTACCACCTGAGTTTGCAGTCTCAGAAACACTGTTTTCGTGCCCAAAAGGAACCAACAACCTTTCCAATCATAACTAAGATTTACTGGTCACCAACGACTTCGATCGACTTAACAAAACGGGAAATAATGCGTAGACGCGTTTTAGTGATAAATTACCTCACGTGTTAACTTACTCTCCATGAATTGTGACTAAAGTACGCGAGGGGGAGTACGGAGTGAAGGGCTGCGCAAGATGAAGCAGCCTTCCTCAATTTACAAAATCTTGAGTACTAGGGCTAACGCACATGGGCGTACTAATTTTTTTAATTAGGAAAAATTGGGCACCAACACCTGGCCGTACTGAGTGCAACGTCTAGAGAAGCGATGACGTTCATAGCCGTAGCACGCGGGCTCCTTTTCACACAGATTTAAATCTGGAATCAGTATGTGTTTAACTGGATTAAACTGCTTAATGACGAATAAATCCGCTGCACAAGTCCTAACAGTATCTCCAGAAAGAGAAAATTTCGAAAATAATTATGGCACCACGAATCCATATTTTTGACTAAGGATTATGTGGTTAAGCGTTCACGTGACTATCTAAACGCTCTTAATTTGATTTTAGTATACCAATAAAAATCTTGAAAGGTCGCCACGCTCGATGAGCCCTAATATTTGGCTCTGGAACAAATCCTTAAAGAGCTTCACCGACCTGAGGCTACAATCAGCACTGTTAGAAGCCAGAAACTCGAATAATCTGTTTTACGACTCTATCAAAAACTCAGTTATTCAAGTTCTTGTCCACGGTGTAAGGACTTTAAACTGTCCCAATTCTATGTCTGAGATCGTCGATTTTTCCAGATGGACTCCTACTTAATCATCAATTCAAACACCTCTCACCTAGAAGGGTTTTTGGGTGACATATGGAATATCTTGGAAGAAATTCTAGGGTTTAGGTAAAGTTTAACTCTTTCAGCTATTATTTAGATAATATCCCGAGAGTACAGATCCAACATCACAAAAGTGTACTTTGACAATGGCAGAGACATGATAAAAAGAAGAGAAGCAGACGTGTTTCTGGCTGCCCTGGTTTACACGAAGAATACGACGAAAATGAGATTTTCTCAACCTTTCATCCGCACCTGGTAGTTGAATTTCCAACGTTTAACAAGACTTTCCATGCAGCACCTTTCAGGTACCATTTATACTTTAAACTACCGGAAGGAAAGCCCGCGGACTATTTGCACTTTAAGGCCATAAATCTCAAACTATGGATATACATTTTATCTCTATTTGCCCTTATAACTGTTTGTCTTTGGATAACTACCTTCACCCTTAATAAAACAGTTCCAGGTCTGGATAGGCTTTCATCCATATTTACGTATTTCCTCGGCGTCATTTCTGCCTTCCTCAATACCGGTATCACCATCAATTAATGCTTGGAGTATCCAGATAGAGAGACGTTTTAGGGTACGATCTGAGGCTTCGCAGCTTCACCGCACGATTGCTGATTCTTCTGGCTCTGATTTTCGGGGTGCTCTGCTATTACGCGCTGAGCGCTAGTTTAGTAGCTAGCTTGGCAGTTATGGACCGAAAAATGCCCTTTACGGATTTAACCCAGTTAAGGAATCAGAAAACATTCTCTTTGTGCTTGAGAAACATCACCTTTGTTTACGATAATTTTACTGTGAGTCCCTTAACGAAAACTGACGAAAACTAGACGAACACTTCTTTTTCCGTAGGATCTCAACCGTAAACTGTTGCCTCAATGGGTCAATGTGGCCAATACCGAATACTGTCCGAGGGACATGGTTAATTGGAAAACCATATCAGCGGCTATTTGCCAGGATAATGTAGCCGTCCTCGAAAACAGAATTATAATGGCTTGGGCCTTGCAAAACGTGGAATGCGAAGTTGCTATGTTGCCCCAAAGGTACTTTGATGTGGGCAATTTCATAGTGTTTTCCGAATCCTTTAAAAACACAAAGGCTATTGCTGTAATGTAAGTAGCGCCAAAGATGCCGCACCATAGGAACTAGTGCACACCTACACCAAGAGTAGAATTTCCAAATTCACCTTACTGTTCACTCCCAACTCAATTTTTTGAACAATCAGCAACACTACAAAAAATCGCTTAGCACAGTCATAAAAATGCCTGATAGGTTTCTCAAAATTCAGGTTAGTTCAGGTTAGTTTAATTTTTCTCGTGTGCGACACGTATTTAGGGCTGACCACAGTGGCGTAGGAAAGCCGTTTGAACAGTGATAATTTTCCGAAAATTCACTTTTATAAATTTATAACGATAGAGGGCACTTTAAAGGTCACCCTGGGACGCCTCTGATTTTCAGGCAATAAAGTTGCTCGGCATAAAATACGTGAAATTGGTCAGTAACCATTTAGAAACTAAATTCAATTAAATCAAATTGCAATTTTCCTTGTACGCGATACATATACAGGGTTTTCCCAGGAGAGCGTCCACCCTGAATACCTTTTCTGTTCAGAGAGAAACCTTGGAACGCGGCAACTTTGATAGGGAGGGAGATGTGATTTGGTGAAAAAGTTGTTTTCGAAATATCATCTCTCTGCTCCCGGAAAACGCTATTTTGAGATTTTCAAATTGGAGGGGAATTGCGCTATGTTTCGCCTGAAGGGCAATTTTATTCTCTAAATGGTCAAGCCTTTATCATTTATTGTTGTAAAAATTAAGCAAAAACCAAATAACTTGATTTTACCCATTTATACTTTTTTTTTTTCGTGAAAAATGTTGAAAGTCACCTCTGTTCACTTCCGTATATAGGTACAATTGATCCTCAATACCGAAAATGTTAGATAATGTGCGACGGCCCTGTATGTATAAAGCTAACGTAGCAAAATAGCGACTGTGCAATGTCAGTTTAGCTCTGATAATTTTCTGAAAACTTGAAGGTTTGTAATGGAATACGCTGCGCCCTCGTTCTGAGCTCGCGCCGTGTCAGTCACAACACTCACACCAGGTGTGTCATTTCTGAACGTTCGATACTCCGTGAAACGGAATATTCACAGCGAACGTGTAACTTCCGGATTCGCCTCACGCCCCAAGAGCAACTGAAACACGTGACCAATTTTGGGTTCCGCACTCGCACCTGGTGCGAATTTAATCAACTTTCCATATGCCGCATCGACAGCAGATTTTCGAAAACCAGGAACTTCGAATTTGTTGCTGTTAAATGGACGTTTTAAATCTTCATGAAAGTACGGGATTCAGTAGAGTAATTTTAAATAAATAAGCGACTGCATCCAAAGCCCTACATAAATAACCTTCTAGGCCTGACCTAGTGAATTATTGACTTACATCTTGTAACCAATAAGAGGATATCGATACAATCTAATTACATCCTATTTGGCTGTTGAAGGCCAGGTTCCGGGGGAAAATTAAGGGCGTGTTTTGCTTCGAAGTATTGGGGCTTCGTTGATGGGGAACAAGGTTAGTTATGTAACATGCAGCTTTTTCCGCAATGAAGAAAAGGTACTAGACACATGAAAATTTACCCACAAAAGCGGCAAAGGTATCGGAAACTCTCCCCCACCACTTTGATAAAATAAACTTTGCTATATAGGGCAGACTTGGCTTTGAAAAACACGTGTCGTCCAACACGTGTTGTCCAACCACGGTTTTATACAAATAGCGAGAAGGATAAATTCTTAATGTGATTTTGATGATGCTGACCAGTCTACTCCAACCAGGACATTCAAAATTCAAGTTATTGTTGTACGTTTTTGTAAAACGATGATTTAAATTTTAACGGAAGCGCGAAAAACTGTTATACAGGGTGGCCCATCTAAAACATTCCAGCTGGAATATCTTGAATGTAATTTTTTTTTCGGGACACCGCGAGACGCGTCAACTTTACTTTTAAGGAGTAAACTCTTGGTCATCCCCCCAAACGGGGCGGCAACCCTTTCGAGAATCTCAAATAACACGAGGGGTCGAGTGGCACGTCAAGCGAAAGGTATTTCAACTCTTTTTACAAGTGCGATGAAATTTTTTTGCTCCCTCCTTAAGTATTGTGAAAAACACACAATTTTAAAATGTCGATGAAATAAATCGAAAGAAATAATTTCTAAAATAATGTTTTATTTAATTAAGCGTTCAAATTGCAGCCCATTTGCTTACATACAATAATAAAGTCTTTGTTCAACCTCTTCCCGTACATTTTCCGACATTTTCAAAGTTACTTCGTCACATGCTATCACCATTCGGCGGTGAAGATCTTCTAAAGAGGCAGATTTCGTTTTTTAAATAACAGTTTTTAAATGTCCCCATAAGGAAAATTCCAATGGGGTTAAATCAGGCGATGTTGGGGGCCATTCAGTGAAACCTCTTCTGCCAATCCAGCATTCGGGAAAATGTGGATCCGAAAAGTTACGTACAGGAACTGCATAATTTGGCGGGCGCCATCTTCTAGAAAAAATACATTATTCTCTGGGATCTGATCGTCGTTTTCAAGGATATGCGCAATGCGGAAGTGGATGACGTCTCGAAGCAGAGTGAGGTGAGATTCACCCGTCAGGTTATCAGGTAGAAAAAGAAGAATTGAATGGCCCCCAAGATCGCCTGATTTAACCTCGTTGGATTTTTTCTTACGGGGTCGTTTAAAAACTGTTGTTTATAAACTGAAATCTTTAGGAGATTTCTGCCACCGAATATTGAGAGTATGTGGTGAAATAACTTCGGAAATGCTACAAAATGTTCAGCGAGAGGTGGAACAAAGGCTTTATTATTGTGTGAAAGTAAATGAGTCGCAATTTGAACGCTTAATTAAATAAAACTTTTTTTTTTTTCGATATATTTTGTCGATATTTTAAAACGATTTTTTGCAATATTTAAAGGCGGAGCAAAAAATGTTCAGCATACTTGCAAAAAGATTTGATATACTTTTGATCTGATGTACCACTTAAGCCCCCGTTCCATTCAAGATTCTTAAAGGGGTTGTTACCCCATATAAGGGGATGACACAACACCTAGGAATTTATGATCTAAAAATGTCCTCCTTAAAGGTAAAACTGACGTGTCTTGGAGTTTTCCGAAAAAAAATTCCATTCAAGATATTTTAAATGGGCCACCCTGTAGGTGTGCGCCTTAAGGCCGAATGTTTAAAATTAGTATTCTGCGAGTCCTAAGAGCGCCAACTTCAACGGTAATATCAGAATGTAGTTTTAGTACTTTTTTAGGGGTGAAATCGACCCTCAAAGTGAGATGATAGTGACAATAGTGGCGCTTTCCAGTTTATCCCAACCGCAATACGCGCAAAATGAAAACTGTTACAGAAAACCACGCATTTCCTAATTGCTGATGTATCGTTTTTTTAGGATGTTGAAAATGAGAAGCGCCGGTATTGCAAGAAAACTGGAAACCAAGTGGGTGAAAAGCGCACCATCAACCTCACCTTCCAGCATAACTGGAGCGAACCAAATAACTTTTTCCCACATCAAGGGCCTAATATCGATCTACATGACCATGGTCGCCATTACTTTGCTTGTGCTG
The DNA here is from genome assembly GCF_040115645.1 of Euwallacea fornicatus. NCBI lineage: Eukaryota > Metazoa > Arthropoda > Insecta > Coleoptera > Curculionidae > Euwallacea > Euwallacea fornicatus. Next base: position 1,136,144 of record NC_089559.1, on the reverse strand, counting down.
CTTGCTGAAATTGTATGGGCAAAAATTCATTAAATCTACTCACCTGAAAAGAGCTCTAGGAATTTCTCTACTCCGTAGTTGTTGGGGAACCTGTAGGTCGGGTCTTTGAGCGCTTCTAGGGTGTGTACCTTGACTCGTTTGACCATGAAGGTGATGTTGTCTTTCTTTCCGTCTTGGTTGAAGTCTTAAGAAGAGAGAGAGTATTGAATTATTGCCGGAAATAATTGTCGAAGAAGAAAATAATTATTTAGGAAAATGGTCGGAGAAAGGTTCGCACTTTAGGTTTCCGGATTTTCCGATATTTCCATCCTCCTTTTCCAGCTTCTGCAGGGATATTTTTTAAGTTTGTTCGATGCACACAACTTCATTGACGGCAACACTCGACCGCTATAAATATTTACTCACCCACACTCTTTCGCTAAACTGAAGTCGGGATTTTGACCCTACACAATTCCGCTTTCATTGAGTGGGGAAAAAAGATTTCATCCACTCACCCAGCGTGAGTGCCCTTATCTTGTCAACGGGTGCTCAAATCGAAAACGTGGTTCGAGTGTTGGGGTATTGCTTTGAGAGGATAATACATACTAATAATCGAGTAAAAGAAAAAACAGAAATTGTGCGTGGACATCACGTTTACGTCACACAGGGGTCAAAAATATTTTTAAGAAAATGGTATATCCGATCAAAGACAATTTTTTCGTTAAATTTGACGTCTCACAAGTGTGCTAAACGAGAGAGACTTCTTGAGAAGTTCAACTCATATAGTGTAAATTGCGCTTGCGCAGTTTTTAACTCACGAGTGATTTTATACCCTCCGCCATAAACTTAAAAATTTTTATTCGGCGAATCAATTAACACGAGCGCGCCAGACGCGAACTCATCGCTTACGTAATTCAAAAGAGAATTGTTTTTCATTTTTGGAGGTTTGGACAATTTGGATTCTCAAATTATACACGGCGCCTCTGCAGCCGTTACCTCACGAGTGCACGTGTCACTCCGTAACTGTAAAATTTTTGTAATGCAAATGGGCCGTACTAGCCGCGCATGCACGACGATTGCTGGGCGACTAAGCCAGAGAAGGCTATAAGAATTTGTCTCATAGAGCTATAAGGCGACTGCGCAGTTTTTATTTCACGAGTGAATTCACGCAATCGGTGGTGAATCTACTAACCGGGGCAGACTAGATATGAAGTTATCGCTGTCATATAAAAAAGGAAAAACTGCAAAATCCGAAGAGTGGAAATTTAAACTGTCAAATTATACACCGCACTTCTGCAGTTATTATGAATAAATATATATCTTCCGCTATAAACTGTCAAATTTTCACGATGATGTATCTATAAACAGGTCCGTACTCGGCACGAATGCATTACGCTACATTGAACCAGAGAAGGATATAAACACTTCAAGCGTCATAAAATACATTGAGTTTGTGTAGTTTTTACTTCACGAATGAGTTCATGCACCCCGTTAGAAATATATCGGCCATATCCCGCGTAGTTTTCACAGTTGCCCACAAGTGACCGACGGGGACCGGTGACCTACAGTTCATTTGCAAAATTTAAATTGGACTTATCATTTTTTACATAACAATTTGAAAATGAATATAAATGGTGCTGACTTGTCTATTCACTTGCACACTTTTAGAATGTTCCTGTGTTTTTTTGGACTCTTCAAATTTCAATTTAAGCGTTGAGCAATTTGTTCATTCCCTATTTCATGTTTTCAAAGGATTTTCGGGCTTGCACTTAGTACCATTTTTAATTAAAACATTCCAAATTGTTCTATATCTGCATTGTATGGAAAATGATGGTAAAGAAACGAGAAAACTGTGCTAATATTTACGTTAAAAGGGCAAAAAATATTAGTCCCCGGGCCTCGTTTCCGCTCGTTCGCAAAGTGAATTAGAAGTCCCCGACAAAAAGTCACTAGACACAAAACAGTGCCGAAAAAAAGAGCAAATATTTAAAAGGAAATTTCTTGTCTTACTTTCTTCGGGGGCACAATTTATCGTCTCCTCAAGCCGGCAGTAATTCGAAGCCGTCACTCAATTTATCACCAGAGGGCGCGAAATAGGGCCAATAAAGGCTGCCGGAATTAGATTCTTGTTAGAGTGTCTTATTTATGCCGGATCAGTGAGTTAGGAGCCAAGAAAGATAATTATTGTGCTTTATTTTAAGCTTTGTTTATTTTTTCCCTTAGAATAGGCCAGAATTTGCGTTAGAAAAATTTCAAGAAATTGACAAAACGTTTTGCTCAAATTCAGTATCAGTAATCAACGTATCAATACAATCATTGAAAACACGTTAAAGATAGCAATACCTTGCCGATTTGACCTTCAATTAGTCATTTGACCTTGCAAGCGAATGGGCGCATTCACGGAGTTTGGCGCGCTGCAGCATTTGAAGCTTCCTTTTGTTACCTGATTTTTGACGGAAAATTTGATTTTCACGAGAAGCTATTTATTTGATTTCGGAGATATCGATGACTCAAAATTCCAGCTTCCCAGCGTAAAACGCTTTATTGTTTTGAGCCAATGCTACAGTGGAATGCAGCCTCTGCTCCTGCCTGAATGCACCCAGTAACTTCCCCTGAAAGTTGTAACAATCATTTAAGTTTCTCACCGGTATTCCTATATATGACATTCACCCTCTGAACGTGTCTGGTCATGACCTCAATGCATGCCTCCTCTGTTCCATATTTTTGAAAAAACATGTGATCGGCCTGAAAATTTTAAATTCTGAATATCCTTCAGCATAATACCGAGCGTCCCGAAAGTATAGAAAAGTTCAATTGTCTCACTAAACATGGAACGAGCTTTTTTTATGTTTTTAGATGGGTTGAGGAGAGAATTGAACTTTTGTCATAGTTTTTAGACATTTGTACCTGTAAGTACAACATGCATGTGGTTTTCTTCGGGTCGATGGTGGCCCTCTTGAAGACGTTCTTGAAGATCAAAGCTGAAACGTCCACGTTCGTCTTATTATTAACCTCCATGATTTCGTCGATGGGTTGCTGGCCAATATCGAAGGTGGTCACGATGGGTCTTCGAGTCCGATTCAGGAATATCAGATCGTCGTAGTACGGTGATTTGGCATTAGCTTGTAACAACCATCTGGAAAGTACGGCAAGAGGTAATCAAGGATATGTAAAGGCCAGCTTGGACGGCCATGCAAATCAGTTTGAAGCTTAGCTATAGGTCAATTTCTACCCAAATTGGAATGGGTGCGAATGAGATTATGCCTTTATACAGGGTTGAACGGAGCCATACAAGTAATTTAACCTAGGTTTAACTCTGTCTCAATATTTTGATGATTTTTTTAATTGAAAATTGGAGGTTTCAGTGGCGCATCTGTAAAAAACCCTTTGGGGAACCCCCAAGTTAGTATTATTTTAGGTAAATATATTTTCCGATATTTTGACGAACAGAGAAATATTCAGTGAGAAATTGAGCGCGTCGTTAGCTTGTAAAGGCTCTCAAAAATTTTAATTTGTGAGCTCCCAAAGAAGTTCTACGTGTTAAGATATTTTTCCTATTCAGGAGACGTCTATGAGTTGACACAATTGCGTTTGGCTAATGGACATTTTTTCCGAAAATCAATGAAACTAGAAGGTTTCATTTGCAAGAATAATCAGTAGCGTAACAATTTTTTTAGGGTTTAACAACTGCCGAAAGAGCTCCCTCTTATATGTTAGAAAACACGCTTAGATAATGTACTTTAAGATGTATTACACCTCTGACTTTTCGGAATTTAAATTACTAGTGCTGATGAAAGAAACAGGCAACAAAATCTATAGTTCCGCACAAAAACCAGAGACGGAGTAAGTTTCTCAAAAATTTTAACAAATTTTGAAAATACATTTTTTTGAATTAAGCATCAAAATGACCTCTTCGAGTATTACAAAAACAGATACACTACGACTCTGGATTTTGGCAATAGGCAGCTTACTTTCGTCAAAAATCGGTGAGACCTCGTGCTGTGAGTTCGTACAATAATCAGCAGAGTAACGATTTTTTTCGAGCGAGTAATGTCCGAGAAAAAGCTAGCTCTTACTCGTTTTGCAATGCTTGCGAGCCGAGTTTACTGTGCCTCCGGTTCTCAGGCATTTAAATCGCTAACATTTTTGAATACAGCACATGACCCAGGCCATAATTCCTCATAAAAATCAGGGGCGGAGCGCGTGCCTTGAAAGTTTTAACAAATGTCGAAAACAAAAGTCTCGAAATCATAAATGAGCATGCGCTCTGAATATTCGGAATGTTGGACCTCCTAGGCGTCTGGATGTAGTAATTTTTTTCAAAAATCGCTGAAACTTAAAAATTTCAATGCGCACGCGCGGGAAAAATGCAGAACATCCCTCCGCATTTCTAATGTAAAAAATCATAAAAAAATTTGTTACTTTGACCAATTAAAAAAAAAATCTAGATAATTTTCAATTTGTGCTGTTCTTACCTCCTTCCCCTGTGACGTTCACCGGCCCTCTCTCCCACCAAATTCTTCTGCCACAAGTTATGGGAAGCGCAGGCCTCTCCTTCTCTTGGATCCTTCGCGTCGCTCACCCTGTATATAATCGAATGGAAAGTGGGTTCTTTGCTGGCACTCTCATTCAAGTAGCGAGTGACTGGTTCGACGTGAAACTCTTCTGTTGGAGTCAAAACGGTTCCCTCAAACAAACCATCCTGGGTTATGATCCCGTGGACCAGGGCCGATTCGTCATCTGGAACAAACCGAATTCAAACTTTAAAATAATTACTTCTGCCGGCTGGATTACACACTTGATTTTTTAGGGTTTCCCCTGTTTTTAAGACCCTGCATAAACAGCTACAATGTAAGGAAATCCTCATTTTTTGGGACTTAGTGTGGAGTTTCCCTGAAGTGCAACCCTAAAGAGAATCCCTTATTAAACCCTACTTACGTTATTATTAAAGTGTTACGCTCTGCAGCGGGATCTTAGCTGTATCTGTCGAACTTATTAAGGGCTAAAGTTTCTAAACTAGTTAGGCCATTAAATGTAAGTAGGCGAATGTAATAATCTTTCTTATTCCTTGAAGACGTCATTAAAAGTTAGACGCTTTGAATGCGTTATTATTCAATTAGCCGTTATGACGGGAAATGTCGCAGCTGAATTTTGTAACTATTTTAAGTAAAAACGAGATGTGAAGAATGCTTTTCATGTTAGTCTATTACGAAGACAGTAAAGGGCCCCGAAGAAATCTAATTACAAGGAAAAACGTCGATTTGTCAGTGTCAAGTGGGTCGCTGAGGAATCAATATCGCACTCATGAAAAATTTAAAAGGAATCGGATTTTAGGGAACAGGCATGAATTGCTAGGGATGACACTCGGGATAAAATGTTTTTGCGAATCTGGGTTACGGCTAAAAGCGTTTCTTTTCATGCAACTACCGCACATTTACGAATTTCACAAAGGTACAGAGACTACAGACGTATAACGCACTTGTTCTCTCGTTATCAAATCAACAGCTACGGAGGAAGCCTCTACAGGGTGCGCCATTTTCAGCCCCGACAACTTTAACAGCGTGTTAAACGCCGACAAGTAACGCCAGTTTCCTGTATAAATCGACGCACAATATGGATTCCTTCGGCATATACGGGGGGGTCAAATTTAATTTAAAAAATGGAAAATGTTGGATTTCTTCAAAAAACTACAGGAAAAAACTATAAACCAAAAGACGACTATAGATCACGCACATGTTTTACTGGAAAAAATATTTTTTGCTTTTCTAGTGCCGTGCTTTCCTTCGTTTTAGGGGATATTTTTCAAGGAAAAGTGGTACGCTACTGGCTTTTCTGAAAACAAAATTTACTCTTGAACTCCTCGTTCAATTCTGGAGAAACAGGGTCTGTCGAGATTTTTTCGACCGGCCCACAGTTCCCAAATTAAAAAAAATAATAATAATTTTAATGCACGTTTAGTTTGCTTACATATTAACGTTAATGTGATACCTACATAAATTGATACATAAAAATAATTTTTGACGTAAAAATATCGAAATTTAAATGTTTTTGATGTAAAATCAAATTTCATTCTTAAAAAATGCCGTTTTCCTTGTTTTTTTTTTCTTTTTTATTTCCCGTAAAGCATTGACACCATTACGTTCTAATTATGAACTTAAAACGAGTATTAAAATTATTTTAAAAAAATTATTTGGAATCGGTGGGTCGGAAGAAAAGTCTCAAAAAGGAATCTCTCCAGAATTGAATAAAAAATTTAAGAATAGTATTTATTTTCAGAAAAGCTAGTGGCATACTACTTTTTTTTTGAAAAAATACCCCCCAGCATTCAAGTAGACACGCGAATGAAAAAACTAAAAAATATTTGTTTCCAGCAAAACATAGGCGGCGTTTATAGTCGCGAACACCTCCAAAATTTCCTTAAAGAACCTCTAGCCCTTTTTGAAAAAATGAAATATTTTCCTTTTTTCAATTAGGATGTCCTCTATTAGGAATCGTAGGGCCGAGATACTAATGAGCAATTTCCATCGCATGAACTAATTACTTAAATCATACTGCGAGGTTTTCGCTGAGTACGCTCCATTTTGATGGCCAATTTCGAAAAAATAAAAAGATTTCGAAGGAACAGAAAACTGTAAATGCGCTGTCAAAAATTAAAACAAAATCGAAACCATGGCAACGCACAATTAACAGTACAGGACTTAGTCGTCAATGCAGGTTTTTCCGAAATACTGAATAATTCCATTAACATTCAAGATAAATAGATATTATTTATACCAAAATGGAGAAAACTGAATTTCCTTTCGTCTTACATCATAAAGCATTTCATTCTATTTGGAAAACCAAAAAAAAAAAATTGAAGGTGAAAAGGTGAAAATTTAAGTTGTTATTGTGTATACCCTGTATGTATTTTTGGCTTAAGGAGTATTCGTGCCTGTCACGGTAATCTCATATGAGAATCCATCCTAAGATTATCAAAATCTAACTTAAGTTAACTTCCTCATTTTTTTTTTTGGAGCACTGCAAATGTCACGACTTTCACTCGAACTTCACTTCATTTATCACGACCCAACTTCGAATCGCTGCACTCCAGGGAAAAAATTTAGGAGTCAACACAAAATCAAAAGAGGATTCCACCGCGTGAGAAAAAAATACAGGTCATTCCATTAAAAAACAAACGACACTTTATGACGCCTCGCTTTTTGGGACACCCCGTAGGATTTTCATTAATTTTCAAATTTGCCTTCACTAGCCTCACCTACACATATCCCCGTAAATGATTTTTTTTTTTAAATCGAAAATAACCTCATAAGAGTCCTAGGGGCCGTCAAATGGCACCCCGTGCCGCACTATATCGGAGCACAATCAAGGGCGGAAAGGGCCGTTTCATACTCGACAACATTCCTATTTTAAGTCGGAGCCCACTCCAGTATCATATGTAAATCGCGAATAAAGTCGACCAAAAAAACCCTAAGTGCAGTTTTATTCCCTGCATGGGATGAAGGATTGCTTAGGATGGGCGAGAAAAAGCACTAGTGAGATTTCACTTTGATCTAATTTTGAAATGTCGATAAAGGGCTTTTTTTTGAAGGGCGGTAGTGTTACGGAGTGAACCGATTTCTACGAGATGCATTTCAATATTGGCAAACTTCAACTTTTCAATTTGTGTTGCCGGCGGGCCTACTGCACTTATCTTTAAACTAAAATTTTTCAGGTATTGAGCGAAATCTCACTAAATCTCTTCCAAAAAATAATATCCCTGGCGTTTCGCCATATTTTTCTGAACCTCCCTAACCTCATTCGAGTTCCAACCCAGATATCTGTTTTTTATACCCTATTTATTTTCCTCTTTTCTTTCCTCCCCCTTTCCTCCCCAAGTTTTCACTCGACTAGTTGGTTCACTGTACTACAAAGTTAAGTCCCTTTCCGGCTTTTTCTTGCCGATTTTACCCTCGAATTTCGACACCGCACTGTATAATAACGTCTACTGGGTCTAGATTCCAAAAGAGGGGGCTAATGAAAATGCCCCAGAAACTGTAATTCCATTGACGTTGATGACGAGCTTAAGAGCGCACCAAAACTAATGAATGTAGTGTCCTTCTTAGCCTCATTTTCGAGGTCTTGTTCGTTTATTTTGAAGATCAGGTAAGAGGTTTACCTCGTGATAAAAGGGATTACGTGTATTATTGGGATTACCCGACTCTGAGACTTTATAAAAATACAGTGGGCCTTTTTTCCACGATCCATGCTGGATATTAATGATGCAGTGTCGTTTTCGCTCCAGACTTGTCTTCTTTATTGCAACTTTCTCGACTGATTTATGATAATTTTCAGGCTCGTATTTAATGGTTTATTTGCTTTAAATTAAAATTATTTAACGTGATATATATAAAATAAAATCACAAATGCGAAGGTCGCTTAATTACATCGAAACAAAGCTATGGGTGTCCAGAAAAACTTTGGCGAGCTTTTAGCCCATTCTGTTCCCATTTTTCTCTTTCTTCACTTCGTTCTTTGCTCTTCCAACTGTTTGGCGTCCTCGCTTTTCTGCTCTCAATTCTCTATTTTTCGTTGTTGATGCTTTTGGCTATTTTTGAGATGTTCAGACACCCGCGCCCGTAGTCAGTAAATTTTTTCGAGAAATCAGGGTCGGATTTAGAAGGGATTAGTGGGCAATCGAAGAAATATAACGTTCCAGTATACGCACCACTGGCTTTAATACTTTTTCAACGAATCACTTGATGATCCAAGGCGCCTTCGGACGCTTTTAAAAAAAACCAGTGGCGTGCGGCTCCCATGACTAGATTTTAATAGTACAGTGTTCTCCTCATTGCAGCTTTTAATTTAATACACTTACTACATGCTATTTACTTTCAGCATAAATAGTTAACGTAGTTTATTCGTATGTCAAGGGCCCTAAGCGCTCTGAAACGGTAAAACAGGAAACGAACTCGCAGAAGGAATAAATAAACCACTGACCAAACTTTTATGCAGGAACCGGGAATCTCTGGAATAATTGGAGTTATTCGACGTAACCATTGATTAATAGCTCTCGATGAGCTGATACAAGTCCATCACCCCTTGAAATGGAACCTTCATAGCAAATTGAATCCGATTGTCCGGTCTACGGTCAGCAATTTAATAGAGAGCCATATTGGTTCAATTAAACCTCAATATTCTCGGCAGGCAAGATTAACAGTTAACGTGGATTAGCTTCGTCTAATTTGCTTCCTCGTTGAATAATAATAATCATTATTAAACGTACCTATACGCTGATTTGAAAATCGAAGCTCGATCCACGATCCGACATCTCAGAAACTTTAAGGGTAAATATGTTTTAGGTGCAAAAGCTTTGGAGTCTTCAAAATTCTTATATGTCTTTTTGACGAATCTGCGTTAATGACCTTCCATCAGTTGAATAGATTTTTGACCACTTTCGCGTTGAAAATATCTAATACCTCTTGAGTTTTACGAGATATTGGAAAGTTGCCAGACACATCAGCGACCCTGTATAAAAGCAGTTAGTGCACGTTATCAATAAAAAGCCTTTCAGGCAAGTTCTGTGCCTAAATTTGGGGGAGGCACCTAATAACTGGAAATCAATACCTTTCAACGTAGTGGAATGTGCCGTGCCCTCAACAGGCCCGACAGAAGTTCGAAGTAGTTGATGAATGTTTGGTATTCCAAACTGGTACAGGGAGGGAAAAAGCAGTGGCATTTACCAGACAGTTTTCCGAATTATGCGAATTTACGGACAAGTGGTGCACAAATGAACAAAATGCGCTGGATATGGACGGAAATGGATGGAACAAAATGACGGAAGTGGCAAGTATGAATTTGTTAGAAAATATGTTTCTCATTGACTTCTAATTTCATATAAGCTCTGGGGAACGAAGCACGCTACTGATTGTCATGGACATCTAAAGCTTATAATTTTAAATTTTGTTAAAAAAGAAGCGCCTCACCAAAAGAGGTAAAATATTTAACAATGAAAAGTACTGGTTTATCCCTTAAAATTAAAAAATGTTGTTCAAGCTCCGGAAAACGAAGTGAATCACTGATACTAGGGATGATCAAAAAGTCCCGGGACTAATACTTAAAAACTTTAATTAAAAATATTAAAAATTATTCGACGTCTTCTCCTTTAAAGTACTCCTCTTGGCAACGTAATCACTTCTCCTAACCGTCTTTCTCCTGCTGGAAGGATCATGAGAACTATTCTTGTGGAATGCTATTTAACTCTTCCAGCAATTTTTCTCTAATGTTTTCAATCGAGTCAATCCACTGCCCTTTCAAAGGTTTCTTGAGTTTGGGAAACAAAAAAAAGTCCACAGGGGCCAAGTCTGGAGAGTAGAGAGGCTGAGTGATTGCATTCATGCCGTCGTTTTTGCGCAGAAATCGCGAATATGCCACACGGAAAGAAGTGGTGCGTTGTCATGGTGCATCGATCAATCTCTACTTCGTCACAGCTTCGTTGAAAAAATTATTATATTAATAAAATTTCAAAAATACCCATTCTCCGCTTCATTTAAATTCATCTTGCAAAATAACGAAAAATCGTTGAATGCGCTAAATTCGTCTTACAAAATCAGAGGAAACTTCACGAAAACGAAAAAAAATAGAGCATCGGAAAAAACAGGAGCGCGTGAACTGAGCCACGTGAAACAATGCTGCCAGGCGCACTGCACTTCGTTGTGACGTTGCCCCATAAGGCAAAAAGTCCTGGAACATTTTGACCATCCCCCGTAACATGAACGCCTTGCACTTCGTTGGATTTTAGAAATATTAAAAAATTATAACTTCCAGTTTAAGCTGATTACGCTGTATCTATTAAAAATATATTATAAATTTATACAATTTTTGACAATGCATACAGGGTGACCCGAGTTGGGATAACTCGCACAAGTAGTTGGCGAGAGGAAGACGAACAGACACAACGCTATCCGATGACTAATTCTCTTACGTATATTGAACTATACAGTTTGAAAAACTGTATGAATAACCGATTTTTTTCTAATCCTCAAGACCCTGTCTTTCGAAAATTACGTGATTCCAGATTACTTGTAGGATTTTTTTTTAATACAGTGACTCAAGGAATATCAGCTTAAAAACGCGGCATCTTTAGAAAACACCCTGTGAAAAAAAACTAATAAAAATGAGCTGCAGCAAGGCATTAATTTTAAGTTTGCATAAAAGCTGTTTGTGTCTGCTTCGTCCGGTTTTGTTATAGAAAGATTCTAATTGAAGGCTTTGACGACCCGAGGCATCATAAAATGTGATTAATGACTATCTTTCCGGACAACCAAAAAATACCGTATACGTAGGCATAATCAGCCACAAACTATGGACTGCACTGCTATCATTAATGTGTACTTTTACACCTAATAATTGCAGTTACCGGTCCAGCTACAAGAGAAATGAATCAAATCAGTCAATCAAAGAAATTCAAATAACTTCGAAGATTATCACGAGAGATTACACTAATACGTTGAAAAATGTTCCACACTGCAGAAATCACGGAATCCGAGGCCGGGCCGCTACCGGTTTTGAGCTATTTGGCTATCATCAGGCGGCCGAAGGCAAATAGAGCGATCAAGAAGTTATCAGGACAAACAGTAACGTTCAATCGAGGTTTAAGGGTATTAGCCCTCGGATCTAATAATCGTTTGATATTGAAGAAAATTATGGCATCGGTAATGGAATCCATTATGGAGGATCAATATTTTTTCCCCAATTATCTTATAATTGCCCGATTGGGAAAGGTCAGCTGCATTTTTTGTTTTCGTGGATTGCTGGCACGCTCAAAATGAACTTCTTCGGTGAAACATATACAATACATGTGGCCTTCTTCGAATTCTCGCTCAGCACCGCTCTGTGATGGTGCGAATGAAGTTGAAGTTTGACACATTGAGAGGGAAACCAACTACAGAACCATGAAAAGTCAGTGGCGTGCTTAGATTTAAAAAGCAGTCGCACGAACACGTGAGTTACGTATGAAGCAATTGGTTTAGTGAAAGGTAAGCTCATTTGGCATTTTGCTCAGAACGGCCCTGTAGTACTTAAGGGCAAAATTGAGAACAGCGTTGAATCTGATCAAGGGGTCATGGCACTGGAACGTTAGCGGCTGGGACCACGTTCAAAGGCAGTTACCTCTCGTTTCGCAGAGAAAAACTCATAAATGTATGTATAAGCTCCTCAGATCCTTTCTTAGCACGATTCGGTAGTAATTTGCATAAATTTTAAAGTTTCACCATTTACTATGACCTTTTTGCCACGAGATTGGTCCTTCGTCTAAAGCTCGGGCGCACCTCACTGGATTAATGAAACAAATCCAGACCTAGTCCTATCGAACCGCTAGTCTTTCAGGGGAAAGTTTCTTTCTTAATCCCGCAAATTTCTCTCGGTTCTCCCTTTTCCCCAAGACAAACCGAAAGAAATATATTATTAGATTCTCCGTAAGTGTTTCGAATCTCTCCGAATAAAGTGAGACATTCATCTTAAAGTTTTGGCAGTTCCTGCATGGTTTGTTGTTCCCGTTTTCTTTTCTCATCCCTCCTTCCCGTTTGGGTGCGACGTTTCGATTCCGGATGTAAATTAAATTTTACTAGAGATTTATCTTACGCGCCGCCCAAGGGCTTTTGTCCTCAGCCCTTTCGCGAAAGTAATCTAATCCGAACCTGTCGGAACCTCGGACCGAAAACGTTTTAATTAAACGAAGGTCCCGGGAAAGACAATCCGTAAAAATCCCCAAGAACAGGACAATTTCGCTAATTCCACCACCCCCCCCCCAGCCCCTCTCCCCCCCCCCGCCACCCTTTCGCGCCCCGTTCGAATGTAGATTTATAATAAAAATTCCGCGGATATTCCAATTTGAAGATTGCCCTTGCCGCACGCGCTTTACCGCACGCGTGCGGCAAAGCCGCTTTGCCCCACGCCCGAGGGGCAACTGTAGTCTCCATTAAGCTTAATGGCACACTTTTTCGATTTTCAATGCAGTTTTTGGAGTCCATTGTCAGCTTTTCGGGCCGATAAAAGCCCGCTGAGTAAATACGCTATCAAAATACCTTTTTCAGTTTAAAACCCGTTTTATGAAGTAGCTTAAAAGCTAATCGATTATTTTTAAATTGGACATGTAATTGGGTCAATATAGGATTGCAGGATTTAATTGTATCGCCATTAACCGAGCTGCGAGCTTCAGCCAGTAAATTGGGATAACGACGTTTCTCGGCGGATTAGCCGGATTTTAATTCGGAGGGAAGCTGAGGCTTTTCCTGACAAAAATCGCTAAGTAGATTCGTCATCGCTGAACATCACCGGCATCACCAGAACAAATGTGCGATCCCATAACGGTACATCCGTCGCCATTTTATTATTTGGGCATGGAAAATTTAATTGCCATCGGTTGTTGCGGATTGCCGGAATAATTTATGACCGAGCATCCTCATTAGGCTTCGAACTTCATTGCTGCATAATGGATAGAGAGCGGTACAATTAAACGGGAACAGTATTGGTTCGGCCGTGTGATTCGCAAAGCCACAAATTCTCATTCATCTAATTAGTTCAGGTATCTCGTAAATAGCTACAATCGGCAAAAACGAGAATTGAAGCTGACGTTCCCTCTCAACCCGAATTCGACGCTGCAGTTCGAGCTTTCGAACGAGAGCGAGGCACCCCCGCGGGGCGGACGACGCGCCACTGGTTTTTGTGCGGGGGAAAAAAACTCACGTTGCGCAAAGGGATTGTGTAGCGTCGGAACGGTGCACTACCCATTGGCGTGCCCTGCGTTTTGGATACGTCGGAAACTGGTCGAAGGCGCAAGGGCGACTTTTCTCATTTCGGCGATCGCAACGAAAGCCTTGCTGCTACGGTTTTAGTGCGTCCAAGAATAAATGAAAAATTCGGAGATATCTTGCGGCGACCAGCGGACAGCATGGATTGGCGCATTATATCCATCGATCTTTGTGGGTGTGCGGGAACCCTACATATTGCCACATCAAAATATATGTATACAGGGTGAGTCGGGAGGATCGTGCCGAACTTCGGGAGCGTGTTGTACATGAAAAATAAATGTGAAAAAACTCAAATGTTGTCATCCGATTTTCGTTCGTTTACAAGTTATAGCGCAAATAAATTTTTTCAACTAGGATTCTATTTACCATAAACGTACCTTTCCTGGACGTTGGATTGGTCGTGGCGGCCCTATTAGTTGGCCTCCAAGGTCTCCAGACCTCACACCACTAGACTATTGTTTGTGGGGTTGGTTTAAAACTGAATTGTCCAGAGTAAAAGTGGACACTCAAGATGCACCAATTCAACGCATTAGAAATGCTGCAGCTACCATTAAAGAAAGACATGAAACAATCAGGGGCGCAACGAATGCTCTTCATAGACGAAGCCGAAAATGTTTAGAAGTTAATGGCGATATTTTTGAACATTTACTATGATGTCCAAACGTTAATTTGTGGAATTTCTTATGAAATTTATAATTTTTTACAATTTTATGTTTTAATTTTATTTACGCTATAACTTGTAAACAAACGAAAATCGGATAACATCATTTGAGTTTTTTTACATTTATTTTTCATGTACAACACGCTCCTGAAGTTTGGCACGATCCTCCCGACTCACCCTGTATATATATATATATATATCCCTGGAATCTGTGCAAATTCTTTGTTACTCCCCTTCCGATTTAAAATTTAGATTCGATACCTCATTTATACCTACGACACGGGGCATTGGCGCACCCCAATTTTTAAATATTAAAAAAAAAATTTCAAACTTGCACATCTAAATTAGTTTTTTGCTCCGGAAATTGCTTCGAAAGCCCCATGGCTACGCCTTTGGTTTTTCATGGAAGAAATCAAATATTCAAAATAACAAAATTACACGTCGGCTTATCGACGTCGATTGTCAGGGGTGTATTACTAAAAATTGCAATTCGCAGAAAGCGTTGCTTTATTCGAAAATTAGCTTCGACAACGATTTCGCAGGGGAGAATTCAACGCATTGCCTGCCAGATGACGAAACTCAGAACCTCCGACGATATCCTCCTTCTGATTTCCAATATCTCTCGCAGAAAAAAGTTCCCAAACATCGAAGGCAATAATTATGCCCCTGCAGAAGGCTAAAAGAACGAGATTACGCCCGCTGCCGAAGGTTGAAACGCGATGCGAAACAGAGGGCCTTAATTCGGTCAAGGGCGTACTCCTATTTTCGTTTCGTGGTGCGTACGAAGTTTCACGCACAGATTATACAGCACGATTCAAAATTGAGTCACGTATTTTACGAGAGTATTTCTGAGGTTGAAACAAGACTGTTCCTTCCTATAGATTTGCGTCCTAGAAAGCATCGCTTGGAAGCTGCAGTTATCGAAAAAATTCGTTTAGGTCAAATTGTGACCGCAGTTATCGATAAAATTTCATAAAAATTTCCACGCCTCCCTTTTTTTCTTCAGAAATTATCTGAACCTAATTTGAGAAGGGTTGGAGGGCGGTCTGCACATTACATAGACCTCATTTTGTGTTTTTACTGAGAAACTCAAAATTTAACCATTACCATCCAATAGGACATGGAAAAATCTAAAATTTTGACCTCTTGCATTTTTTTTTTATACGACTAACCGTTTGCAAGAAAATCGTTGTTGGACGGAAGGGTAGTTTTGTGAAAATTACCAATTCAAGACTTTGACAGGCCGTGGCCGTTACGACTTCGTTCTATTTATTCTTTTTTTAGGTATTTTTTGGGTGTTTGTAATTCTTATTCCCATTTTGATTAGGTTGAAATTCCCTTCCCTTTTTTCGGCCCTCGAAAGCGTCAACTCGTTAGTGCAGTTTGTTTAGTTTTTTTTTTTTATATTAATAAAAGAAGATGAACCTTATTCATTTGGACATCTCGTTGACATACACAGGGTGTTAGTGAAATGAGTTCCGTAAATTTAGCAAATAATTAAGAACATTATTTTAAACAAAACTGTGTATTATACTTATGGTCTGGCTGATGGTAGTGCACTTGAAACTCAAAAATTGTTTGCATTGAGATTTAAATTAATTTTATTCCCCCCATTTCCGAACAACAGTGCGCCATAACTTAAATTTCTTCCCTCCAACTTAATGGATTGGTAAAGCAGGTCCAATAGCTTGGCCCCCGCGCTTCCCGGATTGCGCCCCACTGGACTTTTTTTCGCGGGGATACTTAAAAACTTTAGTTTACGCTGCAGGCCCAGTGCCTTCGGTCTAACTTCCCTGTCAACGCCTCATTGATTCCTTCCAATCAGTGAGGAACACCCCTGGAATTTTAGAACGTGTACGACAGTCCATGCGCAGAAGAAGGGAGCGTCGTAACGCAACAGGGGGAAGAACACTTTGAACACTTGCTATAAACAATTAGGAACATTTATTTTTTTAAAGTTACAAACAAATCCAAAATTGAAAATAAACAAAAGTATCAGGAGCCGCATCGTAACGCAGCCCCTCAATACTGCCCTTCCGTTCAACAATAATTTCCTTATAAATGGTTAATTGTATCAAAAAAACGCAAGACGTCAAAATAGTAGATTCTTCCGTGACCTATTGGACGATGATAGTCAAATTTATAGTCTCTGGGTGGAAACATAAAATGTGAACTATGCAAAGTTTTGACCCCCTCCAACCCCTCTGAAATTAGGTTCGCATATTTTTTTAAGCAAAAAACGATCAGACCGCCAAAACAAACAAGAGTTTGCAAATTTTCGTGAAACTTGACCTGTGGTCACTTTGGTTAGGTCAAAACTATGGTCACAATTTGACCTAGCTGATTTCTTTCGTAGCACTTTCGATGACTTCAGCTCTAAAAAGGCGCATTTCGGATGCAGGTTTACAAGAAGAAACAGCCTTATTTTGACTTCAAAAATGCTATTAAAATATTTGCACTCAATTACGAATTACCCCGTATATTGTTTAATCCTCCACAGGAAATTGGAATAAAATTATCTCTAGTTATTCGAATGAAAGAGATTAAAAAGTTCGCAGACGGTATTTTTATTGCACGGCCCTTTGCCAAGAGCCATGGGCGTTATTGCAACTTTATAGCCCGTTGCCGTGAGAGACGAGTCATAAAAATAAGACAACGGGCGCTGATCGTAAACTTCTTGTGTTCCCTATAGGAACTAAAATGTAAACAAACCGTTTCGATCCCTTTGTGCGTAAAAACTTTTACCACACGCGTCTGGTAAGAAGTTTTACCGCGCGCAAATCAAAGTGGTTAGTGTCGGTGTCTAAAATTTTTGCAGACAGAGCTTTTTGACAATTTTCTGAACATTCATCTTTCAGGGATGTCAATAATTATCTTTCGCAGTTTACAAATTACCCCGCCACTGGTGTGATTTTTCCGATAACAAAACGAAAATTTTCCTAAAAACGTACGAATCTTCCAAAAACTCTTTAGACCCCTAACGTAATTTCCAGTGGGGCAGAGCAGGGATTTGGAAAATTAGAACACCAAATCAATTATTTATTTAGATTCCGAGGTAATCTTTAAATGGATTTAGCAAACGACGCAGTTTTGCATTGTTGTGTCCAAGAATTTTCCAATTTTGTTTCATTTTTAGGAGGCACCTCAGAACTTCCAATTTGTCTTGAAGAAATTGGAAATTTGATAATGAAAATAGGACTGAAATTAAATTGGGACATTGCACGAAAAACAAGTTTGCGTTCCTTTATCCAGTAAATTTTCAACGTCCTTTGTAGCTATACAGCACAAAGAGGTTGAAAAATTTATTTTAGGTGTATTTAAAGGTTTGTTCACCGGAATAAACTACCTCAGAGTGGAAAAATGCGAACGAAGTCGAATTTCAAGCATGCGCACACAGGACATTTCAAATGGACCCTCGCTATCGGAATCTCAGAAACCAGGGGAGATGCGAAGATGTTTAAATGTGAAATTTTTCCGACTACTTCGGAAAATGACTGAAAATTTGAGATGTCGCTTTCATTTTTTATAGCGTTATTTGACCGGGAAATCCAAAACCACAAGTACATTTTCATTTTTACCTTTCCTCAGCTACATAACCACGTTTTCAGACTTGCTATTCGGCGTTTCGTCTTGCCAGTATTTAATTGATATGTTTTTAACTTGCCCTCCGCCCATGTGGTAACCTTTGGTTTAAATAATCACAAACCGCTATAGCATTAGGTGAAGTGGCCCCGCCGCGCCGTAAAGGGCATAACGAGAAAGGGACCAACATATTGCTTAAATCAAGAAGTGAAAATATATTTAATCGTTTAAAGCCCCGTTGAAAAAGTAAATTCCGATTTTTTTATCCTTACAAATTCCACCCCATACATTTAAACTAAATCGAATTTTTGGTCTAACTCCCCTAAAATATATGGGGTTATTTTGACTTGAAATATATTCATTGCTTCTATCGAACAAGGCACAGCTTGAAAAAAGCATTTTCGTGGGTTTTTAAAAAAACCTAGAGAATCACCTTGACGGAGCTTAAGGAAAATGCGTATTTTATGACGTTTCAAACCACTCGCCTTAAATGCCCTTCGAACACTGGCATGTGACACATCTATATCTGACGAACCTTGGTAAGACGATTGTGAAGGGTTCGCACTTATCTAAAAAAAAGTAAGAAAATGTAACTTTTTTTTTTTTTTTAATGAGATTTAGTGTCACCTCTATCAGTAAGTTACTTCTAGTATCTTCTTCAACGCTTCATCCTAGGTTTTTGAAAATCACCAAGCCCGGCTAAATGTTCATCAACAATTTCAAATAACGGTGTACGGCGACTCTTTCTTTTTCAACCGCAACTCAAAAATACATTTGAGCCCTCTTCGTGCCGTTCCCACCAAATTTGCAATAAAATCTTAACATATTTAATTTTTCTCCATTTGTGAAACGCCCATAAGGAAAAATAACTTTGATGATGGCGGCCGAAAGACGAAACGTCGGGCGGCAAATCCGAATACGTCATCGCTGCAGCTGAGTAAACGTGACAATGAAAACGCGCTTGTGGCTTCAGGCACGTCACTGTTAAGTGACGCTAAGAAAAATCCAGACGAAATCGCCAATTTTGAGTTTTTTTCGTGTATCTTCGGAAATATTTGGAAAATAAAAAAGTTTTAAAACGGCATTCGGTCAAGCGCCGAATCACGCAATTTTGCCCCATTTAAACCTCTTCGTGTCTCCTCTAGTTCCTCAGACCCAAACAGTTCATACGTTTTTGGTATTATGATATTAAAGTTGGTAACGAGATAGTGACAAGCACTCTTATCTGGATGAAGCATTGTCGAATGAGGTTATTACTGCTCCCGCCACCAGGTGGCCTAGTGCCGGAGGATTCCCTTCTACACTGGGGTACCTCTCCAGAACCGAAGAGGAAAATGAAGGAGCGAAAATGGGTAGTCTATATGTAGTATGGCAGGGACGTTGTGGTAGTAAATTCGTCAATTTGTTTTTCTATATTTTGTTAATAAATCAACATTTCTTAGATGTGAAGAGAGGTTATTGTGGGGAATATGTTTGTTTCACATTTCAAGATGTAAAATAATTTAAGATCGGCAACTTTTGGGCTATGATGTGGCCCTTTTTCCCCAAAAGCAGCACCTTTTCGATATTTCGTCAGTTTGCACATGTAGTTTGAATGTCGGCTTAATTTCCTTGTAAATCCCGGCATTAGAGGGGAAAAATTCTCTCGTTTGCAGATTCGAATTCCGAGCTCCCCCAAACTTAGCATAACTCTATTTCTGCTTATTTTTAAGCGTGAAAGCTGTGCACATTTTCGCAAAACAAAGGCTTTCGCTACGAACATCAATTCAAGCTCTTTTTCGCCTTTTTCATTG
This sequence comes from Euwallacea fornicatus, assembly GCF_040115645.1. NCBI lineage: Eukaryota > Metazoa > Arthropoda > Insecta > Coleoptera > Curculionidae > Euwallacea > Euwallacea fornicatus. The sequence goes on along the minus strand of NC_089559.1, from coordinate 1,116,342 downwards.
AAAACGTATATTCTGGAACAAGAACTACGTACGTGAATTCTGCTTAATATTACTTTCATTTGCTGCACATTAGCATGGTCAACAGCCATAAATACAGGGTGACCCGAAGGAGCTTTCACCAACTCCTGGAGATATTGCTGTCATTAATTACAGGTAGAAAGCTGTGGTCGACAACTGTCTTTAGCAGCGTCGGCACGAAGATACAGCGCGTTCAAGGTTCATTGGTGCTCCATTGGAATTTTTTCCTTTAAAAACGGGACGTAACCAGAAAAATCTCAATAGAGGAAAAATATGCGCGTTTATAGCATGGAGACGTAACCATGGGGATCAAACCCAATCGCAGAAATTAGTAAACTTTTCGAACTTCAATGTCTAGCATTCTCATATCGATAGCTTTGCATATAAGAACTTCCCACCTTGAAATAATGCTATCAACCCTCTTGCCGAGGTTGGTCTTAGTATTGTCGAACACCCTGTATAGAATACGGCAGAAGACGTGCGGGATATCGCAGAACTCATGTAGTATTGTTGTTTTCAGCAGCACAACTTTGAAGTGTGGGTGTGCTTAACTAAGCCACATTAAGCATATTTGCCCTTAAAAAGGAGTTTAGTAGCTGAGTAAATATTTAAATAAGAAAAGTTCCGACTAATATGGTAACTCGAATATATATATATATATATATATATATATATATATATATATATATATATATATATATAAACTATAGTTTGTACTGTGAATCTTTGCATGTGCGTCATACATACGAACCATATGTATCAAGTTAACTCAAGGTTACCTTGAAATGTAACCAGTGACGTCTCAACAACTTTATCTTTTTCGATTAAAATCAAAAATGTTGATATAACAAAGGCGGGTAATGCACGAGGAGAGGAAGAACGCCAGAAAAATAAAATCAAAGTCACGAAAATTGTTTATAGTTATACGGCCCACGGTGGAATCATTAACACACATATATTGTCACACCTCTGATCGTCCTAGAATTGTAAAAAAAAAACAATTTGAAGACATACTTTCGTATCATCATCCTTATTCAACTCGCATACGCTCCCATTCTCGATTTTGACCCGTTAGCCTAGTCAGTAGAAGACATACATGCTACATCTCTGCCTTTGTTTGAATATTACGTCCCCCCCACGCACCCTGGTCACGCACGTGGTGCTTAATTCAACACAAACGTAAAGATTCCAACTACAGACTATACACCGGGTGTCCATTAAACACGTAGTACGAACCAGGGGGTTATTCCCTAATCTAATTTTCTCCTCATTGACCGCCGCACTTTTTCATTTACGCCCGACAGTAATCCGAATTCTCCAATCTTGTACATTTTCCACTGGAGTATTATAAACTAATAACTTCAGATGCCCCCGTAGGAAATAATCCAGGAGGTTTAAGTCCGGGGATCGAGCAGGCCATAAGCGAGGTCCACCTCGACCAATTCACCGCTCTCGTATGGTATTGTTAAAAAATTGGAGGACCGGGAAGGACCGCGACAGTGAGAACGTTAGAAGTGGAGCAGAACGTGCTGGACGTGACAGAGGAAGGTCCAGATACTGACGCCGATTCTTTTCACTGACGACGCGAATTTCCCGAGGCGTGGATCGGTCAAGGTGGACCTCACGTTGCCTACGTCACTCGAGGTAGTCATTTCCGACCGTTCTTGTAGATCTAGAAGGTTTATATGTAATATTCAGTAATAAAACTGCTGTGGTCGGAAATTTTCATCGCCCCGTATCTTCGGAGCAAAGAGTACTTTCAAAAATCATCAAAGGACAAGATGCTCGCAAAATGGTCCAGGGCATAACCTTCTGAGTTGTTGTCGTATGTTTAACGGACACCCTGTATAAAAATAACCGTAGAACGCAGCTGGGAGCCCATAGAGTAAACCGAACCGTTAAGCCCTGAAAAATAGAGCCCGTTTTCATATACACCTTAATCTCTGTACAGCGGAGCAAACAAATTAAAGTGAGATATGTTTTCGGACGTATTTCTGGATTAAGCCAGTGCTTTTAGCCGAGAAGTAATATTCTCACTTCGGTCATATTTAGGTCGCAGACAGCAGCAGCCATTAGTTAATATACTAAAAGGACACTGAGTGGATGAATGTGACATTGTTGCGATGTCGCAAACTGGAGTTAGAAGTTTGGCCTTCTATCGGATGTGAGTTATCAAACCTGATGAAAAATCAAAATTCCATTACAGCATCGAAAACCGGGCGCCGTCGTCTGGCGAAGATGCGCCTAATTGGAAATTATGAAGATAAATGCAGACACCCCCTAGGAAAAAGCCAAGACGATGAAGGCCTATTACGGCTTTATGCCTCACTCCAGCATTACCTTCAATTAGCTCGCACACTCGGAAGACCAGTTTGAATCCCATTAGATCCCGTCAGATCGGTTCATCACTCGTCAATTAAATGCAGGCAGCATTCGGCAACGTCAACGGGAAACATGTCGCTGAAGGAAAACGTCCCGCCACTTTACACTAGAAGTTTCGGTCGAGAAGTAGCAAAAAGGACGCCGCAGATGGCGCTGATGGAATACTTTCCTTTAGGCCCAACACACATCGGTCGTTGACATTGCGCGATTTATTCCTACATTTAATTGAGCAAATGTCAACGACGTATTCAGCAACGGCTGCGTCGTTCTTAAATCTCTCCAAACTGCGGGGTTGATTGATACACATCCTCAACTTTCAGCGCTGCAGATGTCGTGAATGTTCATGGTAACCGGGGATAAAACAGAACTATAGAAGCTCCTAGGACGCCTCGATGTAGACAGATTGCAGGCCTTTAGGAAACAATGCTGTGCCCTACTTCAGGATCTCAGGATATTAAACACACAGGAAGGATGACGACAATCAAGCACAGCGAGGAGGATGGAAACGAGGAACAGCAGTTCGCGTCAAGGGGAACATCCAGCATGCCCAGCTGTCGCCGTTCCAGACGGAAGTAGGCCCTCGAGCATAAAATTAAGGTCACTTAAAAAATTCCTCACAGTTTATATAAACAAATTCATGAGGGTACTTTTCCACCTTAGGAGAGCCTTTCTTCGCAATCTAAGACGCTCTTGAGCAATAATCACATGTTTCCATGAGCGTTCCATGAGCCAAGGAAAAATTTCTTAAACGCGTTATCAGCATTTTTTCGTCCTGTGTCTCTCTACCTGTGGAGTGCAAATTCAATCACAATATCATTGTCAATTCGTCCTTTCGTTAAACTGTCCATAAATCCTGTCGTTGAGACGTGAACCGTGGCGGCTTTAGAAGATCGCGAAGCTACTAGAAACTGCGGAGTAAGTCTATCTAGTGTCCAACAGTTGCTGCAGAGGTGTAAAGACACCGAGTGGCCCATCAGTTTCCAGTTGGTAGAAGCTCAGTTATGACAGGGGGAGGAATTTTAATCTTCATCCAAAATGGGACTCTGGACGCGTACAGGTACCCAATGGAGGTTCTCGAAGTACCGTTCGTGGTTATTCTCGGAGAGAACGCAAACTTTATGCGTGATAATGCCCGGCCCTACACCGCTCGCGAGGTTACCGCTTTTCTTGGCCTGGTCCAATTCGCGAGGATGGCCTGGCGCCGGCTGGGAGTGCAGATTTGAACCCGATCGAGTATTTCTGGGATGAGATAAAGGGACGCTTACGAAGACATGGGCCGGCTCCCCTAGATCCCCGTGAGCCTCGCGGAATGCTCGTGCACGAATGAGACAATCTTCTGCAGAACGTGAGCCAAAAGCTAACTCGTCGTCCAAAAGAGCTGCTATCGCTGCTGGAGGAGGAAATGCTCGGTTCGCGAAAATTATTTATTTGGGGATAAATGGATGTTGCAATAGAAATGCTTTCTCATTCGAGCAATCGCGACAAAATCACTGCTCAAAGTCAGTAAATTATGCTACAGGTGAACAAATTTCGAATACACTACAAGCTGCGAAATTACATGCGTATTACGAGACGACCCTACTTTTATGCTCGGGGGTGTAATAAGAGCTAAAACAGTACAGGTTAACACCGTCGGGGGAACCTCTTGCTGTCGCTCATCGTCGTCTCCGAGAACCCCGCAAAACGATCTGGACAAAACGTTCCTTGGAAGACAAGGAGGACAACGAATAGCGATCGGTGATATCAACGCGAAGTCTCCAGATGCCCCCGCCACACCCAACAAGACACCTCTTTTTCCAGGTAAGATGAAAAAGGGCCAGGGAGGCTTATCGCGATTTCATGCCACATTCCAGTTCTGAGTTGAATTAATTGGAGCACTGCAAAATCCCGTTTCGTTCCTATCGTATCTCGCCATTTAGGTTCATCTCGAGTCAATAGAGCGCAGGCAGAGACCGGCACGTACAGTCAGTCAAAGTGACACTCGTACGCTAAGTATATTTGGTATAAGTAACAAAGTAGATAGAAACTGAGAACGAACACGTGGCCAAAATGAAATTATGTATTGAATGCAATAAAAAATTTAAAAATGATTCAAAAATTCCACACACGTGCCTGATACAAAATGAAAATCAATTTTCCACCTCAAAATGAAACTCGTACATAATTCAAATTGTAACTCTAAACCATATTCAATTTTAATTTAATATTTAGTTTAAAGTCCTTTGTTTTTAATTACGTCTTTTAGACTGAATTTTACCAATTTCTCACGATATTCCGTTGGTATCTTTGCCCATTCTTCCCTTAAAACGGTAAGTTGTTCCCTATTAGAAATTTCAAATTTTCGTGTTCCAGTTTTTAACTGGCTCCATCCATTTTCAATTAGGTTTAAATCTGGACTCCGGGGAGGCGTTCCTATTACTTTGGAACAACTATAAAGTAGCCATTGTCTAACTTTTAGTGCTTTGAGCTTTGGGTCATTGTCCTGGTAATATTTAAATGACCTTTCAATTGCCAATTTCCGCGCGCTTTGCTTTAAATTTAGCTTTCGAATATCCAAATACACATTTTGGTCCATGGTACTTGCAATGGAACGAAGATCCCCAGAACGTTTTTGCCGACCCCCAGATTATAACGGAACCTCCTCCGTTCTTCACTGTCGGCCGTAATTTTTTTCCCCTTTAACGCCCCATCGCATTTTCGCCAAACTGGTTGTCCATCCGAGCCGAAAATGTTGAATTTACTCTCATCTGCAAAAATTACATTTTTTCAGAAGTTAAAATCCTTTTCTTGGCATTCTTCCGCGAATCTCAAGCGTTTGACTCAATTGATCTTACTGATCCGTGATTTCTTTTGAGGCCACTCTACTATGTAGATTACGCTTATGTAACAAGTTTCGAATGGTCTACGAATTAACGACCTTATTTAGATACGTTTCTGCAATTTTTGCCAATTTAGGAGCAGAGTTTTTTGAATTTTCTGCAACCTTTCGTCAAGCCCACGTTTCGTCATAATCGTCGAGAATTTTCCTAGGGCTATTTCGCACTTTGTTTTCAACCCTTTTTCCATTAACATAACGATCTGTAATGCTTTGGGCGGTTGTGTGACTCCTATTGACCATTTTACGTATTTGACGGTAAGATTTTTTGCGGTCATAATGGTGGATGATAGGATTTCTTTCGGTGACGGCGGTTTGGCCCTTTTGCCGACCCATTGCAAACAACAATTAAGTTCAGACAAACGAGGATATTAGTACACAGAAAACAAAAAAATTCGACACCATACCCTTTTCAATACGCATTTGCTACTAAATTTCAAAAATTGTTTTTTTTTTTTTTTTGACAAAAAATGCTACATTTTTGGAATTTTCGTTTACCTACCAGATCTATTCAGCATGAAAATTAAACGACCGATTATTTTGTTATAACTCCTTAACATGAAGAAAAGCTGACGAAAACAATTCATGTGTACGAGTTTGACTTTGACTGACCGCATGTTGGGCTCGAAGCACGCTATTCCCCCAGCGCCATCTGCGGGCCCTTTTCACGCTGGGAGGTCTGATCGGCACGCGACAGATGGCAGTGATGGAACATTACCCTCCAGGTCCAACGTACCTGCCGTTGACGTTGCCGATTTCTGCCTGCAGTCGATCGCCCTCGAACGTATAATTAGAAATCGGAACTTCGTTTTGTTACGGAATCCTGTAAAACTTTGACGTAGGAACGAACGACTTCTGTGCCTTTCAAGCGCAAAAGATAACGATGTCGAGGTTGCCGAACAAACCGCACGTCCAAAACAATAAGGAAGCCTTTATTCGTGCCGTTACACACACCCCATTGTTTTAAAATCTGTTTCGCCCGTTACCTTCAGGCCAATAAAAGCGCAAACGTGCTTCTGCCTCAACGAAATCCAATATGTACGCCAAAATGCCAAAAAGTCGTTTCGTTTGAGCGTTTAATACTGCGCGAAGTTCCTCAACAAAGAGCCGCCACCGCTGCGCACTAAACGCCGGTAATTAAGGCGACACGAAGAACCCCTTTGTTAAAAATCTCTCCCTCGGTTTTCGTTTTTGATATTGTCTAGTGTTCCTTCGATATCGGGTAATTAAGACGTTAAAAGGGACAACAGGAGGAAATTGTTTAAAGGAATGTTGGCCCTTTGTTCTTCCCTGAAAGCCCTTCACCCGGGAGACGTAGATTATACATTCGCCGATGAAAAAACACTGTTATACATTATTCAGGGGCAACGTAAAACGTGTACGCTGAGAGCGCACGAGTGTACGCAATGCACGTGCCCTTTTCCTTTGCTTTCAACTGTATGACCGTAAATTTGCAAAAAAATCTAGATTCATTTTCTTTGCACGAATTGCGTTTGAAAAGAGAATTTCATGAATCTCATCTCCGTGCGTTGATTGAAACATTTCAGGCAGTCTGATTTCAGGCACGTGCAGATGGCGCTGGCAGGATATTCTCCCGCAGGTCCCACACACTTACCGCTCACATTGCCGACTTCCGCCTGCGTATGATTTACAATTAAAAAAAAAAAAAAGAAAAAAAAATAGAAAAAAAAAGAAAAACGAATCAGACTTTTTTTTATGGATATCAAGATCTCTATGGTTCTATCCAGGCTAGGCAAAGCTAAGCGTAACTGTCATGGCAAGGCACTTTTCCAGCATAAACATATTCCAAACGTCGGCAATTAAACAATAACAAAGGAACCTTATTGCGGGCTTCGTGGTGCATAATAACTTCTTCACAGAATAGCTGCAAAGTCAACAAAACTTGCAGCCCAAACCCAAATAAAACCGTTCCCACGCCAAAGGCCAAGAGAGACACTTCGGGTTTGTGTAAACACAGGATAAAGGCTCATTATTACCCGGACGGTCAACAAGAGAAATGCCATATTATCAGCATTTCTTGAAGATTAGATTTTTCCAACTCTCACTGGCGATGAAGATAATAATCCATCGATTCCGGGAGAAGTGCATTCATAACAAGACTTGTCTGAATCGGAGCGGAAAAGGGCAAGCTTTCCAGTCAGGAATTTCGTAGGAACTTCTGGAAAACAAACAGACACGGCGGGCTCTATATAGAGAGGGACAAAAATCAACACGACTTGTGTTTAAACTCAAACAAACGCTTCAGGCTCTGCCGTGTTTGAACTGAAACTTCGAAAAGATGAAACTTTTTGATTGAATAAAGCTGCGAGTCGGAGCAAATTGATCGATGAATCACTGGGAAGTCTTCCAGCTCTAGGAATACCCGAGTGAACTGGAATTTCTGAAATTATTTAGGAAATGGCCCGAATAACGGGGCACTCAGTATTCACAACCTTCACCAGCAAATGTAAAGTTGGGCCGTTACCGGCTGAACTTTCAAACTTTGCGGTTTAAACTCCCTTTTCTCTTCCCCGATTACCCATTATTTTGAGAATCAGACCGGGTTTGCCCTTTTATGGGTTTTCACTCGGTTACGTTACGTTACACACAGTATTAGGGTCTATTAAATAAGCTCTCCAAAAACCCAATATCTCCGAAACGGTTAAGCCTCACAGGGCTAAAAGAACGAAAACAGAAATTACTTAATAATGCTGAGGTTAGCAAAAGTCCATCGGGAAAATATAAATTTGCTAGTACAGAGGGTTTAGTTGAGATCGTCTCATACTCATGTGTGTATATTCAATAAGGGTAACCGTTTTTTTATTACCCAAAACCAGCGCATAAACGTCGCAACGTCAGAGTTTAATTAAACGCCAAAAACCCATTAATCGCAGCCCATATCGGATAAACAACTTGAGCAGCCACAATAAACCATAATTAATAAAAATCATTTTTCCGATCGAGGAATTATCCGGACTACAATCACGCCGCGATCGCCATTCCAATCACATATTTTCGCATCATCGGACATTAATTTCGCACGAATGGTCTTTCAATTTCCTCGGGAAATCCATCAACGCGTTGGAAAACTAATTAATGTAATTAATTTTCCGGCTCCCTTGGACCGATGAAAAATTCCGCAGCTATTAGAAGTGACTTAGAGTCCCATCGGATTATACACCAGAAATCAAACGATATAAATGAGTTTATAACAAAGAATTTTTCTGCTTTTTTAGGTTACCAGGGGCGCGGCCTCAATAAAACCACGCCTCCCCGTCTTACAATAGATAGGAGCGAACCGCTGAGCGTGTCCCACCAGGGTTCCGTCATGCCTTCACCCCCTCCCATTAGTGAAGGGGGGCGTACGTTGGTGGTACAATTTTTGTCTACTTGAAATGTTTTCTGACTTTTTTAGTTTACGGAGACGTGGCCTCAATGATAATAAATAAAGCCTCGCCCCCACGCTATCCAATTGTTAGAAGGGAATCTCTTCGAATAAATTTGGTAAAATCAAATTATTTCCCCGACAAGTTTTCTAGTCCCACAAGAAATAATGGCAGTTGTACTTACATCGGTTAGAGCTAATTTTCACGAGTTTTAGTGGTCAGTCAAACAAAGGCAGGTTTACAGACAATAGTTGAAGGAGTGTTGGAAAACGCAGCCGTAAAACATCGTTATTAACCCTTTCATTAGTTCTTGGACGTGAACGGGGTAACAGAACGAATGACGGAATGATTTGTCGAGGGCTCATGTTTACCTTCTTTTATTAGGAACTTTCTTATTTGCCCAAGAACTAGGCTAAAGACGGACTTAATTGGGGTGTGAGCGGAATTTATTCCAGGCCTGAAACTTTCCTTTAACATGACAAATACTGTATTAGAGTTAATACTGAAATCGACAAAACTAAAGAGAAATGCGGGTCATGTTCTCTCGAATTGTGAATAGTTGCCATGTTGGAACGTTCGATATGATTTTTGCTGTTCATACGAGCAGGAAATGGTGGTGTGTATTCTAATTTCCTGGATTATGTCCGTATCACAGTATTAAATCTAGAGATCGGTTGATCAGACCGTAAATTGGAATAAGAACGGAAATATACTGCCGTAATCATTGTCCGGAAAAGGATATAAAAGACGAAATGGTATTTTTAAAAGATCGTTTATCTTGCGAAGGGAATAATCCCATTTAAAGCTACAATCTGATGGGGCGTAAAACGTGAATATAACCCGGTCATTGAGTGCTATAAGGCGGCTTTAAAGCATTTTTGGTCGCTCTATACAGATTTCAAGGCAAACCAGTTTCCAGCTTAACACGCACGTGTTGTGACCAGAAAGCAATGACAAGAACTTATCTAATTAAAGTCTAAAAGCTTCTGTGATTGAATATGCCACCTACTTGAACTGAAACTTAAGTAAAAGCTAATTTCGCAAAATTGGTCTGATTCGTTGTTTCCATGGAAACCAGCCTGATATTGAAATTAACAGCGCATTAACAATTTGGCGCTAAATACAACGTTTTCATGGAAATTTAACAAAAGTTCACTTAGAGCGACCTAAATACATTATCGGTAAACCCCTATTATGGTCACATACTGTTCTTGTGACATCGAAATGGAACTTTCCAACCCCGAAAGGGAGCTGTCGCTTGGGAGTTGCGACAGCTGCAAAAAGTTATCGGCGAAAGTTATTTAAAAATTGAAAAGACGTTATGAATGTTACTCCAAAATTCCATGGATAGTAAATGCTCATTTATTTACCCACAAAGTTTGAACTCGATTAAGGCAAAAAAGGGAAAAACAGAGATATTCTCAAGTTCCTTCGGGGTCGAAATAAGCATTTTTCGTTGGTCAATCTCCAAATACCGTAAAAATCGAGGGGCAGTAAAGGACGAACGTGCCCCTCGTCGAAATGTTCTCTTTCGGGTATGTTTACCCGGCTTGTTTTACGGTAATGTTAGCTTTAGGATGGATATTTGCGTTTTAGTGTTGATCGTCTACCTGCCTCCAGAGGCAGGAATCGATGAGGAAAGCACGTAATATCTATCTAGATGTATAGACTTAATACCTGCAGAAAAACCAGAATAACATTTCTACGAACCTCATACGATAGCCCAATAAAAAATCTATGCATACGCAGAGGGGGTATCTTAATGCCAGTAGGGATGATCGGGGCAGAATCTCGCTTTACGCCACCAATCACGAGGACCAGAGGTGTGGCTATGTCGAATATGGAAAGACACAGGGGCGTGGCTAGGTAGAATACCATTGAGAACACGTGTTGAGCAATTTATGACTAGAGAACCAGTTTTAAAATGACGATGTGTCGAACAAGTTGAAAATATATTGCTTCTCCATTTGAGAAATTAAATCCGTACACAGTTTCAAGTATCAGAACCTGAACTGATAGACATCGGCACGCCTCGCTGTCATTTGAAAGGCACTGACGCGTGACCTTGAGACTGACGTAAACGATCGAGTCAGACTGTCGGCTTCCTCCCATCATTCGGAAGTTACCGTCGAGGCTACGCCTCCAGCAATATAAGAAAGAGGGACAATCCTTCACAAGACATTGCGAAACTCATTTATGTCGAAAGTAATTACATTGCCGTTAATTCATCGAACGATTATCAGTAGACGCGTTCCTCCACCAATCGAAAGGCACGACGACGCATTGATTCTCTTGGAGTTTTTCAAACTTTCCGACAACTTCTTCGAACTTCCGGTCGGCCTTTGAAGTGGTTATTTATATTGCAGAACAGCTATCGATCTACAGCGAAATCGCGCATCTCAATCAAAGATTACCAACCGGAATTTCGCTTTGGGAAACTACCAATTAGTACTCATATGAACAAAGTTAAGGACAGATCAACTATATGTGTTTTGAATCTTTAACATTTAACTCCGCAAATCCGAAAATAGCCCTGAGACTGGCCACTATCCTAGACAAACCGCCAGAATTATGTGCTACCGTAATTAGTAACCCGAAAGTTTTTGCTAGTTCCAGACCGGCCGCAACTCCCTGAAACTTCCCAATTACGACCACTCGTTTAATTCCTCTTAGGTTGTCGTTATTGCTCGGGCATCCCTGAGGGACGACTAAACAGCCCTTTGCCAACTTCGGTTTTATCAGAAACAACAATTAGGATATTCGGAATGAAAATTGAATAGAGACGCTTTAGAAGTAGTCAAGCTGTCAATAAAATCTTTCGCAAATCAATCAGTAAAATTTGAAATCGCACCCTCTCAGTCTGAAACTTAATTCAAATCTATCAGAAATGGGGCTTCTTCCGCAGTTTTAGATTGCTGGGGACGTGACCTCAATGATAAATAAAATGATGATAATAAAATATCCATAAAGCCACGCCTATATGCCTCTTGACTGATTGGAGCTATGCCATCCTGATCACCCGCATCAGCACCAATGCCACGCCTCTGCGCCTTCCTATTGGTGAAGGGACGTGTCTTCGGATAAATAAGTGATATCGGTTAATATTTATCTGCTTGAAACCATCACTTCTCAAGCTATTAAAGCTCTAGTGGAGCGCTCAAATATTGATGATCGTTTTGAAAAGCAAAAACAAAATACGAAAGAACTAAACACTTGTATTATTCCCGTTATATTTTTTTATTTTAAAAGCTCCTTTCGCTTCTTTCGTTCATACACAACAGTCAATCTTTCCCTACATAAAAAATGTAAACTGCTCCACGTGTGTACAGATAGCCCCAAAACGGATAGGTGGCAAACATTCAATGCAAATGGATTGTGTAAACGTAACAGGTATAAGGAAAGAGCCGTTTTAATGGAGAGGTCAACGGAAAGATTTATGCTGGTTTTTATGACAGCCCCAAATTCGTGCATTTTTATGATTTTGGATGGAATGGAAATCAGACGTTCGGACGGAAAAGGAAAACTAGATCCGTGGCACCCATTTTGCTCTAACGAACCAGTGTGAGAAACGCCACCGATAGCGAATAGTGAGAGCTGAATTTATGTGTTGCCAATTTAGTTCGAAACGATTTTATTGTTAAATAACCATTCGGAAAATACGAGCAACCCTACCATCTAAACGTTGAGCAGAGAACGCCAGAGGAGGAAAATCAATTGATGATTCTGTGTCAACGTATACGATCACAATGGGACCAATTAGTTTTGGTGAATTATTTTCTAGTGAGGAAACTGCGATACACCGCTCTGGTCTTTGCGGGGTTAAAGCCTTCAAATTTACTCACGGGCGCTAATGGATTAATCCAGGAAAAGGCAGAGGCACACTGGAAGGCGATACTATAGAAACAGCAAAATAAATGAGAACACGACAAAAAGATTTTTTTTGGAAAATTACTGGGGATTTGAAGATTACGAGACGCCACTGAGATCTCCCAAGCTCTGCAATAACTAAGGTAATTCGCCCTTAACAAAAACAAGACAGAAATACTAGAGATAATTTTATGACGAGCTCTGTCCGAACAATCAAAAGCCCCAAGATAATTTGGGGAGGGGGGTCATTAGGAAAAAGAACATTGGGTTACGCCACTGCATTTTTATACCGTGCTGCTCTGAATTGTTACACTTCTCCTGTTAACTTTTTAACAATTTTTTTAGATTAAAAGACGGCATTAATAGAATAAAAATACTATCTTTTGCCGTTTGTTTATTTTTCTTAAACGGTGCTTGGGTCACTAGTAGCACAAAATAGCCAATTTTTTAAATTGAAACATGGGTCGAGTGACACCTCAAATTAAAGGCCTTCGAAAGCTCCATTTAACAGTGTATCGCGATTGAAAATCTATCGGTTAGTTTTCGAGAAAAATAAATATAAATTTGGTAAAAATGCAATACGCATTTAGTTAAATAGTACGTGCACAATGAAAAATCTTGTTTGTTGATAGGAAATAGGTTTATTTTCGATTTTGTTCTCACGTTCTTTGGTTATTTTTATTTATTTACTTTTTTTATTAAAGACTTGTTTGTGAGCGCAAAATCGAAAATAAACCAATTTCCTATCAACAAACAAGTTTTTTCACTATTTAATCGGATGTGTATTAAATTTTCTACCGAACCTAAATCCGTTTTTCTCAAAAACTAATCAATAGATTTTGAATCGCAATACACCATTAAATGTAGTCTTGAAAGACCTCTAATTTGTGATGTCACTCGGCCGACGACTGTTTCAATTTGAAAAATCGGCCATTTTGTGCTGCTGGTGACGCAAGCGACATTTAAAAAAATAAACGTCAAAAGATAGTATTATCTGTCCTATGACACGCTTCATTTCAATTTTTGAAAAATAAGGATTTGTAAAAAAATTTACAGGGGGGGACTGGCGGACGATTTAGAGCCGCACAATAGATGATGAGGCCGCACGATCAGCTGCAAGCGACCGGCAACTTCGAGCTGTGGTGCGGGCGAAGACAGGGTCGGAGTAAACACATAGTTGAAATATGAAAGCTAATGGCGAATTCCACTGGTAGCTTTAACAAGGGACTCGTATATTTTTGAACTGCGTCATTTATATTTGTAAAAACGGGACAGAAATACATTATTTTTACGGTATTGTTCGCAATAAAATCGCTATAAATTTATATTAAACGTTAATAGCTTGACTTCCTAGGGAATTACTTCCCAGCCCAACAAAACCAATGGGAAACATTTTCCGCACTGTCGTTTCTAAAATAGTTTTCGTACAATTCGTCAAGTTAGGTTGGTTCAGGTCAGAATAATTGCTTTCTGTCGAAATATGGGAAAATAACCAAAAGCATCGTCCATTTTGGATCATTTATTCGCTCTGGAAACCGTACCCAGTTCTTGCGTTAAAACTGGGGGTAAGTTCTTTTGAGATCGTTAATGGTTGCCTATTACCACATGCATTAATGCCGCAGTGAAGTAGAAAGGGAGGCGTTCCGAAGATAATATTAAGGAGTTACTCAAATAAAAAAATTACTATCAAAGGATTTTTTAAGACAATTTATGGGAGTAAAAACGCCACTGAGATTTTATAAGTTAAAAGTCCTACGCGTTTCATGTAACACAATCATCAACCCGTAACCTAATGAAAAACAGAAGCGTACTGGTAGATCATATATCAATCTGTAAGTATGAAAAATGCGATGCGGCACCGTGTTTTAACCATCTGATAAAATCGGTAAAATTAAAATGATAAGATGAGAGAAATTATTTTCGGAGAGTTTTTTTAAGCAATATTAAATTTATATTGCTCAAATTGAATTTATATATACAGAGTGTTTTACAAACATACCGATAAGTTTTCAAGAGCTTTCGAGCTCATAAAACCAAATATTTGAACCGAGTAAAGTTAGGCCCGAAATTGCTTCGTTTCCAAGATCCAGAATGTTAAATTTATTATTTTTTAAATATTTTTTTAATATTCCAAAAACGGTTTGGGATGAGGACATGACATTAGAGACCTGCTGTAGTGGGATAAATGTACACGTTCTGAATGCATTCCGAAGAAGGATATCTCCCCATACACCAGTGATGTCCGTGCGGCCATCTGACGTTTCATTATGTATAAATGGCTTAGAATTTAACAGAACCATATTTGGGTAAAGGAGTACCATTTTGCGATGCGGCATGGTTCACACATGTTTTTCATCGTGTCCGTTACTTCTATTAAAAGAAAATGAAATTGATTTCTCCTAAAGATTTAAAAATTAATCGTACTTGGAAACCTACACCGGTTTTTTGATGGGCACACAAACGAGGAATTATTTTTTTGATCTTGAAAACAGCTCCTTGAATGACAAAACACTAAGACGCTTTTTTTAATTAAGAACTGATGGAATATTGAATAATATATTCGCATTTAAAAGTCCGTGGCATACCATTTTTTCGTTGGAAACATACTATTGAAAGGCCGCACGGACGTCACTGGTGTACAGGGAAATACTCTACCCACTCCAGGACATGCGCATTTAGTCCGCCATAGTGTGCCCCTAATTTCACGTGTTCATCCCAAACCGTTTTTGGAATGTTTAAAAAAAGAAATAATTAAACACTCTGTATCTTATGATCGAAGTGGCTTCGGTCCAAACTTCATGTGATCTAAATATTTGTTTTCATGAGCTCTGCATTCCCTGAAAGTTTGTCGATTAGCTTATGAAACACCCTGTATAAATTAAATTAAATTTATTGCGCCAACGAGTTCGTCCTCATTAATGGTCGCGCGCCTTATAAATCCTTAGAGGTAACGTCTAAACATCGCATAAAACAGAGGCGTGCGGGATAATTTTTTTTGCAATGAATTGCAAGTACCTCAACTAGTTTTTTGCAGTACTCAGTTGCCATTAGGTTCCAGTTTGATAGTACAATATCCCCGACATATGAGGCCCGAAAAGTGGGAAAGATGTATACGGAAATAATAGTTATTTCCGGCACGTCAGGTTTTTCCAGCCACGTTTCCCGAAACGAAGTTACCCAGCAAATATGTACTCGTATATACGAATGTATATTAGGGGAACGTGCCCTTATTTCCCAACTTGAAAGCGCTTTTTTCCTGCCTTTATTTTAAGCTTTGTAGGCGTCATTACGTGCAAATATGATTCTAGAAAATATATTCAATTTGACTTTTTTGCAAAAATACCATAAAATATGTCAAAAGCAAACTTCGCCTAGCTACAATCCCCGCTAGATCACATTTCCCTGTTTGCGAGATGGAACTAATTAAAATTCCTAAAATTATCAAAACTCCCCGGCCCGGAGGAATAAATTAAAGTGAAATGAATAAACTTGAAACATTCGAGAAACATATTTTAAATTTGAAATTATAATCGGGAAATGCAGAGCCGGAAGGGTTTGAAGGTAATTGTTGGGGTGTAAGGGGGTGTAATTAAGGGTGTGTTTTGTTTAAGGGGAAGATGGAATTTGTAAACTTGGGGATAACCCTCAGTGGAGAAATTTCATTTAACAAATGGAGCGATCATTCAGGCAGATTTTTATTCTTGGAAGTTTCGGCAAGTACTAACATGATTATTTTCAGATTAGGCAGATATCTCCAGTCTTCCGATTCCCTCAACTATCTCAAAAATAGTTGTAGATGCGAAATAAATAAATAAATAACTAAATTTCTCGGTTCAAGGATTGTCACAAGAAAATGCTGGATACTGAATTTTTCATGAGCGCCACTCAAGTGAAAATAACTTTTTAAACGGGAGGGGTTCGATTTCGATAGCTTGGGATTTATCGTTTTTTTTTTTTTTTTGTTGAAACGATGATCGAAGGAAACCGAAGATTGTCCTTGATTTAAACAAGTTTCCATTACTGGTCCGTCGACGAAAGCTTTGAGGAAGAATTTGCAGTATAGCTCCAAATAATCTCCATTAAGGAACAGAAATTAAATTGTGCTTTGAAGCGTGAAATTTGCAGCAAAAAATTTTCCCTTTTTTAAAGTATTTATACGACTATTCTATAGGTACTGCATTGGTGTAAACGGTCAATTTCGGTCATCGGAATGTGCTAAAATTAAATATTTTTTAAGCTTTCTGCATCATCAAATGAGGTCTGTGGTTTCCACCCTATCAGTCCGTTCAATTTAACTAAAAATACGCAATATTTTAACAATTTTCCCCTGATAAATTCATTGGTGCAGAAGGTTTATCGAAGTTCTTACAATTTTTCAAAATTTACTTTCGACGAGCATCCCTTTAGTGCAACTACTTGAGTTATCAAATACGGTTTCCCTCGTTCTTATTTCTACACAATCAAGTTCTACAGCGTGTTTAACAACTATGAGACCAAACTTCTAGGAATTGTTCGGTTCAAACCAGAAGACGTCTGAGTACAAGAACCCGTGTCGGCAAATGCCGCCCTCAGTCGCTGCGGCCTTACGATGCTTTGAGACAATTATGTGCGAAAATGTGTTTTTTTTTTAGAATTTATGCACGTTTTATTTTCATTTGTTTGTACAAAATAACACTACAGAAAGTCTTCAAAATCTTGCCCGTGAGCCTCGCTAGTGCGGAAGACATTAGAGCGGCAGAGGTGGTCAAGTTCCGGGGCCCCCCAGGTCACCGGATGTCACAACTTTAGAATTATTTTCGTGGGGACATGTAACGTCTCTAGTTTATCAAACGCCAGTGGTCACAGAGCAAAACCTAATTGCACGAATGAGCGCAGCATTTGAAATCGTTCAAAACGACTATCAAATTTTGAGCAAATTTCGCAAAAATCACGTACCATAAACAGATACAATGAAGATCGAAAATGACATTTTGAACAATTATTGTAGTATTATTTTACACAAATAAATTAAAATGAAACGCACTAAATAAAAACATTTTTGCACATAACTGTCATAAATGATCATAAAACCATGGCGCCTTAGGGTGACACTTACTGACACGAATCGTTACACTCAAATGTCTTCTATTGTTGCACTGAACAATCCCTAAAAGTTTGATCCCATCGTTCTGAAGCACTCTGTATATGTACAAGACTTCGACTGTATTCGCTAGGAAAATCATTGGTGCAGAAGGTCTATTTTGGGGGAACAATTTTTCAAAATTTTGCTTTCTTGCAGCTTCTCGCGAGTGCGATTTCGTGCGTGTTCCAATGTGATTCCACTGTTTCTTTAATTTCTAGATGATCAATCTGTAGTTTTTACTATTTATGCACAATACCCGGCTGGTTACTTATCGGCAAATTCCTTGGTGTACGAGGTCTATTTCGGTTATAACGATTTTTCAAAATTTTGCTTTTTTTAAGCGTCTCGGGAGTGTGATTGCTTGTCGCACCTGTTCAAAATTGTTCCCTTAATTCTCTGATTCCTTCCATACCAAGTTGAGCATTTTACTATAAACGTTTAACACTTAAACCACCGTTGAATAAAAAGTTAATGGGTGTAAAATGTCTATTTCAATTCATGCAACATTTTAAATTCCCCCTTTTTAGACCTTCAAATAAACCCCATTTACTTGTGTGCAATCGAATGCTTCGCAAAATCACTATGTCTCTCTCTACCATGCCCGTAATATCAAATATCACAAAATATAATTATTAATATCTCGTCCTCATTTATAATCAATTCAAAAATAACACATTAAATTTGCATCAATAAATACAAACCCGATGATCCTAATGTGGTGGAACATTAATAAAATTTGCATTAATATGCCTCAATAATATTCCAACATTATAGTAATTGCGTTATTAATAACGCATAGACCAATTCGTTAAAATTTTAGATTACCAACGCTATTATTTTAACAAAATCCCGCATTTTTAGTCTCCGACTTCATCGATTTTCGATTTTGTTTCAGCTCATTTAACTAATGAGATTCTAAAAGCTGATTAAGGAAATGTTTTGTGAAATTTTACTCCAAATGTTGTATCAAGTAAAAAACGCTCAAATAATTAAATAATATTTATCTCAAGCTTAAAAATGCCAGTGGATACACATTAGTCGTGTACACACAACGACCAGTTATCAATAACGAAACAATGCTGCTTCATTATACAAAACATAAATTCACAAACAACACAGAGACATGACTTTTTGTTCTAGTTTTACACAAGCTTTAATCTGGGGAACTTTAATCAGTGGCGAAAGCAAAATATTTCATGCAAAAAAAATGGTTATCGGTTAGTCAAATGGTTTACCTTCAAGGGTTCCAGTGTAAACATTCCCGGTGTTGAAATGGATTTTGGGACGTCTGGTGGATTCGAATGTGACATCGTCGGCAAAGACCGATTCGTCGGGTGCGAGAAGGAGCTTGAACACTCTGAAAAATAAAATTAAAAAATATGAAATTACTAGATTTTTTGACGCGGCTGAGGGCCATTTCAACGGTGCAAACGCAGTCAAACACACTGCAAATTGTCCTCAATATAGGTAACCCCTAATATTTTTTAGCTTGTTACATGTTGTGCAGGAGTTGTTTAATGATTAAGTTTCCCTCGAAGGTTTTGCATTTTTTTTTCAAAGATTTGATTATTGTTTTAAATACACTGAAAGATATTTCAGAAGGATAAACACAGCCCAATATGGTAAAAATTACCTCTAAATTTATGCAAACCTTAATACATCTCTCATGGTAGACATCAAGCTGCTATTCAACAACTACGTTTCTCTCGCGGATTTGGTAGCGATCCAAATGATTTTTTAAACGATTTTTCCCACATCATTTCACAAACTGAATTATTTTTTAGACACAGTTAAAATCTATTCCAACCAAATTAGCGTGGAAAAATATATATATATATATATTAAATACAGGCAACCCATAATACATTTTACCCGCTTTTGTTTCGAACTGAACACAAAGTTGCTCAATGACTACGTTTCTCTCACAAGTCGTTTTTCTTATAGATCGATACTCTGTTAATTATATCTCTATTAATTACATCTAAAGGACAAGCAATCCATAATACATTTAATCACTGCTTTCTTATGCCGGGCATAACAATATTGAATGGGTACGTTACTCGCAGATTTTGAAGAAATTGAGTTATCGTTTGTACGGAAATAGAATTTCTTTCAAAAGGACCAACGTAATAAGGTCTATACTACAGAATGTCGTGAAAATATAGACAATAATGATACATTTTCAACTCTGTACCCCATGTCGGATACAAAGATCATAAGTTACGAAACGTAGTTTAATGGAATAAACGTAGTGAAATGTTCTGTAAATTACCTATAAATACAGGCAACTCGTAAGACTTTTTTATTTCCCTTTCTCTTGTGCCCGATACAAAGCTTTTCCACAACTCGTAATGCATTTTAAGGCCTGTTCTTTCGGTTTGGTCACGAAGGTGCTCAAAGACTACGTTTTTCCACAGATTTCAATGCTTTCTTTCTTAGAAAAGAAATTATCATCTAGATATCAAATTCGCAGTATGTGGGACATCGGAACAATATGGGCAACCAGCAATGCTGTTAACACCTGATTTTTACTCCGGATAAAAGTTGTTGAATGAAGATGTTTCTCCCGTAAGCTTTTTTCTTACCTTTCGTTCTTCTTGTCTTATACTATTTCATTCTTAAACGCCAAGCAATTGTTTAGGCGCAAATTGAGACTAATGCAACGAAACAAACTTAGTCAAATGTTTACACGTCAAATAGCAGGGCAACTGAACGAACGAGAACATGGATAAGTCATAAACACACAACGATTTGGAGTAGATGAGAGTTTGCACCACTACACTCCTCCTGGACTGGAGCTAGATTCCCGACGCTCGGGAGTAGAACGTTACGGGGAATGAGGTTAAAATTCCTTTTTAAAACGTCACTCAAATATACGTCAATTTGACATCTTCTTTTGTTATGTAGAACTCTACTCCGTCAGGTTCTAATTATTTATAAATCTGTCAAGTATATCGTTTGACATGTGACAAATGTCAGATCACCCTTGGAGTATGCAGTGCTCTAATTACTTCCCACGAGAGTATTTTTTATTCTTCAGTTCCATGTCCCTCGAATATGCGTCACTGTGACAATTTCTTACGCGAGACCGTTCCACTGTCTAGATTCGAAAGTCCGGCTTTATGACGTAGAGGTATATGCTGTTTAATTTGCGTGCGTTTACACCAAGTTCTGAACACTCTCGGGTATGTAAGGTACAATGTGTGATGTAGTACCACTCTCGGCTATCCGCAACGAAAATATCCGACTATAAATCAGTCCGGAAGCGAGGATCCACTTTATTTCCAGAGAGTGGATTAAATTTTTATTTCTAGAAAATCAGAAAATCGTTGAGTCAACCCTATTGGTCTGTTCCCACCCATATTGCGATCCTTTTATAAAAATATACATATATATATATATATAATTTTTTTTTAATATGTATTTCTGGTACAGCGTGTTTTGGTTAACGCACATAATTCCAATTTAATTGTCTTTCTGCGTGTATGGGCACAATAATCGTTTGTTCCCTTTGATCCTTTAATGGTACAGGTCCAGTGTTATTGGTTATTGATTAGAAACGTACAATGGAAGTCAAAAACCATAAACTGAATTGACTTTCGCTTTTTCTCGTGGAAAACGCTGTTTGTACACATTCACTGGCGGTATTTCCGATCGTTCCCAATAAACATGTCGTTAAAATGCATCGAAACTTTTCCCATTTAGCTGCATCCAAATGCAAAAGAAACTTTCAATTACGTCTGTCCGAAGTTTCCACGATTTCGACCCAATACTATTCCCTTTTATCCTGCGAGTCAATCTCGGGACTTCTCTATAAAAGTGCCATAAAAATTTCAATTCTCTTTCAGCGTGTTTGTCGACGAATGCAAAAATCCGGAGTAAACCCCCGCACTCACACAAAAAGCTCAAAATTAGAATATTCCCTTGATTTATGCTGCCTTAACTCCCTAACATAATTATTTCCGGATTAGTCCGCCCTTTATGAGGGAGGGTGTATCCTCACATGTATTGTATGTTTAAACATGGCCAATTTTACAGGAAAGTTCTCGCTGCTTTAATAATGACTTTACCCGGTTAATTTCCAACATTGAATAAACATTGTTGGAAGTTCCATGAAATAACGTTCTCAAAATTCGATCTGCGCTTTTATTAGGAAGAGGGAAAAAGGACATATTCTTTGCAAAACTGCTCAAAACTCAATAATGTACGTTTGTTTCCAGAGGACTCGTTTACCGTGAAATCTGGAATCGATTCCTCCGTAAATAATGTCATCAATTTCGACAATGGAACACAAACAATAATCGAGCATCCCTGTCCTCTTCCTAGATTCGAAACCGAATATTTTCCATTAAATTTTGCCTTGTCTGCTCGATTCCCTAGCCAAAATATCCCGCTTAGAGGATTTGATAGCCAAAGGAGAGTAACTGCAACGATGTTTGGGAATTTGGAGTTTCCACAGTATTCTTTCTCCAGAACGTCCATAAGCAATTAAAACTCAATAAAAACGCTTAAATTAGGCCGTAAATGTCGGTCGTTGATTAAGCCATTTGCCAGTCACTTTATCCAAGACACCTTTTATAATTCAACTTCCACTTCAGTCTTTTTGTAATGATCGCCTTTGTCAATTTTCCACGATTCTTTAAGGACTTCTGAATCTCTTTCGGAATTTTTCCATATCAAATGAAACTAATTGATGAGAAAGATAATCAAATCCCACGTTTACCTCAGTGGCATATCTCGGTTCTGAGCACTGCAGTGGATTTTACACATACAGAATGTTTGCTAAGTACGGTGCGTAACTCATGTATAGAATTTCTTATAGCATTTAAAGTAAAAGAGTTCCTGTCAATGTGTGCCCGAAGACTCTTAGATTTCAAGGTATAAGATGTTGAAAAAAAATTTTTATTATCTAAAAGAAATTTTGGAACAGTCGATTTTTAATATTTTGCAGTATGTTGAAAAAGAGCTGCATTTTTAGTATAAAGTCAATGTCGATCTGCCGCCAGTGGCGCAGTTACGCGTGAGTCAGTCGACCTTTTCGTCATAAAATGTAGAAGGCCAACAGACGTTTTTACATTATTATTATTATTTTTTTATTTTACAGCAAAAAAAGTGTCATAATTTTTCTGCCTAATACCACCCTGTTCTTAGAAAATCTTACCTCTTTAACGCAGCTGCAACAAACATAAAAGATGAATATGGAATGCATTATTTGTTATTATTAACACTTGATGATTCACGAGTATCTTATTGGACCCTACTTTTTACTGGGTCGATTAGGTGACGTGCATACGTAATGTCTACCCGAAGAATCAAACTATTTGTTGGGATATGTACTTGTACAAGTAAGAGCTAATTTTTGGTATGTGCTCCACAGTGCCCGAGCTCATTTTATCCTCGTTGCTCATTAGTCCCCGACAACATCTTTCCATCCACCTAATCGCTGGATTCGACGCGGCCAGCCCGCAGTCCCGATACGAATCCTTGCGACTTTCATGTATGAGGTCACCTCAGGTTTCTTGTGTATGAGACACTTGTACTAGATCAAAAACGAATTTACGATATCGAATATCTCAAAGTTGCGATGTCATACAGAATTCTTCAGCAATTGTTGAAAGAACGAGACAATCAATGATGGAACGATTGGAATCAGTGCGTTTTTTATTAGAAGGTGGCAATTTTCAACATTTGTTTTGATTTTGCGGCGGAACCGATTATTCCTATGATTGTCGTTCGTAGCTGCCGGTGATTTTTCCAAAAGTCGGTTAGTATTCGGTAAAAAAGTTAAAAGACCATTATTGTTGTAAAGCGTTAATAGAGTCCGAAAATAATAAAAATATTAAAAATTGGCGTTTTACATTTTATGACCAAAAAAACATCGACTGTCCACCGCTACCTACGCCAGTGGCGGCAGATATAAGTTGACTTTATATTAAAAATGCAGCTCTTTACCAACATAGAACAACTGTTCCCGTATATTGACTGTTTCAAATTTATTTTAAATAATAATATATATTTTCTATTTTTAACATCCTGTATCTCGAAATCTAAGCGTTTTCAGGAATATATTTAAAAGTACCTTTTTTTTTTTATAAATAACATAAGAAATTGTGTTCTAAAGTTACGGACCGTACTTGCGAAACGACCTAACACGGCATTTTAAATTCGACCTTTATCATTGAAATCTCGGAAATTAGAAGAGATACGAAAAAGTTTAAATGGAGGCAAAACTGCATAATTTAGAGGAGTATAACCAAATGTCGTTTTTAAAATTTTAATTTTCTGATTATTTCCGAAGATATCCGGAAAAATATAAACATTCTAGATATTGCTTTTATATATTCAGCGTTATTCGGCAAGAAAGTCCAAAATCACAAGAACGTTTTCATTATCACTTTTTTTCAGCTACCCGATGACGCTTCCAGATGCGTCATCCGACGTTCGTTTTTCGACTACCATCATCAACTTTAGTTTTTCTTAAGACCGCGACATTAGATTTTTTGACAGGAAAACGGTCGTGTGGAAAATCTGAAAAATCATCGTGCAGCTGAAAAAAAAGGAGCAATAAAAATGTGTTTGTAGTTTTATTAATTTTTGTCAAATATCGTATAAAATATAAAAACAAAATCTCTAATTTTTAGATTTTTTCGGATATCTTCGAAAGTAATCGGGGACTTTAAATTTTGAAAAGGGCATTAGGTCGGGCGCTAAATAACGCACTTTTGCCTCTACTTAAAAAAATCTCCTCTGGTTTCTGAGATCGCAGTGGTGAGGGTCGAATTTGAAATGTCCTGTATGTGTTACAGTGGGAGTGTTTGGTTTTTCCGGTATTTCCATACGACCAGTACCAATATTCATCATCGACACACGAGATTGATAACGTCGGTTTCAATGTACATTTTTTTCACGTTTAACCCTATATTTAACTCAATAGCGTGGCCCGATTTTAAGAGCTGCAGTTCAATTTAATAAAATTTTAAGCGAAAGATATGTGTTCTTCGCTACATTTGATATACAATTGGCACGCTCCTGACCATGGACAATCGAAGATTGGCAACTTCCATTTTGATATACGAATTTTGACGCCTTACTTCCGTGTTTGACCCAGTGGCGTATCTCAATTCTGAGACCTGAAATTATTGTTTTTTTTTTTTAATTTTTTGAGTATTGGGTCCATGGCTTCTATAAAGCTTGCTGGAAAGCTCGCTAGATAGTACAAAGACTTTTTCTAACCCACGCTATTTAGAGAACCCTTTTTAACTTTCATTAGCCAATTCAAGAAGCGTGATACCGTATGTGGGTATCCGCCGATGTAAAGAACCTCCATGGGATCATTAACAGAGCTCGTTTTCAGGTTAAAAACCTGTACAGTTAGTGAAGAGCATTTACCATTCACACAGGCCCATTGTTTAGTCCCCATGGGCAGCAATTTGATCGACAGGTAGTTTGGTTGCCGATTTAATTATACCGCGGTTAATTCAATTTTTGCGCTTGTTATTGACCTAATGTTTGTCGTTAAAAACTTGTAGTTCAATGACTCAGGTCAACTACAATAAAGTGAATATGCCATGTGAGTCACATTGTTTCGCAACTTTAACCAACAATAACTTAAGACTTAATGGGATTATTAAACGTTACGTTATGCAAAGAAGCGTTTTCGCTTCAGTGCTTTGGAACATACTTCAAGTGCAAATATCTGGCACAAAATATATGCTGATTGCAGCTTTTTTAACGAGAATAGATATGGGTTAAAAAGGCCTCTAGCAACAATGCTTAAAAATAGGAAATCTGCATAAAAAAATAAATATGGACTCGCCTGGAAAACTGGCTCTGATGGCACAAAGCAAATCTGTATCCACTCTCGGATGGATGGACTATAAAAGAGGGTTGATTGTAGTTTTTTCATTGGAGCACTCCTATGACGCTGCTAAAATGGAAAATTGATTGTTCGGCTTTATTCAACCTAGATGACATTTTTCTCTTGTCTTTTGCTGCATAATGAAGGGGTAAAGTTACGCAATCTTCGGTCTCAGCTGCGATCCTCGCCATATTTCAAAGGCATTTTTCGATGTACCAGTCATGGACCGGCTGTTCAATTAAAAAGAAACGAAATTGGCATTAGCCTGACAAATGTGGAGATTTGGGAATAAACATGGAGGGTTGCGAAATTAAACATTTTCTTAAACTCAAATTCAGCTAAAATACTTATTCCAGCAGACGATTGACAACGTAAACAGTCATTGGCGGCGCACAAAATAAAGCCAATGATCGTAAGAAAAGCAAAAAATCCGCTTTCATTTAAACATTTTAATATCCCCGTTGGTTATGAATGTTCAAAAACCGCTCGGATGACTGGCAGATATCCATAAAATGGTTCGACAACCGCTCTGCCCCTGAGGTACGACAATGGATTTGTAATCGCAAATGTGCTACATACATATTCATATAATTTGGGGATTATTTAATTTCTAAGTAAAAAATGTCGGGAACAAACAGGAGTTTCTAATAAAAGCGTTGTTGCTATCGGGTAATGCACCAAGTCATACTCCAGGGCAACATCTGAGGAGCGAGGATGGGCCAATTTTTGTCACATACAGAGTCAGTTAAACTCGATGCCCCGCCTGTTTTATATGTAAACAGGTGGGCTCAGCAGGGCAATTTTGTCAGCACATGAAATGAGAGGAAATAAGCTAAAGTAAATGATAAAAACATTAAAATGGGTAAAGCAACCATCGACGACGCGACGACGACGGCATGATGTTTTTTCCGAAATATACCTTTTTGCCAAAAATGTGAACGCCGACACATTCCAAACAAGTTTCGCATAAAAGCTTTTTTGAAGTTCGCGATCATCTAAAAACTACAGGAGAAACAATCATCAACACACACTGGCAGTCTTATGTTAACATTTGTTCCCCCTTTGGCTTTTAAATATTTATAAATGTCAAAAGAGGTTTTTATTTTAAAAAAATGTGTAGAATTTATCGATGTATTATCATTTTTATCGAAAATATCGATCATTTTTGAAAAAAAGTTATGTTTCTGAAAAAACAATAAACTACGGAATGCGCCGAGCGGCACATTTCATATTTTATTGTTTTTAGCTTTTGTTATAGCTGGCGTCCTATTTAATGTGCTGAAAAAATTATTTCGCTAAGCCCATCTGTTTTCGTACGAAGCGGATGGGGTATCGAGTTTGGATGACCCTGTACATACCGTTCAACGTTACTAAATTAATTCAACCCATGAGCCGGAACGTAAAAAAACTGACCGAGCTTTACCACCGAAAATGTCTATTTTCATTTCTCTTATCAAACAATCCTGTAAACCTATCTAAAGCTTTGAAACAGGTCACGTTACGAGAAGCTGTTTTAAATTTGCATATGGCCTGGAACGCAGTTAATCAGCAAACTATTCCAACATGTTGGAACAATCTCTTTTGCGCCAATGATCAAGACGAAGATGATGTTCCCTTAACCGTCATTAGGGAACAATTGCGGTCCAATGCTGATGTTCTTGTCAGGGGGTCATTAGATGTTCTTGATTTATTGAAAACAGTGAATCTCCACATTGTTTGCACTCCAGCTGATATTAATTTATGGAACGAAGACGAACTGACGAATGATGTTAATAAGGAGGAACAGGTGGATAGTGAGGACGATGAGGACGTTCCCATTGAAGTTAAAAGTGGAGTGAATGTACAAATTTTTAACCGAGCTTTAGATTAGCCCGAAAGAAAAAATACGTCTCGTACACAGATGTGTTAGTTCTTGGTAAATTACGGGCGCAGATACTGGAAGACGACGCCGTACACCAACTTAAGCACGGTAAAACTGTGGACTATTTTTCGTTAAATTAAAAAATACTTATCATTATTCGAACATTTGTTTATTTTGTTATGTATACGAGGGATGATTGAAAAATTCTAGGACTAATGCTTAAAAATTGTATTTAAAAATATTTCAAATAATTCAACGTCGTCCCCTTCGACGCACTTCCCCCAACGTAGTTTCCACCGTTGGAAGTATCCTGAGTGCTGTCCTTATAGAATGCTATATAGCTCTTCCAGCGATTTTTGTTTAATGCTTTCAGTCGGGTCAACCCGCTGCCCTTTCGAAGGTTTCTTGAGTTTGGGAAACAAGAAAAAGTCCTCGGGGACCAGGTCCGGTGAATGGGGAGGCTGAGGAATCACAGTCATGCCGGTTTCTGTGCAGAAAGCGCGAATTAACAAAGCAAAATTAACCGGTGCGTTGTCATGGCGCGGCATGGTTCCATTTGGCATGGACCTAATGAAATTTAGCATTCCTTGGCCATTTCGCGAGTGGGTAGATGACAATTTGACGGCACGAGACTCTTTACTCTTTCAACATGCCTTTAATCAGTTGACGGCGATGGCAGTCATGGACGTGGGTTGTCTACTGACGACGTCCGTCCTTCTCGGAACCTCCTGAATCACTTGTGATACTGTGACCCACTCGAACGTTAATACCCAAACCTGTCTTGCAACATTTGAAAATTTTTGGTTAAGTTTGTACCCAGCTTATGACAAAACTTGATACAAAGACGGTACTCTTCGTTGAAAATTAATCTTGCAACACGCAAAAGTCGTTCTACAAAATAAGCTGCAACTTTGCCAAGACGAAGAAAATTAATTATCTAGAAAAACAGTAATGCTTTAGCTGAGTCATGATAAACAATGCTGTCAGGCACACTGCGCTTCGTTACGATGTTGCCTTGTAATTCAAAAAGTCCTGGAACTGTTTGTTCACCCCTCGTATATGCATTAAATATTTCTGTAGTGAATCGTTTATTACTTAAATCGCATGCGCTAATGTAAACATTTCGATAAAGGCGACCACATTTGATTTGAATTAGTTTACACTGATGAGCGACTGCTGTATTTTAAAACTTCCGAGAGCCTAGGAAATATAAAGGACGCCCATGGTTTTATAGAGCGTGAAAAACATCTCATTTAAGTAAAAAAAAAAAAAGACGTGAGGAAACTTACTAATCATCGTTTGCTAAAATTACGCCAAAACACCTAAATTTTTGGGAAATTCCTGGGAACCAAAAAACGAAATTGACGATTGTAATTTTCTACGAAGTGCAATCTCTGAATGATTAGTTAAAAAAAAACATAAAGCTGTGAGGTCCGTACATCCTAAAAGCTCAATACAGAAATGTAAAGGTCTAAGATAGCACCCATGAGAAAAAAAGAAAGTTGATGATGGTTGCGGAAAATCGAAACTGAGGATTTCAAGTCAGGGGTTGCCACGTTATAGAAAGGAAAACCTTGCAGCGATGAAGAGTCAATCATTTTGAATTACTGCACCAAATACGCTGACAAAAAGATAAAAGAGTATTCCTCAAATTTTAATTTTTCAAATATTTCCAAAAATCATCGGAATTATTCAAAAATCGAAACAGCATTTTTTCGACTCCAAATTGGACGACTTCGTATCTTTTATGATCACCAGAGCTTCCACGCTCCAGACACGGGCACCCTCGTATACGAGGCGGTCAAAATAAGGAAAAACTATATAGCATTTTCCTGGCAATGAAAATGAAACAAATATCAAATTTGATGCTTCTTTTGTTTATCTACAAAATCGAATTTCGCTTTTCTATCACGTAAACAACCAGCAATTTAAGCTTTTGAAGAAGTTTCGCGAACTTTAAACGACACTTTCTGAAAAATTGATTGTATTTAAAGTATCAATAATAGTTCTGACATGCGCCCGATACTTCCTAAAACCCGAATTATGACTTCATGATCAAACACAATTATTATTCGAACGCGACCTATAGTTCGATGAATTATTGCCAAACAAACTGGACCGACCTCTAGACTAATTCGCATCGTGCTGCTCATCTGGATATAATATATGAGAATCTCGAGTGTCATATCCAACAACATTGTCTTAGATTTCCCCTGGAAATCGCCGTCATCAAATTAACATTAACCCGAAACAACCACCTGGTCCCAAACGAGGCACATCCACTCTAAATAAACCATCAACTCCTGTCTTCCCGCATATGCTCATCCCAGGAATTCCCCGGCGTTTTGAATTTGTCACGTGATGAGCAGCATAATCTGTGTTAGACTTTACGCAGTACACTCAAATATTATCTTCAGGATTCCTGTGGCTTTCCCTGAATGGTGATCTGCTTATGAACTTCCTATATACCGTCCTTACATTTAGGGGAGAGCCGGTTGAACTGGACCACTTTTGATGTTTTTTTTTGTCTATTTTTTCGGAATAATTTAGAACTGGTCAAAATATTCGTTACACCAAATGAACGGACATCACATTTATCATGTTAAAGATATTAAAGATAAGTCAACGCAATTGTTATACAGGGTGTCCGGAAAGGTCACGTCATAAATTTTAGGGGTTATAGAGAAGACTGAGATGATTCTAAAACTGCACATGATAAAATTTATAGCGGTCTTGGTTACCAAGTTAATCGCTTTCAAAGTAAGAAGTGAAAAAAGTATTTTTGTTGTGACTTTCAAACAATTTTTAAGATAAAAATACAATTTGGGCGGTTTAAATGGCGCATAGTCGTGCGTTTTTCATATATAGACAGATTTTTTTCGTGTCTTCCGTATTCAGGGGAATTGAAAACTTTTCGTTTAAAGTCATGAATTTTTTTAGTGACTTGAAGAAGTCAGTTTATTTTTTACGGCTTAATTTTGTTCATAATCTCCCTACGAAAAGGGCACACCGCGCTTTAATTGATATTTTGTATAGTTTTTGAGAAAATCGCATTTTATTATGAACATGCACCATACATGCGAAAGACTTTAAATCGAATAAAATAACAGTTTATTATTTTAAAAATGCTATGTATTACAGATAAAGTTATCAAGAATCTTCAATATGAGCACTTTAGACTGCAACACAGCAGTTTCGACAAGATTACCTTCTGCAAGCTCGAACATTAGATGCATATCTGCATAGTGCTGGTTGTTAAACTCCATGATATTATTGAAATAACTAATGTCGATAACATTTAAAGTTAACATGAACATTTTTGATAACTAGCTACGATACACACCATATTTTTACAATAAATTGCTATTTTATTTGATTTCAAATTGATGACGCGTATGATGCTTGTTGATAATGAAATGCGATTTTCTCAAAAAGGTACGAGATATCGATTAACCCAAATTATGCCTTTTTAGCATGAAAATGATCTAAAAAGTACTGATTTCGTCAACTTGCCAGAAAAGTTAATGAGTTTTAATGAGAAATTTTGACTTGCCGTGCATAAAGAAAACATATGAAACGTTTGTTTACGCACGACTATGAGTTATTTACATCACCCGATTTTCATCGTTGCCAAGAAAATTATTTGAAAGTTACAGCAAAAATACTTTTTTAACTTCTTACTTCGAAAGCGATTAACTTGGTAACGGACGCCGTTAAGAATTTTTTTATGTGAAATACTGGCATTACTTTAACTTTCTCTGTAACCACTAGAATTTATAACACGATCTTGCCGGACACCCTGTATATTTCGCAATAATGAGCAGAACTTGCGACAAAAACTTTGGCCCAAATTAACCGACCAGCCGCATTAATTGCACCACGTGGTGGCTAAATTGGACTTGATGCAGAGCTAAAAAATTGAAAAAAATATGTTTTTCTTAAAAAATATCTTGGAACGACAATAGTAGATAGTTATACCTTGTAGTTTGGATCTTGGCGTGCGTATTGAATTAGATAGCACGTACGTGTCTAGTGTGTAAAGGAGGAAGGTAACACTCAAATGATAAGGACAGAGGTATAGTATGCATTTCTTCTACTGACTACATTAACGGATTAAAATTGATAATGGGAGTGTATACAGGTTGAATAAAGATGGCGGTATGGACATATGTATGTTTTTGAATTGGTTATTTGTTACAATCCTAGCACGGTCAGAGGCATACACACACACATATATAACATATATACAGTTTATATGTGTTATACATACATAAACAGTTTTCGTCATTTTGATTTTATTTTCGTGATATTTAATTCATAAATTAATTGTTTTTCCCATCATCACACTTTACCCGCCTTTGTTATACGAGTTTTTTTTTAAATTTTCATCCAAAAACATAAAATTTTTGAGACGCTATTTGTAGTATTTTACGTTAGCTTTGAATGGATTTAGTACATGCGATTCGTACGCATGACGCACATGTAAAGATCCGAACTACAAAAAAATAAATATTAGCGATAGCAAATGTAAGTCGTAAAATTAAAACAAAAACAATTATCCCTATTAGCTGGGGATTATTGGTGCAAGTTTCATAATTCCAATCAGGACAACGTGCACACAGCACTAATTAAGCTTAAATGCTTTTGTGCCAAAATAATTAAGTTTACATTTGGCACATTCATTCTCTTTATCTTGCGACATACTACTGAATCGTCTAGAACTAAGATTCCTTCTTCGTAGTCTGACTCGTCAGTCGCGCTTCCCTTCATCATTTTCCTCCGCTTCTTTACACCTTTTTCTTCAGTATTTTGCTTTCCTCTATTTTCGTTCTACAAATTGATCTCTTTTATCTATTTTCCTTAATTTTTTTTGCAGTTTTAAGGCCAGTTTTATCTCGATGCCGTTTCGTGAAAGCGTAATACCAACCTTTGCTTGCTAATTATTTTATGCAATTAAAATTGCGTGGAATAGATTTCTTCTCTGCAAGTTGGTAAGCTAATCTGCGAACATCTGTAACTGTTAAATCGAACATATGTTGTTCCAGCTTCGATATATGCTCAACTATAATATTTTTAAATTCTGCTTTGAAAACATTTAGCTTTTGTTTTGTTTCAGCACTTTCGCTTGTACCGCACTTATCCAAATGTTTTTTAAGGCAGCGTTAGGAACTTCATGCAGTCTTGCGCACTCGTTCAGACCTATACCTTCATTTTTATAATCATGTATTGCATTTTACAAACCTTCGGGTTCCCACTTATAATACTTATTGTTTGTCATCTGTAGAGGTCATTTGCATCGGTTAAATTGAACCGGTCCATTTTACCCAACTACATGCAGTCCAATTTATCAAACTGCATAATATCAAAATAAAAAAAAATACAACATAACCTACAAGAAAAGCCGATATTTGTGTCACTGCAATAAATTATAGATAGATAATGAATGTAAAGTATAAAGACTATAGGACTATTGCCGGAGTACGAGATCAAATTTCTAATAGCGTTCAGCGCAACGTCAGAAGATCTCTCAACATAAGAACCTGTGTCCGCAAATTCTCCCTAAGGCGCTACGGCCTCATGATGCTTTAAGACAGTTATGTGCAAAAATGTCTTTTGTTGATTTTTTCCACTTTGTGTTCCCATTTGTTTATACGAAATAAGACTACAGAAATTATTTATCCTTGAACTTTATCAGATCGACAGAGGTGATCCAGTTCTCTAGGCCTCTTGGTCACCCGATTTGACACGTTTCGATTTTTTTCTGCAGGGATATGTAATGTCTCTAGTTCATGAAACGGCAGTGGAGACAGAACAATACCTGATTGTTCGAATCACTGCGGCATTTGAAAACATTCAAAACGATCATAAATTTTTTTTGCAAAGTCCGCAGAAATCGTGTACCATAAAGAGGTGCAACGAAGTTCAAGAACGACATTTTGAACAATTTTTGTAGTGTTACTTTGCACAAATAAATTGAAATAAAACGTATTAAAATTCGATAAAAAACGTTCGCACAGTTTTTATTTTAAAACGTTATAAGGCCGTAGAGCTTTAGGAAGATATTTGCGGATACGAGTTCTTATAGTCGGATGTCTTCTAATGTTATACTGAAAAATCCTTAGAAGTTGGATCCCATAATTCCGAAATACCCTGTATAAGCACTGAAAGCTTACCTTTACTACGTCTTTAGAACAAAGCACTAAAAATTATAATACATTAGAACATTCGAAATTTGTATTTTGGAAACAGCACGCGATCACGTCAGTTTTGAGTGGAAAAATAATATGGCCGACCAACATGAAGTTGTTCCTAATCGCTTAGTGCTGCCAACTCATAAAAATAAAAACGTTTCGAGATATAGTAGTGATTCAAGTTACGGTCCAATACACCCAGCTTTCCCGTACATCAATTTTTGCATAACATTAACTACCTTCGAAATTTTAGCAACTTCCCTCGTTTCCTCAGACCTGCAGGATGTCACAAGGTTGGGCGAAAAAGTAACACAATGTCACTGAATAATTACACACAATTGTTTCGCATCCGCACTACGTCACGCACATTTTTTTTTACGTTTGTATGACAAACATGCCGAAAGTTGCATTTTCACACCGTTTCCGGAGTAATTCACGGACGCAGCCTTCATCCCGGATTCTAATTGCTCCGGGGTGATATCTGAGCGAGAAGGGATTTCATTAAAGTTGCTCACGATGCCAAAATCTTGTCAGATAAGGTTCAAGATGTCGTCGATGTAAATTGGTTTCGCTACTGCGAATCGATAATTTTAATCACCCCTCTGATAAATTTTGGTTAAAAGAGAAGGTTTCTGGGCTCATAGGTCAAAAATCACTATCCTGGATCTCTAAAATCGGTAGAGTAGGAAATGGAAATTTCTTAATGAGACTGAAAAGGAACTAGCGTGAGTTGTCTCTGAAGCTCCCAATAAACCCTAAAACACTATCATTAATGCTCACCTGTCAAGCCCTTTCACCTCCAGTTTAATGAGTCCCGAATTGACACCCCTTCGCACCCTCTTGTACTGATGCACCAGCAGAGAAGTATCGTACCTGGCGACATCGTAGTGTCTAACCCAGGAGTTTAAGTCAAATACTAAAACAAAAAACAAACCTCATTAAGGCCAATTTATTGGCTTGCTGTTAACTTTAACCTTGGGCGAGTTTCTATACAACCAAGAGGGACAAACCAAGAAACTGACCACTATCCTGACTCTTGTTCCATGTTCCCACAGAAACTAACATCCAGTTAAAGTTGACAGCACATAAATAATGCGGCTCTTAAGCGTCTTCATAACCATCAAAACGAGCGATAATTTCCTTGAAGCCTTTGTCGAAGCAGCTCTTTCAAGTCTTAATCGTTTTATCGAAGGGAGAACAAGAAGGATGCGCTTGAAAGTTCGTGGGAAAAACTTCCAGAAAAACTCCGGGAAAGTTCCGGTTTAAGCTGTGTTGCTTTAGATCGGGAAATTTGTACTAAAGTTAAATCCCGGCAGAACTGTAAATTCGCCTTTATCTCGCGGGAAATGCGAAGCTTTATAAGCGGCCAGGATTTGCAATTGTAATGTGTCTTTTTTCGAAAATAATACGCAGACAGTCAAAAAATGCTCTAAATTCCTTATGGAGTCCGAAGGGTAGGTCGCACCTGAAATTATGGCGGTGGAACCCTCAAACGCGCCTAGGCACGAGGGGTTATATCCCGAGCCTCCGAGTTTGCTCTTAATTTCAAAAACTCAATTAAAAAGTTATAAATTAACTCATTTACTCTGGAACGGTTTAATTAAGCAGATTCGCGCCTGTGGCCACAATTTTACATAAATGAGTGAAGCCTTTTGAGTCAAACTGAATTTACTTCAAATTGTTTACATACACATCAAAACAAAGCAGAAAAAAATAAACCGAAAATTAGGAATAAAATATTCCCATCAATTTGTGTTTTTATAGGTTTGCTACGTGACCGATTTTCACACATCATAAAACACATGGACGGGCCTCCAATTTGTTTCTGAATTATTTAAAAAATAGGGGCACGCTGAAAAGGGTTTCTGAAACTGAAAAATATGAAATTCAATATTAATGATTTTTTTATACCTATAGATTCGCAATGAAATTGATTTCTTATACCACATGAGAGCGCAAATGGCCCAATAAATTTCATACTTCTGGACTAAATTTGTCAGGGGAGTAGTAAAAGGGTTTCTGCCCGTAAGTCTGAAACTTTACGGACAGAAAAATTTTAAAGCGTTAGTCAAGTTTGAAATTTTATCGGTTATAACTGACCTTATTATCATGCGACATGATGAAGGCGCGGAGATTGTTCACTAAATCAGACGATTCACCTCTAAATTGGCAAAAATTAGCGACATAAAATTTTACGACTATTAGAAACTTAATTTGCGTCATTGTGGGTTGGCTACACCGCTCATCGCGAAACAAATTAAGAAACCACACACTCTTTAGATCCAGCAAATTGAAGCTGAACTTGTAAAAGAACAGGGGCGTACCCGAGTACGAGTACCTATAACTAAACTTAAAAAAAAAAATTGAAACAATACAACTCTTTTAAAATATATTTTTACCCCCCTGTCTGTTACACCCCTGATTTATATAAAATATCAAAGTGCCGAGATGACTGCTTAGATTCTCTAATTCGTCACTCAATTTGCCAAAAGTCACGAGTGAACTAAAGACATGATAGAGGTTTTTTTTTTTTAATTCGGGATATTAGAAGTTGAAAAATGTTTATCACCTATTTTTCATAATTTCCATATCAATACGTATTAGACTGGTCAAAAGTAACACATAAAATATAAAAGGAACGCCAAAGAGAATCGTATTAGTTATCCCAACGAGTTCTTTTATTGGAGATTAGAAGACTCAGAAGCGGTTTTTCAATGTCCAAATAGGAAGCGAGAGCTGTTAACAACCAGCCGGCAGATGAAGTGTTTTTTAAACTGAAGTTAAAATTACTGAAGTCAGGACAGTTATATAAAACACCTCCGTAACTAACAAAGACAGTTTGACCGATGGTTAGTTTAGGTGGACATTGAAGTATTGGCCTGTGCGATGACGATCTCAGGTTATTAAAATTCCAAAATAACGTAGTTTCGTTTAAAAATGTTGAAGCCAACAGCGAAGACCCCAACATTTTTTTTTTCAAGATGTGTCCCTATATTTCATCATTAATTCAATCGGCTTAGGTGCGTTTTCTTTAGATAACCCGATAAAGTAATAATGGCCTGTAACTGAAATCTCTAGAGAGTTTTTTCTCTTCATTTATCTTCCAAGAGAAAGAACAGTTACATGCAGAACTATTGTTTTCCAAATAGCTCTTAAACTCAACTTGTCAACATACCCAGAAAATCCTCAACTCAACAAGTGGGGATAAAATATATTTACTTTCATATGAAATGCACTACCCAGTGCTAATAATAATTAAATCTTGTAATTTTGACAAAATAATTCTTCGTAATAAAATATCAAATGCTCTTGCAGACTTTAGTAAATAGCATTTTCCAAAAGAGATAATGCAAAGCCGCATGCTGCGAGCATTACTCGAAGGTACCTGGAACCAGCACAATTCCAAATGTTGTCTTGGCCTGCACGATCACCGGACCTACCACCTATCGAGCATCTTTGGGACATGACGCGTCACCGTCTTCGGTTACTCGTCATGACAATTTACGGAGGCCTTCAAATCATTTGGATGACCTACGACTTCACCTTAAGGTGGTATGGAATGAATATCTCACGGGGATATTGATCATTTGTTGCAAAGCATGCCGCGAAGCATATACATGTGCTTGTATTGCTGTACTAGGCAATGCCACTAATTAAGTTTTAATTTAATAAATTCTGTTTTTTTCAACTCTGATCATATAATATTCTGTTATGAAACATTACTTTGCCAAAATTGCAAAACTGAATTATTATTATTACTGGGTGATGCGTTTCGTATGAAAATGAGTGTATATGACTTCACCATTGAAGGTCTTATGAAGAGTTTCTTCTTTTTGCTTTTTTTCTTCATTTAGAGCATTTGAAACTTTCTAATTTTCCAAAAAAGAAAAATGCTTTTTGAATAAGCAAAAATAAACGTTTGGAAAAAACGACACAAACGTCCTTTGACTGAGTCAGCATAATTTTCTCAGAGGCCCAAAACGCTGGCAAGTTTATCGAAATTTCTATACCAACCAAATTTTTGCATAATTCAAATAAAATTTTCACCTCGATTTTCCATTAATGCAAACCCTACAAACTCGTTTCCTCCTTTGAAACGGAGGCAATCAATAAAAGTGACATAAGCCGAGGGAAACGCTTCTTCCTCGGCCCTTAAGTTCACCTATTATAAAGTCCCCGGTATAAATCATGGAAAATTGGTGGGGATTTGCATGACCTAGCTGTACAGTATCGAATCGACGATATTTCATTTGGGGGGGACTTATAGGGGGAGACCACTAATCTCCAGGGATTGACTTGCCCATCTTCGAGACTTTGCAATATTTGCTCATTCATTAAGCTGAAAGCCCCAGCTTCAACTACCAATTAAACCCAAGATATATTGTAAAATTTCCACTAATTCAGTAACTAATTGAACTAACAGTACAGTAATATTAATCATGAGTTCTAGATTTTTGTTTACATGACGGAATGAAGGTCGACAGGTTTCACTGTGAGCAAACACTGAATGTCTAATGGGTTTGAAGAGTGTGGGATGGTCTAGGAAAGGTCGCTGTTATCGTTACTTGTGTTAATACCGCAGATTCGATTGCTTGAGAGGGGCGAAAAGTTTTAGCTGATATAGTGTGACAACGAAATTTCTACCGACCTTACGAGCGGGAATTCTGGGATTTCAGGGAGTGTGACGAGAAGCCATGGCTACCCTGTGTAACATGCAAAGAATACACCTGATGAGCAAAAAAATTAGGTCGCTTAAGAAAAGCGAAATAATTATAGAAATAAATTTAATGATGGAATGACTTGTCCGTTAGGCGGTGAATAATTTGTGTTCTGAAAACGTAATCTGTCATATTTGTCAGTTGTCATGTGTTGCCAACCTAAATGCGGCGTAATTAAAAATTCACAATCGTCAAGAAGAAAGACTTCAGGGAACTAAGGTACAAAGACAAGGGAATTAGCACGAAAACGGCCATTAAAATTTAGAGATCCATCTGTAAACCGTTTATGCACTACGTATAAAATAGGAAAACACATACAAACGACGGAACAGATGGCGATAAGATTAATAATAAACATGAGGCGCCCCCGGAAACCCTCTGTACAACGCATCCAACAAATTCCTATACTAACGGACACAAGTGACTAAAATAACGGAAAGACATTGCAACTACAACCAAAATGAAAAAACAACCCTCACAACTGGACTATACTCAACCCCCTTTACATAGTAAGACAGACGAGACAATCACGATACATCTCCCCTTCCACAGCCCTGTTTGAGTATTATTTGGAGTGAAAATAAAGTCGCTTCTTTTTGTTTTTATATAATTTTTTTTACACAATTAATTCTAACATAGAGAGAAAGACCAACTGGTCGATAACCATTTCTAATGAAATAAAGATGTGTATTATTATTAATGTTATTAAAAATGCACATTTCATCGCATATTTCATAGTTTAATGTTGATTTTATTCTCTAAAATCTATCGGTTTTACGGTCTATTTTTAGTGTTCATTTAGTAGATGAAAATATCTTTACATCGTGTTGTAGCAAGAATTGGAGGACTGAAACAAGATGGCCGAAGAAAACGTGAAACTGCAAGAGTGGTTGGTAAGAACCTATATATTGCATATCTATAAAATAAATATATATTAATACATATCTATCATATATACAGGCTGTTTCATAAACATACCGACAAACCTTTAGGGGATGTAGAGCTCATGAAAACAAGTATTTAGAACGAATAAAGTTAGGCCCGAAATCGCTTCGTTTCCAAGATACAGGGTGTTTAATTTTTCATTTAATTCTTTTTTTATTTCAAAAAAGGTTTAACACACGGACACAAAATTCGGGACATGCTATGGCGGGATAAATGTGCACGTTCCTAAGTAGGCAGAAAATTTCCATTTAAACCAGTGGAGTCTATGCGGCCATTCAAAGGGGTGTTTTTGATGGAAGAAATGGTATACAATTGACTTTTTTTTAATACGAATATATATTTCTTTCATAATATTGCATTAATTTTTAATTAAAAAAAGGTCTTTTAGTGTTTTGTTGCTGAAGTAGCCGTTTTCGAAGTAAAAAAAAAACTATTTATCATTCATGTGCCTACCAAAAAACTCGTATAGATTTCCAAACGCGGTTTTTTTAGAATTATTTAGGATAAATTAACTTAATATTATGTTGGTGTAGGTGGAGGACACGAAGGCAAACAATTTTATATCCGTATTTCAAACCGTTTTTAAAATATAAAAAAAAATATATGAAAAATTAAACACTCAGTATCTTGGAAACGAAGCGATTTTGGACCTAATTTTATTCGTTCTAAGTTCTTGTTTTTATCGGCTTTACATCCCTTGAAAGTTTGTCGGTATGCTTATGAAACATACTGTATATTAATACACAGGGTGTTTGTGACTAGATGGTAAAAAATTTAATGAGTGAATTCTGGGCCAAATTTAAAACGAAAAGTTCATATAAAGAGTGACGATTTTCGCGCAAAATGACGAAACTTTGACATTTTTGACGACTTTAAAAAGCTGCAACTCCCTTATTTGCCGTTCGATTTTGATCAAATTTTCAGGATATATGAAGAAAAATCCCCTCTACAGGAATGTTAAAACCACATTGAAAAATTTCCACCGCACAAGAAGTTTTCAAAACGGAGTTTTTTTTAAACGCTGGAAAGCACTCTAAAAGTTAAATTTTCAAAAGTTGCTCAATTACGCAAATTGAGTTTCGGTTTGAATTTTCATTATACAAAATTTTTTTTTTTTGATAAAACTTTGATTTTGACTGATTTGAACAAAATCAGTCAAAAGTTACGGTTTACAGATTTTTTTTTCGGCTGTACGGATACTTTTTTGAGTGACTGTATATACTAATATTATTAATGAATACATAAAAAATATATTAATCCTGGCTTCAAAGGGTTACGCGGGAACTTGATTTTTTTTTTGGAGGCGTCTTAAGCCGGAAAGAAAATTGAAAAAATCGCGTGAACGATGACCGATCTTGAGTACTACGGCCCTTCCCATAAAAATTCTTCAATCGGGCGATCCGTGCAGGCGCAAAAGGAACAAAAACCACTTTCCCATGTCTATCTCCTAGGTCCGGGGTTCGCCCGGACACGCGGTATTCCATGTATCTTGCCTTTCCGGAGTTGGATTAAGTTCTTTTATATAAAATTCTACTCATACCCAATCAATGGCTGCTGCGGCATGTTGCCTTCATCAATTTGCACTTTTCAAATTTTGAACTGCAATATCTCGCGAATTAATGGAAGAATGATTGCAAAAAAGTGGAAACAGCAGAAAAATTTGTTCGGATATTGTCCTGCCGTTTTTCGGTACGTAAAAAGAACGGAGCCCATTGTTTTCCCCTCGAAAATCGCTAAAACCCTTCAAACGCAACTCTCCACTGAAAAATATCCTTCTCGACATAAATCAAAGATCCCTAAGCATTAAACAGATAGAAATTAATACCTTTATCTCCGGAGGCCTATATTATTCTTTGTTACTCGTCTCCAGTTCTTTTTATCTCTGGAACGCACAATTTCAAGGGTTGGAAAGTGGCGGAGGGGGTGGTCTTAAATCAAATTTGTGTGGTCGGCTCTTTTGTGTATTTTTAATCGCGAATTAATTGTTTTTATCTTTTCCGCCTGCCGAGAACATAAATTTATGGTCGGAAAAGGTCGGCAACTGCTTTTGTTGAGATTTTTTTATTGCGATTTTTCTTGCTTGGGGGAATAGTTAAGTATCCCCCAAAACTAGGTTTTCACGTCAAAACAAAACAAAAAAAAAATCCAAAGAAGCGGCATTATTCCATTGCAGACGCGGCCATGAGACGATGAATAAATGGGTGGGAATACGTGTTTACTCAGAAAATCAATATGTGCGACACTATATAAACGGGTCGTATTGTTTTGTGCATTCCGAATACATAATAGATCATTGGGAGATACCACTGTAACCTGAATCAACCTGCCTTTATTGTAGAAAAGGAAGCATTCACGCCGGATGTGCTTGAGAACCTATCGGATACAAGTACGTATGAACAATAGAAGAAACTTTTTTTAGCTTTTATGCATTATCTAAGGAATAATCAATCTCAAAAGTGGTTGGTGCAGATTGTCTATTTTGTCACCTGTAATTTTTCAAAATTTCCCGTTCCCCTAAAGGCACTTCCTCGGGTAATTAACAGAGCTCAGGTACGCCACTGCCTCTTGAGCAATCGACCTGAAAGTTTTACTATTTAAACACACTATTTCAGGGATCATTGATTCTGGGACACAATTATGTAGAGCGTCAATTTCGATATTTACAATATTTTACATTTTTCCAATTTTGGCGAGCTTTTGCTCTGCCCAGGAACGCAATTAGAGCATAACCAAGTGAAAATTTGAATAATTTTTTTTCGTCATCGAGCTGAAAAGTGGTTGGTGCAGATCGTCAATTCCGTCATCTACTGTTTTTTTCAATTTCTGTTTCAAGTAATTGCAATTCCACAGGTAATAAAGGTGGAGTGAAAAACACGTAGGATTCTTCTGCGGTCGACCTGAAAATTTTGCTATCTAGACACCACACTTGAGGATTCATTGAGTTTGAATTTCAATAATGCAAGCATCAGCTGGAGTTATCCTAGACTCCTAAAATTATTCCCTTCTTGTGGGTTTACGTTGAAAATGAAGAATATTGCAAAATTAGGTGAAACAGCATGCTTCTAACCAAGGTTGCGATGACGAAGTAGGAAGAACCTACCAACTAACGGAGCCGTCGAATATCGAAAGAGTTTCGTCATGAAAATACAAATAACAGATATTATCTCGTGTTTCTTTAAAGAATCGTTGGAGGACATTTTCCTGCGTAAGATTACAAGTATGGAGAATAATTGTGTTTAATTGAACAATGCATTTATCTTTTACCTCGATCTCAGGTTTGCATGTTGTTCCTATGTGTAATAGGCTTTTGTGTCCGTTCAAATTATAAAAATAACAGTATTTATAAAGTGCATAAAACCCTGAGAATTTTGTTGGAAAGGTAGTCAGGTAAGAGAAGAGGCGCAACAAAAGGGGGGAAATGGAGTAATTTAGCTCCGCAGGAAAGGTAATTCCGTTTGAGCCGTTTTGGAAATGAAAAGCTGTAAAATACGTGTAAAATAAGTCGTAAAAGATAATAGAAAAATTACTGGAGTTGAAAAATACAACAAAGTGGCTCTCCACGCGGAAACTATGCGGGTGTGTTTGACTTGTTCCTGGATTGCTCCAGATGCGGCTTTGTTTTGGATAAACGAGGAACGTTTATATGTACGCATATGAGGCAATTGGGAATAAAAAAAAAAGTAGAATTCCCAGGAATTTCAAAGGGCTGTTTGCGACAGGAGATTCCTTTTCTTACCCGTTAGCCACCCAATCGAATCATAGTAAACATACTTAGATGCGAATTATTACTATTTCGTGCACCCAGTATTTCAACAATTTTCCATTTTTGATGTAGGTATAAATTATCTGGCATGTCTTCATTGCCGATTTGAGACGTACCTCTTCAGTGGATACGCCACTGGAGGGGGTATCTCAAAACTTTCCGAAAACCGGGCGTCTCCTAAAATGTTAATACACTGAAACAGATCGTTTTAAGCTTGTTCCCGTTATTTTCAAGAACTTTTACATTCCACTCCTTATAATGCGCCTTTGACAAATTTCCAAATGCTTGAAATTACCACAGCTTAATAGTTGTTTAATTTCCAGTCAGTGACGTCCTTAACCGCAACAGAGGACTTATATATTCTTATTTCAACTCCCGGATATATTTAATAATGATTCACAACCTTAGTAGTATGCCTGTGAAAAATTTTAAAATATCTTGAAAATATGAAAAATCTCTCGAGAAGCTCACTTTCGCTGCTCAAGTTTCAAAGGGCAGTAGCGTCTCTAAAAGACTGCCGTCGGATTTAAACAATCCACTTTTATTTAAATTAAGTTACAATGTAAAAACAACAGTTTTAAACATTTTTTTTTTTGACAAAAACCAAGTGATTTCTCACTGATTTAATTGAAAATACGGAGTGCATTTATGAATAGAAAAAATCTAGTTTTTTCTCGTAAAAACGTCTCCATTTCCTTTATGAGATATGTTCAGTTATACATACATTTCTGGGAAACTTTGAGTTTTAGAAATGTTAGCCTTACTTATGCCAATGCGATTCTGCCTATGACAATGCCCCTCGAACATATAAT
This sequence comes from Euwallacea fornicatus, assembly GCF_040115645.1. NCBI lineage: Eukaryota > Metazoa > Arthropoda > Insecta > Coleoptera > Curculionidae > Euwallacea > Euwallacea fornicatus. The sequence continues at coordinate 1,072,544 of NC_089559.1, read as the reverse complement.
TTTGCAGGAGGCGCCATAGGAAATTATGCATATAAACACCTCCAACGCTTCCCCTGTTTCCCAAGGGGTTACTTGAGGAGAAACTTTCAGTAAGTTTCTCCTCAATTTTCTCAGAACTCGCGCACATTTCGCCCTTTATGACAATTCTTTTCCCCACCCTAAGGAAAACGACTTTTCTTGTCATTGAAGGCATGTTGAAATATGCCTGGGCACTATTTATCTCAGCGCACATTAATTCACATGTTCGGCCCATTCATGAGAAGTGACTAAGGGGAAATTCCCGAGGAAATTAAAGATGTTGCCTTTAGAGTTACTTCCCCGAGCAACTGTTGAACTCTTTAGTTAAGTATATTACCGAGCTACCTTTAGTACGTTAGTGTTCTCTCCATAAAATATCTACTATAGAGTATTCCAAAAATTAGATGATATGACGTATATGAATAATGCTATGATTACCTATATTTTGGGACACTAGTTAATTTCCTTCTTTGCAAATAGCGCTCTTAAAAATAAATAGAGGTACACATCTGCAAATATACTTTTCCAAAAGTGACTGCCCGAGTTTCAATCAATTCTTTTAAAAATTTGCAAAATTCTAACTTTTTACATTTTTTTTTTTTTATTATAAAATATGATTTTTCTAACACAACAAAAAAAGGTAAAAATACACTCAAATTTCCCTATAGAACCCCGAATAGACAATCCATTATTCCGTCTATTACCTTCACGCGGTTTTACAGGTAACGGTGATGACTGGCCTCCGTCCCACGAACACGATATGGTAAAAGCCCAACAGCATACGAACCACCACTTTAAGTCCATTGGAACCATTTTCTCTCGGAAAACGCGGAAAAGCGTCCGAAACGGCGGCGCATTTTCACCTTCTTATTTTCCGGAGGAAGTGGGCAAAGTTTCGGGAATTTCGATCATGTTTTCCGGGTCGAAAGTTCCGATTTCGTGTCCGGCCTAGAGCATGGGACGTCCGTCCGTTCCCCGAGACTGCGGTATGGTGACTGAAGTAAACTCGACCGTAACGGCGACGTTGAACGCGTATACGCCGATTCCACTGCCACTTTAAGTTCTTCTTGTTGGCTGCGCCATGTGGTTGATGGAATAAGAATATTCATGAAAATATGCCTCAAAACGCACTTTTCCTTATAATACACGAAACTCATTAAATTTTACCTGATTCCAGATTAAGCTTTACGGTCAAATTACTTACGTAAATAAAGTCTAAAAATTATTGAATAACTGTGACCAAAAAATTTATAAAAGCTTCATTAGGTCATTGATTTCCTCCGCCAGAACGTCAAGAATTTACTGCATATTTCTTGACAATTAAATGATAGTATTTTTAATGCAACTGTTCGAGAGCAATAATAAAAAATGAGTTGAATTACTTCCATGGAATTAATTTGGGCACCGCCCATAGTTATGCGAAGAATGTCCGCGGACGTACGAAAACGCCTTGATGGTAATTTTGTAAGGGACTAACTAAATCATGGTGATCGAGAATTTAACGATCAGGATGAGTAAAACTATAAAAAACTTTCTGAATTTATTTTAAGTAGGAAACATTTGGTATAAAGCTAATGAAATATATGGAAAGACGCGCCATATCTAATTTTTACCCACCTAATTAATGTGGGGTAGATAAAATTGTGCTTCTAGCTTTGCGAGAATCCCATAATTCTGACAATAAAGTTTCGATTGGAGGCTCATTCACTTCATCTCTTTTCCTCCAAATACGTTTTCCGCTTCTGTAATAAACTCAAGTTTCTCCCTATATTTAACAATTCAACGAAGAACCAAGCAATTTCAGCAACATATTAAGACTCTGTGAAGGAACTTCTGAGGCCCATTCAACAATCAATATTCCCATTATACATCATTATTATACTAAATAGAAGGACATTAAAACTATGAGTATTAACTGTTAAACATTCTGCATAATGTAAACGGAAGACTAATAATGGGAATTATGTAAAATGCAAGATATGAGGAGATAAATGGAACAAAATCAGGTGTGCAGTTTTTTATTGATGTCTTATCTTAATAACTTGCACTCTTACGTACTAAAAAGACCTCTATTAAAAGTTCAAATCAATAACGAATGTATTAAATATTTGAGATAAATCTACCCAAATTAGAATTCAGGATCAGATGGTGAGAAAACTTTTACGTTGCATAATCAATATGAATAACTGTTCGATGGATTTACTAGTTATTTGACTATCGAGTATATTAGGAGCGTGTACTATGGAAGTTAAATCCACTTGGGTAGAAATCGACGGGAGTCGCTTTTCATAAGATTAGTTACAAAAAACAAACACAAGCATCCTTTAACACATTTTTATTCTATCTTTATCACATCATACAGTAATTGGAAATTAAATAATTAATAACTTGAAGCCCATGGTATGAAATCAACGTAAAAAAATCTCACATTAGTTCTCTAATTTAACAACTTCTCATTGAGGAAAAATGTACGCTTTATACACCTATTTCCCCTAAGATCAACGTTAACAACAATAGTTATATGTTTACAGTATCAACTTGAGACGTGCGCTAAAATTGATCTGATGTCAGGAACGGTGATGTAGCAGTCAACAACAATTAGACAGCTTTCAGTCGAGTCTAATTGCCGTTACTGTTGATGAAAGTGACTTTAAAAGAATGACAATAAAACGCGTACAGAATAACAATATCCTAAATAACAGCACCGCAGGATAAACGCAATAAATAAAGGCAATACTTGATTCGATAGGATGAGCTAAAATAGCATTGCGTCCTTTATTCAAATGGCATTGCATCAACCTATTAGGTATATAGAAATAAGAACAGCAAAGATCACCGGTTTATACAGAGCTGGATATAAATGTTTTTTTATTAAGCTAGAACAGGTTACTACCGTCGTAAGATGTGGGACTACTACTACTGGACTCTGATTGGTCCATCTGATTGCTGCGACTACTGCTTGTGGAAGGAGTGGAGGACAAAAAAGCCCGATAGACGTTTTCTCGGATGTTTTCGGCCGTTGGAGCTGGAAAATAATTTACTATCAAAAACCAATGTTATTATGGGTGAGATTTAACAAAACTTTTGCACATTTTTTCATTCTAAAATTTGATCTACGCCTGTCTTCATAAATATGACAAATCTACCTTCTCTGTTGTCTCTTGCCTTACTACTTTTGCGTATAATATATGCAGAATGCCAAAAAGGGTTAGAAATTACCAATATTTTGAAGACTGCTATATATATTGTTACAAGAAACGCAAAATCCCTGAGAGACGATGTTGTTCAAGATTTATTGTTAACCAAACAAACTGCTTCAGAAATTTAAGGAACGTTGATTCGTCATAGATCGTATGTAGAATAATCTCAAAATTTTGCAATTTAAAATTTTCAAAATTTATTACGTAAGACATACATGCATAAGTACTAAATTCAGAAAACATTTCAAATTTAAAATGACGCAAACCAAAGGCACACACACAAGGCTTAATCATAACAATATTTTTAATGAATTAACAATATTTTTTCAAAATATACTTAATATAAAAGGAACGTGTTCCGCCACTGACTAATGTGTGAAATCAAAGAGGTACGGTCCTTGTCTGTATAAAAAAAGATACAATTTAAATCAGCAAAAACCAGAGGCGTACAACGCCGGAAAGTAAGATTTTCAGTAAATTTTCAAAACTTACCAAATACAAAAGGAACGTGTTCTGCCTCTGACTATTGTGCGAAATCATAGTTGTACGTGCCTAGTATGTTTAGGAAAATGTACAGTTTAAATAAATCAAACCCAAAGGCGTAGATGGCCAGACAACAACATTTTCAGCTAATTTTCAAAGTTTATATTACACATAAATAAGTGTTCCGCAAGTGACTACTGTGTCAAATAGAATACGCATCCACGATTTTCACGAAAATTGAAAAATAGGTGTTTGTTGGTCGAGACCTTTATTTTATACACTACTTACGTCGAACAACAGGCGTTTCAGATCCATTTTGTTCGGCGCCATTCTGCGGATGAGAATCTCCGCTTTCATCAGTCAAATTCTGTCTGCAAATTGGACAAGTGCCGTGCAACTCCAGCCACGGCCTAATACAGGATTCATGGTATATGTGAAGGCATGGCAGTTGCCTGAAATGTACACAATTGAAATACCTTTAAACAGTTCGTAGACAAATATTAAACACCAATTAAAGCCTAAAACCAGACGATCCCTTTCTTACCTAACTAGTTCTTTCAATTGAAATTGTTCCCAACACACGGAGCATTGCATATTTTGAGCCACCTGTTCCTGGGTAACTTCCACCACTTGCAGACCGTCGATGACCGCTTTGGACACCGGGGGAGGTCCAGCGCTGTCCATCTGGTTGAGCAGCTGCGATACAATGGCGTCCAGTCCTTCCCGGCCCCAAGCGTAGTCCCCGGGGTTACCCAGAAATAGCTGGACATTTCCTGGACCGCCCATATTCACACCTACTCCGAGATTTATTATGAAATCGTGCACTAAGTGCTCTATGGGTGGCTGCAGAGTTCGTAGATTTGAGGAGGCTAAATTTCTGGGGAGTGTCCTAGAAGGAAAAAAATTATTGGATTTTGATGGAAGAATGAAAATCATCAAGAAGAGTACCTTCCTTCCATCAGCGATCTTCCTGGTTCCAATTCGCCTCCAGGAGCGAACCTTGAGGCTAAAAGTATTCCTGCGTCATCCTAATATACAAAAATAATGTTACAAAGGTGTCGCAACTTGCAAAATACCTACCACTTACCGTGTTACTGTCCCAAGAAAAATTCGCAGACCGCGAATCACTGTCTCTAATTTCTTGTAATTCCTCAATAAATCCATCGGAACAATGGGGACAAGTGAAGTTCTGAAAAAAAGAACCATTATTATACATATATATGTACTTTTTTCCATTTAAATCTGAGTCTCATACCCTACTATATACAGTAAATTCCAGCGGATTAGGCATATGAAGGAGTATCTGTTTCTGCGCACCTCGATTCATAGTATACAAAATCCGAATAATACGTGATGGAGCTCATTTGCGGTACTGCTCGCTTGATGCGATGGTCAGGCAGAACTCTGCAACGTTGCCGGCTCGCTTTTAAACGGCGCATCAAGCGAGCAGTACCGCAAATGAGCTTCATCACGTATTATTCGGATTTTGTATACTATGAATCGAGATGCGCAGAAACAGACACTCCTTCATATGCCTAATTCGCTGGGATTTACTGTATATATATATATATATATATATATGAATTTGTCAAAACTCATGAAATACAAAACAAACTTGAGACTATCAAACCATAAATTTATGGTATTGACTGATTGATCAGCAGCTAATTTTATCACAAAATATCTGAGAAAATATTTGCGCTCCATTCCTGATGTTCGGGTATTACTACTTCGACGAAATTTAAAGGTTTAAGGCAGTAATTCGTAGAAGAAAAGTTTTTCTCAAGAGAATCAGACACTTTTCAGAATACCAAAAGACATATGCAAAAGAGATCAAATGTACAACTTGCAACTGGTGAAATTGTTCATTTTACATGCCACAAATATCGTCTCTAATTTGCTCGCTCTCATGAGTCTAGTGATTAAATTGATCTAAGAGATATAGTGAAAAATATGCTGAAGGGACCTAGCAACTAAATTTTGAGCTACTTTAAGCGGATATTAAGCAACGCCTCCAGAGCTGTGATAGGAGTTATTTTCATTGTTATTTCAAAGCACGCATTTTAGTATTATTTTAATAGTTTTCAACAAGTCCAGGCATGACCTACCTTATGTAAAATCTTATTCAAAACAATGAAAGTCTGATGCAATTAAATCTCTATTCATTTATTGCTTACATAGATTTTCTAAAATATGAAAATCCTCGAAACAATGCTTGGTATTTAGTGTTACCTGACAGATAAGTAATGAGATAAGTATTTGCCTTATTTGTCACTTCATATGTGATACCTTAAGTACAGATAGGTTTCAATAAAAAACTTGAAGACAAGGTAAATTACACTTACCTAGCAAACTTATGAAATTAAAGCTGTTTTTGGTTTTCACCTTAATGGTGTGACTGTATAACATCCTATTGCTCTTTCCAGCAATAAATTCTCATAAGTAGTATCGCCTATTTCTCAATTACAACTAATCATACATCCTTAATGTCTGAAGCGAATAACTTTAAAATGTATTATTCCATACAAGTAGGTATATAGGTATTTAAGATTTTCTCATGAAGGGTTGAAGGAGCATTGTAGTAAAATATTTGATTATAAGTTTTCTCATGGTTAAGTGCTTGCCATGTATAACTTCAAATTTAATGTAAAACAAAAAAAAATTCAAGCAACATACAGCTATAAAGAAACAGTGAATGTTATATAGTCATGTACTAAAAGTTGGTTTTATAGTTTCCTTAGGTTAAGCCATAGGACATAAAGTAAAGACATTTTATTAGACAGTTCATTGTTGCATCAGTCCAGTTCAGTTTATATGAAAAATAATACATTAAAATATCCACAAATTTAGCTCTAAAGTTTGATAGATACTAGTTAATGTAAATGATAAATGTAACATTATTTTATTTTGTTGAAAAGGTTTTTTGAAATGTATATCTACTTCAGCAATATATATTGTCAACACCCAGGAGCCAAATATGGTATCAAAAGGAATTATATTTTGATCTTTGAAGCATAATCTTAATGATATGTCTATTAACTGTTACTATTACTTTAAAGAAACCATAAATCGAACTTAAAGCTTATAACTTGTGTAGGGCATGTTCTTGGACTCTCTGCCCCTTCTATAGTTGACATTTTCTATTTGGAAAGTACAAAAATTTTTTAATTGACTTTTGAACTTAAAAAAATAAGCACCAGAACTACATAAGTATATTTCATAGGTATTTTGGACTGTTTGTTAGCCTGCAGTTTTGTAAACATTAAGTTTAGTTACTAGGAAAGGTGATTTAAGAGATCATATGTTTACAAAATTATCAGGAACTAATTTTGATAATACAAGTTGGTGATAGAGTGACTCGTTATGAAGGGAGAACTCTAGACTCAGTAGGTAATTAAATATTATATGACTAAATTAAAAATTGATTTTTGTGAATAGCAAAAGAACTATTACAATTGTAACTACTTACGTTTGCATCGTTCTGAAATTCTACGTTGCACATATGACAATAAAACCGAGCCGGAGGTCTTTCTTCTACTGCTGCTTCTGCCATAGTCTCAATTTTCTTTTAAACGATTATGAGGTGAGGAATCCTGATTATGTGAAGAACTTCACAATTTGATGTTCTATTCTCGATTCTTGACAGCAAGGAGGTGGCGGGTGACAGAAAAAGGGTTCTTTAAAGGGCTAATAAAAACGTTTAAGAAGCATTAGTAGCCAATTTGGAAGTTTGTTTCTAGTGAAGTGTCAGGTGACGTATGACGTATGGGGGGGTGACGCATCTATGTAGGCGAGTACAATTACGTTGAGATTGTATATATTGTAGAAAAGAGAATTCTATGACTACAAATTAGGAATTTATATTATAATTATTTTCAGAGCTTCGAAAAGGATGAGAGAAATTTACGTAATTATTAAAGGCACATTGTTTATCATTAAATTAAATATTTTTTGGCATTTCGTTTTCTAGTTTGCCCTTAACAAAACTAGACTTTTATACCTAAAATACTACTGCTTTGTTGGCAGTAACGGCAATAAACTATTCAAATCATTTATTACTAGAGTTTCCTTCAAGGTAATTAAAAAAAATTGTCAACTTTATTAGATCTCACCCTATATATGATGATTTATAATTGATTACCTTTTGTTTACGTTCTCAACATAAGTAGGTTTGAATGGTGATTAGCCCAATGGATGACGTCATTCTTAGTTTTGATGCTTCAGTGAAATCTAACCTAAAAACTGAATATTTTTACGTCAACGTCAATTTTTCAGAAGAAGCGTCTATATTTCCTATTCATTTCCAACATTCCCTGTAAATAGATCGTAATAATTAGTTTGAAAACAAAAAGTGAACTATCGTTCGTAATTAGCCACTGTGAAAACCGGCGTTCCCAAGAAAAATGCCCCCAATTGAGATTGCCACCAACGGCAATGAAGACGCCGCACCTGCTAATCCCGTTGTAGGGATTATTTACCCCCCTCCAGAGGTTAGAAGTATCCTTTAATAGCTTTAGGATATTAAATATAATGCCTCAAACCCCTTCAATGTATCGTCTTTGTGATATGTGTATGTATCCCATTGCAAATTTTCCAACTCCTTAGAATGTATACTAAAAACATTAACAAGGAACAGAAACAATGATAAATTGAATCTTTTCAGTACAGCATATATTGCTTTGCTCAGCGATATTATTCATGAAATGGGATTTATAAACTTTGTTATTTACGTTAGTTATTGTCCCAACTATTACCATATTACAATTATTACTCCTGTTCCCACATTGACCGCTTATGCCCATTTTTAAAGTAAACTGTTTGTTTTGGTGTGATAGGTCAATATTACCTGATATCTAATTTTCCAACTTATTGATGGAAATAGGGTATAAGGATCAGCTGAAATAAAAGTTGATTGGTTTATAAGAATTGGTCACAAATAACATATAAAGCTAGTTGTACACCATGCGATATACTACTTCATTTTTTCATCATTTCTGGCTCAAAAAGAGGTATTTTGGTAGACAGTTTTCCCTTGATTTTTACATTTAGAATGACCAACAAGGGCACTTTAGTAAAATTCAACATTTTCCTGACAGTTTAAAAAGACATTGTTGATAAAACCGCAAGTTTCGTGGCGAGAAATGGCCCAGAATTCGAGGCCCGAATCAGGCAAAATGAGCTGGGAAACCCCAAATTTAATTTTCTCAATACAGGGGACCCATATCATGCTTATTACCAACATAAAGTTAATGAATTTAAAGAAGGGAAAGGTAAGGTATTTTGAAGAAAATTAAGATTTGCAAAAAATAGGTTATTCTGTAACTAATAGCCCAGGAGCCAACACTCTCCCAAGGAATTTCCAAGCTAACAGTATCTGCCAGCCAACAGCAGAAGCAGCATGATATTTTGAAGCAAGTAGAACAGCCTTTTGTTCCTAAAGAACCTCCATCTGATTTTGAGTTTGTGGCTGATCCCCCCTCAATTTCGGCCTTAGATTTGTAAGCCCTTGAAACCCTTCTTGCTTCAAAATTGGCCATGTAATTTACTTGTTTTATAGAGACATAGTCAAGCTCACAGCGCAATTTGTCGCAAGAAATGGCAGGGCTTTTCTTACCCAGTTAATGAACCGAGAACAGAGAAATTTTCAGTTCGATTTTCTGAGACCACAACACTCTTTGTTTCAGTACTTTACCAAATTACTGGAACAATACACAAAGGTATTCTGTCGCTACTGTTTTATCTCTTTTATCAACACAGATCAAAGGATTTTGTTTGCGTTAGGTATTAATTCCGCCTAAAACCATGCAGCAAAAACTTCGTGATGAGGTTAAGAGTGCGCAAGCAGTTTTAGACCTCGCGAAGTACCGAGCTGAGTACCAGAAATACCAGGAAGCCCAAAGGGCGAGAGAGGAGGAGATTTTAGAGAGAGAGAGAAGTTAGTTGTATTGAAATAAAGAGATCTATAAAACATGAATTTATAGCGATCTTTTTATAGTCCATTGTAATTTAAAATCTCATTCAAATCCAATTTTTCAGTTGCCTATGCACAAATTGATTGGCATGATTTTGTGGTGGTGGAAACAGTAGATTATCAATCATTCGAAATGGGTAATTTTCCCCCTCCCACTACCCCTGAGGAAGTAGGAGCAAGGCTATTAATTCAAGAGAGAATTGAAGATGGTGAGGACATTGAGATGCAGTTGGAGAGTGACGAAGAAGAAGCGCCTGTTGAGGTCTTTATTCAGTTTTATTCTGTACAATATCTAAAGGTCTTTTCTAGTCTTCCGGTCTTAGTCACATGGAGGATAGAACTACAATGCAAGTTCGTAAAGGCGCCAAAGATAACAACCAGGTCCAGGACATGGACGAGGAAAGTTCGGATGAGGAACCTGAGATTCAGGAACAGCCACCGATTCAGCCTCCATTGCCACCCATTCCCGATAAGGTTTTGGTTAAGAAATACGACCCTAAACAAGCGGTGAAAGTCACCAGACCCACTGTAGGTGATGATTATTTGGTGTCTCCCATTACAGGGGAGAAAATCCCTGCAAGTAAAGTGCAGGAGCACATGCGTATTGGATTGTTGGACCCAAGATGGGTGGAACAGAGGGATAAGCACGTTACAGATAAGGTGAAGTATAAGAATTTATGGGAACTGTAAATAATGTTTTATTGATTTTTAGATGAATCAAGATACCGTTTATGCCCAAGGAACTGCAATTGAGGCTAGTTTGAAGCTTTTAGCGGAGAGACGTACGGATATTTTCGGAGTGGGAGATGAAGAAACTGCTATTGGTAAATTATTTGTTGTAACTTTTTAGATATTTGTTTCAATTTCTAATATATAGGTAAGAAAATTGGAGAAGAAGAAACGAGGAAAGATGAAAAAGTTACATGGGATGGGCACACTTCAAGTGTTGAAGCAGCAACAAGAGCCGCAAGGGCCAACATTACTCTAGAGGAGCAAATTCATCAGATTCATAAAGTCAAAGGTCTGTTGCCGGATGAGGAAAAGGAGAAAATAGGGCCAAAGAATGTCACCGGAACAGTAACTAAACTTAAAATTCCGCAGCCACCTGTTATCAAGCAGCCGCCTGCTCCTCCGCAGGTAACAACCTATTAATAATTTAACTCTAAAGTGAGTGTTAAAAAAACTTTACTACTGTAATTTTTTTATTTAGCCACCTAAGCCTCCGGTGATAACGCAATCAGCGGCACCGCAACCTATTTCGATGCCTGTACAGCCGCCAATTTTAACTGCTCAATCGCCCATTATGATGATGCCCGCACCTCCAATGCCGACGATGCGCCCGCCACTTATGAGTAAGTAAAAACGAACCAACCCCAGATAATTAAACGTTTCTATTAGAAACATGTTCTATGTTTCGTCATTGATTAACTGAAATTTTGCAATTTCAAATCAGTGCCAGCACCGCCGATGACGGGTTTTGTGACACCCATGCCTCCGCCCATGGGCACGCCCCTTAACATGCCCATGAAGCATTCGATCGAAGTTGCAAGCGAGGACGAGCCGGCTAACAAAAAAATGCGCAACGAAGACTCCCTAATCCCAGAGGAAATTTTCGTAGCCAGAAACCCTGTAGGAAAACACAAAATATTAGAAAATTTTCGTTTTAATTTGAAAAAATTTAGGGGCCTATAGGCATCAAGGTGGCCATTCCCATGATGCCCGAAAAGAGCGAATGGAAATTGAATGGGCAAATGTTGGCGTACACTCTACCATTGACTGAAAGCGTAGCCAATTTGAAGGCAAAAATACAGGAAGAGCTGAGCATGCCGCCGGCGAAACAGAAATTATTTTTTGATGTGAGTTATCTGGAGTTAAAAAGTCGATTAATCTGGAATTTGTGACGAAAATCACACATGAATTGGTGAGAATTGCACCAAACCAGAATAAATCTTTTCACATCTTGGTCCACAAACTTCGCTACGCGAGGCAATGAAGTAAAATTAGGCAAAAATGTATATCAGGACTTAGCACCGTTACGCTTTGCATGGTTGCTAAGTTTAGTGTCAAATTTCACTAACGATGAGGATGCTCGCTGCGAAATATATACAAATATGGAAGACTATAAGTAATCCTGTCAAAATTTAAAATTTTCAACAACAACTTCTACTTTTCATTGGAAGACAAGACAAATACAAAATTGGACAAGATCGTCTTAGACTTAGATAGGTAATGTTGCTAGTTGAATTGAAAGCTCTAGAGTATCAATTATTAAAAAAAAGAATTTACTGAGTTTCAAAACATCTTGAAGAACTTTAATTTTCGAGAATTTGGGTTCCTTGTGTTTCAAAATGAAAATTTTGGTTTTCAAATGTGATTTTCCCCTCGGTCTAGAAATATACTTAAATTATCCATATTGTGTAGAAAATCTAATTCATTGTTTTAGGGAATGTTCTTCAAAGACCAAAACACTCTTGGTTATTACAACATAACCGGCGGCGCTGTAATCCAACTTCAATTGAAGGAGAGAGGCGGCAGGAAGAAATAGATTTTCATTATTTTTAAGACTTCTCTTCGATACATTTTCACAGGAGTCATCATTAACAAAATACTAAAACATAATTTTACAATTAACCTCTAATTTTGGAATAAATTTAAATTGTACTTTTAGCCCTCAAAATATTATTGCAAACTATGTTTCGCTATGAGTAATTCCCTCATAATTTCCCTGAATCAAGCAGTTATGGATGGGTAGATTGCCTTGAAATCTGAATAGGGATTGCATATTTTTGGAAATTTATCCAGAGATGCGATTGTTTCTTCGTATTTGATGCCGATCAAGGCATTTGTTGCGTTAATGGCTGAACTCAGTAAAGCGGAGCTAGCGGCGTTTTGGAACGAAAGAAATTTAGTGTTGGTATTTGATTTTAAATAGATGGTAAAAAAGTATATTGTTATTTTTTTTTTAAACTCGTCATCGCGATAAAATAATCTTGCACATACCAAAGTCGAATTTTATTTTTAATTATATTTTATTAATTCACTTTTGATTTTTTAAAAACTCTCAGTTACCATAATCGGGAAACGCAGCTTCAACTTCGAGCAGAGAGCGGATAGAAACAAGCAACTGTGTAGTTAATAGTCTATCTTTTATTAGCTGAAAGTTTTAATAAAATTTAATTAATAATAAACCCATAACATACATTTTCCTAACTATTTTGTAATTTTGGAATTTGTACCCCACTTTTCCTCCTTGAAATAAACACTATTGTCGCTCCGCGAGTAATTCCTGAACAATTTCCCTATATCGCGCAGTCATGGACGGGTAGATTTCGTCGGAATCTGGATATGGATCACACACTTTGTGGGGTTTGGCCAGAGATGCAATTATCTCCTCGTATTTGGTACCCTTTAAGCCATGTTTTGCATTAATGGCTGAACCCAGCATGGCGGAGTTGGCGGCGTCCTGGAATGGGGAAAATGCCATAATGGTACTTTTTGATTTTGACTAGATAATAAAAACGTTCAGGTCCCTGAAACATGTACAAAGGGCAAATAAGTTGACCTCACAATGGTTGTTGAAAATAGTAAATTTAAGTGGCTTTTCGATGGTAATATTAAAATTTTTGTAGCGGCAATGCAAAGGAAGACACGAGGACATTTAGATTACAAAACACGTCCAGTCCTCAAAAATAAAAAAATTAAATTTTCTCGAAGTGGACTAAGTTTTCTGATATTTTTTATTTTAAATTTTTAATAGAACTCGACGTGTGGAACCAACTTTTAAAGTTTAACGAGGTACACCCCGTATAGTAAAAGCAACTCCTGCACAATCATTCTAAATCTTTATAAATCTCGACATTTATTTCAGATTGAAGAACAATTTTGGATAAGTTCCGATGACGAACGAGGGACAAAAAAGATCTGGAAATGTAGATGGAAGATAAAAATGTGTAACTTAAAGGAGCTTTCAAGCAAAGGCCCTTCGTAGATTTATTTCTTGTAAGCACTCTATTAGTAATTAACCACTGTCGACGCTTATATCGTGATTTTTCTTAACATCTGAACTCTTGAGATAAGCACTGAAGTTGGTGTCATATTTGCTAAAAATATCTCCATTAGTTATTAGATAAGTCGCAATTATTTCGAGTCGTTCAAAGCAATATGCGCAATTTCCCCCTAATCGGACTAAACTTACCTGAACATATACAGGAGAATTAAACACATCCGCTAAAACTTGCAATATGGCCTTATTCTGCGAAGCACCCCCCGTGGCCAATATTCGGACCCCCTCCCCTTTGAAATCAGAGAAAATATAAATTTGAACGTTTTGATCTTTCAAACCTACCAATATTTAACCCAAACTCTTCCGCATAGGACCTCATGGCGATAAACTGTCCTTCAACACATGCTCTCACCTCCACCTCCAAGCTGGAAAATTTCGCCACGCGTTGAGTCTTACTGAACCGAAAATCACCCTTTAGAAAGGGGAGAATTTCGTTTACGTCATAATACAACCCTAAAATAATAAATACTAAGAGGTTTGCATTTCTTTTAACTTAGTATTTCTAACCCATATTTCCAAAATTCCCTCTTGGGGTGCTCTCTAATAACTGGTTGAAAATATCCCAAGATCCTTCCGCACAGCTATTCCTGATCCTCTTCCTGGTCAAAGACCCATTTTTGAAGCACAACAAGGCCATATAAGCATTTTCATCTATGGCGTTACAAATCACATGTCCATCAAGCACCAACTTAGGTTCTGTCAGCCACAGAAAGGCGGTATCACTGGTTCCTAAGCTCACTGCCAACCAGCCCTCGGAAAGTCCCATTCCTGGACATTTTTGATGGTCGAAAATCTCTAAGAAACTACGGGAAAAAATTACCTACTAAAGATCCTGCATTATCTCCCATGCAGGCTATAACTCGGCAGTTGGGGGAGAAATGGTATCGTTCGGTAAAGTAACTGGAAACTGGACCTATGTTGGTAGTGGATGGGACTGGCAGCCCTAGTTTTTCCTTAAGATTCAATGCGCAAGCATCTAAAAGAGGCTGATGCCATGTTTTGCTTCTGATGTCCATTAAATTCATTCCAGAGCCGTCTGTGAGGTCGATGGGGGCGATTTTGCCCAGGAAAATACTGGCCACGAAGCTACTCACAACGGAAATTCGCTGAAATATTTTTAAAGTAAGAAGCTGGAAGCTTCTTCTACATCGAAAAAAACATACTTCAGTGTTTTTGTAAGCATCTGGCCGATTTTGATAGATTTTTGCAATCTGCGCCCCAGTGAATCTCTCATATGCCCTAGACCCTGTTATCCTCGCCAATTCCTTATATTTTTTAATGAAAAACGTAAAAGAAGAAAACGGTCATTTGTCGTATACCTCAGGTCCTCCCACAACCTCCTCCAACTCCCTACATTGCTTGGTGGTACTGCTGTCCATCCATATAGGACTGTTGGTGATGGAAAAGCAGTGACTGAGTTGCTCGTGTAAGAACTGGCCTGAATCTAAATTGTCCAAGGTTTCCCCAGCTCCCTTTTGCCAATAAACTGACCCATGTTGCTATGATGGAGAGATTACGATGTTAAACTTCCCTAATTTATATAATAATGTACCTGTGCTGACCCACTAATGGCCGCAATTCGGGAGAAGTCAGCACCAACTACAATTAGTCTGTCCATAATGATATCAAAGGCTTTCACCCACATCATGACGGGTGCTGAAAGTAAACAAATCAGCTATTTGTGGGTAAATTGATAAAGTCCCTTCAGGTTCGGTATAATTAATTACGTTTAGAAGATTAGTTAGAAGCAAAATCATGTCGGTTCGGGTTTGCAGTTTGTAAACAAATATGCAGCGAATCAAGTTCTAACGTGTCGCACATGTTTTAAAGGCTTTCTTGCACACTTAAATTATAACGTACCGAGATGCCCGAAAAACATAAAATCACATTTGAGTTTGTTCAAAAACCTGCGAAATCGTTAATGCCAAATTTGCAAACAGATTTATGGAAGAAAATCAAAGAGGCACGTTCGTGTATTGTTTACAAATTCACGTACACAAAGGACTAAAAGTTCCGTATAAATTCGTTAAAAATCGAAGAAAATAATTTTCATGAAAATGCTAGAACACGTGAAGTATTGCTTTTGGTTGTACATTTTTTTGAGGTAACAGTGTACCGTGTTACCCATGTAATAGATAAATGTACTTTTCCATTTTTTCTTACGGAACCACTTGTACATTATCATATTTTTTTAGTTCTTTGAGAAATTATGAACATATTTTACGTAACACACCCATTTCGACATTAAATAATTATTTAAATATTTGCGCAATATGGCAATTAGAATAGACTGCTAGATCACCCGACTTGACCCCTATAGACTTTTTTATGGGGTCATCTGAAACATATGGTGTATTTAAAAATGCCCAACAATATAGAAGGGTTAAGAAATAAAGTTAGTCAAGAAGCTTAACGAATACCTCTTCAAGTGATAAGAAACATTCTTGAGAAATTTGAATTGCGGCTTGCCCACTGTCAAGAAGAAGTCACAGTTAACACATTTAATACTTTAAATCATACTAGTTTATATTGTTATTTTTTAAGTGTTAATAGTTCTATCGTCATTTCTATTTTTTTTAATTTTTTTCAAAAACTTTTGAATTTGGGTGTGGGCATGTTACATAAAATATATTTAAATTTTTTTATAGAACTCAAAAATGTCATAATATACATGGAGTTCTATAAGAAAAAAATAAAAAAGTATATTCATTCAGTTCATGGGTAACCCTGTATATATGTATGTCTGTTACGTGAAAATTTCACAAATAAAAATAATGTTTGAAGTATTTCAGCATTTTCATGATAAATATTTCCTTCAATTTTTAACAAGTTTATGAGGGACTTTTGGTCCTTTATGTAGAAAAGATATCAAGTAGGTTTTTTGAACACTGCAAAATTGAATATCAATTACAATTTACCGGTAATATAGTTGGGGTCATATTTATCTATCACAGCTCCACCTTGAGATCGGAATTCCGGTAGATCAGTTTCGAAAATTACGGAAGCTTCATGGAGAATTTCCAAGTTATCATTGACAATGGCCGCTTTGAGCTGAAAGAAACAGGAAAATTTGTCACAGCGTGTAAACTATAATATTTTTGCAAAAGCTTGAAAAATGTGTAATTGATCGATAGGGTTGATGCTGTTGAAAGTGTACTTTCTCAACCTGTACACAGGGTGGCCGTCGTTCGAGCTCAACCATTAGGATCTCGATGATCATAATAGACGCGAGGGTGGTTAAATTAGAGCAAAGGTGCGCAGTTTAGAGTTCAATGGTTTGCCGTTTGGAAATTTGAAAAATTCCTATGGCTTCCTGAGATACAGGAAAAAACTGAAACTTTGGTAAAAAAACTTCTCACTTTTTTCTCAGTTTATTTAGTACTTCTTCATTATTGCCACTTTGCCTCTTCTATCATCCTGTATAGTTTACATTGGCGAAATTATGTTTGTTTTACATTTTTCTTATCTACACGTATAAGTCGAATGAGCAGATAAATCCTTATAACTCTGTTTTGAAACCATAGAAAACTCCATATAAAATGTTTTGGCGACACGCGCAAAGAAATATCGACCCACAAGATCAAGAGCGGTCTCGCATTTTATCGATAACCGCAAGACCAATTATTGCTGCATCTATTAAAATGACTCATTTAGCGTGTTTTCTCACCTGTTGGGTGCTTAAGTCAATTCCCAAAAAGCTACGTTCCTCTGTCATGATGATGCGCAAACTCGTCTCCTTCCTGCGCAGCTTATACCACGGGAATTATCCTGGAAACTCGGTCGAAATCGCCTGAAACAGCCACATAAGCTTGGTGGAATAACGGTGCTACATGGGTCGACGCTACGCTTCACGCTGACTAACGCTAATATGTAATAACAAACACAGAGTTTACAGAATGAGTGACGCAAAGTGTGGTGGGCATGAAGCGGTTGATAATCGTTCAATCGTCGGCTTTCACTAATTTTTTTCCCCGGAAATCCGCGAGAACGGTCGAAGCAGAGTAAGCCAAGAGGTTGTGCGATGGGTCAACGCGTTGATGATATAGTTAGATTAAAATGAAATTGGTTTATTTTAGTACAAAGGCTGTAATGTGGAGACACATCTTGTAATACATCTTGGATCTGAAAGAAAAAAATACCCAAACTTCTTAATTTTTTGCCGCATCCGGCAACACTGTCCCACCGTGTTAACGCTGGTAGCGTGCGAGCGCTGTCAAAAAGCGACAACCATTTTCGAAAATAGCCGCGATGTTGCCAATTTGTCCCCTCTTTTCGAGTATTTCCTGTCAAATTCATTCTCTTATTTTCATTCCAATGAGGGACGGCTCCGCCACTGATTTATATTTGAGGAAATCGGTTAAGTTTGAAACTGTCCAATATGCATACAAGAGTCTTTATGAACTTTGGAACCTTAAGACAGACAGTGACGTGCCGTACTTCTTAAACCCAGCATGCATTTTTGACGCCGGTTTTTTTCAAACCGCTCTTAGTATGACCATGACTTTTACAATATCGTTCCAAATTACAATTTTTAAAAGAAATCTCTACGAGCTATCAAAGGCCAAGGGAGATAATAATATACGTAGCACGATTGTCAAACCTGAGGAATTGTCAAAATTCACTGGGGCGAAGGCGGGCTTTTTTCCTGATTTTTTGTCCTTTTCTTATCAAATTCTTCCTGATACGAATCAGATTTGTGCGACATCGTTCAACATTGTCAAATTTTATGTAGAAAAATCAACATAGCGTGGGTATGAAAAAAAAATTCAGAATCACAGACAGAATCGAATCGTCTAGTTTCGAATATGACTTCGCCACGTTGTAGACGAGGAAAAATTGCAATGATCGAGAAATGCTAATCATTTTGAATTACCTCACTGGATAAACTAGGGAAAAAACAAAATTGTTTTTCAAAAATATCAGTTTTTTTTTCGAATATCTTCAAAAGTCATCTCGACTTTCCGAATTATGAAACGGAATATTCTCAGACATGGTTAATTAAAAAAGGAGTAAAAAAATTCTTCACTTGATCACCCACGTCTTTCCGGAATACAGACTTCCTGTTCAATGTCAATGGAGTGATCAGGAGGAGCTTTAACGTGGTTTGATTTGCGTATCGGCACTGGGGTAAAGAACGTAGATTATGGATATTTTGAATTTTTGGTTTCTACTTTTTTTCTCAACATTTCATTATGATCTTACATTACTTGAGTAACACATCGCAGAAGGCAATTTCCTGAAGTTCCGTAGGAATTATTAACTTAGGGAATTGAAGGATTTAAAAAACAAAATTTCGTATTAAGTAAATTTTATTTTGTATACTCAAATAGTGGGACAATTTGCCCCAAAATATCTTCGTTGCTATAAAGGCATCGGTAGGTACTAGGTACAGATATTTACAAATACATTTCGTAACTTCGTCCTTACCAATTTGCTCAGATGGTTAAGGCCTGACTGTAGAAGTAAGACTTAAGCTATGCTCAACTTAAGCTTTAAGTAATTCGGGTTCTCTCATAAGGAATGTATTTCTCTTAAATGAACTGATTTGTGCTAGCAACATTATCCTCATGGGAGGAGTCAAGGTAACTAAAGCTCAAGTTGAATATAGCTTAAGCCTTTCTTGCACAATAGGACTTAATTCGGTCGAAATCCCCAATAATAATTGGAACTTGCTTGTTGACAATAAGGATTGTCAGGTAAAAAAGATCGTTGCAAGTTCCAATGAATATGGAAAAATAGCACGAATTGGAATTGTACGAGAAACAAGACCGTTTTCCTAAAGCTTACACGTTATTTTAGGCAATAATTTGATTCATAAATATTTGCTGTAGTTCACTTCGAAGGCACTAGAGATGACTGCGTTTTACGTGGACCTATCGTATATTATATATTTAAAGCGGACATATCAATGACTAGTATGTAATTTAGTTTTAAAAATTCTTCTAAAGTAAAATGAATGACGCAAAGAAATTATAATAAGTACAAGTTTTTTTCGAAAATGTCCTGGATTTCTGCCGGTGTTTTTTTGGGGGGGATATATATATACATATATATATCATCAAGACTGTAGGTTATAAAAAAATCACAGGCAGAACAGAAAAACCAAATAAACTTTCTTAATGACTGAAAATTCAAGGATTCTGGTCCCTTCCTAGGAAAATAGACATCTGTATAGTATTTTTTTAAGCACCACTCTACTTAACCTTAAAAGTACATCTCACTATTAAGTAGATGTAGCATAAGGCAACGTTTTATAATAGACATTTTTTCAGGCTCCTAAATTACTTTGTTTCCAGCAGTCTCTCAGTGTTTAACACTGTGATAAGAGTAACAATGCCTCGGTCTTCCTCCTTGAGACTGGACACTTTACAATACAAAAATAGAAAAACCAAACAGGGACGGACTTAGACATTCATTTTCCTTAAAATTAATAATTATTCAGCCTTTTTTGTGCACTGGCTTATTGCAATCTCATCCGGGGAACGAGCACCATAACCTCTTCTCTCATCAGGAAAATAAATTATAAACGGCAAAATGATGAGGGTGCTCGCTCCCAAAGCCACCCTAAATTACCAATCATAGTCTAAAACTAATTATTCGCGTCTTTGTCTTTATCACACATATCGCGTAGAACCTGTCTCGCTTTTGGTGCGCAGCAGCAGAATGTTTGAAAGTTGCTAGACAAGTGGTTGTACTACCTGCAGGGGGCCAACAGGATTTCTAGCCAGCAGGGACAGGAGATGATGTCGCGCCTCGAATAGCGCCCTCCCCAACCCTTAACGAAACTGATCCTGAAAGAGACACACTAGGTCAATTATTGGGACCTTGGGGCTAGGGGGATTGATTCTCACCTCACGGAATTTGGATCAGGAGCCGGACCCTTGGGGAAACCCCCTGGCATAAGTTTGTCCCAACCGAACGTTTGGGGGTTACCGGGTGCATGTACGCACAAACAGTGATCAGGTGGTATCCGGGTTGGCCATCCGTACCGGTCGTCACAGCCGCCCTTCAGGTACAGCGAATCGGCGAAAACCGGCTGTTCAGACCGGTTGTACAGCCATACGAAGCCGTCGACGTCACGGGTTAAAGTTATTCCTGGAATTAAAATCAAAACTCAATATTTACGAGTTTTAAAACAAAATATCACACCAGTTCCAGATACTACAACAGTGCTGTTCTGGTTACTTCAGGTTACGTCAAAATATCTGTGCGGATTTCTTCAAAATTAGAAAACAGGATTTTCATCGGTTTCGGTTAATTGAGTTTACTTCAAAATTATGAAAATTCAGATTTGTTCAGCATACTATAAAACTTCTGTTCACGGTAGGTCAAAAAATTTCAAAATTTCTATTCGTTAAAATCGAGCACAATGCGAAAAATATATTAGATTAAAAGACACCTGTCTCGCCACTGGTTTTGTTGAAGTAGAAAGCACTAATGTCATTTAAAATGATAAAAATTGGCAGTTTTTGTCAACTAAACAATGGAGGCATACCAGGTTATACAGGTGTATTTTTATATTTACAATAATAATTACAAATATTTATTGTAATTATTTACAAGTTTCCTAGATTTATTTCAAATCTTTAAAAAAAAGTATAAATAAAAAATATATATTCCGGCACTGATTTTTATCCGAGATTAAAGGTTTGCCAATTTATATTGGTAAAATTAGAAAAAAATTCAATTTGGATAACTTAATAATCAGCGGCGTGCCAGGTATAGGGAACATATAAAAATCTTTAAATTTATGCTCAAAATGGATCAGTTCCGAATTTAATCATTGCGTGACAACTTAGACAAGCTGTCAAATTCAGGATTTTTTTAAATTAAATCAGAAGTTTATGGGGGATGGGATTATTTAGTATTAATATAAACAATTTTCAGTGCTTATATAATAGAAAAGTAAACATTGAAAAAATATATATTCGAGTGAAAAGGAAGCTTGTTCTGACACTGTTTCGTCACATAGATGAAATATAGAAGTAGTATCGGTCAACTTTCATCCCTAATGCCAATATGGCGGTCTCGCACGCTATTTCGGAAATCGTAATAAACCGTTTTCCCATCAAAATGATGGCACGTGACGCTTGCACTTGCCATCACTGTCAAGCGTCACATTTTGACTGTCATCTCAAATTAAAATTCAACATCGAAATGGCTGCTCTAGCGTTCCTACCTAGTTTTATTTTATTCCTAGTTTTCTGACTAGCTTCGCATTGCATTGCGCTCTGCAGACCGAGCGCTTCCAGACTCAGCCCATCGAGACCATACGGTACGGAACCAAACACATTCACATAGTTAGGTTCCACAGGAAACAATGGCCCTACACGATGTTGATGTTCCCAGTACGCCAAAGTGCACCATTCAGGATGATTCATTGCCGATTCTGGAAAAAGAGAGATGATTTCGTAAAATTTCACGAAATGCTTGATATGTCGGAAAGATGTAACGAAATCTTTGGAAACAATTTTGTTTCACATTAACCCTCCGAATGGCGTGTGTAAAATTGTGCACAACGTGCCGAGTGGGGTCGTTGAGGTTCGTGAGGGACCCCACTCCCTGCGTACGTACTCTACCCCTTTATTTCCCAATTATTGTTAATAAATATAATAATAAATGAGTGCTACAAATAAAGGAAATTATGTTCAATAAATTATAAAATATTTTGAAACGTTATGTATTGAGAAATTATCATTAAAATACAGAGGCTTGAAAATTTTAATTACACTATTTGCATATAATGGAGATGCTTTGATGTTTTCTGGAGACAAATTTCTTACACTTGTAGCAGCTGGTGTTGAGTTCGACGTCAATGTTTCTTGGGCAAAATTGCCACCTCGATCTCTCCTTTTGTCGATTGGCTGGAGGAGTCATCGCCTTTCAGTCCCTCCTCTGAGGCATCTTCCCGTCCATCTTCTTCCACTTGTTGTCCCTCGTGGACCATGAAAATAGGCGACGCTCCATTGACTGACAGAATTTTCTTAGAAGTTCGTTTCAAACACCAAGATTATTCAGTCGTCTCTGGATTGTAGGTCCAATGTCCAATCCATAATCTTTTTGACTGCCATTTCGTGAAAGCACCGCAATTCGGTTATCGGGAAGGATCGTGCACGTTGGCACTCGAGCCAGATCACGTAATTATGGTCCCGCGAACCGCACCGCACCTTTGGTTCCTCTACACTCGAACCACGTTTGGTACTTCTCCCTGACCGAATAGAAACTATACAAGGTGTTGCGTCGCCAGATCCTGCCATAGGAAAACGAATGTGAATTTCAGTACGATCCAATGTCGTCCTTATTCGTTTAAGGGCAAAATTGTATGAGACTTTTTTTGAAGGCCCTTTGATGAGGGACTCGCAGGTAAAATATGAAAAATGTTCTTATCACTATTTATAAGACGTTTCGAAAAAACTTTTCTAAAATCTGCAAACTTGCAATACCGCCCTGATATTTTCCTCAATTAAACAATCAGGAAGAAAAAATAATGTTTTATGTTTAATGGCATTATTAAACAATAAATAAACATTCCTAATTCTGTTTCTAAGTTAGTAAATGTTCAAATAATCCCAATTCTTTTCAATATAATTCCATTTAATCATGTTTCCTTTCTCCACTACTGTGTAGGGTATTTTTTAAGAAACATTAATAAAGATAGAATCGTTTTGACAAAACTCATTTGCATACTACCGCAGTTGATGATGAGGTAACAGTCGTTTGTGGTTTGATTGAAGAAAATATCAGGGCGGTATTGCAAGTTTTCAGATTTTAGAAGAGCTCTTTCCAAAATATCTCGCAAACGACGCGAGGAACACTTTTGACATTTTCAATGCAAGTTCCTCATTAAAGCACCTTCAATAAAGTCTAATACAATTTTGCTCCCAAACGAGCAGGGGAAGATAATATTAGATGGAATTAAAATTTAAATAGGTTTTCCTACGGTCGCTCCGATGATGCAGCACCCTATACCGAGTAATTCCTGAAAATGGCTCGCCTTTATAAATTTTTTGTTCTTAAAGTTATAAGTTGAAATATAGAGGGAAGCCATATGAAAATAGAGCCGATTGATTGACATTAATGGCGTTTATCGCGTACTTCCGGTCTAACCGGAAATGACCTCAATTTTCGATTTTCAAACGTAATGTCGTACAAATTTTTACTTTTTTGGAATTTAGAGGTCATTTTTAGCCTAACAATATGTCACAATTTTTTTTTTTTATGAAAAAATTTATATGCTGTTAATAT
The DNA here is from genome assembly GCF_040115645.1 of Euwallacea fornicatus. Classification (NCBI taxonomy): domain Eukaryota; kingdom Metazoa; phylum Arthropoda; class Insecta; order Coleoptera; family Curculionidae; genus Euwallacea; species Euwallacea fornicatus. The sequence goes on along the minus strand of NC_089559.1, from coordinate 1,048,564 downwards.
ATGGAAAATGTCGTCAATGGCCATCCGGCGCTGCGCGACTTCATGCGGAAAGTTTCCACTTAGAAACCATCCAGACCACAACTACTTTTTAAAATTAGTAAATAAATTGAGAACGGGAAATGCTACTGACGAAGAAAACTATTATCGGCGAAGACAAAGAAATCGATGTTTTAACTATGGTAGAAGTTAATAAAAGTACATCAGTTCGTGAGATACCTATAGAATGTGAGATTAGCTATTCGTCAGAGCGCCGAATTTTGATGAAACACAAATACCAGTCATACCAATATCAACTGCGTCAGCATTTATATCCAGAAGATCATCAAAGACGATTAGAATATTACAAATGATTTATTGAAAATTTGAACCTAAATCCACGGATTCCTTCCATAATATTATTTTCTGATGAGAGCAGATTGCTAATTTCGGACTCTTCAACAGGAACGATACGCGATATTGGTCTCAAAATAATTTACATTTGAAGGAAGGTAATCGTCAAGAACGATTTGGCTTTAACTGTTTGCTGAGATTTTTACGATGGAGAATTGTTGGCAAATTTTGCTAAGAATATTAAAAGCAAATTCGTTGCTGAACTCTTATGGCCATCTGCAGGTCCAATAATTTTCCATGGGCAGGTAACAGGGGAACGGTATTTAAATTTTTTAAATGGATGAATATGGACTTTTTTGGATAATTTACACGTATAAGAACGATTTAGTATTTGTTTTCGCAATGAAGGTGCTCCCCCGCACAATTCTCTGTTAGTTAGAAACTTTTTAAAATTTTAAAAATCAATGAATTGGCACTATGGGCCAATCAGGTGGCCTAAGTACCTAGCTAATTCACTACTGATCATTTAAACCAATTTAAACGAATAATCTGCATAAACTCTTGTAGATCGCCCGGCTTAACTCCTCTTGTTTTTTTTTTGTGGAGTTAAAGCATAAGTTTACGCCAGTTCTTCTGAAGAATTAGTACAAAAAATTCATGGGGTGATAAATAATATTACCCCACACCAATTGAATAACGTTATGAGGGAAACAGTTCAATATGCTTCGCTTACTGAGGACAACAAAGTGGTCATTTTCAACATCTCAATTAATTACTTGTTGATAATAACAAGAATACAGAAGTTTTTTCAAAAATCGATGCCCTGACTAATAGCTAATCTCACATTCTAGAGCTATCTCAGGAATTGATGTACTTGGATCAACTTCTGCCTTAAATAGAACATCGATTTCTTTGTCTGCACTAATAATAAAGTTTTCCTGTTCATGAGTATTTCTCGTTTTTATTTTATTCACTAATTTTTGAGAATTGCGGCGGGCTGGATGGTCTCTGAGTGGAAACCATTTCCTCGTTAAGTCGCGCCGCATCAGAAGGCCGTTCACAGCATCCTCCAAATAAAACAGCATATCAATTTTTCCACCAAAAAAAAATATATATTTAACAATAACATATTTTTCGTCTAAAAATCACCTGAAGATTTCAAAAAAGTAAAAATTTATAAAGCATTACGTTTAAAAATCGAAAGTTGAGGCCATTTCCGGTTAAACCGGAAGTAGTAGATGAACGTCATTAGCGTCAACCAATCGGCTTTATTCTCATATAGCGTCCGTCCAAATTTCAAGTTTCTAAATTCAAGAAGAAAAAAGTTGTAATGGCGAGCCACCTTTTCGAATCGCCCGGTATGTAAGTCTCAACGTTCAAAGGGAGGTAAGATGGGAAAATTTCGTAAAAAAGAAAATGACGAGAGAAAAAGAGAACGAGTGAACACAACAACCAACATGACTAACTAGATCCCGGTAATGTTTACACCGTCAAATCGGAGAAGTTTAACGCTTTAAATGAAGAATACTGGAAGTACCAAGTGGGGTCCCTATGCAATAAAATCATTGTTGTGTCGTAAAAGAAATATGTTCTACTCCAAACAATACAGACGGCTGAAAGATAACATACCTGCAGTTTGACGAAAGAATAATCTGTTTTAAGAATGATACATGAGAAAAAAACGAGGGCATGGTGTCGTCAGCGATCCCAGCCGCTATTCGGAGGGTTAACAGATGAATGCTCTGATGGGATGTAGGAAAGTCTGAGGCTTGGCAACGTTGGCGCCCACTTGTCGGAATGACTACGTCACCCGGAGACAGATCCGGCCATGGTGACGGCCTAGTAAGGTCGCGTCGCGATATGGTGGCGCCGGAAATTCACTGATTATAGTTTGCATGCTTTTCGGCGCCATGATAATACCTGTATCACGCACCCATAACCCCCCATTATTCAACCAACTTGGGGTCAACAACTACAATGCGCGTAGGGCAGGGGTAGGCCGTTCATGCGCCTCTTGAAAAGGTACGTGCTCGTTATCACGTAAGCCAGAAACCTAAAAAAAATAGCAAATTTGTTTACCGCAAATCGGGATTGTTGAGTCTTGCCGCAAACAACCTTCCAAGATTAATAGATTAGGTACTATCAAATCTAGCGTAGTAATCCGATACTGAGCGTTTATTTTTAGAGGACCTTGTCAAGGATATCGGTTATCTCCTCAAACGAATTCTCAGTAAATATGGCAAAAAAACGATGAAGTCATGATGAACGTTCAAAGACGTTCGAGGCGAAGTTCCAGAATGGTCCAAAACCTATCTAGGCGAACTGGGTCTAGCAAACAATCGTTTTTACATAGAGGCCGCCATGGGTTAGTGCCCCGCGATGTCATTTTGTTGTCAGGGGTCAATGCAAATCAAACGTAGGGGATGGTGGTGACGTCATTTTTTCCGATTGAGCAGCCATGGTTTCATTTGTTGAGGGTGGACCCTAAACCTCTAAAAAACCGATGCTGAGTCCAATTCTTTTACATCTTCGTCTGTAACAACAGTTGATTCAAATTCGCGTGTATTTCCCAGTTTTGGTGTGCGATTTGACAAGTCAAATAAGAAGCACAATGCCATGGATAAAAATCATGTGCCCGGTTATTTTAATGTGTCACTTTCAAATAATTGAGATAATCAGACGAGATAGGGGTAATTCGCGTGTAAATACTGTTTTATAGGATTTTGATGAATTCGTCATGTTTTTTTTTCCATACTCGTATTAATAACACAGGAGTGGATTGGAGAGAATTGGCAGAACCCCTATTGATCCCCCTCAGACGTAAATGATTTACACCAATCAATATCCGATTAGATGATCTGAACACTCTCTGAAGGAGACAAGTCCTCAGGTTACCGGCGATTTTTGCGTGATAAAGTTGCGATTTCGGGCAATTTCCGTGCCTTCATCCTCGCTGACGTAACGGTTCTCGAACGAAACAAAACAAAAAAATTCCGAAAAGAGAATTAAGATAAATTGAGTGTTGAAGAACAGAAAAATTTTGAAATCTGTTCAGTTTTGCAGCTTTGGAAAGCCCGCTCAGCACGCCCCTAATGAATCTTCAACGTGATATATGAAAGCTTGTTTAGAGAGAAAATAAGTGTTCAGGCTTCTTATCTCAAGACGACGAGATATCTTCAAATTTTTTAACAACCACATAAGCTCCATGTACATATAACAGTGAAATTCGCCGAAGTACAAAGTCAAATTTAATTAGTTTCTAATCTAAGTAAAATAAATTAGTTAAATAATTCTCTTTCTCCAGTCAAGCGTTGTTCAATGCTTAAATCCGTCAATTCTTCGTTTTTCACTAAAAATTTATAAAATAAGTGAATCAAGAGTTGGACACTTAGTATCGCAGTTTAAATCGAGCAATTTTGTCTCGACAGAGAAACTTCGCATGCTTAAATCAGCCAACATTAGGTAAACTGTTGAATGCTTCTTTCAGGATTATTCAACGTCTGAATCTGGCCATAATTTAAATTTCAGATTCGAGTCAAGTCTGGGGTGCTTATGTCTCGATCATCAAATTTCGTCGAATAATTTCGTCAGGTTTAAATTTGGCACTCGGAGAGAAATCTCGAATGCTTAAATCTGGTCTAAAATTGAATTCTCAAATCGGATAATAATTTGGTATCCAAGTCTTTTCGATTCATTAAATCGATCACGAAATCGATCCCTATTATCAAACTCTAACTCCTATTACGCAACGATTTAATTTCTACGGGGACAGTATTTGTCTAATGCTTAAATCAGCTTTTTACACTGCAACCTTTGGCAATACTTAATCCGACAACAATTCAATCTCTGTCAATGGCAATGATTTAGTCTATACATATACTACGTGTATGCTCGTATACAGTACGGTGCAAATGTATGGAATAAATAAGTTATATCTAAAACGAACGACACTAGCCAAAATCCCAAGACGCATCTATATGAGCTTTTAAGGGACCTCATTCTAGTAAGCATTTTAGAGATGTGACTTCACCAAGGTGGGCGCAATGACGTGATCGAAAACAGTTTTAAATATATATAGGGGCCATGCGAGACCTCCTTTGAAAAGTCTCTTCATCTCTTATTCAGCAGAATAATTATTCATCCCTCGACTCTTTAATGAAACAGTTTATTTAGTAAAACCGTTCAGTTCTGCGACATTCCAATAAATACTCAAACTGACGGCCTTCAGCAATTATGTTGTGCGACATCTGGGCAGGAAATTCTTCTTTTAACATTTTCCATAATCTCCGGAGTTATGTGAGTAATCTACGTTCCGATGCGCGCCTTCAACTCTTCTAAATTGTGTGGTCGACTTTTGTAAACTTTGCACTTCAAATATCCCCATAAAAAAAAAACTCAAACAGAGTCAAATCGGGTGATCTTGGTGGCCATTCTCAATCGATCCTCTCCTCCCAATCCATCTACCTAAGAGAATGTTTTTTTAAGTAGGTTCTTACAGGGACGGCACAACGTGAGGGTGCCCCATCCTGCGGGGGCCACAAATCATTTCTATTTGGAAATTGCTGATTCAGTTTTGGTAGAAGATAACCCTGAAGAAATTGAAGATATTGAGCACCGGTTAAATTTTCCTCCAAAAAATACGGTCCTCTGACCTGGCGGTTGATAATTTCTGCCCAAACATTCACCTTTTACGGGTGTTGAGTGCCATACTCCTTTACCCAGTGTTGATTTTCACGTGGCCAGAATCGGTATGTTTGACGGTATACGTGACCGTTGAGCCAAGTGGTAGCTTCAACTGAAAAAAAACCACCTCTGCTAGAAAACCCTTATTACTGTTACAACATTCCATAACGGTCTCGCAGAATTCGATTCGTCTGTCAACGTCATCTTTTAACAGCCCCTGGACTAGATGTACTTTGTGCGGATGCCACTTTTCCCTTTCTATCGCTGTAAGGATCGTCGAATGCTGTAAATTATTATTTAGTACGACTTGCCTTGAGATGATATGGGGATCTTCTTGAAATGTAAAAAACACATCAAGTTTCCGGGCTTCGGAAATTGATATTCTACCAGTTTTGGGGAGATCTTTAATATGGCCGGTATCGCGAAATTTCTCCTCAAGTTTACTAATTGTTGATTGAGAAACTGGTTCTCGGTTAGGGTACTTAGCATTAACTAAATTACACACTTCTGCCTGAGTCCTTGCTCTATCTCCATAGTCAATCATAATTAAAATTTCAATTCATTCAGTCCCTGTAAGCTTCAATATTTAATTAATTGTTCTAAGGCGTTTACAAAAATTATAGTACTTCACTCGTAGTACATCAACTAAAAAATATGAAATTGGAATGCTACTTTTTATCATCACTCTACACGTCTGTCGGTAGATGTAACTTTTTTCGATATTTTTAGGCATTTTTTTCCAAACCGCAAAAAACCAACAAAAACATAAATGGAATGTTTAGACGATATTAATAGTATACACGTTAAAGGAAAAAATTATTATATTGCTGAATAAGCCATGAGGAGACCTTTCGAAGGAGGTGTCACATGACGCCTATTCATATTTAAGAAAGATTTCAATTACGTCATTGCTCCCACCCTGGTGACGTCATATCTCCGGAGGTCTTACTAGGATGAGGTCCCTTAAAAATTAAAATAGACGTGTTTTAGGATTTTCGTCAAATGTCGTTCGTTTTAGATGTAATGGATTTAGTCCATACATTTGCACCATACTGTATATGCCGGGTGATTCAAGATTGCCCGCTTTTATGACTTTTAAACTTAGAAAGTTGAAATTTGGAGAGAAGCTATATGAATATAGAGCCGATTGATTGACATTAATGGCGTTTATCTAGCACTTCCAGCTTAACTTGAAACGACTTTAACTTTAAATTTTTGAATATAATGTCCTTAAATTTTTAGATTTTTAGAGTTTAAAGGTGACTTTAATAAGAAATATGTCGTTTAAAAAATATACATATTTTTTGTGGTTTTTTCTTGTCGAGCTACGCCTCTGAGGCATATGTATTAGGAACAATTTTACGTCAAAATTATAGGGAAAAATACTAATTAGTTTTTTATTGGGTATTTTTTCTTTTGTAGGGAATTCGAATACCGACAAACAGTTCTTCTCATTTATCTTCCATTTTTCAAATGGCTACACGGTGACGCATTTAGTGATTTTCTAAAAAACGATTTTCCCGAATTTTTTGATATCAAACACAACGTTCGTTCATATAGAAATGAACCGTTGATTCATAAAAAACACATTCAAACTTAGAAAAAAATACGTGCCGCCTTTCAAATGACAGAAAAAACGAATAAAATATTTTTACTTGTTGAAATTATGTGCAGTCGTCAAAACGCGTGCGAATTAAATTAGAAAAAATGCAAAATTTTATTGAAAGTGGAAAAATTGATGTGCTGTTTATATTTAGAGAATGTCGTCAACGGTGTTCCGGCGCTGCGCGACTTTATGCGGAAAGCTTTCCACTGAGAAACCATCCAGGCCGCCATTATTTTCGAAAATTAGTGAACAAAGTGAAAACGGGAAATACTAATGAAAAAGAAAACTATTATCAGTCAAGACAAAGAAATCGAAACAAATCAACGGCCCAGCTCGACATGAAAAAACAGTATTTTTTTATGACACACTTTTGGACTAAAAATGACCTCCAGATTTTAAAAAAGTGAAAATTTATGGAGCGTTTCATTTAAAAATTGAAAACTACGGTCATTTCCGGTTGAACCGGAAGCGCTAGATAAACGTCATTAATGTCAATCAATCGGCTCTATATTCATATAGCTTCCTTCCGAATTTCAACAACAAAGTTTAAAAACAAAAAAGTTACAAGAGCGAGCCACCTTCTTGAATCACACGGTATGCAGGATAAAACATTGCTCAACACTTAAATCGTGCAAGAAATCGTCCGCTGCTCCACATCTCAATCAGGCAATTGAATCTGAACACTTACGCCTCAACGAATGCTTAAATGAGGCAATAATTTGATTTCCAGATTCAACTCTCCTCGATGTGTCACTCGGGCAATAAATCCCTCGCCGAGCTCTGTTACGCCTGTTCTGTAATTCTGACTTTATTAAACAAAACACGAACTTGTCGAACGTAATTATTGATTAAATTTCCAACAAAATCGCATTTTATCGGCCGTTGTCGATAACACTTGGTGTCGTTTCAAAAGGACACCGCCACGGGATCATATATTATTAATTAAAACATGTTATTAATTATTATTCTCGGAAAATAAACGCTGGCGTCGGAATAAACAAGGACCGCGCTACAAGTAGCGGTCAGTTTCGGGTTACTCTACATTGTCCGGCGTTTAAATGTGCCCAGTGCGTGCTGGCAGCTGACCAAGAGGAAGGTCCATTAGAGTTTGATTCGAAAAAATCGAAAAAAAAAAAAAAAAAACTTTTTAAGTCATATTTCTGTATATATTGGCAGCGATAACGGAGTTACAACACAATTGTAATTGACCTCAATGACCGAGGGAAATATTTCAATTTTACGACTGCCACGCGAAATTAATGGTCAATAGTCAGCGGGATTTTCTGGGCGAAAAAATTACTTAAATGTTTTTATTAATTTTGAAATTTATTTCAAACTTGAGAATGACCAGATACGTCCCCGAGTTCCTTCGGTTCGATTCTCGGAAGCGTTCTACTGGATTCAACGTCCCATCTGCGGTGCGCCTCTTTGAATTCAAAATCGCCTTCAATTCATAAATTTCGCACCTCTAAAAAAAAAAAACACCTTCGCTGGGGCAATAAATTGATGCGGTAATTGGACCCAAATCAATCGGTTGTTAATTCGGTAAAATCGTAATACGCAGCATTAAAAAGCGGTATTTCTATAAGCGCCCCTCGAATTGCTGTTTTACGATGAAGTAATGCGATATATGCAATAAATTACCGTAGTAGGTGCGCACCAATAATTAATAATCCAATAATAATTAATTGGCGCAATCCAAGTAAAATTCATTGAATCCCACACATCGTAATGGGTATCGAGTTAGACGAATTTAGACGCAATCTTTATTAAAAATATTTACATTGTTGTCTGTGTGTTTCACAGATATACAGTAGCGGCCATAAGTATGGAAACTATTTGCATTTTTTGATAAAACGAATCAAATAAAGGCTAAAAGCCACCAAAATGTACAAATCCATCTGCAGACTGCTATTAGACTACGGGCACATGATAAGAGCGAACACCACAGAAAAAACAAAAAGACATATCCAGACGACAGAACAAATCGCACTCAGACTGATTACTAAGATACGTCACCCCGACAACCCCCTACATGACCCATCCAACCAGCTATTATACCAAAGCACCATGGACATGCAAACGAAATGGAAGGACAATCCTGACGATTGGGCAATAGTAACCCCGCTGTGTCTGACAAGACAAACAGGACAGTAAAATCTCCAATTCCCCAATACAACCCTGATAGAGCACTACAGCCTGTAAATGTAAATAGTGCAACTGATTCAAAATATTTCTGTTCTTTCTTCTTTTTTCTCTTGGACAGCATGAAGCACTAAGTTTAGTAACTTGTACCATGGGCAGAAAGACCAACAACGGTCGATAGCCCTTTTCTTTTTGGAAATAAAGATTATACAATATATATATATATTGTATATAAGCTAAATTTATCGAATTTACACAGTATACAGTAGAATTCAATAAAAATGACAATGCCAAAGCGTCATTTACCTGAAGAATTAAAACAGCGAGTTGTACAGTTGTTTAAGCAGGGGCACAAGCAGTGTGATATTGCTGGTTCTTTAAATGTACCCAAAGGAACAATATCGAAAATATTGAAACGTTTTCATGAACGTGGTACAATAGAGAGATTTCCAAGACCAGGTAGGCCCAAAAAGTTTCCAAAACGCGCTCCAGAATTAATACGAAGGATGTCGAAAAAAAATCCACTATTGACTTCAACGGACATTTGAAGACTTCTTGCTGAAGAGCACCACATAGCGGTATCGAGCCGCACGGTGCGAAGATTCTTGGTAGCTGGAGGTTTGTTTGGAAGGACTGCTGTCAAAAAACCACTAATTTCCTAAAGAAATAGAAAGGCGCGTCTCGCATTTGCTTGGCAACATATCAACTGGTCACAGGAAAAATGGAATACAATCTTGTGGAGCGACGAAAATAAATTTCAGTTATTTGGTAGTGATGGTATTCGATACGTGAGATATCCTAAGAATGCAAGATTCGATTCTAAGTATCAATTGCCCACTGTAAAACATGGCGGTGGAAGTGTTGTGGTGTGGGGGTGTTTTTCTGCGTCTGGGATTGGGCCATTAATTAAAATACCAACCGATTCGTGTATAAGGACATCTTAGCGAACCATATGCTTCCTTACGCAGAATAGGAAATGCCCATGTCTTGGAGTTTTCAGCAAGACGATGACCCCAAGCACGCATCAAAACTGGTTAAAAATTGGTTTGAAGATAATTGTGTCGGGAAAGTGGAATGGCCGTCGCAGAGTCCAGATCTTAACCCGATCGAACACCTTGGAAGGCAAATTCGGAAAGAAAAAATTCATAGTTTACCACAGTTATTCGAGGTTTTGGAAAGGGAATGGAAATTGATTCCAGTGGAAGTTTGCAGAAAACTGGTGTATTCTATGAACCGACGGTGTCGTGCAGTAATTGAAGGAAAAGGATTTGCCTTAAAATATTGACACAATTTTGAAACAAAGGAAATATTTTATTATAAGTTGCTGAAAATACATTATTGGTTTCCATACTTTTGTCCGCAGTTTTTTTTTTTTTTTAATTTCATATTTACTCCAAACCAAATTCCAATAAATACCAATATACCATGGACGTCGATAAAGTATTAAAAATGGAATCTATTTTATATTTACAATTTCAAATTATAATCGTTCATTTTAAATAAAAGCGATGTTAAAAAAGTTTCCATACTTATGGCCACTACTGTACCTGCTATTCAAAAGTACACCGAAACCATTAAAAATCGACAGAGAGTACCACATTTTTTTGTGGGTTCCCTTTAGGACTGATCATTAGACACGCGTTGAACTTTTATCCCAAATGAAAAAAAAAAAATCATTCGTTAGGTACTCCATCCCTTATGAGCAAGGGGGAAGCTAGAAAATGCACCGTGTCTAATTAATTATTCCACATCCTCTCTGAATCTCACGACCCAATTACTCCTGATTACTTGCCTTGGCTACCGGATTATTGCCTGACTTGAGGATTCGACAAGATTTATTATTCAGAAACGAATTTACTCCCCGATTTAAGCATTATATTAAAAGGTCTGATTCCGAAGAATGAGTTATTGCCCGGTTTAAATATTGAACAAGGTTCAAACCTATAAAATGTTCAAACATTGAATAAAAATTTACCTTCGATTCTGCTCTTTTTTCGTTATTTAAACATTTAACCAGATTCCCCTCCGGGGCGCATTTGTGCCTTATCGTGACATTCGGCTACGCTAAATTGGTAAAACCAAGTTACTTCCCGGATGAGACTTAAGTATGAAGCAACGTTCCTCTCTAGAGACGTGTAATTACCTCGTAATACGTACGTAGACGTAGACTCGTCTGGATTTTTCAAGAGCCGTTGCTGCTACAAGTTTCACCGTTTTCAACACTATCTCGTATTAAAAATAAGATGGATTTTGGTTCTGCCCTTTAGGGAATTGGTCATGCGATGGTCGTTAAGCCCATTTGATTTACGTTCAAATGATTTTTCAAAAAAATCGCCTCTGCTGCAGCTCTGACAATTCCGTGCGGAAACTAACATTAATACGGATATTGCCACATCTCGTGTGAGGCCCGTTTATGCTTTGGAAACTAACTGATTGTGATATCTGTAACACGACGATGAAATATTAAGTGAAATTTGAGTTGATTCCCATTCAGTCGTTTATACACAGAGTGCTGCAAATTAGTAGGTCAACCCGGTAACGGCAGATTCCTTGAGGGAAACTAGTTGGTCTTTCCTTATACGACTTGTTTCCTTGGTGGCTTATACTCACTATACAGACTGTTGAGGTTGTGGAAAAAATGTATTAATAACTTCGAAGTTCCTTGACATATTTTAATGAAATTCTGCAGTGATGCACAGTTCGACGAAGCGCACTTTTCCTATAATTTGAATTTTTAAAAAATTAAAACAAAAGTAAGAAAAACGGTGGCCTGGGCACGCCCCCCCTTCAAATTTTTTGTACACGCCGATGGTGATTTTTAAATTAAATGTTCCTTTATCTTAATTTTTTTACTTCTGCAAAACTAATTTGCCGCTTATTTTAGAAGATATTCCAACGCATTGCTTTTCCAATACATTATGCTCAGGCATGTATTCAAGAAAGGGACAATTATTGAACATTTAATCTTGATTCATCCTATCCATTCAGTTGGATTGAATAAAATCGAAAAGAGATATTTTTTTACCGAAATATAAGATCGAATCCAATATACGGGGTGTTTAAAAAAGTACGCGGCAATATTTAAGGGGGTGATTCCTCAACTCATTAAAAAAAAAAAAAGTTCGTATAAATGCAGGTGCGGAAATGTAGTTCCCAAGATACAGAAAGTTATTTTTTAAATAACAGTTTTTGAAAATTAATTTAAATATTTTTGACCGATTTTTTTAAATTTAATGAGGTTGTTTGTGGTAATTAGTTGGGCTGATTTGCCCTAACTAAATTAAAATGATTAAGTGGCGACAAGAGGGGAAGGGAAACCTTAACCAAATTTATTGACAAAAAAATGTACGCCGCTGACTTTAATTAAATTTAGACAATTTTTTTTTATGAAACAACAAAAAATTTTTTGTCTCTTAAATTTTCGTCGTAACTTGCATCGTTCATGAAATAGAAAATAAAAACCTTTTTTTGCACGTCCATTTATCATATAAAAACATTTTTTTTTAAATAGAGAGTTTACTCCCTTATTCCATACGAATATTTTGGGCTGTAATAATTTTTAAAAAGTTTTTTTGTTAAAAAATTATTACGTAAAATACGTTTAAAAAAAGTTACTTAATTTTTTTTGACCCCCGTATCTTGGAAATAATACATTTCCGAACCTACGTTTACAGGAACTTTTTTCATAAAATGACCTGAGAAATCACCCTCTAAAACATTGCGACGCTTTCCTTAAACACCCTGTATCAGGCATGGGATTTTGCCCGAAATATAGCATCAAACTGCGCATCACTACAAAACTTCATTAAAAATATGTCAAGAAACACCGGTTAATAACAAAAAAAAATTTTTTTAACAACTTGAACACTCTGTATGCAAAATACAAAGCACTAAAACAGTTCCATAAGGAAAGCATAATTATCTTAGTTGTGCTTAGCGGATTGGCCTTCGAATGTGCAACACCTTGTATACGACCGTGTTCGGGCCTAAAACTTCACTCAGTTGTTACTTTCATAAAGGTAACTCTTAGCTTCTATCTAAAAAAAAAATATATTACAATTAAAATCTTGTTATATCTGAAGTTGTAAGATCTGGCCATGGATCACTGTTTGTTCAATAATTCAATTGCAAAGTCCAAATGTTATTGAGGACACTTTAGGATTAATTTGTACCAAAATTAATTGGGAAATTCCTTTTAATTTAGCACTAGGAATTTTATGTAATTTTAGTTGTCATTTTTTTACTCAACAGCAGTTATCTCTGGAACCCGGACCTGCTACATCCTATGGAAAATCATGGAAAATCGCGGTTGTTTTTTGAACTGTTTCCTTCCTCAAAGATGGACGGTAATACGAGAAATTTTCATATAACAACGAAAACACGAGCGTTTGCTCCGGTACGTTTTTCTGTAGATGAAGGAACCACTTCGGACGAATCATAGGCCTAAACATAACCTGTCTGCGAAGTGTGTTGAGTAGTGTTTATCGTCGTGTATATATCCAAGAGATTTTTGCTTAAAAATTGACGGCGGGACTGGCAGTAAACATCCCGATTCCTGGTACCGCATCGGTGCGGTTGCCAATCGGTAAAATTAGCGATTGGGTCATTCAACGACGCCGCCGACGACGTCCGTCGTGGCGCCTGGCGATTGATGGAATCCGCGACGCCGGATTCTTTGCCGAATTGTCGAGAGGTCGGGACCGTGTACTGACATTTTTCGTTGCTCCGGGGTCCAAAGCATATCGGGACGCGACAAAGGCCTTTGACTGCATCAAACATTTCATGGGAAAATAATAAACACTGATGAAAACACCTTAGTGGAGCAGGAATGATAAACTATTAAAATCCCATAAAACTGATATAATATATATATAGAATATATATGTATATTCTATATATATATATATATATATATATATTATATTTATATATACATTATATATTATATATATATATATATATATATATATATATATATATATAAGCAAAACTAATGGCGCAGTGTTTTCCGCGAGCTATATTTAGACGAAGTATGGCGCCGGCTCGCCATCAATTTGCATCTGTAATAGTAAGCAGAACGGTTTTATAGACATATATTTGCCATTTTGTTAGTTTTGTTAAGGCTGCGGCCCGTTTATTTTATCTGGCGTTATGTACCATTGTCTGCGGATATCGAAGTTTGTTGCTTTTGGCAGCAGCTAGTTCTTGCACATGCGAGCACACCGACTCAACAGCGAGAGGAAGACCCTCTCTTATACATCTCATTCCGAAGATTTCAATCGAGCCTTTGTTGTTACGACATTGAATTGTTACAACATAGAAATTAATATAAAGCCAGGACAGGAAAAACAGGTAGACGAATCGGAATGACATCAGAGTCGCAGCAGTAAGTCGGCACTCACATTATACTCAACCGCTCTCTTCTACTCCATTCAAGGTGATCAAGAGGTTTTCGCAATTGATTTCGCTATTTTTAAATCACACAACTATCACCAAATTGCCCAGTATTCACATCCGTCGATCACGCACACTGAAGTCCTCGAGCTAAGCTCCAAATTTTACCATGGGGTTAGTTCGGGTTAGCGCGGAAATCAGGGAAACGTTCCTCATGGAAAAACTCTACTATTAGAACCTGCGGGCATCATCATGGGTGTGGTTCCCGTCGAGACATTCATTTCGATTTAAATTTAGAAACTGTGGTTTTGGACTAGATTTACTTAAACAGAATCGTTCGATGTCTGCTCGACTCTGATAATGCTTTTACCAGTTTGTTTAGACAGGTGTTAATCGCATATCTGTGATCGATGGTGCATTTTACGGCGCCACTGCGTCGCACGGGCGCCAGGTGGGGTCGCATCCTACCGTGACGTCAGTAATAAACTCCACCTGCCCACCCCTTGGCCCCATAATATCGTCTTTATTACACAAAACCTGTGATAAAGCCCTAATGCACGTCTCATTTAGTCTCCTTGCACGAAAGTCAGCGTTTAAAGTGGAAAATTCAGTAACGATAGGACCGCCATTTTGTTTTTTGTCGACCGCTGTTGGGCAGGTATCATCTTGTTGTTTTTGGCAAACTGTTTTGCCCGAACCCTTTCCGCCATTTTACATCAGAAATTGTCAGCAACGTGAAGGAAAATGTAAATTCGACGTCAATTGTTAATGGTCCGCTTAGATCTGTGCTACAATTTAAAATGACGTAAGAGTGACGCAGGAGATAACCTAACCTAAACTTGACATCAAATGTCATTCGTGACATTGCCAATAGTTTAATGTGGTGTCAATTTTTAAACCCTAGATGGTCGACACTAGCGCTAGATTTTGTAGTTCAAGGTTCAACTGTCAGAAATGTTCCGCTGATGCGTCACGTCGTTAAACCAACACACACAATGCAGCACATGTTGGGAAAGTGAAAGTGCGTAGGCAACTGGTGTCAACGTCAAAAGTTTCATTGAATTGGGAAGTGGGCAATGATGAATATATTCGAAAATGCGTTCCAATACAATCGATTAGAATTGTACCGGCGAAATTGCCGCATTCAGTACCGCGTGTCTGCGTGTGTGTTTGAATCGTCGAGTACGACCGGTGAAAGGCCGCGATTGGTTCGTCGGCGGATGACGCAATCCATGATGGCCGCCGTCGCGTCGGGCCGCGACCGCAAGTCGCGTCGTAATCTTGGCGCCACCGCGTGAGCGTAATCTCTATTTTTAAGTACCGGCGGGTTACATTGTTGCCTAGTTTCGCTGGTGGTCGTGCCGTAAATGGGTCATTTTCATGCGGCCGGCGGGAGATGGAGCTGCAGTTAGAAATCAAAGCAAAGACATACAATTTTCTTGCAGATGAGTACATCCGGCAATGCTGGGAGCGGTCGTTTAAATAAAATTACAATAAAAATTTGAATTTTAAAGTAATTGATAATGGGATATTTGTGTAAAATCGATGTTTTTTTTAAAAACGATTTTGCCGATATTTTGCCTTGAAAAGACGAAGATGCCTTACGAATTAATGTAATTCTTATTCTCGCCACAGTACAATAAATTACTCTATTCGAGTCGTAAAAGATAAATAGAAGCAGACGTTCTCTGATTAGACTGAGAGCGTGAAAAAAATCACTAAAAATACTCTGGAAGCTATAGAATTGTCATGTAAATATGACCATTTAACAGTGACAGTCATGGGAAAACATTGCTTATTATATTTAATTGACCGCGCATTCATAGCGATGTAAATTCTCATGAGAAACCTGAACTAACCTCCACTTGTAGTCAGCGACTCAAACGAATCCCGGGTTAGCAATGGCAGCTCGCTGGGGGCTCGATCTGAAAGAAACAAGAAAAGTTATTAACGGAGCAAAATTTGCGACTTCAATAAACGCGATTCCGTTTTCGAAACTGCCACAGTAACTCAACAACGCCTACCATCATTTAAAACCCATTGTGGGCTTTAACAAGCCTAAAAACACACAATACATGAATAATGTCTTCAACGAGCTCGCACTATTGCAACCAAAACCCCAACGATTATTTTCAAAAATATTCTTCTCACTATTTGCTCTTCAACTGAGTCACATAGAAACGAAGAAATAAGCAAGATAGTTTTTATTTAAATATGTTCTAAAACTGGCATTTCATTGGTAGCACAGAAGAGAAAAGACCAACAAGAGACAATGACCTTTAAGGCTGCCCTCTCTTTCTTCCTTTCAGATGACCCTGTTACGAGGCACCTGATTCTTCCACTCTTCCGTCTTTGTCCCCCTCATCCGCATCCCGGTACACCTCTCTTTTGCAACACTTTTTTTACAGAACATGAGACGTGTGAATCATGCAATGATAATAATCGTAAAATCTGAAGAAAGACACCGATGTAACGGGAGTTGGGTGGCGCTACGTTCGGTTACAGTCGACCGAACACTCAGTTTATCATTGGTAACAATTTATTAATTAGTAATTATCGATGAATTTAGTAAATATCTGATAAAGGTTATCTGCACTCAGAGAACCAGCAGCATCACCCATGATAAGGATGATGATGAAAACGGTTGAAGTTACGCGAAATTATCATAAAATGTTTGGAAGGTATGATTTGCCGATCAGGAAATCCAAAGCGCATATTAAATATTTTAATGATAGCGAGTGCTCTGTGAAGTGCTCTAAAAGGAAGCGAGAGACGGGCCTGGAAACACTTTAAGTTTCCTTGGATGATCGGAATTTTCAATCTATTACCTGGAAATAGAATATACCATAGATGATTTCGAGAGTTCTGCAATTCTGCAAAATTACTGCATAAAGAATGCCATCGAGACCCAGGGCGATAGTGATAGAGTCGTCTAGACATTCTGGATTGTACTGATCAAAAGGTGAAAGAAATTTGACATTTGATTAAGAATAAAGTTTTTAGAACACGAAGTATCTCTGCATCTTCAATAACATGCTCCTTACACGTTTGCCTTATGGAGTTTGCCATGTAGCCATGTCTCTAACAGAGACCTCCTTCTTGGCATACTAAAACTTTTTTTCTTAGCTATTCAAGGATTAACTAAACTCCTACTTACACCTTCAAAACTGTCTTCTTCAGAGACAATTCATGGTCGAGTTTGGATATTAACGTATTCTTCAACGATATTCTATTCAAGGTCTAGATCTTCAAAGTTGATTTCTCGCCGAGTTTTCCATATAGGCATATTTCTAAAAGAGAGCGTTCTCTTTGTAAAAAGGACTTTTTTCCTAGTTTTTCGCCAACGCACTAAATTCCCCTATCTAGATTATCGAAAATGTTTCCCTGTGAAACCCAGTCCCAGAACTAGATCTTTAAAATTGATTTCTGCAGAGTTTGCTAATTTTTTGAATAAATTTGTTATCTTCTATCCGGGATTTTTGTTGTCTCTTTCTCTCCGCATTGAACTAGACCTATCTAGATCTTCAAACGTTTGTCTCTTTCAGAGGTCAATCACACCCGAACTTACGTCACCAATCCCTCATTGATAAGACTTTCGATTACTTACTGATTAAAATATGGAAAAAAACGTCAAAAAGAAAAGTTCTGCAAGTTAAAAACCTAGGCGTCGTTGCGCCAGTGCCAAAGCAAACAGCTTCATGTTAAAAATAAAGATGATGACAATAATAATTATTATTATTATCATCGTGGAACCGAGAGAATCTCTTATCAGCTAGTTCAACCAATGCTGTTTTCTGTATCATTAATTTATTCAACAGGTCGTAAATTAGTTCTGTTTTCATTAAAATTGATAATGATGTGTTTAGCACTGGACAAATAAATATACCGAAATAAAACAATAAAAGAAGAAGGAAAAAATTTCGTACAGAGTTCACTGAAAACACAATTTCAATTAAATCTTCTTTGGAGATTTTGCCAAAAAATTAATTACAATGTTGTGTTCTCAGGACAACATAACAATGAGTTTCATCACTAAAATATTCACAATTATAATCGCGGATCAAATTTACGGTCCTGTTTTCAAGGAAAACGCCACCAGGGGAGCCGTTTGGGATAAATTTTATCGGTTTATTATATCGAAAAAACAATAAAAAGTTATAAACATTGGTTTTAAAATCCCCGATATTGATAATTTATTCCTAGGTCTGAGTGCGACAATCTCGGAAAGAATCTGCCAACGTGATTATTAACCATCCTTGTCTAAATGGCGCATCTAAACAAAGACAGCGTCGCTGACCCGAATGACAAAACCGTCTTTCATTGGCTGGCAAGCGTTCAATGTTGCCTCTTTGCAATATCTAATGGAAATTTGAGATATTTCTTCTTTGAAATTCACTGATTTCCGAAACTTACAACGTAACATGAGAAATCAAGAATAATTACGATCGCATTTTTAAAAATGGTTTCTCTGGAGGTTGTCCCATAAATACACATAAATCAATAATAATGACCGCCGACAACATTGTGTATTTGAGTCATTATAAAGCACAAAACAGGGAAATAATTAAAAATCACAAAGGTGCCGTCTTATTTGAGGCAAAAGCCGACATGAATCACAGTTCATAAATGTGAGCATCGAACATAACAATGAATGTCGTAGTTCGATTAATTCGAATAGAAAAAGTGGCCGCTTTAGTCGCTATCACCGTTTTTTCTATCACCTTGGAATGACGCAACATCCGAAATTTATCAATGAATTTCGGTCACCAAATTATTCATGTCTGAATCTCGATTTTTAAAATCAAAATTCGTCGGGTGTGTCGATGCCGTGGCGTCCGTCGTGGTGCGGCGTCGTCTGGCCGCCATCTTTCTATTTATAGCACCGCCAGGCGCCAGCCGGGAAGCACCGCCGTACCGCTCAGAATGATTTATCGCAATTATAGTGGTTACTTTCCTCCCCGCATTTTTCCACGTACTGTCACAGTAATTTAAATAGGTTTCGGGGCGACATCACGATTGAAATTGAAGTCGGAAATTGAAACATCGCGGACTGTCATTTTAGCCAAATGGCAGGCACTGCATAACCTCAAAACAGCGTGAAACGTCACGGTTTGTCATGACGTGCCAGGTGGCCGCACGGAAACAATTCGCACGTATCAAATGTACCCACATGTTAACTTAGAAAAAAAAAGAAGAAAACTACGATTTTTCAATTTAATTAAAGAGGGCGCTTTAAAGGTGAAGCAGCGGCACGCCAATATATACGTTTTTGGGGGGTTTTGACGTCGAAAAAATGTGACCAGAAAAGTGGAATTGCTACGCTGCTGATTTTCAACGTGTGTGATCACCGAAGCCCGTCTCGTACGAGCGCTCCACGTAATACCTTCGAAAATGACACGTTTTGGGAAAATTCTTAGCATGACAGAAAGCCTTCTGGAGCAACGATTTTCACGGTGGATGATCGTTAAAGTGCTGACTTTATGTAACTGCAGAAATTCGTAGCCTATGTCGATCATTACTATGATATACATGCTATATGCGATTGTCCAACAGTTCCGTGCAAGGATCAAATTTGATTTTGAATACACATAATAGTCTCATTATGTCCCGGGAGTCATTGGTGTTCCATCTGAAACCTTACGAAAAATTACCAGAGGCCTCTCGTTTAACTTGGAACACCTTGCCTATCACGTATTCGATGAATTCAATTCCGGATTCCTGGAATACCATTTGTTCCTCCCTTAAGACTGGCATTGCCATCAAACTCAGCTAACAAAGTAAATCGCTGCGACGACTTCAGTGACAGTTTATGTTCTCCACATTATGAATATTACCAGTCGCGTTATCAATCTTATTAGTTTTTTATGGGCTATTTTTAATTCCGACCTTGATATTTCATTTGTTGAATGCGTGTTGTTTTTTTTCCTTCTTTGGCGGCGGCATTTAGTTTACAAATATATTTCATATTGCCTCATCCAAAACGAACCAGATCGATTTTTTTCCACTACAACAAATCTCCATAGCGCTCTCTCCATCCACTTGTTTTATTAACCGGTACCAATTAGGTACCATCAGCGTGTATATGCAGCTGCGATAAAGGCAAACACACTTCACAGTTCCCAACTCTACTTACATGTTTTGGTTTTCGAAAAAAACCTGAAACCCATAAAGCCTTGTCCACTTATGGTACTGCGTCGAGTACCTTTAGGAAGGTACAGGTGGTGCACCTGGCCGTGGAGGATTTGTATTCGAGATTTGCGTGAGAACTTCTGCTAGAATCGATTCCCTTTAATGCTGCCTGTCCCCGCAGAATTGGGGTAAATATTCAACAAGTTAATCTTAAATGGTCCGGGAGCGGCTGTACACTGAGAAAAACGGTCGAGTGCAATGGAATTACGCGGAGAAAGTGCATATCCTGGAGGACAGCTGGTGACATAGAATAACGGGTGATTTTGTTAATTGTAATTGATGGGCGTTTCTCCGTGTAGACTCGGGCTAGATTAGCAACAAGTGTCCCAACAAAGGGTCCATCAGCCGGGAAAATGGCGAGATAAAGTGACTGGAAACTGGATATAGCCGCTTCGAGATGACTGATTTTATGTAACGAGCTTTTACTATAATGGGGTTTGGACAGTTCCCTTTCATTCATCGTTTACCGGGAAGTTTATTTTACACCGTCGTAAAGGGATAAGTTTAATACCGGTAAACAACGAAATAGCGCCGTCATTCATCCAGCAGTAGAAATGCCAACGTGGCTCAAATGACGTATGAATTAACCCGTGAAATTGCGGATTTCATGTGACTTACCTTCAGGTCGTATCCTATCCTCACTACTTCGGCTGTAAGGTGGCGGTGGGGTTTCTGCAACAAAAAAAAATCGAATTTCAGTTTTATTTAATGGTAAAACTCAGGAAAATTATTACAGACACTGGGCAGCGCTGTAAACATAAACTTGGCCTAGCTCCCAAGCGTGAAAAGTTTGAAAGAATTAATCTCGAAATTAATACAGAAATAGCCGGATTTAGGGCAATATAAATCAGCTACAATTACCAAACGTCAGGCTATAAATCAACCTCGTGTTTCCAATAAAGACGGTCCAGGGAAATACTCAGCTTCGGCAGCCATATTGCTGCAGTCGAAGTTGCATGAAAATGCTCCATGCAGTTATCTAACTCTCGAGTTTCAAAGAAATATTTTTACAATGAGGTAGGGAGTCACTTTCATCAAACACTCCGTACACGAGTATTTATTATGGTCCTAGACACAGGGTTGTTCCTAAATGATAACGAAAAATTTAATATCCGACTTTCTCGTATAAACAAAGGGCGCAAATAGTTAACACTCCAGAGATGCCTGCAAAGTGTTCAAATTTATTTGCCTATTTAAGTTTTTCCTTTGGAACTCCCGTTTTTCCGAATTTGATGTATGGGCAGCTTGGAAACACCAGAAGATCGCGAAAATGTACCGGTTGATACTTTTTCCACGACTATATAAATATACCTTCGCCTTGAAACTTCGTTCAAAAGCGCATGTCTACAACCCTAAAGTAAGGAGAGGACTCAAGCCTCGCCGAATCTCACAATTAACACAATTTTCAAGGTATAACAATTTCCATATGAGGAACGAGTGTTTTCTTGAAGTTCACATAATTTGGTGGTTAAATCGCCCTATTCAGATGTGTGTATACCACGAAATTTCATCCAGGAACCCACGCATACAACGCAAGGGAAGGGAGAGTTGGGAAGGACCAATGCGACTCCCTAAACAACAACATTTTCAAGATCTCGCAATTCTCATTACTGGAGTGAGATATTTCATTGAAGCTTACATAACTTGGTAATTAAATCGCCCTGAATGGATACGGTTTTACCATGAAATTTCATTCGGTAACTCATCTGCGCAACGCCAGAGAAGGGAGAGACCTCGTGGATCAGTTCGACCCATTTTTTTAAATGAAAAAAAATTTTTTTTTTCATTTCATTTCTTCCATCTCTTCCAATACATTTTTAATCCAGTTTCCAATAATTATTAAAAATGCATTGCCCCTTCAAATACAAGTCGCTCACGCTCGGCGCATTCTCGGAATCAGGGTACCATGCCAAGTTCTCGGTACCCAGAGGAGGGACCAGATGTTCGGAACAATGTTGGGCCCGTGTATTGAATACCCGGATTGTTTTTTAAGCCGGCGCCATGTCGGCCACCAAAAAAAGAACTCATTAAGGGAACCAATTCAAGGTACCACATGGAACCAGAATTCCTCAT
This sequence comes from Euwallacea fornicatus, assembly GCF_040115645.1. Classification (NCBI taxonomy): domain Eukaryota; kingdom Metazoa; phylum Arthropoda; class Insecta; order Coleoptera; family Curculionidae; genus Euwallacea; species Euwallacea fornicatus. The sequence continues at coordinate 1,026,144 of NC_089559.1, read as the reverse complement.
GATTTTCAGAAAAATTTTAAAAACGAAAGTGAATCGTATAGATGGTTAATCATAAATATCTTGATCGATGCAATGTGTTTATGTGGTTTGATGCGTTCGTTCATATTTGGGCTCTGATGATGGGGCTCTTAAAGAATGCCGGTTAAAAAGAGGACCGAAGACATGTAGCCGGCAGGTAGCGAACTGACGTTGGTTCTGAGTTTAAGTCATACAACATGTTTTTGGATGTTTATGACCAAATTTCCTATTGTTTTGAGGATTATGCAATACAGTGTTGGAACAATGTGAATTCCGGTTGTACCAAAGAGCATAATACGTATCGGCCTCGACATCCCCAGCCTACACCGGCAAAAGTAAATATAGATACGACAACTTATTTTGAACAAAAGTTAAGTACATATACAACGAAAATAGCACGATGGCGCCTTGGTTCGATAAATGTTTACCAGACGAGGCGCCTGCCTGGTTATGTTCACGTCATTCCCAGTACTACTATTATATGCATTTCACTCGCCAATCAACCTCTCACTGATACCTGTCTTTGTCCGCGAAATTATCATCGGTTTATCAATAATTATTCCTACTTAGGCAAACTCCAAATTTCTAATTGAAGAGTTAAAAAATCGAAAATTGATTACGAGAACTAGGAAAGAAACGGGCAGCGTTTCAGCACCAACTGTTGGTGGGTACCAAGTGGCATATAAAAACAACGCTATAGTTGCATGTTTTGTTTAGTTGTTGGGAAAGCAGTGGCGCCACGTCTCGAAGCGTAATTAGCAACGATAATGGAACCTACAATGCAAAGATCCGTTATACCCGCGCAGACCCGAAACCAGATTAGAACAATTAGGACACCTTTGTCGACCTGTTGGCTCGATAAAAGCGTGAGAAATGGTACTTTATTACCATTTTTTTTTCCCATTGTGTATTTCAGTCTGGAAACACATTTCTGTTCGAGAAGAACCACTTGATCCATTCCGTTTAAAAAGTGTCTCATAGTCGGGGAGGGCTCTCGATCAGCGACTTCGAGACGTTTATGAAGAAATGTTATAACAAAATATTGCCGCAATAGAAAAAAAAAAAATCGGGGCTATCTGAAGTAAGATCTTCTGAAAGCTTGATGTGCTGCCAGCCGAAGAATGTCGGTTAAAGAGGAACAGTTAGGTACCATGGAGTCCGTGGATCGCCTGCACCAATGTAATGTTTCTGAAATGACACATGTATGAGTTATTCACATCCGACCAAGCCAGCAGCTTTTGAGCCTTTGGCGATCCGGATCAAACCTCAGATGAACGAAACTTTGCAACTTTTGAGAAATTTACGCTCCTCCCGCTCGGGCATTTAATAACTTTGAATTTCTTAAATCTACTGCTCAGCAGGGGCGAACTGCTCGATAGTTCTACGCCTAAATCATATAGTTTTCGAGTTATTTCAGGTTAATGGAGAGTTTGTGTTGTTTCCCCCCAATGTGGAATTTTTGTTTCAATTACATAGTTAGCGGTTGCCGTTTATCAATCTGCCATCGTCTTTAATGTCGGCAAAGCACTGCTCTAACCACTTTAATTAGTGTAAGAAGTGGTCTTTAAGCAGCAGCTACCATGTTGTAGGCCTTACACCTTAATTTTGATTAGGCATGCAAACTGTACCTACTTAAATAATTACTCCCGGTACAAAGGGCCTTTTAAACCCTTTTTCAAACCATTATTGGTCATTTTCCTCACATGGAAATTATATTTGCATGGGGCGAAAGGGAAAAAAAGGAAATAAAACCATTTGTCCACAGGAAGCCCGGTTAAATAAAAACTAAGAAAAGTACTGTAGTCGGCGTAAGGTCATTATTAAGCGCAACTTAGAAATAAAGAAATAAACGGTGGTGCGGGTTAAACTTCGATTAATCTACGAGTTGATTAATGTTAAGAAACGAAGATTAATTGATACCTAAATGTGGGATATCGATAAAAATTTCATTTTTCTGAATAATCGACGAACATTAGGACCATAAATAAATAAATCTGTCACTGACACCGCACGTACGTTAACTGTTAATAAATAATATTTACTAATAAGTTACTCTATTGAGGTGATTTTTAAAGCGGGCAATAATGAAATTTTCGCAACTACATTCCACTGAAACAAATTATTCATTTATGACGAGCGAGGGAGGTCTGGTGGTTTCCTATCAGCGAATGCTATCAATCGGCCTTAAGTTGGCACCTTAACATACAGCGTGACATTGTATTTACAAACAAAGTAAATAATAAGCCGTTATTCAATGTTACCATTTTGTAACGTTTGTTATATGTTGATGTGTTCAATTTTCAATTTGGCATTGATTCCCCTTACGATACTGAAACTTGGCAAGCCACAAAGAAAGGATTTATCAATATGCCATAAAAATACCAAAAATCAAACGTTCCATTAGCGCACGTGTTCGCAAAATTCACAAAATGTTTCCTCAGCCTGTGTATCGAACACGGATGAAGTTATCAAAAATCGCCGAATTTTTTTGAGCATTCGGTCTTTTAATTGTTTTCAGGAATCTGCATCGATTTTATGAAAAAAACTTCGGTCAACTTTGGAAAAATACAGAGAACGTTTCGGTTCAAATTTGAAAGCGTTTTCAGGCTCAATCGTATTTTCCAAACTTGACGCTTGAATTCAACGCAAACTGCGTTTGAATGTGTTTTTGCGTTTTCAAGTTATGCATTTTTGAATTTGGGGTCAAAATTAGCATTAGCATAGGCCGAAGCAACCGCACGTTAAATCGACCATCGGTTCAGTTTCTCTTTACGCCCTGCAAAGTCGATTTTCAATTTTCTCACGTGGGACACCCGGTATATTGTTGTATGTCTCGAGCTTATTGATCGTCAAGGTAAAATCTTTTATAGATAACTCTAATCAATCTCTTATGGCTTTTAAGTAATTTGAGGTCAATGGAGAGCACGTTTTTGGTACACTCTTCAAATGGCGTTTTAAACTAGTTAGCCGGAAACTCACCAAACCCCCGGTATAGTATTGAATATTTCGAGCTAAAAAAACGGAAGTTTTTGTGTATGCACATTTTCAGGTGAATTACGTGTTCGCGGGCCCTAAAAAATGGTATCAGGGCTCGGGAAGTTGGTGCAGAAGGCGCGACACCTATCATCGGATGGTACCGGCCCACTCGAATTCCATCTAAGAATTCCGAGAACGGCGTTTAATGGATGCATTGGCGGCCCTAATGATACGTCGGGCCTGCACTGGTCGTGGCGCCACGGCGAAACGACCCTTTGGGTTCCGGCCCCAATAATTGAGTCCTCAAATAACATTATAGAGCAAATGTAATTTACTTGTTTGTAATTTACATGCAAACTGGAATGCACTGATGGGTTCAAAGAGAAGAAGACCCATCGCGGGAGACCCGATGCCACCCATCGATGCGGCGCCACCGCTATCTCTTCGCGACAACAGAGCCGACTTCTCCTTTTGTAATTAGGGGGACCCCTGGCCCCGCGGGGCCCCAGTCGGACTGGTCTTTATCGAAATTGCGCTGCCTACGTCCGGCGGTGGATGATAATTTTATAGTAGGTACCCGATTATGTTACCGACAATGGCGTAATTTGTGAGTCTTCTGTGCATTTTTAACTCCAATCAAGTACTCGAATGGTTAGGCCTCCTTACATTAATTCTACTCTAAAGAACCCATTCGCAAGTGCGTAGGAAGTCCCAGCACTGGCACTCATTTTCGGATTTATTTACATATTTGTAAAACACTTTTTGTGGGCGCTCCCCGCACACACATCTAACAACACTGTAAGTAACGCGAATGCTTCATCATTATTATCTGCCAAAGCTCGAAAACAGCATTATATAAATGCGAAGATAGCCACCCATATAAAATCTCCCCATTTGACCATCAATAGGTGCCGTTGGTTCATTCATGATTGCAGTACTATTCGGCCCACGCAGATGGTACCCGAATAAGTCCGTGGGTATGGGTGTCACTTAATGCACGGTTCTTAATGCAAAGGACCACTCTTTATCGCAGGAACCTTTTAAGATAGAGCGGAACCTGCCTGGAGGCGGGTTTCGACAAAAAGTTAAAAGCATTTAGAAATAACCGTAGTGATAATCCAAAACGCCACTCTGATTGTGGTTTAATGTGGTGAGAACAAGGTGTGTGAATGGCATGCTTGTAATGCTTAAGCATGGTAAAAAAACTATCATTTTACCATAGTTCCAGTACCACCGGGAGGAAATGTTACGGTTTTAAGATATGTTAAATTCGGCCCTTTCTCAGAGCTCTTTGCCAAACAAATTCAACTAGAAATTCAATGAAGGATTACGAGAATATCCTTGGAAGTATTTATATATTAAAGGAACTCGAGGTTCTCTTGCGTTTTCGTCGTTTTACCGACTAAACTACTATCAGATTCTTCTACACATATGACAAATGGACAGAAATCGCGTGCATATTGTTCTTAGACACATGCTCTGGGTTACGCCGTTATTTATACAACGCCCCGTATATACGCGAGTGAGACGGAAATAGCCGTACCATACAATGGTTCACATATGAATCAGGAGGAGTATTTTTAGAATTCGCTTTACTGAGAGACTGAGATCTCTTTCGTTTTGTGTCTTTTCTACTCGGGGTCAGTGTAATGAACAACTTGAACGAAAGTTGCAGCTACGCTTAAGATTCTTGGCTTTAGGTCATAGAAAACTCCCAGGATGCGTGGTTTATCGTCTAGAAACAAAAATTCAATGGACGCACCTAAAGATGCCACATAAGACCGGATTATGTATAGCTAGATACCGCAGAGAGTGCGATCCTCAAGGCCACAGCTTATTTAACAAATATGCGCTTAAGCAAACAACATTATTTAGTGGGCAAATAGTGTCGACGGTGCAGATTACAGATCCTCTTCATATTCGTTCATTCTGATTCCCAGACACGCAGAAAACTCTCGATATGCGTATAAAAACCCATCAGATATAAATAAAACAAAACCCAATTATGTAACAGTTCTCTGACGGACAACGGCTATAAATTACCCAGCAGGTTATGGGCAGTAAAACTGAAAATATTTTTAAAATGACCCAACAAACTGGTCTTAGACCAGGCCCAGCCGACAGTGGGTTCATTAGTATTATACGTCAACCCATATGTGTTACTTACCAGGTTGACAAATGCGGCTCCAATGAAACGGATTGCAGCACGAGTAAACCAAATCCTCCGCAGCGCCACACTGGGGCAGTCTGCGCAGATCGCTCGCGCACCGCACCTCCGGCCACCTCCAAAACTGGCAGAGCAAGAGGTGAGGCTCATAGCAGGAGGTGCGAGGGACCAGAACGCAATGGCCGAGCTCGAGCCCTCGCGTGTCCAACGCAGTCAGCAGCATGGCAAGTTGAGTTTCCTACAAGAGAAAGTGAACGAATTAAAAATTAGAAAGGAACACTTTGAGAAATCTCTAAGTTTTTTTTTCATTTTCGAGAGGTACAACGTCGCGGTAGCCTATGGCCAAGCGGCCACCTCTCGACACCTGTCACACATCACCCTAACCTGGCACGCGGGCGGCCACGTTGCCAGATCTCTCCGAAAATCATGAAACGAAGGAATTCTCATAAATTCGTGGTTCTATTCTTGCAAACTCATTGGAAATCAACTTGGCGGCTGCTACACGTTTTTCCTTCTCCCGGTGCCGTTTTATTTGTTTTGATTTTCATTTATTTCTTCTCTCCATTAAAGTGACATCGGTTTAAAAATAATGCCCGTAATTTATCCGCATAGCGAGAGAAACAGGTTCTCATAATTATTAAGGAGCTGCATCTATTCTTGCATTATCTAAGTTCATGTGTTAGTCGAGTGGAGTAGAAAATCATGAGATAATAATGAGCGAAATACAGTGAAATTCGCATAGTTAATTGTGATAAAAATGATGTGCTAAATAATAGGTAGATAGTCGTCACGCAACATGGGGCCAGTGGAAGTGTACTTGCGATTACAACCCGATCTTACTTGGAGAGAATAAAAAATTGTAAATACCCAAGAACCCAGTTCTACAGCGAAGAACTTCAAGGGAGAGAGTCTCTTAGATGTTGCAGATGAAAAGCAAAATTTGTAACTCCCTTAATCGAAAAGAAGCGACACCGAAGAGGGGCACTTCGCCGAACGACAAAGCAGATTTAAAGAAGCTTATTTTCAATGTAAAAAAATTGTTACAAATGAAACTGCACACTCGCGGCAATGAATGTTGTGATGAACAATTAACTATGTGCTGACTATAAACATCAAAACTTTCAAGTAGTATGGTCAATGCACAGTGCCGTAACGAAGCCGCAATAGTTGGTGACCACTTTGATAAAAAGCACACACATCGACCCTTTCAAGGCAGATCAATTCCAAAAATGAAACGTTTACCCCAACAAACTGTAAATAGATATTTTATATAAACAACGACATTTTTAATCAAATTGATCAAGAAGCAGTGACGTAACGCAATTTAATTTGAATTTTAATTTTTTAAAAGTATAATTTGAATAATTATATGGGAAAGCACACTCAAAATACCTTACGATAAAATTTTGCAAAACCCTAACTATCCCGATAGAACTTCTTTAGTGTGTAAGCAGTAAAATTTCAATTTTATTTGGTCGAATGTTTTCAAGTAGCACAGAGGAGCCGAATTTGATGACACGACAATAACACACTTAAAGGCCTTTATAACAAAGAAAACCTGAAAGAAAATGTAGTTACTGAAATTGACTGTTTACACCAAAGAATTTCAATGGGAATCATCAACTAGATATTGACTGTAAGCGTCGAAATTTCTAATTTGATTGGTCAAGAGGTAGTGGCGTAGCAGAGTCCCATTTGATGACATGGTACCTAAGGTACAGTTGAGACTTGGCAATTCTTTTTGGTAACAACCCAAATGGACCCAATAATCATCTAAATTTTAGGAAGAGTAATCAATAATATATTGGGCATGAACAATGAAAATTCGAATTAAATCCGTCAAGTAAGAGCGGCGTAGGGGTATCGTATTTGACAACTTGATTAAGTCAGCTTACAAAAAAGTTCATGGAAAAAGAAAATTGTGAAAAATTACAAAGAACCAAAGAGACTTTCTACAACAATGAAGTTTGGGAAGAGTTGACCGTGCATTCGGTATAAATAGTAAAATTTCCAATTGGCAGGTCACGAAACAGCAATGTGGCAAAGCCTCGTTTGACGACATGCCAATGTATATCTTAAATAACCACTGTACAAGAAGGGTAATTTTTTAAAAAGTGGAGCTCTCAAAATATACTTTCTAACCAATGAATTTCAGAGAAGATGATCAAGTTTCCGTTGGGTATAAAGAGCAAAATTTACAGCTGGGTTGATAAAGAAAACAGTGCCGGAGGTTACGTCAAAAGAAAATTCCAGCACAGTATAAATGGCAATTGTTTGATGGGAACAAATGCCAATTTGTACTAACTTCAGTACAAATTTACAAGGAAACTTCTGGATCTCCTGAATAGATGGAGACTAGGACTTTTAAAATCACTTTTGCCTTCTTTTCGAGATATTACCACTTAGGGGCAAATAATGAATTTAATGGTAATTTTAACTGAAAAATGATTGAACAATAAAAAGGCAATTTGCAATAATTTGCCCCTTAGGAGGTTTATCTTCTAACTGTACGTTGTTGGTTGGCTATATTGCAAATAATAATTTAAATGTAAATTAAAGTGGTAGGTCTCCGGCTTTCTCACCTGTAACTGCTTGAGGAGGTTCCGCACGTCCTTCTCGCGCGTATCCCAGGGGCCGAGAAGTCCCCTATCCGTAAGCGAGGGGTCATTGAGAGCCTCAATCCGTTTCCGCAACAATTTTCTGGTCAGGTTGGTCGTTCTACTACGTCGAAACATAAACATTAAGGGGCTCTTTCGTTCGCGGCACGGGTAGCAACAATTTAAAGGACATTTGGGGGCCACTATTGCGATTTCTCCTCGATTAAAGCACACTGCGAGACACTGCTCCGGCACCGATAAACAGCGGCGTCAAGGGATTTTTTTCCAAGGGGGCGGCTGTACTGGAAGCGTACTCATACGCGACGCGACGTCATAGCCAACACCACGCAACGGTCAAAGACTGACTGATTTTCGGTTTCGTTCGCTTTGAACGGCATTTGTCTACGTTGCGATAGCGAGCGGACCGGTAACTAGTTGTACTCAAACTGTTGAGGAATTGTACTGAATCAATGGTGCAATTATTGTACTCGAATTTAAGAGCTTGCTTCAAAGATCTGATCGTAAATATTAGGTAGTTCTGGAAATAGTACAACAGTAGAATAGTTGATTTCTATATTATGATGAACCGTTTCAATGCTATGTCACAGCTGAATGTAGGAGCCCTCTAACAACAACCCTGTATTTTCAACTTGGCAACCAACGAAAAGATAATTTGACCCTTAGAACCGAAGCAAAAAGTGGGGTTAATAAAGGTCATAATTGTACTGAGTTTAGTACAATTAAAACTGATATTTCAACGTTGACAGTGAATTGGTGCCTTTCGATGAGGCTCAGTGAAGGTTGGTCTTGGTCATGAGAGGTGCGCGGAGTGAGAGAGGAGTGGCGCCACCGATAAAGCAGAGGCGGACTGGTATTTGTTTATCGTATTTTATGGTTTGTTTGCAATTTATTAAATTTTTTAGTCCAGGTGCGCGAGCCGGAAATAACTCTGTTTCGGGTTCTAAATACTGGTTTTTGCCGTTTCTCAGTTAAACTCGTTTGAGAAAAAGATAGCCGCAATTGGCTTTGCATCACAAAAAGTTACCGCTCAATCTATTGGCGTAATTTACAACCACTGAACACTGACTAATATTGCAGCAAAACTTCTCAAAAAAAAAAAAAATTGCTTTGTAAATGTATCCGAAAATTACCTAACTGACCAATGGTCAGAGTTAAAGAGATGTCAGGATGTGTCTTTGCCAAAATTGTTTATTAAATATTATTTGCAACCAAGAGTGGTGTCAATGTTTATTTTTTCTATGCATATTATTTTAAAAATTATTTGCGCGGTTGTCAAATTTCCCAAACAATGTCAAATTTTATCAGAAGAAATCAATATTAGAAGGAAGATTGAATTTGATCTTCAAGTGGGGCAAAATTAGTTTGTTTGAATTGTGGTAAAGCTACGATTCAAACGGATCTCTTCTACTTACTGTAGCTTGAAATTTTGGCAACATCTCATTCTAAGTTCGTTACGTCTATCTGTGAAATTTATAACTGACTCATGGCTTACACAGTTATCAAATTATCTATCTTTTTTAAACGTGTCACAAATTATTTAAAAAATGCACATTGGAATTTTGAATGTTGCATTAAAATTGGCTCCATTTATTAGTGAAGCTATGAACATCTCAGTGTCTTACAAAATCCTCAAGTGTCCTAAATATAAAAGCATTTTTGTCTCCATATTTAAACAAACAAGTGACTAAAAATTTTTCATCAATTGAGGGCAAACAGACAAACAATCGGGTCCTGACCGAAAGCGAAAACGAGCGGATTACCACCAGCTTTGTCTGTGGTCACTACCACACGTGTCACAAACCATGGTAGGGGGTGAGTGTTGATATAGATAGACCATAAAATGGTTTAAGGGAGGCGTAACAGTGAGACCCAGTGGTGGGCGAGATCTAAAGCGGCGCACAATATTGTGAATAAGGGTCGGCTACTGAAAAGGTCATAAAAGTGTGCCTGGTCAGTTTTCTTCGATTATCACCACTTGCGCGAAAGTATGCATTATTAGTAACGCCTTTAGGGCCATTCACGAGGCAGTTCTATGCCGCCATAATCGGTAGTCAAAAAGGTCAGCAAAATAGTTAAATTATCGCCCATACTTCATTAAGCTTAGTTTGTGATAATTGCTTTCTATGTATGTCAGAGATAGTCAGAGAGTATGAAGGAGAACAAATCACGGGGAATTTACAGTTTAATTAGATGAATCGTATTTTACATGTAAAAGCATGAAAATCACACCTTATTACATGGCTGACCGGTAACTTATTCCTAACCATGGCACTTCCTGGACGCAGATGAATATTTTGCCATCAGTAACGGTATATGTATGACCGCACTTCCTCGTTTTACTTTTCCTGGTTACAGTACCACTGAAATCAACAACCAAACTTCAGGAAAGACCTGAATTGCTTCTTCCATTGCAAATATCTGCATGCACACAGAGAGATCGCAGACATGAATGAAGCCCCATCATCATGGGTCTATTTATAGAGAATTAATGGCCGGTCATAAATTGGACGCGTTTTCTGCAAATAGCGGCGCCAGTCGGTCAAATATGTAAAAAATTTAATGATCCTATTTTTCCCTGCAAATTAGGTACTTAGCATCGACAGGTAATTACCTCGACTTGATTACGCGACTTAGGGCAATTATTAAGGTATTATGTCATTGCTGCAATAGACTATCATTTGTCCACTTCTTATTGAATGGAGTTCATGAATCTCATTTAAGGCTTAAGGATAGATCCTCCGGGTTTACCAGGAGTTCTTCTTGAGACCTCGGTTTCTCTACTTAAATTAATTGGCACAGAACAGAACTACCACAGCTGCAAAGACGTGGTGTTTGTAGTATTGCCGGGAACAACAGCTCAAACTTACGACAAAACTGTCCGGAGCTGCATAATGATAATCAAAGTGAAGCAAAATTACATGGTACCACCAACCATGGATGGGTGAAATTGTCGAAAATTACGGTTGTATGGCGTTGCGTCTAGACAGAGGTTTTGGAAGAAATAACTACTCTGTTTCTTTTAACAATTATTATTATTATTTACTTGGGGCCAGAATTGTGGCAACTACTCAAAAAATATTTAATTGAGCTACAATTATTGATTTCCCTTAAATTTGTACTTACACTTAAAAAAATTGAATATTTCCGCATTTTGCGCACCACTGCCTTTTAATTAGAACCAGTAATGTTTTTGTTCACTGCGTTACTGTCTTCTAACTGAACACCGCTACCTGGGTAACATACTAATTAATATTTCCTTCCACGAATTCAGTGCCATAAATTTTCTTATTTTTCTTGGATTCGTTCCTTCAAAAAACACCATTTTATTGTTCACATATCTGACTTCTGCGCTACCACGTGCTCCGGCTGAGTGCGCCACTGCCCAAAACTTAAAAACCACTAGTAAAATTGTGCGTTTCGCAAACGTACCAGAGCAGTCATAAATGTTTTAAAAATTTAGCATGCTCAAAAAACATGACTGAAATGAACAGTTTTAATTTGTTACGTCATTTATACAGACGCCGCTGCTTTCTCATATTCAAACCAGTTGGTGTCAATGACATTTGCATGTTATCTATAATGGTCAGAAATTTCCAGTGGCGTGCCATTAGGCATTTCCGCTGTTCTGAACAAATTACCCACCTGATTTATAGAAACGTCGGTAGGATGCGAATCTTTGCCGCTTAAAACATTTTTTATAATTTTCAACGATGAGAAAAAAGACGACGTGGCGTCATCTAGATGCGACATTTTCTAAATTTAAAATCGACGGTATCGTCATTTAAATGCGGAATCTTAATTCAGTTACTCGTATACCGATTAGTCCGCCTGGATTTTTGGTTTCATCTTATGTCGTTTATAGTTTCAACCCTTTTGGAGCAAGAAAACAAGGAGTCCATTGCTCAGAATTGGTAGTGAAAATATTTTAATAATAAAAATAACTAAATAGGTCGGACAGGGCGTCGCGTCGCACCGGCCGCCCGCTCGTCCCGACGGCAGGCGTCGCTCATGAAGACGACTTTGTTTGTTTCGTACGGACGCCGAAGAATACTGGCCCCATCGAGGGGGTTGTTTTTGCCCCCTGGGTTTACATGAACATCAAAACACTCGGACGAATGTGGAAAACAGATAGGGTGTGCCCTCTGACGACAATCAGTCTTCACCAGTTACCATTTACCAAATTAACCCTCATGTACGCCTATGAATTCTTACAAGCAGATTTAATAACTTCAAGTTCACGCGTACACACACATTGCCTTGTCTTGATTACTTAGCAAACGTTATTAAAGTTGAAATTTTTATGTTTCATAAGAGGACTTAATATAAATGATTAAGAGGCACCGAAAACATTAACGTATGTTCATTATTTTACCAAATAATTACAGAAAAAAAAAATTCTTTTGAAATTTACTGTTTTGAAATCCCCTACGCACGTCTCTGAAATTTTGCAACTACACTCTTAAACTTTATTTTTTGAAAAAGTACTTATAAGATATACAACAGGTTGGAGTATGTAAAAATGATGACATGAGATTCTAACAACAAACTTTTAAAGCATTAATAGACACGTAACACATAAACGTATTTTCATTATTTTAGCGAATAAAAAAATGAAGGTATACCAGTTGGAAACACCCATACGTATGCCAATTTTGTTCTGGAAAACGATTTCAGATAGGTACCAAAAACCACACAACCAATCGTCGGTATCATGGTCAACTCCAAGACGATATTTTTCATTTTCTATAGATTGTAATTAATTTCTTTGTGTAACTGAGTTATGTGTGCAATCATATCTTGTCTCATGACACTTTACTGCACTATTTTATTACTAGTGAAATAATGTCTTAAAGTCCAGATTAGTCATCGTCGAAGTTCGGACATTTATCAAATAAATGGTAAAAATATGACTATAGGGTGCTGGCGTGATTATAGGGGGTGCGATCGGCGCCAAATCGGGTGGTAGCAGGGTGCATACAAAACGTCGCCCTTTCCCTCGAAATTTGATATTTTAATTCGTTCTTGGCAGGGTCTGGAATCAAGTTAATTTGAGAGAACTGCTCAATAAACCTCTTGCAGTTTTCTAGATTTTCTTTTATCCATGTATTATTATTACATAATCCGTAAATTCATTGGTCAGAGAAGAAGGGCCATCGAGGCCGTCGTCGAAGAGTCGAGTCTTTGTGCCGCGAGGTTTGGCGCGACGCCCGGCGTCCCTCGAAGACGCCGATGCCCGAAAAAAGCGACGCCGAGGGGGACGCCGATGCACCTCTGCTGGCCTCTTTATGAGTCTTTGTTTGTCACAACAACTATGTGTGTGTTTTGGCCTCAAAACTCTTTATTACCCCTCGTTTGGCGGCCATACTAAGAAACTTTAAATCAGCAAGTTTCCCTCGAGATCGTACTTTGGAAGTACACGTATATTAATATTTCAAAAGTTTCATGGAAATTTTATAGTATTAAGTCAAACTTTGGATTGATGAATTTTATGGAGGATATTTATACCTGTCTATGTCTTCACAAGTGGGTGTGTGAAACGATAGCACAGTATGTAATTTGACTAAAGTATCAATTTCCATGTGTACAAGGGGAAATATGACGCCGGAATAACAAAATCGGTGGCGCCGCAAGTGGGGCGCCCTGACGCCCTGGCCGGGCCCGTCGCGGCGTCTTTGGCAGCCATGGATGTTTGTCGAATATTTTCATTTCATCCAGATAAAACCGATTTAATTGGATATATACAGTAGGGGAGATTATTAGAGGCGTCTGTGTGACGATAGAGAACATGTTTTTCTCCCAGCAGCTTAATGAATAAAGGACGGGGAATTCTATTACTTGTTTCAGAGCAACATTAATTATTGTCGTGTGATGTTCAAGGATGAATTTTATTAACATCGATATAACAATATACTCTTATATTAGAATAGAATCTGTACTCAAGTTTCTTCGCCTAAATCTTTCAATTAACCATGGTATATTATCTAATTTCATATAATATTATCTACGCGGGTAGAGAATGCAGATAATGTTTATAAATAAAAATTACCCTTTGATATTTCCAGCGAGATTGTAAATGCAGTCTAAGCAGGCATCTGGGTATCTAATTAACTCTACATATATGCGCTAAATGTTTTAAAATTCCAATTAATAATCTAGAAAACATTCAATCTTGGTGTACATTCACATTTTCCCTTTACTTTGGGTGTGATATTACTAAACATACGCCAGAAGGTACAGCTGTAGTGAGGAAAGTGACAATTGTTGTCAAAATCAGCTGATATTTGTTTTGATTCATTGATTTAAAGTTTTCAGGCTTACCACTGTTAAGTCCACTTAAAATACTTATGATTTTCATAAAAAAAGCAGAATATGTCGTATAGAAGAAAGTCCCGGTCCCCATTCAATAGAAACGGAACGAAACATGCTTCTCGATCCTACAGATCAAGGTCTAGGAGCACTTCGAAGGCCAGAATTTCTAGGTAATAAGGAAATAACCTTTCAGGACTTACAGAAATGTTTCTTAGTTCTTCCGTTGTAGCCATAGAATCAGTAGCCGCTATCCAGAAGAAAAATTCAGTAAACATGAGAGGAAGAATGGGGACTATCCTCGATCTCGGGACACTAAGAAGTTTTCTTCACAAGAGGATGATTTCATGGAGCACCGTAGACAAGAAAGGGAGATTTTAGGTCTTAGAGAAAGCACTGTATGGAGTAAATCTCCTGTGAGAGAAGAGTAAGTTCTCATTTAATATTGCAATAAATTTATAAGTAATCCTTAGTCTCAGTGAATCTGAAGGGGAGCCAGAAGACCAGACCACAAATCTGCACAAAAATAAGAAGCATAAAAAAGATAAGAAACACAAAAAGTCCAAAAAACACAAAAAGGATAAAAAAAAGAAGAAAAAGAAGAAACGAGTGTCTGTGTCAAGCTCTGATGACTCAGAAGAAGAAGAACAATGGGTAGAAAAAGAACTAAAACCCAGAAAGAAAGCTATGGTCTCAGATTCATCAGAAGAAGAAGATGCAGTTTTGGGACCTGAACAGAAACCTCTGACCACCCTCACCCATAAAGAAATGGGCAAAGCCCTTTTGCCAGGTGAAGGAGCTGCTATGGCTGCTTTTGTAGCTGAAGGAAAACGAATTCCGCGAAGAGGAGAAATCGGATTAACCTCAGATGAAATAGCCTCGTTTGAAAAGGTAGGATACGTTATGTCAGGCTCAAGACACAGGAGGATGGAGGCTGTTCGTATTCGTAAAGAAAACCAGATTTATTCAGCAGACGAAAAGAGGGCTTTGGCGATGTTTAGTAAGGAAGAGAGACAGAAGCGAGAAAACTTGATTTTGGGGCAGTTGAAGGATATGGTTAAGCAAAAATTAGCTGACAAGAATAAATAGAAAAATAAGAAATAGATTTGAAAAGTTTTAGTTTATTATTAATTGTATAATTTAAGAGAGGAACATAATTTTGAATGTATTTAATTGGCGTTTTTGCTTTTTCTATTTTTTTTGAGTTGGAACAATATCAACTATATACAGTCACTAAAGGTGACCCCCTTTTTTTAACAAAATTGTCAACAAAGTATAACCTAAAATCCTTTTAAGGTGCTACTTGTGCTCACATTATTACCTTACACTGGAAAGTCCTTAAAGAGAATTCTTATCAGAACTTTTTTTAATAGAGGTAAGTCAGTGGGTCACCCATTAGTAAGAGAGGCCAATTAAAATAATAATTAAAACCAGACAAGGATGACGATACTGGTTACCTATCCTTATCTTAAGTTGTTTTTACCCAAATGTCAATAATCTTTGAATTCATAACCTCAAATATTATTTATTTTCAAATAAATCATTATTGCTTATTTAGATAATTTTAATTAGTGGAGAATTGTGTTTTTTAAATTCTAAACATTGCTTATCTAATAAATGCATAAAATATTACCCATCAATTTATGCTTTAACAAGGAAAAACTGAATAATTTTTCCAGCATGAGTTTACATTCAATATCAGGTATTTCCAAATAAGAATTTTCATTCTATATTGCTAATTTTTCGTAAATAGAATACTTTGATGATATCACACGTCGAAGAAACAAGAACCAAGAATATGCTAAATTGCCCACAAGAGATAATGGATTTGTTGATGCCCAATTCCAGAAACCCTCCCAAGAAGTTCCTTGGAAAGCAATTACCTTGGCTACTTTACTCTTGGGTAAATTAGATTTCTTGTGCTCATAGTAGGAAGTTATGAGTGGAATTCTAGTGATGGGTACCAGTCTATTGGTATTTGGTTCCTTAGCCGTTGGTGGGCGTATAGAGTTGGAATACCCAGATCGCTTATGGCCCATCATTATTATTGGAATTATCATGTTTATACCTGGGGCATATCACGTTAGAATTGCTTATTATGCTTATAAACAAGTGCCTGGGTTTTCCTTTGATGATATACCAGAGTTTGAGTAGAAACTAAGGTGGAAAGTGATACTTACGTACCTATTTATATTATATAGAATAAAGCACCAATGTACCTTTGTTGTTAATGCAATAAATATACTTTTATTATATAAAAAAACAAAATGCCTACACCTTAAAAAACATCATATGAGCTCATAAATTTTAGTCATTATACCAATCTAAAAATAAGAGACTAAAAGACAATACAAGTAAAAAGAATAGCATCCAGACCCTTAATCCAGCATTCCTCTGCATGGCTTGCCGAATTTGTTCATTAGCATACTTTATATTCTCAGTAGAACCCACTACTGTATCAGAAATTCTCTCTATATCTTGTTCCTGTTGTAGAACTTTTTCAGTAAAAAGTTCCTGCAATTCTGCTATGTGTACAACTTTGCCTTCCATTTGTTTCACCTCATCAGATATACTGTTAAGTTCTTTGAGTAGATGTTCATTTTCTTGTTCGAACATTTGCATATCTTCAGTACTCAATTCTTCATCATAACTAATTGGGGAGGATGCTGATGGTAAAGTTGATTCATTTTTTTCTGTTATACCCTCCAAGTCAGTCTTCTTACTAGTAGGTTTAGTCTCAAGTTTTGACAATTTATGGGCTTCAATGACTCTTTTCACCCTCACTGCTTTAGCCTCAGTATAAATCTTTGAAACATTCTTCAGATAATTCTCCAGAGATTCCACCACACCTTGATAATGCTCTTCTTTTTGCTTGGTCTTTGCCATGCCCCGAATTTCCTTCTTGTACTCATTTATCAAGGTTGTACACTCAGAAATAATTTTCTCAGCCCTATCATCCACTTTCTCTCTATCACCCTCAGATATAGTTTTGTTGGTTGATAAGTAATTTATAACGTTCAGGTAAGCTGCTCTGTTGTCTTGCAGAAAACTCTGCAGAGTTTTAATGTGTTTTACGATTTCTCGGGCTTTGGACAGGTGTACGTCTTTGGGACCTGTTTTTAAGAGGGTAGTTTTGCTATCAGGGGCAAATACACCCAAATTTTTATTAGTGACTTTGATGGATTTCACCCACGCTTTGAAGAGGGTTGTCAAGTCCATTTTTGTTGTTCAAAGTTGCAAATTGTTAAATTAATGAATTTGTTGTTGTTGTTATCACATAATGAAGGATAAATGTCAAAAAAATAAACACGAGGCTGTCAACAGTTTTAAGTTTTTCCTATTTCACAGTCAGAAATTACACTCATAGAGTGAGTGTATTCATAAGGTGTCATTTTTAATGAGTGTGTGTAGTAGATATTCTGTATTTAAAAAAAAATAGAAAAAACAAAAACATGAATTGAATGCATTCAAAGTTATATTGCTTTTTTAAATTCTACATTTAATGATAATACTGAATTCTATTATTCAATTAAAACATTTCAGACCTAATTCTTGTTTCTATCCTTATTCTTATAACCTAATTTCTACTTATCATGTTTTTCAACTGTTTTGTCTATGACGTTTCACGAAATATTCGGGAATATTTGATACTGAATGTAGGACTCTGTTGGGTGGAAAAATAATTGATTTTTTTGAATATGAAAAACAATTCATAATGATTTGAAATGACGTATTGAGATTACGAATTAAAGCGTTGATAGCATTTGGGAAAAACAACTAAAGTTCTTTCTTTAATATAGTGCGTTATGGGAGTTTACGACGAGGATAGTTAGCTTGTATTAGCATCCTTGTCAGCTTTGACATTTGTTGATGTCTCTTACTCGTATGTGACCCACTGACCTACTTTTGATGTAGCTGCCCTCTTGAGTAATTCTGCTACGAATTTCTTTTTGAAGAGTTTCCAGAGGGACGTAAGGATATACGAACACATAGCCGTTTAAAAGCTCTTTAAGGCGTTTGAATTTATTGAAAATTTGGCTGTAAACTTAATTCTCTTAATGCCAAAATCTGCCTTTAATGTGAGACTTAAATGGCTTCAATAAGTAATTTGATACATTTTTGGCATTAAATGTACAATTAGAGTTCTTTTTTGTTTTTGACTGGTCGAGTATTATTTGGAATAAAGTATAAAAATTTAGTGCGGTTAAAAATAATAGGAAAAGATAATGGAGAGTTTGCAAAAGCAATAGAGCATTCAAATAGTAACGAATTCTGTATTCTTTTCGTGGACTTATCATTGTGTTTATTCTCAGTAAACCTTTACGTTTTCGTCATGTCCTAAACTCGTTCCCGAAATTAGGGAAACTTTGGAGGACGGGTATTTTTATAATAGGTGGAGCTGATGTCTACATATGGTTTCTTTATTTTTTCTTTCCTTGTTATACTCGCATGTGCGCAAATCTTCGGGGTTGCCCAAAACACTTTCCACTTTTTTGTAAATTTTCTATTTCTTTCGTCGATTTGAGATGAATTTTTTCTATATTATGCGGAATTTTCCTCTGAGAACCGCAAATGACAATAATAATCCATCAAAAAGGGCCAGGTCATGTAAAAAAAAACACCAACTACACCATATAATAATATATTATTTAATTTATGGGTCCAACACAATCAAAGATTAAAGACTTTTACCGACAACTTTTCAGTAAAGCGCTCACATTGACTAGACACTTTAAATAACATCATATGACTTTTTGCCTGGAAAGACCACCAAAAAACCTCTCTAAGGAATGTATATTACACAAGTTTATAGTAATAAAATATCAGATTCCATCCCAAAAAATAGTCAATAGAGAAATAGGGCCACTATGCAAGCAGTAACCAGGCAATAAAAATTAGAGCCAACCACAGGAAAACCTTGGATAAGAATTGTTCCTCCATGTATTGGGGGGTGCCATGAGGCGCCATGTTAGGTCTAGGTTCTCCAAAGTTGAAGGTTGATGTAAAGAATCCAAAGGGAAAAGCCCCAATTCCGAAAGACATGTGGAATCCCCCATCCCCAAATCCAAAACCTATGTTAATGTGCTATACTGAGAATAATTATATTAAGGAAAAATTACCGTTAAAGTTGTTTCCCGGTTCTGGCTCAGTTCTTTGTCCTGCAGGCCTAGGTGGTACTTTATCTCGAGGGTCTTGCTGGTTCTTGCTCCCTCTCCCATAGAGAGGAATCACTTTATCTCGACTAATTGCAGCTTTACATACAGGGCAAACTTGTCTGTTTGGCCGTGTTTCAAGCCATTGGTGTAGACAAGGCCAACTAAAAAGAGAGTTAAGATCAGGTAAAAAGAATTTTCACAGAGCTTCATGGATTTTTTTGCAGATATCAGTAAACCTTCATGCAACATTTTAAGATGCTGCTTCCTCAATTTATCATTCAAGTGTTGTTTTTTACCTCATTAAAAAAAATTTTGCACCTATAAAACTAATAGAACTAACCAAAATAAATGTCCACACATACTGACAACTGCATCTTTAGCTGTGTCCAGGCATATATTGCACTCCAGTAGTCCATCATCTTTCTTGTCTCCCTGCTTTGAGTTAGGGCTATCTCCTTCATCTCCTTGACTAGTGCTTTCTCGAGCCTCTTCTGTGCTGGTTGACATGTCTCAATCTGCATGCATTAAAATGTTATTTTTTAATAAATCGCTAATAACTGATGTCTAATATGGCATAAATATTTAACAGATATAATACAGTTTTTATGTAAACAGGCCAAGGTACTTTTTCGATTTCGTCAAACAGTACCAACATATGGAACTTCGATGAGAATTTATAAAGCATTTGAAAGATAATTTAGGAATCTCAACTCTACATTATCTCAAGCAGAAATGGGTCACTTTCGCACTCACCGTATAGCAAACAATTTGAGCTAGAAATAGCTAGAATTTTATCAGAATCAATTACGTTACTCTGACGTGTCTTTTCATAAAAGTTGTATGAGTTCATATACGAAAAATACTTGTTTAAATCGATTTTTACCTTAAGTTCAACTATCAGTACATAACAATTTTTTTTTTTCTTGGAATTCCAAAAATTTTTCTTAAATCAGGTGATTATGATATTGACGTTAGGCCCAGTAAATTCTTGATAGATTGGTTTTTGTCCTTGTTTACTGCACATCATAAGAGAAAAATAGATTTTAGAGATTGCAGTTATTACTCGGACACTTTCATTAGCTTCTTTACTAGATGGCGACACTAGCTTTAACAATCGAGGATGGGAAACAGAACTGTGCAATCGCCATTATCAAGAAAATGATTTCGCAAGATATTCTTCAAATATTTTAAAAATTCCTCCATTAGCAGACAAATATTTACTGATTTGTGTTATACCAAAAAGTAAAACTACACGTTTTTGACTCTCCAAAGAATGTACTAAATTTTAAGCGCTAAATAGGTAATTTTCAAGCGAAAAACTCAAAATTGGTAGTCCCTTTAAAAGGAATTGATAAGTGAGAGCATAGTATTGACCGCTCCATTCGCTTTTCACCTAATAACCTTTTCCGTTTTTGTTTGCAACAATAACGTAATATATGTATAAGTAGAAAATTAGGTTAATGAACTGAAACTCGGAGAGCTCAGAAAATTCGTCAGGCAAATATACATATAAAGATGCAGCACCATATCTTATAATGATGCAAGGCCAAAACATAACATAAGCAATTTACATTCACACAAGAAGCTCATACTTACACTCACATCATACTCTCAGATGAACAATAAACTTAATAGAAGAAGACCTGGATTCCCAGAATGAGGCTATGATAAAGCAGGTCATGCCTCAGCCCACATAATCAACAAAGGAAAGAAATCTCGCTGTAAAGTTCTCCAGCGGTCCTGGGAGGCCATCCTGACAAGCATTTCTTGAAATGGGGAATTCATAATAAAAGGATAAACTGTTACATATACTTGACTGAACGGAACTGCAGCGACAAGAGGCCATTGTAATCTAGGAAAAAAATTACCATGATACCTAAACAGTGAAAAGTGCTTTATTGACATAATTAACCTTAAACCCAATGGTGATTCGATACTTATAATCTTATTAAAGCGCGCAATCACTTTATTGTTGTCCCACGGTGAGCACTGTGCGAATGCTGCAAAAACAACCAACAATAAACATACTATTATTTATTTTTAAACGCACCTTTCTCCTTCATGCATCAGATGGAAAGCATCATTGATTTTGTCCCAGGAAAACGTGTGCGATATGAACTCGTCTAATTTAACTTTCTTGGCCAAATAATCGTCGACCAATTTAGGCACACTATCGATACTTTTCCAGCCTGCAGCAAATATGTTTTAGTTTGGTTTTAGTGATGAGAATTGAGGTTCAGACCCCCAAAAGCTGTTCCTTTCCACACTCTTCCAGTAACCAGTTGAAAGGGCCTGGTGCTGATTTCTTGGCCAGCCCCAGCGACGCCTATGATGGTGGATACTCCCCATCCTTTATGACAAGCCTCTAGCGCTTGTCGCATAGTGTGGATATTTCCCACACATTCAAAAGTAAAATCAAGTCCGCCATCTGTTAATTCCACCAGCACTTCTTGAAGAGGCCTATCATAGTCTTTTGGATTTATAAATTCGGTAAAACCGAATTTTTTTGCTATGAAAAAAAAACATACATATACAAAACGTGCTATTGATAAAAATTAAAGTACCAATTTCGAATTTTTCAGGATTGATATCCACGCCGATAATTCTAGAGGCTCCTGCTAATTCACACCCAAGTCCTACTGCAAAACCTACAGCCCCCAAGCCCCAAACTGCGCAGGTGCTACCTTTTTCTACTTTAGCAGTGTTCAAAGCAGCACCATAACCTGTGGGAACCCCACATCCCAGGAGGCATACTTTATCCAGTGGAGCTTTAGGGTTTATCTAGAAAGTTATCTTTGTGTTCAGAAAACACACCATATTTGTAGGATTATTTAAAAATAGCCAAATAAAGGTCAAGTTTATGATAATAATAATGATAATTTCATTAGTAAAAAAAAATTAATCCCAAACACCAAAAAAACATGTAGGGTCAATCTGAGAGGATCCTACCTTTGTTACTGAGATATCAGCTACTACAGTATATTCGCTGAAAGTGGAAGTGCCCATGAAATGGTAGAGTGTTTGCCCTTTGCAAGTAAATCTCGAAGATCCATCAGGCATTACTCCCTTCCCTTGAGTAATCCTGATTTTCTGGCAAAGATTGGTTTTTGGAGACTTACAAAACTTGCATTCCTTACATTGTGGAATGTAGAGAGGGATGACATGGTCACCTTTGTGGCATATAAAAGAAAGATTAACCACATAATTAATTCAAAGGAAACTTTAGTATTACTAGTCAATTGAAATGTGTACTTTAATGACTTTAGTTTCACCTTTAAATTATTGCAATTCCATTAAAATTCAATGCTTATCCTTATGCAAGTAATAGCTCACTTAACACTAATTTATGCAGATCTAGTTACTAGTCTTTCAATGCTTTGGTTCAATTTCTTAATCTAGTTATTCAATCTTTCAAACAGTAAGTTATATTCTTGCCTTACCTGGTTGAATGGTGGTTACCCCCTCTCCAACACTCTCCACAACTCCTGAGCCTTCATGCCCCAAGACCACAGGGAAAATACCCTCAGGATCAGCCCCACTGAGAGTATAAGCATCAGTGTGGCATACTGCAGTGTACAAAATTCTGATCCTCACCTCATGGGCTTTGGGGGGCGCCACCTCAATGGTCTCAAATTTCAGATCTTCCTTGGGGCCCCAGGCCACTGCTGCCTTGCAGGTTATCACCTTTGAGGCAACACTTCACATTGGTGGTTGTATCTCTACAGAAATTAGAACTTACTTGACCGGCAGTCGACATGTCGCTATATTGGTAGACTGGAAGGTTCTGCTTGATTTAAATGCGATTGTTAGATGACTGGTTGAGTTTTTATAAGTTTAATTGAATAGAGGAATCAAAGGTTCACTTATAATACAGAAAATAAAATAAAATAACAATTGCTGATATCCGCGTGACGTCACAATTTGACCTCGGGGGTGCCGTTATGAAAAGGATAATTAATATTTATTATTGGTTTATTTATGTTATTTTAAATTAAAAATTTATCGATTTTAGTATAAATGGTAAAAATAATATTGAAATTATTGATGAATAAATAGTAAGAGACTTATAAGTAAAAATGTCGAATTGTTCAATTTTATTTCCCATAAAGTCTAGCACAGTTTTTGACAAATTATGGGGCTAAAATTGATCATCATCTTAAAATGAATTTCGGACTATATTTTACTTTTGTTTCTTACAAGTACGAGAGAGATAGAATTATGGTTTAACCTAAAAAAATAACAACGTATAAAAATAAGCTGTTGATGCGGCCCTGTTGGAAGAGACACATATGAGCCCCCGAGACTCATGAGGTCCTATGGGGTAGTAGTACAGAGGGTATAATATTTAATGATAGTGCAAACTCTTTTAATAGAGGTTATAATGTTGGCGGGAATTTACATTATCATCGTTAAAGAAGAGATAGAGGGATGATGGTAGGCTTTTTCAACTTAAAGACTTTTATATTGGTTTAAATTCTAGTCCAAGTCTTTTTTTAACTATAAATTTATCACTAGACGGTAATGTTCTATATACAGTCAGTCACAGTGCAACTCGTACTCATGAATAATTTTAATAATTTTTTTTTTATGGTAAAGGATTAAAATAATAAGGGATTTGGTAAACAAGAATTTTAAAAATGTTGAGTTTTTTTTAAATATTTAGAAAATATAAATTCTTGGTATCAACATGAAACTCATACATCCAAGGTATTTAGTAGTAAATGCATATTTAAAAGAATTGGGTGTTTGTGTTTTCTGTATACTATTAGCCTCGCTTATCTAAATTTAATTATTGTTTGTAATGGGCCAACAAAGAGGCCAAACCACCGTCACTAAAAGAGATCTCATCATCTACCATTATGAAAGAGGAAAAACTTCCTGTCAAATATGTAAAATGGTCTATAGGAATCATACAACCATACACAGTATTATAGATCGTTATGTTAATGAAGAAAGGATTAAAAACAAAGTGCGAAATAGCTTTAGAAAAATCCTTAATGATTATAATGAAAGGGGGATCTTATGAAATGTTGCAGAAAATCCAAAAATGTTTGCTTCTAAATTGGCAAAAATTGTAGAAACATATCTAAATAAGGTTGTTAATCCATAAATCATTTGAAACTTATTACATAAGTATAATCTAAATAGTATAGTAGCTTAAAAAAAACATAGATCAGTAAGATTAATAAAATCAAACGTTTAAGATTTGCGGACGAATATCAAGAAAAGGATTTTAACTTCTGGAAAAATGTAATTTTTGCAGATGAGAGCAAATTCAACATTTTTTTTTTTTGATGGACAATTAGTTTGGGGAGAATTTAATGAGATATTAAAAGAAAAAAATTTACGGTTGATAGTGAAGCACGGAGGAGGTTCCGTTATGATCTGAGGGTGCATGTGATCAAAATGTTCTGGAAATCTTGTAATGTATGAACGCAGTTAAAAATTGTTTTAAGGTGAGAATGGGTAAAGATATTAACAAAATATTGTGAAAAATTGGTAGAATTTGTACCCGACCGTTTAAGACATAATTAAAAACAAAGGACTTTCAATTAAATATTAAATTAAAATTGAACATGGTTTAAAGCTAGAATTTGAATTACAATATATACAAGTTTCATTTTGTCTACATATTTGTTGCCAGTTTTTACTTTCTTATACCCAACAAACTTAGTATAAGAGTTTCACTTAGACTGACTACATATATGTATGTATATTGACACGGGCTTCATTATTTTGTAATGAGGCTTTCCCATCATAGTTTTTGAGTTATTTATTCCAAATTTGCGCAGCATTTAGCATATTTTCATATATTACAATTATAATATATCTCAATACATATAAGTATATTAAAGAAACTCTTTCCTAATCATTTGTTTGCTTTACAGGCATCCATTTAACTTCAGTACCAAATTTTGTACTTATACAATTACCACCAACTTTGCTATCCTTGGTTGTTTTTCTCTCAGGCTCATCATACTTCTCTGGAGTATCGAATTGACGTTCAAAATCAAGAGCTAAAATCCAAGATAAAATACCAAACAACTCAAATCACTAAATAACCTTTCATCAATTTAGTGGTTCCTTGAATTATAAGTGCAGGATCCTCTGCCTCTTCCAAATCATCTTCTTGTACAGAACTGTCTACTTCCACCTCTGTTATATCTTGGACGACAATATCACCTACTCCTGCAGCATCTTCACCTTTGTCAACTACTATTTGACCTGCAAACTGGTATTATAAAGCAATTCTACCTTGATTGTTAGTTTAGTAACCGATATGTATGGTTGAAGGCCGCCATGTGAAAGCTGTAGTGGCATTGGTGCACGGAGGAGGTTTCTTGCCATTTAAATATATTGAGGGGTGTTTCTGCATATAAAATATAATATTAATTTGAGGTAAAGTGGGGGTTAAAACTCACCAACGTTCCACGATTTTCAATTACATGTCGCTTACTCATCTGCTTCCAGATGCTGTCTTGAAATTTTCTAGGGATAGAAATTGATTTCTTCCTTCGAGAAGAATCGCACTTTCTATTGGAGGTGCATAGTTCTGCTATACCAGGCTTAATTTCTATATTATTTGTTTTTGAATTAATTGATAATAATTTCAAAATTGCTTAAACCTTTGCATTCTGAATCCTCTAAAATAATATCATCTCCTTTGGGATTTGAATTTTTTTTCACACATTGCACCTCACGCATTCGCACTCCACTTTTGTTTTTGCAGGCGCGGCATCGACCCCAAACGCCTACTTTCCACCTGCAATTTTAATTTTAAATTAAGAAAGCAAAAAAAATATCCACAAGCTTGCTCTTTAGGACATGGTTGAGTATTGCATTTCTTGGGTTCTTGCTCCTTAGGTTTTTCTAACTTTTCGCAATAGAAATCACTGACTCTTCCTGCAGTTTTCTCATAGCAAGCCAGTCTCGCTTCCTGTACACCGCCATCGCACATTTTCGAGCATTCCTTATATTCAGCTTCAAATTTAACGAATTATTTTTTTTTGTTAGACGTTTTTAATATTTTATCTCACCAATGTCCCATTTGTATTTGGGATCGAATATGGGAGTCTCTGAGGGCTCGACAAAAGTCCATGTGATATTGTCCTTGGTGTTGCTCTTGCGGAGCGCCTGTGAATTTCACTTTCGAGATACTTATTAACAGGTAACGCAAATACTTGCATATACTCCTATGTCTTCCCTGTTCAAGTCCCAGGATATGAATTCAATGTCGAAATCGCGGTTTGTTTGATTGTAAATGTTAAGTTTGTACATGAAATAGCCTCGCTTCTTCTCACCAAGAGGGTAAATTCCTGGTGCATTCTTTGCACTGCGAAGAAAGAGTTAGGGAGGGATAAATAGATGGGGGAGAAATTACCCTTCGTTAAAATAGAAAATTTTTCTGTCGGGCAGACCCAGGACGATGTAATTTTCGCTTGGCGTCATTTCTCGTAGCTTGAACGAACGGCTGCCTGCAGGCACTACAGTCAACTTTTGATAGCCTAAATATAATAGATTATATTTTTATAATGACTAAAAAATTACGTACCTTCCCCATTAACCACCGCTTCACCATTTACAGTTTTACACCTGGTTCCATCTCCGTTGCAAATACCGCAATGATCCATCACTGCTTCAGAACCTATTAATTTGTTGTCGCACCCAACTTCCTTTTAGAATTAGAGAATGTTTCTTAATAAGTAAACATACGATAAAAGTTTTAGAGCTTTTTGTTACCACACATCTACCTGCCACACACATTTTCAACGGGTTGCCGACTTCGCATTTGGCTCCATCATCAATTGGCCTCCGAAGGTTTATTATTTGTTTTTTATCGGTTTTTTTATTCTGCGTGTAACATTTTACAATACAGGGTTGCTCTTCAATAAATATATGGTTTTCTTTGTGTTAAACTGGATAATTGAAAATACCTTTACTGAAATGTCCTTCGATGTATTTCGCTGAGTAGTCTATCATATATTTGTGACACTGTTGTAGTCGGAAAGGTATTGCGTCCAGCGGACAGTCCTGGAAATGCGAAAATCTCCGCATAATTTACAATTCAGGCGATTTATTTGAATTATTAAAAAAATCATTGTTTCATGAATTTCCGACATATGTAGCTGCACTGAAAATTCGAAAACTGTTTAAATAGTTAACTATTACCCGTCACCATAGTATCAAGATTTGAGAACGAAATTGCCTAAATCTAATCCATGCAAGCTAAAATGGCTTCTCCTTATTAACTACCAATATACATCCTTCGTTATACATATATTACCAATAATAATAGGGATACTATGTCTATCTGGTGTATTTAACATGAAGAGAATTGTTGCATGGTCGGACATATTGGCAACACAACTTGTCCGAGCAAACGCTTACCGTTGGACCTTCAATTCAGATGGAAAACATGGACTTAATTAATTATGTAATAACTTTATATTTTTTAGGACATGGGCATGCTGGGAAAATAAATGCAAACAAAAGTCAATGCTCAGCTTCAATAGAAGATCCGACTTTCTCAACAACAAATGAAGCAGATCGTTGTTCTGATTTTGACCGATTTGATCATGCAGCCTGGACAGTAAGCGAGTTTTATTGATAAAATTATAAAAACACCTATAGTTCGGGTTAGATTCAGGTTCAGGTTCAGGTTCAGGTTCAAGATTATCTTAGAACTGACCTCAGGATTCACTCAGGTTAAGTATGGGAGCGAATTGATTGATTGAGGTCACGATTTTGTTTGAAAAAAATTATTACTTGCGGATTGCAAATCCTGATCATTCTTATAGGTCCAGTACAGCCTTTCCCTGGATATACTGGTTTCGGATTGTCGCAAAGTCTTTCTTGAAACTGTGTTCCCCTGCTGCAGTTTTTCGTACAGGGAGACCTAAATTAAGTACAAATTACATAGAAAACCTCGAAGAAAGTTTGTTTTTAACCACCATTCGCCCCACTCGCCCCAGCCACCATCAATGCCTTCAGGCCTCGTACCCTTAGGCACACACTTTTTGTTAATGCACCACTGAAACCCAAAGGAGAGACTAAGAGTTAATATACAGGGGGTATTCAAAATGAACTCAGTAAAACAAAGTTTTTACAAGTGACCAAAACATTTTCGAACATACTATCAATTTTCTACAATTGCATTAAATGCAACAATATTATGCTTCAGCTATTTTAATAGAGTTTACAGGGTGGTTTTCGAACATACTGTAAACTCCATTTTTGTGTATACGTTGTAGAAAATACGTTTACCTTGTCTGTACCACAAGCAGTCCCATCAGCCATTCTTTGTCCATAGAATGCAACACATTTCTTGTTTGCACGGATGCAGCCTAATTGCTGACATTGTTTATCTATGAAAGATACCAAAAGCGTTTTCCGAAAAAGCAAGTAAATACGTTCAGGTACTACCTGGATCTGAAGACGCTTTACAGCCTCCTGTAATGCCTCCCTTTTCTCTGAGTGAAACCTTGCATTGAGTATCTTGGTCGTAAACCACCCCTGGTAGGTTATCCCCTAAAGGATATACCTCGAATTCCGGTTCATCATTGAAACAATCCAAAAGGTGTATCCTGGAATATCATCAGGAAAATAGCGGAAAATTGTAAATTTTCGCTAAAAGGGCGTTGATTACTAATTGAATTTTAACGTCCTCTTAGTACATATTTTAATAAACTTTTCGATGTTTTGTAAAATGGGATGTTTTGGCACTTACGAAGCCAACTGTTTCATTGAGGCAATACTGCAAGGTGACCACCTTATCGTGTAGCCCTTTGAATAGGCGTTCATCACGTACGAGGACCCATCGGAGGGATCGTCGCCTGGACATGGGTTCTCGTCAGCGTCGTGGGTCATACCAAGTCTGTGGTAAATATTAGTTTTGTCACATACATGTATGTATATTTTTTTAACTTCGCCATGTGAAATATTTGGAAAAATTCGATAATTGTTTTGAAATCGGTGGCAAGGAACGCAATCAACGCAAAAGCTTTTTAAAAGGGTTTAAATGAATTTTTAAACTTTTTGACCCTCCTAGCTTTTTCTCCAGTAAGAAGAAATTGATATTGGATTGATACATTGTGTTTTTAGAGAGATTTTCTTTTTTTCATTTTTGGACTGATTTTCAATACTTCTAAATTTTTTTATAAGTTCATTTCAATTTCACTTCAATGTCATTATTTCAGTTTCATTAATTCAAATCATCAATTTCAATATTTCCTAATTTTTATCTTTACGTATATTCTAGTAGATATAAAAATCGGCGCTTCTTTTTACGAATACTCACAAATGCCCCAATTCATGGGTAATAGTAGTAATCGTATCTATCAATCCACCGTCTTCCGTTACCATGCAGTTGGATTTCTGGGAACATGCCTCTCCCACGAAGGCCCATCCTACTATGCCACATTCAGTCCCTTTAGTTCTACAGAAATCCCATCTGAATCAACGAAGAACAATTATTTATCCGCATATTTTTTAAATATAAAAGACTCACTCGGACATTAAAACGGCAACATCAAAGTGATTCGGATGGCTCTCTTCTTTGGGCTGAAGTTTTCGTGCCCATGTACAAAAACTGTGCAAAGTTTTATCTACATCTTGTTGCACTTGCAAATCGATTTCTTGTTCTTCTTTTTCTAAATAAACAATGCGGACTAACGTTGGCTGAATGACTGCCCACATTGACGCATCTGCAAACATCATCCTGACCTGTTTTGAAAAAATGATTGAAAGTTACTCAGGGTGGAAGATGTAGTAATCTCACTTGTGAGAAAAGTGTTAGGATCCATTGTTCAATATCTCGCTTTCCTGTGTGTCGCAGAACCATCTTCTTATCGGTAACCAACATGATTTCGATCCATTGCGGAAAGATTTCCATTCGAGATTCATTTGCTGATTGGAACTCGGCTTCTCTTCGGAAAATGTTATTTCCTTTGGCATATTCCTCACTAAAAAACTTAGGAATATTCCTCATTATTCTGAATGTTTAATTAACTACGTTATTCTTCTTTTAATCGCGTTAGTCCAGTTTTCCTGCGAATCATCAACTGCACAATATCGATTTCCTCTGCTCTTTTCAGCCTGATGCACCACATGCAAATGGTGTCCTTTTTTATTTGGAGAGTGTCCAGCAACTGGCTCGATATGGTACATTTTTTTCTTCATGCTCACAGTCCCTGCCTATATGAAATTAAAATTAATATCGCCAAATAGTTCCTTAGGAGATGTGTAAGTACCAGTCCATCACAAGCAGACAAAGCTACCTTGGAATTAGGAACTCCCCTCACTCTACCCCAATAATAGCACATTTTCTTGTTTTCCACACCCTTTACATCCCTCTCACGCACTGGAAGGGTGGGGTCCCGCTTCTCGAAAATCGCCTGGGGGTGCACGAGATTCCTGTCCGGCCATAATTCCAAGTGGTACATCTCGTTGTCCAGCATGATGCCTTTACAATAAAGACTCACTTGAGCAAATTGCAAATCTCAATACAAACCATAGTGAACAGAATCCGGATCATCCAGTTCTCTTTTCCTTCTTTTCCGGAACTCTTCTGGATTGTAAGCGTGCGAATGTTCCAAATGGAAGGTAGCAAACTCGCCATCAGGAGTCGCTTTGTGGGGTACTGCCAAGTGGAAGTTTTTGATGTTTTCAGTGTATTTTCCTATAGTAAAAGAGTTGAATTTCGCTGTTAATGTGTAAGAGTGAGTCTTACCATGTATGACTTCTTGGGCTTTGAGTAGTAAAGTTTCATGTAGCACCACTAGGGAGAAAAATACGATTTTCAGAGAATTTTCTAACATGTTTGTCAATTTTTGTATAATGACATTTGGCTTTTTTCAAATAATACAGGGGTTTGTTAAATCTCGGCCTACTGCTAAAAAAAAGTATCCGGTAGATAAAGGTCAGAATTTTGATGATTACTTCGCTCGCTATGCCCTTCAGGGGGATTTATTAGTGTGTACATTCTATTATAGTGAGAAAAAGGAACTTGGAAAAAATTCAAGTGTGGTTTTATAGGAAAATTGAATGTTTAGTTTATCCACCTGTGACACGGTGTGCTACTGTTATACTCAGGTTGCTATGTGATCTATACTGAAACTGAAGGTAGAAAATTCACTATAATGCGGGTGGCACACCATTACTCCTAAAGAGCTCAGGTGATCACATGAGATTTTTTATTTTAATAAATCAATTATCCGCGTTTCCAAACCGGTTGTCAATGAAGAGTTTGAGAGTTTTTGTTATAATTTTGTTATAGAAATCAGAAAAAATTGAAATGTATACGGTTCGAGTAAATACGATTTATACAACAACCGAAATGGAATCTCTTTTTCAATACGAAGAACACGTCTTTCGTCCTCTAAAAATGCCCTTCTCTTCCAGTTTTTCGACTCTGAATACCGACTCTATTACTCTGACCGAGCTAATTACGGCAACCCTCAGTGGTATCACGATGTTTCCTCCATGACAAATATGAATTAATTTTTTTTAAATCATTTGCATCTTTTGGTAACCGCCCGCTCTCTTGTGAAATTATCCCCCCTCTCCTCCCTCATTCTGATTCAGAAGATGAAGATTCTCGAAGTCTCATTTAGAACGAAACATCCCTAAATTCGTTTCCTTTTTATTTAATTATTTAGTTCCTCCGATGACGCCACTGTTTCCCGTTTCTACGGTACCGATTTTTGGGACTGTACCCGGTAGGGCTGTCTAGAGGTGACTAAAGGTAAAGGACCTGCAAGTACCGATGATATAAGGTCTTGATAGCGGTGGCTCTTTCCGACCTGTGGAGGTTCGCAATCGCCACTGATCACTGGGTAAATTAGGGTTCTTAAACCCACAAAAAAAATGAGATGGGAATCGTTCTCAGACCTGATTAGCTCGCACAACTATAACGTGGAGTTGGCTGAATGTCAAACGGCGAAGGGATTATTGAAAGAAGAGATAAAGATGAGCACAGAATAGGTATTTGCATAACGAGTTAGGAAATGCGTAATTTTATGTAACGAGCGAAGCAAGGTCCTCTAATACAGCACGAGTTTACATAAAATAGTATATCCCAATGAGTTTCGTATATATTTTTGTAATATTGCTGTTCGTTATATGTAGAAATTTTATGAAAATGGCATACATTTGAATATATTTAAGCTGCGCCCCGTATCTGCAGAACTACTACGGTTATTGTTGTTACTGGTCCCATTTGTTAACTGAGTTAACAAACCAAGGTACCTGTTTTTATTGTGTAAGCAGTTACAAAATGAAACCTGTTCAATCGCTGGTTTTCACTGAATAAATTGTTGCAAAGGTTGACTACAGAGGTCCCGTTTAAAGGGCAGGCCCTGTTCTCCAAGCCTCGTGGAATCTCGTAGGATCTGTACGGTGTGATTCATTAGCAACGGGACAACCGAGAGCTGGAGACGTTACCTGTCAGATGGTGACGATCGGACAAAATATGCCCCTAGCCGAAAATTGATAGTTTCGAATATACAGGGTGTTCCTCAATATAATGCAGATATTTTACGGTGGAATTCTACACGAAAAAATAATGATAGTTTGTTATATAAACTATGTTCCAAAAATGCTCCGTTACGAGAATACAGGGCTGTAAAGTTTTAGGAAAAAAAATGGAAATTAATTTAAAAGAAACTTTGGACATTTTCATCGCCCCATAAAAAAAAATTAAAATTGCAGTTAGATATAAGATAGAGAAAAAAGATTTTTGGGATACCCTGTAGAGTTGTCACTAATTTCAAAATTTACCTTCAGCAGCGTCCGATACATCCCCATAATTGATTTTTTTAAATTAAGTCACAAAGAAACTAATTAATAGACGGGTTTGAGGGCCTGTTAAATGGACACCCTGTATTTGGAAAATATTTTAATCAAATAGGCAAACATCAGACACCAACGCGCTGGTATGGTAAGAGAGAAGATGCACCAGAACACGCATTATTTACATGTAACAACTGGACAAAAAAGAGAGGAAATTGGCTGAGGAAAAGGTGAACTGCACTGTTGACAAACGGAATGTCTCAAAACTGCTCCCACGTTCTTGGAATGCTTTCACAACAATGTTAAAGGCAACAATGATAACGAAACAAACGGATGAAACGAGGACATATACTCACTGGTCTCAATCAATTCACCTGGGGTAGTGCCAGATGCAAGGAGAGGGGGTTTAGGTAGCGGTGGTTCCCGGACGGGAGCCCAACACGACTCAACGAGACCGCTCTACGTTACGCCCTCAAAGTCTGAAAGCACATTCGCTTAAGCTCGGAAATAGAAGTTCCATTGGTAACACCACAAATTTTAATTCAAGTTTTTGTTTTAATTTTCAGAAATTCAATAGTTCATTTAGTCACTGGCGTGCAAGTCTCGCTCTAGTACATGAAACTTCTTGTCCACACGAAAATTTCCCAAAGTTGCTTTTGTTTAATTGTCTGGATGCTCTGGTGGCGCCACTGTTTTCTAGTTTTAAAAAAATCTCAAATTCCTCTCGACAAAAAAAATCAATTTCAACATTCTAGAATTGAAGTTTAAAAGCTCGCTGCGTTTAAACGAAAAGTGACCATTTTACATGATATATATATGACCCAGATCCAAGAATTTTTACCATTCATAAAACCACATGACGCAGTTAACGAGTTAATGCAGCAAGAACCTCGCGGGGTACTAAATTACGTTCGAAACTTCCCAAAAGGACTTCTTCACCAACGACCTCATCATCTTCTACGAAGCTAAAAATGCAGCAAAGAAAGTAAAAAGATCGACACACCTTGCATTGAAGAAGGAAAAATCCGATAAGGACTGGTTTGGTTTTCCTGGAGACAAACAGTCTGGTTTATTGGAGACCAAAATGACCCAGATTGTGTGAATAATATGCATTTTTCACCATGACATAATCAAACCGCCGTAAATCATTGTATGATAATTCTTCACAAAAAAAGCAACTGCAGAACTTTCACGCCTTGTAACGCTTTTTGGTGTAATCGGTGTAACCTGATTGAGTGCCGGTTTTGATTGTCACGTGAGGTTTCGAAATGGTTGAGGAAAGAATGCAACTCACGTATATCATATGACAATGTTACATCTGAAAATTGCAAAAACGTTTTTTCTGCATCATTAATGAATATTTCCATGTGTGGTTGCTACTTACGGCACGGTTTCACACATAATACTGCCCCACCCAGTTCTAGATTTCCACTTCAAGGCTACTGACGATCATTAGATACTTTTCGGCTTGATTGGCAAATTAACCAGTGTAATTAGTAATTTTTGTTTTGAAGCAAATTAGTATTAATATTGGTTTACAATAATTACTCTCTTATTGGCCTCGCAGGGAAAATTGCAAATTTCAATCAAAAGTTATCAACAAAAATGCCTGCTTTTCCTTTTATAGGATTGTAAATTCAAATTTTGTTTTATGTAACTGGGAATTGTTACTGTATAGTGACATTGAGCCTAAAGGAAAAAATCAAAATAACAATAAAAACAGCATTGTTACATACAAAAGCAAATACAGTTAAGGACAAGGTAGATATTAAGGACAGTATTACAAGGATCTGTTAACAAACTACATAAATAATAATGCTAAATCAGTATCATCGTACTTCGGTATCATTGGATTGCGCAACACGCACCAGGGGAGAGAAATTTGTGCAAATATATGAGATTATTGTAGATCTATTATTTTAATCCCAGATGAATCTACAAGGAAGTGGGAAATGATGAATATGTATGTGTGATTTAATGCGTTATGTAAGTTCATACGGTGCAGGTCTATTTCCTTTGTTATGGAAGTGGAAAAACGCGATATCCGGGAAAAGCTCCCGTTGGATGCGGTCGGCCGAAACCTGGAAAATGGCCGTTAACCCGAAAAAGCCGAAACCCCCAAAAAATGAATTAAGCTGAAACCCAAATACCCGAATTAATCCGAAGTCTGAAAAATCCGAGGCCTGAATACCCGAATCAACCCGAAGTCTGAAAAATCCGAGACCTGAATACCCGAATCAACCCGAAGTCTGAAAAATCCGAAAACCACCGACGACATTCGGTTTTTTGGGTCAATTCGAATTTTTCGGTTTTTCCCGATTCAGATTTTTCACTTTCCGGGTTAATTTGGATGCGCATCGCATCGCATGTGCAAATGTGATCTTTGCTCGTGGAGAAAAGGGCGTTTTTATGTATGTGTAACTCGTAGAGTGTACGTCAATACCCAGCTACTTCTCTTCAAATGGGAAAATGTACGATTTTGAAATTCTGCTGCGATAAATGTTGATACAAAACTAAAAAAAACGAGTACAGCTAAGTGTGGAGCTGAATGCCAAAACACCAGTGGTTGGACCGACAGCGGCAAATGCAAGAATTGCAAAGGCGAACCTCAGGACGAGTGGTTGAACACGCATAATCTTGGAGTTTCTGACTATGATTTCAAATGAAAGCTATAAAAATGTGTTAAGGGCTTATTTAAACCTAATTTACAAAGATATGACATCCAAATTTTTTAAATACTTTCTACATTTCAAATGAATGTACTCTGTTATCAATTGAACATGGACCGAGAACACAGTGGCAGGTATCTGTTAAATCTAAAAAAATTCGCACCATGTTTGCTCAAAAATCAGAGGTGTACACGCATAGTAGAATGAAGATATGAAAACTAAATTTTAAAGAATTCATTACAGGTACATTATTGTAAAGGTGTCTGATTTGTTTGTTTATTGGCTCAGGGTTCACCCGTCAAATTTTTTACTATCTATTCAAAAACACCGCGTATATCAAAGTTAGAAAAGGTACCATTAAGATTGCTTAAAAACCAGAGTCGTAATGGGAGGAATTACTAAATCGTTAAATTCCAATTTTTTAAGATATGAAAACCAAAATTTCAACATTTTTAGATTTGAAATGAACAGGTTCCACCACTGATTATGCCGTTGGCTCACAACTCTAAGTATCGATTAGATCCGGAAAAATTCATAACGCGATTGCTCAAAAACCAGGGGCGCAGCATTATGACCCCTAAACAGAAAAAAAAATTCTACACGGAGACCCACTCCGCCACTGCCTGTAGTAGTAGATCATAAAACTAAGTTACAAATACGTCAAAATTATGTTAGTAGTCGGTATCGTACAAACGTCAGGTCGATGTTTTTTTAACATCATTGCATGACTTCAGCATTTAAAATCGATTTCAGACTGTGGTTTTTAGGCTCAATCCCACATCAAATTTGCGTCTATGAGTTGCAAACGATGTCACTCTATCGTCATTCTCTATGACATCTTCGGGACTGAAAAACCCCCGAATTGATCCGCTCTCACTTTCAAGTGGTTAACTTGTTTTCTCATGAAAAGTTGATAAAAATGCATAATATCTGATAAAGGTACCATCTCCCATCGTCTCACTTGATCAGACCATTAGAAAGTAGCCCCCATAGACTGTCTGACACCGAGAATTCTTTAATACCTTCCTTTCGAGTGGCATGCGACGACATATACCATACCATTCTCATTTTCAGTTCACCGTTATTTCACGTAGTACCAAGTAGTACCGATTTCTTTTCGCTGCTGCTTCATTATCTCGAACTTTAATCAATTATTTATTTATTTATTTGTGGTAATTGATCCGTGGTGGTGGCGATAGGATAGGTGTCTCTCGTTTTTACCCGTGATAGTGAAATCAACAATGATAGGATAGATGGTACCACTGCAGTAAATGCACCCATGGACATTTTGGTCTTTGATCTTGCAAGTGGGACCTTGGATTGCTTATACCTGAGTATGTAGTTCTTAATGCTTGATTAAGTTCTTGAGATTGTGGTGGTACCAAGCACTGCCTGGCAGGTGGTACCGCTCCAAATACCTTTTAACTATAGAAATTGATATAATATTATATTTTGCTACTGGTAATTTGAGGCAGCACCGGAGCTACTTCCTTTATCCATCGATTTGAAAAGTCGGCCCAAAACACCTTGGAAATTACCATTTAATTACATCGTTAGCATTGAGCTGCAACTTGGGTATATGTTCACTGGGTTCAGTTGGGTTTTGACTGAACTTTAAAGGGATTTCTAGTACTATTTTTTTTATTTGTTGTCCAAGTCTCCCAATGTATAATGCGTCAAGACGCACCTTTACTAAGGAGAATTGCATATGCATCCGCATTGTGTTCATCAGGTAATGAAGATTCAATAAACCAGAATCAATTAGAATAAAACACCGCTTAGTTTTTATATGTCAAGGATTATCTACATTTTATTAAGTTTGTACTGTATGGTCTAATGCGATTTTCTGACATCATCATTAACATTATTAACAATTATTATCGAGCCCTTGCCTTCATATATGATAATGGTTCAGGTAGGGTCAGGTCGTTCATAACGGGCTGCTGTTTGAATCTGATTATGGTGGTTTAAATGCATGTGTGTGTGTGAATTGGCACTCACTCTAGCAATCGGATTTTGGGTACCAAATCGTGCTTTTTTTGGGGGGAGAGCGGGAGGGGGCAATTTAATCTGTTCCGGTGGTATTTTTGCGGCAATCTTATGAGGATGTAGGTTCTGAGGAATGTTCCGTTCTAAAATGACACTGAGTAGGGTTCTCTATCTCTAAGTGTAACGAGGTTACAGACAGCGGAATAAAAAAACAAACAAATCACTTAAAAAATAAATATTTTCCTCGGATTTCAACAAAATGAAGAAATGAAATTTCCTCTCTTTTAAGTGGTTCGTAATCAATTTTTCAGGATTTCTGACGAGATTGTGAAGCATTTTGATACAACACGTCTCTGGTATTCATAGTTTCGCTCCCATAATTTTCATGGTTTCTGAAGAGGTCTGAAAGCGATAATATATAAAAAATCATTGGAGTACATAATAAATTTGGCACCAAGAGGTTCCTGAGAATATCAGAATTTTGTTGTTACCTTGGAGTTCTTTCGGATTCGTTTTCCAGCGGCTCATCCTAAAAGTGCTCAAATTACTTGATTATAAACCGTTTTATGTAGAATTTTATTGACATGCACTAGTAAATAAACCTGGAAGTATATAATTCCTTAATTTTTATACAAAAAAATGTTTTATGTAAAAATTCTGTTATTATGCTGCTTCTCAATCTACTACGTTCCTGTGTTCCAGTGGCCAGAAGGTCATTGGCGCACAGTAAGATATTCAGCAGCAAGAAATTGTTCGCAATTTTCGCACTTTTTCCATTTCCGATTTCGTTCTGTATTGAGTTCTAGTACGCCCGTGCCTCTATACTCCTGTATGTTCCAGCGGCTTAACAAAAAATTCAGTTTTAAAGGGGTCTTGGCCCATTCTTTTGAGAGACTCCCAGCTGGCGATAGAACATAGAGCTGGCTATCAGCGATTAACTTAATTAAAAATGGGGTGGGA
The DNA here is from genome assembly GCF_040115645.1 of Euwallacea fornicatus. Lineage (NCBI taxonomy): Eukaryota > Metazoa > Arthropoda > Insecta > Coleoptera > Curculionidae > Euwallacea > Euwallacea fornicatus. Next base: position 987,497 of record NC_089559.1, on the reverse strand, counting down.
ATAAGAAATATCACACATGGTGTGTCTTTATGAACACGACCTCTATACTATACAGGTTACGCAAAAAATCCGCTCTTCTGTCAAGTATTTCAGTATTAAACGTAGCATCAAGGAGCGGTTTCGAGGTAGTTTGCCTGAACGAAACCCAGCCGATAAAAACCCATAAAAGTATATGGGTATTTACGGAACTTTTCGATAATAACCCGAACTAACCTTGAATTTTTCTATTGTTATGTCGCGAGTGATTGAGGTCGGTGCAGTGCGGTTTCATTCACTTAATTAATTATCACTGCCTTTTTTTCCCAAACATCACTGATATCCACGTACACATTGACCAAGATGTGACACTTGGATGGGGTGCCAAGGTCCGATTGGGTCCCAGCGAAGGCGCAGGAACCATCGATCTGGACTTAGGTGACGGATGAGCAAACTTGTCACCAATATCTTGACTTTTTGTTCACCTCAAGTATTAGAGGTCAATATCGCTTTAAGCCATTACAAGTTCACTGGTAAATGATGAAATTTCTTAGTACTTCAATTAACCGAAAATGCTTCGTGCTTGTTGTTGAGAACTGGACATTCCTGAGTGCGTATTTACTTGACCAACTAATCGCCTCTTTATCTCAGACTTATTATTGATACAGTGTCTAATGTTATTTTAAGAATAAAATTAACCTTAATGAGTCCATTGCGAATATCTGGAAGTAAGTAAGTATTGATGATGGAGGCACTAGCAAGTAGAATAACCGTGAGAGAGGTTCGATTCAGATCAGAACTAATGAAAACTTCAAAGATCAACCAACATTCACCACGGCTCTGTTCTTTACTCCATTACGGCACCAGTAGTCTTAATTATTGAGAATCGTTAGGGCTCTTAACGTGTAAAAACTTAATGTGGTATCATATCTTTTGACCCCCCCCCCCCCTGGAAATTTCCAAAATTGACTTTTTCAGTTCTTTTAATTTAGTCCATCGTAACATTTTCTTTAGTACGTCACTGTCGTTTACAGTACTCAGGTAGAAATGCTTGCATTTGTAGAAAATTAGTCTTTTAATCCGTAGCAACTCATTAGCGCACCATAATTTGTGCCTTCTCTAAGTAATCGTTCTCGATTAATTCCTTAATTTTGGAATTATTTTTTCTTGCAACGTTCCGTATACCTCGTTTTCGTTTTTTAAATTAAATTTTTATTATACTATTTATAAAGACAATGAAATACGCTTAATGAACGAACACTTATTGGCCTGGTAGACTTGTTGTCATGAAATTTGTATCAGAATTTCCTCAAAAGTTTTATTTTGCTGATATTATAGGAATACCTTCCAGTGCGCCTCTGTTTTTTTCCACATTGAGGACCTAACTATTGCAATTCCTATGGACAAAACTTAGTACTTTTAACATAAAAGAATGTCAGTGGCGTTTCGCAATTGCCTTGCTCAAAAATTGCTTTCCAAAGAAGAATTCACGCATTATGAATTTTTCCTTTTGCTGATGTCGTGTATCACTGCTTGCCAGTACTGCTCTGTTCCTTATTAGATTAACGCGTTATTTGTCGTAACCGTACAAAATCCCCGAGGCTCACAAAGTTTAAAAACTCAGTGGCGTATAGCAGTTCTCTTACTTGATACCAGTCCTCGAAAATAACTCGACCCATGGCGAGTTTTTTTCATTTTGCGGTTTTCGGTTGTCACCAGGATCCCATCTGTATCCCTACTAGACTTGGTATTTTTAAGCTTCTCACCTTCATGAAGAACATCAGGTGGATCTGCAATCACCTTCTCGTCAGTTTGCCCAAAAAAAAAACATTTAAATACGTTATAGCGGGCACCTCGCAACAACCTTGCTCGCTCACTTGGAACCTCTCGTTGGTCTAGACCGAAGATGCGTGGGTACCTAATTTGGGCAATTGCATAACATACGTCATACTCCATTTGTCGAATCTCGTCGCCTCGTGGCATTTATGACCTCTTATTGAAGATATCTCTAGCTTGGCCTACGAAGAAGACTTCTACGTATTTGTTTATTCAGTAACACTTGAGCCTTCTTCGAGAGCTTTCGTGATAACGCGGAAAACACTACAATTAAGCATATTTGGTCTTAAATGACTCATTTATTGATAGTGTTTTTTATTTCAGCTTAAACCTCCTAGAGCCATCATCATCATCATTACCATCAGCAACAGTGATCGCTATGAAGTGCTGGAAGGTGTTCTAATAGGATTATTGTGGTAATACAGTGACTTGACAGTACTTTGTGTAGTGCCAAAATGCTGAATTGCACCGACTTGGAGTGCATCTTGCACCATCACCACTATTATGCCCATTTGCACCATCTCAAGCATGGCACCCATGTGGATGAAGGTAAAAATATTTTCCAATGGAATAAGAGAAAGCATTTCGCAAAATTTCTTATTTATTTTACATGTTAAATAGTAGTGAAAACGGTTCTAAAACGAGTGCTGATTGATTATTATTCCTGAAGAGTGAAACGTTTCATTGTTCATGGGATTTTACGGCAGTAACACTGGCATTATTGCGTGATTTCTGCCTTTTCTGATGGAAATTTCCTACAATATTGACCCCATGGGAGGATCAAGGTTCTGTTTATGTCCACTAAATTTCTTTGACCGAAATCACCTTGATATACTACTGTGTTGGCATAGAAGGACGTCAAGCTGGGTTCGGTTTTAATGGGACTTTTGCATACCCAGTGATGCTGCTATGGCGTCACTCTCATCACTAGTGATATAAACAAAACGGTGTCCAGTCAAAGCAGCCGATAACCTCTGCGCGTTAATAAACGATTGCCAAAGCCCATAAACATTGGCATTAAGAAACATACACATAGTGATGGTTTAGCAACGTTATTATGCAGATTATACGGTGGTTGATGGAATTTTGTTGTAAATAGAATTGTATAATAGTCGAGTTAATAATTTATTGTCGATATTACGAGGCTTTAACGCGTGACATATGAAAGAGCAAATGAGTCTGAGGAACTCGTGATAACAATAATATCAAAGTGACGCTGTATCTCGGAAACTGAGAGATGTGGTTTAGCCGTTTCCTAAGAAATCTCGTTTTGCTCTACGAATTTCCTAGATATACAGGGTGCCCATCAAACATACAACAAAAATTCAGGGGGTTATTCCCTGGGCTATTTTAAAAGCATTTGATCCTTTGATAATTTTTTAAGAGTCTGTGTCCTAAAGATACAGGACGAGGTAAATTTTGGACAACAACAACATTTTCTTATAAAATATTACTTACAAAGCTTCTTAGTCTACAAGGACAGTTGAAAATGACAATCTCCAGCAAGAATGCAAGAATCTAGTATTCTCTTCATTGACTGCCGAACTTTCACAAGAACACCAGGGTCGTTTCTTATGAAGTTGCACCCAGCAACGATCCGATTTTTCAAACCTTCCACACTTTCCATTGGAACATCATAAATGAATGATTTTAGATTCCCCATAGAAAATAATCAGGCGGGTTTAAGTCCGGGGATCGAGCAGACCATACGTGAGGTCCATCTCGACCAATCCAGCGATTCCCTTATGTTATTATTAAAAAAGAGAGACCAATGAGAGTAAGAACGCCAGAAGTGGAGCACAATGCGCTGGACACGACAGAGAAAGACTCAGGTACTGACGCTGATCCTTTTACTGAAGACGCTAACTTCTCGAGATATGGATTGATCGAGGTGGACTTCGCAGTGATTACTTCACTTGAAATAATCATTTTCAACAGTTGTTGTAGGCTGAGAAGCTTTACATATTATACTGCGTGACACAGAAAAGAGAACACCCCGTAAAAATGGTTTTGTTTAAATAATTTTTGGTACGCATGTTTCTTACGCTAAAACAAATACTTCATTAAAAAATTAAACAAATTTACTTGTTAAAAGCAAAAAAGAAATTAATAATTTGTCGGTCCTGCGCAGTGTCTTATATATCCCTGTGCACGTCTAGACAGGCATCTAATGAGGTGATTGATGTCTTCTTGGGGGATCCCATCTAACTGGACACGACACGACATAGCGTCGCTGGGGTTCGCGGGGGATGGAGTAAATTATGCAACCTTCTACCTACAGCATCTCATACATGTTCAATCGATGAGAGGTCTGGAGGTCGGTGTGGCCAAGGTAGCAAATTGATTGCATTTCGTTTAAAGAAATCCATAGTCACTCTAGTCACGTGTGGTCGTGCGTTGTTTTGCTGCAAAACTGGATTAATAAGAGTTTCCCGATATTATCCCATTCCAGATTCTAATGTACCCGTTCTCTGCACCACTGAGATGGGTACAGTAGGAAATGAGCCTAAAACTTCTTATCTGGCAATAAGTGGTTCGAATCTTAATGGTCCTTCCACACACAGTAACCCACTGATCCGCCAGCGTCCTCGAGGAGACAAACCTATCTCTTAAGGCCATAATTCGAAAGTGGAGATCTTGCCGTTCTGTAGTTCTTCGGGATCGTCCAGTACCACCTCTTCTTTTGCCAGTTTGATCTCCTTAGAACCATGCCTGATAACATCTCACTATAGTGTTTCCGCTACGGTTCAATCTAGTGACGATTTTCCTAAATGTCCGACCGGTCTCTCGTAGACTCACTATTCGACCTCCCTCAGACGCTCTCAGTTGATGAAAATTTCGTTGCGTTCCACGTCTAGGCATATTTGATTCACTTAAAAGCACATTCTAAGCACACCATACATCAATAACTGGTATTTTGCAGTCATATTGTTGATATTTTATTGCAATTTTTATGGTAAAAAAAATTCCGATAACTCGTAAATATATTGATAAATACAAATGGAAATTTAATTATTTTTTGCGTTTCCATATACAAACATACATACCAAAAATGATTAAAAAAAAACCGTTTCCACGGGGTGTTCTCTTTTCTATATCACACAGCATCTATTTAGTAGAAAAATATTGTTATCGTCGAAAATTTTTCTCGCCCCGTATCTGCGGAACAACGGGACTTTTCAAAAATCATCGAAGGACAAAATGTTTTTAAAGCAGCTTAGGGAATCCCCCACCCCGGAATTTTTGCCGCGTGTTTCACGAACACCCTGTGTAGAAAATCAAAATTTGAAACTTGCTAGAGAGTAGGTAACTGCCTACCTCTGCGGGTATAAATATAGCCACACAAAGAAGTCATAAAAGTGAAAGAAACCAACAAGAGAGTATTTTAAGCTTTGTAAATAAGGATACCTCCAATTACATCCAATTGTCGGCAATTTTTCAATGAGTCGGCCAATGTGACGAGAGCGGCAAATTTCACCATTGCAAATTCGATTAAGCCCAAATCATATTGGAAAAGTGCTAAAAGAACGATCAATTTCGACATTTTCGTAACTTGCAGGGTTTCGAAAAGGCCCTTAAGAAAGGATATTGAGATTAAACCGTATCTCGATCTCATTGTTGAGCTAATCTTAAAATATTTAAAAGTTTAAATAAAATGAGTTAATTTAGGTTAATAGTAAAATTGTATGAATCATATGCTCTCAATGCAGTTATAATTTGAAAACAAGAACGACATCCCATGTTGAAATCGTGCGTCATTACTAAATGCCACTGGGTTTATTATCGTTGCAGTATTGACATCAATGTATGTAATTATTGGTCTCTCTAAATTCCCGTAAATTATGATCAGATATACTAGAGTATATTTTATATCATTGATAATGTCAGTGTCGCGCCAGAATGGGAAAAACCCAAATAATAGGTTTACCTTATTTCTCAGGAAAGCGAAAGCTGCACATTTAACTGCTACTTACCTAACACTTCAGACATTCCTCTATGCATATGCTAATTTTTCGACAACCTAGGTATATATAAAGCGTCAGAGGGGCATCAGAGGGGCTGATAAACACCCGTAGAAAAGTTCTTAACAAAAAGGAAATTTCTTCCCGAAAATTTTGCTACGTCACTCATCTCTATATATTTCATATAGCCGGTGTACCCCCGTAAATAGTAAAATTTCCATTTCATGTAATGAAAATCAGTGAAATCATACAATAGACATTTCTCTACAATTGGTAAAATCTTCCATCGCCATTCCAAAGAATCGGATGTGCATAAGGAGGGGAAGGACTATGGTAAATTATAATCGAAATTATGGTTCATAGATATTTTGTTTACACATATCGCGTTACAAATTCATTGGCGTAGGAATGGCGTTTTTGGGCCCATGGCTTGTAAAATTAAATTCTGACAATATCAGAAAAAAATGTGGTGCTGGTAGTTGCGTGATCTGCGCGCCTCTGACTTCTAGCGTATCCAAACTATGGTTGCCTCACATCGAAAAGCGCTGCTAGGGTCGCTTTTACCTACAAACTCATTGACGTAGGAGCAGTGGCTTTTGACTTTCGATGTTTCGCACTAAATCGCGTTAAAATACGAAACAACTGCTGTAAGCAATTGCACGACCTGCACGCCTTTGGTTTTCTGCTAGCTAAAACTGTAACTGTTTAGACTTGAAATGTAGCTTTGACCTACATCATTTTCGCGCATGAACTCATTGGCGCCGAAGGAGTGGCTTTAATTTTAATTTTTTCGAATTAAATTCTGAAAAAAAAGTACTTCATGCTAGGACCAATTGCCCGCCATGCATTTTCCGCGAGCTCAAAATGTCATTTCCTCCATAGCACCTATATATGGCGAACAACCAACTCTGTATATTTTATTCACTACCGGATATCTCTCTTGAAGCAGCAAAATTTCCAACCCCACAATACACAGGTCAGGGGCGTGCCGTGATGACTGAAAGAGGGTAAATTTTAGCAGACATTCGCTATTTTCGATGTTGCTGCAACAAACAACAATTTTCGTGGTAAAATAACAATGGAAAGCTCTGGTTTCGAAGATTTAAGCTTCGAAAACAATTATTACCCAGGCTTGGTAGCAAAACAATCACTTTTCGCATCGTTCCGCATTTCTGCCCCGGAGAATTCTCCCTTTCCGGTGTGTTTCCATTGTGCTCGGGATGTATTTGAATAAATGTCCCAAAGTGTAGGAAAAACATGAATTTAATATGCAAATTGGTCATTAAAACTGACCGTGAGTGGACGTGCGACTAATTAGTTCCGGATCTTATGAAAACAAGATAAAACAAAGGGAAAATCATTGAAACCTATCCCGAAGAATTTGATTAGGTTGTATAGTGATGTTGGGCAAATATTGATTCTTGTCGTCATCAATTTATATAAGAATTGAAACTTTTTCCAGTGCTATTAGTAATGGAATTTTTGCACGGTTGAGAGCAGGTTTAGGTACACTACTTACCTCTGTTATTGGAAAGTGTCGGATTTCATAACGATCATTTTCAAAAAATAATAATTGACAAACCACACAAGTCATTGAAGTCACTTAAACTTCGTAGAAAAGCGTAGAGTTTCTCTTCAAGCCTGAGGTTTCTGGGATTCCCCGAGGACCATCATCTCCAAGGGCACCAAGTATCAGGGTTCAAGTACCATCTGATTTTGTTTCCTTAAATTTTGGTTTGAGTAGGATGGTTAATATCGGCACGAACTCGAGGGGAGAATACTGCAACCGAACAATTATCATACGATACGAGCGACATGTTCAATGTTGAATGCGATTAGGAATTCCATGCTAATTTTTTCATTTTCTCGATGATTATCTGGTCGATCTTCAACGATCAGTATCGCGGAACTGCTACTTGAAATCGGGTTAGTCAAAATGTGCATTAGGGCTACAATCGAATCTAGACAAGGCAAAGGTTAGTACCAGGAAGTCTTTGCGGCATATAACAGCATTGCTTAATGCTAATTATAAACATTTAGTAGCTCTTGTTACCGAAGATCCTTGAGAACAATCCAAAGAGCAATTTACCGCTTGAAGGATCGTGAAGTGAATCGGATCTTCAAACCGTGAAATTGTCCTCTCAAAGACGATATTTATAACAAACAAATGTACAAAAGAAATGTCGAACACATCGAAATATTTCTATGTAATTGCTGCAGCCATTAAATAGATTTTTATCAGTACATAAATTTCCTGACTTACCCACGGTTAAATCATTAATAATTTTCCTACGTATAAAAAATATTTAATGAGTTGTTAAATGATAAGTTATTATTGTAATTTGCTTTGATAAAAAGGCAAGAACTGAACGCTCTCCGGCAGTAAATTTCATTGTTACCTGTGGGAGTTGAAATGGAAATTTCAAACACCCTGTGTTGACGGGGCGCTTATTGAGTCATCGCGCAAACGCGAATCTTTGACTAATTTTAAGATGAAAGAGGCTTACAAAACTGAGACTAAACCACTTTTACAAAAGTGGTTAATAACATTTACAATAAATGCTGAAAACGACTGCCGCTTCCTGCAATGCGTGCGTCAATTCGCCTTAACGTCGATCGACGAGCTCTTCCGAATATACCGGGTGTGCGATTAATGACGACACACGATTCAAATATCCCGTTTCTAAGATTTTCCGCTTTGGGCTGGCGCATTGTAGGCTAGTGACGTCGAGTGACCCCACAGAAAACAATCCAAAGGATTCAAATCGGGCGATCCGGGAGGAATTTTTTGCCGTCCTCCATCTCGAGAACCGAGCCGACAGGGACCCGCGTTCGCGCCGACTTTTTATCTGAAAATTAGTCAGAGGTTCGCTTTTTACAGTTTGCACAAATTCTCAACAAACACCCCGTATGTGCATATGTGACAATTCTTGTGCTCCGATTCGGAAATATGTTTTCAAAATGGAAATTATTCCATGTTATCACCGCTCGCAATGCAGTATGAATTATTAATAATTAACAATGTTGAAATATACGGAAATAACTACAAGATCAGTTCATTAAACAGGTTACGCACGTAATGTAAATACATTATAACTATTATTATTAAACAGTGTTTCCATTAATAAAGTATATGGTCGACGGATGATTACGGTATTTGCAAATAAACTGTCGATTTGAAAATTTTGGAGTTTCTAGACCAAATTGTAGCACTAGTGCCCGCACTGAGCTGCGTGGTCGATTTGCTCACGTTAGTGGTATTTTTTCAAGTGAAAACTGTGCGCGAAATCCACATGTACCATATCTCTATGAATTGCAGTGTCCCTGTGAAACTTGCAGGGTTTAGAGCCGACTCTGGGCTTTCTAACGAAGCTTCAGGAACTTCAATGAGCTCTCCGGCATTAGACAATTTGGAAGATTTCTGTGATTTTAACGAAATTTTCCATATGGAAATTAGGTCGTAAAAATTCATCGTTCTGTAGCGAAAATAGATTAAAACATCGATAGTGACTTAAATAGATTGCATGGTTTGGTAATTAATTTTTTTTCTGTGGTCTTGATGAAGCTTTTTTATCTGAAAACCGGATACTAAAACCCACCGCGGTTATATTATTATATCCATAAAAAGCGTTCGGGGGGCGAGAATTAATCGGCATCGATGTTTTCAGAGTTTATCGCGAAGACTTCGGGCCTTCCAACGAGACTTAGAGACTCCGATAAGTCGTGCGATTTCACAATTTTCATGGCGGACTTCTGCGAGAAAATGAATTGCGCGTTTGCCGCGTTTGACTCGAATTCCGGGATTTTAAAGAAAACTCTGGCAACACAGATCGACACGTCGACCGTGGCAAAAAGTGACCTTTCGGTCTCGATTAACATTGACGGCCACAGTTAATTATCGAAACAAATGGATTGATTTAATTGCGTTATAAGATCACGTCAAATTGCATGGATGCAGTTAAACCATAATTCCCGAAGTCGTTAATGAATTAGAAACTAATTGGGTTCGTCAAGGTGGCTACCTGCGCTTTACACCTGATCGGTTTCAGGTTCCATTGATGGCGATAATAAACAGAGGACTCTACAAAATTCTCTATACAGGTCAATAGTCTTCGAAAATTTTCCTATATTTACTTTTTTAATAGCATTAGGTTGAAGTATAATTCAATGATAGATTAATCACGCATGTGTGTTAATATTTATTCATTAATGGCCAAGCCTAATTTGTCATTGTTTTCCTTACTTGATGGGCATGCCTGGAGAATGGCATCATCGGCCCATCAAAGAAGGTTTGAGTAATAGACTTGACATTATCCTCAAGCCTTTTCGATTTTCCGTTGTTGGGTCAAAACTGCGGCAAACTTTTATCAAACTTTATCGAATGTCCCCACTCAAACTGACCCCCGAAACTCGCAATTTAAGGCAGCGGAAAAAAATTATCTATGAGTATATCCTCGTTGCTAGACACCTATGGTCAAATACCTCTCATAAGTCCTACCTCTGCGCATTTATTATTCAAAATCTTGTCTAGCCTCAAGGCACATATTTCTAATCTTTTTTTTTTTTTAATACATTAACACGAATACGTAGGACTTAATATATTTCTTATCCCTGAACAGAAATCTCTGTTTAGTTGTACCAAAAAAAGTATAGCTGTGTCATTTTGCCGGAAAAAGGTCAATTTCTTTCAATTTTTGAGAGTGCACGATCGCAACATTGCGCTCATATCATTAATGAGAATGGCGCTTATTAATATGCGCTAATGCGACTCTATATCTCAGAAACTGGAAGAGGCGTTATGAGCGATTTTGCGAAAGCTTCGAGCGCTCATCGAGATGGCTCCTTAAGCCCATTTTTTCAGGCGGTTACAGTTTAAAAAAATGTGTGGGTTCCCGAGATGTAGACGCTCAAGAGAATTTCGGAGGGAGCTAGAAGGAGGTCCCCCTTCTTTGGAAATTTTCGCTCTGTGTCAAATCAGGAGGTATTGGAGGATTCACTTAAGATCGTACATAATTGTGTCAGTAATTATCTCCCGATCTCTTAATTCCTGTTCACCTACAAAAATTTGTTTCAATTAAAATTCTAAAGTCTTTGCAACTTCACACAAATGCGACGTTTTACAGGATTTGGTTATACACCCATGAAATCGACCTTCACTTTTTCAGGATCTATGCAGGAAAATGATTTACAATTTTTCATTATAGGAAGTTTTTCTATATTTAGTAGTCCACATTTTATTCAAAACAATATAAAAATCTCTATACAATGTCTAGAAAAAATCCGTAGTCATTTTTTGGTATTTATACACACGAGCTTAGTATTTGCAACAATCATCCCATTTAGTTATTACAATCGAATTTGCCGTGAGTCGTTTCATGTCGGAGAGTATTAAATCGACCTAAGCAACTGAAACATAGAAATTCTAAGTAAATATGATTTTCATTAATTTTCATAATCATTCAAAGCAAAAATAACTTGTTAAAAAGCACGACTGCCTTTGTAAAGAGGCTACGCACCTGATCCTTTTGCAATTCAGAAAATTTCAACTTTTAATAAACCATTTGTTTCAAATTTCATCATAATTTTGAACCAACCAGAAACTTACTTAGCTCGGGATCTAGGGGGTTGAACCATAAATGAAATCTCGCTCTAAAAAGCAGAAATTTTTTTGAATCTGGCCCTGCCTGTACTTGGAATATGCGCCCTGATTTTTTTACATTTTTAAAGCTGGAAAACTCCAATAAGCCGCTATACAGAGTGTTTACTAAATGATGGCATTAATTTCAACGGGTGATTCCTTGTCGAATTTTATTTTTTAAAAGTTCTGATAAACGTATCTCATATCTTGCTTCGTTTTTTTTTATACAGAGTGTAACATTTTTTTTTTTTTAATATTTTTGAAAGATGCAGCAATATCTCGTCGTTCAGTAGTCAGAGGTTTTCCGAGTCGAGAAATTCAAATATGATATCGGTTTTATCGTAATATGTAAGGGCGCCACCTGCAGTAATGTTTTTGTGTCAAATTTGCCTTAACGTTTTTAGGACCCTGTATTTGGACTTCTAAGAGATTAGGTCTTGGCTCCTCGTCAATTCTAAACAAAAAAGGTATAGTTGGTCGAAAACTTTCAGGGCAACGGTTTCCGAGATATCGACGATTAAAATTTCTTTGCACATCATTTCATAAAAAATATCAATTTATTAATAAACATTTAACAATGGCCCTCTGTGTATTGCGGTAAAACCGATGTCATATTTGAATTTCTCGTCTCGGAACATCTCTTAATACTGGACTTTACCGAGATGAAACCCTTACGTGCGGAAATATTTACGAAAAACCGAAAAAAATCATTTTGACGCCCTGTATCACGGAAATGAACCAAGATAGGACATACGTTTGTTAGGATTTTTATTCATAAAATGTGACAAGGAATCGCCCCTTGAAATTAGTGCCATCATTTAGTAGACACCCTGTATGCACGTGTGTATACAATAATTTTAGAACAACTCAAAATCGTCTCTGGTAGGAAAATCTGAGAAATCTCCATGTTTAATAAAGATTTTTTCCTGTTCACTTCTGTCAGTCAAGTGCATCTAAAAGATTTTTTATGTGAGATCCACAGTTTTTGGAAATCATGAAATTTGCTGATTAGATTTTAAAAATTGGTCTCGAAGGACAATTATCAGTGCAACCTGAGCTTTCCATTTCAGTCTTTAATCATCCTGAAACCGATTCCCTTAAATAAAAGAGCACTCTGTATATTTTTTTATATTCGAACATCCTATCTATCAAGGACGTTCCTGTTATGCATATGCTCTTGTGACATATTTATTAGTGGAGGTGTAAAAGGAGCTATTTTTTCCTTTTCAAGAAAAAATTACTTCAATTCTCTAATGGCCGTGCTTCCAGATATTCCATATCTGTCCAGTGTGGCAACACTGCCCAGCCAACTTTGCTCGTTTTTCTGTCACCACTGGACATACACGTTTGAAAAAAAAGCCAAGCGCAACGTTGCCGTTTCTTGAAAAATAAAAAAACTTTGAAGAAATTTGGTTCGTGTGTCGGTAGGACTTCATGGTTTTTCAGATATTTACCCAACATTTGCACTTACGCGTCAAGGGATTTTCCATTATTAATTATGATTATGAAGCAAATTAATGGGTACAAAGTTCATCTTTTCGGATCGAGGAACAATCGCACCTTATTTTTCAATAGAATCAAAGTACAAAGGAACTCTACATTGCTATAGTCGCAGAATAGTTGGTCGTTTTACAATAACAAATCGGTATTTTTGGTAACGTTAATTAGCAGTTTGAGTGGTTGAGAAGCCACGAGACACACGTCCATTGCTTTTTTAGCACATCAAAGTTAGCAGTAGCAAACAAGACGTATCACTTAGCGATTAATTATCGGTGTTTGGTACCACCTGAAGGAACTACTTTATGACGAAGATGTTTGCAAATATTCTATATGCTTAATAAAAATTCTGTTACATGATTAATTAGCTTGTTGTTATCAGAAGAGACTGTTAACCTTCTTCGCCATTAGCAGCACAAATGGATCTGTATTTCCGCCAGGTACGAGTTATATACAGAAAGTTAAAAAAGGTGGTTTGAGGATGAATTTGGACAAATGAATTAGTCGTTTTCCTAGAAATTTTAAATACCAACGTCAATCAATGTTGACTAGTCTCATATTATACGTGACATTCATATAAATACTCTCATTGAAATTCAGGATTTACTGGGCGAAATAAATAAATAATTTATAATTATTGCTAATCAGTGACTTACGTAAATAACCCTCTTTGGTGCGGTGAAAATGAACTTTTAACGGCATAAAAACCCACTCTTTTTTATGATGTTCTGTTGTACTTCGAGTTTTCAGTGTTACAAAAGTATGTGAAAATGATGGTCAATAATGGTCTCGCTATTGACACTGGTTCAACCTTGATCTTTAGGATGACCAATTTAATTAAAACCACCATTTCGGTTTTGCCTATAATTAGAGAAAAATCTAATTATGGAAAACTATGACACGATATCGGAGCACAGCGAGAGATTTCGTGTCGGATCGCATTCAAAGGTTCGGCCTACTATGCTGACCGCAAAGATCTGATGTAAAAATGAGATTTCGGCAAAGTATCCATGAAACAGAACTGAACGTTTGAAAACGCCAAAAATTTACTTTGATGGAAAAAAACAAGGGTGCGTCAATGAGGGTTTCAAAAGAGAAAAAAAATTTACTCTCTGAAAAGAAAGACTTTTGGCTGAACATTTACATATATAAATATTGTTAGATGATTTAACGGATCTATATACAGGGAAGAGGGGGCGCCTCAAAAAGGGTGGACCGGATTTAACCATCACGCTTTATTTTGGTCGAAAGTTGTTTTTAGAAAAAGTTCGAATCTTCTCATTATTCTCTTGAATTTGTGCGTCAAGGATCTGGAGCGTTCCCGAAGGTGTGGAAAATTCGAAACGTCGGCGTACCTCAATTCATCACCGAAACCCTCGATATCACGGATGTTTCTATACCCATGTCATTTTTAAAATTAGCCAAAATTCTCGGAACCGCGTTGGTTTTACTTGCTTCGGTACGCTCTCTGGCCGGGGTACTAAGTTACAGGCCCGTAACCTTAATGCTCGGGCACACGCTATCCGTAAAACAGATATACCGGCAAAACACCGACGAACAGGTGAGTCCACTCAAACACCCGCTCCGACTCGGTTGCACCATGAGTGGTACCCGCGTACCACTGTTTGCAAATTTTCCGACCTTCATACCGACCGCCTAAAATCAAAACGACTCTTCGAAGACCCTTTCCAAAGACTGAAAAGTTTCGTGGTTCCAGTAGTACCTGATGGTTCAGGTGCCGCCAAAAGGTTGGATGGCTTTTTGAACTGAAACATGAAATCGTATTATTACACCTCATTTCTGCGGATCATCATTGCAGTGAAAACACAAACGACATGAGACGAAAACGTTTGGTACCGCGCTGGTACTTAATCAATAAGTGTGGTACTGTTTGGTAAAATGATACCAAGTGTTCTGTAGCAAAGTGACTTTAAACTCAGATAAATTGAAGACACTTAATGAAAAGTTGAGGTGGTCCCTCAGGTGGATGCAGTGTAATGGAAGACAGCTTATGTGCTTCGTCCAAGTGTGTTCCACTGCTTTATCAAATATTCAACAGACACCATTCAGGTAATGTTCGTTGAAAACTTCACTTTTGGAGTGGGCTTTAATTAAGTGGCCACTTGACAGTGGTTCGGTCAAATCAGGTACTGCTGGAACCCGTTTCGGAACAATGAAAAAGAGACAAATCACATTGATATGAACGAATATCGATCAGTGTAATGTTAGATGTCTGAATTGTTGGAATAAACTTGAAGTGGTATTGTTCAATTTTCCATCCCCCTTTTCGCGACGACCCTGGCAATTGCCACTTATCTCAAATGAATTCCGGGTATTTATGATTTGAATTTTTTCAAAATTTTGAAGTTCGTATAAAATGTTTTTTTGTCTATAATCCATTCGTCATCGAATTCGCCGGTTGTTTTAATAAATTATATAAATAATAATAAAATATCGCGTTTTTGCTCACTTAAAAAAAAACACTTTGAGATACTTAAAAGAGAGCTATTTAGACGGAGTGAAATTTTTGAGTATTTTTATATAATTTCTAGGAGCATCGCTAAAATTGTCGATAAATGCAGAAAATAGATCTCTAGATTGTTTCATTTCGAATGAAAAAAAAATTATTTCTCGGTGCGCCTCTGAAGGTTACCATTTTTAGTCACAAAGCTTGAAAACAAGTAATAAGTTCAGATATTTAATTTAAGTTAAATTCCAATTTATCAGGGGCGGCGCCAATAAACCAGAAAATGTTAGATAAGTACACTTTAATTAACAAATATATTATTGGCTTCCTGCGCAGCTTCAAAATTGAGACTTATTGAATGAAAAAATTTTTAATTCTAGAATTTTTGCGGAAATTCAATTTTAGTTAAAAACAAGTTTTTACCGGGTTCACTGGCAGGGTGGATAAATTAAGAAAACAACTTTTATGACGTTTTTGAAGTCAAATAATCTATGACTTCTTCGTATTTTTAATATTTCCACTTCGGTTTAAAAAGTGTAAAAATGTTTGAAAATTTATTTTCAATGAATCTATGCGGTTTGATAAGCTAAGAAAATATGAACGGTTCAAGATTATTTCTAATTCAAAAACTGTACACTTTTGGCTTCCTGGCGCGTCTCAGAAGACAGAAAAATTCGTCAATTTAATTTCGGTTAAATAAAAATTTTTCGGGACGTCCTTAAGGGGGATGATAAATTAAGAGCAAATAAACTTTCAGCTTGTTTCTTCATAAACGAAATTTCTTGACCTCGTGGTACGCCTCTGCAATCCCGATGTTTTAAGCAGACAAATTGCAAATATTTCAGTTGACACGTACCAAATAGGTAATTAAAATTTTGATTTAATGTGTGCATGACTTCTGAACTAAGTAACCCGAACTTAATCACCTCAGACTTTTTTAATTGCGGATTTCAGCCAATTAAGTGCTTTCAATCTACAATGGTAATCGAGTCAATTATCAGCCTGCTATAAAAATCCAATTACAAGTGCACAACATAGTCAAGAGAAACAGAGTCAAGGCTGATTTGTACTTTTTTCCTAATCTTATAGATGATTGATCGATGGTAAAGTTTTTCTCCGTGGTAAGGTTCAATTAAGTACAGTGAGTTAAAAATCCCTGAATCAGCACTTCAATAGGGCATAAATCACATGATGAATAACATCATCATCATCATTGCAAATTTTCAAATTAAGTTGGCTCACGTGCTTTAAAGTGTTTTCGACTGACTTAAGGACGTAATTTGGTTTTTATTACGTCCGTCACATGACACATTATTAAAGCTGATTGTCACTCGATGTAGGTGACTCGTTAATATTCATAGAAGAGCCTCAATTAGTTGGTGAAAAGTTGAATTTGAGGTTGGTTAGGAGGAGATACAATAAGGTACATAAGCTGTAGTTAACACTAACCGTAACCTGCATGATAAACCGGGCTTAAGGCCGGGTATTACAAATCAGGCGATTCGGGAGGCCTGATGATCGAAAATGGTCTCTCTGCAAGAAGTTGAAGAATTCCGTCAATGAATCATTCAAACGGTCTCTAGAAACGGTCAATGCCTTTTTAATCTCCTCTTGGAGATTCCGAAGATTACCTTCCTTGTTCTCATATAGGTTTAATGCTATCCAAATACTATAAAAAGTGACTCACACAAACCGAAATTAACAATGCTCGGATGCTGTTGACGAATGTTTTAAACGTAATTAGTGTTATATAGGATGTCCCACGAACATGGGGCTCTGTCTGCATCTTAAAAACTATTACTTTACAGGAAATAGTTTGGAACACTACTTTTGGGTTATATCGGACACGACTGTCGACTCGCCTACTTTAAATGGAACACCCCGTATGTAAAATTTCGATTCTACGGAACGTTATCAATATTTTTCATGTATAATGTTTTGTACCTTAAGTTTGCAGTTTTCCGAGCATTTAGAATTTTCCATGAAAACTTACAGTTGCAGCTTTTAATGTTTTTCTGATAATTTGCGAATGCTTAAGTGTTTTACAATGAAATTTTTGCCGTGCTCTACAAAATGCTTCACTATCCGTGGATTAGTGAGTTAAACCATGGTTTTTCCAACAGGATTTTCAGAGAGATGGTCCAAAATTGTAAAAAATTCTCATTTTTTCAAATGGGAACGTCATATTTTTTAACAAATTCGCATTTAACATAAAAAGTGCCATTTTCAATTAAACCGTTTGTTTCTAAACCGGACCGTTTTTATTTTTATCGAAAAAAACGTTTTCAATGTTTAGTACTCTGCTTCAAGTATGGCGGCACCTGCAAATTATGCAAGAGAAGGTTTTCTCGATATGTTTATTATTTATGGTAAATGCAACAAAATATTAATCAGAACTTGTCATGCATTTCGTGCTTGATACCCAGAAAGAACGAAGCCATCACGAAAAATTCTCGAACGCATAATAGAGATCATTCTAAAACTAGCAGATTTGTCAAAACACCTTGCAGAAGGAATAAATCTATTGTTGGTTACGAAATAATTGAAACTGTATTTTGGCAATTATGAGGAAATACATTAATGGTTGCAACTGTCATTTTTTTTTCGAAAATTCTAAATATCTCGAAAACGGTCAAATTCAGGTATAGAATATTATGCGTCGAAAATGTTCCTAACGATCTACAGCATCGAAATTTGATATAATATATAGGGTGTCCCATCTAAAATGTGGGAGTTAACATCCACTTCCGGTGCAACCGGAAGTGGTATTTTCACGAAAATATTTTTCATCCATAGATCACCTGCACTTTAGTGTGACACCCAAATTTCGACTTTTTGCTAGTCATAATTTCCATGATACCTCTAGAGGCCTAAATCCGTAGAACATCCTTTAAAGACGTTTTTCTCGTAAGCACAGATCGCAGCATGATAAATCAAGCTTTTAACTGCGGTTTTGTACGGAAATTGCCAGGAGCAATAAAAGAATGTTCAGCCCGGGGCTTCTGAAAGTTGAGCTTTTCGCGCAGATCGCCCTGAATGCCATAAGATTTTCGGTCCGTTGGGGTTGAGAATCATCGATGGTCGCGTCAAATTGGTATCCTTTCAACCCTTGAAGCTCCGTACTTCCCGCAGGGTGTGCTGGACGTTATTCGATGCTACGGACCTGCCGATCACAGAGAATACCAATTTCAAGTGTTGAACCCTTCTGACGAAATCCGATCTTTGAATCGAATTTACTTTTAACAGTCTCAGTCGTTCCTCGTTGGGATTTAGGAGAAAAAAGCAAGACGCTAAGTGAACCCAATGCACAACCTGGTACTATTACCTCATCACACCACCAAAAATATTCATCAAATCATCAGTTACCTAATAACATTGGTCATCGTCTATAGCTAATCTTTAAGTGAGTACTTCTGATGCGCTTCCTAATTGGAAATTCGACTCACACGTCGTAAAACCGAGTACTTTCACGAAGAAAGTACCATTGTTATTATGCAATTTTTTAACCAATTAAGTCGTAACAAATCTAGTCTTTTAAAAGGCAAATTGCAACATACTACACCTCCAATCTGCTGTTTGATATTAAATGGAAAGAACGTCGTTATTAGAAGATCTAAAGGATGCTGGAGAGCAGAAGTTTAGTCATTAGTCCTTGGGATTGTTGTAGGATCTAATAAACCACAAATTATAATTTCGCTTAACTGTTAATTCAAAGGGGACCGTAATTGAATTTAGTTTCCATAGACAAAATGAAACAATGGATAAAAAGCTCCAGTGAAGCCATTTTTACATAATTCTTAGGTAAAATGGAGATACTGTAATGGTGCATGAAACTCGTGTCAAGGCCATCATCACCGTTCAATGCGTATTTAATAACATTGTTATTTATTGTTTTTACCCGCAAACGTTGGCGCTATAAGGAACTTATTATGCGACCTTTTGACGAGTTATTGCGACAACAGCAATAGAGCAACAGATAATGGACCGCAGTGCAGTGACAATGAGGCTCTTACCTAGAGGAGAGGCTCTAATCATTGTTACGCATTATTACATAATTATTATAATTATAGTGCACTTTGTGTTTGTTTAAAAGAGAGAAAGTGTTTCTAATTCCTCCTTTTTTCTGAACAACCTTTATGTTTTTCTACAAGTTACGCTTTATCGGGTTTCGTTATTTAACCACTCTTCTTTTGCAGAGTCATACCTTTAAATTACTCGAAATTGCGCTCTTTGACCCCTTAAAAATTCTCAAAAATTTATTGCGTACGACTCTGGCTTTCGGGCGGCGCGAAGAATTTGCCCAAGAGCGTGCACAATTTCGTTGCATTTAGTCACGGCTTGGGAGATCCTCGGTTTTTGGAAAATTTTGAAATTCCGATATGGACGATTTTCCTTGAATCGTCCAGTGTTCGCCACTGTTCCATTCGGAATGAGGCCTGCTGCAAACTGGCGCGGACGACACTGATTTCAGTTGATGATTTAATTCTGGGTCTTCTGAATTTACTGCACTACTAATTTTTTTAGATTTGAAATATCTGAATTTTCCCCCTTTCCCACCCCGTGGCTGATATGCCAGACTCGTGCCCGAGGAAGTTTATGGAAAGGCGAAGACGTGAGAATACACACGGTGTTTCGTAGCAGTACGTCAGAAATTCAGGGGGTAAATCTGCGGGCAATTTTGAGGAAAAAGTGCTTATAAAAATGCATCAATTTTACCTTAAATATAGGGTGATAAAAAAATCATAAAATTGTATATTTTTATGAAAATTCGAAAGCACGAAATACATGGAGAAACGTATCTTTTAAGGGAGAAGCGACGTTTGTAATTTTGTCAGTGGCGCCCCCATTGATGAGACCCTAAACATTTTAAACAAAAAATATGATAGATCATTTGTTTAAAAATAAAAATAATTTTCTGAATGCTTCACATTTTGTGGGAAAAAATTATGTCTTGAACGTTTTTCACAACGTTGACTATTTTTATGAAAAAAAAAAAATCAAAAACATTATTTTCTAACTAATATTAAAGCAAAACTAAATTAGTAACATTACGTTACTTCTAAAAGAACAATTAAATACATCGTTGAAAATATCCTCCACCTGCAAAAACGCACGCCTTGGCCCCTTTTCACGTATCATCTCTCTTTGAAAAATCCCTAGTGTATTTTTTATTGTATTAAACTGATGAATTATGGAATCTCTTAATTGCAGATTATTGCGGTTTAGTTTTTCCATGAAAACAATTAACGTTATGGAAAATGTTCGAGAGACCTTATTTTTCACAGAAATTTGGAGCGTTCAGAAAATAACTTTCAAAAACCAGTGGCGTATTATTTTTCGTTCAAAACGTCCAGAATCACATGCACGCGGATGCTACTGGTAAAATTAAAACCATTATGTTGTGCTGTCGTGAAACATGCTGTATAAGAAATGTCTTACTTAAAAGATATTGGAATACGAAATTTCTAATAAATGCATTTCAAAATCGCGTAGTTGCGGCACTGATTTTTTAATTGACTCGAAACAGCTTGTCAATTTATGTAAATCTGCAAACTGGATAACAAAGAAAAGATCATTTTTTTGGTTTCACTTTTAGTATTTGTCTCCGTAGCAGATTTTAAAAAGTCTTTTTTTATGAACGACAAAGACTTTCATGTAAGTTGCAACCAGCGTTGACCGAAAAATCGACCAAAATACCATGATGCCCATAAGGGAAAAAAATTTCCATCAATGTCCATTTCTTCCTTCGAACAAGGCGTGGGTTATATGGCATTTGAGAAAAACAGAATTGTGGGAACGTTCGTTTTTCCACGGATATCTCCGGAACCGTTCGGAATATTTCCAATTTTAAAACTGATTCAAAAATGAGCGTTAAATTGCGCATATCTGTCTCAATTTTACCAATTTTGGATGATCTTACGGTTTATAATGTCTCCGTGCATTTTCGCGTATTGGTAGCACCTTATATATCAAGGGAAAACGATAGTTTTAGATGAAAACCATCGGCGTAACATGTATCAATTAATAATGATAATAAAAATCTAATGAAAATGGCCCTCTCGTGAGTGTCTAAGAGCCCCACCTTTTGGTTCCATTTGGCATCTCGAAAATGCACTATTATAGTAATGGGAAATGTGGTTCTCAGATACGCAATAGACCCCCTCCTCCACCCAAAAAAAAATGCGCGCTAATGGATTATTTTGGTATAATATTTAGCTGTATTTGAATATGAGACTATGTACACTTGTTTTTACCTAATCTCCTCTATTGTCTCAGCGGGAGCAAATTTATTTTATGTCCTCAAGGCTGATTTTTTTGGGTAAATAAGTGCGGATCTGAAAGGTGAGATTCATACTACATCAGGGTCAAAAATAGGGGACCACACAAAAATTCCTTCAACGAAAAAACATTCGCACATACTTAAGAAATGTAATTTATGCAGACAATACTAATTGCGTTTTTAAACAGTCTAAAGGCAATTACAACATAAATTATGCTCGCATATTAAACGGAAGTGTTATTTGAAATTGTTAAATTCAAGGTCCGGTACAATATGTTATGAATTTGTCCTGCTGAATGTGTTCGCAGTACGTAGTTGGTAGAATCACATACACGGAGAGCCAAAAGTTCCGCATAAATTCATTAAAATTTGAAAAAAACATTATTCATGAAAATGCTGGAACACGTCGCATATTGGTTTTTGTTGTGCATATTTTGACGTCATAGACGTGTATCCAGGGTTACCCATGTAGTAGATAAACGTATTCTTTTATTTTTTTACTTATAGAATCTCATGTACATATATTATGACGTTATGTTCTTTGGGAAATTCTAAACATATTTGACGTAACATGCCCATGTCTGAATACGCCAGTATGGAAACAAATGTGGCCTGCTAGATCGCCCGACCTGACGCCTATGGACTTTTTTTACGGGGTTAAAATATAGTCTGGGGTCTGAAATATATCGTGCATTTAAACAACCCCGACAATACACGAAGATCAAAAAATAAAATGACTCAAGAAGCTCAACAAATACCTCCTCGAATGATGAGAGGGGTTCTTGAGGAATTTGAATGGCGGCTTGGGCACTCTCAGGAAGTCAACGAGGCACAGTTCGAACATTTCATAGAATCAATTATAGGAGTTTACGTTGTCGTTTTTTGAGTATCTTTTGTAATTTTTTTCAAAAATTGTTGAATTTAGACATGGGCATGTTACTTGAAATATGCTTGGAGTTTCTCAAGGAACTAAAAAATCTCACAATGTACACGGGGTTCCATAAGGAAAAAGTGAAAAAGTACATTTATCTGCAACGTGGGTAACACTGTACACCATACATGTCTGTTACATCAAAAAATGCACAACTAAAAATAATATATGACGAGTTCCAGCATTTTGATGAAAAATATTTCCTTGAATTTTCAACGAATTTATGCGGGATTTTGGCCCTCCACGTACGTATGGGAGTGTGTTGCTGCAACGGCACTTTATTACGTAAAAAACGTCCTTTAAAACAAAAACAACTTAATAGGTAAAGTCCTTTACGTAACCCCCACTTGGAGCCCCGAAGAGGAGTTATGGGACAATTCCGGATAACGAGCATACCTGCAACCATCAGTGTCAGACTCAATGCTACTATCGTCACATAATGGTGAATGCATGGCTGCAAATCTCCTCCTCAGAACTGCTTTCATATCGCGGACTTCTGGCGCTTTCGATATTGGAAAAGCTTTGAACTGAAGAAAAAATTAACGAAAAGTCAGCTTTCACTCGCAAACCTGCCTTCGCACATGTTTCACAAAAGGCCTCTGAAGGCATTGGAGGAGGAGTGGGAATGCCTCTTGCGGTCAATGGAAGTTCTCTATCGACCTCCTCAGACCAAGACTCAAATTGAGCATCATAGTTCTTTGGAGTGCTAGACATTTGCCACAAGTCGTGTTTCTCCGGTCTCAGATTGATCTTGAGTGGTTTTGATCTTTCCTCAAGAGAACGGCAGTATCTGCAACACTTTTTGGGAGTGTCCTCTATCCCTGAAGAGGAGGAAAAATCCCCGAAAGAAGCGTCGCTATGGAAATTCAAAGTTTTTCTGTTGCTCTCGATGGCCTCAGGATTGATGTTTATTCTATAGTCTGGAAACAGGCTTTTTGGAATTTTGAGCAGAAATTTGGAAATCATCCGTCTGTTGTCGAATCGCCATTCCATTAGAATCTTCAGATAGGCAGAAAGAGACATTATTGAAGTTTGCAAGTTGTCAAGCGACTTAGTTGACCCGAACAGGTGTGAGGATGGTGGTTTGATGGTGTAAATTCGATGTAAATCTATGTAAATGATGGCAATTTAATTCTATGGGGGCAAGAACGTACGGTGTGTATAGTAGACTATTTTACAAAGCCAAGGCCAAATCAAATTGTTTGTGTGCGCCCCTGATTTTTTATTGAGTAAAAAGAGTGTGATTTTAAACCAGAATTTCAGTCGATTGAAACCTCTAAAGTATAACAGGTTTTTAAGTTCAGAATTAACTAATGAGAAACATTAGTAAAAAAACTCTTTTATACATTCACTCTCTTATAAATTATTTTTAGTGCGCCTCTAATTTTGAGTTACCACATGGTAACTCATATAGAGGAGAGAAGTGTGATTGAGTGGAGAATTGTGACTTTGAAGGAAAATTTCACTATCATCTCAGGTTCTTAAAAACTCTAATACACCCAGAAGATAATGGTGACTTATTGTGAAAACACAGTGGCGTATCAATCCGCTCATTGAAAATAAATTGATTTTTTTATAATAGATGTGCTTTTTCCAAGCATAGAGCTCTTTCATTTACATGTAAATAATTATTATTACACTTCTTTTATGTCGAAAAAAATACTACGCACACAGAATTATCTAAATAATCTACGGTGCTTCAACAGTGATTGTGAAATTGAATGGTACTTTTTAACCCGTTTTGCCGAACAAAAAACTAACTGCTGCGCCAGTGCTTTCCCTAGATTTAACGGATATTTCTAACCACTTTCTCATATAAATATCAGTGTCGGAGTAGGTACTTTTTATATTTCTTAATTGTTCATACATCCTGTATTATAAAAACGTGAAAGCTTTCAGTAATTGTTTACTAATGTGATCTGGTACGCTTCTAGCTTTTGAGTTAAGCCTTCAGTTAAACATCTTTTCCAACATTCATGCAGAAAAGTTAGTGTCGGTACAGGTCATTTTTCAATCGAAAAATATTTTCCAAATTCTGTATTTATGAAATGTTGAAAACTTCTGATTATTCGCAGCAATCCAGCCTGGTACGCCCATAAATTTTAGGCAATCAAGTAGCTAATTTTTGTTTAATATACGGGGGTGTTGCAAAAAGGTTGTGCCAAGCTTGAAGAGGTTATAGGGAACATTGCGGCGAACAATTTTTGTATAGTTAAAAATGAGCCGTTTTGGTTCCAGAGTCAAAAGACTTCGATGTTCGAGTTAAGTAAATAGAATAAAAACAAACCAAATAAACATTTTCTGGTTCTTGATATAAATTTATCAATTGCTTTCCTGAACTCAACATTCTTGAAAATTGCTTTTAATCCTAATCACAGCAACATTCGTTCCTTTGGAGACAAATTTTTGGGTTTCAATTGTGAAAATGATCCAGTTTACATTGCAGACCTATCAGGTGGCCAGTACGAAATCTCGATTTAAGCCCGTTGGATTTTTTCCTCCGGGATCACATCGAGTCGTTGCTGTCTGAAGGTCCTGTAGCCACCCAAGAAGAACTGTTGAAAAGAGTTATGGCAGCCTCTCTTTTTATGTAGCAAGATCCGCATATCTTACAAAGGGTGCGCGATTCAATGATTTCAAGAACAAATTTATGTAACCAGGTCGGGGATTGTCATTTTGAACATTTATTAAATGTTTTTGTGCGTTATCTTTAATAAAAATAATTTAAATATTGAAGTCTTTTGGCATCGAGGAGCGCAAGTTACGTTTTTAAACAAAAATGACTTCAGAGCCGAAACGACCTAATTTTTCGGGAGTTCGCGTGCAAATATTGTTCACCACAATGTCCACTTCAACGTCCTCGAGTTTAACATTATTTTTTGAACACCCAGTAGAAAATATGGATACCGGAACTTTTGCCGAAAAATCAGTGTCGCAACCAGAATTGCTTTAATTCATTTTGAAGTTAAATAATCCTGTTAAAATGACAATTTCGTGAACACGCTGTGGACGCCCCTGGTTTTTTTGCAACAAAATTACCAAATTTCTTGAATATCAAAATCAGCCAGAGCTACGTTCTCACACACACCAACAAATCAATTTCTGCATTGTTTAACCCGAATAAACATTCGCAACCAAAATGAATGCAGATTTCTGATTTATGCATACAGCTGCAGTACCCGCAACATATAAATTCCAGACAACTAAAGTTTTAAAATACAATTACCGATTGATTGATTGATTTGCATTAATCCGGGATTTATTCTAAAAATATTCAAATGCGTCTGTTTTCGACGCAATTAAGTAACCGGAAATGGAGCTTAAGCCCTTAAATTCGTTCATAAAAAAAAATCGCCAAATTTTCACACAATGGCAGCTGGAAAAAACGATTTTCCTGCCAAGGTACACCACACCGAAATTTCAGCTATTTAGCCTTAGCAGTAAATCAAAGACAATAAAATAATTTAATTTTTCAATAAGCATTCGAGTGACAGTACTTCCGTTCGATGGCAGTGACTTTGCCATGAGTGGTCAAAAGAGGCGAAATTAATTACCAAGGTCCACCCATAGGTTTGCCATGTGAGGCCATGTGGTATGTGCATGAAATCTGTAGTATGTATCTCGAAAAGATATAGAGATCTAAAATTGTATATTGTGTCGTTTTAAGGGCGGAACCACCCACAGTGGCACTTGAACTATTTTTCTTTTAATACTCAGGGTTAAAAAGCAGATTAAAAAGTAATCTCATTGCCGGATAACGTTATCTGCGACTGTGAAAACTATAATGATAAACTTGACCTGGTGACTTTTGATGTAGTAACCCTGGTTGCCTTCTTATAGGAATTTAACATTTACTACAAGTAGTATTTGTGCAAAGTATCCCAGAATCTAATCTTTGCTGATAACGAGTAAAGTGATCTGAATTTTTTGCTTTTTAACTCAAGACGGCAAATAAGCCGTTACATTTTAGTTCCTTTGCATTTTCTCCGCCACCACCAGGAACTTTCTTTCATTCATTCAGAGCATTTGCACATACAGAAATAATTATTTACAGCTCAAATCGCAATTTCCCATTCAAGGTGAATTATAAATAAAATTCTCTTTCATTGTTATTATTTTAATTGAATGAAACTTCATCATCCAGTAGACAATACTCTGACCTTGTAGGATTGTAGCAGCTTCAAATTGAGATTAATAGGCGTTAGTAATGCCCTTTTAAAACAACTTTTATTTCAATAATTCTATAAACAATTCGATTATACGTTAATTAGTGGTACCGACGATTATCTTTTTATGTCTTTTTTCAGCCATGTCCGGCGAAGGCGAGGGGTACAGTGACGAGCCAGTTGAGGGGTTTCCCAATAACACAGGTAAGAAATTCGTATTTTTTCGTTTCACAAATTTTATCGTTTCCAAGACCGAAACGGAAAACGGAATGGTTTGGGACATTTTCGACTTTTCCAAAATCCCAAACTGAGTTGTCAAAGTGAATCTGTACTTCAGATACTAAACGAGATTCCGAAGCCTTGTTTCACAAGCCTAAATAAGGCTATTTTGTAATGCTTTCACTCCACTAGTTCGAGAGATATCGACAAACTCTACAAATTGGCGAAAAACAGGTACCGCCTTCTGCCGTCCGAACAAATTTTCAAATTTACCAGGAGCTTTCATTAGGTTTAATTAACCGATATCGAATCCAAGTCAGTCTGAAAAATAAAAATGTTCGATCTGGTTAAAAAAAAAATATATTTTTTGTACATCGCCTTTGAAGACACGTGTCTTTATTATTATTAAAAAAAAAATGACCCACTACATCTCTTAACACAGCTCCATTTATTACCATTCCATTATCGTATTAGGTGCATATAACAAAAATTCTCCAAAATCATCTTAGAAACTCTAAAAAGCCCTGAACTCGAGCGCAGCTTGTGAATTTATTAGCAATCTCCACTGCTGGCAGTACTGATGCTGCCATCTATATTACACAGTTACCATTGCCATCTTGCAAAGCGTTACAGTACTCGTTCCTGCTATAGCGCTCGACTTCGGATACTTTTCATGTTTGCGGTGAGAGGACGCCACATACTTAATATCGTTGGAGTGCTGCAGTACTTTGCTCCCGTTTCAGCGGTCGACTTCTAATACTCTTGAAGTGTGCGGTGAGAGGTCGCCACTTGTCTATGCTGTCGATATTTTTCATTAGAGCGTAGGATAGGTGGCGTTAATAATGTCATAGGCTTTCGTTGTGAGAAATTGCCACAAACGATTTTCTAAAATTTTCAGTGGTGTACAGTATACAGTGTATACAAATAAACAGAAAGCAAATATTTGTACATATTTATAAATATAAAGTAAATATCCGTTGACACATATTGAACTTTTGATCTTGTCCACGTGCCTCCCAAACCCATACACGTCCAATTCACGTGTTCGTAATGGTTTCTCCATACAAAACTTCTAAAGTAATCGATTTTTTTGCACATGCAATGCGTTCCCGGTCCCGTACTAACATTTCCCCTTAAAAAATGTAGAATGCAAATTAAAAGCTTTCGATCATCATCAAGAGCTTAACTCTTTGTTCACCTTGTGATGGCTCGCCTTGCGGCCTCAGGCGACTACAGTTTTTCGTAACGAATGAATGTGTAATATTTATATTACCCAGATCAGTACCACCATTCCAAACAGTACTTCCATCGCTGCACAATGACCTAATTACACAGAAACCTCGTTTAGTTATCATGAGGAAGATTCCTCATTATATTACCCTTTATACTTTAGGTTTTTTGTTGTATCTAGAAGACCTTCAGCCGCGCATCTCGCCTTGTACCGAATTTTATGACGCTTTAAAATTACTTTTCTGCGTCTAAAAATACTCCGAAATGAGTTAAATTTAACAACTGTGTTTGTAAATATTTATATACAAGGTGCGAGTGACCGTAAGGCTCTATGTATAAGGGCCCCGAAAGGGCGAGCTCCGATTGGCTATCGCGCGTCTGAGATTCATGATAATGGGATAAAGTCGCTCGGGTTTTCTTGACTTCAATGGAAACAAATCAATTCACAATCGAACATTACGATAATATATCGATTACATTTGCTAGGAACATCTGTTCGATTGATAGATTAACTTGTAATATTATTTCATGAAATGTGTGTGGAATATCAATTTTCGAGCCAACAAATGATGATTCATGGGACGTCACATGCCAGGGATCAATATACGTTGCCGGGAAATGACATTAGGTCAGATCAAGAATTTTCGGTTGCAGCATTAAAGAGAAATTGTGATATGGAAAGCTCCTCTTATGCGACTTCTCATAGTGTGGAAATTTTGTTAGTCTGGCTGGGTGGAAGTCCTGGTGGGCAGCTAATGACAAATAATCATTTCTAATTTTTTTTTAATCAAATAAAAAGGGAATAGCAGACAGGAAAATCCGATTCGACTGACTAAAATTGTTGAAAGTGTATTGAGGAAATATCACGTGTGATTGATTGGTTAAAAACTTTAAAAACATAGGGGGTGTCCCACGTGAAGAAACAAGTTTCCAGGACATAAAGAAAAATCAGATCGAAAGGTAATTTAAAAACTATTGCAAACGTTTCCTCCTCGAACCCCAAATTGCTAAAAATACGGTAAAAATAGATAAGTAGTGATATACTCCAAGTCAACAGGAGATTAAAAGATTCTAATCATATACAGAGCGCAAACAAAATAGAGGTAGAGCGTTGCAAACCTGGCGAAGTGCACGGTTACGCACGCCCGTGTTTTATTTTTTGTCTGCTGCCAATTAGATTTTTTAAACTGATTACAGAGAATCGACCAGCAAAGTTTCATTGGTGTAGCTTATAAATTTTTGCTGAACAAATTTCGAAATGTATTGCTATTTCTAGAACCGCGACTAGGTCCTGTGCTGTAGGCATTCTAGACACGTTTGCTTTATATTTTTGATTTAGTGTCGTTTGAAGATTTCCATAACTGATTAAAGAGCTCGGCAAAGCTCCATTGACGTAGGTTGCGAATTTTTCTCAAAATATACAGGATGTCCCTGAAACGACTGCACAACGCTCGACCCAGAATTCCTCAACCAAAAATAAGGCGTGTTAGACAAACTGAGCTATATGTTCCTTCATTCTGCCGCCACAAAGATTTTAAATCAAGAAATCAATAATCAATAAAAAATTTTTTGCTTTTTTGCTGAACGCTTTTATCGGTTTTAGCTGATTTTGGAGTTAAGATTTACTACATGAATTGGCGTGTTTTGACGTAAGCAGGGTCTTTTTTTAGTGCATGGAAATATTAAAAATGGCGCGTGTTTCGGAAAAAAGATTATACTTTTGTTGCGCCTGGTATGAATGTTACCCGACACGATACCCCAAGCACATATCAATTTTTTAAAACGAATTTAAGTACATATCAGAAAGACGGTCAACATTTGAACATTTATCATCAGAATTAAACAAAATTGGTAGTTATTTAGAATTGAAATTTTTTCACGTTTTCGTTCTGCATAAACAACAACAAGGGACGGCAACGTGTTGTAAATAATTTTTTTTTGTAGAGAAACTGCGTGCCTGAGGAAAATTTCACAAGAGATTAAAAAATTTCAACATAAAATCAGCTAGTAGCAGAGAGAAAAATTAAAGTCGCTCGTACAGGGGGAAACAAAAACGCAAACTTTTAATTACGGAGCATGCGTAATTTTTAATATTTCTACGAGTCGTAGAGAGATGTCGCCAATGTCAAACGACGCCAATTTACGTAGTAACTCTTGTACCAAAATTAGTAAAAATCGACAAGAGCGTTTAGCAATTATTTTGAAAAAACAATGTCAATTTGAGAACTTTTGGGGCGAAACGAGGCAACAGGCAACTTTGCCTCGAACGCCTTATTTTTGATTAGGCAATTTTGGGTATAGCGTTGTACGGTCGTTTCAGGGACACCCCGTATATGCTCTTATTTATGGTTGTTGAGAGAATATTTAAAATTCAACGATCGACCACACATCTCGATTAATTACACAACGAATTCTCAAAATAATCGTTCTATTGTTAAATTGTGGCGTGGCCAAAAACGTAGCCCGAAGTTCTATCGTCATGGCTGCAAAGTGTTCCTTGGCGTCATGGTTTTTCAGGGAAATGATCATGTCCACGGTCATGTGACACTTTCGCTGGTCCAAACACCCAAACAATCTGCCAAAAAACGGAAAACACGCTGGTATTTGTCCAATAATGTTTCTGGAAACTAATAATTTGTTTGTGCTTGCTTTTTTGGAATTTTAATGAAATTGTTTTTGTTTGTGTGTCTGAGGTTGGATAACAAATTGAAATAAATTTCTACGTCTCCGAGTTAAAACTGGCGCTGGACATTGTCCACCAAAGTGAGTCAGGCGTAGTAACTATAACAATCTAACATCATAAGGTGGGTTTAAATATGATCCCGTTCCAGGCAGGTGTGAGAAAATGCGATTAATGGCGCTTAAAAAAGGCGCCACGATTACGTTTTTAGTCAGAAATTTGACAACAAAAAATATTTCACGAAATTGGAACAGGAGCAGGTTCGAAATGTTCGTTTCCACATGGATTGTTTAGTCGTCACATTTTCGGCTATTTTACGTCGTTTTTTCCTCATGGTTTCTCCGCCAGATCAGTGACAAATCCAGCCATGACACACCTTATGGTATTTTCATTTCACGTCTGTTATGATTTAATAATGCGTCTTAAAATCTTTTGCCAAAAATTCCAGTCTGCAAATTTGGCTAGACACGCTGGAAACCGAAATCGAATTGGCACATGAAGGTTTTCGGAATTTTTCCAAGGTTTAATTGCAACTTTTTACGAGTGGTTTTATGGATTCGTCAAACGTCCCAAATGAGTTTAAAAATAATTCAAAATTCACGTTAGACCGATGTTTTGAGCAGAAATTGCCGATTTTTCGAAATGAAAACACGTAGCTAATGAATGTTTTATTGTGTTTTTCAGATTCGGACGTGTCAGACTTATCGCATCTCGGTAAGTACCCTCTCAGAGTTATTTTAGACTAGAAAAACCGCAATTGCATAATGCTGATTAGGTGGGTTTCTCCCGCTCCGAAACTCTCGACGGTTCCTACTAGTTTCGGAGCTCTATGGCTACTGCGTTTACGTGCTAAACCACATAGAGGTCGAAATAAAACTGACGGGAATAGATGGAAAATAGAATTTTCCATTCGCGATTCTTTTACATGCGCACTGACCTCGTGTCTGAGCTTTTTTGTTTTTTGCACGGGATAATGCGAAATCAAAAATTATCTGTGGATATTTCCAATCAAGAACTGTCCACTTAACTAGATTGAACTGCAATTCGACACGACAAAAACGCAAGCAAAAAAGAAACCAGAATTCCATGGGCAACGGCCTTTGGTAGGTGGTACCGTCGGCGCCATTGTAGCAACGCAGTGCTGTACTCAAACCTGGCTATTTTTAACTTTTTTAAAAACTTTTCGCCAATATATTGATTTGTTGAACTAAACATCGTTATCAGTTTGGCAAATAAACACGCACTCTGCAACGGTTAATTTCCCTTAGAAAAATAAGCAGAACACGCCCATAAAACGGTTAATTTGCAAGTTCCTTGAATTTGTTGTTAAATTCGTTCAGGAGAAAATTAAGAGTTACGTATGCATCAACTGACTCAGCTAATATACTTTTTACTATCTCAATGACACATCCAGAGAACGTAGATGTTTTCCAGATCCGGCGGATTATCGACTTTCCTACAATTTCCATGTTAAAAATGTACAAAGGTCAAACATAACGTGGGAGAAGGGAGGTTTTGTGACCTCCCGCTGACCACAGGCGGAATATCCTAGCCTGGATAGTAAGTTCAAGGCTTTAGTGAGGGTTATTAGTTATATATACTTTCAGTTTATATTCGGGTTTTGTTCGATTTTTCGGCCCACGTAAGAGGTAATTTTATTATTTATTAGTGCGTAAAATTAGCTAAAACGTATCAGCGAGGAATAATTGATTTTCCCGCATTGAATGGTCTCTCTTGAAACAGTGGCTGTAGCCCCCATGAATTTGTAATGATTCAGCTTAAAGTATTCATTTCGACGACAAAATTGTGGGTCTGAGGAACCAAAATAGAATATTGGTTAATGGGAAGTTTTAGTTAAATTTCGAAGTCCCAATTCGTATACTTCTCCATGATGGAGCCACGTGTGATACGGTTTATTTAGGCGTATCTACATATGTATATACAGGGTGTTTCCTAACTACGTGTAAAAAATTTAAAGGCGTAATCCTCGACTGATTTTGAGTCAGAAATGTCTAACAAACATATGTCCGCAGATGCCTTGTTTCCAAGATACAGGGTGTTGCCTGAAAGACGTTGAAAAAGGTTTCAAAGGTTTCTAAAGGTTTGGTGGTATTTACTAACTTGTTTATTGTTAGTTTTTTTGCTACTTCCACCACTATAAACAAGATAGTCAGTGTTATTTTGGTGTTTTACTCTCTAAAGTGAAAGAATTTAGTTCTGTGTCCCAAAAATCAGATTATACCTCAGTTTTGAACATTTTTCAAATGCCCAATTACACAAAATCAAATAATGGCCAATGTGGTTTTTGTTTACGGCCTTGCTGATGGTGAGTGTTCGGCAGCGAGGCGCGTTTACATGGAAAGGTTTCCAAACCACCAAGCTCCCAACCACCAAACCTTTAAAAACCCCTTTCAGCGTCTTTGTGACACAGGATCTCTTATGAAAACTTTTACTACTTAAAGAGGGATGTGGAATTGTGCGAAACATACAGGGTGTTTCACAATACTATGTCGAAAGTGCTGGAGGCGAATCGATATACAGGGTTGCTCATCATCGATTGCTTCTGAAAATTAGTGAAATGAGTTCCCAATCGTTTACCAGGAGTAATATTAAACAAAGGTTTACCGACGAACACTAAATTACATATGTGTACAGGGCGTTGCATTGCCGGACCGACGAATGGGAAAACCCATGTAAATTTCGATAATATATAATATTATCTTCCCCGTTCGTTCAAAGGCAAAATTGTATTAGACTTGATTGAAGGTGCTTTAATGAGGAACTTGCATTGAAAATGTCAAAAGTGTTCCTCGCGCCGTTTGCGAGATATTTTGGAAAGAGCTCTTCTAAAATCTGAAAACTTGCAATACCGCCCTGATATTTTCTTCAATCAAACCACAAACGACTGTTACCTCATTATCAACTGCGGTAGTATGCAAATGAGTTTTGTCAAAACGATTCTAATTTTATTAAAATTTCTTTAAAAATGTCCTTCACAGCAGTGGAGAAAGCAAACACGATTAAATAAGTGCTCCATTGGAAAAAATTGGGATTATTTGAACATTTACTAATTTAAAAATGGAACTGGGAAGGTTTATTTATCGTTTGCTAATACCATTAAATAATACATTATTTTGTTGTTTGCGGTTTAATTGAGGAAAGGTCAGGGCAGCATTAGAAGTTCGCAGATTTCAGAAAAGTTTCTGTTAAAAATATCTCGCAAATGGTGTGAAGAACACTTTTCATATTTTACGTGCGAGTCCCTCATAAAAAGACTTTCAAAAAAGTCCAATACAATTGTGCCCTTCAACCAACAAGGAAGATAACATTAGAGAGTACAGAAACTCACATGGGTTTCCCCGCGTTCGGTCTGGAGACGCCACATCCAGTACGTAATTTAGCATACGAAGGAATAACGTGCTCGCTAATTGTATCCACCATTTAAACTTTCAAGTTCATTTGCGCAGTCAGTTCGTTAATGCGGCTGTTTGTTTATTAAAAGCCTTCCAGTTGTTTATTTACGACACTATTTAGAATAAGTAAATATCGAAGCGTATGAAAATACTGCAGACGCTCGATAATGTGAACTAATTCGAACCAAGTGCCGTTCACGTTATCGAAATGTTTACGCTGGCCAAAGTGATTTAAATAATAAACGATTTTTTAAAGAAATGCTTAATCAATATACAGGGCGAGTCGTAACGGGACCGACGCAGAGCAAGTGCGCGTAGGGGGCCTCAGAACACGACGATTGGCTGGATATATCTTCTTCTACAGTTGGTGGTTGAGGAGATGTCGGTATCCGGGGTTGGCTTGAAAATTTCTAAAAAAAGGCACATTTTAGTAGTGCATCCTCCCAACGCAACCAAACTTCGAACGTGTGTGTCCCTTATCGATATCTTTAATTGGTTAAAATGTGAAGTCGATAGATCTCAATAAAGGTTGCATTAGGGGTGAGGTAAAGTCTGAAAGAGTTGGGATTTTTTTTTATATGTAAGACAACTGACAAAGTGACAAAGCCATTTAAGAGTAAATTTAATTTTAAAACTCTTATTCCCCTTCGAAATTTATCGGAAACCTTATCGTTTCTGACAAAATCGCAGCCTTGTGAGATAGAACCGAACCAAGTTTAAACGACTTTAGAGGGAATTAATTAGTTAAATAGTTCCCTATTTACGCTTAAGAGAACATGGTCTGCGTCTTGACCATTCGGACAAAAGAGATCGTTCCGAAATGTTTAAATAGTTTGCAGATAAACTGCGTTCCAGGCCACATGTAATATTAAAACAGCTTCTGGCAATGCTATCCATTCCAAATCCTCAGATACGTTTTCAGGATTCTTAGACAAGAGAGACGAAAATAGACATTTTCGGTAGTGTAGTTTGGTCAATTTTTTTACGTTTTGGTCCATGGGTCGAATTAATTTAGTTCCATTGGGCGGTATGTACCTGACCCATCCTTGCTCCTCACTTTTTGCTTCAGAGAATGACTTGGTGCATCGTCTAATGTTAACAACGTTTTTCGAGAACATTCGAGCACGCCAGTGGGCGGCACATGAGAAAATGCACAAAAGATGTTTTTGCCGAGAATCGGAAACATTCACGAACAAAAAATTAATGGGGCCTTAAAGAAAACGAAAAACACACTGTATCTCCCAGACGAGTTGAGGTGTCAAAATGCTCTTTAGATCCTTGAAACGAGATCAAAAATCGAGACAAGGACTCCGACCGCAATTTTTCTCCATCTACTTCGGAAGTACCTTACACCCCCCTCCCCCCCCTCCTCAATTACATCGAAAATTGGACAGTTTGGTCGGAATAGAAAAGAAATTTTTTCCCGATTAGACGGAGTAAAATCGATTTAGACCCCATGGGCTCGATTTTTGAGAAATGTTTAATAGTAAAAACTGCCGACCGAGATATAGGGCAAGAACGTCCAAGAAGGATTTCTTGAAATGTCACTCTGAACTCGTCAAGAACCCAAATTAAAAAAAAACTAAAATACTTAAAATTTGGTAAATTTTGGATCTAAAATCAGGATCCCGATTGAAAAAAATAATAAATTACTTAAAATTTAGCAAGTTTTGGAATATGCATATACGGGTTCAATTTCCTCCTTACCTCACGTCCTAGCACCTCTCCAAAGGAACATGTCGAATTGTCAGCAACCCTGTATGCATTTCCCCAGATCCCCCAATTGCAGGTACGAATTGATGAATAAAAATCTGTCAACTTGTGAGGTGTATCGTTTTCACTTCGAGCCACTGTAGGAATGTTTGAAGAAGAGCTCAACATTTTAACCTTTCGACTTCTAGAAAGGGTCTCAGGCTGGTTGCTGAGACTGGCGTTTCGGGGGCAGATGGGGGACAAAGGGGCAAAGCACAGTAAACTTTCATCCCCCTTTGGGAGAGCGCACTCAGGAGGAAACGTCAAATCGACACTCATTTCGTACTCACACTCAACATTTCATTAGACAAATCTCCAAATTGTTAACTCATTAAATGCAATTTCAGCCAATTTAAATCTCAGACAAGATAAACAGTTCAAGGTTTCTGACGGTCAAGTGTCCGAGTCCCATTAGAAAACCTTTGAATCTGAAATTTGGCCGGTTATTTGATCTGAAACCGTCTGGGTCTGGGAATTTAATCACCTTTGAAACCGTTGCATAAAAGCGAAAACGAGTTATCTTGTAATTGCGAAATATCTCCCTCAAAGCAAACACAACGGCTATATTGGAATCTCACCGTGTTATCATCCAAAAACAGCTTTCCAGAACGATATTCCAAAAATAGCCAGGCATTATGCTAATGTTTACCTCTTCTCCATGTTGATGGTGTTTTGATGTGTGTACCTGGTGGGTTTTAATTGGACGAAATTGTAGAATTTTCCAATAAAAATGGATGGTTTTTTTGTTGCTCGTAAAATCTACGTGTGCGCCCGGTTCAGTTGATCGAAATCTAAATATAATTTTTGTCATTAAGGAGAAACAAAGCACAAGCTCGTGCCCCCTTGTTCAGCAAGATAAACTGGCACTTGGTGTCCGATTTCTCCTGCGATTCAGCAATTTTTTTCCGAAAAAGTGTTTGCGCTTTCGTTGCTGTGTGCATTTCATGCCTGGTATGAGGCATGGGCAGATACGTACCACGCAACCTTTGCCTAAACCCAATCGAGTCATACTTAGCAACCAATTAAACTGCATGTGCCAGATAAGATCAGTCTGAAGTGCAAAAGATCGGGCAACTTACGGATCAATATAGTGAATGTGACTGTTATTGTAAGTATTACGTAATGCACGTTCTGTGTTATGAGTTGTCTTAACTGGCATATCAGGGTCATGTACAATGCACAAGACCGTATAGCGATATTGAAATCTTTTCTTCGGTATAGGTACAGTTTTAAATTACCAAGTTAAAAATAAGGAAGACTATTTATATCTAACGGGATTCTGACTGGGTGCAACCTTCGTTAGACCGGGTTTAATTCGGTCTTGAGCGCCGATTGAAAATCGTCCACATGTTCTAAGATCTTGTCTGCATTACTAATACCGCCCAATCTGTTACGTAACACGTGATTTTTGTAAAATTACGCGCCGTGTCCCAAACTGCTTCCAAACGCACGAGGGACCATGGCTGGCCATCGGGGGGACGGGGCTGAAGGGGGGAGAATTCGGGAGAAGTTCGCGAGATGCTCGGACGCGGCTGCAGAGCTACTGCGTGTTTCACCGTTTTTCAGAAAACGCAAAAAAAAAAGAAAAAAAAAACAAAAAAAAACAAAAAAAAAAACAGAAAAAAGTGGAACGCTCCGTTGCTAATTTGCGCCTGTCACATGCGCGACATTTTTGCAAACAGTCAGCTACTCGCGCAACTACCTTACGGCCACATCACCTAACTGGGCAACGAAAATCAAAGTTAATTTGTAAGGGAAATGCAAGATGGCGAACGTGATAGAAACCTATTTTGAAATCGAACGGAAACGCAACTGCAGTAGACGTCGCCGCGCGCGCGACAGTTTCCTTAAAGGAGAAAACTGCGCGAGGGCCTCAACTGACTTCGACGAGGGCGACCGCCTCGGAGGAGCGCGAGGAGTTCCCCAAATCGTCAACTATTTACCAAAATTACATTACGAGTTGGTCGGCATTACGTCACGTGGCGAAAGTCGATTCGCGAGTGAAATGCACGAAAGCGAGTGTGATAGAAATCTATTTAGAATTGAACAGAAACGCAACTGCAATGGTCGTCGTCACGTGCGCGACAGTTTCCCCTAACCGGATCAACCGCGCGGGAGACTGAACCGGCTGTGACGTGCCGATTTCGTTCGAAAAGGCGGAGAAACAGTTAATCGACAATCATTTACGATTAACTGCAATTGATTAATTAAACGACGTGCTCCGGCGTTTTCCACGCTGCGTAGTTCCCGCGCCCGCCGTAGCCGCGTTCCTGTTCGACTCGAAGTAGAATTCCGCCACGCCCTCCATCTTGCATTTCGCTTTTGTGCCGCGCAAACCGAACTAGAATTACCACTGTACCTGTCACAGAACTTTGACAGGTAGAGTAGCAACTCCAGTGTGGTTTGCGCGACGAGCAACGCAACCGGTCAGAGTTTAATAAAATTTTTTTGGAAACCTCGAGTTTGCCCTTTAGAAACGCGCCAACAGAGACGTCGGTTGAGCCCTTTTTCGAAAATGCAAAAATTCAAGATGGCGTCCGTGAGTACCACCCCGGATCCTGTAACAAATGACGGTTGAATTATTTTTGGCGCATCACTGAATTCTACCTAAAAAAAATTGGCCCAATTGACTCTTGCCTTCAACAAAGTCGCTTTCGGATTGATTTTGAAATGCGCTGTTTCACGTTTTTCCGTTTTTTCCCCGAAACGCGGGAGAAACGTGGCGATTTTCGAGGCAGATGTGCCTTTCTCACAGAACTCTCGGAAACTTCTCCCGTGTAGCCGATTCTCTGTCTCTCGCGACAACTGAGATCTTCGTACGTGCAGAGCCAATTTGGGACACAACGTGTAAGAGTAAGCAGAAGACATCTAATTACTCAACGTTTTATTAGCAAATTGCACACCTACTGAATGTGTGCACGCAAATTCTGGCTGTAAACAAAGCACACTCCTCAGCTAATTATATTTAGCTAATTATATTAAAAGGTCCCTGATAGGACGATAAAAGGTTATTAATAAAGTTAAGTTAATAATAAAATGCTTTTGTAGGAGCATTTGATGACTAACGAATTACTGGGAATCAACTATGTAGAACTTAGATTCAGTCTGGAGAATTGAGTCATAGACCCAACGTAATGGCATCGAATTGAGATTTTTTTCGAGTAACTCTTAGATTCCTTTCTTCAGTTGATTCTTCAATGTGAATCTTATGCACGTCTACATTTGTTAGAGCTAGTTCTAATGCGCTGAGGTCAACTCAGAGCGTAGACAGGACGAATGCACCTCGGAAGGGGGAACCTTTATCTCGGCATCCGCAGCTCTCTGTAGATCATATGTACGTTTCCCCGAATGATACGTTCATAGAAACGTTCTCTTGGAAGGTAGATGATCCATTTTTTAGATTAGATTTCTTAGTGAAAATATTGCGCAATTTTATCTTTATGATCGACCGGGGACTCAAATTGTCCTCCTGCCTTTGAGAAATTCCGAACAATTGAATACATTCTGTGATGTGTATTTGCATTATCGGATGGTTAAACGAACGAAAATAATTACTTTCGAGCCTGATAGCGGAGACGGCAAAACCATGATTTATTGAGAGTATAATCTCGTTAACACCCCGAACGCCAAACAACAATAACTAATATAAATCATTAATAACGCAATTTACAATCATCCAGTAATAAAAAAACATAAAAATACATATAAAAATACGTATAAAAATACTTTGGAACTTCGCGCTGTGCATTTCATTATCAGTTCTTCACGAGACTCGACACACTTGCAAATAACATTTGTTGCACGTCTCGCTCTTTTGATAGAAGACCGATATAAAAGCAAACAAACCCAAAACTTAGACATCCTTGAATCTTGATCTACGCCAATAATTTGCTGAGTCAGACCCCAATTAGCTCCAAATTATTCTCTGAAACTCGAAAGGTTCCTTGTTCGAATTGGGTTCAAACGCCTCATAACGGCCGAATAGTTCCCATTCACTGGAATCCATGGAGTTTGCTCTTATAGAAGTCTAAACTTTTCCTCTCGGAAAACTTATTGCAACCCTTGAACCTGCCCCATTTGTCCCTATTTTCGGGCGATCGCACTTGAGACCATTACACCGATCTGCGACTAACGATTTGCCTGCCCAGAGCTGTTTCTAATTCACTCCATAACTGGAACCTTCAAAAACTAGACGTATAAATCAAGAATCGGGCGAAAAGAGGGCATTTGTAGGTTAAGAACCCTGATGAAACCGCCGCGCATACCAGACTTGGGGTACGGTGACCTCCAAACTATATTCCTTAGTCAAGCCGCCAATGCTATCACGTTGCTCTCTCGTGATTTATATGCTAAATTTGGATTGGTGTTGGGTTCAAATCTGTGTATTTCCATGTCCACATGAGGAAATGTATTGTTTTCCGGTCATAGACCAATTACCAATTATTATTCAGGCAATTGCAGCTTTTGTATGGTTTCAGGAAAAAAAATTTGGTTGAGAGGCAATTTGCGTGAAAAGCACGTGTCTCGTATCATTTTGTCTAAATCCATTGAAGTGCGCTTACGGTTGCCTTGCACTCCATAAAAGATATGCTTCATTGGCGCAGATGTTATCTTTTCTTCAAATAGATATTAAATGGTTGATAGGTCGGTATTCCAAGAAAGTTCTGTTTTTGAGAACTGAGAGCAAATAAACATGTTTGCTGCCACTGGGATATTAGTAAACAGCTCACTATATTTTTTGCAAATACCCCAGTGATTGCTTACAAACTCCATTGGCGCAGACGTCCATTTCCTCAAGTTGCAATTTTTTTCATTTTTAAAAATTCAGTATTATGGAAATTCTTGTTTTTAACATGCGCGAGGAAAATAGTGTGTTACTGCGACTGGAGCGTCAGTAAATTCTCAAGTAGTAGTTTGTACAACTACGTCTGTGGCTGCTTTATATTCTGGCAGGAACTTTAATGGCGTAGATATTTTTTTCACAAATTATTAAACCCACGAGCCCAATATTACAAAATAATAACTTTGACAACTGGCAGGAAATTAAATATGTTGCCGCCACTGGTACGTTAGTAAACAGCTCACTACTATTGTTCAACTACGCCTCAAAACGATGTGTGTTTATCTGTATTTAAGCAACGAGAATTTTAGAAAATTAAATTATGTGCCGTCACTGGAACATTAGTAACTAGCTTAATACGAATTCAAACGCATACGAACTTTTATGTCTTAAAGGAGACTCAATTGGTTGTAGATCCTTTTTTTAAGTTAGAAATGGAGAGCTTGAAAACTCAGTATTTCATCAAAATTCTCTTTTTCATAGTCGAGAGGAAAAACATATGCCGCCACTGGTGTATCAATAAATAGCTCAGTAATATTGTTCAAGTACGTCTGTAGTTCTTGGCCAAACACGTTTAGGACAGCTTCATGTTCTAGGACACTCTCTGTTACCGAAGATGTCTCGTTTTTCAAATCAGGTTCAAGTTTTCTTTAAAAAAAAAAAAAAAAAAGTTTTTTTCTCTTTTCATTTTTTAACGCCCATCCCATTGGCGTGCGATTTTTCCTTGAAGTCTTCGTGAATGTTCATGAACTTTCATAAATATCGATTTTCGATCGGGCTACAATTTTTTAGAATTCAGAGTCTTCGCTGCTGATTTTAATAATTGAACCGTTGGTGCGCACGCTCGTTCTTATAAGTAATGAGTTTTTACGTTTTAATTAAAATTTGACTTTCAATGCCACATAAGCCATTGATACGCGGAGTGTTTTGGAAATGATAAATTTTCAAAATTCGTACAGTAGATAGATTTGGAATTCCAGTTCTTGTCACCGCATCCCGCCCCTGTACACTCCCGATTCGAATACAGGCTGGTAAAAAGTTTTGAGGCACTTATGGAATTTTCAAATCTTACTAATTTTGGCAATTAAACTGTCGCCGTGCTAGGTCCTCTTAAGCGATTTTTTGAATTTTCTCAAAAAGTAACATCTGCAATTTTCTAATTGTAGTACCTGAAATGTTACTTCAGCGTGCCCCTGTTTTCCAGTGAGTAGTTTTCGCGGCTTCAGAGCGACTACGAAACGTTCCCTAGCAGCTGTGGTGCTTAATCCATTGGCCTGCAAGGTTTTTCCTAGGAGTAACGAAATTTTCCATTTCGTTATAGAGCGATATGTGAAATGTCGCCAATGCGCCCTTCGAGCTTGCCTCGCTACGCCCCTGTTTTACGACGGTCATTTCTACAACGTCGAGCGTTGAGGGGGTCCTCGCTACTAGTTGTAGCGGCGAAACCATTGCAGCGCAACGTTTTCTCTGAAGGATAATGCATTTTTCAATTTTGCAAGGAATGAAATTTTAGATTGAATTGTTGCTTCCTAGTAGATTATGCCCTGCCACGCCCCTGTTCGCGGCACTTTTTTGCCTCTGCTTAAATTTTAATTAAGCGCTCTACAAATAAATCCCATGGGCGTGCAAGGTTAATATTAATTTTTTTTTTTTCAATTAAACCCATCTGACTGCGACCCAGATGAGAAAGAAGAAACCTAATCCTTATCAACAACTGCAAAGCAAACCCAATTAACCCACATATTTCATCTGTGCCACACATATTAGGCTAGAAATTGAGTAATTCGGCCGTACTTCCACATCTGCAACATGTTACCTTTTGACGTACATCAGGTACTTTACTTTCTATCTTATGCACACATTATGATTCAATGGGCTCGTTCGCAAGTGCCCATTTCCCGAAGCAATAACTTTTCTGCGCAGCTGAACCTTATCTCTCCAATATAAATTTGCTATTAACTCCTAATACCTGGATCTTTGTCCGGGACAGCTTTGCCCCCTCGATCTGGATTTAGTCGGATTTTTCCTCATAAAGATACTCGGAGGTAAACAACGGATTCACATGGGTTTTCATATCTCGACACATGTGCTCGTCCTATTTTTGCAATAAATCCCTGTTTGTTGGATGAGCCTGATACCATGTTATTAGTGTTATTATTACGGCACCGGAAATGCCTCTTCACAATACTTTTATATATGTATGTAATAGGGACTACATCTGCCTCTTTTTTGCGCCCTAAAATGTCTAGACCTAAGGGACAAGGCGGGTTTTTGCTCCCAAGGCTTTGAACCTGTTTATTATCCTTGCAGGAGAGTTAATTATCCGCGGTGTGTTCATACAAACAATTTTAGGAAAATGTAAACTTTCATATTTTTGTGGAAGTTATCCAGACCGCTCGCAAGTCTATCCATCATTTTCTTAACCTTAGAAGTCGGATTTTGAGTAATTTGTATATGAAAGTTTGTTATCGAGATTTACCGTTTTAAAGCTGGCAGGGATTTATAGGCGTCGAATCTTTTGGAAATTGAACTGGTACTACCCTGACCCATTAATCAGCCGTTACGCAATTAGTACCATTTACAACGGGCCCGCGAACCCACTAACAAGTCTGCGATTTGCCTGCACAGTCAAATATGCATTCAACTTTCTAACTGTGTCGGCCAAATCATGCGGCAACAATACATTGAATTGTTGATATTCATGCAAATCATCCTTTCAATTAGAAATCATTGGCCAGATTGCACCACTTGGTACTAATCCTTCGAAACTGATGACATTCCTTTCGGGTCAACGATATCATCTAACCGTTCGACGTTGCTAAGTGCTCAACTTTGGCTTTTTGCGGATTTCTCAACCGTTCCTCAGATAAAGTGAGTAATAACTCTCGAATTTCTGGCTAAACTCGTGCCGCCAGTATCCAGACCAAGCTGCGGAATTGGCCGATGCTTCAGATGGTACGGAGAGGTGCGGCGTACTGGAAATCGGCGGGTCTGCAGCTAGTTCTTCCGAATTTGGGTTTAAACGAAATGGGTGTTTTCGGTCAGTTTTGGCTGAGGACATGCTCGCCGAAAGTGACTTCGATCATTTCTAAACAGAGATGATGTCGTACGCCGTTTATTTATTAAAAATAAACAAATGCGTCGCGCGATAACGAGTAACCCATCGTGCGCCGATAGGGGCCCAACCACTACCACTGCCATCCGCGTTAAAACATCCATCGAGTTTTGGGAGGAACAACTAGATTTTTTTGTAAGTTGAGGCCAAGACTTCGCAAAACGAACTGTCAAATTGGTGGGTGCCTC
This sequence comes from Euwallacea fornicatus, assembly GCF_040115645.1. Lineage (NCBI taxonomy): Eukaryota > Metazoa > Arthropoda > Insecta > Coleoptera > Curculionidae > Euwallacea > Euwallacea fornicatus. Next base: position 943,307 of record NC_089559.1, on the reverse strand, counting down.
AGAAGACAATGAGCGGCGTGCCGAGCCTTGATCCACACCATCAATTTCCCGCGCTCCTGCTGCAGCCTCCCCCAAATAGTGACGGCACTGCGGTGCTTCAGACGGCAAACGTTGCCGCACCAAGCTCTGATTTCGATTACTAAAATTACTCCCACATCCAGGTCCGATAAATCGTTATATTCCGAGAAGAGTTCTGGAAATTTTTTAGCGTATCTACGCTCGTACGTTTCCGTCAAAATTTCCCCGGGTGATTTGGGAATTTGTCGAATGCTGAAGACGATGAATGGCACAGTGGCTTGCGGAGCCGTGATCTGTATCGTCAACATTACAATCGTTACACTTTAACCGAAGTTATGGAAATTTCATAGCGATTTCGGTCGCGTTTCTACCGTGACTGTTCCGACGTACCTGTGAAATTGACGAATGGCTGGGAAAATGGACGGTGGCGCGGCGAGCCTCGATCTAAAGCTTTAAGGTTCAATAAAATGTTGTATTTTCGTGAAAATCGCGTTAATTTTCCAGTAAATATGGTCAAAGGCTTCGCCAGAAAATCTCCGATTTAATACGAATCGGCGAACGATTCAAATTCGTACAGTCAACAGCGGCGTATCATCGTTTATCACCTCTAAATTAACGATTTGTTCAATTGCTCTCCTGTAAAAAACTTGTGGGAATTTCTTTGTGAATCCGACAGCGTTTTCTAGCTTTGAAATTTTTCCTTGAAAACGTGAGATAACCGATTACATAAGTCGGGTTTAGCAGTAATCCGTAGCCTTGGACAAATCTTCCACCGCAATTAGAGAACATATTGTATTCTAATCTGCAATATATAATGTGCACGTACATATGTACATTCTACGATCCTACAAGCCTTGAAATGATATAACAGCTGACTATTAGATAATGCCGATAATTAACGGATCTTATTCGCGGCGACCAGGAAGCATTGGGTTAATGCTGCGTGTACACCATTATGCTCTCGTTCTGGTCGTCTCGGCCCGAATTTTCGTGCTGTGACATGTCTTCGGTTTTAATTTAATTTATTTTTAATCGTTTACGTGACCGTCGTGAGAGTTGAACGAAGCCTTGGAAAACCCTTCCTCGAGTGGAAATCTGTGGCTATGGAAGTTGGTGAAGATTACCGACAATGGGCCGTGATTAAAGATAATAATCAAAAAAATAAAGAGCTATCGAGGTGATACACATATACTGCCAAGGTTGGCAGTCAAAAAAACTCATACGAGATTGGCAATTTTATTTTTAAACAAGGAAGTATTGAGTGCTTAAGGTTAGAGCGATTTATTTTAAGTCTCGTCAAGGTACCCATAACCGATATCTGTATACAAACAGCGGGTTGATTATAGGAAAATTAACACGTTGATGACATCAATATATGGCTGGGATATATTTTCGAAGGTTAGATCAGATCTGCCTTTCAGTCTGCCAGAGAAAAAAACAACATCTGTGAACATTTTCCAGAAGCTCTCTGGACACGTTGGAAGCAGTCCAGTCGCACCAATTCGATGTGGGTGATTTTATTTCCGTGCCTCATTTGAAGCTGAAATTTGCAGTTCTCAAACACCGTTTCTATTAAGATATAATGGCCGTGGCTCATCGATTTCATTTCGTTCGGATACGTGCAAAGGCTTTTCCCTTTTTAACCCAGACAGTTTCTCTGGCACACAATTGGTGCAAATTCCAATTACTTTACAGCTGTGTTTTGCTTAGTCTGAAGGTTTATTTTGACTACCAAATTAACTCTTATCTGTCTAACTCTGATTTTTATCTAAATAGAAAGCTTATTTTTCCACTTCGATTGCGGAAAATCGTCTGGTTTTCCTCTGGGGATTGCGTTAACACCAATACGAGCCCTAAATTAACAACAAATTTATTTTCAAACAAACTGGGGCTTGAATAAATAATTTTAGAAATTATGGCAAATGAAATATGACCGGGGTTTGCCCACACCATCCATAATTAGTACAGCGGCGCGGTAATTAGAGAGTCGCCGATCGTGGTGCGGTTTCCACTTGCGAGATGTTTGCTGAATAAATTTCTGGAAAGATAACCCCTTTGCCGCTACAATCCTTGTTTCCAGGGGTATAAATAGCAGGGGTGCCAGCCATCAAAACAATGAGTTCAATGCCAATGTGTGCGGTATCAATCAATTTTATGCGACTTTAACGGGCGAAGAGGCCCGTTCACGAGCCATCAAATTAGCTTCGTCGGTATTTTCGCCATGGTCTGTGACCCCACGTGAAAATCCAGAAAAAGTGCGAGAAACCCGTTTGGAAAACGTCGCTTTTGGCAGCGTTCTGATCCAGTTTGGAGTTACGAAAACGAAACTCGATAAATGGAGCCGGCGGCGGAGCATCTGCCAGGAGCCCTTTAAAGCACTTCAAACCAATTAAAACTTCTAAACGTTTTAACTCGTCCACATTTTCTTGCAACACACCCTCAACCTAGAAAAATCACTGTTGACGTCACATTGACGTCATTCAGCTGCGATTGCAGTGGACTACGACCCGATGGGTATGCACGAAAATAGTACCAGAATATTTATACGTGTGTCAAATTGTAAACTATAATTAAATCAAATTTGGGTTAAAGGCATAAATAAGTCCGCTAGGAACAAGAGTTTGACCATATGGTCGGAGTCCGCACAATTCTAGAGTATCGAGAGCGGGATTTTCGGGTTAAATCCAGATTTTCATGACTTTTTGTCTGCTTACGAGAGTGAAAAAGTACACAATCACAATGTAACAAGATGAGAAACGCTCGGGCATTCAAAGTGGGTTAATAATAAATTATTATACGTTTGCACAGATGTACGGAATTGATTAACTTCGACATTAAAGTCGTTTGGAAACTTTCGGGAATACGAAAATTGATTTATTTTTGTTTGGCAAAGCAGTTCGTTAACTTTGAACGCGTCTGCAAGGACGATCGGAATCGATTTTTTCTCTCTCAAAAAACTGCCGCAGAACGAAAATTTGCGTCATAAATCGCACGCCATGTTATCTTTCCGGTTATGACAGCAAATCGCTTTCGATCTCAAATTTCCAAATTCAGGTATTTGATGAGATTACGTTACCAAAAACACTCGTTCGCCGACTCAATTTGGATTTACTAACCGATTTGGTCGGGAATCTCAATTAGCCATATCCGCCACAACTGTACTGTCCCTATAGGTGTGGGGAAAACGATAAATTCTCGTTATCTACGGGGCCTTATAGTTGTTAAGCTCTTTAATTCCAGTTTAAGTCTCTTCTAAACGCAGGATAGTCTAAACAAATTTCGTGATGTACGGGAACTTGGATTCCCCCATGGAAACATTGATTTTGCGACAAAAGCGAGAACCAACACATTTTTTCCCAAACACTACGCGCTCTCTACTAGAAGAATTTGAGTCAATATCGAATCGCTACGATTTAAAAAAATCTACGCAATCTGCATTCGCTACACAAAACCCGAGTCGTGCGAAAACTCCTTCCGCCGACGCCGCTGCTTTTCGCAAACCTCGATACTTCTCAAAAATACGTGGCGCAAAATTTGAATCTTATTGGGGGTGTGAAAATGTAAAAAAAAACACACGTGGGAACGTTCTAACCTGAACTAACCGTAGTAGACACTTTACGTAACATTTAAGTCACGCAGATTTTGCCATCTAACACATATTAACAACCAGCAACATTCCATCTAGGAATTTTAGCGGGTTTTCACGCTGTTTGCTCCCCATTTGAGAGATTGTGCTCTTTTTCTTAGACACGACAACGTACATGTAATCGCAAGAAATGTGGAACTGGTATGAAAATAGAAATATTTTTGTGGTTACCGCTTATATTAATACAAAGAAAACGTTCATGCCGCCAGGGCATTCCCCCAATAGCCATCCGAAATGTCAACGGCACGTGTGTTGGACCTGCGGTAAAACATTCTACCAGCGCCATCTAGCGTGCCTCGTTCAGTTTTGCCGTCTTGTAGTAACCATCCTGGAGATCTCGTCGGTTTGCTTCATCTCAAATCAATCAATTTAAATTTTCGCTGTGACTATTACTCTCTTGGTCGGCTTTGCGCATTAAGTCCTACTGCTGACAGCCGAAGATTTTGCGGACATTCGATAAAGGACACGGTAGAGGGCGCCGGTGGAATACTTTCCTACAGGCCCAACGCTACTGCCGCTCATACTGCTAATTTCTGCCTGTGCTTATTTGAATATTATTTTATTAAATGAGCCGAACTGACGAGATTTAACGCGTCGAAATGGGTTTGAGGGTGCCCGATTTGCGCAGGGCTGGATTGAGGCATTAAATGGTAATTAGTGCATCTGTCTCCGGGGCCAAGTTTGTTGTTTTGAAGTTCATTCTGAGAATCGTAAAATTTAGTTTCAAAGTGGATTTTTCGGACTAAAATCGATACGGGCAAAAATGGAAGAAATTAACAATTTACTGATCGAATGGCTTAATTTAAAGAAATTCGAACTATTTTAAATTAGTACCGCCCTTCACAGAATTACACGTCCCTCCCTTTCTCATTGTTCCTTCCCCAAATACAATGAAGATCTGTCGGGGTTGAGGTCGACGAATTGGGGTGGGCGATAGGAAGTCTTGCGATTTTCCCGATTGATTTTATTTAGCCGACTCGGAAAAATTGCTACTACAAGAAGTCATTGTAATTCGAGAACGGCAATACGAAATATAATGACCATTTCTGACCTCTAGCCGCGACTCTTTATTGAACATAATTTAGTTTAATATTAAACCATTTGGTTGCAGATGCCCCTAACGAGAGCTTGTACATGATCAGTGGAGTATGTGTGGCCATGCTTTTGGTTGCCGTCATCATCATTCTTCTGGCAGTCACTATTAGGTAAGCAAAACTACTAGAAACCGTCATTTTTGTTTCAAAGAACTGGAAGTTGATGAACTTCTGCTTTAAGTAATTATTACAGTCATCATTTCCCAGATCACGTGAAACCCATGTGCGTTAAATGGGTTTTAATAAGTCGAGGAGTTATCGTAAATCTGAAAATTTGCCACTACGAAATATCGGAAATATTCGGACGAGAAAATGAGTGGTATTTCGAAAACTTCGAAGGGGACCGATGTGGTTAGTGAGAAAGGCCATTTTGAGGAATAAATTATGGGGTTTTTATGGGAAATTTGGATTTAGAGCTATAATGCTAAAACTCTTAAAGCTCTAATGAAAATTAGCAATAATTGACTTTATGCAAATGGCTCCATCCACAATTAGAAGAGTGTGTTTCGGGCAAGTGCGATTAAGTAAATGTCAAGAGCGTTTCGGTTCATGTGAGTAATTAGTTTAAGTAACAATTTGAATGTTGAAAATGTTTTTCTTGAACGCTGGTTAGCCATTTTCAAAAAAATATTGCAAATTTTCTCCATCTGGGAACTGATTTTATGACCGTCCTAACCTGTTTTGAGGAGGTTCACAATTGTAGTTTCCTTCGGTAACGTTCATAAAATCAAATGTTCAAAATTCATTGGCGTACTCTTCTCACGCGACCGGAGAGAATTTGCTGAAACTCCAAAAATTGGTCAAAACAATGATTTTTTACACGCTTAATTTTAAAAACATTTGGCCCGTTCAGTACGCCACTGATATTAGCATATTATGATAAAAATTTTACTTTTTTAATATCAGTTTAGATCTCCGACGTTCGAGAAATAAAAAATGGAAACTTCTTGCGTATCGTGCGCAGTCTCATAAATGGTGGGGAGAAGGTTCTAACAATTGCGGCATCCCCTTTAAACAATGAGTTGCTACTTGAGCTCACTACAGTTTCGATGACTTCAGTACGCCTCTGATACTTAACAGGGAATGTTGAAAATTTTAATTGTTATTCTGCAACGTCCCAGCAATGAAACATGCAAAAATAATTCAAGTGTTGCAGTCTTAAATGGCCAGGAAGAAATTTACAACGTTGCAAAAATCCTTAAAAATTAAGAATTTTCGCATGACGTTTCCAGCACCGAATTAGGATTCCGGATGCGTGACTGTCCAATGACGAACTCATACGCTCAATGTGCATAATTTGAGGCTGGAAATCGTCCCGAAAATGACCCATATTATCGTCCATACTTTACAATTACTCACACCCACTTCAGAACAAGGCGTGTGCGTTACATCCGCAACCATTGCACTTACATAAAAGGTGGGTACTGCTCTTAGACAACCATAAATAAGGTACCTATCAGAGCACGACCATAATCGTAAACCAACTAGTTTTTCCTTCGCATAATTACAAAACCATTCATAAGTTTGATCTGCTTTGCAGACCATCTAAACAACCCAAAAGATTACCAAACAAAGTGATATATCCTGTAAAAATTACTTTCACCGCTTTCACGGATATTTACAGGGAGTGCAAAACTTGAAAAGCTGATTTGCAAATATGCTGGAAAGTAAAAGGGGATTTGGTAAAAGCCGCCGGGATCCACCGAGTGAGGCGTTGCTGAAGGTCTGATTGTTTTCTCAGTGACGGGGATTACTTAAGTCTAATCGAGTCAGTTCTGAAAAGCGTAAAGAGTTTTCTCTGAAAAAAAAGAGAACACTAAAACTGACATAATTCCATAGATTTTTATGGTTTTATTGTGATTAACTGCGACCAACGAAAACCGGATTGGTCAAGCGAAATCCGCAGCCACTTGAAATATCTGCGTTTCAGGGAAATACTAATTGCAGCGCTAATTAAGCTGTTAGTGAGCAATTAGCCCGAATATGCGATCATTTATCTTCAATTTGCCGCAATTATTATTAGCGAGATCCGCGCCGGTTTTCGCTCCCTTGCGAAGTTTTGCAACGCCGCAACGGCGTCTCGACGGGCCGCCACCAATGGGAGCACGCCTCTGACGTCACGCGCAAGCTGTCATTTTGCCGAGAACGCTTCCAGATTTCGCACAAAAAAAAAATCTAAATGGCGTTTTAATGAAGTGGCATTATGGAAATAATGAGAACTCGCCTCGTTATTTCAGTGTAGCAAATTAGTTTTCGTATTTAACAACGTCTGTAAAATTGCCCATAAAAGATAAACCCGTGAGTAACATTATCGAAGGTACCCGCTGATGTACCATTGTCGTTTTGGTAAATGAAGTGTTGGATGAGTTGTATCAAGCTCAGGTAAAGTCTTATTTGTGCGTTTAACATCGTTCAAAAAAATCACGAGGATCCGCTTATATTTCCATAACAAACGAACTAAAATTGATCTTGTTTAGCAATAAAATTTGCACTTTAGATACGTCGCAATGTACAAAAAACCTTTTTGTCCAGGTCGCAGGACTTAAAAGTCCTTCAAACCCAACTTTCCTGATTAAATATTTATTGTTTTCAACGCTCTATAAACAACGTTGAAAATCTCAAACGACATTGTAAAACTTAATCTTATTCTTAGTACTTTGGTAACTATCTCAGTCAGTACCGCTTCGTCTCTCATCGCATAATTCCACTTTCGCGATTATTACTATTATGGCGATCAAAAAGTACCAGTTCACCCCTCGTAAGGATGATCCCCTGTGTAAGGTGTGCCAGTTTTGTAAGAATCACTTGTACTGCCACATTTGGACTTCGTGCTTCCGACGCAACTCCAAGAACGCCCCGTAAGTACCGTTTAGTGACGTTGGATTGCTCTGTGATAGCGACGCCCTGTGGTTCAGGGTGCAAGGCAGTGGTAAGTCCATCGTGAGCGTGTCTCCTTGAAGTCGTATTGACAGAATGATTAGATGATAAGGAACCATGCACCGAAACTTATGATTACTTGTTTAAGCAAATATGAGGTAGTGAATGTTAATAGAAGGTCTTAGAGTTATTAATTGACTGCGAATTCAAAATAATGGGGGATATGTAGAATGTTACACATACCGTGCGACTCTAAATTCTCCTCCCTTCCCCTTCATCAAGTTTTTCACGAATAATTTTTTTTCCATATTCAAAAGCAGCATTAAGTGGGAGAGAAATTGCTAAATTTTGATATTTGTTAATTTTCTTTAATGTTGCTTACATCACCCGTAGCACAAAATGGCCGATTTTTCTAAATTGAAACATGGCTCAAGAGAGGCCTCAAATTGGAGAGCTCGCAAAACTATATTCAATGGTTCATTGCGGTTGAAAATCTGCGGATTCGTTTTTGGAAAAAAAACAGTAAACAGGTAACAAAGGCAATGCAAACTCAGTTAAATAGTACGTGAAGGATGAAAAAACTTGTTTATTGATAGGAAATTAGTTTGTTTTCGGTTTTGTGCTCACAAAGAGTTTTTGGTTTGAGAAAAAAGAATAAAAAGATAAATAAACATAACCAAAGACTGTTTGTGAGCTCAAAATCGAAAATAAACCAATCTCCCACCAACAAGCAACTTTTTCCATTGTTCACGTACCATTTAACTAAGTTTGTATTCCATTTTTACCAAATTTACACCTGTTTTTCTCAAAAACTAGTCGATACATTTTGAATCGCAATACACTCTCGAATGTAGTTTTGAAAAACTTTCAATTTGACGGGTCGCTTGGTTTCAATTTAATAAAATCGACTATATTACACTACTTCTAATTTAAGCAACATTAAAAAAATAAACAAGCGTCAGAAGATAGAATTTTTTCGTCCTATTTCATGCTGTTTTTGAATTTGAAAAAAAAAAATTGTGAAAAAGATGTTGGGGGGGGGGGGGGTTGCGTGTTAGAGCCGCGCATGCAAGAGAGTGGTTTGCAGAGATCGGGAGACTTAGATTTCTTAACACTCGAATTACTTGAATGGCCTTAAAGATAAGGTGTAGGTAGGGAAGACTAGTTGGATGGAAATATTCAACAATATCGATAGAATCTAATGGAAAAATTATGAGTTTCGCAGGCGCAATGGGAACTAGTTTGAAACTCCATTTAAGAACATTGAAGCCGTTTTCTCAGTTTGGCTTGAATTGCCCGAGAAATGGATAGAGAGACGAGTGGAGGGATATCCTTTGGTGGGTTGGCTCTAATAAATGGTAGGTGGAAAATATTAAATAACACAATGGTGTGAATTTAATAATTTCCCAATATTTCAATGTCAAAATTTGCGTTTGAGTCGTGTACCAACGCAGTCAGTTGGCAGAGAGTTCCGAAAAAACGTTTACGAAATCAAAACAAGACTAAACTGCATAGTTTCAATTTATTGCCCCCTTTCGAGAGACGCCTCTGGCTTCCTTGGGATCTAAACGTTTTTTTTTTGTTTTCTGCGAAAAGGTTGAGTTTTGACGTCCCAAAAGTCAACACGAATTTAACTTTTACAATGTTGATAAAACGTGACCTTAAGCAGCTTCAAATTACTCGAAAACCGATAAAGGTGGATATAGGAAACTGCATTAAGGAAGCATTCTCTGTGACTAATAGATTCAATAAGCTCAATGACATACTGGAGTAACCGCGGGAAGGGTCGTGTTTTTTTTTCCGGACTTCGAGACGGCCACGCCTGAAATTCCCTTTGGAAAGCTTCGCAAGCTCGAATTATCCGAAACCGTCGTCCATCGCTGTAGAAATATTTATGGACGATTTAGCCCTAACGAACGGCGTAACAAAAACAATAGTCCACAGGACGTTGCAGAAGGAAGGTCGGAATTGCAACCTCCCAAACGACGAACCTGCATCTCTCGCAAAATCGACTCTCGACGTATTTAAATTATCTCTGGTTTTCCTTTAAGTCCTTCAGGAACTTCCGGCATACTGAAAATTTGCATTTGCAAAGTGCGTTGATTTTTTCCATATAAACAAATCTGAACGTCACGGACTTTTAACGGGAAATCTCATCCAAAACAGTCACATACATCAGTTTTACGACTGCTCAATAACAAATAAAATGACCTATTGTTGGTTACAATCGGTAACATCCTGGTTTACCTTGCCTGATAAATTACCGTTTATATTAGGTATATAGAAATCTCAACCTTGGACAAGTTGCAGTTTGATACAGTGAAATGTGGACTTCTAAGTTTAGATTTTACGCCCCATTAAAATCAACGTACTAAGAACAATAACAAAATATAAAATAATCACGAAAAAACATAAACTTTTAACCGAACAACATCCCATGAGCAAAGTCGCGGTTTTACTATGAAATCGCGTTAAATTTTCGAAAAGCACATTTGAAATCATGCAGACGATACGTACATATTTGCTCATTCCACACGCGTCAAAAGATCGAATTGTGGACCCTATTCATTCAGGAAAGTTCGATATACGTCTTTGATAACAATACAGTGTTTATAGTGGTATTTATCACATTTAAATTCCTGTCACTCGCATCTACTCCCTCCTTCTGTTACATATTAATCAATAGCAAAAACAAACAGAGGAATATCTTTCTATAAAACCAGCAGAAGTGGTTGCAGCTACTTTAGTTTCCTTCAGGCTTCAATCAGAACTGGGTTAAATTTCGACAACTCGATTAATTGAAATGGAGGATCGTTCCTCGCTTTCCATAAGTGCCGACATCGTCCTGGTGGGGCAGCTGAAAAAGCTTTGTAAGGTCATCGTGAAGCTGCAGAAGATTGCCAAGGAGGAAAGGTACGTCTCTTGACCTTCCATCGGCTAATTAGTCAATTAATCGTAGTTAATTAAGCACATAAAACCATGCCGAATTGATTTCTAATATACCAAATTGGCAATCGAAATTTATTGTCTCGATACGAGAGTTCTTCGTAAACCTGCAGCCGTGACACGTTCTTAATCGCGTTTTTCGGGATTAGGGCTAATTAGTGAGGTAGAGGAAGAAGCGATAATTGATTTTAGAACGTCAACCGTTAAGCCTCAGTTGTTGCGTTTTACGTACAGGGTGTCCCTAAAAGGTCGGTACAAAATTCTATCTTCGACTCGCGAAGTGCGCACGTGACGATGCAACTCAATTTTTCCTTTAGGCCAAAAGTGGACGGTTTTCAAAATGCGGGACGTTAACCTGAAGACCAAAAAGAGGACAAAAATGATTAAGTCCTGGCGTTGCTATCTGAACAAAGTGTAGCATCGAGGGTTTTTGGGAGTCACAAGTCAGTATCCGCCTACATTTCAGATGCACATTGTAGAGGGCGCTGTCAGAGCTAGGTGAATCCTTTTCTAAAAGGGCAACACTTTGTTATCGCCCGGTATGAAACTTATTCATCACTAAGTTTGTGTTTCCCTGCACGTTTTTTTGGAAAAAATGCTATTGTGATGCAAGTCCCTGCGGGCATTGCTTGCCGAGATATTGAAAGCTTCAAGTTCGCTGCATGTCTTGAAACACGACCTTACAGTACATACTTATTCGTACAGTACAGCAAAATAAATAATAAAAACTGGTAAAGTCGAAAAAAAAACAGGAAGATTTTTAAAAAATGATGTAAATTTGAGATTGATTGAATTTTTTGATTTTTTTTCGTTTCATGTGTGCGAATAAATACAACAAACTATCTATCAAGACACACAGCGCACTTTAAATTTTGAATTATTTCAAGAAGGAATGCCCCTAGGGGCTTGCATGTACGAAAACACCAATTTAGTCCCAAATTGATTTTATACGGGGAGTTAAAAAAGTTGCGCTTCTTAAAAGAAAGTTTATCTAGCGCTGACAGCACCATCTACAACGTGCAACGAAAACGCAAACAGACACTGATTTCTCGCACCTAATAACCCCCCGATGAGGCATTTTGTCCGGATAGCAGCATTTCATTTTTTTTTTTTTGTATTTAATTTTCAATTTTACGTCCTGCATTTTGAAAACCGTCCACTTTTGAACTAAAATAAATCGGGTTAAATCGTCACGTGTTCGTCTCAGAAATCTATGGTAGAATTTTGCACAAAGCTTTTAGAGGCATCCTGTAGGATAAGAGGGGCCAGAAGTCCGATATAGTGACGTATTTTTAAAACAACATTTTGGGACTTTAATGTACAAATTTGGACCAGTGCAACTGGCGCCACACTTTTTTAGGTTAATTTAGGTTAGATTTCAGCTGTAAAGGGAATCGATTTCATCGGAGTCGACAGAAGTCTTGAGGCGTAGAGGTCATTCGATTAACCCCGGCACAATTTTAAATTTTTTTTATGAATTTCGATGGAAGTTGGAGAATTTGCAAAGTGCGCCAATGAGTTTCTGAATGGACGATGCCTTAATCGTGCTGGAATTTGGGAATTTCCGTTTTGAACCAGCCGAGAGCCGAGAATACGGTTATGTAATTAAAGTAGTGCGACATTTCCCCCCTTTCTTTCTAAAATATTTCGAAAAATTGCCGAAAAAAAGATAGTACTGCCACGCCAATGCAGATTTTGGCTGAAGGAACCTAAACCACATTCGCCATTTTGTTAATGTTTAATTTGAACGATTGGAACTGGAAAATACCACCTCGGCACCGACGAGTTCGTAGGGAAAAGCCAGGGACGAGGAAGTCAACCCTGGCACTGTTTTCCCAATTACGTCAGAATTTCGTCTTAAAAGTCGTAAATCCCAAAATATAACTAATGCGTCAATGGTGTGGGCGAAGCTTGTGCGAACTGTGCCCTTTAAGCTCAGGAAGCTCCAGATTAAATTAGCAGAAATCCAAAGCCGTGCGGGTCACGCACTCACCCCAGCAGTATTTTTTTGGATTTTTTTTAGAATTTCATTCGAAAAATTCAAAGTCTGAAACTGCTGAGCCGGCAGCTTTCTAGGCAGGAGCCACCTTAAATTTTCTCCTCAACTTCAGGAACTGCCAGTGTGAATTCGTAAAAAGCCAGAGGCGTGCGGGGCCGCTCAAAATTCGCAAATCGTCTCGTCAAATCCCGAGCTCTAAGCTTGAGCTTACCTGTCGAAATTCCGACTCAAGTTCCCAATAATGTGAAATAAAGTTACATATGACGAAATTGCATCACTTTTAAGTTGTTGCCGGACCTCGAGCATCGCGAAAACAAGATCAATGTCGTCTTAATAAAGATAAACTTATTACTCAACAACGTTTCAACTTAAACGAATCCTGATGATGATGCAAGAGATTTGGGAACGTGGTATCAATACATTATGCATTAGCCGTTGGGTTAGGTCAGGTCGTATCTGAATTAATTGTGATGGTTAATTGGATAATTGTGGTTGTTGTTGGTAGGTAATTGTAGTATTATTGCTGGTATGATTCATGGTATTTCTAGGTATTTTTTTCTATCGGAATCGACTGTTTTTCCCTCTAATGCATGAGAATTCATCGAATTCTAGTGAACGCTATTTTTAGCCAGTAGTTTCGAGTGAGAATGGCGCGAGGTTCCGCCCCTGCTTGTGTCGTTCTCGAAGGGAGTAAAAGTAAAAGGGCACGTTCACCTTCGAACGTACTGAGCTTATTTACATAATCGGCTGATTAGACTGGTACACCGGCAATTTCAGCAGCTTTGAGGAGATTAGAGAGTCACGAACGTTCCTCTATTTACTGCACTTTAGATATACATATCTTTCGACGTCACTGGACATCATATTTCTCTCACATTTTGTATATATCACTCATGTCAAAGATTAATTTTCCAGGTATAGAAAATAAACTTTTCGGGTATTGTTTGCGGCGAACATTAACGTTCATTAGGTTGAGAATTTCGCAGTCTCGTCTCGAATTTCGGGGTGGAAGGAGAGTCTAACGAATGAAGGAGGAAACGGAGGGTGTCGGCAGGAGAGGGAGGAGGTATGCCAAAGCGTATGATTACGTGTATTTCAGACCCGGAGTGTTTTTGTAAGTAATCCTCGGCAACCTTGCACATAACATGAGCACTGTTATTCATGAATCATGTGTTTATCACCGTGCATTAGTGTGACTAATTCGCGACGGGAGCTAAGAAAATCGCCTTTTTATTATACGCAAACGTCAAAAAAACCAAAAAGCAATCAATGCGGCATGTTCTGCCTTTTCCTCATAAGTACTGTTACGCTTAATGTTGTAAGTAGGATATGAGAGTGCGTGTGAAGTAGTAATACGAAATGACTGCGAGGAGAGAGAGAGAGAGTGAAAACAAGTGAAATATGCTCGAAAGAGCGAGAAGAGAGCATGACTGGTTTGTGGGAAGTTTCAGGTAAAAATCTCCCTTCAAAGGAGCCCCCTCCACGTCGCCCCAGTTGAATCACCTAGCGGAGCATCAGACATGTAACAAAACACTTGTCTGTAACTGAAATTCACATTACGGCAAACATTAAAAGAATCTGGTCCATTATGATTTGTTAATGCATTGGTAATTGTGTTCGGGTAAAATTAGTTTAAGTGAACAAGCCATTATAAACAAAAGAGAGGTTTGACGTAGTTCCCTTGTTGTTTGCTAAATGAACGTGTTTCCCATTGATTATATTGATGATGGACTCGACTGGTAGGTGTCGGAGCAGGAAAAATCCTTTTTTTATTTTATTTTTTTTTTAATTCCGTCGTTTGAACATTTCGGTAACGTCGGAAGGCACGTGAACGCGTCAAGATCTCGAAAACGAACGTCCGACGTAAAACCGCGTCGGACTTCTGAAATTTCCCGCTGACTCTCACGGTTCCTGAAAAAAATTGGAAAAACGGCAATTGACATGCGCGCGGGAGACCAAAGGCTCCGCATGGATTCGTGGGAAATTCCGGGAAATATTTTTCTTAAGAACACTGCAGCACGTCAAATATTGCTTTTTGTTGCGCACTTTTTCGACGTAAAAGACTCTCGTTCAGGGTATATAGATGTACTCTTTCATTTCGTTCTTACGGAATCCCATGTACGTTACGACGTTTCTGAGTTCCTTGGAACATTTTCAATATGCACATTTCACGTAACACGCCCCCACGTCTAAATTCAACGATGATTGAAACATTTGCCCGATGTGGCCACTGGCGTCGCCCGACCTCGCCTCTAGGGACTTTACTAACGATGTTACGTGAAACTTAGGGCGTATTTAAGTAAGTCCAACGACGTAGAAGAGTTAAAAAAGTGAAACGACTCGAGAAGCGCAACAAATCCCTCCTCAAATGATAAGAAGAGTTCCTGAGGGGTTGGAATCGCGGCCTGGTCCCTCTCGGAACCTTCACGGAGCGCAGTTCGAACGTTTAATAGATTGCGTTACTGGAGTTTATGTTGTCATTTTTTGAGTATATTTTGTATTTTTTTTCAAAAATTGCTTAGTTCCGACATGGAATATGTTCAGAATTTCTCAAAGAACATAAAAAGGCCACGATATACACGGGGTTCCATAAGAAAAAAAAAGTACATTTATCTACTTTACGGGTAACCCTGTATACATGCCTGCTACGCGAAAAAATTGCAACTAAAAACACTATCCGACACGTTCCAGCATTTTCGTCAATTTTTAACGAGCGTGCGCAAGACTCCTGGTTCCCTATGTATGAGGCAACTTCGGAGGTCTCCAACTCTCTTAATATCAAACCTCGGGATTTTCGCCAAAAATCGCAAGTCAGCTTTACTCTTCCACTTTAAATAGTCCTATAACGAGCAAATGGAAGATCTAACGACGGAGTACGAAATGAACCCCTGGAAAGGCACGAAGTTTTCACTCTCTTCGAGCTCTAAATTGAGCTTTCTAGGCCAATTTAGAGTGTACTGTGGTCGGAATTGAGAGCTTCGAGGTCTGCGCAGGCGCGGGCGTGGTCTCGATTTAATCCAACTGAAATTGATGTGGTCATGACCCTCGTGGTGTCGAGGGAGGACAGTAACTTCGTACACCCACAAAATTAACAGAAGTCACAGTTAGAGGCGTGCAGCTCTCTTATCGTTCGACTTAGAGATCGCCACCAGACGTCGTAGCTTAGCTCTATTCCTCCGCTTTAAACGGTCGCAAAGGTTTCACCAAAGGAGGTATACGCGTCCATGCCGGGGAAAGTACCTCTCCGATGTCCAAATCGAGGTTTTTGGCACTAATAAAACAGGGTGTCAATTGGCCATCGAAAGCGGGGTTTTTGGAGGACTAAAGAAGTAACTGATGTCAATTGAGGGCGGTTATGGCACGTGAGATGTCAGAGGCGGGGATATTGACTTAATATAATTATCAATAGATTCATAAGTAATATATTCATTGATGGCGAGCGTCCTGGAAATGCCCGCAAAATCTGATGCACTTTTGGGTCGTTTTGTTGTTTTCGTGGAAATTCCCGTACGCCCACGTGGACGACCGAGGATGCCTCTTCTCTTCCCCTTTCGACGGGTTCAAAACGAGGCCCGCACCCGTCACGGTTCTCAAAACGTCGCCCCGCAAAGAGAATCAGAAAATCAGTGTCGGAACCGTTTTATTGATTTGTAGGCGTACAAGCTCAAAGTCTCTTACAACGATTTACGTTTCCTTTGTATTTTTTGTACCCAAAAATACTCGCCAAATAAATCTCCTCAGACACAAATGACGATGGCACTCCTGAGAGCAAGATTCACTGCCAAGTGTCGCAATTGGAGCCACCCAAACAAAAAAGTGGAAAAACACGAAAATAGATGTTGGCACGCACTCCATCCAGACATAGACCGTCTTTATTTTTCCAAAATGGTTGCATAAGGATTTTCGAAAAAGCACTGTTGCCAATGGCAAGGAAAAAATTTATTCAGTACTTCCCAATGCATGTAATTAAGGTGTTTCTTCGTGATTATTCTGTTTCTTATAACACCGATGGATTTTCCGTACATTCACGACGTTTGTGTTTTGAATGAACTTGAAGGAGGTTTATCTCATTCAGTGAAACGATGAGTAGAAACTTATCTAATAACAGATATTACCAAACTGATTAATTCCTGGGTATTTTCAGTAAATTATTATAATGTGAACATATGTGTTTCATCGATTAAATTTAATGGCCGCGTTTCTAGAAATAGCTGGATTCTCAAAAACAATGATTAAATCAAACTGGCACTGATCGTTATAATAAAATAATTACGACGGTAAATCATATTTTACAACTCTTCTGCTTAAGTGGAATTAGTCATTTCACCCTTCAGGTACCCCAATTTTCATAAAAACGTTATAAAAATGCGATTGTTAATTGCTAATTCAACCAGGCCAAGTTTGTCGCGTTTTTATTTTATTTGTTAATTGTTTTTACGGCAAGTTTTCTATAGGGTTAAACTTGTAAACAATCAATTGACGTGGACGACCACGTCGATCCTTAATTGGTGTCCGGGCCCGTTGAAAATGCCGTTCGAGTCACGAAAATAGGAATGACAATGATCCCGCATCTCGGAAACTTCAAGAGATACCATCATCTGGTTCACGTAAGCTGATGGGGACTGTCGAGGCGATTAATACGAGCCATTATTTAAGGCAATCCCTCGGTGGGTTCCCGAGATATCGCCGCTTAAATTCGAAAAAATGGGCGATTTTTCGGAGGAAATTTCAAACCCGCATTCTTTGAGGTGCCGCTTTTCGGTTACGTTGACACTGCTGGACCCTGCATTGACCCCGATTGGGGTTTGGAAAACTTGGAAATGGCCGTCCGAGGAGCAACTTTCCTTCGAAATTACCCCGCATCTCAGAGAGCCATCGCGACCCCGTTGATGTGTACACGAGGCGTCCCTCTGGGACCCTTCATTGGACGTTTCGGGGCGGCTGTCAATGGCAAAGTTACGAAAATTTAGCAATCCGGCGGGAGCCCTGCGGCGACCTCATCTGAAATATTCTTGATGACGTCACGTTTCCGGTTGTACCGGAAGTCGACGCTTACTTCCTCATTTTAAATGGGACGCTCTCCGTGTATCAATTCTTGGATCCTGCGTTCCATTTTGATGCCAGTTTGTTGGTGCGTTGGCTTTCCTGGAATTAACGGTTAATATCCAACTTGATGTTGCAAGTGACAGATACACACGTCTGCAGAACAGGAAATTGTTAACAAACGGAATTTTGTAACTGCTCTTTCCTACGACACCACATGAAGTCCGCGTTTGCGTAGGCCGCCGAACTTCGAGTAACATTTTCCACGGGGCGTCCACCGAGACGGGGCCAACTTGGGCGTCAAAAAATGGTGGAAATTTAAATATTTTTAATGGAACTCTAGCGTTATTACTACGTATTGTTGTGGCAAAAGAGCCCGTGCACAGCTTTCGGGTAATTTCATTTTATAAGTTGATGCAGGGACGGCACATCCCTGATTTTAAGCCATGAAGCGAACGCGATAGACGCATCTATGGAAAATGGAAATACCCGCAAAATGTCATTGTTGTGCGACAATGTAAGTCGTACACACGTAAATGAAAATGTTAGTTACATAAAACTAATTTAATTATAGCATTATAGTTTAAAATTAGGGATTTCCTTATAACTTATGAAAGGAAATGATCCAAAAACTATACAACTTTACATTAGATATTTAAATGTGACTACGTGTGCTTTTCGATGTAGTTTTATAATAACATATGAAAACAGCAGCTGGGTTTGATTTGGAATTTTTAAGCTTTGACCATTTCCGATGTCCAAGCTGCGTCCATTTTTGCGGACACCCTATGGGACGCGTTACGCGAAGCTCGGCACCGTACCGAAACGCGCACGTTCTATGGTATCATGACGAAAAAGAGCCAGAAAATACCTTTCCGATTGTTAACGATCTGCATCTGTCGCCTGCAACATTTAATTGCATATGCCTTGAGAACCATTAAGTCTAAGAAGGACAAAGTGTTAATAATCTTGGACTGAAATTGAACGTAGTATCCACAAACGCACTAATCTATAGGGTGTTGTCACTTAAAATAAGCAAACGTCGACTTCCGGTATGACCGGAAGTGCGACGTCACTGAGAATATTTTAGTTGAGGTCACCTCTAGGCTCGAACCAAATGGGAAAATTTTCGTAACTTTGCTGTTCACAGTTTCCCCAAAGCGCTTAGTGGCGGTTCCCGATGGGACACCCTGTGCGCTTGTGGAGCCCAGCGGGACAATTTGCTTCAACTGTCTCCTCAGATAATTGCTCCAGGAGGTTTCGAGAAAATTTTGGAAATTTCAACAATAATTTACGCGTTATTTTGGTGTTGTTTTTGGTCTAGTCGACCAATTCGGATCCCACATTGGCGGCGGACACCGCAACTCACGTCGTCGAAGCTCGCAAACGAAATTCGAGGCGGTTTTTGTTAAAAATGATCCTGTATCTCACGAACTGAGAGAGCTCTCACCACCCCGTTTGCACTGATCTCGTCCGGCTCGTCGAGATATTGCCTTCAGTTGAGACTGAGGGGAATTCGTAAAATAAAATTCATACGAAAAGGCGAACGGTCGTGATAAGAGGTCAATACCGATGCATATTTCTCTTCATTACTGACGTAAACATGCGATAAATCCCTGGTTTTTAATCACGTCCCCAGGCCGCAAATCGTGTCCAATCACCTTATTTTCGAACTTAGACTTTCCTGGTCAGCCACTGCCTTCCAGCAAACAAATTTACGGTTTCCGTTTTTTCCTTGATAAGTTTCAATTTACGGTATCGGCGCCTTGTTGCCAAGTGGTGATTAATTAGCTGCACATATTGAATCGGCAATGCAGCAACCAGACCCATTGGTAGACCCCTGCGTGGCTCCCCCCTCCCCTCACCTCCCCTATCGCGCTGGGGCCATGCTCGGTTACTACTACGTTACTATACCGTCTCCATACATCGTCAGACTACGTCACTGCCTGGCCGAGTATAAAACCGAGAACGTAGGCAGCGCCGAACCGATATTCTGTATAAACTCTTACTATACAGAGTATGGCTAAAAGCTGCCGCTCAGCGATCGCCATAGCTCCCTTTCGGCTACACTTCGATGGTCTGTAACTTAAGAGTCGCCGCTCTATCCGGAATCGAATCTAGTCATAGTGCGTGTACTGACTCATCTACCAAAGACTTTTTCGTGTGATCTCCCAGAGAATCATCTAGTACTGAAGTGACTGTGATATTAATTTCTATAAGTGTGGAGCTTTAAAGCACAGAATCTCCTGTTCCTACTACATATATCAAAGCGCCAAGATTCCCTTTCAAAGTAAACTCCAAAGCCTCAAAATAGCTATTTTCGGGTTCTCCAAAGATCCCACCGACTCGAAGATGGTGGGCTCGAATGGTACAATGATCGCTATAAGACTGGTTCGTAGGTTAGTTACGCACCCCGCAACTAACTACTTGTAAGTTGAAGCTGACAATATCACTGCTATTGTTTCAGCAAGCTTCGCAAGCGCGAAGAACACTCAAACTCGGTTCATCCAGTACCAGACACTACCACGACAGTAGTACTGCAGACTACTCCTGTAACTGCTACCAATGGTACAGGTCCGGTAGCCACAGCGCAGCCGCAACGCACTGAAACCAACGACCCATTGGCGTATCGGGGGCAGTTTCTATGGGCCTTCCCCCCTCAGCCTGCCCAGAGGATGTTGTACAATAGCGAACAGGTTTGTACCTATTCCATTGAATTATCAAGTTGTGTAAAAGTTACTTTAAAGTCGCGGTTACTATGTAGTAACGTTTTAAGTAATAATTACCTTTTCACGAATGACGAGCGGCGATTTGTATTAACTAAAGTTGCATAGCTATTGCTACTCAGAGGCCTTGCTCGGCGTGTCCAGCACAGCTGGGTAAGTCGTGTCAAAAATTGCTTTAAAGTCGAGGTTACCATGTGGTATTTTAGATAGTATTAAGCGGAGTTATGCTTTCATCGGTTTTCGAGTTTGGACATCGGGAGTGTTCCACGATTAACTGCAAGTCTGGAGAAACATTTTCACGATTTCTGTGCTTATTATAATTTAAGTTGGACTTCTCTGGATGAGCTACGCCACTGATTTTAATTTTGAGTGTGAAACAAACGGGTTTTTTATGGGCTCAAATTTGTTGCTTAGTTACTTACAATGGAGAAGGTTAGTCCTCACTCCAAACTTGAAAAATACTTTCATTTTGTTGAATATGAAATTCGTCATGAAATTACTCAAAAATCAAGTGCATCAAGAGTCTTTCATAACTGAATTTTTTTTTTAAGTTTTACTGCATTTTCAAATTTAATCTGCTTATTTCGAGCTCCAATCCCACTGATTTCAAGGCAAAATGCAGGCACAAAGATTGTCTGAATTCACCTCCCAACAACATAGATCAGGGCGATCTGAAGGACATTCGCGTGACTAAAATATTTTTGAAAATATTCCGTGAATCCCACTGAATTTTCCAATTTACTCTGCTAGTTTTTGAGTCGTTACCCCATGGATTGTAATAGGAGCACCGAAATACTTCAATTATTCCATTTATTTTTCTCAAACATCTATTGGCCCCCCGAAGGGGATTTTTAAATCAGAGTAAAGAAAAAGACGCCCCAGAAAATGTATTTGGTTTTCGGAAATTTCTGGGCAAATTTCGTGCGATTTGAGGGGGTTTCACAGGCATTTTTGAGTCGATCCTGCGCGACTTGAGATTCTCTGGCGGAGTGAGGAAAGTTATTGAGCAAGCGAATTTGACGGTCTCCACTGGATTTATATTTAGAGGGAATTCGCTGCAATTTATCCAGAAAGCTTCCACATTTTACTTGAAATTTTCACGTACTCCTAGGGGTTTTAGTTTCTGTATGTTAATTCATTTGAGGTGGCCTTTTATGGTTTTACAAGCATTTTTAAATATTTTTTGAGACGTTTCCGAGGCCACAGAACGACCAGATTTTGAACAAACTTCTGGCGACTTTGCCGAAGTTCCAGAGGGAGTTTTGAGCTGATCAAAAATGAGATTCAACTGTCTGTCCCAGTGCTCAAAGTTGTCGGGAGTCCCGAATTGTTCCGAGGACGAGTTTTTGGAAATTTTCTATCGATTTTAAAGCTTCGCGATTCAGACCTAAGAGTTGCGCCTGTCCCGATGCTATAGCCGTCTTTAGAATCCCAATAAAATTCTCAGTTGCGTTGAAAATTCGCCTTTAAAAGTTGATTTCTAAACAAAAATCCGAACAAATCGAGGTCGTCCAGTATTGACGTCGCAAGGCAATCGAAAAACGGATTTTTCCCCACGTTGCTTTTTGCTTTATACGTAAGCCGAAGGTGTGCATGTACGTAAACCGCCCATTGAACAACAATAACTCATTTCCAACACTAACAATTGCAGACATTGAGAAACGACTCGTTTTCTTTATACACTGAACCGTGTCAAAAATAAATTTGTGTGGACGACGTGGACTAATTTTAGAGTTCAGGGTAAAGAGGCTAGATTTCTGGAAAGCTCCAACTGAAAATTGTGTTGTAACTGAAAAACTGAAAATCAACAGCTGCAAGTCCGCTTTTATACCCAGAACAGCTGCTTAGAGGGTTTTAGTCAAGAAAAAGATTAAAGAATCCATCAAAGAGTCGTTAGCCCTGGTCAGTGCCTTATTTCTATCCCATCCGGAGAAGAAAACCCATGATGGTTGTTGCAAGGCCATGGTAGCGAGATGGGTCTTTTTGTTCTGCCAGGTCAATGGCACACATCCAGCGGCGTAGGGGCCTCATCTCAGGACCAATTGTCCCAAAAACCGTTTGAAGTACGTCCCTGTAAAAACAGGTTATTGATCTTTAAAGTCTGAGAGGGTGCGTTCGTTATGGGGTGAGAATTTAACGTCATCGTAGCCTGCAGTCCGAAGTTCAGTAACAAATCCTATCTCCCTCTCTATCTCTCTCTTTCATACATAGCCTACTTTCTCCCCGCTATATGGGTTCCTTTATGGTACTTATTAATAAAGTGAAATTTTTTGCATATACATTGCAAAACTCTGCGTGAAAGGCCCGTTCTAAATACAGGTTTTTAGAGGTCTTAGTAGAAATCTCCAGTGTTGTCACTTGCATTGCGGAAGAAAGGTTATTTTGACCGGAAAGTGCTTGCTTATGTATTGGCTTATGTGCTGGCTTGAAATTTACATGAAACGACGCTAAAACACCCGTCTGGCCTCGTTAACTCATATAGCATCAAGGCTTTTCAGTGTATAGTGTGTCGTAACGGTTATTTCCTTGACGGTACCACAATGTGTGTGGGATCGGGTACCACTCGGTGGAAGCATGCACATGACGAATTCGTTGGTACTGAAACATATGTGTCATCGAGCTGCCGCATTATGTATTTAAATTGGAGATAACCCAACACCCCGAAAAACGTGTATTTTTGGCTGAAAGATAAGATAAACCGTATTAGTTAATATCGAGGAAATTAGCACACTCCGCCTCTGATTTAGATTAAAAATTCCTATAAATATCTGGTTTACAGGTAAAACCCTGAATTACTATTTTCGGTAACTTCAATGTCGTGTTAATTTTTTTTTAAGAGGGTTCAATGACTTTTTTACACGATTGTTTCATAATATGGGTAGTTTCCCAACACACATAGGCGTGCAAACGATTTTTTTTTCAGTTAGTCTTTTAAAATGCAAAAGCACATCTTTCAAACACAGTGAGACAACACAGCTTTTGAGCACGTCTCTGACGTAAACGGGTCCAAACTACCACTTTTTCAGTCAATACTTAGGATTCAGGGCTAGTATTTTTTCAAAGCACAAAGGCGTGCCATCTCGTTTTGCCAAAATTTGAACGAACTGACACGAAACACCTTTGCATGAGATTTTAGCATCAATAGAATTGCTCTGCCGCACGCCCCTGGTGTTTAACAAAACCAAATTATAAGTTGGTGTGCCTATTTCCCCCCCAAAACACATGGCGTGCAGCCTTTTTTTCACAACCGAATTTCCTTGTTTCAGAGGGAAATTGTACAAATCAACGGCAATGATCGATCGGGTTTCGTGAGGGGATTCAGGAAAAACCTGGGGGGCAGATGGAGGAGGCTGGTCAAAAAGAAGCCCCAAACGGATATTTGCGCCATTCCCCCCGAGCTGAAGCCTCAACTGAAGCAGATCTACGTCTACTAGCCCCAGTGATCCTCCAAAGATGGCGGTTTTTTGCCTGCAAAAGACTAGTGTGCCATTTTTGCTCTCTGGGGGTGTTAAGATTAGTTTTACGATGAGACTGAAATTTAGGTTTTACTGTCAAGGACGACTACTCTGACATGATATAGCTTTAGTGCGAATAATGGTGTGACGTGATTGAACCTGCTAAGGGCCAAACTATTCGTGCACTGTCGATTTTAACGAACAACTGTTTTCTTTGGAAATTTGTTTCAAGTTAAAGTTAACAGCACATTTAAAATTCGGCCCTAAATATGACATATCTCCTGTAAGATTGGGCCCATAGTAGCATATCTTTTTGCTCATATTGAGCTTTTACGTTAAGCTTTTATTACTCCAAAATTCACCTGGAAACCCCATAATTAATTGTTGCTTTTCCCTAGTCACTCACACTACCATAGAAATGTTATATTTTTCAATGTAATTATTATATTGAATTAATTAAGTAAATTATTACGATTTTGTCTCTTTCTCAGTATTACTGTAATCATGTTTAAGGCGTAATTATGATAGTGATTGTAGTGTTAACAATTTTGTATGCGTACTCGCTGGAGATACTTCTTTTCGATCGTTTGAATCGGTTTAAGACCTTGAAGATCGGTAACTATGACAAGCAATAAGATAACATACAATAATAATGTAATATATTGTTATTTTTTTGAAAAATACTCTGTGCTTTTCGTGTCTTAATCCTATCGAACCAAACATCTGGATTTCTCACACCCTTACAGTATAAGCTACCAAAGTCACTGAGTGTCTCACAAACTATGGGCGATATCGCGCCTAGTTGCAAGGATCGATAAGCTCTATCGAAACGATGAATTTTAAGTATTTTTAGAGATCATTGCTTCATAGGTTGCCGAGGCACGGGGGGTCCACAGTTCCAAATGCGACAAAAGTGGGTTGGCTTTCTCATACGGAAATTTCGAAGTTTTCGTGATACCATCTTTAGCCTACACTGACTCACGTGAGACGAATATTTGTTACGATTTAGTTCGTAAATAAAAAATGCAATTTGAGGACGCTCTGCAGAGGCAATCTGCATCTCAGAAGCTGAAGGAGATATTAGAACCTGGATTGTGTAAGCTTGTAGAGCATATCGAGAGGGTTAATTTGAGTTCATTTTGAATTGCTCCGCGAGTTCCCGAGATATCCGCGCTCAAAATGTGACAAAAAGTAATCCAACTGCTTCCCAAAGTGCACTTCATATCTCCCGATCGAGGGTGAAATTTAGATATGACACAAACAATTTAAATCCCAGATTTCCTATACCATTTGATAGTGAAATGTTGCCGGAAATTTAGAATTTTCTGAATTTTCTTTTTTTTAATGAACTTCACAACTTTCATTTTAATCATGCATTTCCCATCCAGATTGCTTACTTCTAATCTTATGGCGATTGCTTCGTTACAGCTTCAAATCACCTTTAAATTCGCCCTAAAATGTTATTTTTAAAATTGTATTAAAAAAACCAGCCATCATTTAACTTGGAGTCCGTAAGGTAAAATATAATTGAATATGCTATATTGAGATACATGTACTGCCATCTATCAATGAAAACCTACGTTGAAGGTTAAAAGTCCTTAGAATAACTCAGGAATTTGTAAAGTGGGAATGTCACGTTGGCCGTGCCATCTATCGGGCAGTGTGTTAAGCCTCTTTGGTTTATTGTAGATTCGTTGTTGCGCATATCAATAAAATAGCATTGAGAGGACTCTATATTGATTTTGTTGGTAAATTTAAGGCTTTATTGATAAGCGAAATGCGGGAAGCTTTTCTAATGACTCACTTGTAGTATATCGCTAAAAATACAAGTGGTCTCTTCTGCAATTTTTAGATCAAAATCTGTCTTCACCATATTGTCCTGAATATGTGTGGCATTTTTATGATTTATAATTAACGAGTTTCATACAGTGTCGTGGACAGCTTTCGTCTTTTTTTGTTTCTCTCGCGATCCTCAGAATTCAAACTGAGAGTGGCAACTTCCAATTCCACACAGCCACCATTATATAATTCAGCGAATACAAAATGTTCCCTGCACCATTTCAGCCATATATTGCTGCGCTGGAGGAATTAGCAATTTCTTATAACGGCGTTCTAGGCCTCCCAGAGGACATCTTTTTGTGGATTTGAATTAAGACCACCCAGTATATGCCCTCCTTCAGTGTAACGACTTGGAATTCCGCCTATGCTCGCAAACTGCAACTAATAGCTTGCACCTAGTCATAAACAATTATCCTTTAATTATAATATTAAAGCGCTAGCACCTAGAAATGCACTGAATACTACCAAGTTTAATGCACTTTGTATCTATTATGATGGGCTACATAGAGAGCTTTGCACTTTAAGTGTTGTTGAGAGCAAATAATTTGGCAGTTTCAAGGGATTTGCTTTGCAGCCAACGCCCTATTCTTGCCCATGTAGCTTTGCAATTGCAATTCTATATGGTCGACGATCATAGCCTCGTACGCGCAGTAATTTGCATAAATATTAAGGCCTGATTAATCTAAACTACGGCGATAATTACCATGGGGAACGTTCTGCAAGAATAACGCTGTGTTGCTGTGATAGCCCTTGGCGACAGAATTAGAAAAATAATGAGATTTCGTTATGCGAGATTCTTCCAATAACACACATCCTTCACACGTTAAGTCTTTCAAACGCAGTTTCCGAGATATAGACGCGTCAATCTGGATTCAACAATCGTTTCTTTCGGAGATTTGCAAAACCTTATTGAGTTAAACAGGAAATAAACGAGGGGATTGAAATCCAATATAGGCGCTCAAGGTCCGGAGTAGGCATTCATCAACGTCTGTTTGGGTCTGATTTGCCATTAATATGCGTGCAATTCTGGTTGAATTTGTACTTTTCAAATTTTGAATTTGAGGACTTATGAGGAGTTCCCAATGATTGATGATTGAACTTTAATGAACCGCGGATTCACGATTTTGAGTAATAGGTATAGTGCTCAATGGGAAAAAATCGGGTGTCCAGGGCTGGAAGCACCGCTCTTTAGCTTGATTTAAAAAGCATTAAATTCTCTACGTTCGCTTCAAGTTTCGGAAACTGAGACAAAGGCGGGACGGGGAGGATGAGGGGGGAGATATTAATGGTGGTTTGTTCCTGTTGCAGAGTGGATTTTAAAAAAATCGAATAATGCATAGGATGTTCTGCATGAGAACGTTGAATTGCAGCGTGCCAAACTGGGAGAAAATATTTTTCATGAGTTTTTCACATTTTGCCTCATGGAACCGCATGCTGCTCGAAAATGAACAGAGATAGAGGGCAAATGGTAAAATGGTATTAGTCAAGTTTTGCTCGTGAAGTTGACAATAATCAGTAATAGACGGGGTGTGTGAGAAAAATTAAGCTTTGCAAGGAGTCCCTTCAACAACCTCTAGAAAGAAGAAAAATGGGTCTACACACGTTCATTGAGGGCTGAATCGCAATGAGCAGCGAATTCAGAAAATCCAGCAATATATAGCGTGCTCTATGTGAAGAAGTCGAGATTTAGCGAGATAGTAATTCGCCTCTAAATGTGGCAAATATCTCCTTACATAGCCCGATGTTGCTCGGAAAACGGATAAAACTTAGAAAATGCAGCAAGAAAATATTTCCTGTAATTGGTATGTCCAAGATATTCAATAATATACAGAGTGTACTATGTAAAAGCCGAGTTCAGAAATTTAGAACCCAAGAATGTAGTTTTTTAGTCTTTAAATATGCACCTAAAATTTCGGCCAGCGTAGACATCCCACACCCCTCTGGCCCCCTTACAAAATATAAAAAGGAACGCTCCGTACCGTCTGTGGAAGGAATCCAGGGCTGGAACATTAAAAGCCTTATTCCTTCGGGAACAGGGGGCCTCCATAATATTTAGAGTGTATGGGACCTTCATTTCGGGAAGTCGAAGCCCGGAGCCACAGACGGAGCCTCCATTCGGGATACGGAGAGAGTTTAGGTCGGGATTAAGGGCGGTTTAGCGTCAGGTAGGGGAAGTAATTGGCCATATTGCGGGGGTAAATTAAATAGGGTCCTAGACTTTAAAATGTTGTAAACAATAAGGGGATTTAATCTACTATTGCTATCCAGGGCACGTATAAACCAAGCAGGATTTTTTGCGCAAAAACATAACAGAAACCTCTATATTTGTCTGGCAGAGAATATTTTCAGTTGGCTCGACTTTTTTACGATAATGTTTGCCGAAAGACGTGCCCGGAAAGTTTATCCAGGAAATCGTAAAACTCCGGTGTTTCACGGCCTATGGGGGAATCGTTTCTTGCCACAAATTCAAAGCAGATTCTTGATGAAATTAGCAATTAAAAAGGGGTTTTAACCGGAATTTGTCCATATGTGCGTTTACATACATATTTGGGGCATTTGCATATTCAAGGGACGTAGCAGGAAAACAAAATAAAGCGGACAACAAGGGAGGATTCGGGCCGCAACAGCCGTCGAAATTTAATGCGCACATGCCGACTAATTTTACAAGTACCTGCTTGTGATGCAGAATTTATTAAAGCTTGTTTATTTCAGTTTTATGTCGAGAATAGGGCTCTCATGCACACAACCGTTGGGTAACACTAAATCAACAATAAACAAGTAACTCACGTATTTATCTGTAAAATTAGTGTCGAAACTTACAAGGAAAACGGTGATTAGCAAGTCCGTTCGTTCGCAATAATGCATTAACACTCAATACTGGGAATCTAAACTTGCGCAATTTACCGATGTTTGCATTCGAAACAAACTTTTATGGCAAAAATTCCCTCGAAGGGCAACGAGCAGCCGCCGATGACACAGGAACAAACCCATAAAACCCATAACGATCCAACTTTACGACCATCCCCCGTAGAAGACAACATTTAATTATGAGTTCCGATATTTGCCTCCCTTCTTCCTTACACCTGCTGAATTGCAACCCTACAAGAATGTGGCAACTCCGCGCTCATTATAGGAGCCTGCGGGGTTGCCGATGTGAGGAGAACTGGGGGAAACCGCTGGTAGAGGGCTTTGGGAATTTACTACTAGCGTAAAGGTGTTTTGTAAGGTCGCTACGCCTCTGTTTGTTGACCAATCCAGTTGTAAATTGGTGAGTTTATATCCTGCAAATAGGGGACCGCTCCCACCGATATCCGTTTCCCTAGGGGGAATTCAAAAATTTCCTCTTTTACAATGTTGGTTAAGCTTGCTCTGTGGTGACAGTAAACGCGACTTCACTACGCCTCTGTTTCTTGTCCAATAAAATCGCAAATTGGCAAAATTTGTATGCAGTGAATATGGGTTTAACGCTCCGGAAGTTCATGGACGTAGGGGGGCTGTTTCAGAGATCGGAATTTTTCGAAATTTCCTTCTTCTACGAGGTCGTCTGAGTGTACCCTGAAGTATTAGTAAATGAACCCTTACTGCTGGTCTGCTTCTTGACCACTAAAGTTGAAAATTTGTGGGTTTATGTGCAGCAGAGGGAATTGTTTTCCCAGAAATTCATTGGCGTGGAAGAACTGTTTCAGAGGTCGCGAATTTCCAAAGTTTCCTTTTTTACAAGGTCATTTAAGTGTGCCCTAGAATGTTAGTAAATGAACCCTTACTACGCCTCTGTTCCTTGACCATTCAATGCACAGCTTTGTGAGTTTATGTTATGTAAACAGGAAATGTCTTCCCAGAAAATCATTGGCGTAGGCAGACTGCCTGACTCGTGATCACAGTTTTCCATTTTTTTTTACTATGTTTTAAAATGTCAGTTTAGGGGTACGCCACTATTTTTTCGAAATTATGTCCACAGCGGCGTCCAACAAGGCACCCGACGGCTCAAAATTGTTTACCGTTTCTTCGTAGCCGTAATAGAAACAGCAACTTGGAAAACACAGTTTCACGAGTCTGGTGCAAAGTTGCTGGAAACGGGCATTTAAGTGGATCATTCAACACCTTTGAAACGAACATTAGAGTGAAAACAGACAGGAAAGTGAAGTAAACGGGGTCGCTCAAAAAAGCGATAAATAACTTTTCCTTGAAAAATCTAATTGGAAAGTGCGTTCTAGAACTTTCCTGCAGTCATTAGGAACGCACGCAAAGTTAGTTCCGGTTAGTCGAAGGTTAACGTAACCGCCGTTCGTGATCATGTAACGGCAGTTATTATGAAAAATCGATTAAAAAAAATTAATTTGATGATGGTAGCCAAAAGACGAAAGGTCGGATGACAAATCTGAAAACGTCATGGTGTAGCCGAAACTAAGTGGAAATGCCATAGTGCTTGCTGCTTTGGAATTCTTCGTAAAGTAACGCTAAAAAAAATAAATAAAAACAAAGTTCCTAATTTTTAGTTTTCTTTGGGACGTCTTTGGAAGTACTCGGAAAATTCCAATTTCGAAAACGGCATTTGGTCAAGCTATAAATTACGCAATGTTGCCCGCATTTGAACTTTTCGTATCTCACGTAATTCCCGAAATGCCAGTGGTGAGGGTTGAATTTGGAATGCCCCGTGTTTTTATAGATTGTCCACAATAAACCCTAAATCAGAAAAATCGACTAACATGCAAGGTCTCCTATTTGAAAAAGTGGAATTTCAGTACTTCAAACCGACTATCGGAGCAGTACCGTCGTCAGAGACCGCTGCAGTGACGTAGCGAAGGACGCCTCAATGTCAAACTCGGAAGATTTCGAAAAAGCAATGACGTCACCAATTAGCTTAACTCCGATATTAAATCCCTAAAACTTTACATTCTGTGGTATGAACAGGTAGTAATACCGTGGTATGTACATCTGTCTAAAAACCATTCCATTTTTCATGAGTTTATTCGCGAACTATGGCTGATATGGAGGACCCGATTCTTAAATGTGGGGGCCGGGAAGGCCCCTGGAAACTACGCCAACATGGTTCACTCACCTTTATCCAGCTACGTGGGATGGGAACAAACACACAGTACCGGCCTTCTGGGGGGGCCGAGGTTGGGTGACGGTCCAGGGCGGCGGACTTTCCTGGCCGGCGGTTCTTCTTGGGAGCAGGGTTAAAATGCCGACTTGCCAACGCCGGCCCTGTGCCGCAGTACCGAGTTCATCAAGAAGCACTTGATATTACGCTAAATTCAATGTCCCTTATCGATCAAGTTACTTATTATTGACGCGAATTGTCTTTGATTTTGATTTCGGCAAACTATAACGCACATGCGACGTTACCAAAAAGGGGCGCCGCTAATCTCGCGATAACATTTTTCCGGGCACTTTTACGCAAATATTTACCACCCGTCCGGCGTTGCCGGGACGCTAACAACAATTTCGAATCAACTGATGACAGTTGCTACAGATGACAGAAACGACAGGGAAATTCGTTGCGGAGCATCGGCAACGCCGCCCAAAGCGTGCGCCCCGCATGTCTCTTGTCTTTCGCGGGCCGGTTTCTCGATGGAATCTCGTCCCCAGTCTCTCCATTGGAACGATCGCGTTTGTAGGCGACGTTTCGATATTTAACCTCGAGCCATCATCGGGGAAACGATCGCCGCGACTCCGCAATAATGTAAACATTGCATCTTTGACAGCTACCCCGGCGGTCCCACTGTTAGTTCTGTGCCCCCAAAATAGCAGTTTTCGATGGGAGTGCAGGACGATGACTCCGTGATTGTTGATGTTGTCAGTAGCGAAAAGAAGAGATCCGATAAGCGACAATCTATTCAACGAAGTTCCGCTTCAGGGACACCTCCAGCGCGGTTCATTGATCTTGATCAGGTGTCTTTAACTCTTTTTCTCGCGGGCTTTGTCTTGTCCCAGATGAAGTTTATTAGCGCACCATAATGGCCTCAAATATAGTGACCGAATGGCTGAAGTCTCTGCGTTTGGGACAATACTCCGAGAGCTTCATTGATAATGGCTATGATGACTTGGAGATCTGCAAGCAGATTGGAGACCCCGATCTTGATGCGATCGGCGTTTTTAATCCCACTCATCGAGCAAGGCTTCTTCAAAGTGTGCGTACTTTACGCGAAGAGGGTGCAGCTAGTGTGTATTTTAGCCTCGAAGAGGCTGAAGAAGCAGCTGCAGCTGCAGATTCGCAACAGTTAAATAGCAGTGATATAGACCGGCATAGCGTTAACTCGGGAAGTGACAAGAACCCCAGTGCTCCCCAAGAGGAGGTTTCCAGGTATTTAGATGAGTATGAAGAGGGAAAGGCAGAACTAGTGAAAATTCCCAGAGTCCAGCTCAAAACGTTATTAAAGGAGAAACT
The DNA here is from genome assembly GCF_040115645.1 of Euwallacea fornicatus. Taxonomy (NCBI): domain Eukaryota; kingdom Metazoa; phylum Arthropoda; class Insecta; order Coleoptera; family Curculionidae; genus Euwallacea; species Euwallacea fornicatus. Next base: position 911,273 of record NC_089559.1, on the reverse strand, counting down.
GTCTCAGGACGGAGTTACTCTCAGCTTGCAGCCGTATTCCAATCAGGTGAGTCGATTTTTCTTCCTGTTCCATTGCGGATTTGTATGAGAATTCCGTCATTAGCGTCATTTATCATTTTTATAATTCGGTCATTCGCTTCTGCCTGCCAAAATTGAACCGGTTAATGAAAGAGGCGCGAACTACTGCGGTAATTTACTGCATCTGCTGCGTATTTGGGTCAGATGGTTCCATTGTGAGAACTCACGTACTTAAGTGGTGAAATTGCTGGATTACATCATACGGAGCCAGCAACACGATCTGCGCAGAGATTACTCAAAGAACGTGTACACGGGGTGTTTCCTAAGTACGGCGGTAACTTCGGGAAGCAATTTCTTATGGTACTTAAAGAAAACAGTTCCTATAAGGATGTGGCAGGAAGCACTCGGGTTCCGAGATGCCCGTTGTTGAAACAAGATTCAGGGTGTTAATTAAGTACATGTACTTATTTCAAGGGATGAATCTTTAACTGATTGTATGCTAAAGAGTTCCTGTGAACGCAGGCCTGCAACGTCTTCGTTTGAGAACTGGGGGGGTGTTGAAATTTCATCTTAAATTTGGTTTTTAAAATTTATTTAATAGCAATTATTGATGTCATCAAAATTAGTTTAATGTTATAGCGGAGGTTGAAAATGGCCACCTCAGACTTCTACACATGCCTTCCATGGATGAACATCCTCTCTTCTCAACGTCGATTGGCGAACTCTCGGGCACACCCGGTGTATCTTTCATTTCCCTACAAGAGTTGATCATTCTACTTCTCAGGTCTTTTCCATCTTCCACCTGAGTTCGGTGCAAGAATGCGAAAGTGGCCATTTCCAACAACTATTATAATATTAAATTAATTTTGATCGTTTCAATAATTGTTATTAAATCAATTTCACCAAGTCATGTTAATTGCAAACCCGTTTGTCTCCATAGCGGTTACTTCTACAGACATGTTCGAAGAGTGCCTTTTTTCAATAGAAATAAACGCACAATAAGTCCGTTAATACAAAAGTGGCATACTGTGTGGCGCATAATAATTATGAAACCCTGCACGTGGCGCCCTCTATCGGCAAGAAAAAAATCAGGGCAATATTTCGATTTTGCGCCGTAAAAATCCCCCGCATGCCCAATTTCATCCGATTATTATATCGTTGTCGGAAAATATGCAACAAGAAAACAAACTAAAAATTAAATTTCAACACCCTCTAGCTGTTAAACGAAGACGTTGCGGACCTGCTGTCATAGAAACTTTTTGTGAATAAAATCAGTTAAATATTCATCCCTTGAAATAAGGACATCCTGTATATTATTTGAAATAAATTTTGTTTATATAAAGAATGAAAAAAAAATCAAATTGTCATGAAATAATCGGAATCGTGCGTTTGATCAGAAGGTTCCATTTTCAACATCTGTTTTGATTTTGTGCCTGAACTGATTATTCCTACGATTGTTGTTTGTAGTTGCCGGCTCTTCTTCTAGCAAGTTTGTATTAGGCAAAAAGAAACGAGAAACTTTCTGCGTTGTGAAACGGTAGGGAAACCCGAAAATAGTAAAAATGTTAAAAAATCCATTACCGTTCTACATTTTATAACGAAGAGGTCGACAGGCTTACGCCTAACTACGCCGCTGGCGGCAGTTCAAAATCGAGTTCACTCCAAAAATGCAACTTTCCATCAACATGGAATCAATGGAAAATTGTAAGAGCTTTGACTGTTTCAAATTTATTTCAAATAATGTATATATATTTTTTATTTTCCACATCGTGTACCTCGGATTTTAAGTATTTTCGGCCCCATGTTTGACAGGAACCATCTTTTCTTTAAATACCGGGAATAATTGCGCCCGGAGGCAACAGAGCGCAGTTAGGACGCACCTTATATTTCTTATTTTTCGGATTGTTTTCAGGAAGATTTTGAACGCATTGAAGAACGTTTAATCCGCACTTTTTTAAATGTAAAACATCCTGTATATTTTTAAATGCTTCGGATCTATCCCTCGTTATCAGCAGATCAGCAATTTCTGCTCACCTCTTTTAGACGTCCAGTAATTTCAGGATAATGGGGAGCGTATCCGCAATGCAAACTGCTATATCTGCGTGGCCACGAGCGTCAATTTTTAAGGGCCAAAGTGGGGCCTTATTCACCGAAACGAACATGTAGACCTGTACGTTTTCAGGAAGCTAAAAGTAATCTCTAGTCGATGGAGCCGTGGCCAATTATGATTTCCATTGAACAAAAGCAACTCCGGTTTGCAACTGGAAAACAAATTAAGCTGGGAAAAGTTCGAGCACGCCACTGGATTACACAGAAGAAAATGCGCAAAGGATGTTTTCGCTTAAGAATAAAAATATTGACGAACAAAAAGAGTTATGGCCCTTTGAAGAAAACGACAAAAAACGAAAAACGGTCTGTATCTCCCGAACGAGCCGAGATGACAAAACGCCGTTTAGATTGTTGGAATTGGCTCAGGAATGGGGCGAAGGGCTCCGGCCACGGTTTTTCTTAATCTACTCGGGAGACACCTGACCAATTACATCGATGCCCTTGTGCAGTGAGATTGGAACAGAAAAACCTATTTCTCGATTAGTTGGAGCAAAATCGGCTTGAATGTCGCGGGCTCGATTCCTGAGAAATATTTAACGGTAAAAACTGCTTAACGATATTTTCACTGTCAATCGAGATATAGGGCGTTTTTCAATTTTTGGCCATTTTGAAAGTTGCGAATAACCGTTTTATTTCAAAAGAATATTTCAATTCCGCAAGCGCGAACTTAAGGCGCTTTTTTAAGTGCGATCCAGTGGCTTACTCAAGTTTGTTCCACAGTTGTCCATCTTTAGCGGAAATGCGTGAAAAAAACCGACCCCTCTTCGCTCCTCACTTGTCGCTCAGGAGGATGGCTCGTTGCGTCATCGAATAGTACCAAACGCTTTCATTGGAAACTTCTGTTTTTTTTTAGGAAATGTTTAACCTGCAAATGATATAATCCTCATATTATGAGCATGTGGAACAAATTCAACGTCATACCTCCGAGGCGAAACGCTTGTGGAACCATTTTCTGGATACCTGCTGGTCATCCGAGCGGCTTTTGAACATCGGCGACCAACAAAGACATTAAAATATTTAAATGAGGGCTGAAATTGCGCTTTTCTTATGATCATTGGCTTTGTCTTGTGTGTCGCCAAGAGCTGTTTACATTATCACGCGTCCCGCTCGGTCCGATAGTACGAATTTTGCGTTTACGTTAACGCAATATTTCCATTATCGCGTGATAAACGTTATCGAGCGTCTGCTGCGCCAAGTACGAGTACAGGAAATGTTCCCACGTGACGTTCTCCCACATCCACCTTCATCAGTCTTCCAAAGATTTCAGGCTTCACGGGACTATGTTTTCGGTATTTCGGAGACACCGGAGTACGAAGGCCTGGGGTGCTCAGGCTTGATTTTTCCATTCAGAACGGTTCATTGCTCGATGTGTTGGGATCTATTCGTCGTTAGAGACGAATCGTCACTCGACGTCTCTGCACCCACCTCTGTTGGTTTTCGAGTAATTTCGGGTCAATGGGGACGCTCGCGACTCTTTCTAAATGCCCCTGCGAGCTCGTTCCTCTGTCAGTCCTCGGTGCTCGATTCTCTCCCATGGAACGCCCGATGTCTTATCGAAAATCTAGGACCTGCCGAAGGCAGGGAACATCTCGAAGACGCCATCGGGGTGGAAACCGGACGAAATAGAAACAAACCTTGACGAAACCGAGTAGCAACAGCGTTCAATCACTGGTCGTCTAATCGCAGGAGAGTGAATCAGCAGGATTGTCCGCCGAAAGCTGCCATGATGCAAAAAATTATCTGTTCATTCTCATGGGAATGCGATACTTTTCTTGCCGGCTAATTCGGCAACAGGTGCCCCATAATTCCTCTCTGTTGCCGTTTGTTTTGTTCCATGGAGATGATACCGTCCTGGTGCGAGCGCAGTAATTATTTTCGGACGAGAACCCCTTGATTTCTTCATTCCCCCTGCGTGACGCTTTAAAGTTAAAATCCTCCCCTTGATGGGTATAATGGAACATTTGTCACCTGCGAAACTATTAGTGGGATGGGAAAGTGTAATTATTGTCTGCGACGCCGCGTGCGTTTCCAGGACCTGACTGATCGCCCGATAATTAGTGTTTCAGACCGTCCTTAATTAATTGTGATTAGTCGATGGGGACATGTTCGATGGAAACTTGCTTTTAGGTGTAATAAACCCGGGAATTTATTGCTTCCGTAAACAGAAAGAGGACTCGGATGGGAAAGCTGAGAGACCCAATTTTGGGTGTCTCAGTCAAAAATTAATTCAGAGGGACTATCGAGCGTCCACTCGAGTTTTCCGACGGTTTTGACCGTGCAGGACCCTCATTGAGGCAATTGTTTTATCTATCAAAATAGTAAATAAATTAAAGGGGTTTCAGCCAAGATTTATGTAGCGTCTACTTTATTACCGTGGCCTCGTAAATAAGTCCATAATTTAGTTTTACCACATTTCCGAGGAAATTCAGCTCGCAATTTGGGTATTAAGCGGATGTATGAATCTTCCCTCTAAAGGCCGCTTCGCACGTATTAAATCTCCCTATGTAGTCGAGCTTATTTTATCTCTTTCAAACCGATAGTGGGGCCCACCTTTTTAATCCGAAATTATCAGCAAATCAAATTTGTACATGTGAATGTGACTGAATTTCACTCAGTTTTGTCATGGGAAATTGATGCTAAAGGGAAAATTCATGTGGAGTGTTCTTCACGCGATATGTTCCCTATCAGAGAACGAGCACGTCAAACGCAGACGCCGGTTTATCAATCTGATATCTGTGTAAGCCAAAGGTATAAATCGAGCCCATTTATCGGTGATATAACGAGGGAAATGCGTTAAAAATTTTATTGCATGTCGATTACTTTGGTATATAACGAAATCAGTCTTGAATAATCTGCTTTGTTTGAGGAAGGCGTGTTGCTGACTCAGTATGATACGAGCGAGTCGACGTTATCCGCCGCTATTTAAGGGAACAAGTGGAATGTATATGTAGCTAAACTGTTCTCTGTTGTTGGAAGATTCAAAATACGCAATAATGCGCCGGGTGCTCCGGGGAGCAAAGCCGATTTTCAAGGGCCGAAGGGAAAATTTTGCTTCAACCGCTCCATGCGAGCGATTTTACGTAATGAACAATGAAATTAGGAAATGCAGCAATATACAGGATGTTGGTTAGTGGAAAAATAGAGCTTTCTGCTCCCCAAACGTCGACAACATGCGCCGAGTCACGAAAAGTGTTCGACCGGTATTTAGTCTTCGACATACGTTTACGTTATTCCTGGAAAATCGGGTGAGCTATATCGTACAGGGTGTTTGGAAAAGTTGATACGAAACTGAACGACGGGAATGTGAAACGCTGACCCGACGGAGCACCGTTGCTGAGATGCGGCCTTCCAAAGAGGTCCCATCATTTGAATATTTTTTAAAATAACTATTTGCCTAAGATGACGGAATGAAAATTGCAGGTAATCATCGTAGCACAAGGGCCTTAATCTATCGTAAGTTTCATCAAAATCCATTATAAATAAGGGTAGCTAGGAAATTGCCCTTGCTATTAACCGAAATTCTTCGAATACCCTTCATTAGTTTGAATTATCAAACAAATAACGTATATTTTCAATGAATCGGACCTTTTCCGAAGGAAACATTTCTCCGCGTTTTTCCACTTTTGCGCAGTCTGGTCAGAAGTGACAATTTTTTAAAATGTAATTATTCGCATACCGCTGCTGGAACAGCCATGACATATGAACAGAGAGATCAGAGAGCCGTGCTCGCCTCTCTGATCTCTCTGTTCATGTCGTCGATATTATCAGGCCAGATTTCGTACGCAGCGCACTTCATGTGCCCCCTTAAAAAATAATCTAACGGCGTTAAGTCCGGCGATCTTGCAGGTCGCTCTGCGGGTCCCCTTCTACCGAACCGTTTTTGGGGAAATCAATCATCCAACCGTTCTCGCACTAACCGAAGATAATGCGGCGGAGCTCCGCTTTCCTGAAAGTGGAGCCGGTCTTCTTGCAAGATGTTACGGCCAATTCGGTCTTCACAATGAGCTGTTCTTAAAGGTTCAATTATGTTTTCGACTGAGCTTAAGTAGAGCTTTCCAGTCAAGTTTCCTCAAATACGAACGAAGGCATTTCCGGGAATACCAGCCCAAAAATCAAATTTTCTGGCCCCCGTGTAGTACCGTGGGTATTTTCATCGGCCCAGTGTCGATAATTTTCTGATTTTCGATCCGGCCATTAAGAAAGCAGGTGATCTGGCCACTGAGGCGAACGTTTATTTAGAAAAAAACGGTTATTATTAATTAAGTTGGTCAAGGTTTGGCAAAACTCGATTCTTCTATCAAAATCGTCGTCGTAAAGATTCTGTAGTGTTGCAATAGGGCCCGTTTCAGTGATTTTTTTTTAATTAAGTCCACGACGAGTCCGTGACCCACATTCGAATTAGGATTTGTAACACTAAAAACCTCAGCTGCACTTTTTGTGCATTTTCCTTGCTTCCTGTATAGAAACACAATTTCAGTCCTTTTCCGAATTGTGCATACCATTTTTGAAATTATTCACAATAATACACGAATTATCGTGATAAACTTTAACTGATTTGAACACCTATTAACGTCGGACCGGTACCACTGGTGAGCAATACTTTCCGTGCGAGAAGATATCAAGGTTTGTCGAAACGGCAATTTGTTGCAAACAATAATAAACAATAAAAACAATCACATTCTAAATAATTTTTTTTTTTTAATGACGGAAGAAATTTGTTACGTTGATAAACATTTACCTCAGTGACGAACGCCTCTGTCCTTTTGATGGTCGTTTCGTTGAGCAATAAGTCACTGGTGATTAAGTAGATTTATTTCAATGATTTTTTAATCGTGAGGCACGTTTGCATTAAAAAAAGTCTTGGTTTCAACGCTATCAAAATCTAATAGGAAAAGTGAATTTGGAATGATCAAAGACGCCTGACTTGATAGCGCAACAGTCAAATGTAACAAATAAGGTACCGAGATGTAGAGAACGAAAAGCCCTTTACAATGATGTATCACTTAACCTGCTTTACCATTTAAGATATTTGAGAGGGTTGCTCTGAGGGATAGAGGGTTGAAAGAGGCGCAGTAAATTTTACATAGAAATTGTTCTTCCTCGATAACAAAAGTGACGTGTTTTTAAGGATCTGTGCAGTCTCGAGATGATAGGGGTGGGAACTTCTCAAATTGCCACCCTGTATAGATCCTACCATTCGTAGGATAATCTAGTTTACCACACGTGGAGTGACTAGCGACATTAAATTAATGTATGCTTGTTTTCGTTAGTCACTATGATCTCTCAAAAATTTTCAAGAGAGCTACCCGGTGAAGGCGAAAATTGCTCGAAAATTGATTGAGATACGTGTCGGGAAATGTTTAATTCCAAAATGTTCAATGATGAACACGGTTCAATTGAGAAAAGTTTCAAGGGCCTACAGAGAAACTAGTTTAAAACGTCATTTAACAAGCATCATAAACGTTCCTTTCATTAATCTTAAATTTGTCAAAAACTAAGAGTAATGGGTACAGAGATATCTATCGACGATTTAGCTCTGTCGAGGCATAGATGCAGAAAACCCGACAATGTACAGGGTGCTACAAGAAAAGTGCAGCGTCGCCGTCCGAAGTGTTGAGGGTATAATTTTTTCGAAATTTGCACGCTCGAAGGTAAGAGGACACACGTCACTCAGAAATTGATGAATGTAGGTATGGGAAAGAGTGTGGGACGTATGTTCTGTACAGTTTGGTTAAAAATGTTCAATAACATACTGGGTGTGCAAATTAATTCGGTCCGTTTTTAAAAGATGGCTTCGGCTGTTACGAATGGTTCACGGTGACAACTGATTTTGGTGGTTTTAGAAAGGTTAGACACGTGCTAATAACATCAGGTTATATCGCCTAGGAGGGTAAACAAAAACCGTGTTTTTTACTGTGTTAAAAATGTCGCATTTTGTGGTAACGAAGCAGCATTTGCGGGAAGTTTTACTTTTCTGCTATAATCGGAAGAAAAGCGCAGCTGAAGCTTGTGGAAGTTTATGGTGACGCTGCTCCAACCGTTAAATCGTGTAGGGAATGGTTTCGACGTTTCAAGGATGGAGATTTTAGTGTTGAAGACAGGCCCCGTTCGGGACAGTCAAAGAAATTCGAAGACACAGATTCAGGGACTTCACTTGATGAAGATCAAAGTCAAACGCGAGAGGAGCTTGCGGAATCATTGGGTGTAACCCAACAAGCCGTTTCTGTACGACTGAAGGCCATGGGCATGATTCACAAACAAGGGAATTGGGTGTCTTATGAACTCAAACCGAGAGACATTGATCATTCACTTGTTAAAAACTTCTTCAAAGGCAACGGAGAAAAGGTTTCTTGCATGTGATAGTAACGGGGGACGAAAAGTGGATATTCTACGACAACCCCGAAGAGAAAAAATACTACGCTAAGCCCGGACAATCGTTGCCATCCACCTCAACACCAACACCGAAACCAAACATCCATGGTTCGAAGATCATGCTGTGTATCTGGTGGGATCAAAGGGGAGTTGTTTACTATCAGCTACTGCAACCTGGCGACTCCATTGCGGGCGGTCGGTATCGACTCCAATTAGTTCGTTTGAGCCGTGCGTTGCGAGGAAAAAGGCCGGAATATGAAGGAAGACATGATAGAGTTACTTTTCTTCATGACAACGCTCGACCTCATGTCGCTAAAGTTGTCAAAGATTGTTTGGAAGCGGTAAAATGGGATGGTTTACCGCGTCCGCCGTATTCTCCGGATTTTGCTCCTTCGGATTATTGGCCGTTTCGACGAGTGCAGCATGATTTGGCGGGTTGCCGGATCGCTTCTCTCGCAGATACCGAAACTTGCCTTCAAACTTGGGATTGCCTCAAAAGATGAATCTTTTTTTCGAGATGGAATTCGAAAATTACCGGAGAGATGGGAAAAAGTAATAACCAGCGATGGCCGATATTTTAATTAATTTGTTCGTTCATTTTGTTTACAAATAAATTCATTTTTTAACACCAAAAAACGGACCGGATCAATTTGTACTCCCGATAATACACTGATTTTCAAAAAAACCGCAACACCAAGAAGAACGCACTGTATATATTTGAAATTTTGGTATGGTTTTATGCTTGTAAAGAGAAAAAAATGATAAAAATTTCAAGTTCGTATTTTAATGCGATATGAAGTTTTTCTTTACTTTTTTATCTGTGACGATCGTTCTTTTTGCGAATTTTTTTACAGGCGGTTAGCGATAAAGGTACCACTGTTAGTACCATATTGAATGTGTGGTAGTGCAAAATGCCTCGTGTACGCCAAAATACAGTTGATCGGCAGTTAACTCCCTTTGAAAGGGGAAGAATTGTTGGTATGCACGAGGCAGGTTTGCCTTTCCGCGAAATTGCACGTAGATTGGATCGAAACGCATCAACAGTGCTAAGAGCTTGGAGAGATTGGTCTAACGAAGGGTCAGTAAATCGTCATCGTGGTAGTGGCCGTCCAAGAATGACGCGAAGAACGGCAACTTCGTCGTTCAGCGACAGGCGCTCCGTTTGAAACAATTCCGTCTCTTGGTGCTAACTGGGTAGCCACCCTAAATCGAAGGGTCTCCCTTGGTACGATGTATCGCAGAATTCGAAGTTTTGGGCTAAATTCACATCGTCCTATGCGTCGGCTTCCATTATCACGAAACCACAGGGTGGCCCGACTGGAGTGGTGTCGTCTGAGAGTGCAATGGGCGGATGAGTGGAGAAGAATCGTGTTCGGTGATGAGAGCCGATTTCGTTTATGGCGATCTGATGGACTGTTACGTGTTAGAAGGCGCAGAAGGGAGCGATTAAATTTTGACTTTTTGGAAAGGCGTCATTCTGGTTTAACACCAGGTGTCATGGTTTGGGGTGCCATCCAGTATGGTAGTCGGTTTCCTCTTGTTTTCATTTATGATAGATTAAATGCTCAGAGGTACATTAATAGTATCTTAGAACCGGTTCTTGTACCATACACGCACGACCATCCTGGAAGCACGTTTCAACAGGATAATGCGCGACCACATGTAGCCAACGATACTTCGAGGTATTTGGAAGCTGAAAATTTGGATACTTTGCCTTGGCCAGCTCGGCCTCCAGATTTGTCCCCAATAGAGCATGTATGGGATATAATGGGTCGGAGACTTCAACGTTTAGCTCGCCCTCCAGAGACCATAGATGAGCTCCGCGAGCAGGTGCAGATTGCCCGGGATACAATACCACAGGAAGATATTGACAATTTAATTTTAAGCGTGGCACGTCGCATACAGGAATGTATTAATTTAAGAGGAGATACCACCCGTTATTAAATTATTACTAAATTTTTTCACTTATTCACAACAATTTTCTTTTGATATTTTGATCGTTTTTATCCATTATCCGACCCAACGTGGTGCCAGAATTTCAAACGTGTACTTCTTGGTGTTGCGGTTTTTTCGAAAGTCAGCGTATAACGTGTTCAGCGTAAAAGAGCGAGTTTCGAGGCCTGAAGGAAAGCTAGCTTAAATGGTCAAAGCATACTCGACTTTCTAACTGTTGACCCCAAATTAGGCGAAACTAAGAGAGATGGAAATGGGAGTGTTCATGGACGATTTAACCCTAGGGAACGGAAGATCTAGAAAATTCGATGAAATGCAGCGTGTTTCGTATAATTGCTCAAAAAAACAGGAGAGGTGTACGGGGTTTTTCATGAGGCAAACAAATTTCAAATTAATTAACACAAAAATCAAACCTTGTTTTGGGTAAACGAGTGCCACGCAATTCATTTATTAGAGGCAAGCAATGGAATTTAAATTATTTTTGTCCATAAATCGAAATTTGTTAGCACAAAAACAGATGTGCACGGCGAGTTCTTTCACTAAAATAAAAAAAAATAATAATAAAAACTCTTCAAATATGTCACAATGGAGTTTGAAAATTTCGCGGTTTATTTTAATTAAGAACACGGTAGTTACGGCACTAACTCTGTAGAGAGCAAATTTTTTGCCCTGTACAAATTGGAATATCATTGCGTAAAAAAAACAAGAGTGGAGCGGATTTATTTCCGTTGAGAGGAAACGAATGTGAAATTAAATGATAAAATTTCAAATATTCTAGGTTTATTTAATGATAATGAGAGCTGTGCAATTGACTTCCGATAAAAGGCAATAATCATATTTAACCGATTTTTATGACCTTTGTTATCCCGCATTTCCCAGCAACGGAACCGGGGCGGGAGAGGTGCACTCGCATGGACATGACAAATTATTATTTCAACCTTTACGGCGAACTAAAACAAATAAATGGTACCGCGTAATTGAAATCTCAAACAAAGCATTTCCCCTTGAAAGCTTATTATAAGCATTAGCGCAAAAAGCCTCTTCTGCTTCTTCGTTTTTTTCCCGAAAGGCGGCCGATTTGGGCATACCGTTGCTGCCTCTTTTTGTTCGCGGCAAATGCACTGTTGCCGAATTATCAGGATTTTACGCAAAAATAATCGAAAAGGAATCGGGATGCGTCGCCTGGCAGTCCCCCCGTCGGTCGCGGCAGAAACTCGTCCCACACGGCCGGCCATTGGCCACTCAACTTTGCTGCATGGGTTTTTGCACAATAAACGGTGAATTGTTTAGTCGCAATAACTGAAATGTTAGACGGCACTTTGCCGCTCCGGGAACGTTCCACGTGTCATACCCGACTTCGAACGAAGGCCGCGACTGAAGGCTGATGATCGCGGAGGTTTTTTGCTTCTGAGCGCACCTCGCTTAGTTGCCATCGTGCAAAGCGGGAACCGAACCAAAATTTGGGAGAACGAGAAAAAGTATCGTAAAAAGACAGAATAACGAATGCCCCCCCCCCTCCCCTCTCCCCCACCCTCGAGGGGGGGGGGGTGATCGCGTGACCGGCACTCGCAATTCCGAAATCAAGCACGTTTATGATATGCGGTCTTCAGGAAATGAATTTATTATTTGGACGGGCCAATTTTTTCCTCTTCTCCTTTTAATTATGGGAGTAGCTCGTCTGGGAACGATGTTGGCGTGATTTCCGAGTGTTTCAATCAACCGAGAGAGGCTTTATGGAAATCGTTTAGGGGGGAAATTACTCGCAGACGAAACCTGCTGGACATGGAAATATTTTATTGGGTAGATGACTGAGATAGAGCTGAAACTTCACCCCCAAGGGCGAAGGGAGTTAATCCATCTGTGTGTATCTGCAACGAGTTTATTATCTCCCCCAACACTTCGCAGCTTATGCATATTCCCTGTGCACGAAATGACCGTTTCGGGCTAATGGGCACCGGCTGAATTGGATATTTGTTTAAGCAAATGCATCGGACATGTCGCCTTGCAATCGAACCCGGCACGTAGAATAAATACGGTTCGACCGTTGGTCAAATGACCAGCACGTTTCGAAATATTAAAATATTTGATCATTATCTCTCTGTGCTGCGGCATGTCGAGTCCTGGGAGATTTTTATAAGCAAAATCATACGTAGCCCCTCGCGCTTGTTCCTGACGCTGAAACGCCGCATTTCCATATGAAACGCGTTGTGGATAACTCAATTTTTTTGTCCTCCGGTCATCGGGGTTCGGTCATTTATGGAGGTCTACAGTATTGGCCGTAATTATTGCAATTTTTAAAAATTATTTAAATTTCTCTTTAAATCGAAAGGACAAATGCGCCACCCCGTACGCGCCACCCTTTGTTCAACTACCCCTACTTGTCAGAGGAAAGGAATGTGTTATTTTTCCTTCCGTTCACTGATATAAACGAATCGCGTTCCTATGCGGGCCAAAATCATCGCAACTATTCATTCTGTCGTGCTGTCTTGAGGAAATTCTGCTTCTCATTTCTAGTATTCACTCCTACTATAATTTAGCTAATTTTCCGTCATGCCTCGAAGTCGAACTTACAGTGGTGACATAAGAACCGGACTGTTTGATTCGTATAAGAATGGTCTGAGGCAAGTCGAAACAGCCAGAAATTCACAACTTCATCAATCGAAAGTGTCGAGAACCATCAGACGATTTGCTCATACTGGTAGTTTGATACCATTAAAAAAACGCTGGTGGACCAAGAAACTGCGATCCGAGCAGTTGGACCGGAAGATTTGAAATATCACGAAGAGAAGGCCTTTCCCATCTTCAACGAAAATCCTGGGCGGAATCGACCGAGCAGGACCATCTGACCTTTCCAAGTCGAACAACAGGGCGAAGACTTTGCGAAAGCGGCTCAAATGGTCATAGACCTGGCAGAAAACCCTCGCTCAAACCACATCCACTGGACGCCAAATAATTGGACAAGAGTCATATTAAGTGACCAGTCAAAGTTCAATTCGTTTAGGAGTGATGGGGTGGTCCACGAGAGACGACCTAAATGCCAGCGATTGGATCGAAAATACACACACTTGTCCCACCGTCAAATATGGCAGTCGATTTGTCATGGTGTGTAAGTGCTTTTCGTCATTTGGTATGCCTCCTCTAACACAAAATCGAGGGAGGGACGGACAAGGTTGTATACAGAGACGTTTCGAAGAATATTTTGGAAATACACAGAGGTGAGGTCACGGCACTTACATGCACCTTTCAACACGGTAACGGCCTAAACCATGCCAATTTGGTCAAAGAGAGGTTAGAACAGCAAAAAATGCCTGTCGCGAAGTGGCCGTCCCAAAGTCCCGATCTTAACCCGATCGAGAACTTATGGGAAATCTTGGACCAGAAAATTCCGGGTCGAAAAGTTAAAAATGTCACGGAACTATTCGAATTACTATTAAAAGCTCGGTCAGAAATAGATCCAGCTATAATTGAGAAATTGATAAATTCTAAGCCGAATAGAATGGCAGATGTAATGAAGGCTAAAGGATATTACACTAAATATTAAAAATGTATTTTATTTTTCATTGTTATAGTTAATTATTTAAGCGGCTGCAGCAATTTTGGCCATCATAGAAACACAATTTGTTCATATCAGTGAACGTAAAAAGGGAAAATACATTCCTGTTCTCTGATAAGTAAAGGTAGTTCAACGAAGGATGCATGTACAGGGTGGCGCATTTGTCCCTTTCATTTAAACAAAAAAATAAATAAATCTTAAATGTTGCAATAATCATGCCCGATACTGTATATCGCACGGATGTCTGTATTTGTCTTTTTTAACCTTCAATTTCATATATCTCGAAAACTTCACGTTAATTCCAAGAAAGTAAACGTAACAATAAACTTGTAATAAAATTGAACGTAGAATCCAAAAATACAATAATATACCGAGTGTTCAATTTAAAAGAGGAAAGCAAGTATCGATTTCCGATACAATCAGACAGTGACGTCCTTGAAAATATTTTAGACGAGGTCGCCCCGAGGCCCTCACCAAACCGTCGAATTTTCGTATCTTTGCGACTCACACTTTTCTCAAATCGTCTGACGGCAATTCCCGATGGGAGGCCCCGTTATTGTGTTATATTATGATTTATTTCTCATAAATTACGAAATTGTTTGAGGAATGCCTTTTAAGAGACCTTTTAATCTTGTTTTCCTTCTGACCTTCGAAAATTAATCGATTTAGAACACCCTGTATGATGGTAAATCCGTTTAACGCGTCCGTCACAGGAAATATTTCTTCACACGTCCTTATACATTGCATGTGTCGGAGATTAAGTAGGTCATAAATTTCAGTGTTGAGGTACTAGAATGAGCAGTCAGATAATATCCGAGGAACCGACAGAGCCATCTACGGATGAAGCACGAAGGAGGTTACTACTATCGCGCGTACTAAATGGCCGTGACCGGGGAATCCCTCTTTGGACTCGGGTGTATCTTGGGAATCGAGACGGAGAAGAAGAACGGAAAATGGGCAGTCGAAATACCGTGCGACCCCATTGTCCCGCCTCCTGTAAACTTTTTCACGATAAAAAAAAAAATTTAAGCAGCACTAAATAAAGCAAAAAATACTCCTTTTCGACGTTGGTTTACTGCTGTAAATGTTGTTGACGTCACCGCTAGGGCGAAATGGGGATTTAAAAAAAAAAGGCTCAGATCGAGTGACGTCACCAAGTTGAAGGTGCTTCAACGCTGCGTTTCGTGGTGTAATGCGCCTTAAGGTCGAACGATTCGTTTTCGAGAGGAAGAACTATAAGTAGGAGAAAAAATGTTAAAGATGTAATAGCAATTGAGTTTCATGGCACATAAACAATTTTTAAAAATTTTTCGTTAATAGGAAATAAAAAATATATAAATATATAATTAATATAACTTAAAATAATAATAATAAAAATAACAGTAATAATAATAATAATAATAATAATAATAATAATATTTTTATTCGATTTTGGGCTAACGGTCACTGGTTATTTTTGTAAATTGCTGGGCAACATCCACAAGTGCTAATAATTTGTTAGTGGTGCGTGCGTTAGAACAAAAAGGTGAAGCTGTGTTTATTTTTGCTGAAGCTAGTCGAAACTCTAGTGCTGTCGAAGGTTGTTTAATGGAAATTTTTTCTATTTTTTCCTATTATTATTATACCTTATATTAATTGTCATCTCCTATTAACAAACGAGTTCGTTTATCATTTATGTATGGCGATACTGAATTGGTGTTGCATCTCTTATGTTTATTTTTTTTCCCATTCACACTTCTGCCTTTCGATGACGGATCAGTCGATTTTAAATTGCGTTGTACGATTAAATGTAGCTTTGGAACACCGTTAATTTGAGATGTCACTTGACCTGTGCGTTAATAAAAAAAAAATAAAAAATCCGCCATTTAGTCCTGGCGATGACGTCAACAACGGTTACGAGTAATGAAGAAACGTCAAAAGATAATTGAGAGCCGCACAGTGTTCGGTAATTTACCGGGTGCCCTTTTCTGTTCTTATTTAATTAGTAAAGTAACATTTATTAAATATGGGATCCTTCCGACGTCTACGTCTTCAGCACCTTTTGTGCTATTTGCGGCTCCGTGGGGGCATGTCGACTTGCTCAATTTGAACATTAACTCACGGGCACATTCCCGCATTTGCTTGTATTTTTAAATCTTGCGAGGCGAACGTTGGTGCATCGTCTCCTGTCATTTCCCAACTTTTTACTGCAATACGCCGTAAAAGTCATTCGTTTCACATGGCAATAAAATATTAATTTCACTCATCAAACCGCAGCTTGGTGGTCTTTTATCGACCTCTTATCATAATTGCAGCCGCCTCATGACTTTTATGATTCATGTCGAGTGATTTATCGATTTGTTTGCGATGCACGTTTAACATTTGAAACAGAGGAGCCCAATTTCGGCTCTATCGACCTGAAAAGTTTCTTAAATGACCTTATTTCGGGAACTAACAAATGACGCGACATTACCTTGAATAATTGGTTTGTCATTCTTGACTAATGGATTCGTTATCCGGCCGTAACTTAACCGTAAATTGTAATATTTCTCCAAAGTGTTGACGTCTTGTTATGGAATACAAAACCTAAAGTAAATCAAGGGGAAAGCACCGTGGGTGGGGACAACATTTCGGGGATAAAAGTCCGCCGGACATCGCCGATGTCCGAACGTTCATGCTAAGTTTATCTCGGACTAATTAAGGGCTGCAGGGCAGCATAACGAGATTTGCGA
This sequence comes from Euwallacea fornicatus, assembly GCF_040115645.1. Lineage (NCBI taxonomy): Eukaryota > Metazoa > Arthropoda > Insecta > Coleoptera > Curculionidae > Euwallacea > Euwallacea fornicatus. The sequence goes on along the minus strand of NC_089559.1, from coordinate 894,557 downwards.
GTATCGCGAATGTACACATCCCTTTGAGCGGCTATGAAGAATATTTCAATTTTTCTTTTATATGCAGGGCAAATTGAGCTAGACAATATAGAGAAAGGGATAGAACATTAAAAATGTATTTCCTGAGGGCTTCACATCATCCATCATTTTTGTAATTTGAGCGTTCAGCAGTTTTTCTGGACAAATGTCATACAAGATGATGAAAACGGCCCTTAACGAGACCGGAAGGAACGTTCCCTTTAATGCCCAGGATACGTATACCTTTTTTGTTTGTTGTTAAAGCTTCAAGTGTGACACCGGTAATAAATAGACTTGTTTAAGTTACAGATCGATTGCCGCAGCAGTTCAAGTTTTATTGAAATTTATTACAGGTAATAGGAAATTTCTTGGGTACATTCCCCTGGTCGGCTAACCAGACTTGAACTTTGTTTTGTAGCATGAAGATTCGTATTTCTTTGAAAACTGATCAGGATGCGTATTAAGGAATTATTTCTTGTAGTTGGTAGGTTCGAAATGCTAAATAATGTATGAGGTGCTCCATGAAAAAATCGAGTTACAAGGCTTGAAAGGGGCATTGCAAATATGTATTCCTTCTATGAATATCAAATTAGTTGGAAAAGTGTGGGCACAGAGATACCTGCCTTCGATTCGACCTTAATGAACAGCGTATTACGAGCAACTAATAATACACAGGATGTTCCATGTGCAAATCGCGACTTTCAGCAATCCAAACAGAGATTTTTTTTTTTTTTTTTTATTAAAAATGATTGGCCCCATAAAGGCTCAAATAGCTCGAAAACTGATAAAGATAGCCATAGGAAAGTGTGTCGTGGAAATGCTCCCGGTAATTGCTACGTTCGAAAAATTCAGTAATACATAAAGCATCCCATGAGAGAAGAAGCAGACTTCCAAAAGTTGGAAGAGGAAGAAAGCTGAAACCCTATGTAAAAAGCATTGCGAACGCTCCCTCCATTACCTTCGAATCACTCCAGAAATGTCAGAGGCGGAACTAGAGATATCTATGGAGTATTTCGTTGTAATGAACAGTAGATTCAAAACAGTGAATATGTATTATACCGCGTTCCGCATCGAAAATTGCTGTTTCAACGTTCTAAACAGAGGATGTGCAAAGGAAATTTTCAATACAAGTCAGTAATGCCTCACTTTTAAAGGTCATCTCGCCCCCATTTTGAAGTCTGCACTTTTCATTAAGTTAAACTTCGCACAGGCTTTGACAAGCTGTCATATCGATATGGGGATGATGGCGGTGACTTCAAACTTTGAGATTACAATCAGGGCAAAATTTCTTTCAAAATGAGATATCACTCGGTACGTTTTCCTATTAAAAATTTCGGGAGCCACCGTTGCCCCCCCCCCCGGGCAGTGGTCGAGGTGCGAGGAATTCAAATACGACTAAAAATCGTCCCCCTCGAATCGGAAATCGACAGGTCCGAGTGGTTTCGCAAGTGTTCACTTTCAAAAACTAAAAGTCAAGGTGCAAAGTTTTCGTTGGGCCCGTGTATTTTCGGCCCCATTTGTTATAAACGTAATATACAGGGTGTTCATTTAACAGCTCTTCAGACTGCTATGAACTTGTGACTTCACAAAAAAAACATCAGTTATGGGGACGTATATGAGGCTAACGAAGGTGAATTTTGAAATTGGCGAGAACGTACAGGGTGGCCCTAGAAAGTGCGACGTCATAAAATGTAATTTTTTAAATGGAGCCACCTGCATTTTTTCGACGTGACAGAACCCTCTCGTGATCCCTCCCTACCTCCCGGATTTTTTTTTATCCTGGGATGCAGTGATTTGAACTATGACGTTTAAAAATAGACTCCAAACGTTTGCAGTGTCTAATAAAAAAATTTATGTCACTGTTAGTCTAAGTTAGATTTGGATAATCTTAGGATGGATTCTCATATAAGATTACCTTGGCAGGGATGAATTTTTATTTAGTCAGATATACGTACAGGGTGTACACAATGGCAACTTTAATTATCCCTTTTCAATGAAATTTTTTTTATTTTTTCAAAAATAATAGTTTATTTTTTATGACGCCAAACGAAAAAAAAATCAATTTTCTTCCTTTTGGTATAAAATAATGCCAATTTACCTTGAATGATAATCGAATTATTATTTATTTCGAGAACACCTGCATTTAAGCTTAAGTGGCTTATCGGTAATCACGCGTTGCCATGGTTTCGATTTTTTTCTGTTTTAAGGTTTGAGAGCTCATTTACTGTTTTTTTGTTCCTTCGAAATCTGTGTTTTTCTTTAACTGGCCATCAAAACGAAGTATACTCAACAAGAACTTATTAGCTTGATCTATGTAATTAGTTCATGTGATGGAAATTGTTTGTCAGCATCTCGGCAGGACGGTTCCCAATAGAAGACGTTCTAACTAAATAAGGAGCTTAAAAGGTCTAAAAAAGCGTTCCGTACGAACGGGAAGTGTTAATTATGGAAAGAAAATTCGAAACAAGAGAGCTTTAAAAAAAGAACATGAACTGGAAATAATTTCATCAGTAGTAGAAAACTAGCGCATTAGCGTAAGAGAAATTAAGCTCACTGAGCTGTCAAAACTTAGAGCAAAAAAGTATGAAAACCGTGGTAACGCATGAGTAACACTGAGATACTTAGCAATGAATGCAGGTTTTTCCAAAAAAATTAATAATTCCGTTAATATCTAAGATAATCACGGCATTATTTTAGACCAAAAAGAAGAAAATTGAATTTTCTTTCGTTTTACTTAATAAAATACATTCAATTCTGTTTGAAAAAATCGAGAAAACTGGAGTTGAAAGAGTGATAATTAAATTTGTTATTGTGTACGCTATTGGATACCCACCCAATTCGTTATTTTTCACTTGCATTTGGATCTATAACATATTAGAGGACTAAAAGATTATAATTCATAAATCACTCAACTTGAAGATTGTTCTGGTTTGACCGTGAGAATCTATGGAAAGAAGAACAAGCGCCACTTATAAACGTTGATACCGACTGTGTCATGCGCAGTCGACATGTTAAAGTGTTAATTGCCAAAACTTTGTGATGTTTACATTTAAATTTCCCAGACTAAAGCCTCAAATCCGTGGGAACCAGCTAATTAGTGTTCTCGTAGGTCAATCAAACCAAGGAAGTCAGATACCAACACCTGTTCATTTTCTCTCCAGAGTTTTCCTAAAAGCAGAAACAGTTTGAGACTGGAGTCGAAAAGTAGTTATCCGCGTTTTCCTCCTAATTCAATCCTAAACTTGTTTTCCTGCCCAAGTTACACATAAGAAGTAATCACTTTGATCTTAATGCGGACAATTGTTGAAGTTAACGGTAGTGTGTTTCCTCGGCTATCATACTGATTTCCGTGGCAGTATCCACGTACAAAATACAATGGAACTCGGTTGTAACGAACACGCGGTTTAACGAACACTCTGTTAAAACCAACGAATAACAAGGTCTTGTCGAATTTTCTATAAAGTTGTTAATGTCTTTTTATTCGATTATAACGAACTCGAATAAAAAAAAAACTAACAATCGATTATAACAAACTTGGATATAGCGAACACTCGATTATAACAAATTCGGATATAGCGAACACTCGATTATAACAAACTCAGAAATAACGAACGCTCGGTTATAACAAACTCAGAAATAACGAACGCTCGGTTATAACAAACTCAGCTATAACGAACGCTTGATTATAATTAACTCGGATATAACGAACGCTCGATTATAACAAACTCGGATATAACGAACGCACGGTTATAACGCATCGTATTTTTAACATTCAGAAGCTATAAGCTTATTATGCCGAGTTATAACAAACCGTGGAGAGATGCTGATGTTAACGAGCTGCCCGAATAAGCATCGCTTATTATTGTTCATTTATTTTTTTTTTTCGTAATTGACTGATGCCTGTAAAAGTTATTATAAATTATTGGCCTTAGAGGAATAGGGCTTGATTAACGTTCTATTGCGGAGCTGTTCAAGTCTAAGGTGACCGATTTATTAGTCAGTTATGATTGGAATTAAAACAGATAACCGGATAGGCTGTTGCCGTGGCCGTGGCTGGCGAGACAACCTAAAATTTACGAAGCATTCGGTTAACAGTTTTGACGAGTGAAAGTCTTAACGTATTGTCATCGTTTGTAATACTAATAGTACGATAATGCTCCTTAATTACGTACACATCTTTAAAAATGTTCAATGTTAATAAGGCCGAAGGCAAAGCCCTTTCCTCGTCAGATAAGTTGAGTATAATTCGTACATTACGAAACGGTCGTGCAAACGTTCGAATTCGTCAAGAGCATGGCTTTTCTAAGTCGACGATATCAACCGTTTGGGCTGAAAGGAACAAATGTTTAGACGTACAAACACGCGCGAGTTTATTCGTCCAGATGCTTCAAAAATCATCCTCGACTACCTGTAATTTGTAAAGCTAATAAGAAAGGATGGGCAACGTCGGACGTTTTTGCCGAAATCCTGAGAACTTGAATAAAAATAATAATAATAAAGAAAAATTTTATTAGTTATCGATAATTGCCCTGCGCATCCAAAAAAATGAGAATTTACGATGAATCGGACGGGTTTTCCTTCCTTCCGATGTCAGTGCGACCTTGCAGCCACCGACCAAGGGGAAACTCGATGTGTAAAATTAAATTATCGGAGACAGTTATTGCTGCAATTAATTAATTAACTCATTACAAAAGAGTGAAATTTAAAATTTAATTATTTGGAGGCAATTTCACTGTCTAATAAAGCCCGAAGGAACATGCCTCAAAAGACAACTTCCAGCCGTTCTAAACATGTCGCGTTCAACGTTTAGAAAGAATACGCAGACGAAGGTGAACTCCCCCTTGCACGATGGATTTTAACGCGAAACAAGAGGGAAGAAACAGAACCGGATCTAAGCGAATGGGCCAAAAACTGGCGCGTTTCTGATTTTGAGGAAGTGAACTTAAATGAATACGACATGATTGATGAACACGCGTAAGTTGCTGAATTTCCTAGCGATGTGGACATTGTTCAAGTAACTCTGCCTATGATGAAAATGAAAATGGTCCGAGTGATGGGATGAAGTTGACAGAAACGATGAAGTTTTAATCCCCACAGCTCGATGCCCCTTCCACCTTGACGACCGCGGCATATTATACGGGGTGTGCCAACTAAAGTGAGTTCGACGGGCATTATGGGAAGTGGTAAGTAAGATGCAGGGTGGCTTAAATCAGAAACGGATGCGCGTTTTGAAACCTGTTGAGGAAATGTTTTAAAATTTTAGATATGTACAAGGCGTTCGGATTTGGAGTGCTTTGGCTCGACTCGGCTAGATAGGGAAAAGCTAGCATACATGTCAAAAACTCGATTTTTGCGAAAATATTAAAGGCTCAAACCGCATTCTGATATCTTCTCACTCCACACGGCGCTAGGGGGCGTTCTCCAAATTTCGGCGTTTTCAGAATCCCTCACAACTTACTTGTTTAGCATGATATTGGAGTAAAACAAAAACGTTTTTATGGAACTTTTTTTTATGTGATTCCAGTGGGGTGCTCGATTTTTTTGCTCCGTTTTGAGAAAAATCGACGTAACTTTTTATTTTAAATTAAAATCAAAATTGGCCGTGAGTTCAAAAAACGTCCATTTTAAATCACTTTCAGCTGTGCAAGTGGGCCTATAGTTATTTTCAAAAATAAAAGAAGTATTTGACTTTGTGCTCATATTCAAGATGGCTTCGGCACCAGCTGTCCAAGTAACGTTATTTACTTTAAATGTTTTAAAAGTTTTTCATTTTTAGTGTGGATTTGGTGCCGATTTTTCCTGAAAAAATGACAGATAATCATGAAAAATATGACATGACAAAGTATGTTATAGCGTCAAACGAAATCTCATAAGCCGCAAGTGAGTTACACTTCCATACCTTTCCCGAGCAGCGTCAAACAGGTAGAAGACAGTTTAAGCAATTCAAAGAAGCAATTTTCAGAATTATGGAAGTTTCGAAAAGTGTGGGCCACAACACTACAATTTAATTAAAACATTAAAGGAAGATAAGGAAATTAAAGGATTAAATGTAATTAGACAAATTTTAGAAGATGTTTGCTTTTTGAAGTAACTATAGATCTACTTACATAATTGAAAATGGTTAAAAATGGCCATTTTTTAGAAGTTACAAGCGACTGGGATTTCCATTTAAAATAAAAAAGTTATGCGGGTTTTCCATGAATCTAAGCACCCCGCTGGAATCACATCGAAAAAGAGCCTTAAATGTTCTAGTTTTACTTCAGTGTCATCCTAAACAAAAAAGTTATGAGGAAATTTGAAAATAGCTGAAATTTGAAAAACACCCTATAGTGCTGCGGACTGTAAAGATGCTGAAATACGGTTTTTGCCATTAATATTCTCTGAAAGATGGACCTCTCGACGCGTATGCTAGTTCTTCCCTACGTAGCCGGAAAATGGAATTTTCCTGTCAAAACACTCCAAATCCGAACACTCCGTACAACCGCAAATTTCTCGACAACTACTGAATTTAGGAATACGATATGTTACGATACGTATTGCACTTCGAATTCGATGCGGGATTTAAAAGTTAAATAAAAAATAGTCGGTTCCGTCTGAAAAAATTAAGTCGATGGTGATAACTTATTTTTGGGCCACCCGGTGTGCGTGATTTTACGATAAAAAAAAAAAAAAATCGCAGCCGAAAATACAAATCGACGCATCCGAGCGTTGTTCGAAAGGGCGAATCGCTGAATTTTAAATGAATTTGTTCCAGCCCGCGCGTCCTCACCGTTCGAGAATCCACCCTACAACGTTGTCAAAATCGAACTTAAGCTAACTGGGATGGGTACTACGGCACTGTAGATATCGAAAATTTCCTTTTGGACGTCCCGGCTCCGAGTCGCTGCGTCTTAGCGAAGAAATCGAGGAAGTGACGCGGGACCGAGGAAGGACACTGTCACGTGGAAGAATTCAGGTGGTACCGAAAGAACGAAAACAAACAGACAATAACCCTCTGCGACTGCTCCGCTTTCTCGGGACACCCCGTAGGGTCGCGACTCGTTCCAAAATTGACCTTGACCAGCCTCACGTGCACCTCGTGCCGTAATTGATTTTTTGTGGGAGCACAAACCCGCGGGGGTCCGAGGGGCTGTCGAACGGACGCCCCGGGCTTGCGGTTCCCGAATTTCAATAATAATCCAGTTTCGGCAATCTTAAGTCGGTGGATCACTAATGAATATAATGCATGTCTAATTGCTTTTCGGTGTCAACGATCTCGTCATATCGATATCAAATCAATGATGTACGTTTCCCCTTAAAAGCCAATTTACATATAGCGACGATCGGTAACCTGGCAAATTAAAATACACGTGAACCGGAATTGCCATCTAATGGGGATTCAGGATTCAGTTTGCCTGCAAAGTTCCATGGCAGCCTGTCAAATTGTATTGAATAACTTATGCAAAGCATGAAAGAGATGCTCGTTAAGTCGATTTAGATGTAGCGTCAGGAATTAAAATAGGTGCAAAAACGTCTACTTCAGCCCACATTACATGGACCATAACTGAGAGCAAATAGGGGGAAATTCAAAGAGAAAAATTTCCATACACTGGGCATGATGGATGACTTTGTGCCCAACGAAAAATGGCACCGGCATATCAGCTGTTGTTTAGTATTCGCGGATATCTTCAACTGATTTATGGGCTTTTGAGTGGGTTTTGCGGTGGGAAATTTGTAGGGGGCTTTATGGGTCAAGTGGAGGTGCTTTTTGACCGTACCGGGAAATCCAAACTTTTTGCACGGAAGTGAAGATAATTTATTATTTTCCCATAGATTGAGCTAATTTAAAAAACAATATCTTCGGCCTCGAGGTTATGGCGGCTGTAAAATTTCAATATACCGACGTCCAATTTGCATTTTAATATCAAATATTGAAATATTCATGTCTAAAACGGCCCCAGTCAATATTGGTGGATCGTAATAAGATATCTCGCAGGGAGGGGATTTATTATCTTCCCTGAGATTTTTGAGTTTCTAAGATCGAACCGTAATGGTAGATAAAGATGTGGGGGAATTTTATTGTTCCGCTCTATAAATATTTGGAGGCATAAAATGGTTGTCAAGTCAAACAAATCGTCCATTCTCCGATCTGTCTGAACACCGAAACTAACAACATTTAGACACGTTTTCAAATAAACAGATGCAGTTCCAGGGCCATTATTCACTTGGAAAAGGGAGATACCATATAACCTTTATTCACTTTCTAACGTTTCCCGTGATGCAAATAAATCCAAAAGAAGAACAGCTTCATTATGTGGTGGTAGTTTTCGTTCCTCTCCAGATTTTATTATTATTCCCTAAGATTCCACGGTGAAATTATCATTTCCTGGCATGAAATTCGATCGGTTCAATTCGAAGTGGTGAACGTATGCCTGCGAATGTGAAGTTCTTATGATTTATTATGCAGTTCCGAGTCATTTCGGAGTGTGGCGGAGCCATCCGGGAGAAAATAAGCGATCTTCAAAAAAACAAAAAAAAACAAAAAAAATCAGATCGAAACGTTTTCCGGCGCCGGAAAACTCTGTGCTACGCCAATGTAATTTACCACCGATTTGGGGTTTTTTATTACGAGTAAATGCAGGTATTCCAACACGAAAGGATAAAAACTTCTGAATCACTCTCTCTAGACACGTCTTATCTGCACCAAGGTCGGTACGAGGCTCAATGAAAAAGTGTTTCGTTGAATAATACTTTTCGTTGGAAGGATGAATTTTTAAGATATACAGTATGTCCCGAGAGGAAGTTGCCAAGAGGAGAAAGTTTCTTGTTTCTCATTTTACGAGAAGAATGTATTCTTTAGAAAAGTTTTCGCTTGTTCCAAAACGGTTGAATCAGTTCTTATCGTTTCAATCTTCCTTTTCGTCGGCCACAAACATCGAAATCTGGATCCGTTCAATTGAACGTTCCTCGAAGATCCCGAAAATTAATTCACGTTTCCGTGGGCCTCATAAACATGTCTTTCGTCCCGGGGCCATTTGCGTCATCCCATGGTCATCTGCAATTCATTCCGTCTTTTGTTTCATCACACACGCATATTGTAATGCTGTTCGTGAGCAGGCCTGGCGCTATGGACAAGCGAAGCCCATTAGGGCCCAGGGAGAAAAGACCGCATAAAACCGCCCTTAACCATCCGAAACTATCATCGCTCTTTATAATTTTTTGTGAATAATTATTCCGCAAGTCTCATCGTTGTAAATGAGCTTTTTGGTGCGATACAAATGGACTGTTGACGGTGTGCCATCCAGAAGTCCCGATTGGGCTGCGGCAGATTTTTTTTCGTTGGGAACGTTTTAAAATAAATTGTTTATGCAAATGATCTTCCTCCGAATGCAGAATATCTGCAAGAGAGGATCAGAGATACTGTGTGTTTTTTTTTTATCGTTGATGGAGATCTGAACAAGTCAGAGTGAACTGCACCGAAGACTTGAGCCATGAATTCGAGAAGATGGCGACTAAATCAACCGGAAACTTCATCTGTAGTTTCCTCTTTATTAATTTTTTTTTGTTAATTGTCGCAACAAAAACTGAATGACCAAAAATCTTGAGCGTCGTTGCCGTCAAAAAAGAAAACTAATTTTCGCGACTTGGAAAAATTTTCAACTAAACGGACTCACTGCGCAATATTGACCTGTGACGAAAAGGCAAACTGCAGTGATGACAAGTAATTCAACCGTTTTGGAAGAAGCAAACGCTTCAATAAAAAGTCAGAAACGTTCTCCTCTAGGTAACCCCATCCGGGGACGTCCCGTAGATACATTTGATCCAGGCCTCATGTTAAAACTTCATATTCGATCCTGCTACTACTGTAGCATTGATGTTACCTAATTAGCATAGTATGTATCACACCTGAACATCCTTTTTGGCGACACTCGGGTTAACAAGCAATTAATATACTGCCCCGGATAAGGATAAACAGCACGGAGATCTCGGAAGGGGCAATAGGTACGAAGTCGCTTAAATTAGTAAAAAGTTGAGCAATTTACAACAAATTGATAATACGTTTTCACACCGGCAAAATTCCGAATGGTTAACGAATGCATCCGGAAAAAAACGAATTCGTTTTTCGCAAATAGCTCTTGTACGATTACGGTCAGAGAAAGGAAAGTTTTGTATTATCGGTGCACCTTTTTGAGAACTTCTTAGTGGTGTTGTCGATTTTCTTGTAAAGTCCCCATTTTTGAAGATAAATAGTTAAACTTTTTAACATCGTCACAAAACCTCCCACTCAGCCGAGCATTTTATTCGGCATTTTTCTCAGGAACTCTACGAGGAATGACCATTAAAACATTCTTTGATAAGTCGGATATGGTTTTGACTTATAGTAATGGCACACAATAAATAAATCAATGCTATGGAAATGATTGGGCAGTTTGTAGGAAGATTTATTCGAACTCGCAATGACCCCCTGCGACCTGCGTGATCTCCGAGTATAGCTCCATTGGATTTTTTTCCTAGGGCTTTACAAAAAAAAGGCAAAGTTTGCGCTGAAACTTTTTAAAAGGAAGAACAATGACGAACGTGTGTAACAGAAGTATTCGACGCGATTACCCCAGAAATGCTAAACAAAGTTTTAAATTCGATTGTGAAAAGAGCATATTTATGTTTGGAAAATAATGGCGGTTTATTTGAACATTTGTTGTAATCTGAAACTTCTGTCGATCCACATTTGGCCGCATTGTGGACATTAAAAACATAATTTAATTTAAATTTTTTCCCCTATTTTGTGCCGATTTCAAGGATGCGCACAAGTACAATTGCGCACGCGTCACCCAAATCACACCTTGAAAATATTTTTCACGGTTGCGCAGCATTCGTTTATTCATTGCGTACCGCTGTTCCAAGGCCAGATCGTAGCTGACTCATCCAAAAGTGTTTCAATGGTCGTAACCCATGGAGTTTCTACGAGAAACTCCAGGTGAAAATACGCGGCCGGAACGGGGGCTCTGTGACAAGCTTAAAAATGAAATTATTACGACACCGCGCTTATTTGGTTATAGGAATTTATCTCCGAAAGCAAGGACTTAGAAGACAAACTGGCAACACCACATCCTCACAAAAGTGTCTCGACAACGTAAAACGTTCGCTCCTCCAACTGCGACCGTTCGAGAGTTATTTGCAAAAAACGAAAACCGTAAATTTCGTTTTTTTCCGGGTGTGTTCGTGACCCTTCGGAATTTGGCCGATACAAAAACGGATTATTAATTCGTTTTAAATCGCGCCACTTCTTTCTAATTTAAGCGATTTCGCCTCTGTTACCCTCCCCGAGACTCCCACGTTGTTCATCCTCACTTGAGACAGGGCGTGTAAAGAAATAATCGAGATCATTTGAAAAAAAAAAAATACGTTAAACTTCCGTCAACGCTGTCAAATCAATTGCCGTGTCGGTTCGATTGTGGGCCCCATTGAGAGCATCCACATTAATTGAGCCCAAAATCTTGCAAAGCAGTCCGTACCCTCTCGACCGCGGGGGGACCCAAACGTCGATTTACTACGATCTGGAAAAACGAAACACCCTCTATGTCCAGAAACGAGGCACTGCCGAGCATAAAAACCGCGGACACAGCAATGGTAACGTACAGGCAAGTGCTTCGATTGCCCTTAGCCTATAAAGGGATTCCCTAAAAATGTACATTTGCAACTTGCGAGCCTTCGTGATGCCTCAATGAAATTGACGACAGATTTCTGGTCTCAATATTGTGCGTAAGCGATTTTCGTCAAAATAAAGACAGCGGCGTGCGAAGGTTCAATTGTAGCTCCTAAATCAGGTGCGTCGAACACTTTTTCCACGGGGACGGTTCTGGGTTGTCAATGGGGCTCATGCAGCAGACTGTTTCAAGAGGGACGAGTTACAAATGCGTGACTCCACGACTGTTTATGATTCACAAATTAAATCATTCAATCAATCAATCAATAAGATGAACTCGAAATTTGGGGCTTTGATCGCATGACGACTCGCGGTGAAATGGGGACGCGATTTAGTTGTAAGACTGCAAATTGTAATATTTACAATCGTGAAATACTTCGAGGTGCATCAACAAAATTCCCCAACAGATGTAGGTTTTGTTGTTGTGGTCAAGCACAAGACTTCGCGCAGCTTTCATTAAAGCTGACACAGTGGCGTGCAGCAGGTAATCGAATTTCGAAGTAGACCCGTACGGCGTTCCCTTTTTTTTTTTTTTTTTTTAAATCAAAAGCGGATTCGAAAACGCGCAGCCTTGAAATACTTCGCGACACCCCATCGAACTTCCAAACTTTCCCTAAAATTTGCAAATTTCCCATCGACTTTTGGAAGTTTTAACGCCGACATCTCGGGAACACGCAGAGGGGCCGTCTTGAAGAATGGCTCAAACTAATCGTTTCATTGAGCTCAATGCGACTGCACAAGTTTTCAAAGCCTTCAGGTCTCAAATTAGAGGTAATGGGGCATTGAATTAAGAGGGGCGACTGCCAGTGGCCCATGGGGGAATCATTCTCTTCTTTTCGATCCGCTTATATCGGGATGTGGTATGTTTACATCCCAGTTATGGTTAGTTCCGAAGGGAGAAATTTGCATTACCTAATCGGTAAGCGCCCCCTGGCAGCTCACAATTTCCATTTTACATCATCTTCCAACGAATTCTGGAAGCAATTAGAAACTACACAAAGTTAACGCAGTAAATTTTCCAACTAGAGAGGCGCAACTAATCTTGGGGGATTTCAAAAGTTATTTAGTTCGGGTTGAGGGAAAAGAGCTTTCGATGTCCCTTAAGGATAATGCGGTTCTTTGCATGGTGGAGAAATACATCACTGACAGGATTAACCCATCAAAATATGGAGGATTTTCAAAGATCGCCAATTTCGAACGAGCCAATTGGGCAGATAAAGTATTACGCGATAAATGATGTTCGAATGGAGCGATTTGTATCAGGTTTCGAGATCAAAATAGAATTTTATTAACAGAACACTGAAATCGTAAACATCCAAAACGTCGTTTCAATAGTCAAATCTAGGCGATTGTGTCTGGAGCGACGGGAAACTTTAAAGTCTCGGTCTCTTTGAAAGAGATTTATGACCAGAATGCAGGATTTTATTCCTCAAGTATAAGGAAGAGAAATAGGTAGTGCAACTTAAAACTTTTTCGATAAATTCTGCTTAGGTGGCAGGCGAAAGCTTCCATTTTGAGTAATAAGAACTGTTACGCTCTTTGACATGCATTTGGGCGACATTAAAACGTTATCTGATACCGTGGTATTATTTATAAATTCCCATGGTATCTGGCACAAAGTGCCGGAAAACACCCGTAAACTGAAGTGCTTTTCTATTATTCGAATCTGCGATTGGATAGGGAAACCCAGTTAATTTAATAGGCGATACTCGTAAAAATCGGTTTTCCATTGGAAAAATTCGGAAAATAGTAGCTCTCGCGTTTTTCTCTGTAATTGGACAAATTCCGACGTAACAATCGTATTAGGGCCGCTTTTCCCCTAATCTCCAATCCTGTTGGAATGTTGCTCCCGTGCTATTTCCCCAATAAACGCTTTTTCCGCATGAGTTCGTCCTCTCAAAAACTAATACCTCTAATACCGTTTGCTATAGAAGTTCGTTTTTTCTCTACAATTTTCTATTAAGCGCAAATGGAAAATCACCCGTTGGGGCACCAGATTTATACCTCTGGATTGATACCGATTCTTCCCCACATTCGGTGTTTACGGCACGTGAAAGAAGTATCGCCGAGTTATCCATTAATGCCATTTTGAAACACTAAACTTCCTGAATGTTGAATTTTCGTTCGGCCACGGACAGACTCGGGATCTCGGGAACTGCAGTTTTAATGTTTTTCGTCCGACCCGAATATTCCCGTTTTTCTTGTTAAAGGGGAATTAAGAATCAACTTTTATCGATTAGTTTCCTTCCAAGGAAGAAAACCGTAAAATTTTTAGAATATGTTTTTCATCTCCTCACACTTTCCATTAGGCAACTTGCTAGCGGAATTCGGAGCTTTCTGCACTTTACACTTATCCGCACATTAAAATCAGTGGTGCATCAAATTATGAACTAAATTAAATATTGAAAGAAGTGTAATTGTAGAAATTAATTTTTCCATTTGCAGATGCAGAAACTTGCAGTTCTGGCCGGGAAATTTTCCGAGCTTAATTTTTGAGGAAGTTAAATTCTTTTCTTTTAAAAGTTACAAATCAACTTGGAACGCTTTTGATTTTTGAAATACCAAATCGGAATTATCTCTGAGTTTAAAGCATACCTGGAGCTAGTATATTTTGCGGCGAGCAGTGGCGTAGAATGTCTTCTTCCAGCTGAAGATTTTCTGCACGTTTATCTCTCAAGAATTTAAATGGCAATTTTCTTTTAATACTACAAATCAGTTCGGACGCCCCCGAGATTTGAGACCCCACATTGGAAATATAGACAAATTCCAAGAATAATTAGGACCAAATGCCTCACACTGCAAAAGAAGGCGCGGTGTCCTGTCTGAAGCCTGATTATTTCCTCAGCATAAATGCTTTAAGAAATCTGAACGTTTTTCTATCATATTTTTTTCAAATCAGTCCGGCATGCCTCTGATTGTTAGATGAAAAATTAAAAAATTCTACAAAATTGAAGCGTAATTAGACCTGACACCTGTGATTTTCCGAATATTCAGCTTTTAGAAGTTTGAACTTAGTTTTGGCAAAAATTACAAGTTACCTCCGGTACGCTCTGTATTGTTCGGGTACCAAGCTGAACACTTGCCCCAACTTGCAAATCTCGCGACGCCGTTGCTTACAGTGGCGTTGAAAGGTTTGTTTGCAACTGATAATTTGTCAAAAATTCAGGTCTCAGCAACACTCGAATCCGAGCTTAGCGAGCACAACCAGTCATTCTTCAGGCCGATTGTAGGTTTTCGTGCCCCATACATGGGGAGAATCTCACGGCAATCCTTCGGCGAAACATTCAAATTGTTCTTTGACGAGAGCAAAAAAGAGGAAGAGTTAAAATGCATTTCCTTTCACTGATAGGCGTATCTGCACCTGGACCTCGTCATAAAGGTATAATAAGTAATTAAAAACCAGCTGGCAGTAATCAGGGGCGTAGAAACCGCCTTCAACATCTTCACAATCGCGATGGAACACCGCATCTTTGGAGGGTGTCTTAAGCGAGAAGAGATTGGAGACCCTCGCAGGAAGTTGCGTGGGCGAAAACTTCACGTTCCGCCACTGCTTAAGCAAGACATGTACGGTGGCACAATATGAACTGGAAGAAAAGACAGACGTCGCTAATTGGCGAAAGCAGTTTGTTTTGTTCGGCGTTTTCCGCTTTGTGATAAATGGTCTTCCAGCTGGATTGAGACTGCACTCTTAAGCTTAAAGGATGAACTAAACTAAGTCCGGCTCTAAATGAGTCCATTTTTTCCCTCTAATTGTGTTTTGCCGTCTGTAATTGATGATGAAGCAACAGCTGAAACAGTCTTCCAGCGCAAATCCATCAAAGACATAAAAATGATAAAGGCATATAAGGGCATTGTTGCGAAGTAATGGAGGCCTAATACACATCACTCCGCACATAATAAAGTCCTATTGATGGGGTGATTTAAACCCTTTCCAAGTGGAAATCCGTAATGGAGAGACCTAATTCAACGTCCCATTGAAAATTGAAAGCACTCGGAGTGCGTTTGTCGGAGTATGTGCGTACACGTTTAATGAAAATGATGGCTGTTTCCTGAAGATTTTGTGTAATACAGCCGCAGGATTTAGAGCTGTTAATTAACAATTTTTGTCCAATTTTACGTTAAAATTCCAATGTTTTCAATCCCATCAAAGCGTTCTTTACAACCAGAGGAAATAATGCTATAGACAGACACTCGCATGGTCTCATTTCGGACATCTGGTTTTTGCATCGGAACAATGGAGATTTATAGCCTTTATAGTTTTTATGTTATGGGCTATTATGCCCGTGATTTGAAAGGGAAAATTAGCCCCTGCTACCCTGTTGTTTTTACCTAAAGAAATCGGCGATTGGCTGACGCTGCGAGAGCTTTTGGGCTTTTGTTCCAGGGGAATGTGCATTTTCTAATAGGCTTGGAGGTATCTGGCTTGTAACGTGATAGTTGCGCAAAACTTTCTGCTTGCCAGTGTTTTCCTACTGGCTATGAACGTCGAAGGTTTCGGGTCGACAATACGTAGAATTTGGTAACCGTACGCCACTGTTTGAGACTTAATAAAAGCCCCAATTTTTACGCATACGCACAATACTATGACTCATCTCTATGGCGAGTTCCGTTGGGATGTCACGAAAACTTCCTAATCTACTTTTTTTTTATGTTCGTGAATAAGTCGGTGTAGTATAGGAACCATCTGCCGACCTCCCTGTGCCACTGTTTGTAATTTCAGTGATGTCCCAAGATCGTTATAATCCTAATGTAGAAGTTACTTTCGAGCCTGCAGACGCCACTGTTTGCTCGCCCAATTTTGGCTCTTAAGGTATCAAGACCCAGGTCTATAGTTAACTGCATAGACGTATCACAAAGGTGTTCAATCTTGTACGTTTTGCTTTTTAGGAAACTTCTCTACATTCCCGATTTGGAAGCCATTTTGTGGCCTGCGCCACTCTTCGAAGTTTAACGGATGCACTAGGTATAGACGAACGCCAAGACTTAAGTCTCTGGTGCATCTCGTTGCCGTGTCCAAAAAATCCCGCTAGCTACAAATGGTTTCTTTGGGAGAAATTCCTTTCATTTAAGGACAGTTTTCACCTCCCGAATCCGGAGAAACTCCTCTGAAAGGTGCCCGCAAATGCCATTTATTAGGCCTCAACTACCCCGCTAATCAGCAACACCAATTACCGCCCGTTTACAACTCAATTTGCCGTAAAGTATGGCCAAAAACTGCATACACAGTGACCCTCGATCCTGGTCTTCCAACAACTTACACAAACTTGATTTGGCGACACTGTTTACTTTAAACAGGGAGATTTCGCACTTGCCACGTTAACATTACCGCGCCTTATTGATCTAGCCCGCAAGTATAGTTTTCACGGATTCTTTCCCATGGAAAGTTGGTTTCGGGCCTAGAAGCGGTCGATGAAATGTCCTTCAGATTTAGTGGAGGTTAGAAGTTTTCTAAGGCGGCCGTGCGAAATCTCCCTAACTCGATCTAATGCTCTTATACAAGAAAATTACATTAAATAAATGGCTGGACAGGGAGTTTAATTCTTAAGTAACCTGCTTTTTAATTGTTATGTGGGTCTAGCACGAGGGCTTGATTATACAGAGTGTTCCGCTTAAGCTGAAAAGTGCTGATAATATTCCCCAAAAAGCTCGCTCTGGGAAACACAAGTTTTCCATATTCGCAATTTCAGGTAAAGCCCAGATCTGCCAACTTGAACAAACTTGCAGTTCTATAATCTCCACGGCTTTGGCCTTATTTAATTGTTCTTAAAACATTCCAGTGCAGTACTAGGAGCAATCTTCGCGATTTAACCGAGTGTGATGCAATATATCATGACCTTAATCTGAGTCCGAAGCAGCATAACAATGAATTAAAATGTATCGCTCTCTGATATCTGAAGAGTGTCAAATGTGCGGCACGTTTTCCAACATGAGGTCACACCTTTTCCTGGTTCAGGTGATTTTTACCGAACAAGAACTTTGCCATTGAAAGGAAAGGAACTAAAGAGACTATTAGACTCAGACATTTAGCATAGGTTATACAAGTTCCGTAACCCACTTTCATGCATGTCATACATATTTTCCATGTCCTCATTATCATTCTACAGACATAACTAGATTGACCCTGATGTTGCATAATAAGGAATTTTCCCTGTGCTTCGATGTCTCAGAATTGAGTTCGGACTCAAATGGAGATTTATAGAATCGCTCAGTGTTCAGTCAGACAGTTCGATTTATTCCTGAATTTATCGAGTGCAAATATGTTATTGTCTATGGTTTTATTAGTTTGCGAGATATGTAAAATATAGCAGTTTTTGAGATATCAACTGTGCATCGATGAAGGGCAATTTCCCGAGCCATAAAAGTTCGACTTTCTGGATTCTCTATGGAGATTGCTGTAAGATTATGGTCGATATTTCATACTTTTATTGAAGTTAAAAATGTATGATAATGGCGGCTACTACAGCAGATTTGTGCTTTATTGTATTAGAGCGATGAGAAATGTTCTTCGTCACGTGTGCTAAGTTTTCATTCTCAAGGGGAATTTCGTCCAGTCACCAACAGCCTCTAAAAAGTCCATTTTGCGGATAGCAATTTTTTTTCCTGTTAGCCCCATTCTTGAGGAAAAAATGAGGAAAAACGACTATTTCGCGCCAAGTACAATAGTGCGCCTTTCTTTTGTGCTAAAGAAAAATAGGTTAACTTCCGGAAAACGCAGCGATTCCTTGTTTGGATTTGCAGCAGTGGAAAGAAAATGTTTGCATTTTTCTGATTAAAACGTTAAAAATTTATTCGAATCACTCATTTAAACTTTTCGACTTTTGGCTGTATAAATAAATGAAATTTAAAACGACAAAGATTTGCTCTTGAACTGCTGCCACCCTAAGGAATAACATGCGCAGGATAGAGCTACACGGGAGCACCCACAATGATCTCTCTGCTATGGGTATTACATTGAAATGGATTAACGAAACGTGTACCATGACGCCTATCACCATTACATGCATTTCTTCCTAAAATATATGATCTGCCCTTGGCAGCTGGCGCAATCTGTATATGGAAAATTACAAGTTCAATGCATTTTTCAAGTCTGCATTTTCATTTTATGGAAAAAGCGTGACGACATAAAAATATTTTCAATCTGACGTGAGTTTCGGTTAAAACGGAAGCCGGCCCTTACTTAATATTTTTTTAGTGAAATTTAGTTTTCTGTTCACGATTAACATGCGTTTCGTAATACAACACAGCGCTGATTTCCAGCTGTTCCCGATTTGTTTGCATTTTTGCGACTTTTTCCACGTTTGCATTGCCTTATTAAAACGCAGTTATTTAGAAAACTGTTTGTGCATGAATTGGTGAGGTAAATTTTGAATTTTTGAAAAATCGATGCGTTTTTAGAGACAATTGAAGAATTAAGAAAAATATTTGAGAAAGATTTTGGAAGGAATGATTGGAATTGAAATTTTGGAAATTTGAAAAGTAATTTTTTTCAAATAGCACCCTGCAACCATTTTTGCACCATTCGATTGGTAGGAAAAACCGAACAATTACATCACACACGTTAAGTACGGAAAATAAATATTTTTTGAGTAAATCGAAAAAGCTTACGTTTATTTTTAGCAAAAACCTCATATTCACCGACAAAATTGCCACGTTCCGCGTAAAAAATTTGGTAACGATCAGTCCCCGGTATGACTGGAAGTCACATCAGGTTGAAAACATGTTTGCAATGTCGGGTTTCTTCCAAAAAATACAAGTACAAACCTCAAAACTGCGTTAAGCTTGTAACTTTCCATGCACGGATTGCGCCAGCTCCCAAAGGCGGACCCTGTATAATCTGACCATTTCAGAGGAGAATTATTCTGCAACAGTTCTCATTCAGCTCAGTTTCCTTAAAGAAATCCATTCGAAATTGATGCAGAAACATAAGCTCTAAAGTCAATTTCTTTTCCTAGGAACACGTGTGTGTTGCGCTTTTCACTCCTTTATGGAGAAAGCAGTTGTGCAATGCTTTACAAAACTGTGGTTAATTTTCTTCTTTTCCAAAACTTAAGAGTCACTGGGAATTTTCATCTAAGCGAGCCGCAGATACGGGAAGAGTCAGAAGTACTCTCTTTGAATTAATTTCTCTAAAAAAACAGCTTAACCTTCTCCAGAGTTTGAGGAGCAGAGCTCTATAATAATTCACGCATCTTAAACAAGAAAACCTTCACTGGGTCTTGAGGAAAAAAATTCTGAGAAAACTCGCAAGAGCCGCGATTCTTACTGAAGAAAATCTGAAGATTTTCTTCGTGAATGTGCAAGGATAACAAAGATGAAGAAGCTGCTGCTGCATATGCATCATTCAACTTCTTCTTCTGAACACGTAGGAATCCCCACTCGGATTTGAAGCAAATGCGTCCGAATTAGTCCGCTGAACTCGAGAAAATTGACAAATAACCCTCAAGATTTTCTTCGTGACATGAAATGGCATTAATCGAAAAACCACGTGCTCTGGGACTCAATTTCTTCCTTTAAAAGTTTAATAAATTGTGAAGAACGCAACTATGAGTCGAGTCACATGGCTGCGAAGTACTGAAAAATCTTAGCAAGTGTTCGTCGCGTAAACTCAAATTTTGTATTTTTGTTAATTGTTATTATATTAAAATTAATTTTTTTTCCATCTGAAGACAGCTAAATCGTTATTATCACGGGAAAAAATCAGTTTTCGCGCAAACGTCTTTCATGAACGGTCTTCGAAGTGCCGCACGAAGCAGCAGAAGAATTTGACGCGTTCCTTCGTTCCTCACCCCGCGAGCGGTTCTTCGAGTGATTTCAAGAACTCCAAGTTTGACTTCGTTGGTTTCTCCAGTTTGAGTGGTATCTCTATCTCGTTGAAAGGGCTTATTCGAATTTCTGGAATACGAGCCACAGTATTTGTGCCCTGATCGCCCTTTGAAAGGGAATCTAAGCCGCTCCTGATAAATAGGATCGCTCCCGACTTGACCCTTATTAAACAGTAATCGAACTTTCGATCAGGGTCGGTTTAGTTGATTAGGTGTATTCAGCCCTTCACAATGGAATTATCAAGGGCCTCAACTAATTATTATATTTGGATTTCAATCCTGCGAAGCCTTTTGGCACTTATTTTCCGACTGTAATCCATTTGCAGCTGGCAGCAATATAAAGGGTTTTAACCCTGAGCTGCCAGTTTTATTAAATAAAAAGCGCAAGAACAATGTTGGTGTGGTTTCTTCATTTATGCAGTATATCGCATTAAAACGTACACACGATACGAGTGAGGCAGTTGAAGGGATTCGGCATTAACGCCTTTTTACTAGTCACTGTTTCAGCCCTTCTTGCAAGCGAATTATACGTTATTCACTAGCAATTTGCGTGAGGATTTAAGCTCAACGAAGAAAGAAATCGTTTTTTAGGGCGCGTCTGCCCTTTGTGGACAAACACTAAAACTAAGCACTATAATGCTGGTATAATAATGTCTTCGAGTTTATTTCACGCAATGAAGTTGCGTGTCTGTGATGGTGGAGAAAACATGTTTTGGTGTGTGATTGATCATTGTAATTTCCACACAAGGGGATGTCAGAACAGCCCCAAAACTTACTCTATATTTATTGTACTCTAAAATTTCCACGACAATGAAATGTTTATTAGAATGTTTCTGTCGGGCGTGAGCGGAGGTTTATGTTAGGCCAAGAAAAATTTAAATTTTCTTTTCGGCATTCGAAGTTGAATAGACCTGGACGTCTTTAATCGGACATCCTGTAAATTACTCAGTACCTAGCGAGTCTCTAAATTAGTTTTCGGACGTTCGTTTATCTCGCTGAACGTTGCTTACGTCACCGGTGGGGCCAAATGGGCATTTTTTCAAAACTTAAACATGGGTCGAGTGACACCTCCAATTAGAGGTATTTGAAACCTGCATTTAACGGTGTAATTCAATTAAACATCGATTATTTCGTTTTTGAGGAAAAGAGCGGTAAATAGAAAAAAATATGCGGTAAAAGTGCAATACATATCAGCCTTCTGTTACTTTTATGAAATGCCAGGAGTTCTGTGTCCATCTGTATCGTCGTGAAACCATCTGCGTTATCTTGTGGTCATCTGCATTTCATCCCATCTCGTCCCATTGTAATATTTTGTGCGAAGTCGCCTGGCGCGATGGACAAATGGAGCTCATTAGGACCATAAGATAAAATCGCCCTTAACCATTGAAACCGCATCTTTCTTCCTTATAATTTTCTGTGATCAGTTGCAAGGCTGATCATGGTAAATTAGTTCTTTAGTGCAATAAAAACAGTTTTTTAATGCAATTACAACAGTTTTTTAGTGCAATAACAACAGTTTTTTTAGTGCAATAAAATCGTCGAATTACGGAAACTTGCAGATATGTTAACCCATAAACCTTCGTCAATGTAAAATAGGAATTTGTTGATGGGTTACGTTTTTTTGCAGCAGCAAAATGGTGCCTATTTCGAACATTTTATTTAATTAATTTCCCATCAACAAAAAGTTTTTTTTATTGTTTATGTAGCACGAAACTGAATTTGTATTGCATTTTTTACACATTTTGTCCTAGTTAACGCTGCTAATCACACGAGATATTCGCGTTATATGGCCCTCTGTTCTCGTTCCTGATCGTGTAGGGCCCATGCATGGAACATCCTGTATGTTGGGCCGTATACATTGTGCGCCCTAATAGTTCGTGAAAAATTCATGGGGTGAATCTGTTAATGATTTTAACAAAAGAAGTTGACATGAGCGTGGTCCGCTTTCGTTTCTTGTATGAAATACGGGGTGGTACATTCTTTTAGCTTTTCCTAACAAGTCCGTTCCGGCATTAACCGTTTGTGGGAAATTTCGGGAACGTAAAATAGGTGTAGAGATGCAGCTTTCAAGGGGAAAAAACTCCTTCAATTTCACCAGTGGCGTCTCAGTTGATGTGGCCGCGGAGGTTTTAAGTGAAAACACACGCGACTGGTTTTTCTAAAGAGAAAAATTTTTTTCCAACTGCTGCATATTTATGCGAAAAAAATCTCTTGTATATTTTTCGTAACTGTAACCGTTCTCCTGGTGCAAATAAAGCGCAACTATCTGCAACTGATAAATGGTATAATTCATTCGTTTAACAGAATAAGAAATGCACCAGAGATTTTTCAAAGTGTGCACGATAATACGCGAAAAGGGCCAAGTCGTGTGTTTTTGCAGGTGGAGGATTTTCCGACGCCTTATTTAGTTGTTTTTTTTTTTTTGTAAATAACGTGCTGCACCTAGTTTAGTTTTGTAGTTCTAGTATTAGTTAAAAAAATAATGTTTTGTTCCATGAAAACGATTGACGTTATAAAAAATATTCGACAGAGGTTTTTGTGACAGGAATATGAAGCATTCAGAGATTTTAATTTTTTTTTTTTTTTTTTTTTTTTTTTTTTTTTTTTTAAATTCAGGATCGCATCAATGGGAAGGCCACTAGTGAAATTAAAAACATTATTTTCTCCTTAAAAGACGCGTCTTTGCATGTATTTTACGCTCTACAATTTCCATAAAGGTACGTGAACTCGGATTGGACTTATCAGGGAAATTTTTGTTTCCATAATTTTTTATCACCCTTTATTGCAGGCAGGAAGGGAAAACGGACCAACGTTCACAAGAACTTGTTTCCTTAAAATCGTCCACAGTTACACCGCCTTAAACTTTTTACACATTTTCGCACTGCTACGAAACACCTCGTACATCGAATTTATATTTTCTAGTTTTTGAATAATTTGAGGTTAATCGAGGAAATATTTGCAGGGATTTCCAAATGAACATTTGTCTAAAATAGTTAATAACTCCACTAGTTTTCGGCAAATTTGAGCTTTATTAAGCAATGCTTCAGACACCGAAATAAATTTTTTCCTCTCGACCATCCCTATTATATTATTTTAATTTTATTTTACTGATTTATTGTTCATTATGGTCGACCCATCACTTTTAATGTATTTTAAATGGCATTTAAATTATTTTTAACTGCCTTTAAACTCATTTTTCCCCAGACGCTCCCTGTATTTTATTGATTATTTTATTACTCAAAAGCGTCGCAACGTTCATTCCAAAAGTACGATATTACCGGACTAAAAATCAAGCCAGTGACACGTACATACATTCTCCCCTTTATTATCGATTGCGACTCGTCTAGCCCTTTGAGAGGGTGTTTTCGGTGTACCCTTTAAGGTCCATCTTGTCGGGCTCAGCCCCGTTAATTGCAGCGGTGATAATGCATCATTTGCGATGGGAATTGGGAATTCCGCAGCCTCCCCACTCAGGCCCAGAAAGGGCCAATGAACTCAATATGTTAAAATCGAGAAAATGCTTTATGTGCCGTTCTACCTATACCATAAATCGACTCCCGGATAAAGTCGTAAAGTAAAATATATACAGAGTGAGCCATGTGTCGCGTATGACTAAGCAGGTGGTTCGCGCTCAAGTTCTATCGAATTTGGGCCACCTGGATAAAGTCTTAAAATGAAATATCGTGCTGCTTTCGCGTTCCTTTTTAGTAGAAAAATATCAACGAATTTGGGCCTCTCCATGCACTCTTCCAGATAAAGCTCCGAACTAGAATATTATACGAAGCGGTCCGTGCCCAAAGCTTTTATACAAGTTCTTCACACGTAATGGCCAATGAATTTTGCCCACTCTGTATGTTTTCCACAGCTTTATTCCCATTTCCGTCCCCATAAAGCTCGCTTACAATATGTTTCTTGAAACTGATAACTTATAACATACTGTCGTTTCATTGGTGGTACGTGACAATGGCGTGAATGTGAAGTTTAAGCTTTAGCTTTTGCTTTATGTTAGTTTTATGGGCGATTGATTTGTTGCTCCTCCAACATCAGTAAATCCAACCAGAGTTGGTTTAAAGTCTTCATAACTTTTGCGACAAGGCGAAGCATTAACGTGAAGAATGGAAGCGTTAGCACGGGGGCGTGAGGAATCTATGGAAACGGGTGCATTGGGAAAGCTGCGTTTCGAACGCGGAATCGCGAGCGTTCGGGGGAAGTCCACGGGAACCTGCGCATTCGCCGAAAGCTCGCAAGAACTTAACGGACACTACGTAGACGTACTCGGCGGATAAACCTGTCTTTAGATGAAAGTGTAAAATGGCGATTGTCGGAAGGACGAGATTAAGGAAATTCCGAAACTTTTCGTTCGCTCAAGAATGGAGCATTTAAGAGAAATTACGGAAATGCACATCCAGACAAAACTGCAGGAGCAACCTGGAGAAAAAACGCCACGGACCACCTCGGAACGTGGGAACTACGTAAATGTACGTCTAGTTAAAATCGCTCTTGGGGGGAAGTTTGTAAACTACGGAGGTGGGCAGGTCTGAATAACGAAATCACGGACACTCGGAATAAAAAAAAGTTACGGAAACGATCATCGCAACAAGAACCGAGGAGAACGTTTTATGCAGGAAAGCTTGAAGATTAGATTAATCTGAATAAATCCCAATATAGCAAAATATTTATCAGCGCTTCCAAGAAAAACTATTTCCCCTTCAAGCTTGGCTTTTATCGGGTCTGGTAAGAATTTATAGTTGCTTACCTCAGCCACTTTCGCAACGAAACCGTTTTAAAATTGCTCAAAGATTACATTCGAGGGGTTTTCGTTTGGAGAAATCGAGTTCGATACATCGAGGAGGTTGAAGGGAAATATCCATCTTGAAGACGAAGCAATTTCGGCATGTAAATAAGGATAATTATTGCGGGATTAATTCTGACTCCGCCTTGTCAACTCGTTAATATTCAACCTCCATAGTTTCCATTCTTACACCGTCAGATCCTTTTATCCCACTTTCAGGAACTGCTGGCAAGTTTAAAACTCGATTTCCACATTCATTTACTATAACAGCTTCTCCCCCGAAACTTGGAACGCTTTTACCAAATATTAAAAACCAATATTAAACAAAGACATCGAGGGAAACTTTCCTTCGGCCAAGAAGTTTAAAAGTTGGAATCGAATGTTTCCTCGACGTTTCGTGGCGGTTGATTTTATGAGAAATTCGTTCCGGGAAACTGCTCGAAGGAAAAAAATCCTGTTGCTAACTAAGTTTCCATCTGTGCTGCACCTTTCAAAGATCCAGGATAACCGAATTATTGCTCTAGCTCTAAAACTAAGAAAGTTAACTACAAGTTAACTACATCTCATCAAGGCATGGTCTATTCTTGGGGTAATCTAATTCCTATTGGGGTTAACAATTCGTTCGCCAAATCGGGATTTCGACAAAGAACAGGGTCGGCAATCCAGGAACAACATTTCGAGGTATCGACAAACAGATGGAATAACAAAATGATGGACGCACAGTGGCACTTGAGGCGGCGTCGGATTCAATTTCCCGAGGGATGAGAAGGTTGACGAAAGGGCGGGAAAGACGCCTATTCTGTATTGATTCATTCCGGATTTCTTCTTAGGATTTGAGATGGTGCAAGAAAAGTTCGTTATTTTTCGAAGCCTCCGCGCGCCGCCTCTGAGATTTCCAAAATCGACTCGTGAAAGCCAAAATTCTTAGAGAAAGTTTTCCGGAATCGTTTGTTGTCAGTGGCGTGGGAGGGGATTTCGTCGAAGTGTGGGAAGAACTTTCGGGTTTTTTGAAATACACACTCTGTTCGTCCTCGTGCAACGAAGATTCACTCGAAAAATTTGATTCCAGTTTAAAACTTCCTCGTGCCCTCTCCGATATTCTGAAAATCGATTTTCAAGGTCCGAATTGTAATGAAAGTGCGAACGTTTCCGCGTTCTCTAACGTCAGGAGCGTAGCTCAATTCGCAGAGATGAGTTGAATGTTATTACACCACGATTACACTTGACTTTGTTAATACTTCCAAGCCCTCCTCGTGCCGTCTCTGGCATTTCCGAAGTGTACGTTTTGGGACCGAAACGTGAAAGATCAAGAAAATCAAAACATGAAGAAATTCATAGATTCTTTCCGACGTGTTTTAACGTTAATGGCGCACCTCGATTTGCAGATATATGTCGAATATTTAACTGCGATTTTTTTTTTTTTTTTTTTTAACTTTTTAAACCCTCCTCGTGCCGTTTCTGACATTTCCGAAGTGTACGTTCAGGATCCAGACATGAAAGATTAATAAAATCAAAACATCAAGAAATTAATAGATTTCCAACGTGTTTTAACGTTAATGGCGTACCTCCATTTGCGGATATGTGTGGAATATTTAACTGCAATTTTTCTCTCTTTTTCAAACTACTTAAACTCTTCTTGCGCCGTCTCGGATATTTCTTAAATTTTGAACATAAATTCAATGTTTACTTTTCCTACTATCAGTGGCGTAGCACGCTTCTCGGAGGTGTGTCGAATTTTCTACTGTGCATCTTCCCGGCTTTTGGCACGCGTTCTTTGGTACGAACAGACTTTCAAGGATGAAATTTTAGAGATTTTTCTCAAAGTATTCCCTCGTACAGGGGGCTCATCAAATTACGCCGAAACTTCAAGAAAACTAGGATTTTTTCTTTAGTATATTTAGAGGCTCATACGCAAAATTAAGGAAGCGTCATTTCCCATCTTCATTTGAGCGGTTTTGGCGGTTTTCGGAGCATTTTAAAGGGGCCTCATAAGTCTTCGTTATCGATTTTCAGAGGTTTGTGGAAAAAATCAAGAAAAAGCGATTAAGAGTTGTTCTTATTAAATAGCTTTGAACGTTTTATATTCGGAGGTCTATAGAGAAAGCCGAAAAAGAGGTAGTTAGAATGCAAATTTACGAGTTTATCTGCAGTATTTAGGAGCTTGTTTTTGGGAAAATTCATTGGCGTAACGTCACTCTTTTCCGGAAGTACCCTTTTCGCCACGTCGTTTTAGTGCGTTTCGTAGTCAGCAGATGGGCGCTCAATTCGTCTGTTTCTCCACCAATCAAATTATAAATTTGCGGGCTTATGCGCAGTAAATAGGGGGATATTTTCCCACAAACATATCGGCGAAAAGGGACTGCTTGAAGACCACTTTGGCGGCTTCTTTAGTGGTACTCGGGGGCCTTTGAGCGTGGTCTAAAAATTTTCATTTTCAAAGGTCCTTAAAAGAAACCAAAGACGGACCTCAATTAGATTTATCGTCGTTGCCATCTCTTCATTCATGAATGTTGCTGAAATTTTTTCGGCTGGCATATTAAAATTCACCGATAACTGGACACTCCGCAAATTCTACCGACAAGTTGCCTCATAAATACATACAAATTAAGGAAATTGAAACCTGTTTCAACAAGATATACGTTAATATAAACGGACAGATCAAAACATGCAGTCGTGATTACGGAAAAACGAAGAGCCGCTTGATTTAAAACGTCTGACGGCCGAACAAGAAGTTATCTCTCACCGCTACTGAGATGTGAAATTATTTTATTTTTGCTCTTTCGCATGCATCTGATATGCATAAATTACGTTTTCTCGGCGTGTGTATCCGCTTTGGATATTTCTGTACTGACAAATAAAAGTACTTTCCCTTCATTTCGCGATAGTACTTCATTCCTAACGCAAACCCACAATAATATTCTTGACGCGCAGCACTTAACTTTGACGAAAACTTTAATAATAATAATTATTATTATTATGCACAATGGTTAATCCGATCCCGCTGGCAATTATGCGTTGCGCACCGTTCGTTATTTATTTATTAAAACGACCGCCATATTTGTTATTAATCGCCCGGCCTGTAATCACATTTTATGATTATTAAATCCCATAATTTATCCAGCGGACGTATTATAACAGTTCCATTTTTGGTTCGGTACACTTGCGCGAGCGGACGGCAACGCGGGACCGTTCCTTTGTTTCAAAATTCCATCGCTTGCTGTCAAAGCCGGGGCGTAGGTGCCAGATTGCGGGATCGATCCGTGGGCCCGGGGACAAATGGAGACGCGTGTTGTTTCGAGTTGTTTTCGAAATTCTTTCAAGGCTCTCGCCTCCTCCGGTAACTTTCGCATAACGGTAATAAACCCGGGTAGATGTGCTTCATCAACGCGAACCCCCACACGTCCACGCCATCGCACTCTCAACCCTAATTCGGGCATTAATCTAAAAACTTAGCAACTTTTCCATAACTTTTAGCTCTGGAAAGATTGGGTTCCCGTAATATACCCAATGGACGTGCCTATAAAAGTTCTTCCACAAATTTTCGTTGATTTATACTGCGAAATAACTTGGTTTGTTTTAAGGGTTGTTATTTCTGTGCTCATTCCTTGATGCAGTTCAATTTAAAAGGTAAATGCAAGATACAATAAAAAGTGATTATTTATGGTGGTAATATCCCAGTCTGTTTAGTTCCCGGGCACTTTCCCATTCCCCGGCATTTCTTTGTCTTAAAGGGCATAACCGGGTGGTACACCGTTACTTTATTTAAAAGTTTCTGCGAAAGCCCAAGTTATATATTGGGCCATGTTTCTTATTTAACCAAGTTATGTTTCGCCTCTTTCTTTTGTGCAGAATTTTCATATTTCATTTCGCGAGTTTTCAGGGGGCTTTGAGTCGAAATAAATTTCCTAACCAATATCTACATATTAAATATCCAAGTTTTCGGTTTGCGTTTTCCCATTGTAACGTTTCGAGTTTAGGAATTTATAACTTCGAGAAAGCGCATTAGGGGTAACTTTAAATTGAACCTGAAAAGAATTAAATAGTCTTTCGGTGGAGTCGCGACGAACTCGAATCAATATTTACTGAAACGATTCGTTTCGCCTTTCTCGATTTCCTTCGGCTTTTCTATACAAATATTGTTCCTAATTTCGGAGGCTCTTTGACACGACCCTGCTTGATTTATCGGATCAACTTTTCACCAGTTTTGAGGCATACGAAAGTCCTGCTAATGACTAGTTCAGCTACAAATTAACTTTGCTTCTCTTCCACTGAAATTAATGTTTGCAAAAAAGTAAAAAATGTGCTCTTTCGGCTCGAGGGGCTGAAGCTACACTTTACGGAACACCTTTTGTATCAATCGATTCTTTTTCAACCTACCGCTCGGTGAGGTCAAACCATCTATAAGTGCGGTATTGGCCGAAGTTGTAGCAACGTTTAAAAAAGTGAAACAAAGCTGGAAGTGCTATTTTGAGAACTCAACATACTGGGCGTTTCGGCATAGCGTGTCATAAATTTAAGGAGCGATTTTGAGAAAAAAGGTTTGTATGAACTGAGGTCGTTTTCGTTTTCTGCCTGAAGTACAGGGTGTCAAAATTTGCTATATATATATATTTTTTTTTATAAGTCCGGACCTGCATGAAATATTTTTTATCAAACTTGGTGGGCGTCAGTTGTGCGTAGACACACATCTTTTAAGAGAAAAACGAATATTAAAATGCAAGCAGTGGCCCCCCCCAAGGCCACGACCCTGATTATTTTTCGTGAAAAATATGTTACACCGCCGCTTTTTCAAAAAATCAAAATCGTTTTCTCAATTCTAGTTGTTTTTGCTTAAAAAATTGTCTCGTACATTTTTCCCGTAACATCAAGCGTTTTCAAGCAACAAACGGATTAGTTAACGTTGTATGTCATAATAACGACCAAATTAGTTATAATAATGCTTAATTTGCAGCAATGTGTAACGACCATTTAGACAAACAACAATTGAACAAGATGCCGAAAATGTCCTCCGTTAAGAAAACGATTTTGATTTTTCGAAAAAGCAGAGGCTTAACACATTTTCCACAAAAAATAATCAAGGGCACGGCTTTGGGGGCGCCGCTGCTTGCATTAAAAAAATTCGTTTTTCTCTCAAAAGAGATGTCTCCACACCTAACTTACGCCCACCAAGTTTGATGGAACGTTTAATGCAGGCCCGGACTTATTAAAAAAAAAAAATGTAGCTAATTTTAACACCCTGTATTTCAGACAGAAAACGAAAACGGACCTGTGTTTATATATAAACTTTTTTCTCAAAATCACTCGCAGAATCGCCCATTAAATCTCTAACATGCTATTCTGAAACACCCTGTATCATTTTTTCCACAATTATTTAAGAGTTTGTTCAAGATACTGAAAGGAACAAAATGAAAAAAGTCACACAAAAGGGCATTAAAAAATTAATTTCATTTTTAACTGGGCAAGAAGATAGCAACTTTTACAATTATTCCAATTTTCTATGATGGAAATTGTACGAAAAACAGCCAAATTCCATAATTAGTTAATATTTGGCACAGCAACCTTTTTGGGTAATTACAGTCGCACATCTCTTGGGCATTGACAGAATTAATTTGTTAATATAATCTTCACTAATTTGTCCCCGAGCGTTCAGTAATGAAACGAATAAATCATTCATGTTTGTGTAATTTTTGTCACGAATCTTCGCGTCAACAAACTCCCACGTGTCCTCTATTGGACTCACATCTGGGCTTTGAGACGGACAAGACAGAACGGCAATCTTTTCATTTTCAAACCATTTCTCGACGAACTTCGACGAATGCCTGGGATCATTATCCTGCTGAAAATAAGATTCCAGGGGCATTTTTTCATCAATATATATTGTACTGGATGTTCTCTCAAAATATCCCCATATATAAATCTATACGTCGTTTCTTCAATTCTGTGAACGAGTCCCATTCCGTATCCAGAGCAACATCCTCACGCCATTACCGATCCGCCGCCATGTTGAACCGTTGGTGCAATGTACTTTTCGTTTCATCTTTTTCGCACAGGACGTCTAACATGATTTATATCGTCACTTCCGAACAAGTTAAACTTAGATTCATCACTAAAAATGACTCTTCTCCATTGCTCAGAAGTCCAGTCAAAGTGCTGTTTAGCAAAATGTAATCAGGCCTTTATGTTCTTAGATGAAAGTGGTTTTTTATCTGGCCTTCTACTAAACAGTCCTGCATCCACTAATCTTCTTCACACAGTTCCTGCACCAACATGAGCATTGCTCCTTTCTTTTTTTTTATTTCAGCAATTATCTTAGTTGATGACAGAAATGAATTATGTTTTAAAATTCTAACAATGCAGCGATCTGGTTTTTCTGAAGTGACTTTAGGTCTTCCAAGGATCGGTTTTGGACCGAGGATGCCTGAACTTTTATATTGTGCAATAATTCGAGAAATTCCACTAATTTCGATAGGTTTCTCGCCATTATCGAATCGCTTAATCGCAATTTTCCTTAAGTCTTCCGATATTGTTTTGCCTCCACCCATTGTTCCAAAAACTATTGAAGAATGCAACTGAGTCGTTTGCAATACTAAATATGCGGAACTTTACGAGTCAAATGTCAAATAATATTGAAATATCAAAATTTGCTCTTTTTCGCCAGCCAAAATAAAAAAAAAAAATTGGTTAAATTACAAGAAACGGAATTTAACCAATAAAACATAAGTTTGTTTATTAAAATTTATTCTAAAAAATATTTTAAAATGGCAGGGAAATAGCAAAGGGATCTCAAAAACGAATTTATGAAAAGTCGCTATATTTATGGCCAATACCGTATGTCTACACCCTATATCTGTTACTCCCCAGTGCTTTGAAGTTAAAGAAAAAAGCTTTTCTAAGGTCCTTTCTAACGTCTTTCCAATCAAACGTCATTTTTTGAACCTTCTGTATGTTATTGAATAATTCAAATATACTAGTCACGGGAAACAATGTGTCTTACACACTCTTCTACATGGAGGACCAAAAGTTCTGTGTAAATTCGTTCAAAATCGAAGAAAATATTTTTCATGGAAATGCTGAAACACGTCATATGTTGTTTTTTTGTGCATTTTTGGACGTAACGCACTTGTACACAGGGTTACCCATGTGGCAGGTAAATGTACTTTTTCTTACCAAACTCCATGTATATTATGATGTTTTCGAGTTCTTTGAAACATTCTGAGCATATTTCATGCAACATAGCCACGTCTGAATTCCACAGTTCCTGAAATATTTGCGCAATATGACAATTAGAATGGACTGCTAGATCGCCCGACTTGACCCCTATGGACTTTTTTATGGGGTCATCTGAAACGTAGGGTGTATTTAAATGAACCCAACAATGTGGGAGAGTTAAAATGTGAAATTACTCACGAGGCCCAATGAATACCCGTTCAAATGAGAAAAAGAGGTTTTTGAGGAATTTGAATTGGGGCTTGCCAACTTTTAAGTTAGTTTAAGTTAAGACTAGATCAGTGGGGCACAGTTCGGACATTTAATGCATCAGATTATAGTACTTTATATTGTTATTCTTAAGTATTAGTAGTTCTATCGTGATTTATATTTTTGTAATTTGTTTCAAAAGCTGGTGAATTTGGACATGGGCATGTGACATGGAATATACCGCACTGCAAAATTAAGGCATAATTTTTTAAACTGAACAATTTGCTCTCGATAATATTTATAAAGTGCGTTACTGATTTTAAATTATTGCTCCATTGCTCTTAAAACCTTTTTATACATTTTTTACGTGTTTATTTGCAAGGCATTGTTAACAAAATATTCAAAATCGTTACACTCAGTTTCATGTGAAATGCACCACGCAGTAATAATAGCAGTTAAATCTTGTAGTGACTCATAACAGAGTATCAAATGATTAGTGTTTTGCAAAAAACGAAAGAACGCCAATGGTTTTTTGTCGTCAACCTTCCAGATATTCGCATTCAGTTGCTAATGAATAAAAAAGTATTTACATGTAAGTATCACATAGGTAAGGAATAAAAATTACATGATTTTTGGATGGCGCATGCGTTCGCTTAGCTATGGTCCTTATTGGCCCTTTTAAGTTAGATTTATTGAAAATTGCGGCAATCCTTTAGTAAACGCAAAATCTTTTCTCTAAAATCATAAAAACAAAAATGCGTTAAAATAAAAAATATGCGTTAATCTTGCGGTGTAGCGTGCGTTCAGAATTTCTCGATGAATTCAAAAACTTCGTAATATACGTGGGGTTCCATAAGAACGAAATTAAAAAGTGTATCTATTAACTACACGGGAACCCTGTATAGATGTCTGTTACGTCAACGAATACTCAAATCAAAACAGTATTTGGCGTGTTCCAGGATTTCACGAAAAATATTTCCTCAAATTTTCAACGAATTTACCTGAGACTTTTGGTCGTCTATGCATATCCTCTAACACTACCGAGAACTGTGAGAGGCAAAAATAATTTTTTTACGTCGAACACCCTGTATATCACTCGATTTTCATTAAATTTACGATTGATTGCGGCAATTCACCTCGACGGCCCACACTAAATATCTATACATCCACCCATCTTTGTTTTTGAGCCGTTTAAGGGTGAATAGGGGATGTTCGGAAGGTATTGCGGAGTTGAGAGCTGCACGGTATAGGTACCGTTCTCGCACTCGTTTAGTCGCAGCAAATTATACGAAAACTAGTCGTCCATCTTGCTCCTCTTTGTCCTCTCGGCCCTCCGCTTCGCCCTTCACAAACGTAAACCAAGTGCCAAAGTAAACTTCGTTGCAGACAAGTCGGAATTAACGGTTTAGCCACACGGAACTGCCGAAACTATTTAAAACTCTGTCCAAACAGGAACGTGTGGCCAAAAATAAACTCTGTCTAAAGTAATTCATTAAAATTTCTAACCGAGGGTTTAAGCCTTTGAATCAGCTCGTTCGTGATGGATTAGGGAGGAAAATGCCCCACGAATTCTTCGGTTGCGGATGATTTTGGTATCTCCACGCTTTCGTGCATTAAACCAATAAGGGTGGGAGCACAGAAAAGGCTGTTAAAGGAGGCGATTTGTCCTAGGATGTAAGTCGTAATTTAACTTTTACCGCCGCTTCCTTGTAAATATTCAACTTTACGGCCATCCGTTGACAAATTTATTTCGGCAAATTGTTGCGGGTCGCTAGGGCAAGTGTTCGTCCTAAAAATTTAAGTTTTACTGCAACGTAAAATAAAATGGCCAATAAAAATGCGATAAATATGCGCGGTAAATGTCCCTTTACAACGACAACATATGTCTCTTTTTGCTCGTAATATAGAAATAAATAGCCAATATAAAATTCTTCCCTATCGAGAGAAGAAGGGGGGAACATCTACATGGAGAGCTCGTTGAAATGCATCTTAATTATCAGCGATTTCGGCACCTCTTGAGGAAAGAGCGGCAAACGAGGTCTTAAATAGAACGTTGTGTGACACTTGGAGGGAGGGCTCGACGTCAAAACTCACCTCTTAATAGAGATTAATGATCCGGAGTCCTTTCCTGTAGACTTAATTTTTAATAAAGATTTATAGGCGCTTAAACGATTCAGTTTAATTTGAAGGGCGGACAAAATCGGGTATTTTATGAGGAAGCACAAAAAGATTTAAAACATACCTGTACGAAGGGAGTTTCCATCAGGAGTTGAAGGGGAAGGCCCCAACTCACAGGCCGAACTTCATTCGTGTGTTCTTTCTGCAAGAACGTTATGATTTGGCTAAATTTGTGTTATACGAAAGCTGACGGTTTTCGATATACAGGGTGTCAAAGTTGCAATTATTTTTTCCAAATTTACCTATAGGCCCGACGGTTTTTGAGATACATAGAGGGTTTCATAAGCATTCCGATAAACCTTCAGGGGATGTGGTGCTTATAAAAACAAGTATTTAGAACGAACAAAGTTCGGTCCGAAATTGCTTCGTTTCTAAGATACAGGGTGTTTAATTTTTGTTTTTTAATTTTTTTTCAATATTTCAAGAACTGTTTGGGACACGGATATAAAATTATATATATATATAATATTATAAATATATTAAATCGTTACCTATAACAGACCAATTCGTGATCACCAAAAAGTACTTACAAGGGTAATGTCAGTATTTACATACACAGAAACTATTTCTGGAATTTTCCATAGAGTTCGTGCGGCAATGAATCGACGGTGCAATCCTTGTATTGAGGAAAATGGATGAAATATTGAAAATTTCTTATAAAATATTTATAATTTGTTTTTTATCCATTTTATATTGATTTTTGTGAACATCCGTAAAACATTAGATTATAGTACATTTTGTTATCATACGAGTCTTATTTTTTCTAGTCAAAAATCGTCAATTTGCGGACAATTTATTAGACAAAGAACGTTTGTTCTCATGTGCTTCACCTCTACAAAAATAAAAATTAATTAATTTCTCCTAATCAATTCTAAAAAATCGCAATTAGAAACCTATAGCGGTTTATTGGTTGCTACATGAATAATTTTTTTTTATCTCGAAAACGGCTACTTGAGCAACAATACACTAACAGGAATTTTTTTAATTAAGAATCGATGGAATATTATGAAAAAAATCACTTGCGTCTCATTAAATAGCCGCACAGACATCACTGGTGCAAAGGGAGATATTCTGCCTGCTCAGGAACGTGCACATTTATCCCGTCATAATGTGTCCCGAATTTTATGTCCGGACCCCAAACCGGCGTTGATATGTTAAAAAAATAATAATAATAAAAAATTTAACACCCTATATCTTGAAAACCTAAAATCTACCTAAATTTCTTCGTTCTAAATACTTGTTTTTATAACCTCTATATCCCCTGAAAGTTTGTCGGTATATTTATAAAACACCCTATGTAATTCAAATTGTGATATGAGCATTATGTTCAATTAGGTATACTCGGTTAGAACTGTCCAGTCGTACCTAGAATCACTCTAGCTGAGCAAAGCTTTTTAGAACTATAGGCCGAATTCGAAAAAAAATTAACACCCTCTATATCGAAAAGATACACGGGGTGTCAGAAAAAAAATCGTGTAGGAGCTTGATGCATTGGGTCGGGACCAGCGTGTAAGGAAAGTTAGCAAAATCGGGGTCGTATAATGAGAGAGTGGTCGTATTATGAAATAAATCTGTGCTTGACAGTTTCCATTAAAGAAGTCGATAACAGATTGTATTATTGAAAGGAGAATGACCAAAACCAGGGCCGTTCCACGGGGGAGTTAATTTTTTTTTTTTTCATTCAGTGATGAATCTTGATAGTTTATATCTAGAAAGTTTCCGAAAAGCACGAACAATTGTACGCTACTGATTTTTGTGGGATTGAAATCGAATCGAATTAAACAACACTGAAGAAGATTATAACATTCAAGAGGAATATCCCACTGCGACGCTCTAGTTTTAAATGATTCCTGGAAACGCTGGAGGACGACCTACGTTACTGAACCTTTATTGGAGTGTGAAAACTTAACAAATTGTCTGTAAAATGCCACTGTTGCAAATGGAATTAGAACAATCAGAGTCGCGCCTTGAAGAAATTGAAAAAATAAAAATAATTTATCTTTTTTAGGCAATTCCTATTTTGGGGAATTCTGAAGATCGCATTATACAGGAGGTACTTAATTGATTTTCATATAGGCACTTGAAATACTGAAAAGGTCTCTGCAAGTGTTAAAGATGATTTTTGCAAATCAAGTGTGGGGCAATTCAAATGATCAACAAGAATATATTCCTGGAGTGATCAGCTTTTTCTTCAATTTTTTTTTATTTCTCGATCTCGCTGCGTTTATCATCACCATTTGACTTCTTCCATTAACGCCAAATTAACACAAAAACAGATATACCTTGCCATGGGAATTTTTTTTTTTTTTTTTTTAGATAAAGCCCTCATTACGAGCGCAGTTTGCTTTATGGCCCCATTATTTTTATGGTTTTCCGCCGTGTTGCTCCAAAAAATGAAAGATGCATTCACCTTTTGCAGTCCGATCCAAGAAGTTCAAAATGGCCGAGTTCCGGTGCGCGCCATTTAAACTTCCGGTTCGATTATCAGAGAGTTTTCGCCTAAAGAAACAGCCCCTGACTACCTTAGGGGAAGTTGAGGCTCTATATCAGATTGGGAAAGTCGAAAACTCTCCGTAATCGTCTGACCATCGCAAATTTTCCGGATTTGAAGATTTCTGCCGTGAAAGAAATATTGTTTTATGTATTTTCGGGATGTTTGAAATTCATGACGGCCATTGCGGGCTTCGCACGAATTAAATCCTATTTTCTGCTTTTCCATTTTGCGGCCTGGAACGGTTTATTTTCCACTGTTCCCTGGAAAGCTGATTTAGTGATTATGCAGTTGCGGATAAACCATAGAGATTTTTCATTTGTAAATTACCTCTTCGTCTCACTAACAAAAGCATGCCTCCCTCCTACGTATTGATGTATCTCGCTTTGTTGGAGCACAATCTAACACCATGAAAGAAAAGTATGTATACATGAAGAGCGCCCACTCTCCTTTTACATATAGAAAATATTCAAATGAGGGAAATTTGAGACGGCTTGTAAACTTACACAGAACACGCTGTGCTTGCCATATAAATTTAAATTATACCTGCTTATTCATGGAGGAAAGACGGAGGGAATACCAATCCTCATTGACCCCAATCTGATGCAATTTGCCACCACTGTCAAAATTAATATCCCCATTAAGCTTAATTTCAGGATTATTGCTAGTGTACCATACGACGCAATAACTTAACAGTAATTTCGGCAATTATTATTACTGTATCTTTTTGCGCACAATTAAATCAAGATTGAATAATTAAACATCCACATTATGCTTGGCTACAATGCGCCGGATGTAAGTTGGCAATTTTATCCATTACCCAGTTCCATTAGCGAAAACCACCAAGTCATGGATAATGTGGCGTTGATAGTTATAGGGACGGAGTCTGTTAATACGTAATTTCCTTGTCTGTGTCGGGGAATGCTCAGGCTGTATTAGGTTAATCTGCGAGTTGGGTAGAAGGTCTTCACGTTCGGGTTATCAGAATTGATCATAAAATCGATAAGGTTGCCGAACATTTCAGTACCATAATCATCAAAATTTGTTTTGGGTCCGAAACTTTATTATTCTCGCAGCTCCCGAAAT
The DNA here is from genome assembly GCF_040115645.1 of Euwallacea fornicatus. Taxonomy (NCBI): domain Eukaryota; kingdom Metazoa; phylum Arthropoda; class Insecta; order Coleoptera; family Curculionidae; genus Euwallacea; species Euwallacea fornicatus. The sequence continues at coordinate 856,071 of NC_089559.1, read as the reverse complement.
GCGATCTATTTGGCTTTGAAATTCGACAATCGAAGGACATTGCTCTGCTAAATTCTATGTGAATCCCGGAGCAATGCGAATCTCCCTCTCTTTCTCTAAAAGCAAAAATTAATTTCCCAAAGCCCTAATTAATAACTGTGTTACAAACACCACCCTCCATTATCTTCTCTATGGAATATTATGTTACCTTTAATAAGCACTAAATCTTCCAGCTTTATGACCGTTACATTATGGTTGTAAAGGCAAGAAAATGGGCGTCACATAAACTTAAGCGTTTCCTGCATATTTAAGATGCCAAACTGAATTAATAAGAAATTTTTCGCAGGTCGGTATCCCGAAAAATGGAAAAAATATAGGAAAACTTAATAGGAAGGGTGGTGCATTTAGTTAATTCCTGGAAACACTGAGAAATGAGCTGCGCTACTTTGGTAGGATTTCGAAGCTTAAGGAGTTATCTAGAAAATCCGCTTTTTGCAAAAGAAGACTGAAAACCAGCGTCGTCTTATAGGAGATTGACGAAAACCTTAAAAATCGTGTACTTTCGTTCGCTTTCCTTTTATATTTCCGAAAAACTTGAGTATTAACACTTCTGTATTTTACAAAGTTCTTCTCTGGGAACTAAAACTAGATAAATCCTTATAAAGGGATTAAAAGAACGTCAAAATGATTCATCAAGAGGTCATTCATTGAAAGTTGAAATTAGGGCCGACGATCAAGATACGCTACTGACTATTGGGGCATTTGAAAGCTTTAACGTGCGCCCACAAAATCCGCCAGTGATTTCTTGAAAAATTCCAAGAAAATTAAACAATAAATTTCTGGCATTCTTCACGCCCGGGAGTTGTGAGAAATGAGCGACGCTACTGATCTATATGGGATCGGAAAACTTAAAGAATTGTCTGAAGACTCTTGAATATGAAATTAGATAAATCAAAGAGTCGTCCTACGAGAGGTTTGGGGAGAATCTATAAAATCAAGGAAAACATCTGTGTTTGTCACTCTGCTGTTGAAAGTTCCTTTCGTTGCGAAACGATCCAAGCTATCGAATTTGAAAACTTGAAAATGTAAAAAACTGTCAAACTGTAGTACGCTCTGGCAAGTAAAATTGGGAAATGAAGGGGGGAAATCGAGGAGACAAGGCGCAATACACTACAACCACTTTTCCGCAAAGAGTCTCCCCACTGACTTTCATAGAGTTGTTAGAAATTCTACAAAAATGTTTTGCAAAACTCTTAACGAAGATTTTTGTTCCAGGTCAGTACCTCGCAAAATCGAGAAGTATTGTCGAAAGGTAAGGCAAGACACACACGCGGGCCCTGGAAATGCTGTCTAATAATGGAAATAAATAATGGAAAATGGATGGCAAAAGAGCCATGTAACTCAGTTTTTACTGGCTAACTTAACGCCCTTTAGAAAGGAGAAAATTTTGATGTAAAAAGTTCTGATTAAGCCCCCTCTTATCAACGTTTCTGAGCACATTTCGGCTGCCTCAACTTTCAGGATAACCGTAAAAATATCGCTATTGTTTCAAGTTTAATTTTCAATTTTTCCCATCTCTTTTTAAGGCTCGCAACCCTTCAATCGGGGGTTAATATCGACCCCATTGCCAGTGTTCAATTATTGCCTCAAAACGGCTCGCCTCTGGAGGTACATCGCAAAAAAGACCAAGTTCTGGCGGTCTGCCATATGCGACGTGGTCCAAAGTTTTTGCCTCATCGCTAAATTATGGGGAGCACAAAGGGAATTTCCGTGGAGATATAATAAAATCCCCAAGAAGAGAAAGCTGCTAAAAGGGCGGAATCATCATGATCCCAATTTGGGACAGCGGGGCTGTCACCGAACTATGAAGTTATTATTAGTCGGTTTCGTATCGGTGTAATGTTGTGCCAAGAGGCAATACTTTGATGCAAGTTTTCATTTTACCGGATTTGTAGGCTCAGAATCTGATGTTCGGGGAGTCACCTAAGTCTCCTTCGGCACCCAATTGCTCAAAATTACTCTAAAATTGCACCAAAATTACGCCGTTTCCGTTATGGTTCTGGTCAGTTTCGTTGGCTCCAAAATTACAGAATTTGTTTTACGTCTTGAGTCTCAATTAGATAGAATAATTATTTGAAGAGTTGAGCATCCCTATGCTCATCAAAACCCAATTAGGCTCCAAATAGAATTAGCTTAATTTGAGCAGTAGAATTACGTTGCCCTCGTCTAGAGCTCACGTTTGCGAGCGTTGTTTTCAATAATTGGGGATTTCTTCAAATATCCGAATTCCTTGCTTAAGAAGTTTTTGTTCTGGCACTGTTTATTTTACTGACTTTAAAGTAACAAATCTTCCCCTTTTCCTCAGAGTTACGACCGTATAAAATGGCGTTCCAAATGCCAATTCGCAAATTACATCTCGTTTTCAATTAATTTCGAAGGGAGCTCTCCTAACGACGAACACAATAATAATTAATATTTTTCCGGGGGTTAAGAGTAGCTTGCGCAATTTGTTATTTTTTTTTTTTTTTTAATAAACCCTGAAATAAAATCTTTGCTGAGGTTAAAGAAATGCAAACTGCAAGAAGCATAAATATGTAAATAGACATTGTGTTAACAACGTCCCCCAATCCCACGAAACTGGATACGGTTTTCCCTCAGGAATCCTGAACGTAAACTTTCAAATTGAGTCCCTCAAGAAATCAATTATTGAGGGTTTTGATGCAATCGCCTTCACCTTTTTCCTTCTCCCTCCCACTTTCCTTCCTCCCCTCCCCCCCTCCTCCTCCTCCTCCCCTCTTCGCGTTCGTCTGTTGCCAAATTTCCATTTTTTTCCTCAAAATTAACTCAATTTATACTAATGGAAGTTCGCGGGCAACTCAATCCAGCTGTACGAAAACTGCATTAATGATCACGTAGTTTCAGTTAGCATATGAAATAACCCCCGTAATTTGGACCGATCGGTGGTAATATTCATTCGAAATTTTCATCCAAAAACAGAAATTAATAGAGACGGGCCTCCATCGTTCCGGCCTCATGCATATTCAAAATGCTAATGCTCCTCTATTTGTAAATTCAATTCCCCCCCAAGTTGGGAACCGCCGCCCTTTCCCCGCTGCTTTTTTTAGGCCGGTTTTAATTAATATTTGGAACTTATTATACGTGTTTACAGAGGGAAGAAGACCTTCAGTTTTGCTAAAAAAAAAAAAAAAAAATGCGTTAGGGTGACTCCAAATTTCCGACATTACTCCATAGCTATACTGCCGGTTCATGTAAAATTACAGTGTATCTCGGTTTCAGCAAGGTACAAGATGCACGAAGAGCTGTTGAAGTTTCGAGTGCGGTACAGTCCTCTGAATTACATTATTCCCATTCCGACTGGTTCATTCATTCATAATCGCTCCATTATGCCAGATTACAAATTACAAGATTACAGAGTACTTTCGATCAATTTGAGTCATAAATACAGTGTCCCTAATCAGATGAATTTCAGTTGGACCAAAATTACAGTACCTGTATTCAGGTGAATTTTCATCGCTTCAAAATTATAGAGCTTCCCAGGACTGGTGAGTTCACGTTACTCCAAAATCGTCGATTACATATTTAGATTCAGTTTACATTAAAGCTGTCCAAGCCATTTTCATTTGTTCCAAAATTATAGAGGGTGTACTCATTCTCCGAAATTACAAGGTTTTAATATAGCAATTTTGATTAAAAATTGCAGAATTTGAGTTTAAATTACTCCAAAATTACAAAGCGTTCCGGCTCAATGCGTCCCAAAGTTGTGGTTGAATAGATGATTTTTTTTGAGGAATAATATGCATTTGAAACTTTTAGTGTTTATGCAGAAGTAGGTGCAATGCATTTGAAACGAATAATTTAATTACACATTGGAAATTTGCAAGCAAATGTCCGATTTGCGGTCATTCCACTGTTTGCAGTTAATTACTGCAGATGGATAAAAATGAAATAGTTCGAATGAGCGGAAATGAAACAAAGCACATGATTGAAGAAATTAAGAAGTGAATCTAGAACGTATCTCCTGCAATTTTTACTTAAGGATCGCACGCCAATGAGGCGAGAGCATTTGCGTACTCGCAGAAAGTGATTTTACGGCCGTTTTTTCCAAATATTGGGACTTTGACTCACACTCCCAAAACAAATCAAATTCATCTGCTCACTTTCCTCAATCATCGTTTTCTGTCTGCAGTAATCAACTGCAGCTGGCGGTACGACCGCGTTGGAGGTCCCGCTCTGCGATTAGATTACTTCTGCAAAAAAGTCAGAGGCGTTCGAAGGGCGTTTGCGAAAGCGTGAACTCTTGAGACACCCTAGGTGAATTCACTGCGAATTTTCGATAAACTTATTTTGGGTCTTAGAAACTTGCGGCCCACTGACTTTGTAAATAAAAAATACCACTAAAATTCCCTTTGGAAATTAAAATTTTTTCCCTAACAGTCGGAAGTCGGAGACTGACTAAGGAAGGTTTAGGAAAGCGTGAAATAATGCGAATAGTCAAGAGGGAAGGAGAGGAGGAGAGAGACAGATCTGAATAAATAAAGAAATCAGGGCTGATTAAAAAAGACGTCGTTTCTGGCTTCTCGATATTTCTCGAAAATCAAAAGGCCTACACTCTCCATATAGCGGAAATTTCGTGCGCTTTAGTACTATTATTTTTTACCCTGGATCGGGGGGTTTAAGTGAAATTTACAGGCCCAAACACAGTGTCGCAACAGTAGCAAATTAATTCGGGCCGTTTGTTGCTTCATTTTAAAGCTTAAATCACACTGCGGCCCTTCTTGCAAGGAAAGACTGAAAAATAGGGCGGGATTAAATGAAAATAAGTGGCCCGAGGGAAAACGGTTAATTCTACTTAAGGCCCGACGCTATGACTTCGTCTAACTACAAATTGCAGTCTCAAAGTTTGCTTAATTATTTTAGGGGTAAGTCTCTCTAATCCCATTTGTACTTGTGATGGTTAATTTTTGGTCTGGTGTTCCACTCGGGTTATTTAACCACATACATTGATTCTTTCTTTGACTCGAAACATCCACAAATGCGAGCTGAACAATCGAGAGAACACGTTAATATTTACTTATGGAGATGATCTCTCGATATTGTTACGCCCATGTGATTTATCCCATTGAATCTAAAATAAATGAAAGCGAGTTTTTGGAGTGGTTGCGACCTTTTGCCGTGACATAAAGCCTTTATTGTTTAGTCGTTTGTGGTTCGCATTTAGTAGCACTAATCGTTGTTTTAGAAAGTACAAAAATCCAGGACGCAAGTGCGAAATCGACCTGAAGTCCGTGTCCGGTTTCCACCGAGTAAATAGCAAAATTGAGCCTCAATTTTGCCTCATAAGAGGATAGATTTATAATCTCTAAGGTGACTTCGAACTCACGCTCACCGTCCCCAAATAGATTTCCAAGTAAAGCTTCTATTTTGCCTAAAGAGGAGGTATTATGTATTCATTTGACCGTCAAAAGAGAGCTTTCTGTCCGTACGTTTCGAAGCTACATTTTAAAAGTTTTATCGAGTTTCACTGAATTAACTTCTAACTCGTGCTAAGCACTTCTAAACAGATGATTAAATCGAGCCTCTATTTCGTCGAACAAGAGGGTGTATGCCTCCATTTGGAGATTTTTTTCGTTGAATTCTCATTATGATTCACAGTTTTTCTATAAATGCCAACGCACAACTCGTGTTCAGTACGCTCAAACAAATTGCAGAAACAAAGCGGTCCGACACATGCATTTGATAATTAAAATAGAACTTTCTAGCTTTATCCATTCGGAAATTACAAGTTTTTACATTTGCAGCTTCCAATAAATTTGTAGCAAAATTTTCATTGCATTTTTCAGTTTTTAGCATAACCTGCAACGCATGCTCGCACTCATAAATTAATTGCTAAATTGAGCCTCCGTTTTGCTTTATTAAGAGGCAGACGGACATACATTTGGCGCTAAAATGGAAAAAAATATCTCGAACACGCTACTAAATCGAGCCTCTATTTTGTCTCAATAAAGGGCACGTACACGTGCATTTTAGAGCTTTCTAACTTAAAATTTACGATTTCTGCGATGATTTGCAACTTCTTCCGAGTATACTTTCAAAGAGTTCGAATAATGAACCGCCACTTTGCCTCAGAAGTGGACGTACGTATGAGGATAGTCCCAGAAGTGCCCGAGGTGACATATAGATGGCGATTTTCTGTTAAAAATGTACAAAAATTACAAAGACCTAACCTCAATCAGCTTAGGTCTAAAGTTTGAGGGTGCTAAGTTGATTTGTGCTTTTTTTCTTGCCGTTTTTAGTGAGAGCTTTTAGAGAATTTGGAAACATGGAGAAAAATCATAATCGATGCATACAGTGGAGGCCACGTAAATAAGAACAATCTTTAAAATGTAAAGACCTTGTTTAAAATCAGGAAAATAAAAACGTATTTCTATCACATTAGTTTTATATCAAATAATATTTATTTTAATTCACATTTCCAACATTTCCAATGAGGATTTAGGTCGACATTACAAGTAAACAAAATTCCTCTGGACAAATAAATAAGAATAATTCCATTTAAATGAAATTTTATCCCTAAAATGGCCCAAACCTATTAATAATCATATTAATACTACTAAACCGAAACTAATATTTAGTTGGGTATCCTTTATTCCGTATGATTTCGTAACACTTCTGACATCATTTTTGGGGTATGGCATACCATATTCGCCGAATTTCTTCGTAAAATTGAATAAGATTTGTTATATTTTTATCCTTTAGTGTCAGTTTCACGTCCCATCATAAGCAGTCAATTGGGTCCAAATCGGGACTGCCAGCAGGCCACTTAATGACATCAACTAGATTTTCTAGTAACCACTGTTTTAGAATTTTTGCTGTACGTTTCGGGTTATTGTCTTGCTGAAACCGCCGTACAACAGGAAGGGTATTCTCAGCTTATGGCAGCATTAAATTCTCTAAAATATCCCGATATTTGTGCACGTTCAAGATACTGTTAATTGTGGTAATGGGTCTAACTCCACGTCCAGACATAGACCACCACAGTTTAATATTGCCGCCACCATGCTTGATGGTCATTGTAGTGTACTTTGGCTTGAATTCTGTGTTACGAGGTCGTCTCGCATGAAAACTCGATCATCGTAAACGAATGTGTTAATTTTTGTTTCGTTCGACCATGACCCATGCGTTTCATTGGCAACTTGACCATCCAATATGAGGTTTTGCAAATTACTACCATGCAGTTCTATTTTTTTCATGTCATGGGTTCTCTTCTGGAAACTCTTCCAAACAAACCATCCTCATTTAAACGCCATGGTATTGCTCTTGTTGAAACTGTGGGTGATTTTTGGTCGAAAAATTCTGTTTGTAGTTGAATGGACGTTAATTTTGGATATATATATTTTTTTGTAGTATTAACAAATGTCTATCACATAGGGCTGTTGTTTTTCTTTTCTTTCGACGTCTTATAGAATTTTCGAAAGTTTCATGGACTTTAAAATGTTTAACTGTATTTGCGACCATGGTTTTGGACCAGTCTAAATGGTCAGCAATTTTTTGATAACTCCAACTGTTTTCCACTAAAGATAAAATCAATTTTCGCAAACTTGGAGTACGATGTTTTTTTTTGCCTAATTTATGTTCTATTAAGTGCATTTTGTACACTAAAGCAACACAGACTGATCCATAAATAATTTCTTTGAAAACGATCTTATTTATTTATCCAAAGGAATTTTGTTTATTTATTGCTTCGGCCTATTGGATTAATATAAAAATGCCTGATTATACAAATATGTTTATTATTTTTGTTTTGAAGCAGTTTTACCACTTTAAAGAGCGTTCTCATTTATATGGCCATCACTGTACATTCGAAACATCTTGGTACATTCAACATCAAGGCGGAATGACATTCAACTTTGGGGGAATCGGCTTCTTGGTTAATAACTGTAAAAAATTGGGTGGCAGAGTTTAAACGCGGTCGTACCAGCTGCCAAGACGAATTTCACAGTGGTCGACCACGCGACGCTCCAGATGCGACCACTCCAGAAATTGTGGAGAAAATCCACGAAATTGTACCCGAAAATCGGCACTTTAAAAGTCACGTTTTGATGGAACAATTGAATTTGAAAAAATTGTATTCAACATGAGGGTTGCAAGTACATACTCACAAATGCACGAAAACGGCGCCGTGAAGGTGATTCAGGGGAGTCTTTGGCGTCAACAAAGTCAAGTTTTTACGTCGGTTCCTAACCATGGATGAAACATGGGTCCATCATTTCACACCTAAGACGAAAGAAAGGTAAAAACGACGGACTCGAAAGGGGCACTCGGCTCCAAAGAAGGCGAAACCCGTTCCATCCGCAGGAAAGGTGATTGAGTCAGTTTTTTGGGATGCACGCGGGATAATTTTTGATTGACTCTTCCTAAAGGAAAAACAATAAACCGAGAATATTATACAAATTTATTGCAGCCTATGAGCCAAGAAATCATAAAAAGCGATCGCACTTGACGAAGAAGGAAGTCGTACTTCATCAGGTCAACGCATCAGTCCACACTTCCGTCATCGCGATGGCCGATCAACTTGGTCTCGAACTTTTCTCTCGCCCACCCTATCCGCCAAATTTAGCCCCCTCAGATTATTTTCCATTTCTAAATTTAAAAAATTGGCCCCGCGAAATGAGATTTGCCACCAATAGGGAGGTGGAGTCTGAGGTTGATGCCTGTTTTGAAACACTCGGAAGCTTCTTACGATACGTACGGTATAGAAAGTTGCGGGGAAAAGTGTGCCAATCTCGAGGGAGACAATGTCGAGAAGTAACGTAATATCTCCCATTTTTTTTCCTTTAAGTTTTAGGTCGGTTACTTCGGGGACTATCTACGTCTGTTATTACCCAAATAGAGCTTCTCAAGTCTGTCCATTTGGAAGCTAAAAATTTTTAAAGTTTGATAATATTTTCATTTGAAAGATTTGAAAAAAGGTTCTATGTCCCTTTGGTGCTTCTGCTTCGGGCATTAAAATTAAAACCCCGAGATGCAAGTGCGTACTTACTTAGTGTCTCATCTAAAATGTAAATTTCAATTTTTCCGAGCGTTATTAAGTCAGTCTTACTGATTAGAGCAGTCGTTAAAAGCAAACGATTTTCCGAAATAAGTCCCCTTTAAGAGCTCATGTAAATTGCCTGTAATACGATTAAGAAACCCTCCGTACAATCTCGGGAATCGTCCGAGGAACAATGGGCCAGCTCTGGCAACTTTGAGCGACTCACTGATAAACAAAGAGGCCTCTATGTGAGGAATTTCACCCTTAATGCGTCTTTGAGCGTTGAGGCCATTCAGGCCGCTTTTCAACTCGCTTGCTCTGTTTATTTAGCGAATTCCGGTTTGAAAATATAATCGAGAGAAATTTGTCTTGGATACATAAAATTACCCCCCCAGGAACTCCCCATATTTCAACTCCAGGTTACACTTTATCTTGTTTAATTGCATCCCCAACTTAAAACTGAGAGCTAATTGCTCCGGGTGCTAAAATTTACTGATCTACTTTGTTTGAGTATAAGTTTTTTAAGCCTAAGATTAATTTTGTCGACAGGTTCAACACGGAGGGCGAGAATTTCCCTGTTGTTCTTGTCGTCCACCACTTTGAATCAATAAGCTTCATTTCAATAATTAGCCAATGGGGAGCTTTTAACTTGAAGTAGGCCAAAGTTAAATGCTGAAATAAGCGAGTTTGTATAAGGGTCACGTCTAGCTAAAATGTACGCAAATTGGATTGCAATTACTTGGTAAATCTCTTGAGCAACGTCCGATGTGAATAAATATGTGCATATTATGCTATATGAAGATAGACAAACCTGATCTGTTACCGACCATTCAAGACATGGCAAGAATGGGCTCCTTCACCTAAGAGGGAATCTTCCCCGAGCGCACACAACGTCACTTCTTGACAAAAGTGCATTTAAAGCCTATTAAATAATTCTCCTTTAGTACGCTCCTGATTTCCGAATAAAAGGGCAAATAATTGCGAATTTGAAAGACCTCAATAGTTTTTTTTATTTTTTTTAATGGAAAATCAATGGCGTAGCAGGAACTGGTTTGACGCTGGACTAAGTCCCCTAGCTACACTCCCCTAATTAATCTCTTCAATGTTCGCCTTTGCAACCTCCTTTAGAATGCCTCTGGCTTATCTGTTACAACTTGGAAATCAGCGATTTACAAAGGAATTTCGGTAGTTTCATACTCTACAAATCAGCGATGTAGTTGGTAAGTTGCAGTTAAACTTTCCCAGCAGTTCCCGTTATTTCGCACTTTTATGGACCTCTTTCGGTACGCCGCTGGGCGTCTGAATAATAGGGCAAAAAACTGTGATTTTAAAAGCGGATTCCAGGAGCCTCTTTGTGTGCAAAATCAGTGGCGTAGCAGGTTGTCTGTGCGAGTGTCACTAAATAATTGCAATCCACTTTAGAACGGCCTCTTTTCTATGGCACCTTGAAAACAGTGATTTTAAATTGAATTTTGAGTAGTTTTATATTGAAAATACCACAGGCGTAGAGGGGACCTCTACGACACACTTAATTTAACGAAAAATGTTCTACGACCCCTTTTTGAGAAAATTCCGTTAGTACTTCTCTAATTTCTGAATAATTTCTGAAAAAAAAAATCTGCAAAATGACGTGGCAGGTTAACTCCCAGGACTAATTGTTAACAAATTGTTGTTCAATTTCCCCTAATAGTCCTATCAACCCATGATTCTATAATCCTCCAAATTACTTCCGACTTCTCGGTAGTTGGACAAACGTGTGACTTTCGGAGGACAGTTCATTAGTTTTTACCTGTAAAATCAGTTGCGCAGCAGCTTACTATCAGCTCATTATTAACTGCTCTAAACAGTATGTTCTCATTTGTTATCTCCTTCAATACACCTCTAACTTTTCTCGAACACCGTAGAAAACTGTGATCTCAAAAAGGATTTTCACAAGATTTACTCCCTATACATCAGTGGCGCGCCTCGATCTTTTCACCCCTAACTAACATGATAAAAAATGCGCAGTTAAAATGTCCGAGATATCCTCATTGTCTCAAGCTTGTGTTGTACATCCTTTAGTGCGTTCCGATTTCTCAATAACGAGGGGAGAAAACTTGTTTTCGAATGACATTCTCGCCAGCTGGAAACTGTGAAAACTATGGCAAATTGCTAAGTTTCAGAAATAAAAACGATTAATGAAAATTGTGATTCGATTTTCGGCAATTTTCTCATGATTTTCATTTAATAAATATTTTTTAGTAAGCCTCTAGATTCCGGGAAAACATAATTAAAAAATGTGATTTTGAAACAGAGTTTCAGTAGCTTTTTAACCCGAGAAACTCAACTGACATAGCAAGTTTTTTAAGTACTAAAAGGAATCGCAGTCAAACGTAATTAAACCTCAGATTAAACTCTCCTAATTAGTTATATCAAGGATCGAAAGGAATTAGGTCAGGAGTGCGTGCAGGCCATTATGCGCAAGGCAACAAGATTTGTTGGCAAATATGCCATGTTTTATGTTTTTGTTCTGGTATTTCTAATGAATGTAATCCCCAAGTGCGCCATTGTGTTTGTCTAAAAACACTCCTTTAAAGTTTTCCCATGCTATCGCAACTAATTAAACCGAAGCAATGCGGTTTAACCCCTGGTTAAACCGGTCACCCTTCCATTCTCTGGGTAAATTTATTTTCCAAACTCGTTCAAAAGTTCTGATTTAGGCCCTCTGTTGGTTTGGAAGGGATATCCTATACCTTAGTGCCGCATCCCAATTTTTGCTTGGTAGCCCACCCAAATTAGATCTGGTCGAATATTTCTGGTGGAATTAGTATGCATTAAAGTCATTAAAACCTGAGGCAAAAATGCAAATTGTTGGCAAATCCCGGGTCTAAATAAATATTTTAGTTTGTTGGTACACAGTGATAAGGCGGGGCCAAATACATAGTTTATCTTGTGGAGTTTACTCGGTTTAATCCGCTTGTAGAAGGTAGGAATTTAAAGGGGGTTAAAAGGGTGAAATCATGAGCGTAGAAGGATGAAATTCTCCTCTATAGGTGAAAATTGGTTAATTTAGTCCGACCACGAAAAGTTTTCTTACAAATTCGCTTTTTACAGGTTGTGGTAATATCAGAACGTGCTGGGATTATCGAATCTTAAAATATATATATATATATATATATATATATATATAAAACAGCAAGACGGGGGTTGTTTCTTTGTGAAAGCTGAGCTTTCGCAGAGTTAGGGAAACTTATAAGCATCTTTGTCTGTGGTTGAAATAGAGGTGGATAACCCCTTTAAGGCCTTATTTCTGTACTTTTCTGAAAGCAAAACGACGTATGTTTGCAAGCGATAATAAACGACCCAGACTTAAAACAAGTCTCACTGTCAATTAATCAAGAATAAAACATATTAATGTTGCAAGCTGGCGCTGAACTTCCACAAACACGAGCCCCTCATAAATCTTGTTATTCCCCAGCGATGACAACATGATTCAGATTTAAATTAATCTCCCGTGTCTCAGGTTTTAATATAGCTCTAGAAGAATGTTTGATCATGCGATAAATATTCTAAAATTAGACCAAAATCTTTCGAACCCCTCTCAAATGGGGTAAAAACTTCGATGGCAAATAGGCCCGCACTTAAGTTATAGATAGGATGGACTAAGGGATAGTTTAACACTTCCGCCGCAACTTCTAAGGCACTTAACACGGTTTCGCAGAACTTTGCAAATTTTCCCTATCCAGTTCGAGGATCCTTTGAGGGCCTTGAGGATGTAATTTCGATTGTGGTTCATGCCGTATGAAGACGTTCATTTGAACGACGGTAAATAAAGTTAATCGAAATTTGGGGTCAAAAATGGAAAAGAGCTGTGTTACAGATTTTCTAGTTAAATAAACGCCAAAGTGTAATCGGCCATGGGCAAAACTAGCAGCTTAATTTATTTTGGGTCAATCGCCCACGAAGCTCTCACCTGAACACTTGAAAAATCGCATTTAAGCACCCTTCAAGAATGCAAAAAAATTCTAAAATACTCATTAGAAAAATAGGACTTCTGAGCCGGTGATTTTGAGGGTGAATAATCACCAAATTATAGTTTGTGAGGGAAACAATTTGCACTTAAATTTATTTCGAATCGGTGGTCTACAAAGCTCTGCTTGGAACAAATCAAAAATCACATTAAAGCACCTTTCATTAATGATAAGTTTCGAAAATTCTGATTTACGAAATAGACCCCCTCCCTAAGCCAATGATGTTCAAGGTGAATAATCACCAAAGCATGACGCGCAACTGGAGAAAAAAGTAGTTCCATTAATTTGGAAACAGTGCCGTACAAGAGTCCCACCTAAGACCATGGAAACTGAATTTTCTACCGAAATTGAAGCTTGGTACCAGGCCAGTTCTACTGAAATCAAATTAAAGGGCCTTAAATTCGAAAATTTGATTTCGGACAGGATTGCATGGACGAAGTTATTTCCATAAAAACTTATTGCAGGAATTCCCACATTTGAACTGAGATCATTGATATTTATATAGAAGAAAATGGGGCAGCGTTTTGTGATGTTCAGATTAAATTAGGAAAATATTGGATAGTGGAAAGTTGCTGAAAAACCGTAGGCAAAATCACTTCAGGTTAGAAATAGCTTCCCACGAAATCAGGCAAATTACGTTTTTGAGAAAGCTGGAAAGAAACTGGCGCCATTGAAACGAAATCAGATTAATCTTTCTTATTGGAAGGATATCGGAAAATTGTGTAAAATCTGGAACACTTTGGAACGAAATTAGATCAAATGAAATCAAGAAAAATCTGAGAACCATCGATAAATTCACGTGAATGGAAAAATCTGTTTTAATTCAATGGAATTTAATTACGCACTCAGGCAAATTTAGGATCAATTTTAATCGTTTTTGTGTAAAAATTAAGGGGAGCCATAGTCCTTGGTTTTATTCACATCTGCGAGGGGAAATTTCCTTCAATTCGTTACAGGAGTCGAATTCGAGCTCTACAAAAGTGAAATGATGTAGGAGAAGAAGGGAATTTCATGATCTAAGTTTCTTCGCTTTCGCCTGGCTCAGGCTGACGCCCTGTAAAAAGGGGAGTTTAGGGCAAGGATTGATGGGGCAAATTGATCAAAACCATCTAAAAACAAGGCGTGTTAAACAAGCACACGACCAGTTATAAGGGGGTCAATTCGACCCTCGTCAAAATTCAGAAGTGGATTTACGCCAGCGGTAGAAACGTCATTTGTACAAGTCGAAAGTAGCCCAGCGAGATAAGACGTTAATTAATAGAATACTTCTAGGGGCACGTTTTTATTGGGAGGATTTTGCACCCCTTCTTTCTAATTGAGCCAATAAAATCCAGACCATATGCCCTCGGAAAACACTAAAGAATGGGAAAGCCAATAAAATAAATTGGTCTGCGTATATTCATTTTAATAAAAATATAAAGATCGGCCATTCTTTGCAGAAACACTATAAGCCGAGCGACGAAATTGAATGATAAAATCTCTTCGGGGATATTATGGGGATTGTACACGAGGAACGTTTCGGAATTCTGGAAACTAACTGCACATCCAGAATTATTGTTTTCAGCAGGATACAATATGTTGTTAGAGACGAGTTAGCCATAAGCTCGAACAGGATTAATCACTGAATATGTGCTGCCCGACATAGATTAATTCAATATCAAAAATGAATTCTCTTAACGAGTAATCTACATCTGGAAAACTCGAAGATCTTTAACTCAAAGCACGCAAAATTTCAATTTTTATTCCCAGGTTGGTTGAACATGGAAAGTCTGGGCAAGTCCGTACATGCACAGATCTTCGATAAGGTTATTTCCTTGCAAAGGCAATTTTCGTTTCTTTTTTGCCTCATTCACACCGGTTTAGCACCAGCAACAAATCCCGGCATGTTGCACCATGCCGACTGGAAAATGCGCTTAATATAAAGTTTTTCTCTCCAAATCTTCTTAGTCCGTATTATTGAGGGTTTCATTGAGTGGAGGATGCTGTTCCCAGGGAGAGATTAGGTGCGCATAGATAGACTCCCTTGTTCTGGCTTTATCCAACCAGTTAGGGTTTCGGGTTCGGGGTGCCGAATGCTCAAGGGAGGATACGATTAATCCTAAATATTGAAAAACTTACAACCCACATGGGCCTAAATGCCTGGACAAACTTATCGCTCGACTAAAAATATACCACAGCATTAAAGTTATATAACTTCTGCCTTTATCGTGCGATTTAAATGATTTGGTAACGTTCACGTTAACCCATCAAAAATTAATGGGTTATTAAAAAAAAAAAAGAAAAAACATGACTTCTCTGACGTAATTTTTGGTAACAATTTTCGGATTTTTTCATATAAGCATCTGCAAGCGTTGGGAACTCTGGAGCGAATTGGGCACTGGATACGGTAAAAACACTTGAAAAACATAATAGATGATATAATCAAACCGAACCTAATCTAACCCAACCACAACCAAATTCACCATATGCATTTAACTTTTGTTCAATTATGTTATATGTTTGTTTTTACCGTTTTAACTTTTATTGGATATCAACGATGTGAGAGGATTGGTTTAGGTTTTGGAGGGTTTGCCTGTGGTTGGGTTAGCTTTGGTTACATTTTATTACATTATTCCTTGCATTTTCCAATTGTTTTTGTGTGTTATTTCACCGCACCCGGTGCCTCTGTCCCTTTTACGACCCCGAAAATCTGCACGTTTTTTTTATGGAAAATGAGTAAAAAAATCCGCATTTCTTTGTGAAGGATCACGTACTACAATCTCAAACAAGTGATTTTTGTCAAGGAGGAAATCGTTAATTTTTGGTGGTTTAAAGTGATGTGGATCCGCGATTTTTTCACGAAATTGTAGATCCATTCTTTGTTGATCACATCACGCCCTTGCGTTTGTGGCGAAGGTCCATTACGGCACACTTGGTAAATCAAACAATTTTTTTTTCCTAAATTTTGTAGTGCCCTGTAGATTACTCTAAAGCCTCGACATTTTCGCATTTTGCATCATATTTGATGCAATTTTTTTCTAAAAATTTGTCTATTGGGCCACTTCCATGTCTCTCATAATAAAGGAGCTATAGCCTCCTGGATCATATAACCTTTTTTGCCTGTGAAATTTTGTAGAATCGCACGTAAGCTTAAACTTTTTTTTCATATAAAATTAAAAAAAAATACGTGCGTTAATAATGTCGAAAAATTTCTATAAAAAAGAGAGTTCCTGCGTCGAATTTGACTACGAAAATTTGTAGACCGTACTCGCCAGTCTCTCAAGATGTTTTCTTGAAATTTTCCAAGTTTGTAGCCCAAAGTTTATTGCTTATTAAGCCTCTGACTAACGAACTTCCAGCTTTAGTTCAAAAGGTACAAATTTTTGTATCCTCCAGGGTTCAACTGGAATTTTACTGCACAAGCCTTAATCCCAAGCACTTCGCATGTACTTCCCCGTTTCTCAGCGTATTTTCGTCAGAATTTAATGATTTGTAGCTTGAGATTTAGTGCTTTATTTAGCGTCAAACCAGCGAAGATCCTGCTTTATTTCAAAAGTTACAAATCTCTTATTTTCTCTATAATTTAACTGGGATTTCAGTATGAAAGTTTATCTAAAACTTTTGGTTTGCACTTCCGTGTATCTAAGATATTTTTTTGCAATTTTCAGCGTTTGCAGCCTGAGGTAGCGTATATTGCTCGGTTCGGCCTCAAGCCACCGTAGTTCCAGCTTCAATTCATAAGTTACAAATATTTGAAGGTGCCGTAGTTATTTTTACTTAGTGTCTCAAGGTATTTTCCTGAAATTTTGAGTGTTTGAAGCTTCGTCAAGCCACGAACCAACGAAGTTCCAGCTTGAATTCGATAGTTGCAAGTATTTCATTTCTCTAGAATTTAACTAAAATTTAACTAAAATTTATGCAAAACTCTTCGCCTGCACTCTCATGTTTCTTAAGGCAATTTATTTAACTTTTAAGGATTTGTAGATTGAGTTTTAATGCTTAATTACACCTCAAACCAAGAAAGTTCTTACTTAATTTCAACATTTAAATTTTTTTAAATAACTCTCTATTTCGAGTTAAGCGTTCCATGATCTTCTTAATTTTAAACGTTCCGTTGGTACTTCCTAGTCTCTCCATGTACCTTTTCCAATTTAAAGCATCTCAATTAGAGCTCCCGTGCTCATTTATTCGGATTTAAATCTTAAATCGTTTCCCTGCAGCTTATAGCAACAATTTCGATTCTCAAGCCTTCAATGATCCCATCACTTTGTAAGCGCAATTACAGCCCATCATATCCCTTACAAAAGGGACTTTATATCTCGTCCGTTTCGAGCTAGACAAAGCGCTATCTTGGACAAGTTCTTGCAGGGGATTTACCGATTATCCGATATCTGTACAAATGCGAGATTCGTATTCAGTCCGTTTAAGAATTTACAATCCCTTTGACGCAGTCGGTTATCGCCCTTAGCCCTTAGCGCTTGAATGAATTGGGGCTACAGCCCCGATGCGATGAAATGGAAACTTTCTCTTGAAAAGACCATTAAACCATCCCTTAAAAAAATTGAACTTTTAGGAATTTTTCTAATTACCCGCAGGAAGAAGTTTTAAATCAGAAATTACTGCAGCGAGGCAATAAAATCTGTAAGACCGGTTCCTGCGCCCAGAATAATTATTATTCATGAAAGTTATGAGCTCGTGCAATTATGCCCTCCTCTCCCGGTGGCGATATGGGGTAAAAGGGGCCCCTGGGGGGTAATTTTTCGACGCCCTCAAGAAAGCTTTAATGATAAAGAATTGCTTGTTTTGCCCCCACTATGTAGGAAAAACGTTCCAATTAACACATTTCCTTTTTAAAAATTTGACACTTGTTTTAGTGCTTTATTATCATTTTACAGAACTAAACAAATAACGCTCTTTGCTCTAAAATCGTTATACGGCTCTACACACAAGCTCTGCATTGGCTTTATTGCAGCCCCCCAAGATACGCCTCTTGATAAAATCCTTTCGCAAATATTAATAAGCTTATATTTGGCAACTGCAGAATGTAATAACGAGGCAGTGTAGGCAATAAAGGCCCAAATGTACAGACATTAAATAAGGCAAATAGCTCCCTAAATTCGGAAACATACTCAGTTTACACGCATAGCGACACACAATTAGCGAATTCTCCGGATTTCGCCTCCCCTTCTTCATGGCCATGATTTCAGTTCTTAGGGGGATGCAAGGGGGTTTATGGGTGGGCACTCGATGTCAGCGAAATCTTTTTCAATGCAAAAATTCAATTGAGCCAAAGAAAATCTTCTAGAAATGTGGTTTGAATTGTCATGCGTGGAATCGTAAGTCGCGCATAAACGAGAAATTTAAGAATCTTTAACACTTTTGAAATTTGTATTTTAGTAAGAACATGACGAGATTCTCTAATATCAAAAAAACATTAAATGTGCCTCTCTGCTGAGGTCCATCATACATTTTATTTTTTTTTTAACATGTTCCGCTACTGGTTATGCGAGCAATCAGCGTAATGTATGTGCTAAATACGGATCAACTTAGAAGCCGCACCAATCAAAATTTTCAAAATTAATTTTCATTCTTTTAAATTAGTTTAAGTTGTTTGGGTTAAAAAAAACTGCTCCGTCGCTGCTTTTTACATGAGCTGTCAGAATTGAATCTCGGTTAAATCCGCGAAAAATTGAAGTTTTTTATGGTCAATAGAGTTCCCACATATCATGTGCTTGTAACTCAGAGGCGCATTGTACACGATTTAAAATTATTAAATATAATTTTGAAATGACGAAGGGCAAGAACACTTTTTTCAAAAATCGTCTACTGCGAAAGAGAAATGGGCACTAAACCCGCGAAGAACAACCATTCTCGTTGTCCACTGCCCAGTCGCATTTGTCCATTTAAGAACCAAGCCGGCATACGGAAATTTCTTCGTTCTTTAAAACTTTCACTGAACCCATTTAAGAAATTCGTCGAAGGTCAATATCCCCTTTTCATCAAGCGGCAATAAAATAGGTTTACTGCCCTTTGCTGCACTTTTAACGCCCGCGATTCACTTCTTTCAGCTTCAAGATCAAGCTACAAGGAACAAAACCTTCATATTATCGCTGACATTTTCCCGCCATCCCTGCAGCGAATGCTAAAGAAAAATAAATAGCGATTTTCCTTTACACTTATCTGGGAATTTATTTGCGGCCGTTTATCGCCTGTTCCCGAAGAAAAGCACAAAATGGCGGCAAATAGAGACGCAATTGAAAGAGTGTAATGAAAAGTATACGTGGTCGGTTTGTTGATATTTAGCACGAAGAATATCTCTGTGATAAATGTCTGGCGATTCTAAATCAAACTAGTAGACATCAAAATTACCAGAGAAAGCTCCTCTATCCAGGAATTTGTGTCCTATCCAGGCAACAAATCACCCTGACGCTCAGCTCCAGAGCTTTCAGCTGACCTTTGTCCTCTCGTACGTCACACTTTCCAAAGAGGTCAAAGCTTGAACTTGCAGATATATTTTCGTTAAATTCTTTGAAACGTTTTTCAAGGCCTTTTGAGCACTTTTTAGTTCCCCAATTATCTTTAAATATGCCTCAAACTCGTGACTCTTTAATTATCTTTTAGACTTCGATTTCGATGCCTAAAAACCGCATTATTAAATTCGATTTTATATAAGTTTCTCGAAGTGCTTTCCCCCACAAATAATATTGCACGTATACCTTTCATAACACTATTTCTATTGCGTCTTTATTTGCTGCCATTTGGAGCTTTTCTCCAGAAGCAGGCGATAAATGACCCCAAATAAATTCTCCTATAAATATAAAGGACAACCTTTATTTTTATTGCTATATTTTGATGATGGAGACAATGGAGGAACTCGCTATTGGGAATCGTGCTTCTGTATTGTGAAAAATTGAATACTTGCTAAGATGGTAAAGCTCCAACGAAGCTGGTTTTTGCTGTTGAATTTTGGGAAATTTATGTGTATCCAGAAAAATACGCAGAATTGTGGACAGAAGTGTGGAAACTTTTTTGAAACGACATTTTCTTTTCAAGTTTTCGTGTTCGAAGTTCGTTGATAAGGTAAAGGTTGCATGTTCCCAAATTCACCGTACAATGTTTGGCTTAGGAGCGTTGTTTTCAAGATAATTGTTGTTAACAACTCCTTTTTTGTTGGACATAAGTGTAGAATGCTGCGTGGTGTTGTTGTTCACGGGGGCATCATCAGCGATTCGGGAGATTTTCGAAATTCAATGGTCCGAATGTCCGAAATCAGCCGAGGGGCCTTCTCCAAAATAAAAAAAAAATTAGCACTTACGGGGTCGCAAACGATTGTCTAAAACCTGGACGTCCAGGAAAAACGAAGGGCACTATCGATCGACCGATTAAAAAAATATTATCTGTAGATCCTCGCAAGTCCTCCAGGATTACAAAGCAAGAAACCACTAACAAGAATGGCATCGATATAAGCGATCGCACTGTACGGCGTCGGTTGTGCGAAATGGGATTAGTAGAGAGGATTACAGTGAAGGAGCCCTTAATTTCCAAGAAGAACACGAAATCCAGAACCAAATTTCCTCGGGAACATTTGTCTTGGTCTTCTTCAAAGTGGAGTACTCTTCTTTTCAGCGACGATAACAAAGTTAATATTTTCAAGTCTGATGGGGAAAGTTACGCTCGTCGACCCGTGGGGACCAGGTTCAATCCCAACCATGACAAGCCAACAGTGGAACGTGGTGGTGGCATCACAGTGGTACGGGGACGTTTTTCTCGATTCGACGTTGGACCGTCGGTCAAAATTGAAAGAATTACGAATCGGTTTCAAATACAAAACCATTCTCCTCGAGATCCATTTGCTGATAAAGACATGCCTTTGCTCCGGCGTTTCGAGCAGGACAACGACCCTAAACATTCATCCCGATCGGTAAAAAATAGGCTGAGTGATAACACCCCGTATTAGGAAGTGGCCGTCTCATTTGCCAGATCTCAATCGGATTGAGCATCTCTGGGAACACTTAAAACGAAAAGTTCGAGACAGGAATGCGTCCAATCGGGATGAGTGGTGGAAAGTCCTGCAGGAAGGACGGGTTAAGATTCTTATTTAAATTTGTGGAAGTTTAATCGATTCTATGCACCGTCGAACGTCAGGCTGTTGTCGAATCGAAAATATATGCAACAAAATATTAGTTGCTTATCTTGTTATCTAGGTGATTAAGGTGAAAACCACACGCAAAATTCCATTACTTTTGTACAATGCGCCCTTTAATAAAAGGGCGTTTCTCCGATAAACGATTCGATTTAGGTACATACGTCAACCAGGAGTACCTTTTCTCTGTAGGTCGGAAATTTAATAAACCGCAAATCGGTTTAAAAACCCAGAAGCTTAAAAGTTTAGGGTTAAAGAGGATGGAGGTGCCTTCTCTCCGCCTCCCTGAAGACACAGAGGATGGTACAATTTTCTTTTATTTCCTTGGTATTTCCGATATTTCAGAAAATGCCCCGTATACACATTTTTACTTTTCCTTTATTTTTTGTTTTTTCATTTTTTTAAATATTTTCCCAGACATAGCTCGGCATATCTAGTGATATTTCCATTTTAGGCTCGATTTTCCTTAACTTAAGGCTTAATTTTTCTTTAAGCATTCAAGAGCTATTTTTTCACTACATTCGTAAAAATACAACTACTTTAGTCCTATTTTAGTTTGTTAGTGAATAACTTGGATATTTTCTCCCTTATACTTAGTCCTATAGCCAAAAATTTAAAATTCGGTGATTAAAAAAAATTTTTTTTTACAACAAATAAATACTTCTTAATCTTATACGCTTAAGTCAGTATAGTGTTTATTAACCACGCAGCGAAGAAAATTGGCAAAAAAAAGAAAATATCAGGGCAGGACCCTTCTGGGCAGCAGCATGGGGCAAATTCACGTTGCCGAGGAAATAAGTGTTGCTCAGAACCTGATATCAAGACTTTATGTACGGTATCGAGAAGAGGGCGATGTGGCGGAAAGTCGCCCTTGAGCTCGCGTTGCAACCCCTATACAAGACCGTTTCCTACAAGTGCATGCTCGGAGAAGCCCTATTGTACCGGCATCAGAACTGCGAATTACACTCCAGCACGTACATAATGTTGATGTCTTGGCTGAAACTGTGCAACGTAAATTACACGAAAACCGTTATCGTGAGATAATCGGGGGGTATGACTTTTATGGACAGAAGAACATTTCGCATGACGAGATGAAAATTGAGCAAATGTTCTCTCCTCTCAAGAATCTCAGTTTAGAATTTATCCCGACTTCAGAAGGGTTTGCGCGTGAGAGAGAGCCTGATGGTGTAAACCGTCTTCGCAACATTCAAGAGGTGAAGTCTGCCTTAAAGGGAACAGTTATGGTTTGGGAAGGAATCAGTATCGGCGGAAGAACCGATCTCGTTCTGTTGAAGAAGTTTTTCATCGATAGATCATATGTGGATCAGATACTGAAAACTGTGGTCGTGCCATTTGCAGCGACTATTGATTTCAGCTTTATATGGATGATAATACCAGATCAAGAGTTGCAATTGAATGTTTGGGGAGCGACAATATCGATACATTACCGTGGCCAGCATCGTCCCCGGATCTAAACCCTATTGAGTGCATCTGGAATATGCTTCAAAGAAGAGTTCGTCTTATAGATAAACTAACACTTTTTTAGGGCTTTAAGAGGCATGGAATAAGACGTTCCAATTCGACATTGATGACTTTATTGTGTGCACGTCACACGATCCTGAGCAGTTTTCAATGGTCGAGGGAGCGTACAAGTCGTTGACCTTTCGGCATTTTTTTTATTTTGCCAAAATTTAAATTTGGTTTTTTTTTTTAATTTCCGGCCATTTCCATACAATATCGGTGCCTTCGTGGTTTTTAAATTTCATTATTTTTTTCAATTTGTGAGTTTATTGCATTACTCTAAAGCTCAATTTTATACCTTCACAAGGAAAAGCAGAAAGTTGCACATTAAATACCGTTTAAAGGCGCATTTTTAATTATCCCCAGATATTGCGGTTGTATGCATTGTTCCTTACTAGATTGTAAATCGTTCCTCACTATACGCCGAACCTAAAAATTCAGTAACATACAGCGTGCAGCATTAAAACACTATTTTCTGCCCTCTAAATGACCACATTTCAAGCGTCATTAACGTAAAATATGCAATATCTCGTAAAACTGCTAGAAGATGACATAACGCTGTGCATCTATAATTTTTATTTTTAGAATTTTTGCGTCAGTGTAAAATAAGGGACAATAAATGTGAAGTAATAAAATTCGATTATTAGTTCTCTAGTCGATTATCCTTATCGCCCAATAGGGCACAATGTATTTATCCATACTAAATTCCAACAATAAACTATTCAACCAACTCAACGCAAGGATCTATGACCTTTCATGCGTGAAATCCATAACGGGAAAAGTCAATTTTCCAGAGTGGCAGCCATACATAAAGCCGTTCACCCGATTGAGCTTAATAGAGTTATGATGGCATATTTCACGTCATTTTTGTCACTTAGTTAATTAGAATACATCAATTTTTTTATCAAGATCTAATACGCGGATTTTGAGTGTTCGAGATCGAAACGCGATTGGCTCGAATTTAGATAGTTGCTAGTGAATTTTCCGCATAAATTCAGTTAATTTTGAATGTTTAGAGGGTTGATGTATGACTCTATTATTCATCGGGATGCCCGCGACAACCGGTGCCAGAAAAACTGGATTAAAATTCTTTAATTTTGAACGTCAATCACTTGCGACGAGGCGGAGACAGCTGATAGCACACAACATTCTTTCATGACAGAAAAATCTCATTTCCCCCCTTTTTTTTTGAAGTATTGGCGGAAAAGTACGGGGTTTCACTTCATGTCGAATCGATTTTTGAAGGGATGATTAAATTACTAATTAAGAATTCAACGAATAAGACCGCCATTTGGCAACGTCGCGAGATTCATTTCTTTCGTTGCGTCCGAAGAGAGTGACGCAGTCATTCAAAACGGAGCAATGTTGCCAGTCGTAATTAAACGAATTAATAATTCAATAATTAATTAAAACTGCTCAAGAAACGTTTGAGGACACAGATTTACGAAATTCATTTTTAAGTATAGGGGGGCGTGCTGGAGGGGTCAAATCTAATATATAGTTGGGCAAAAAAATTTTGATTTTGCAGTTCTTCCTCGTTAAAAGTAAATTCTCTTCTGCGTTTTGCGAGCGCAACTAATTTTTTTCCGTAGCTTCCTATGAAGTGCCAGGGCCGAAGTCAGAATCTCTCAGTATGTTGCTGTTAATGAGAAATTTTCCCTGCGTTTTTGTGACAACGTACGCCAATGATCTTGGCATATATTCTATGGCGAACCAAGGGCGTACTGAAGATGTTGGTCCCAAAATCTCGTAAGAACCTCTCGCCTCTCGGCTTTTCTCGGCTGAAACGCGGTCTGCTTGTGATTTTAAGACAACGTACATAAATGATCTTGGCACGTTATCTTCTGACAATGTTTCGTAACCCGTATAAAAATGAAAAAGGTCACTGCTGAAATCAGGGACGTACGGAATGGGTTGATCTGTTCGGGCGCCACGTGAAACTTCCTTATTTCTGAGCGTTTCCCAATTGCAAAATAACGCGCCTGCATCTTTATGATAACCAACGCCACTGACTTTGGAGCATTTCTTCTTCTATAACCATTTGGCGCCGCAACTAACAGTTTGCCGGGCATTTACGTGTACATTGTTGCGAATTAGTCTCCGTGAACGCCGTTTACAGCATAACGAAACTCCCCAAAAAGATGGCAAGTTTTTCCCATTTAACCGATTTCGTAACTCTCACCCTACCCAGAGGTAGCAACAACAAGCGCACTTTCGAAAACACCCTACCTGCGGCAACACTGCACCGCTCTTTTGTTTCTTTTTTAAAGAAGAGGTCGTGTCGCAATCTTTGTGATTCCGGCAGCGCTGCCTGTTTTCACCATTTGGCCCCGTTCTGCGGAATTTTGAAGAGGAACGACCGAATTGATCACGGGTCGTCACCGTATGTGACTCTTCCCTAAAAAGGGCGACACTGGCTCTTCCCTGGGATTACATCGGTATTTGTATTTTTACGTGGGGATGCAAAATAGAAATTCGCGCCGGTTTTATGCCGATCTCGTTCGGCCGAAGAGGCATTTGCTTTTGACGGTCCGCGTCATGAATACCAAATGGGAATGCTCGACGAACGAAATTCATTACCTCGTTTCCGGGGTTATATTTCGGCCGACCTCTTCTTTTATTTCCTACTAGATTGTCTGGTAATTTTGGGCTTTGATTGATGGACGCCTAAAGAACTCAAAAAAAAAACAACCATGCACGGGGAAAGATCCACGAGCATTTTCCAGAGGTAGAGAACAATAACAATTGTGGAGTCGAGAAATGACTTTGCCCCCCTCCCCATGGGAGAGCTCCGGGGGTGCATCTCACTCCGAGACGTGCGGCCCTTTAGTCATGCCCTTCTTGCAATAAGTTCCCGAAGGTGAATGGAGCGAGTTACGCGTCTCGAATTACGATGATGTACAAATAGGGGATGCCTTGATACCCCATTTAATGAAACATGTCCGATTGGTCGCGTCATTGTGTCACCGAGTTTGAATATGCTGACGAGTTAAAATTGATGGCCCTTAAGAGGGATCCGTGTAGTTCCCGAATCAAACAATTTTTCCTGGCGAAAATCAATGCACAGGGCACTCGAATCCAGGCATTATTAAAATGGCTTGGACTGACTAATCAAAATTTCGAGCTGACTGAATAAATCCCTGCAAATCGCTGATGGAAATTGCACGAGACTCCTTATCGCTCCATCGGGGTTTGGAAACGAACCCAAAAAAGCATCAAAATAGTTTTATTGAACTCGAATCTGAACTGCAAAATGGCGATGAAGCACCGCATTAACCTCCATTTTTGGCAGCTGCTGCGATTACAATTCAAATTTCGCATTATCGCAACAATAATACTGTTTTTAGTTATGTGTTTAGTGGTTTCCCATAAGCGTTAAACCCATTATTTACCATTTAACAGGTAGATTTTCAAAACGATATTCGGTCCAGTTAATTCCATGTTTATTAGCTTCGGGAATATGGCCTAATAATCGCAAATTACCCTAAAATGTAACCGGTGGAATGAATTTATTGATGTGATTTATTTGACGTTGGACTCAAAATTTAATATGACGCCACGTTCGTCGGTAATTTTACCGCATTTTCTTATATGAACGTCCGAGGATATAAATAAAAATTAACAAATTTCTATGATGAAGAGGCGCATTGGACGGGCGAAGGTCATCGTGATATCAGCAAAAACCTCCATATTTCCAAGGAATTTAGAATTTCAAACAAAA
Organism: Euwallacea fornicatus; assembly: GCF_040115645.1. Taxonomy (NCBI): domain Eukaryota; kingdom Metazoa; phylum Arthropoda; class Insecta; order Coleoptera; family Curculionidae; genus Euwallacea; species Euwallacea fornicatus. The sequence continues at coordinate 829,666 of NC_089559.1, read as the reverse complement.
AACAATTCTCTTTGATGCAATTTATGCTGAACAATCAAATCATGTAGGTAACGTCTAGCAGCAAAAATAAACAGTTACAAATTCCTCTACTAAGTATCAGGGACGTACTGAAAGGATAAAATTTGTTCAAAAATCATCGAAACATCTCTTATTTCTCAGATTTCCGGAACTCAAGACCATAATCTTGCATTTTGATGATAACGTACAGCAATGATCTAGGCACATCTTTTCTTTTTCTACAGGGTGTCGCAAATGAGTGGCCCACTCCGCTACCCGCAGCTTCCTTAAGCGAAAATAATTATACTTTCCTTATGCGACGTTTTTCTTTGGCGTTTTACACTCGCCGCACAGTTTTCAAGTTGTAATAAAAATTAGTTTGATTTATAACTTCGGTCTTTCTTGACATATTTTAATGAAATTTTGCAGCGCACTTTTGGTATAATTTAGACAGAAACGTTTGGAACCAGAATGAGGAAATAAGAGCCCACAGCCCCCCCTCCCCTCCTTTTTTGTGCACCTCATAGTGAACGTTTTTAAGCTAAATATTCCTTCATCTTAATTTTTTCAATCTTGAAAATCTGAATTGGCCGCTTGCTTTAGAAGATATTTCAGTGCATCTCAGTCCATCAAACCTATTTTTCGTTTATGTCGGGAATGTATACAGGGTGTCGATATCAACGCTTTGAATTGCTCATAACTCCAAAAATTGACATTCTTTCAGAACACCGTTTTGGCAGAATGGAGGGGGAAGCAGCTTAATAGCGGTTGCCAGTTTCCATCTGTGCCCTTGAGCAGCATAGGCATCCCGCCTAACAAATTTGAATTTGCAACATCTACCATGTGATACTTCATTTTGAACCTCTTTGTAAACCGCATACATAAAACAGTTCCTATATAAAAAAAAATCAAATTTTCAGAAGGTGCGGCATTTTTAATACAGCAATATCATATGTAAAAAATATTGACAAAAACAGTTCAAAATGTTTTGTCAACACAAGTTTTATGTGTTTTCCCTCTTATCTTGCATTGTGGGGTCATTTTTTAAATAAAACTTTATTGATCTGTTGCTAGTTTGAATATTGGATTGACGAATATTGTTCTAATACGAATGTTGTGTTCAAAATAATTTGCAAAAATGGCGCATCGCTCAATTTGTAAATCGATAACGAACAACAACTAGAAAAATCTTCAATTGAATGGTGCTCCACCGCATTACGCCATACGAACAAAACAGTAATTAGAACAACGCTAACCGGGAAGATGGATTGGTTGCAGGGAATGAATGGACTAGCCACCGCGGTCACCGGATTTAACACCGCTGGTTTTTTTTGGGGTTACATCGAATCAATCGCTTACTAAATCACACCAGCCAATTTGCAAGATTTACAGCATCTAGTTACAGAAGTATGTCCATCAATTACGCCTTAAATCTCTGAAGAAATTTGATCATTTTCGGAAATGGACGATATAGTTTTAACGATGGGCTTGTAGCAGCTAACATAATATAATTAATAATGGTAGAAATTTTTGATATCGTGGTAAATGTTTTTTTTATCATTCATAGGAAAATTCAGTTAGTGCTAATGCTAGCTTAAGAGCTAGATGTTATCCAGATACATTTGCTAATCGGCACAATCCAAAAAGAAAATTTTTCTCCAATTTAGTTAACCGTTTGAGGGAATCGGCAAAAATTTAAGAGAGAACAGGGCAATGTGGACAACCTCGCAAGATATGACTAAATCAAGGAGGACATGTTCTTTACATAGTGGAAAGATACCTCGGCATAAGTACGAGATATTAATATTTTTATTTATTATAGAAGAAAAATAAAATATATAGAAATCGGTGGAATTAACGGCGATGCGCATGTCAACTTTAGTGATGTCCATAGAGTCAAATTTATTTTACTGCACACAGGTGGGGACGAAAGAATGGTATATTGAAAGTTTGTTGAAAAAGGTAAAGGTATGTTCCTAAATTCACCATACAATATTTAGTTTAGAAATGTTTTTAAAACAGTTAAAAACTATTTTTTTTGCTCGACAAAGGTATGGAATACTTTGTAGTGTTGTTATGGGCATCATCAGTTATAACTCCACATGGATTCTTTACGGCCCATGCATTATTGTTATAAAAATTTCTTATTCCATTTCTCTAGAAATTTGCTTCATCTGTAAAGGGAATCAACTACAGTAGTTGCGGAATTTGCGCCAATGATGCAAAAGCTATTGAAAAAATGCAATCCTCAGGGTTAAATCTGTAAGAGGAAGAACCTGAACACGTTGTATATGGTACGGGTACAACAAATTTTCCCTTAAAACTTTCCACACAGTCTTATTAGTAACATTCAAAACCCTTCCAATTTTTCTATAGAAGTACCTAGATTTTCTTATATTATTTTATTATTAGCACATTTTCTTCTAATTCTGTCGCCGGCGTTCCTGCACCTCTACTTTCTTTCAATGTATCTGTTTCACGAGGATGTAGATGAATTCTTTCTATCATTTTTCAGTTGGGAAAGTTAAAATTCGGAAATCATTCAATATAAAATTCCTGGCCCGCAACGAATTTCCATGGGCAAGTTCATACATGAAATGCATGTCAGTCATCTCCGTATTCGTATTCATGATAAAAAAAAAAGATTAAAAGTGGCAAATTCGGAAACGTATTCAAATTAAATGGCGTTCGACGTGTATACCAGTGCTGTTTCGAGAATTCACGTTATCTTGCTACGTTAATTTAAACCATTTTAACGAAAAATAAAAAAATTAATCAGTAAACATATATGGCCGTGTGTCTAGGGAACAAAGCATTTTTCCCAAAATCATCCAAGGGGAAAACATTTAAAAATTTTCTTCACTTACTACTTCAGAATAGGCCTCTAAATTTTTGCCTAGCATTTAGGAAACACCCTGTATTTATAGAAATTAATTTATTTGTTTTTGTTTATAATATGGGTAAATATACACTTGGATTTTTTTATAACATATTTATTTTTTAATAGTCAATTATTTTGATATAAAACCATACTCTGTTTAGGATATTCCATACTTTTGTCCACAACTGCACCAAATTTATTATACCCATACGATGTTCAAAAGGTCCATGCACTTCTACCCTCGAACTTTCCAGCGAAACTTACTTTTCCTCATTGGCTTTGCAAGCAAAATAACCATGATATTGGATTTCTCAGATTTATTTTATTTTCGGGTGAACCCACATTTACGTGCAATTAATTTACCAATGTAGAGAATACCCACGTGAGAGCAGAAGATAATCCAAAGGCTATTATGGAGAGGTACCATCAAGTAAAATTGTACTTAAACGTCTCACCGGAAATGGTTGACAATCGTCTCTTAGATCCGGCTTTCATGCTTAAACAATTTTTATTTTTTATTCAGAAATTCGTTCTTAAATTCGCGTCATGATTTGCCTTTAAATGTGCATCAAAATATGGGGTTTTGGCTAGGTGGGGCCCCACCGCATTATGGCCGAAACGTTACGAACCGTCTAAACGTGGTCTCTAAAGATCGCTAAATTGGCCAGGGCCAAGCACCTGTTCGGTGGCCAGCTCTTTCTCCCGACTTTAATCCGCTAGCTTTTTTTTTGAGAATTTATTAAAGATTCCGTTTGCATGGTTTCGATGCTAAATGAACAACATTTACGAGAAATTGGGGGTATATCATAGAAGAGACGGGACAATTTAAGTTGAAACCAGAAATTTTTCACAACATTCGCATTTCTGTGATGAAAAGGGCTCTGGCGCGAAGTCAAGATGGGGGCGATTATATTGAATATTTAATTCAGATTCACTCGGTCCACTTAGATGTGTTATTATTGTTTATCTTCAACATTCCAAAATCGTTATGTGCTTGCGAAAATGACTCAGTTTGCATCAAATTGAATAAAATCTAGATGAAATATTGCCATGTATTGACAGGCAATATGCTTGAACACCATCCAAAGTGAGCGATAAATGAAAATTTTACCAGAACGAAAAATGACGAATTAGAACATTTAATTTGAAAAATAAAACACGTTCACCATTAGCGTGCAAAAAAGAAGTTGGGGGAAGGGACGTGCCCACGACTGCCCATTTTCCCCACTCTGCTTTCGGATTTTTTTACTCAAGTTATAAGGAAAGTGCGCCTCATCTAACTGCGAATCGCTGCAAAATTTCATTAAAATATGTCAAGAAAGACCGAAGTTATTAACTAAACAAAATTTTTTTAATAACTTCAAAACTCTGTGTAATAAGCGAAAAGCGCCGAGGAGAAAAGTCGCATAAGGAGAGTCTGATTATTTTCGCTCAAGGTATCTGTGCTTAGCGAATTGGCGTGCTAATTTGCAACACCCGGTACAATAGAACACAAATTAGCAATTATTCAAACCAAATATCAGGAGCGTACTCCTGGCATTTGCATGTAATTTCCAGAGTTTGAAATTATTGTTTTATCCGACAATGAACCCCCCTCAGTCTGTTCAGTTAGCAAGTTGTAGGCTAATAAATCAATTTGCTTGGATCCGCTGTACAGTCGACGAAGGAAAAATATAATATAATCTAGTAAATGGTATTGCAAATTCGACATTTCGCAGTTGATTAATAATCTGCCATCGGGTGGGTAAATGATCGCTTCACAGCTTTGTCGACGTCATTTGTGATTGAAATTAATATGGCAACGTCACGATCGACACCCCCGCGTACCAATTATTAATCAATATTCCTGCATTTCTTAACAGTTCCAGGGAAAACTGCTATGACTTGTTTTGCCAGAAATTCGACACAAAAGGCCCTTCCAAATTCTCACTTCATCCCTTACGTTCCTCATATTTACAAAACAACACTTGCGTGGTATTAATTCAATTTCGGCATGGCTGGAACGGGAAAGTAAATAGTGAATTCGCAACCCCCGCGACCCCACCCCGATGTTGCTCTAACATGTGAATATTGAATCGAGTATGCAAATAAACAGGTAACTTTCTCACTTCACCTGTCTGTAGGCAGTGTAATTTATATTAAATCCGTCTTGTTTGATTAACTAACAAGTGTATTAATAAAGAGAATTATTAATGATGCGACAAGTGTGTGGTTAAAAAAGGCGGCAATGTACAGGACATCTCTAAGAGGTCTGTACAAAATTCTACCACAGATTTCTGAGAGGAAAACATAACTATTAAATCCAATGCACCTTACCCCAACAGTACACGGTTTTCAAAATACATGACGTCAAAGTAAAGCTAAAAAAAAAATAAAAAATCAATAATTTCGTTTGCAATGCTGCTATCTGAGCAAAATGCCGCATGTGGGACTTTTAGGGGCAATAAATCAGAACTTGTTTAGACTTTTGATGTGTATTGGAGAAAGCACTGTCGGAGCTGTGAGAAGTCCCTATAAAGGGGCACAATTTTTTTATCACCCGGTATAAAATTTATATATGACTAAATTTGTATTTTCTTACATATTTAAAAAAAAACAGTATCATCGTACAAGACCCTACGGTCATTTCTCTTTGAGATATTTGAAGTTCAAAGTTCGCTGCATATCTTGAAAAACAACTTTAAAGTACATATTTATTCGTACATTTGAATCGAAAAATATTCAAATATTCAATTAATCTCCAATTATTACTCAGTTTTTTTTAATATTCATGTTTTTATTTGATTTTACCATTTTTTTTATTAATTATTTATTTTGCTATACTGTACAAGTAAATAATATGTATTTTAAAGTTATTTTTCAGAGCGTGCAGCGAATATTGAAGTTGAAATATCTCAAGGAGTGTCCATGGGGAGTTGTATCAAGATTGCATCTTTCGTAAAACATGTAGAAAAACACAATTTCAGTCATAAATAAATTTTATACCGAGTGATGAAAAAGTTACGTCCCTTTAAAGAGAACTCACATACCGAGGACTGTGCTGTCCACAGTTTGCATGGAAAATGGAGACATATTTCGATTTCTCGTCCCTAAAAATCCCTTAAATATTTTGTTCAGATAACTACACTACAAATTAAATAAATTTTTTTTTCCTTTTTTTAATTTTCAGTTCGACGCCCTGCAACTTGGAAGCCGCTCACTTTTGAAATAAGGCAAATTGGGTTAAATCATCATATTGTCATCTCATAGATTTGTGGTAGAATTTGGTACATACTTGTTAGAGACACCCTCTACATTAGATGTTTCACAAAACACGAGTTCTAGGCGCTTGTGTTGAGAAAGATGTGTTTAAAGAATTGTCTATAGACAAAGACAAAAATGTACAGGGCCTTGCGTTTAAAAAAATCGACACTGAAGCCTCGGATTATCCGCAACCATATATTAAAGCATCGTTCACAGAAAACTTACAAATGTCTTGAGATTCGCATGAGATCACTACAGGGCTAAGGACAGACTACTTCTCTTTTATGGGTAATTGGATCTAGACACCAAAAATGCAGGGGCTTTCGTTTGAAATGTCGAAATCGAAAGCTCTGCATATTCAGAACTACATGTTGAGCTAAGTCTTTTGAGAATCTACAAATAGAGGCGCGTCACTGTTTTTTTTTTATGAAAAGTGAAATTATTTTTAATTCACTAGCCAATTCCGAAAAAAATAGAGGTTCTTTGTACAATCAAGTGAAAATTTTTTTAATACAAAAGATCCAATAATGTAATGGGAGAATCAAAGGTATTTTTCCTTAAAAAGTATGCCTTTTTCACGGATATCAATGTCAAAGCGCAATGGCACCGACCTATGGGCGCATATTTCAAAAAAAGAAATGATGCGACATTGTTTTTTGAAAATAAAAATAAGTTTTGAGTTCGTTGCGCACAAAAGATCTCCTGACTTTTTTTTTTTTTGCTCGAAAAAAATTGCAATAATTTCTTTTTTTAGAATTGATTTGAAGAAGCATATTAAAATGGTTTGACAAAATTTCATTAAAATGTTTTAAAGAAATTTACAATTTTGTATGTATTAAAGTAATCTTAAACACTCTGCACCTCTGCAACAAAGTTTCTGTTACCGTTTTTATCATAATTCTCTCCGTATATGTTCAAGATCGATTTATCTCTATACATGGAATATTTATTTTTGAGACACTGTATAAAACAACATGAGGACATATAAGTAAAAAATGTCTAGATATTGTTATTTTTTCTAAAACGGATTTTTTCTTAAACGTAGCCACATCAGAGGACATAACGATATAGAAGCTGCCCCATTCGGAAAAATCAAATTTTCACGGTTCTAAATGTTCACAACTTTATATTTCGTTTTATGCTTAGAAATTTCTCGAGAACCGCTAAAATTTGCTGACTACACGTGTCAAAATTAATGTCTAAGAGCAGTTGGATCCAAAAGAAATTTTAATTATTTTTTAAATTAAAAAAAAATCAATTTCTAGACTTGTGAAACCGAATATTCACAATGAAATCGTATATCAAGTATCGGCTAATATTCTGCAATATCTGAAAACACTTGCAATATTGTATATAGGGCGATATACTAAACACCCCAAACTTTAGTTTACTCACGGAATATCTAAAATATCCTCGTCCAGTGTTAACACTTCCATAACGTAAAAGTTGCAATAAAACCTGAATTTTAAATGGAGATGTTTCCCTTCCAATATCACCCTGCACTTTCATGTGTCATTTGGGACCTATTTCCTGGAAAGTTCACTCCAGGAAACTATTTTTCCAGGTTCAATACTGTCGCACGATCCCCAGGACGTATCTGAATAAATACTTCATAGTATATCGTAAGTAAATATGCTTTTAAATTTTGGAAAATGAGACAAGTTGCTGATTTACAGTTTTGGTATGTGGAAACGAGAGCAACGGAATCCAGAATATTGGTTTTAAATAAATTTTAGTTTTCATTTGGAAATTATTGGAAAGGAGCATTATTTCCACTTGGAAATGTATGTAAATCTCCTGGAAAAGCCAGTCTGGCGAGCGATTCCGGATGACTAATGTAAATAAAATCCAGGGAACGGTGTTCCATAATTAAATATTCTTCCTAATTTCCAAAACCTTATTAAATGAACCTCGCGGAGGATTTTAGTGTTTGTATGTTGGCCGTAAAATATGCAAATTCTCTTAGCAAGTGGCGACTCACCTGGCGATTTGGCATGTTCCCTTCGAGCAAAAGGATGAAGAAGTATTTGGTGGCACCCTCTTGCACTCACTAAATGTCCGGTACACTAATGACGCAACTCACGTGTCTCTGGAAAAAAAAAACGCCCGATTAATGGTTCCAGATTACGAATATCTTGTTTGTTGCCACGCGAACACTCATCTAAGTCATCTATAGAACAATATCGGTACGAAAACGTGCAAAAAATTTTACAGCCCTTTTTGCACGCATCCAGCTCACGAGTCTAAAAATCGATTCACAACATCAAGTAATACATGAATATATAGGGTGTTTCAAAAACGTTAGTACGAGGGAAGGTACTACGCTTGCGTATAAGAGAGCGCGGCGATTTAGTTCAGACCCGCCTCGGTAGTAATGTTGTGTTCATTCCACAGGGTGCCGAAGTAATTTTCTTAATTTTCTAAATTGGGCATGAGCCTCACAGCTGCAGCTACATTGTTATGCGTATTATTCTATGCTCGTCAGGGAGCTTGGTAGAGGATGAATGTTGTTCTCAGTTAGTTTTAACTGCGAATGGCGGGCAATTCCACATCTACTTGGGTGTCACGCCTTTGCCCTAAATACAAAAAAAAGCTAATTGCTGAACAACAATGCCAGATAACGGACGGCACAATAAAAGGCCTCTATGTCGCCTCTATACTCTACAATTGCGATTAAAACCAAATTGTAAAATTACAAATGCTGAATTAAATTTTTTTTTTTTACATGCGAAAGGGAAAGAAAGCGCCCTTATTTGTCGCTCTTCCCCAAAGGCACTTGAGGCAGTGGAGGCGTTGAGTGCATTAGGGATGAATATTAAAATCTATTATGCTAATGAGCATAGAAATTGCATTGCTCGAATTCTTTTTGGGCCTCGTCCTGGCTTTTTCCCCCATTAGTCGACTTATCGAAGGAAGCTCCACTTTTTTGATAAAAATGCAGATTTCCCAGCTGCTCTTAATACCTCGTCTGACCAGTATATCGAGAGATTTCCATGTGAGCTTCGCATCATGTCCATTGATTTTTCCATTACCGCCCCTGCTAATTTTCCTCTTTTATACTTCACGTTCACGGGGACTAAACGGCCGCAATAAAACCGCACAAAAAGTATCGAATACAATGTTATTTTTTGTGTTTATCAAAGGAGCACAACCCCATTTAAACCACAAAAACTGCCCTTTAAGCTCCTTAGGGCTAACGAGGATCAAAGCGAGGCTCGCAACCGAGGGGTGACTCACTTGCTGAATAGTTGGAGATATTACTTCTCCTCGGCTATGAGTTTAGAGATTTGGAGGTGGTTTGGTAAGACATAAAGTTGAATTCAGTTCATTAAATAACCAAAACCTGGCCTCAATATTTGAGGACTGATTCAAAATTTAAAAGGCAAACTCCGGGAAGTTGAGAAGTTAAATGAATTTTGCAAGTTCGGTCTGGAAGTAAGTAAACTCAAGTATATAACGCAGTGCCCGGCAAATTAACTTTCGCCTCACATGCTTCCGGGATGTTTTCCGATAGTGTTAGGGCAATTACCGAGTTTCTATACACTCAGATGCACTTTCGGAGGTCTCTTTTTGCCCTTAAAAGCACTTTTTTCTTTCTAACTTCTTCTCCATCACATACCTCCAAGATAAAGTTATTAAATGTTTTTCGAGGATAATTAATTTAGAAGACACTCACTTAAGATAACTCCAAAGCGACTCTAGATTAAGATCCTGAAACAATGTAGTGAAATGGGGATCATCTGCATAGAAAATGGCTTGATGCAATGAGGCCATTAAGCTCTGTCTAAAGCTAAAATGGCTCTATGAGCGTTACGAGGATATTGCAAAGTCACTTTGGGAACTAAACATTGTGTAATTTTGGATTTTAAGCGGCAGGAAAAAGTGGAAACGGCCTTAATTGAGCCCTCATTCTTCACCCAATTTTAGAGGTAAAAAAATTCTTTGGAAATCTCAAGCCTTGAATCCGGAATTGAGGAAATCAGGGTGAGTCTCGGGTCCATCTCTTTCTCTTTAAACTTAAAATTTTCTCTTTTATTATCTCAGATGACTCTCAACTGTCACCGACAGAAAATTTTATTGCTTACTCTTGATATTTTTTTCACATTTAGGGCATTACTTGGGCAGGAAATCATTGTTGTAGACGGGTTCTTTTCGGCAAGGAACACATTTTCAAAATTTCTCTTATTGCACTGTTCTTTAAGTGAGTCTTCTGCATCCTGCAACTTTAAATGCGCCACTGTTTCTCCGTCTATCTTACGGATGGATTTATAGCGTAAATACAATTCTTCGGCGATTATATTGCCGGAAAATCATTGGTGCGTATGGTCTACGCGAAAAGCGACACATTTTCAAAATATTTTTCTTGTAAGGTAATTTTCGTATGCAACTGAGTCGTCATGTGTTCAGCTGGAGGCTTTGTGGTTCGAACGTTTACTCGGTCTGAAAGTCATGGGTCTATTTACGCAAGTAAAATTTACGAAATTTAGTTTGTTTCTGTGAGTAATTGTAATTGTGACTCCCGGAGTTACAGAATCCATCACAACTACGTCACTGCACCACAACCTATTCATTTGCAAATTTTACTATTAAAACACGATACCTACGAGATCAATTAGGCAAAAATTTATTGCAGCAGACGATCTATTTGAGAGAAAAAGAAGTTTCCAAAATGTTTCTCTATTTTCTGTATGTACGAAATGCAACTAAAGATGGAATGTTTAAACATGAAATTGAGAAAATTGTTTGAGCCGAAAATTATTGGTGTAGAGAGTCTATTGTGGATAAATAGAACTGTAAGAAATTCGCTTCATTGTGAGTTTTTACAAGTGTATTTTCCAGACCCTTCAAATGGGCTCCACCTACGTCACTGTTCCATCGTCAATGCAGCTGAAAGTTTTCCTGTCGAAACAAAACGCTTCTCAGACGAACGGACAAAAAGTCGTTTGTGCAGAGGGTCTATTCGCGTAGATAGACATTTTCAAAATTATCCGAAACATCCATACATCATCGAGTCATCGCCTAACTAAGTTAAGACAATTCAGGTCGCTGAAATGCGCCCTTAATGGACAAAAAGCTCTGTGACCTTTAGTTTGAAAGCAGCGCAGTCTATGTCCCACAGGAACGCGTTTTAGGCCCAAACTATTCGCGTCACGTCGGTGGTTTCCCAGGACATGTTCCTGCAAGAACTTGGTCTGGAAACCTTGATGGAATAGTGTTAATGGCAATTATTGTTTCTCCTTTAATTTCCCTGAGGTCCCCCTTAAAGTTCTTTACTCATAATCCTAAAAGTGAATGCTGAAAAAATGCAAATTAACCTCGTCGATCGGGCCCCCAATCAGCCCAATCAAAGCAGGAAAGTTCGTTTTAATCTCTCGGCGGTTTATCGAGGACGCTTTTACGAAAAATTAATCTGAAACTTGGAAAAACTTCCCTTGAAAACTTCGTAAATATGGGGAAAGTGGAATGTTTTTCCTCGGTTCTTTAATTATTTAATTTAATTCGAAATTGTTTTTCAAAGTTATTTCAATTTTTCTTCGTTCGGGGAGGTTTTAACAATGAGGTATTTTTAAGGCAGAGCAGGGAAGTTTGCGTTTTATTAATAACAAACTTGGTTAATTAAATTTTAAAATCCTTTAGGGCGAGTCTGTTCCTTCCAACTATCTCCTACCGACTTTTCCAGGAAAAACTGTCTTTCCCGGAGAGGAAATAAAGTATTCAACACGCACCTGTGTCGGCCCTTTGGTTTCTGGTCACGTCCGAAACGCACAAAATTCTTTTGATCGGTACAATAAGGGATGATTTTTGACAAGACAAGTTGGGACAAGGGGAGGGTGTAATAATATGGCCTGAAATCAGACGTGCTCCTTTGAAACATCACGTTATTTGCCTCATTTCTTTTTCATGGGGGAGTGTCGGAATGAGTTCATTAGGTCTACAATCGTTGATTTGGCAAATGGCGAACGGCGAATACATAACGTCCAACGAAGTGCGGAATTAAAATTCCTTCGAAGATTTTTGAAAATTTCAGTTTGTGTCTGTAGTTCATCGAAATGACCGATCGGGCCATTTTTTTTTTCACAATTTAGGACCATCCAGATTTTGAGTAATTTTTCAGTTTTTTTGAGAAATGGGGATTGTTGCGTCTGCAATGGATCAATTTTGTGATTGGTTTAACGTGCTTTAGTTTGCCTCTTCGAGACCTTGTTTCGGGCTGACTGAACGTTCTTTTCTCCTTTCCATCAATTTTTATAAATAGCCGAACGATTTGTGGAATAAACAAATCCATTTTTACCGAGGCAATTTTGCTGGAAACATAACTTATTCGTGTTGGGGTTGAATCTTTGCCGACTTGTTAGAAAGACGTCCCGAAATTTGACAAATACAAAAACGAGGCTTTAGCGGGCAAATTGTCGTCAGCGGAATCCTTAATAAATAAGGATTGTGCCAGCCTGGATGACAGAGTGTTATCCTTCCTGGATATATTGTCTTGTTCAGGTGTGCTACATTGCGATAAATAAATTACTCCTCTGGTTTTTTTTCGCATCTAACGAGCTTGGCTGTCGTTGGATTTTCGGGCAATTAAAATCGTCTCAAGACCGTGAAAGTGATTAATTCCGGGCTTAACGCAAAACAACTAAATTAAAAACGTACCGAATGTAATAAACCAAAAAGTTTCCGGGCGCTATCAGTGACGCGCGAATGGCGGGATTCCGGACGCAGTCTGGAAAGTGAGAAATTGCCGGCTACAAATCAAGTCCAGGGGAAAGACAGAAACGCAGCCTTCTAATGAATAAGAAAATACTTTCCGGGAAGATTAACTGATGGGAAATTTCCTCCTCAATAACAATTTTGAGTGTCCCCATACGCCATTTAATGCTGCAAATTCCCGAAAATGCAATTTTAAATCTCACTAAAAATCAACATCCCAACTTTGGACACCGGAATTTTAATCCAATTTAAAGTTCAGATTGGACAATTAACTTTCTCCCTACACCATTAAACTTTGTATTGGCAGTTGTTTAACATGGAAGAGCATTAAAGGTTTTTCAGCCCTTTTGTTCTTTGCACTTAAACCTTCAGAGAATTTGAGTTTCCTCTCATATGGAATTCCAGTTTAACTCAGTACAATATTAACGGGTTGTCTACCTGTTTAAGCTCAATTCAAAATTTAATAATCCTCATATCCCTTTGTTCCCGACGAAAACCGTCTCCAACATAGCACTAAGACGCGGCAGACTGCCAGAATTGCTAATTTCCTAATTAAGATATTAAAATTAATTTAATTAAAAATCTTAAGCTTCAGACTTAATTAGAACTGCAACGTTTATGAAGTCGAAATGCAATGGAACTTCATTTGGCAAATGGAGCTTTTTTTCAAAATGAGGGTTGATTTGGGAAAATTAGCTTGTAATAACGTGCCCCTATGAATTTTACTATAAGATTTTGTTCGCATACGTGCCTGCAAGTTCAGTTGGAATATTCCAGCTCGTGTCACATATTCTCAATTTTGTCGTTTCGTTCCTTCCACATTTGTCCATTTTAACTTTTGCGCCTTCTTCGATTCGACGAACTTCTTTAACTCCAACTCTTAACTCTCCTTCACTCCTTTAACTCACTTTCAATTTTCTTGCACACCCGATATTTCCCTCTTCTGGGGAATTCTCCCTTCCAGTTTTTTCAATCACAGCAGTACATAGCTTCCATTCTATTGTGTCCACTTGCCGCTTCACTTAAATTAGCCCGCTGCTGAGAGCATTTAATTTTAATTATTTTCTTCGTTTGTATTTTTCGTCATTTGTCTTGAATGTTCTCCAGCAGTCCGGACTTTTCCAGTCGTTTCTCTGTCCAGGACTGGTTTGAACGAAATTTCGTTTGCCCGTTCTCTTCCAATTTCTTCTTTTGTGGCGACTCAGTGGCAAACTCTGTCGGATGGAGTCCAAAAATGAATGTCGAAGTCGGGTCAGGTGAGGGCGCAAGTGAGATTTTTGTCGATTTCGATGAAAAAATTGATTTATCAAGTTTCACTGGACGAAACATCCATAACATTCTTACGTGTATCTATAGAATCGGGCCCCAGAAAGACGTGCTTCACCGCCGAAATGTCGCCACGCTTTCCGCCCCCATCTAAGGCCCCAAGTCGATGTCGTTTTTTTTTTAGAAAATTCACATTATTTTCAATTTAATTGCAATCTTAAACATCCCAAGGACATGTCTCATAAGCGGAGATAAACGAGTTTAGTAAAAGCCGCAAGGTTTTGGGTATGATGGGTGGTCTGGATTAAGGGGTAATTTAGGGTAGAATTAATAACATTCACACAGTCGCCAAGTATTCCAATTTGAAATAATAAATACAATAAAGTCGCGTTTATATGAAAATTGAGGAAAATGAGAAAATTCGGGAAAACAAAGGAGTAAAAATTCAAAATTAAATTGAAACCCTAAATGTACTGAACGTTACAGAAAGGGAAGGAAACAGCCTTTGAAAGGACTCCCAAACGTAAAGTTGGTGATATTAAATGTCCGAAACAAACGTAGTTATAGTTTGTAGTTTGAATCTTTGCATGTGCGTCATGCACACGAATCGTATGCATCAAATCAATTCAAGGCTAACACAAAATATAACCAGTGGCGTCTCACAGGTCGTACGTTTTTGGATTAAAATAAAAAAGTTGGTATAATAACGGCAGGTAAAGAATGGGGGGATAAAACGGAACACTGTGAAATCATTAGCATATATTGTCACGCTTCTGATGGTTCTAGAGCTGTAACAAATAACTAACTCAAAGAAATATGTTCATATTACCATCTTTATTCAACCCGGATACGTTTCCATTATCAATTTTGACCCGTTAGTCTATTCTGTAGAAGACATGCATACCATCTCTCTGTCTTTGTTATTTAGATATCACGTTTCACCCACGCACTCTAGGCACGTACGTGTTACCTAATTCGATACTCACGCAAAGATCCAAACTGCAAATTATATAAGGTTCGCCTTCGGGAGCTGGCACAATGCTTATATGGAATTACAAGTTTAATGTATTTTTGAAGTTCGTATTTTTGTTTTATGGAAAAAACCTGAGATTGTAAAAGTATTTCCAAATGGACACGACTTCCGGTCAAACCGGGAACTGACGTTGGCTTAATGTTTTCAATGAAACATCGCAGTTTTTTAAATGGAAACTGGCCTGCCGAAAATAAGCGTAAATTTTATGATACAACACGTTGCCGATTATCAACTGTTTTTGATTTGTTTGTATTTTTAGATTTTTTTCGAGACCAGCAGAGCTTTACTAAAATTCAGTTATCTACAAAACTATTTGAAATGAATTTATAAAAAGGAATTTTGACTTCCTGGAAAATTAACTTTTACAAAGAATTGAAGAGTTAAGAAAAACTTTTCAAAAAAAGTTCATGAAATTTAGAATTTTTAAATTCAAAAAAGTTTTTTTTTCAGATATTACCCTAAAATTGTTTTTACATCATTAGATTGGTGAAAAAAGAATGAACAAATCGGATAGACATCATAACTATAAAAAATTTATACTTTTTGAGTAAATCGAAAAAAGTTATAAACTACTTTATGGTGCGCAGGCAATGGATAGATCCATCAGTGCACCTTCACACAATCAAGTCGCTT
Source organism: Euwallacea fornicatus (assembly GCF_040115645.1). Taxonomy (NCBI): domain Eukaryota; kingdom Metazoa; phylum Arthropoda; class Insecta; order Coleoptera; family Curculionidae; genus Euwallacea; species Euwallacea fornicatus. Next base: position 813,905 of record NC_089559.1, on the reverse strand, counting down.
CACACTTATTTTGCTTTTTTCCATCGTGTTTTTTACAATTTCAGTTTTTTCTCACAGAACAACAACACACATTTCAAAAATACATTTAACTTGTAATTGTCCATATACGGATTTTGCCTGCTGCTACAAGCGAGCCCCGCATGTGGCAGTGTGTGGCCAATTAGCTTCGATGCTATTTGCATTTTTGGAGCTTTAGACGCCGATATCTCGGGAACTTATGGAGCGACTGTCTAAAAAAAATTTTATTCGCTCTCATTAATCAGGCTATGGGCCCTAAAGCGAAATTCTCTAGAGAATAATATTCTTTTGCTGCAATTTGAGCTATTACGCTAACATGGAAAGTAAACATCCCAAGCTGGTTTAATGTCATACATTAATAAATCTCAATTTGGGCGGAGTGCACCTATTTGAGATGGGTAGAGTGTAGACAGCCCTAATGAATAATTTATGCTACAAGATTCCGTAGAGGGTATACGTATAGGAATATCACTTTTTTGCTGAAATTTACTATTTGTGACCTCGAGCCTTCGTCTTTTGCGATCATAATTGTTTTAAGCAAACTTGAGTCGATATCGGGCATCCGACCCTCCCCCAAACAAGCGATTTGAAAATAAATCGATCTCTCAAAGATTAAGTGCCCAAAATAATTCACTTTGCAAGCAGAAAAGTTGAAATAACTTCAGCAACTCGGGTGAACTTTAAGTTTGAGAGTTATTTTCCTGATGAAAACAGCAGTCGAAGTCGAGTTAAGGACTTCGGGGATCGATGCTTTCGGCTGAGAAGTCGATTTCGAATGTTTGTTTGCATGCAAATACGACATCCATGAATGGCACACACTGCCAGTTCTTCTACATGGGAAGCAAATTACTCCTTTTACTTTGCGATATTAAAAAACTTCTTTCTTTCCGGCGATTGAGTCTGTCGTTACATTTGGGTTAGATTTAGTAGGACAAATATAGAGATTTCCAATCTCAAAATGGGCTCGGAACTTTTAAAAGCTCAGTTAAAAGTTCCGTATGTTCGGATCTATGAGCTGCTACGAGCTAAATGGTAAAAGTTTGATTACAGTCTCAGTATTGTCACATTTTTTAAGTTAGTTTCTGGGGCTAAATCCACAGAGAGCAAATATTTATCTGCAACTTCCCTAATTACCTTCCAACTACATCTGCTGGAAAAACGAATAACGTGTAATATAGTGGTTAGAAACTCGGGTCAACACAGTCTGAAAACCGGTAGAAAATTGCGGCGAATACATATTTCCCTAAGGGCCTCTAAATCCTCCTGTATTAATGCCCTCGGTGGCCAAAGAGTAGGTTTTAATATGAATACTTTACTTGCAGGCGGAGCTGGAAAAAAATATATTTTTTTTATTTTAAGCAAAACATCTGTTTTTAATTGTTTAAAATAGTTTATTTTGTTTTAAACGTCTTTATTACAATTTCTTAAAAAACAGGTGTTTTCAAATTGTCCAAAGAGACAAACTGTAATTCCTCAGCGATTGAGAGGGGGGGGGGGGGGGAGTTTTTAGAGTAGCCCTATTGACTGTGGGAACTTTGACTAGATTAAGTCCGATGTCTACGTGGCATTCTTGTCAAAATTGCTCGAATACGCAAATTTTTACTTTACCCGATACACTTTTTGATATTGTTTCGCTGCTAAAACTGCCAACCTTGGCTAGGGTGATGGTTCCATTTAAAAGTTTAAATGGAAAAGGAGTTCAGAGAAACATTATCTTAAAGATCCTTTCAGCCTGGCTTTAACTGTCACATTACTCTTCTTGATAGGATTAAATAATACTAGAAAATAAACAGAATTATGAACAAACAATTTTTCGTTCACTTAGCAACTGCTCGAAATGTTCCCCGCTAACTTCTTGGTATGGCCCGCAGCGATGACAAAACTCATCTCTCACGTTTTCTACAGTATTTGGAGTGATTTGCCTAATTTCATTTCTTATGCTTTCTTTGAGCTCGCCGATATCATGTGGTGCCGTATAAATCAGAATCCGTAAAAATATCAGGTATTTCCATAAAAATAAATCGAGAGGGGCGAGATCGGGACATCTCGGCGGCCATTTTATCGAATCTCTTCTTCCTGTTCATCGATTGGGAAAGGCATCATTCAAAATGTGATGGTGCTCCATCTTGTTGTAACAAAATCTGTTCGTCCGGCGTGCCTGAACTTTATTTGGGTCGAATATTTTCATTTTTCGATGTGTTCAAAAAGGATGTATTACTGATTAAATTTTCATGAGCTGTCTGCCGACCTGATGTTATCGGGTATTCTTCAGACGCCAAGAGTTCATTAATTTATGTATCATCAGTTTTTGAGGTCTGTTTCTAGGAGTATCTGTCACAAAACCATGATCTCTAGTTTTATCTTCCTATTTTGCTCATGCTCTCTTGATTAATGGGCGGCAACTCAGAATAGGTTCGTCGAAATAATTGAGCAACTTTATTTCGTGTTCGAACTCATCAACCGCATTCAGTAATAATTAAAATTTCGATTTCACGAAATTCAGCCAAACAGAGCATTATCGGCAATTTTTTTTTTTAAGTTACGCCGAGTACTTCTTTCATGTGTTAAGCGAAATGAACTAAATTTTATACTGAAGGAATACTCAGATTATTGGGGCATTTCGCACGTTTCATAACAAAATAAAAAACCAAAAATTAAGCAGGAAAAAATATTTTTAGTATTATTTCGGCCTATGATGATTATAAAATCGAAATCCACGTAGATACCGAACTTATTCGAGTTAAATTTACCGCCCTGTATACTTTACCTCCATTAATTTTCGGTTTTGTAACGGTTTTTTTCGACGTAACTGGAGACGGTGAAGAATTTGCCGTCGAAACCTTAACAAGGGTTCCGCACTCATTCCTCAATTAGTTTGAACGAAAAACGGTGTGCGTTTTACTAGTTTTCTTTTCAAAATATTTGCAGAATTTTGAAAAATTTTAAAACATACACCAGTAAGGAAATTTTATGAATTCTTAGGTACCACTTACGTAACGTAAAAACACGGTACCGACTTAAAACTGACCTTAAAAAGCAGTACATCCGCTCTGGAATGTCTATCAACGAGTTCTGACTGTGTTAAAAATGTATAAATTCTTTTCTTTTAATGTTTATAGATTTTTTCATTTCGTACTAGTTGCGCGCCTCGAGCTTTATTTGACGAACAGAATTGACGTACTCGTAATGCGTCACAAGCCCAAAAAATTTGAAGTGACCGTCCACCAGTGGCGGAGGTACGAGGATCGATCATTTGATTACGCAAGAAAAATGACCATATTCGCAAACTACAGTATTCAATTGTAGGCCAAAAGTACCCTTGATATTCTTTCGTACCTCTCGCGATTTCCCCGTATATTTGATTTTTGTAATCTATTGCCCTTAAGTCGGTTTCATTTGAGTCGAAAGCCTCACTCATATACAGTGCGACCCATTGCTTGATAAACTGCACATTTCCTTCAAAATTGGCCTGGCTGATGTAAGATTGAAAGGCTACTATGACAATTACGAGGAACGACATTTTAATAAATCACATTAGCGATTTTTTTAGAAAAAATCTGGGTACGCCACTGGACTGGCAACCCCCCACAACGGGCTCGTGCAACATTTTATCGAACAACTTTTAGTAATAACGATTTTGTAGAAGAATTAAAAATGCACGCTAGGTACTTACTTACATCTTCTTACACTTTCTCTGGGTATATTAAGGTCCGAACTGGCCATTCGAATATTGTTCCGGGGATTGTCGTCGAAGTATTGCAAAATTTGCTTGCTATTTGGAAAAAGTCCACGACGTCCATTTTGCCTCGCTCCTTCGGCTTACTGGTCAGTCTGGATGTCTGATGTTGAATTCTGTCGCGGCTTCTGCCGCCGTGCGCGCGTTGTCGCCATCAAGACGAACAATTTCTGTTTTTTCTTTTACACTTAAATTTTCCACAATTATAATGATTAATGATTTAATCTGCATTGGGCACAAATAAGTTCTAATAACGATGTTGATGTACGTTGCGTTTGTTTGACAGTTAAACAGTTCACTTGTTCTCCATAGCCTGCTATGAATTTTTGATAATAAATGAGCGCTGAGGGAGCGTATTTAATTATTCTACAAAATCGTTATTACTTAAAATTTTTCGATAAAACTTCGTACAGGCCCGTTTTGGGGGGTGGCCGATTCAGTGGCGCGCACAGATTTTTCTTTTTTAAATCGCCAATATGATTTCCTAAAATTTAACTCCTAGAAACTGTCATAGTAGGCCTTGAATGTTGCACCAACCGGGCAATTTTTGATGGCCATGCGCAGTTTATCAAGCTCTATAATAATAAAAAATCCGGGCTAAATCGCACAATTAATAAACTTTTTGCAGACTGACCCCAAAACAAACGGGTCGCACTGTATATTAAAATTTTCATGCAATTCAAACTAAACGTGTGAATGACCTAAACTCGACGCCTACTAAATATAGATATAGACAAGCCAGTTTTTCAGTTCCTCAATTTTGGAAAAATTGCAAAACCCGAAAGAGTGGAAATCTAGAGGCTCTTTATATGTAAATTTTGCCTCTGAAAGTCTTTTTTAATATGCCAAAGCGGCACCTCTTGTCGAGTTAATTCGGAGTCGCATATAACCCGAATCCCAAGAATTCTATAAAACTAGAAAATTTGGTTTAAATTTTCGTGATATTTGAAAATGCTAAATTTACTAAAATTGAAACAGATGGTTCTCAGGATCTTCGATAAATTGCCACATTCTTTATAGTCAAATCGGGGGCGTGCAAAGCAAGACTTCCAGGCCCTATAAAGTAAAAAAGTCTGGTTTTAATTTCCCTTATAAAAAAAAAATTAAGACTTAAATGACTCGAAGTCTAGATCAAATAAAATTCGCTAATTTGAGGATTTCACAGGACCGGAACCAGCAGCACGTATGCTCTAAATTTGAAGTATTACGAAAACTAGAATTTCTGCTCTGTAAGTAAGCAAAGTTATACTTTCATTCGGCTGAAACCAGAGGCGCACAACAACAAAATTTAGGAATTACGTTAGAGTCGCATTTATCATAGACAAATACCTGCAATGGCTTTATGAGAACTAAAGGAAATGGGGACAGAGAAAACACTTTTTGGGATATTTATACAAGAACCCGTGGGAAATATAAGGCTCCGCCTAGGAGAATAGGACTAAAGCCAAAGGATGTCTGTCCCTCGTTATCATAGTTTTAAATTCCTGCTTCCAGAACTTCCAACAAATAGAGATTGTTCGAAAGAAATACCAAGTTGTCTCCATAGAATTAATTTTTATCTGCAACTAAACAAGCCGAGTCATACGGTCAAAACCAAAGTTTAATAAGGTTTTTCTTTAAAAGTTTAAGGCCGTTTTGAAGGTGACAAAAGTTCTAACTGCAGGCCTCGTTTCCAGTATCCACAGTAGGAGAGAATTTGGAATATGTGTCATAAATCTACATATACAAACGGAGGCAGTGGAAGAAAAGAAACTGTTGGATGTAAGCCGATTTTCTAATGGCGACAAGTCAATTGGGGAAAAAAGTCTGACTATTTCAGAGAGAGTTGAAAGTTGGTTTCAAAGTTCTCGAAACGAAATCTGGTACTTTAGGTGCAAGTGCAGAATTGAGGGACCAGTTTCAATGATTTTAGAAACGACGAAAGAGAACCAAGCTATTTTAATACGTTGCCTAAATATTTACACCATTTTTAAATCATCAAAAACCACCAATATGGCCATTATTTCGTATCCCCTCTATCATTTTATAAACAAAAAGCCCTTAAAATTTTAAAGGACAGCGTAGAATATATCGAATTTTTCCACCAACGTGGAAAAAGTGCCGGAAATGTACTACATAATTTACGAATTTACTATGTGTCCATGATTGTCAATTTTATAAAGATTTTCCTTAAGGTAACTATACAATTTTCCTGGAAAACAAGTAAAAGCATGACCTCAAAAACACATCAGGGCGAGGAGTTTTGCAACAAATCCCTGGCATAGAATGTTTCAAAATTGCATGGTACTATTTTAGTTTTGTATTGTCTAGTATAAAAAAAAGGAAAAAGTTCATAAAAACGTGCGTCCGACGTCGATCAGTAGCGGAGTTACAGGATGGTAAGTGCTAAGACACGCTTGGATTTTTATTTTAATGTGCTTGAAAAGCGATATTTTTTTCTCAACTTTTGAGACCCTCTGACTTCGGTACCGATCGAGATCGGACTCATACTACGAGCTTTCTTCCTTATTTTATTCTAGAGCACACGTATCTCAAATAGTACCATGCAATTCTTGAAACGACCTGCATATGGAAAATTTTCGTTATTCACCAAAAAAGCAGCGTTCACACCCTGTCCATAAAATCTGTTAAATAAACACTGCCTCAATAATACTCAGACGAAAATCGGTTTTGACACAATTTCTTTGAGGGTTTTTAGGGATTGAGCACGTTCCTGCCATTCAATTTACCTTCACTACTGTTCGGTAATATTGAAACTTCGACTGGGCTCACAAATCTCCATGAAGTGCGGTTACTTATAACCTGACAAAACCACTGAAGGGATTTTGCTGCTAATTTTTAAATAATTTAGGTTTATAGAAATTATTTCCGGAAACCTCGCCAAAACCTGAGACTTTTAATTAGAAATGCGAGGTTAAAAGCCTGGAGTGTTTAAGAAGGTTCAAAAGGTGAGGAAAAACAGCAATAATGCCAGATACAGCTATCTAAATTGCCATCAGAGCCTCATACATTTTTGATTCGACCCGCTTCGGATTCCATTGTAGTCAAAAAAAAGTTGCAAAGCGGTTCTTTTGAGCTTAGAACTTTGAGCTTGAACCCTTTAGACGTAGGAAATTCGAACGTTTGATTTTAATAACTCCTTGATGATTTATACCAGGAAAAGATAACAATGTTTTGTCTATGTGCTCTGTTACAGTTACAGGGAATAAAATCTCTGGAAATTTAGCTGGAAATTTCATCTCGACGTGCCGTCTCAAGTGAAGGACTTAACCCCGTTTGACCGCTCAAGTGGAGCTCCCTCTACGTCTAATTTTATGCATTTTTTTTTGTCTAAAAAAAACGAATTTCTGTGTGAAATACCTCTGAATAAAGTCTCATGAAATGTGAACAATCCTCATATACCATGTAAGGTTATACAGTTTGCCAGATGAAAGGGGTCCATCACATTGTGCCTGGAAACTAATTAATTCAAAGAGAGGCACAATGTGACACAAAAACGATCATCTGCATACAAAGAGAGACTTGCACAATGAAACTATTAACTATTTCAGTGATGCACGTTGGGACTTGCCCTTCTAATCTCGTATGCGAACCCCGGAGGCCGCATAAACTCAACAAGTTCCTTCCAATTCGTTTTCCACCGACAATAAACTGAGAAAGAGGAAATTCGGCAGATTTTTCCGGGAGCCATTCCTCTTTTTTAATAAGTTTCACTGGAGAGTCAGTCCATAAATTCGCCCGGATTTATTCTAATGTCGCCCGGAGCGGATCCGGAATCGTATTCCCGGGAACGGTTAAATTGGATATGTTTATGTTGTGCCGTCTTTGAACATGATATACATTGGTGTATACTCAATTTGTTTCTGTCGCTTACGTTCCGGATCTTTGAGGCCCTCCCAGAACGCATGCGAAGCCTCTTTGAATTACCAAGCTTTGAAATATTCGCTTTAGAGTTTTTTAACCCGGAATACCCCCGGTTTGCACCAGATCAATATGACGATTTTTTAGGAGTAAAACAAAGATCAGGACTATGTCGTTGGCAAGTCCCGACAAGCCTCGAACCCTTAATCAGGTTTCACAAATTGTAAATATGCTCAAATTTTCCACTAACGTGAGCTACATATTTTTTCAAGCGTCTTCGATCCCCTCGCGCCCCCCGCGTGATATCTGAACCGATAAGTTTTTAGTGCCTATGAGGACCCAATAGGGTTTGCAGCCTCCTTGAGGCCTCAAAAATATTTAATACTCTTCAATTTTTCAACCTCAAGCTTCAATTTGAGCAATAGTCCGCGTTTGAGACCTCCACAAGTGATTATTTTTGTAGTAAATCTAAAGGGTTGAAGGCTCTTTCCGGTTTTAAAAATTCTCAAATCTGAGACACGAAAGTAAGTTTTAAAAACTCGTGAAGAATTCGATTATAATGCACCCGGGCGCCGCTGTTTTCATTTGAATAATTTGCCGATATTTTCCACATAATGTTTCGGCCATATCTCCACCAAAGCACATGACAACTATACGTCTACTTTCGACTTTAGAATCTCGAGGTAATGTGCATTTTTGCAATGAGCTGCTTGATGTCCCTGCACGCCTCTGATTTTGACCATGTAGTTCCCCGTTTTTGTCTTACTTAGGTGCCCTTTAGGCTACATCTCCACGAAGACATAGATTGCAAATTCCGTTCTGCCTTTCGTAACCACTAAGTCTGTTCCCGCCGTGAAACTGAATTTTTTATTTTTGTGAAAATTCCAGTGTGGCAACGCCGCACGCCCCTGGATTTTATTCTAGAGTAGAGCTAACACTTTTCAAAATATTTGGTATTTTTCGAATGCCTCCGAAAATCATTGCTGTTTTTCAAATTTTAAAACGGCACATTCTTGAACTCAAAATTTCATAATTTTGCCCCAGTCTAATTCTTAGTGTTCCTGAGATGGTCGAACTCCAGAAGTGAAGACCTTGTATATTTCAGAGGCATCAATAAGATGGTAGAAGAAGAACTTCTGCAAAATACGGGGTGTTCCATAATAGTCAAAAATGCGGGGCCGAACCTGAGGATGATTTTAAGGTAAATGGTTCATGTGAACATGGGTCCGTTTTCGCTTCCTGTCTGATGTACAGGGGCACAATTTTTTTTCCGTAAAAAATCCAATCCAGGATCAAATATTTTCACGAAAATTGGGGATCTTAAAATAGGTCTACCGGCACATTTTTTAGGGGAAACAGAGTTTTTAATTTCACCATTGGCGTAGCCGTCGACGTGACCTCGAATATTTTAAATAAAAAATATGATGCGCCACGTTTTTTTTTTTTTTTTTTTATAGAAATATGGTAATTTTCTGAATGCTTCATATTTTTTTGAAAAAAAATTAAAAGGAATTCATGTTCTTATAAACTTTTTTTGTTGAAATCGGACATAGATTGACCCCCTGAATTTTCGACATATTATCATGAAATGGCCTGTATATAGGGTGTCCTTGAAATCACCGTATGGTGCTTGACACAAAATTCCATCATTAAAAATAAGGCATTTCAGGCAAGCTTACTTATATTTAACGTTGCTTCGTGTTGCTACTGCAGGGCGCCGAAATTGCCAAATTCATGTCGTTTTTCCAAAATAACTGCTAAACGCTTTTATCAATTTTCGCTAATTTTGAACCTAAGAATTATCACATAAATTGACGTATTTTCACCTGAGCGAGATTTTTTTCAATTCGCGGAAATATTAAAAATCACGTTTAGTCGTAAATGAAAGTTTGTATTTTTGTGTATATATACATGAACGACTTTAGATTTTTGTATTCCACTAGTTGAATTTACTTTGAAACTTTTTTGGTTCCTTCCAAAATTTTTGCCATTCGCGCAGTGTGTCTAAAAAGATATTTAAGATATCTCACAATTCAGAATTGTTGTTTCGTCAAAACGAAAACATGAAAAAACTTTACTTCTAAATAACTAACCGACCTAGTTTAATTCTTATAACAAACACTCAATATAGTACCCGTTTTCCTGATTATACAGTGAGATCATTTAAATTTTATATCCAGCCCGCTGCGGGACTTTACACAAGAGAAATAGAAGATAAAAAGTAGGTCGTAGCTTGATTATAAGCTGCAAAATGAGGTTAGATTATTATATTAGGTTGTTGAGATAACCGAATATAAGCAGATGATGATCAATATGCGTTCTTTTCCTCAAGAAACTTCACTAGATATGAAATTCAAAGAATCTCTCGGTACAGGTAAATTTGTTTAAAAAAATTAATCTGCGCTTTGAGCATCGCGTCGGACTTGTTTGTCAACTTTGCCTGAAAAACAGTGATGAATTGTAAATCTTCGTAAATAATTTTTTTTATAGAGAGACGGTGCGCCTGGCTAAAATACTACGAGATGCAGAAAAGTTTAAGAATAAAGTCAGCTATTGGGAGAGAAAAAAATGAACTTATTCCTACGGGGGGTAATAAAAATACAGATTTTTATTTACGAGTTACGCGCCATATTTAATTTATAAAAAAAAATCCGGCTTACGCCAAAACACGCTAAATTATGTAGAAAGTATTAATTTCAAATTTAGTGAAAAGCGATCAAATCGTTTAGCAATTATTTCGAAAAAACGATATTGATTTGGGGTACCTGGCGTCCCGCAGCTGCAAAATGACGCAACAGTGGATATGGGCAAGCCTGCCTAAAACGTCTCAAGTTTGGTTAAAGAATTTCAGGTCAAGGATTGTACAGTCGCTTAAGCGACACCCTGTAGATACATTATGTGAAAATCCATAAAATATGGAAAAAAAATGTGGATTAAAAAAATACTTTTACGCACTCCAAGAGCTTCATTTAATTAATAATTTTTTTTTTTTTCGTTAATTACTATACACATACATATGGCTGCTGAGGGGCACAGTTTCTAAAACAGTTTTTTACGCTGGAATCTCAATGGCAATCAATTCGCAATTGAGTCCTAATTATTCACAGCAGGCAAAGCACGTGTCGGTCTGCAAACACACTCGCCATCCTGCACTTGAACAGGGCAGATGGTCATCGAATGGCCAACTTTTACGGTTAAACCTTCCGGTGCGTTAAGTCAACATTGCACCTTGGATTTCCATTACAACAGGTGGCAATCAATTAGATCTACATCTCTCCAAGGCACTTACATGGCCTCTTAAAATTAGTTCGTTTCTCCGTTTAATTAAAAATTGAGTCTTGCGTTGCTCCCCCGAAAAGGGTGGATTTCATAAACCTTGCAAGGGTATTAAAAATTAACATGGCGGCCATCGAGCCGTGAAACGCTTTCAGCTCTAATTTCACGCTGGTCTCGCTCTCCAGCATATTTGCTGAAATAGTGGGCTCAATTTCCTTTGTCGGAGGTCTTGCAGGAAAAATTGCAATAGAGATATTTCAGGCTGCGGTAATATGTAAATGAGGCCAATAAAAGGGTCGGACAGTCAGAGATAGAGATCTCCATAACCCAATGAAATCAGAGTCCCCGAAGGAACTTATTAGAGCACTTACTAGAGACGCCTGAAGACGTTGTCGCTGACCGTCCGTTATTTTTTACGATTTTTCCTCTTTCGGGACATATTTGAATGTGATGATTTGGAGTGACGGGAAAAATGGAATTTTCCGTATAAAAAAATTATCATTGAGAACGGAAATGTCTATTCGAAGAGAGGAATTACGTTTGAAAACTCCATACTGGGAGTCATTGAACAAATGTCCAATATTTCACAGTGCGATTTTTCAAGTAGTTTTAAGATGGGAAGTTCTTATAAGCATGTGCCCTAACGCGTTCCACTTTTAACATACAGGGTATCGAAATTGAAAAAATGTATCACATTTCCCTTGATATCTTTCGCTCTCTTCCGGTTAATTTTACGAAATTTCGTAACCGGCGGTTTTCTGGGGTGAGAAATTCAAATTTACTAAGGATTCCTAGAGGGCGTGATAAGCGACCATTAGGACTCTTTTAAACAGCTGCAACTTTTTGCGCTACACTGTATGTCACCTTGGAAGAGAAAAATATACTTTATTGCCGTCGCGAAGAGCAACGGTTTCTGAGAAAAGCGTATCTAAGGCTGATCATGCTTGCTAATTATCCAAAAAATGCTAAAATAACTTGTTTTGCTTTTTGTCCCCGGAAACAAGGGCGTTACACTTCAAAAATTAAATACTATTAGACTTTAGCCAAAATAGTATGAAATTTTTCGTAATAATTTTTTTTTGTTTTAGAATATTTCGAAATAAGGTTAAATAAACAATAAAAATTGCAGTAAGAGCTGGAAATGTCGTTATTGTTCTATTGCGAACTCTCTGAAAAAATCCAGGAGTATTTTGAATAATTTGACATGATTCTACTATTTCAAACATTAATAGTGCCCTAACGGTCGCTTATGGCACCCTATCGAAGATACAACTAAATTACTAATAAATTTGGATTTATCATCCCAAAAAACCGCTGAATATGAAATGTAAAATTAGCTGCAAAATATTGAAATACATCAAAGAACATGTGATTTATTTTTTTGACTTCGATACCCCGCATCTTGAAAACTAACCGAGCTAGGGTACATGTTTATGAGAAATTTCCATCATAAAACTGCTCGGAAAGTCACCTTGGGAAATAACAAAACACTGGTTCAGTAACGCCCTGTATGAGGGTATACTGATTTTGAACGCAATATCTCGGGGATTCACTTGACAAAGGTTTCATAAAAAAAACTATTAAGCAATCATGTCGATGAGCTCCATGATAATGCACAAACTAGATTGTGTCTTTATCGCCCGTTTCTGAAATATTGCTTATTTTTAGCCAGTTTTCAAACTTTGAGATGCAACATCTAGAGAACCCGTAAAGGAGTTTCCATAGAAAATAGCTAAAATTATTTATCTCGAAGAGCTCTGTAAAAATGCATAAATTGCGCTGTAACATTTCTATTAGTTTCGAAGAGAGAATGTCAAAGACATTGAGTTTTCTGTTATTATTTATCTTTTCTATTTTACAACTATCGAAGTTCGATATAGGAGTCATCACTCAATTAGACCAATTTCGTTTTCTAGCCCTTCAGAAATTAAGGCGTATCGGAGGGGATTTCCGTAACTGCATGACCGAAAAAAAGGTCAAATTTGTACTGATTTTTTCATTTGAGACGGGCAGAATGTGGTTTTCCCCCGACTGAAAAAAAAAAAAAACATTTCGATGACTTTGCTGTTTTTTGAAATCTAACTTGGCCATTTTGGACTGTTACGCCACTGAGTTCAATTCCAAAAGAAAGTATAGAATTCCTGAATTCGTTACTCGATTACAGAGAAAACACGAGCGGGCGTTTTTAAGAAGGTTTCTAGGACGACAAAAACTTAGAATTTTTTCTGTTTTTTTTTTTATGTCATTTGCATTGTTTTTGATCCATTCCGACACTGATTTAAATTTATAATAAAAGCAGTTTCGATGTTAAATTATTAAAGGGGAGGAAGTACCTAGTCTTTTTGGAATTTGAGCGCCGGTATTTCGGAAACTCGTAAAGAAATTACTTCGAAGAAGAGCTCGATCTAAGTTCTTAATGAGCTCTTTAAGCTTCCATAAACCAGACTGCAATGTGTCTTTTAGTTCCTAAGACGCAAATCTGTTTTGAATGAACGGGCCCCAAACAGCATTTCGAAGCTTTCAACAACTCATTTGAGCCGTTCAGCTAGAATATTGAAAAATTCAAAAAATTGAACTATTAAAAATGTCCCAGTAAGACATATAAATTTGCACTTGCAAAATCGCTTTCCAATGTGTAAAATCACGGTCTCCTCTCAGCAATAATCTAGTTAAAACCTGCAAATCCCCAAGGATTTCTCTGATGGCAAACAAGATTTTACTTGCAAATCGACAATTTTCTTCGATTTCAACGGTATTAATTCCAGGTCCGATCCAATGTTTATCCAGAAACAGCAGTGGCGATACAATTTCAACTTTAAAAAGTTGAAATCACGTAGAGGGTAGTTGTGCTGCATCGGCTTGTTTGGCACCCCCGGGGGTGGCGAAACGTATTAAACTTATTAAATCAGAAAACTCCACCGTATATCTCCTGTTGTCGCTGGGGTGCATTTTGTCTGGCCGAGGAGACAAAGACTTGTTTGCAACTAAAATGGAACTTCATCTCTTTCCCTACTTAGTATTTATCTCGCAGATTGATCCTATTTTTCTGAGAAAACTGCTTTGTGTATTAAAGTCTGGTTCTCTGGATCGATCATCAATCCAGAGAAACGTGTCCCAAATCAGGAGATAAGCGAAAGGGAATTCATTAATCTTGGACCTTAATTCAATGTTGCATTTGGGGACAAACGTTGCCCCAATTCGTGTGAAAAATATACTTTTTCGAACTCCATCGATCTCTCGATTGTCACCAAAAATCCAGCTAAAACAACTTCAAAACAGCCCCTTTGACATGCTAATTCCGCAGTTTCATTACGGGGGATGATAACCTCAGCCCTAGCAGAATTATAGAGCTATGAACTATGTTTAAGTATCGATTTAACCAGCTCGTTAAAAGACTTGTTTTTCGAACTTCCCTTTCCAAATCAAAGAAAACGTCTTTTTTTTCGTTTTTATCTCGAATCCTCATTAAATCCGAGAATTTTAATCACGGTTTTTAATCACCTTCATTACGAAGTTCAAGCTCTTTTTCTGAAATTTTGAGATGATCTTCCTCATTGGAAATATGTCCTGCGAAGCATTATCGAAGCTTAAGAAAGATTTTATTAAATTATGTGTCATTAGGCCTCTAAGTATAGGCCTCTGAAGAGCGTCAATTTCCCGGTACAAGTTAAAAGGACATTGGCAAATTGCCAATCAAAATATTACTTTGTAGAGAGGAGATAAGAGAATAATGAAATCAGGCGTAAGTGAGGAGGGAGGCTATAGTTTGGTGTGTTCTTTGGGGAAATTTGATTTTGTTTCGATTTTCGTGGAGAACTGGCCTACAGGGTCAAAATAATTGAGTAGTTTTGTGTCGAAATTCACATCCATTATCTTCGCGAAAATGGTCGATTTTGATAAATTTTTGGTGAAGCCGAGAAGACATATATCAAAATAACCTTATATTTCGGAAACGAAAGACGTCACCACCGGGTCCCTCTGCGATGGGCCCGTCCGCCCCTGATTTGCGTCACTTATGCTTTTAAACTGGTCCAAATTAAAATTTCAAGGTTGATCGAGAAGCTTTATATCAACATTGTTAAAACGAGTTCACCCTTCTAAATCTTCTCGCCGAACTTCGGCGATTTTTTGAAATTTTGAGTCCATCGAATCCTATTTTAAGGCGCCCTGTTTGCGATCGAGTACGCCTCTGAATTGAAACCAATTTAAGTGAAAATTTCACAGTTTATTAACAAGGCTTAAATCAATTTTCCCAGAGAAATTCGCGGCTCTCAACTTTCCCTTTGGTATTCAGGATTTTGCTCAAGTTTCAATCGATTGAAACCAGTTTTGTGTTATTTGGGTTGAATCTTCACTTCTGCTCCCGTACGCCCCTGGTCGGATATTAATCTAAATAAAAATTTTATAGTTTATCCAGGAGATGTAGAATGGTCTTTCCCCGGATATGGCTCAGTAAAACTGAGCTCTCTGAGATTCAGCATTTTTTAAATTTGTAAACAAATTTCGTCGCCTGTTCACTCGCCAACAAAGTTTTCATCGTCTAGTCTCGCACGTCCCTGGATTGAAACGAATTCAAGGGGAAATTTCACGATTTATCAAGAAGAAAATTATTATTTCCTTCACGATTTTGATATTAACTTCAACCTTAGTTATAGTGGTGTAAAAATATCGCAACTGAGTCCTCAGGAGTACCTTTAACGTTTCTTTTATCTCTACGTCGGTAGTATGATGCTGATGTAGAGACGTATTTAAAACATAGTTTGCGCTAAAAATCAGATGAATAAATCGAATTTAGCACGCCTTTTTATGATGTTTTTGTTGAGAGTTTGAGAGAAGACACACCGTCGTTACAGGTAGAGAATAAATTTGTTCTCCGCCGATTCCAGAGATATAAACCTCAAATTCCGCCTTTTTGCCTCGCCACATCTGACCCGAACCCCTGAATATTCATACTTTGACCTGGAATTATTTTATTCCCGCACCCAATTCAGCCCAAAACCGCTACATCGAAATTAATTAAGGTAGTTCAAATCTGGGCTCAATGCATTAGGCGACGGCCGCTGCGTTGACCTTAACCAGCGTGGCTTTCGCCCTTACGAAATCTATATTTCTAACTGACATCGACAATCCCATTATATAACGGGCATTTCTTTTCAGGATGGCGAAAGGGGGTACCTGGAGGGGCTCGCTTCCAGATACGCAGACTTGTTTTCCACCCATTACGGCGACGTGTTCGCTCATTTGGAGGACCTTCGCAAGACCGAGGTGTCGGAAATTTCAACTAGCAGCATAGTTCCAGGCATGACCACGTCGCTGAGCCAGCCCATTTATGCGCCTGGGAAATACCTGGTCGGTTTCCGTCAAGAAAATTTATTATTGAAAATTTGAATAATAACCATGTTTGCAGCCGTCGAGTTGCTTGTCTCATAAAGACGAGGATGAAATCTATGGGTTTGTGGGCGCCCAAGTGAAACCCAATCAAATCGCCATCCCGCAGCAACCCCCCAGGATCGTCGGGTCTCAAATGACACAGCCCCTGCTCTCGCAGCAGCAGCACAACTACCAAACGTACGTCCAGTTAAACACTTTTAGTCTCCGCAAATAAAGTTGGAAAAATTCTGGAATCCGAGAATTTGTCCAGAGTCATAAGAAAACGAACGTTTTGTGTCAATAAATCGATTTTTCTCTTTTAAAAACCGATTAGCTTTGAAGTAGATACTCCCTTTAAAACATTTAAGAAAATGGTTTCCAGAGTAAAATATTCGATTTGCATGGAGAGCAGTTTTATTTTATTAAGCAGTGAAGTTTTGAAATTAGGTTTTCTTACTTTGCAGGTGCTTGAGCCCCCGATCCGCCTATTTCTACGAGTTTCCACCCAACGGTAAGTCGGAAAAATTGGGTCAAACTTACGGACAAGCCAATGAAACTTTTAGGTTTGATATCCTAATTTTGGTATAATTCCTGCAGCAAAATTTAAATTTAACAAGGGTGTCGACATAAACCGTGATGTGCAAACAAAATTAAATCCCGGCTGCTTCAATAAAATTCCAAGCTCGGTTATAAAACACGGAAAAGACATCTGTTTACCTTTAAAAAACAATTTAGCAGCCACACAAAGCCGCTGCTATCGCCGTATTTCCATAACCGCGTGTATTGTGGCCTAAACAAATATTTTCCGACGATAAATCCGGAGAATTTTCTCCGAAAGAAGCTCGATTTCTTCGGCTCCCATACGAAATATGACGGTTTACTAGTAGTTTCCGTGTTTATGGACGGATTGGCTACTCTAAAGCTTGTTTACAAGTTTTATAAGGAACTTGTGGAAAGGTAACAATGTATGCTGTAGCTCTCGTAAATTGAAGAGTTACAATTTCAATATGCAAATATTTCCCTTCAAACGCAAAAAGCTCGATTTTTCCCGCGAGACACGCGGTATACTTCGGATATTTTGAACTTACCTATAACAGGGAGTATTTCGTTAGCTTCGTTATTTCCCCAGGTCTTCTACGCTTCCGTACCAAACGCCCTGTGGAGGGTGTGCCATATCATCATGGCGACATTCCAGAATGCGATAGCACTGCAAAATATTAAAAACACGCTAATAGATCTGTGGTCGAAAACGCACCATTTTCGATATACAGGATGGAAAATCACGATTTTCACATATTTTTTATATATTTACTCTAAGACCCACCACAAAAAAGTATCAAAATCGCCAGGAACCGTACAGCGGGCGCCTCTTTTAAACTATTTTATGTTTTGTACCTTTTTTTCAGAACGCCCTGTATGAGTGCTGACACCCAATTTGAATTCCATCATCAGTTCCTTAGCTCGTCGGCCTCCTGCAGTATTTTCATATTTTTATGGTTTTCGCAGAATTTGCAAGATGAGATGCAGATTAAAAACGTAAAGGAAACGATTTAAAAATTATCCGCCTCAGTTATCAACTATGTCAAGAAATTCGTAACATTTAATCAAATTTATTAATATAAAAATTAAAAAAACAAAACGAAATTATGAAAACTGCCGAAAATGGCCTCCTCCTACTAAGAGGTAGCACTCCACTCTTGCCCCAAGGGACTCACTAAGATATCCTAGGAGTGTTGCTAAAGATGTACGAATCTATTATTCCATTCCTCTTTTTGTTTCAATGGAGATCCGATTCGCTAATGATTGCTGGTGTCCCAAAAAAAGTCTGGAGTGTTCAGGTCGGGAGACCCAGGAGGCCAAGACTGAGGTCCTCCGAATTGTCGTTAAAACGTTGATGGAAAACGGAATGGACTTAGGAATTATTTCAGATGGTTAATAGCTGCGCGGATGAATCATTTTTCCATTTACTTCCGTTACATTCTCAGTTGGCATTAATAAATAGTTTTGCAAATTCTACGAAAACGGCGAGAGATACGGAAATACTGCAAGGCACCAAAAAAGTAAAGAATTGAAAAAGGAATTTAAAATTTCTTTCTAAAAACCAGAAAAACTGTAGAACAGTATATCGTTCAAAAAGCACACGGAACATTATGCGATTTTCTAAACCCGCCTTTCGTTGGGGTTAACTCGAGGAAACTGTATTAGTTCTAAGGTAAACATTCCGACTAAATTGCACTTTTTCATGTAGTATTCGTCTAACAGTCAAGTTTCTTAGATGGAATACCCTGTATAGCTACCGATATTTAGAATCCATATATCTTAAGGGTAATTTCCAATGCTTTGAATGGCAACGTTTCGATCAAATTTGCCTCCTCGTCGTCTCTCGAAGCAAATGTCGAATTCCTCAGATAGGAAACCCTGTACATATTTCAATATCCATACTCTGTCTATACAACAATTCCAAATTTGCCACTGTTCGTACCCAAAAGTGGTGATTTTTATAATATTCTACACTGCATATTTTCCAATGTTTAGAACCGACGTATTCTGGGGATCGTTCTTGTGCCAGAAATAAGCACAACGTGTCAATTTCCATCCAAGTTAAGTTCTGAAGGCGCCAGGATAGCACCTCGAAGTGGTACCGACGCTAACTCCAACGCCACGAAACCTTATAATATAGTACCCCAGTTCATAGCAATTAGGTCGGTGCTGGAGACAAGTTTCGTCGATCGCATATTTATCATCAATCATTTTCGAATTTTCTAGATCCTAAATGGAAAATTTCAGGAAATTAAGTGTGCAGCTATATGGAGTCTGCAATTAAATGAAAAATTAAAATGTTCGCTCGCTCACAGTGGCGCGCTCAGGTGGTGTTTGAGAGCGTTAGTGTGACGGAACAATTTAACGAGCGATTTTCCTTAATTTTGAAAAATTTTGTCTTCCAAATGGATAAATTTAGGAATGCAATTTCAGGCACCGGAGCGATGTATTCTTAAAATTAATTAAAGATTAAAGCGAATCGCTCCTGTACAACTCACTCCTGAAGATGCGTTTTGGGACGTCGGTGTGAGGCAACAACCTCCGGTGTAACATTACGTATCTTCAACTTATAAATCAGAGGGTTTCCTTGACAAAATTTTTACATCTCTAATTTCCGAGCCTCACCAGGTTTCACGAGACGTACATACCTTCTTTGAACATGTTCTTCCGAATTCTGTCCAGGTTTCAAAAGATATTCTGGTTTCTGAGTTCCCTTTCGAAAAGTTTATACCAATTATTTCCGCCATGTACAGTGAGCATTTTTCTCGTTTCCCAATGGGAAAAAAACATAATTCACCCACTCCCCAAAGGCTTAATATGACTTTTCAGCTGCGTTAGCACGCGATCGGCTCTGGGTCGTGAGATTAGTGATTAATGGCCTCACTTTGGAATGTTTATGGACCCGTGAAATACCCCGCGCGCATAATCCTTTCCAACGATATGACATGCGACCCTATTACGGATACTGCTTTATAACCATAAATCCATGGCATATAACAGTCCCCGACGTGTATTACTGTTAAATATTCACTACGTGATTACAAACATTTTTTTCAATCTATGAAAAATATAAACATAACTCTCAATTACTGCTCTTTTCGTTACACCGAAGCAAAAACGTTATTTCCCTTTACGCCCTTTGCTCTGCCCGGGTTTCTTTTACATGTATCAGATATCTGTACTACAAGTGCTCAGTATAGACATCGCTCCTAAATCAAAGCTGCATCATGAAACCTACTTCATACCGGTACAAATTACTACAAAAAATTCGAATTTTTAAGATTTGTTATGTTTCAGTACGTCCCTGGTTTTATGATTGTCAATGTGGATTTAGTCCGTGTCGTGCAATCCTGCCTCAGTACGTCTCTGTTCTTTGTGCGAGCAGGGCAAGTACCTCAGCTTTTGCTGAAGCTCTACTGATAATTTTAGGTGCCGAACCAGTTGCGTGTAAATTTTCTTCAAGCAGTTAGGAATTTTCTGAAACCTTCGGGGATTATCAAATATCGAAATTTAATCGAGGTCACGTGCTATTGCCTCAATGCGCCTCCTTTTTTTATTCATCGAAGGTAGAAATATTTAAGCGACTGATTTGATCACGAACTTCTATAGGTGTCCGACAATCCTGCCTCAGCTTGTTACACCGTCAGTGTTGTGCTTTCAAGTTTCCAGATTTCGTGCGTTAAAGCTTTTGCTATACGCTCCATTCCCCCACCTCCCCCTTTAACTTTTTTGGAAATTCTTATTTGCTCAAAATTCCAAATCGGCGTTAAATGGGACAAAATATACCATCTTTTGATGTTTGTTTGTTTCTTTAAATGTCACTTGCGTCAGCGGTAGCACAAAATGTCGGTTTTTTGAAAATTCCAACGTGGGTCAAGTGACACCTCCAATTAAAACTCTTTCGAAACTCTATTCAATGGCGCAATGTGACTCGAAATCTGTCGAGTATTTAATGAGAAAATTAAATATAAATTCGGTCAAAATGCAACACAAACTTACTTAAATAGTATGTAAACAATGGAAAAACTCGTTTGTTGATAGGAAATTGGTTTGTTTTCGATTTTGTGCTCGCAAACAAGGCTTTGGTTAAAAAAAAAATAAATAAATAAATAAAAATAAACCAATTTCCTATCAACGAACAAGTTTTTCTATAGTTTATGTACTATTTAACTGAGTCTGCATTGCATATTTCGCCAAATTTATACTTGTTTTTCTCAAAAAATAATCGATAGATTTTGACTCACAAGGCGCCATGGAATGCAGTTTTGTAAGATCTTCAGTTTAAGGTGGCACTCGATCCACGTTTCAATTTTCGAAAAACGGCCATTTTGCGCTACCGGTGACACAATTAATATTTCGAAAAATAAAAAACACCAAAAGATGGCATTCGTTGTCCTCTTTAGTGGTGTTCGTGAGGGAAAAAATGTTAAATAGTGAACGGGTGACGGGGGGTGACAATTCATAGCCGCACGGTTTAGAAGTTAATTAAGATCCCTTTAGTTACTCGTATGGCGTCGTGTAAACTGTATTATTAAATTATGCTAACCAAGAGCTCTTAACCCTAAACTTTCACCACGGAGATACGACTCCAGTTTTGAAATTAGCGATATTCCATTTAGCTCGTCATGACCGCAATATGAAGAACTTTGGTACTTAAACTTCAAGTGTGTTCAAGCGCAAAACGGTTGTTAAAACTGTGCAAAGTAAACATGGTTGTTCAATCGCCAATGTGGAATTAATCAAATTAACCAGATCGATGCCGGAATTTAAACTTTACAGACAAACTAACCCTCATCCCCTATAAACTATCGTCTAACTAGCACTATAATTGCGTTTAAGTTTATTCCGGTAAACTTAAAGTTTGAGCCAAGTTCCTGCTATAGCTTTCAATGGAAATGCGCTTATAGAAGCTAAAAATTCGTCTAAATCCCTCGTGCTATCTCAATTAAAATCCAACCCTGTCTATGTAACTCCATAATTCAGGAAAAGTAGGAAAATTAATTATTTCTTTCCGGAGCCGTCGCTCGGCTAAATTAAGCGCATCTCTGACAGAGCTTTTCCGATTTATGGCACAATTTTAGGGGGTGTAAAGTGAAGCTGTAAAAGTTGCCTCCAGAGCTAGATTAATGCCTGTCTTCAGGCCCTATAATATTCTTCCCAAATTTTGGCCATAGGGGACAAGCGATCAAAACGGTTTTAAAGTAAAAAAAGACACTCGGGATTCTTTGATTATTCCAGCT
The DNA here is from genome assembly GCF_040115645.1 of Euwallacea fornicatus. Taxonomy (NCBI): domain Eukaryota; kingdom Metazoa; phylum Arthropoda; class Insecta; order Coleoptera; family Curculionidae; genus Euwallacea; species Euwallacea fornicatus. The sequence continues at coordinate 791,864 of NC_089559.1, read as the reverse complement.
ACATCGCTTTCAACATGTCTGTCTGCTGTATCGTTATCCCAACAGCTAAAAAAAAAAAAATGCAATTAACGGATGTGTGCACAAAAGTGCAGACGCGACAGTTTTAACCGTGTACGGGAGTTTTTCATAGGGCTTTCATAATTCCGCTATTGCACAGGCGTGCCATCTTGGATTCGCTCCATTTCGATGCATTTCCAGAGGTTTTTTCGTATGTTTTCGTCCCTAATGACTACGGTATTGTGATCCTGGAAAACTCTTTGCAATAACCCACGAAGTGGATGAACAAAGACTTAAGAGATATAGGTATGAGCTTTTCTGTATGGGGGAATGATTCCCATGCTTCCGAAACCCAAATAGAGGTCTTGAACATCATTATCCAGAAGCGTGCATTGGAGAACACGCCATAACTTCAGAAATTCCTGTCGTTCTACGGGTCCCCGGGCGGGGTTCTAGGGTCTCCCAGTCTAGGAATTAGCGCTGAATATTACGTTTTTAAAAGCCCATTTAGCCCCCTTCAAAAGCATTTATTTAGCCTATTATCGAGGTTAAAAATAATAAGTGTTAAAAGTTTTCCCGGGTTCGAAAACTCGCGTCCTTCATCGCTCTGTACGGCGAGACTGCCGTAAGTTCTATTCGGAAGAATTCTGGTTTCTCACACGCGACTTAAATAAATTCGAATGTCAAAGCTTTCCTACTCACATTCTCGCGGCCTCAAGGTTATCCTAACCAGAACTTCACAGTTCCAGAAAGGCAAAATGTCCACATACGACAGCTTTCCTGGCACGGCATCTGTTTAATATCACCTTATCCATAAATCCTCAATTGCAATTTTCTGCGTGTTCTCCAGATCTAGATAAAGATAGAAACATCCCACTTTGGAGTCTCAGATTTATAACGTAGAGTTTCAGAAGAAGTTTCCTGTACAAAATGGTAAGATCTTCTGAGAAATTAGAGTTGTTCTGCCCTGGCATTTGAGGCTTTAAAGGTTCATTATTCAGCCGCTCAGGTTTCGAGAAAGCTTCTGGAATAAAAATGCTTCCTTCTAGAGGTTCCAGGCCTCCTCTCCTTCGGGAGTACTGATGTGCCCACTTCTCATCATCCAATCCCATCATCAAAAATATATGAATTTAAAATTGCCATGTTTGATTGCGTGTTGCCTCAATTTTATCGGATTAATGGAAACAGTTTAAGTTCTGCATTATCGCAGGATCCAATATCCACTGCTGCTACGTGTTTAGATGGTTTAATACAAAATAAATAATACCAAAACTCAATGATGTCTTTTTCCTGCTGCTGCTTCTAACGAAAACCACTTCTTTTATAAATAATTCAATGCTATTTTCCTTTCCGACAGGTTAACCAATGAAACTGTTATTCCACCTTATAGAGCTAATCAAAATGGATATATCTATAAATATATTATTCCGTGTATTCTTTTGATACTTTTGAAATGGGAAATTATTATTTTATTCTACTTTCAGAGCAAGGCTATGCGAACACAACGAAGAAAAAGAACACTTTCTCTAGGATACAAAGAATCTTCAAAACGTCCCATAGGAAGGAAAAACATGGGGCTAGTTCGCCCAGACACGGGAGGGCAACTACCATCAAGGGCGTTCCGCAAAGGGTAAGACACACTGACTTTTTTAACCCCCAGTTAACCTAATGACGTCTATTATCACGGGTGAAATGAAATAAGGGCTGCGCCGCTATTGATGCGGCATCAGATGGGCTATTTCGGACCATTTCCCCTCATTTCCCAGGGCTTTTCAGGGAAATTACCGAACATTAACGATAATTTTCCCGGCTGAGACGATTTTCTTGCGAGCAACTTTCCGGATAAATTAAGCGGGCAAAATCCCACCCTTTCTAAGTGTAAATGGGACCCATTTGCATCCCTTAATAGTATTTAGTTTTGTCTAACGTAGAAGTAGAAGAATCTGGATGGGAGTGGTTTCTGGGTCATTTTTGGGTGATAAACAAGGTAAAAGGCCTTTAAAAGGGGGCTGATTCCCTTTTGCATAGTTAAATTCCCTAAATAGCTAAAGTTGGACGGTAAAAAAGATTTGCTTTTATTGTTTCCATGTTGAAGCTTTGCTCTCTGAAATGGAAGAGGAGAAAAAGTGGTTATTTTGGAGTTTATTTGGCACAGTTTTTAATGCATTAAATTGCGAAAAAGCACTTCTCTGTCAAGTTTCCGGTCATTAGGATTAAAAGAGCCAGAAACTTATATTAGAGAAATGTTTTATGGACAATTCCATTTTCAAAAGCTTCAGAAATCAATTTCTTCCATAAAGGGGAAAAAATCATATCTCATCTCCCTTTTTTCGGAAGTTACGAGCCTAAAAAGTTGACGTTTCGAAAAATTCGCACTTCTGAGGCATCTTCCCAGTCTCAGAAGGTTCAGAAATGAACGTCGGATTTCCTCAAAATAAAGAAAATAACAAAAAAAATTTCTGGTATGCCAAAGCTACGATATCCAGACTTCTGTGCTCTTATGGTGGAAACATCCGGAATCTCATGCATGAGCAACTCTATCGATCAGAATTTGGAAAAAATCAGTGTAGTTAGTTCCGTTAGAGAAATTAATGTTGTTTTTTCTAAAACCTGAAAAGGATTAGACACAATCTACCGTGACGTTAGAGCTACCCTATCAGGCTTCTGAGCCATTAGAGATAAAATATCTAGAAACCTATTTTTTCTTTTGAACATACTCACGAAAATTTGAAGAAAACTTCTGAAGCTTTAGAACTGCTCTGTCCAGACATCTAAATACACGTTCAGGAAATTGTACTTTGCGAAGTGCCCCGCAACAAGAACTTCTTTTTAGGATTTCTTTAATTTCCGATGTAAAACCGACAAGTTTGAGCTTATTTTCACTAAATTTTTCCCAAAAAATCGAACTCCATTGTCAAAGACAACCTAACTCCTACCGTTCTAGAGATCTCCGAAAGTTGCGCGAACTTTTTTGGGAGTTACTCGATATTTTCCCATGTTCTAAAACCATAGTTGAAAAAATGTCTTTGACAATAAATTGTCTACCTATAGGAAGCCTTTTTGCTTGATGATGAACTTTCTGATTAAAACACCAATTAAGGGCCATTTTTCTCCCATCTTTAATGACTCCCTACCGAACGCTTATTACAGCCCTAAAGCAGCACTATTATCGTTATTAAAAATTCCCATAAAACTTTTTAATCAGTCCTTCTCTAAGAACTAGTTATGCATGCATCATTTTTCATTTTTAGGATATGCCCTTTAGGGCGTCGTCCTTTGATATTAATAGCTATGTGCTCGCAAAACCGAAAAATCTCTGACACAAGTATTAAAAAAACGTACCACGTTTTCTACCGCATGTTAACTACCCTCTAAATTAACCCTTTTATATTTTTAATTTCTATTTCCCCTATGAGTTGAGGCATGCCATTTTTCAGTTTACTGGGCCGAATAATGCGGTCTTGTGTTTTAATTGTTTGGATAACTTTGCACGAAGTCGGGAAATTTCACGAAATTCCCATCACCTGGCAACGTTGCCCGGCTTGCCTGAACAAAAGCCAAGCGCGACGTTGCCGATTCATTTTATTTTTCCGTATGAGCTGTTCAATTAGGATTCTTAATTGGAGAGTTATTTCTAATCGTTAATTAGAAGTTAGATATCGGCGAGAATATTAAAACTTTGTCTTTCTTAGGCGAACTTTTCGCCAGTTATAAATAGATGATGAAATGGAGATTGCAAAAGAGGGATAATCGATACGGAGGATGTTTTAATTAGAAACTGTGTACTCGGCAATTGAATTTTTTTATAATTAACGCGAATTAAATAAAGTGTGCAAATAAAGTAATGCATTCAAACGCTGTAGGGGGATACGACTGCGACACAATGGGGGATGATTTAAATGGTTCGTTTTACGCAGTTGTCAGCAAATAAACTGACAAATATTTGCGTATTATTCTCATTAATGGCAGTAAAGTCTCTTTGAAATCCCCCTTAATCTCATCCGAAGGGAGGCCCGCAGAATTCTGATTAAATCATCCGGATTTCTTGTAAGCCGCTTCACAAACATCAACTCTTTTCGGGATTATTCCTCTCGTTTCTTCTGAGTAATTGCTGTGTTTTTGAGTTTTTCTGGAACAACACCCGTTCCCCCACTCCTCCCTCCCTGGAATGCACTTATCCCTTGAAATTCCTTGAGTAAAGCATACTCAAGTTGCCTTAAGCTGTGTAATCCTGCTTTCAAGAAACTAAAGCAGAAAACTGGGATATTATTTTACAGGTCTTAGAGTTTTATGGCAGTCTAATGAAATTTCCTGAAATAGTTTGAATTAGTGCTAAATCCCTCCATTTAAATATTGGAGTAAGTGCAGCTAAAGTTGCATGCAAACTCCGTTGAAGTCATGCTTTAATTGGTATTTTTAGTTGGTAAATGTAATTCAACCCACGATGAACTGAAAGCAAAGTGAATTCGTCATTGTCTCCATTGCAAACGTTTTGTAATTAAAAAGTTTCCATGAACAAACCGAGCCACAATTGAACAGACTTGAGTAAATATTGAACATCAAGGCCTTTGTCGGGACTTAAATAATTAAAAGAAATTCGTATTTATTTTAGTTTGTTCTATAGAAGTTCTTGTCAAAGATGGATAATGGAAATTTCTTCATTATCCAGCTTTAATCAGGAAAGATGCTCATGTAGCGGTAAATCTACATCACCGAAGGCCCTTTTCGGAGCGAAATTTAAAGTGCACACAGGGGGCTAAACTAATTTTAAAATTTCCTACATTTTTATATCGACGTTAAAGCCCAGGAAATAAGAGTTGAGTGTCAATCACTTCCTCTGGAAGGGCTCAGAACGTCCTCGGAATATTATTGCACGTGTTGGGTAGCAATTTCTGCCTGAGCGCATTTTAAGCAGATGAAGCGAAGACATACACCAATGAGGATTTGCAGGTGCGGATTTGGTCCGATCGAATATCAAACGCAAATTTTCCACACAATAAACAAGCCCGTTTTGAAATATTCGGTTTTATTTCATTTTTTAGTATTATTAACGACCTGAAAAATGTGCAATTGTTGCACTATTCAATGCCATAACAATAGGCATAAACAACAAAACCAATGATTAATTCGGTTATTGCCTGATTCAGTTACATTCTCATAATAAAACCATCATCATTAGTCATTGGATTTAATTGTTATTAAAAATTGCCATAAATCAGGGAGTTGTTGCTAACAGCAGTAAAAGATTTATTTAGGGGTATAAAAGGGCGTCTGGAAGGAGACAAACAGCGAATTCCGAAAAAACTGGAGATTGGGGGTGCAAATTTTCCGAACCGTTCAACTGTGAAGGGGCAAATAGACGAAAATTTGCATATTTTATTTCTGGAACGGAAGATTGTTTTTTTTCCATGCTCTGGGATACGTCTTTTTTTTTATTTTATTTATTTTTTTTTTGAAGTACATTCATTCTCCAAGGGGGAGAAACTTTCGTTTTCGTACGTTATTTAGACGAAAATATCATTCATTGATAGGCATATATACGGCAAAACAATTACCGGAAATAAACCTCTGCAGCGTGGAAAATTACACAAACAACACAAAACGTAATTTGCTTTGTACACCCCTCTTGCGAATTTGCACACAATGTGTGAAAAACCTGTGGTTTTCCCGAGTATATCCACTTGAATAGAAGTTCTGGCATTAATATGAAATGCTAGAAAAGCCTGTTTTGAATTAAACGGCCCCGTCGGATACCATCTTTTTTCTAAAGCAAGGTATTGCTGGGAATAAATGCGTACAAAACACAAATTTAAATTAATTGGGAAGTGAGTTTGAAGGATCTTAAGTTTTTTGCAGATTTTCCATTAATGAAAAATTTTTTAAGGATCCGCAACCGTCACGGCACTCTAAAGGGCTTTGCACTTGAGAAATTGCATTTTTTTATCTTAAAAAGGAGATACTTACGAAAGCAATCCGTTACGGTACTGGAATTTTACACGGATGAGCCTAAATAGCCCGCCAATACAGGGTGTAGCATGTCGTCGCGGAGATATTTCAGGGAGCGGTGGTGCTCTGCTAAATGACAAAAAAGCTGATAGATTCAGGGTCAGATACGCACCATTTTCAATGTACAGGGTGGAAGAGACATATTTTTCTCGCATATTTTGCGCTTTCCTCACACACGCCTTGAATAAAATTTTTTGCATATTTCGTACACCTATCTTCTTCAAGACTCTCCACCGCAAAATGTCAAAATCGTCGCTAGCCATATATACGGAGTTATGTTTCTTCGGGACACGTATTATCCTATGCTTCGTATTTATTTCTGGAACGCCCTGTATGAATTCTGACACGAAATTTAAATTCGTTCCTCAATTCTTGGACATCTCGGTCTCTTGCGGTAGCTTCGTATCTTTCACAGTCTTTGCAGAATTTGGCAGAAGTATCTACGAGTGTAAATTGAAAATGTAAGGAAGTAAGGACAAAATAATCGTCCGGCTCGCTTAGCAATCATCAAGAATAAGCGGTAACATTTAATCAAACTTGTTAAAATAGATGTAAATCTAAACGAAAACAAAATTGTGGAGACTTGAAATTTTTTTTTAAAAGTGAAACTTTGCCACCCTGTATATACCGAAAACGGTGTGTTTTTGACCACGGATCTATTGCCATTTTTTTTCGCAGAGCCCTATCGGTGCCTTAAAATATCCATGGTTGTATGTTACACCCTGTATACACACAACTCTCCGAACTGCATGGGTCCCGAGGTAACGTATTATTTCAAAATTACTTGCGACTCTTTTTTTTTTAAATGCAATAACCACAGCAATTCATCAGTGAAATTAATCAAGGATGTGCCCAAATGTTTTCTTTATAACGTGGAACAGGATTACTCAAATTGGATTAACGACAGTGGCGTACTTAGCTCCGAATTTACGAGCTCATATCAACAATAAATTCAAAATTAATGACGTTTGTTTAACGAGTGCATCTACAAGAAATGTGATACGCCAGTGACGTCAGGCAGGAACGTGCCTAAATGTCTTGTCGATAATATGCGAAAATAACAGCAAATTAAATTTTTGAAAGACGGTGGCGTACCTACAGGGTCGAGCACGAAATTTTGGGCGTTCGTGGATTCTACCAGGCCAATTTTGCTTATGCAAAGGCTAAAGAAACGACATTTAAAGGCTTTTGCACAAAAAAAAATTGCTTTGAGCTTTCGGTAATTGCCAGTCTAAACATTTCCACTTAACCTAGCCGCCCTGCAACACCAAAACAGCCCTTCAGAATTTAAAAAATCCTCCCCAGAGCCGATTTTTTCGCTTTACCTTACTTTTAACGAATCCACACCTTTAGCTCGGTAACGAGAGGGATGTCAAGGACCTCCGAAATCGTGATTAAAACTTCTTTTCGCCAAAGGGACTCATTTCGGTAATAGCGACGACTTTTAGAGCGCCCTTTTGCTCAGGATTTTGCCAAAAAAAAACCAAAAAGAATTTAGCAGGAACGTTGGCCTATGCGATCTCCTAGAAGCGTTTTTCTCAGAGTGTATTTTTGAGTGATGCGAGAGAGAAAGCTCTATGTTCCTGGCAAGGCCCTGGAGATGCAGAAATGTGGCTCAGCAGCCCTATTGTCAGACGCTTCTTTTATCCGTGAAGCACGTAACGAGCATAGGTATAGAAGATAAAAGGACATTAAGATCCGCCATATTAATTAACGAAAATTTCGCCTCGTGTGAGGTTCGAGTTGTGCACGTTTCAAAGGGGCTTTTCGGCATACGATCCACGATGGCGAATTTATCAAGGCTAGAAAAAGTTAATTAAGCAGAAAATTAAGCTCTCTCTATAGTACCCGATTCCGAGATAAAGTGTTGGGGATAACAAATGAGAACCCTGCACGCAGACACGCGAAGGTGTTGGAAAAATATACAGACTTCATACGTCACTGTCCAACATGAGAGCGGTTGTTTGTTTAATTGAAAAATTAGAAAGGATTAGTTTGCTTGGGCCGTGTCTGATGTTGTCGCGACATAAGTAATTCGTCTGAGTCTCATTTGAATATTACAACCGCCTAGCAGGAGTTCCTCCCTTAAAAACCATCGAAATTCGACCGAAAAACCAGCGACGGTGCCCCGAAATCGAATCACTTATGCAGATAGTCCCGAAAGTACCTGTTCTAACACTTGGAGACATTTTTTTTTTTTTAACAAATACACTGCGTGACGCATAAAAGAAAACACCCCGTCGAAATGATTTCATTTAAACAATTTTTGATGTGCGCGTTATTTACGCTAAAATAAATTTAAACTCATAAAAAAAATGAACAAATTTTTATTGTTAAAAACAAAAAAAAATTAGCAACTTGTCAGCCCTCTGCGGTGCGTTATGCGATCCTGTACGCGTCCAGACATGGATCCAATAAGGAGATTGCTCTCCTTTTGGAGATCTCATTCCAGGATAACTAGACGCAGCGTAACGTGACGCCGCCAGGGTATACGGGGAATGGGGCAAATTATGCAACCTTCTACCCACAAGTTCAATCGGTGAGAGATCTGAGGATCGAGGTAGCAAATTGACTGCATTTCGTCGAAAGAACTCCAAATCAGTTCAGGTTAGCCACTCCAGTCACGTGAGGTCGTGCATTGTCTTGCTGGAAAACTGGACTAACAAGAATTTCCAGATGAGACACGAGGTGAGGTTCCAGGACTTCTTGGTTGTACCGTTGGGCCGTCACACTGCCTCTCATGAAAAGTAACGGTGACCCGCTACCACCCAAACCGTTACCCCATCAGTCTGATGGACGTGCCTCTGTATCGTAAACTGAGAATCCCGTCTATCACCCCGTCATCGTCCTACTCTTGCCCGACTATCATACGTAGCCAGACAGAATCTGGATTCATCAGCAAACCCGATATTATCCCATTCCAGATTCTAATGTATCCGTTCTCTGCACGACTGCAGTCGATTTTTACGATGATTTGAGGTGAGGGTTAACGCGAGATGGCTACCGTAGAGGAAATCAGTCCAAATCTTCTTATCTAGCGATAAATGGAGCGAATCCCAACGGGTCTTCCAATGCTCGGCTGATCCGCCAGTGTCCTCGACGTAGACGAACCGAGACCACAATTCGAAGGCGGCGATCTTGGCGTTCTGTAGTTCTTCGAGATCGTCCAGTACCACCTCTTCTTTTGCCAGTTTGATCTCCTTGGAACCGTGCATGATAACATATCACTATAGTGTTTCCACTACGGTTCAATCTAGTGGCGATTTTCCTAATTGTCCGACCGGTCTCTCGTAGACTCACTATTCGACCTCTCTCATACTTACTCAGTTGATGGAAATTTCGTTGCGTTCTACGTCTAGGCCTATTTGACTAGTCTAAAGGCGCATTATGCAACAATAAATGATATTTTGCAGTCGTATTGTTGCTATTTTATTACAATTTTTGTAGTTAAACTCTAAAATTCCTAATAAGTCATAAATACATTTGATAAATATGCGATGAACATGAAAATTTAATCATCTTCCGTGTTCCCATATCCAAACGTGCATACCAAAAATTCATTAAATAAACCCATTTTTACTGGGTGTTCTCTTTCTCATTTCAACCAGTATATTACACTATTCCTCAACATTGTCTCGTTTTAGATTGACACATTTTTTCCCAGCGATGTTCTCTGGTTTTTATGCCATTTTTATAGTGAGAAGCTTCGAATGTTTCAAAATAGGCTTCAACCTCGAACTCCGCCTCTTCAGTATTGACAAATCTCTTTTCATCAACTAATTTTTTTTCAACTTTGGGAGTAGAAAATAATCTGAGGGGACTAAATCTGGCGAATGCGGTGGATGAAGAAAGAGTTCAAAATCAAATTGATTGATTTTGACCGTCGCGATGACGGAAGTGTGAACTAATGCATCGTCCTGATGAAACGAAACTTTCTTCTTCGTCAAATGCGATTGCTTGTCCAGATTTTTTTCGCTCAAAGGCTGCAATAAATCTGTACAACATTCTCCGTTTATTGTTTTTCCTTTAGGGAGAGTCGATGAAAATTATCCCAAGTGCGATTCAAAAAACTGACTCAATCACCTTTCCTGCGGATGGAACGGGTTTCGCCTTCTTTGGGGCCGAGTGTCCCTTTCAAGTCCATCGCTTCGACCTTTCTTTCGTCTCAGGTGTAAAATTATAGATCCATGTTTCATCCATGGTTACAAACCGACGTAAAAACTCCACTTTATTGGGGCCAAAGACTCCCCTGAAACGCCCCCACGGCGCTGTTTTTGTTCAATTGTGGGTAATCGCAACACTCATCTTGCACGCGTTATTCTCATATTCAATTGTTCGGTCAAAATGCGACATATAGCACTTTTTGAAATGTCTATTTTCCGGCACAATGTTGTGGATTTTCCCCGACAATTTCCGGAGTGGTCGGATCTGGAGTGTCGTGGGGCCGACCATTGCGGAGCGCGTCTTCGCGGCCTGTGCGATCGCATTTAAGCTCTTCCACTCAAACTTTTACCGTGGTTAACGAAGAACCAAACTCCCCCAGAGTAAAATCTACCTAAGCTTCGATATTAGACGACCCAAGAGCTTTTAAATAAAAGTACTGAATCATGTATCGACGCCCAATTTCATCCACGTTCACAAATTCTCTAAAAGCGTTTACCAAAAACGGCTAGCAAAACTGACGCAAATCAATGTAGAACCCTCAAACTTTAGATCTAAACTGATTAAGGTTAGGTCTTTGTAATTTTTGTGCACTTTTAACGGAAAACCGCCATCTGTATGTCGACTTGGATATCTCTGGGACTCTCGCGAGGAGACCCTAATGGAAAATTAAGTTTTTTAAGCTCATTCGGTTAAAATTTCAAAATGTAATAACATCAGTATGAATGTCAACATGGAAACGATCATTTTGAAATAAATTACAGTTGTGCCAAGATAATGAGTTTTCAATATCGGCTATTAATTAGAATTAATAACTAATGCCGGAATTTAATGTATCCGAACATATCAGGGCCGAATTGAAAGTGATTGTGTGCAAATTATTTCCCCTTTGCAGTTTCCTAATAGGAACAAATTCATTATATGCGATTGATTCGCCATGTGCAATTATGCAAAATTTTAACTTTAAAAATATGAAAATCGTGTCCTTTCCGAAGGGAAAAAGGCTTATCTAAGCACTTTGGGATGCATCATTGTCAATGTCACGGTTTGTCTCAAGTGGGACTTATTAACCTCTTGTCTCAATAGGGGGGTGCCTTTTGTATCCCTTGTGGCATGTACTATCTTGCAGTCAACGGAACAGTCTGGCTTCCGTACGCGGATTTACCAAAAACTTAGCAAGAGACTTGTACTTCGATTTGTTTCTATCTTTTCAATCCCCTCACGAGACGCCACTGGTGTACTCACTATACTTACAAAAGATAGATTTCGTGGACAATTCGAATTCTGCGAAAGTCAGTAGCGTTCCTCGTTTGTCGGAGTTTCCAGAAATTTTCTAAAAATAAACAGACAAGTACGGCTTCTCCCCTTAAGTTCTTTTTGCCCTTGGTGACCCTCGACTTTCAAACTCAGCGGCATACCTCATTTTATCAATTTTTATTCTCCAGGTTGATACTCCAGACAGTGTTCTTCAATCCGGTTTAGGGCTAACCGACTTAGGGCAACATGCAGTAATTCGATCCATGGTGGACCCTTTGGACTATGATAGACTTCGGCATCTGCAAATGAACGGAGGAGCTCCCACGTCGTTCGAGGAGACCATTTATAAGGTAACCTTTAAATAACATCCCCAAAAACAAGCGTAAATCAGCTTGTCAACGAGGAAACTAAGCTCCGGTCCAGTTTTTTCAACCCAGCAACATCCCCTCCCTCGAGACCGAGGGATTCCTCCTTCCTGCAGCTTTTATTAGGGATAGTTTTACGGCCCTCAGCTTTAAGGGATGACCGCTGGAAAGATTCTTGTTGCTTGTTTCCAAGGTGCGCTTGCCAGAGTGGTTGTTCTAATCCCGAAAAACTGCCTTCGAAAACTACCCCTTTTCCACATGCAGCAGTTTTCATAACGTCTTATGACTGAGGTTAATGACTGAGTCTAAAAGAAAATGTCCGATATTCCCCGATATCGGGTTTGATTGGGGCGGATCGGTCACGTGACACATTTGCAGGGTTTCGGTGTTTCCCGATGGCCACTTAAAATTCCCTAGACGGTCGTTGGGAATCACGAGGTCTCGTAAAAGTTTATCCACTGCCTCGTCTAGTAAATAGGTCTCTGTCTCCGTCCAGAATTTTGGAAATAGGGGAAGGGTCAGAGTTGCATATACTACTTCCAGACTTTTTACATTTTCCTAAATGTATTGGGCTCGACTACACCACTGTGTCTCCGTCAATCAAGATGAATATTTTACTGTGGCTGCACAGTATTCGAGGAAGTGTCGCTCCGAAAGTCATAGGTACAGATAGTGTGTTTGGCTAACTACAATTTTTCAATGAATTTTCTCTTTTTGAGGGTCCTCAGAGTGAGATTTTAGGAGTCCTCAACGGTACGCCGCTGGTTCTTTACCTATCAAATTGATTTTTTTCTGTATAGCCGCAACATATGTGAGAGTGTTCGGTCCGAACTCATTGGTGCAGCTAGTCAATTTTCGTAGCTGTGTTTTTTCAAATGTTTCTCATGTTTCGCGAATTTAAAATGTTTTCTCGTCCCCTGAAATATCACCCCCTACGGCACTGTTTCCGCGCTTGTCAAGTGAAAAATATTGCTATGTGTACATGGTGCGTGGCACAGTGTTCATTTTGAGTTTCATTGGCTCAGACGGTCTATTTGGGAGCTAAATTTTTTCTAAATTTTCCCGTATCTGGAGTTTTTCCAAAAACGCTTTCTGTAATCATTAGATGTGACCCCGCTACGCCACCGTGTCTTCTGCTTTACTTATCAAGTTTACAATTTTACTCGAAGATTTATTGATTCAGGCTTTCCCCTAAAAACTTATTGATAAAAATGGTTAGTTTGAAAAGCTTCAATTTATCAAAACTTTCTCGTTTTTTAAGCTCCATAAAGTGGGATTTAAAGAGTTCTCAAATGTCGCTCCCTTACGCCTCTGGCTCTTCTGTTATCAAGGAGATAATTTTTCTGCACATACACAACGCATAAGAAAACATCTGGTCCAAAATTCATTGGTGCAGATGGTTTGTTTGAGAAGCTGCGATTAAAACTGCGATTTCAGGAGTCCTCAAATCTGGCCCAACTATCCAATTGTTTACAACATTTCATTGTTTATGTATAACATAAGTGTGAATATTCACGCCGAAGCAATACGTAGATGCAACTTTTCGATTTATTTTTTTTTGCTTTTGTAAGTTTCAGATGGATTAAGGTCATGAGCGAGCAAACATGGGTTTAAGAATTTAATTAAATTCGAACTAGAGGAGGAATTTATTGCCCATCCCGTTACTTTTTCCCGATGAATGTTAATTTATCCGTTTCCTAAAGTTTTTCTAATTTTGTTTCAGCTCAAGGTTCAAGAGGCGCTGAGGAAGAGGGAGAAATTCACTAAGGAACACGAAGAGGTATGATGAAAATCGAACGAGTTCTCACATTTTGAGCTAATTTTTCTATGGTTCGAGTACGCAGATTTGCGCTCAAATTGTGTGAGGTTTGCCCTCCGAAAATAGTTAGACTTTAGAGGTGTATTACCTCCGTGTTGCAGTCATGCATCAAAGGCAGGTCTAAGTGTTTTGGTTCGTTGAATCCCAAACCGCGGATAAAGAAGAATGGATAACCTCTGGAAATTTACGGGCCCAATAAGCAATTGCAATTATTCTAGGGCTGTTTCTAAATAAATTATGGGGCCCCGTTTTATTTAAATACAAACCGCGGTTTCTCGGCTTATTGTTTATTTGCTCATGCCAACTATTTTCGCAGATTCTGAGGGACATTAAACAGGGTTTACTACAATTAGGCAAAGAAGGAATTAGAGGTCCGATGACTGCAACAGGTAAGTACTGAGTCTCGTCAAAATCGACTATCAACAAGGCGTCTCCTCCTTAGATGATACGTATATGTATGATGACGATGTGAGAATGTTAGCTCCGTCAACGGGATCTCACCCCCATGACCCGCGACTGGGGCATTGGTACGATGAACCTCCTTACGAAAGTGACCCGGAAGATTTTTTAATGGGGGGTGGTGGACAGGCAACCATACAGGTACATACACCCCTTTTGACAATGACTTGATTCATTCCTTCTCTCCAATAGAATGGACGAGTCTGTTTTACCCTAAACGTACGTCCAGAACAAAAAAATGGGGAGGGGGTGATTTCATTGCGAAGTGCAGGTGACATATCCCTCTCTACCGGACACTGTCAGACTCCTCGGAGAGGTCTAATACTACCTCGTGAGGCTGGGTACCCGCCCACAATCATACCTCTAAGGTAGGATCCCTTCCCACCCGAGACAGTGAACCAACCCACCAATTGTAGGTCTTCCAAAGAACGGGAAAGCGGTGATTATGCCAGCTCAGATGTACAAAGTGTGAGTTCCCGATTGTCCACCTTGTCCATGGACACCAGCAGGTCTGAGCTATTTGAAATGACCAGCATAATTTCTCCGCAATACTACACCCCTTTGGAAAGCAACAAAAGCAGGCAGTTTAGGTCAGTTTTATTGACCAAATTGAATATTTCCTCTAGCTACATTTGCCTTGCAGAAGAAGCCACAATTACCCTCGTAGTGAAGATGGACTATCTCCAAGCCAAAGCTCGGACTATGAAGATCAGGAAGAGTTCAGCAATTGCAGTCAGCAACAAGTTGCAACAGTCCATGTGGTCGGCTAATAAATCACCATTGAAAATGAGAAAATTAACGTTTTTGGTTTTAGTCAAGCGATGGTAGATCCTCGGGAGTGTCCAGTTTAGTGGGAAAAGTTCGAGGCCTCAGAGAAGATGTTCAAAGGAAAATTTCCAGACTCAAAGGAGAGGAACAGTCTCACAATCATCACGAGCAAACCCTCACTTTTTCTGCAAGTTCTGTGGAAAGTTTGCCCAGTGGCTCAGGCTCAAGTAAATGTTTCATTAATCCTAATTACCTTCCATTACTCACTTTCTAATAGGCACTCAAGCATTAGTCAGGGCTGGTAGCAACCACAGCTCAATCTCCACAGACGAAGTTGAACCCTCAGAACAAATTATTATTGGAAGGGCCAAAGCTTTGGTGGACCAAAACCCTAGTCCCTATGATAAAGAAACTTTGAAGTTTAAGGCTGGTGATGTAATAGATATAGTTTCAATGAACCCATCTGGACAATGGAAGGGAGTTTCTCACGGTAAGAAAGGCACGTTCAAGTTCAAGAATGTGGAACTTCTTACGGTCAAAAAGAAGGACCAAAAATGGATTAGAACCTTCAAAGGTCGGCCGGTGTCAGTGGAAGATTTGCTTCAGAAGATCGGGCTTGCTGAGTATATATCGGTTTTCATAGTGAATGGATATGAAGATTTGGAGCTCTTCAAGGAAATTGAGCCTTCAGATATGGATTATTTGGGGATCGTGAACGGAGAACATCGGGCTAAGATTTTGACTGCGGTTCAGTTGCTGCATGAGCTTGATTGTAAGTTGGGAGAGAGCCTCTAATATTACTAGAAACTGCCATGCTGAAACTTAAAAGCTCGTCATTCTATGTCTTTCACACGCCACTGTCTTATCATCAAGATATAGTTCAGAATCACCTGGCTCACTAGCGGTGATTCTCTAATCAAATTCTTCACATCGCTGATTGTGTAGGGATCCATCAGATTCACAGCTCAAGAGTAATGATTCGAATTTATCGCCCCTCTGATTTTATGTGTTTCGACGTAAATAACCTATGGAGGGCTGCTACGAGCTTTCCACTATCTCAGCTCGAATGTAAATAAAGCAACTGAAATTATTAGTAGCACGGCACTGATTTTCAACACCTCTATTCTTTTTTTGTTCGTTTTTTCCGTTCGTTTTTTGATTGTAGAGGAAACTTCGAAGTATAAAAAAGGCATTAAATGGCAAATGGAATGGAGCTGCAAACGTAATAAATAATTTTAAAAGAGAATATTTTGCAGTAGCTTCTACTATCTAGCTAATGTTTACATGCCACCTCCCCCGAGCGCGTTTCTGTTAATTATCTATTGAAACTCTGTAATAACTAATTGTAAAGGAAATTTGAACATGTAAAGTGTATTAAACTCAGTGGCGTACGTCCCTTTTAGGAGCGATAAAATTTTTTAAATAAGCTTTCAAACTTGCTGTATTCTGTAAAATCGCAGATTGAATGCGGAAATACGAAGATACATTTAAGTCAGTGGGCCTAGTTTTCTACAAAAGCAGTAAATAATTGAAGAAAAGAAAATTCAAAGTTGCGTGTAGTATTTATTTTCCCCTCCCGTCCCCATCTGGCACACCCCCGAAGATTCTCTAATTAAATTCTCAAATGGGAAATTTGGAAGTTGATAGATGAAGGATACGATTTGCATTCATCAACTTCTTTCTTCGTGTTTTCTTTTGTTTCGAGAAGAATTCGATTGGAAGAGACAGTTTTGACGTTGACATTTACTGTGCGACATTGGCGCTCAATTAAGACTTCAGGGAGACGAAATGCCCTAGATGAACAAGGACAAATCCATATTTCAGCTGGAAGCGATCCAGACATCGCAGGCTCAAGTAGCGAAAACGACGACCAGAGAAACAGACGCACTCCCTTCAACAGACGTCATTTGTCACGCGACTCGGGCTGCTATGACAGCCACAAGAGGGCGCACGCATCGCCGCAAAGCGACGCCAGCGATCATGGTGACAAGAATAATCTGGACTCGGTGGTCGAACAGTGCAACAACGAAATTCTGGCTAGGGTAGGTGCGTTGTATCCCTTGTTGCTTACATCCTGTTGCGCGCCTTAAATTTACATTTGACTTGGACAGTGTGTTTTCATGGTTTAAGGTGCGACAAGCTCAACAAAACCAAATCAATTTGAAAGGGGAGGTAGTTTACGACTTGAACATTCCAGTTTTGGAGCGTCGAGCCAAAGATTCATATGTGTCGATGCACGGCCAAACTTCCTTGCTGGATCCCTCCAAAAGAGGTGTCCAGATTAGGAAGAGGTCTGACGAGTTCTGTGAGAGCGATCAGAAGTTTTCAGGTCAGTTGAAGTTGGAAAAGGAGTAAAAAAAAATTATTATTTTTTTTTAGTGAAATATGTGGCTAATTCGGAAATCTCCGAGCAAGTGCAGCTTAACATCATCAGCAAGAGCTGCCTGAGCGAGAAATCTAGCGACAGCGGAGTGAGTAGCAGCTCTCTGTCTTCCACGCTGAAAGAGAGAGATAACCGTCCGATCGGGGGGTTTCAACACTTGGAACGAAGCAATAACTGTGCCAACACGTCCATTACTGCCAATAAACGAACATAATCAAAAGATGTTTTAGGGAAATTATAAATTGGAAATATTACTATGATTAATAGCTATTTATCTTAGGGTACTCGTTAGAATTTTCTGTGCGATTTAACTCGACTGCGTAAGAAATTTGAAAGGAAAGAGGAGTTAAGTCACAAGGAATATTATGAGCTATTTTTAATATACGAAATATTAAATGTTTCTAAAAATAAGCAACTCGTGATAGAAAAATTATTAGTAAAATTGTACTTTTTTATAAACCTGCCTTGAATCTTTTGTATAATAACTAATGTATTTCAATTTGCCTTTTTATCTTCATTGAAAGTGATCCTCGGGAATGACCTCAAAAGCAGTTGAATTGTGATAGGCAAGTTGCACTTACTTGAAGAAATTTACTAGGGAAAGGTTTATGCTTTAATGGCGTCATTTCTGAAGGCAAATATCTCACTCGAATTTTCGTTAAAAATTGGCCCTAATTCTGTCGTACTAAGAGATAATATGGAATATGAAAATTATGTCATTTAGGTGAGAAAATTCTATGTGTAGATAAGATGTAAACTCATGTAAATTTTGTAAAAACCATAAGAATAATAATAAATGGCTAGTCTTTATTCTAGTTTCATTCTCTTCCTTTCAAGTAGCTCTAGTTCAAAGGTAAAAGTAACCGAAGATACGTAGTGACTTTTTATTTGAAAGATGAGGAAAAATGCATTAACACTACCCAACCGGTGGTTGATCTGATGTATAGGCACCAGGGTATGTCGGAGTCGGTGGCTGTCTTAACTCCCTAAAAAAACCCTTATCCTCTCTCCGCTCTGAGTTCTCCCACAGAAAAGCATTACTTCAGAGGGAAGAATTAGTCTATTTGCTGTCGTCGGCGTTTCCTCAGAATACGTTTACGTTCTCAACATATATTTCGCACTATCCCTTCTATCTCCTTCGTTCTCGTGATCCCCCCCAACATTTGCATCACAGTCACTCCCAATCTTCAACAGCAGATGGGAGATATTTCTTGTAAGTGTTTCCCCACATGATTTTTTCAACCTCCCCCAGAAGAGAGTTCTTGTGCACCGAAATTCCGGGTGTTCCGAATAGTCTGTGATCGCGAAACCAACATTTCTCATCCTCCCTTCGGTCTATCCTTTATAGATAGGTGCCAAAAAAAAATTGTAAAGTGCAAAATAATAATAAAAACTTTTTTTGAATACACTATATGAACGCTGTTGCCAAATTTAAATTTCTTCTTCAATTCCTTAGCTTTTTGGTCTCTTGCAGTATTTTCTTTTTTTTTTTTTGGTTTTCGTAGAATTTGCAAAATGAGATGCAAATTAAAAATGTAAAGAAAATAATTTAAAAATTATTCACCTCGGTTATCAACTATGTCAAAAAATTCGTAACATTTAATCAAATTTATTAATATAAAAATAAAAAAAAAACAAAATTATAAAAATTGTCGAAAATGTCCTCCTCCTACTAAGAGGTAGAACTCCACTCTTTATCCCATAGGCCAATGGACTTAATAATGTTAATCTAGTTATGGCCAAATCAGTTCTTTATTACTACAAATAACGCTACAAAATTTAAAAAAACCGGTCAAAAGATATTTAATTTTTTTTTCAAAAACCGTTATTTAAAAAATTTACATCCTGTATTTTGGAAATGAAACATTTCGGGATCTATTTTTACAAGAACTTTTTTCATCAAATAACCTGAGAAATCACCCCCTTAAATGATGCCTCGTCTTTTTCAAACACTTTGTATAAAAATTTTGATAAACTCTACGAAAACTGTGAAAAATAAGTAAATACTGCAAGAGACCAAAAAGCTAAAGAATTAAAGAAGGAATTTCAATTTGATATGATAATTCATACGGGGTGTTTCAAAAAAATATGCAAACCATAAAATAGTACATAACCCAAAAAAATAGAACACCCAATATATGGCTGCTCACCACTTTGACCTATTGTTGTAGAAGATCTATGAGATGTACACAATTTCGAAACTTGAATCAGAACATACGTGAGAAAAGTTTGAAACTTTACTTTCGTACATTTTAAAAATGGTGTGTTTTTGCCCATGGATCTATAAGCATTTTCTTATAATTTTGCAGAATACTATGGCTCCCTAAAATATCGCCATGATTATATGTTACCCCCTGTAGATATGGCAATTTTTGTCATACAAGTAGGTCATTTGACGGTTTCACATAGAGATGGCGTATAATTCAAGACGCTCGCAAAAATAATTCGACTTCTGAATTTTTACTAAAGATTTTTAATTATTCATAAAAAAATTCTTTATTTGCAATTCAAATGATTTTTATCTAATCATTGGAAGGGGCTAAAAACTCTGTATGAAAATTGTCGATTTGCCTAATTTGCATACTAAAGCCATGGGTATATTGACGATAAAAAGATATTTTGGATTGAAGAACTTTAATATTTTTCACCGCGAAAATGAGAATTTAAAATTTAGACGCCTAGAGACTAGGTCGCCCTCGAGTGGTGGGAAGCTGAAATAACCATTTTGGTTTCTATCAATAGGGATACGTAGGTTGATAGTTCGCACACAGATGGCTCTCATAGTTCTAGTTCGCACTTTAAAGAACTGTTTTATACGTTCTTATTTACCAGTGAATTGTTAGTTATTAATAATTAGCCACTTAGATGTGTAATCAATAAGGAACTACTTGGTTGGTTTTATGTAACGAGGAGGATTGTACCGAACGAGCGAAGCGAAGTTCTTCAAAACAACACAATTTGCGCAAAATAGCATTTCCTGATAATTTCCATAAGTCTGTGATTCTTTCCAATTTTTCTGTTTGCGATAAGGAAATCAAAAATTAAAAAAAAAACAGATATTTGAATGTATTTAAAACGGGTAGTGTTTATTCTACGTAGCTTTTTTTTTGTATTTTATTGAGAGTTTCTTCTATATTTATAACGCATTTCGAAGCCCAACAAAACCGTTCTACTTTCGATTCATAAAGGGCAAACACTGCCCTTTCCCAAAAATCAAAAGACCACATTAAACCTCTTTATTTCAGTTTCTGAAGAGGTTGGCCTAGATAACGTCCGCTCCAGTCATTAATCACAGTCCCTATTTCATTCAAACCCCCCTTGATTGAATATAATATTACGTATTACCTGTATCATCAATTTTGAATTTTCACACTCGCATAGAAAATGCAATATAGGCCAAATACACATGCAGCTTTCAGGATATTGCAAACCTGAATGAGGGTTTCAAAATATGAAATTCCCTTCTATTCTCTTTCAAACACATGACTTTCGACTCAATCATGATTAAAGAAGATGTCTCTTCCTAATACATGCAAATTCTTTCTAATGCAAAGCAATCACGAAATCCACAAATACCTATGATAGATTTTTCATAAAAATTCATGGTTTCCCATTTATTTACCGAGCGGATGACCCAGCGAATTTAGCCAACCAAGTTAAAGGCTGCGCGGAAAAGGGTTTTCTGCAGCCCTTTCAGAGCTATTCGCAGGGCTGTAACTTGCGCGTTTCGGTCCCATTATAAAGATTTTCCCAGGAAATCAGATTTCGGGGAGCTCGGGCCGTGCCTGTCACAGCTTCGCCTGCACTTGCAGTTTTTGGTGTAAAGGAATTTGTTCTTTGAATTTTTGCTGTCAGTGGTTCGATTCTCCATTTGAGGCTACATATTAAAGGAATTGAGAAATACTCGTTGGCATTTAGACTACAAGGAAAGAAGTATCTTCAGGCCTTTCAAGGTAACGTTGGCGTAGCATGATTTAAAGCTCTGCTTCTCAGGGCCTCTAAAAGTATAAAAGTGCCCCAACTTTAAATCCATAATATGATAATTAATTAATTTACGAATTTGAGTTCATCCATAATAAAAGGGTGTTTTTTGGATGCAGACTTTTCAAATGATTTCAAATTTAGATCTTTAGAAAAAAACCCTTAATTAAACGTATGGCGTTAATTGAATCATGTACTATTTATCATCAAACATCTGACGAATAGATAAATTACATCTGATGAACTTATCCAACAAATGCTCCTGATGTTTCAATACCTACTTAAGGTTTTTTTTTTAATCAATTAACCTTTATCATCAGATTTCTCTGCTCACTTCAGGTTTCTAAGTAAAGTTTATGTACTCATAAGTGAAATGTGATACAGATCAGTTTTACACCTACAGAAAACCTTTTTTTCGAAACTTTTTCCTCCAAAAATAGTGAAAGTTTATGCAGTGTTTTGTATTTTCTCGAGAATCATAAAATTTCATTCTAACTTCCTTAAATCAAATTTTCGGCTTTCTCAATTCCGGCATTTCTTTAAATAATGTTTACATTTAAAATATTGGTCATTTCGCATTTTTAAATCAAAGTTTGAAAATTTCACATTTTTCGAAGAGAAGAATGTTGAACTTTGCTTACATATTATTGGGACGGCACTGGTGACCATGTTGCTGTTCAAAACCACCGTTAAGTATCCATTTTTAGTTACTTTAGTGCAATACACAAAAAAGTGAATAAAACTATTAGCTCAATTTAAAAAATCGAACCTTTAAGATGCACGCTACCTACGCTAATGGTGTTTCATTAATAATCTCCTAGAAGAAGTATTTTCAAAGGAAACATTTTGCGATTCATCATTTATGGAATCAGTGCCATGCTCGGGATCAAATGGACCATGCTATTCAAATAATTGTAGATATTTACAAGCCACTGGATTTTTATAGAAATTTAGATATAACAAGCATTTTCAACTTGAGGAATTTTTAGTTCTTGCTCCATTAAGTCAGTGGTGTACTGATGACGTAAGTGACCGACATATTAATACGAAAAATTGTAAAGTGCCTTAAAAATATCAAACTCTGTTAAGGCGCATGAACAACGCCAATGGCTTTTTACCGGTAGTCTGATATAGGAAATAATGAGAAAAAACCATCCCTTAATAACCATGCACTACGTTACTGGTTTTTGATCATAATAATAGGATCTAGGCACCACCTTCTGTGGGGAAATTTTCACACCATCGTCCATGAAACCAGTGGAGTACTGCGGGTGTAAACGCTGACTCAAAGATAAATACTACTGAAATTCTCTTTCGTAAAAAGTATTTTAAACATTCTAGTAACACCCTAAAGTACTTCAAAAAACCAAATAATGCTAATAAGCGAGGAAGTTCAAACAGGAATAGAGCTGAGGAAAAAAGAACTAGAAGAGCGGATTATGAGGGACGGGTTGGAGCTGCTCAGGAAACAAAAGGAAGAAGCTCGTAGAAGGAAAATCAAAGAGCAACAAGAGGTCTTTTATTACTCAATAATAATTAACAAATATTAGAGTTTTATGCTTAAGATGAAGGAAATGCTAGAACGCTACTGGCCATGGAGCAAACCCTCTGATGCCATACCTAGAGGGTTGCGCAATTTGAGACTGGAGGAAATCTTCCCCGACAAAGACTATCAAGATGTAAGTTTTTCGAATCCAAGAAACACAAACTAGGAACATTTTTTAGGCCAAAAGGTTCGTTGGAAGTCTGGATTTGGGTCGTCCAGGTTGTGGGGCTCCCAATATCAAGGATGGACAGCGCATGACCAAAACGAAAGAAGACCCTCTACTCAGATTCCAATTGGGGAGCAAGGACTTGAAGAAGGCAGTCGAGAACTCTTTTCGATACAAAACAAACAAAGAAGAGCAGATGCAGTATAAGCGGGAATTAGGTAAGACGTACATATAAGAAATGTGACTTACATAATGAATCGTACAATGTAAATAAGAATTTAAAAGGAATTTCCTCCGAGATAATAAACTCGATTAGGTCTGAGAAAATAGGCACACGAGGAGAAAGTATGTGAAATATTTGAAGATTCTCCGCTAACCAGAATGACAAACATCGAAATTTAATCATGGTTTTTGTGTGCTTTTACTTTATATGAAAATTATATACAAATCAATATTTCAATAATTATAAATGCAGATAAGCTGGTTGAAGAGAAGAAGCAGAGGCAGCTGAAGCAGAAATTCCTCGACGTTGAGTCTGAAAAACGACAAGTGAGTAATTTCTATTGGTCCTTTGAGAGGCATGTTGCATGTGGCTGTGAGTGAAGTTTTGTGTAGTAAAGTCCATTTTTGTCCTGGAAGTTTTTGAAAACTCCCCCCTGGGGTTTGAGGGGACCCGGAGGATGGCCTTGGAGACAGCCTCAAACTGTTGGACTTGGCTTTTTAGCATCCCTGGTAAGCTACACTGGTGGCTTACTCATTTGCAAGAATTCTATTGAGGGACAAAATCAATTACGCAAAAACTCGGAAGAATGAGGAAAGATGTAATTGATTAGTAATGCTGCATGTTTCCTGATAATTAATTTTGTAAGATTTAAATGATTTGTTGAACTCGAAGACGAAGCCGCAGGGAGGACTCAGAAACTCATTTAAAGCTATTTAGTCTCGGTTTAATTCTAGTTGGTTCGGGTTAGTTCAAGTCAGTACTCGTTAATTTAGGTTAGTACCAGCTCCAAAAATCTTTTAGGATTGTGTGAATTCGCATATTATTCTTTGCGACGAACGATTCGTTAAGTGAATTGATTCTTGGTCCTCTTTTATGAAAGTACTCTTCACCAATTTCGGAAGTCTGAAGACGTTTCTGCCAAGGGACCAGAGCTTTTTAGGATCAAAAAGATATTGGACGAGCACAAAATTCAATCCGTGTTAACCCAAAATAGCATATTTTCGAGATACCCATAAAGAGACTTTTGGTTAAGTGCCACTGATATTGACTCTATACTGAGCCTGGATGCCTCAGTTCAGGTCCTGGAAATGTAGGAGAGTATTTTCAAAATCTAGAAAATGCATCACAAAAGTTAAAAAATATATTACAACCCAATTTATGCAGCCCTATGGAGCTTATCCAGATTATGAATTGTAGCCATTGTTATCAAACAATTACTCCACTGGTTCTTGCGATATCAGCCCTCGAACTTTGAAAAGTGTCGGGCAGCCCCTAATCGTCAACTCACGTGAAACCTTGCAGGAGATCCTTTTTAAGGAGTAGTTACCTCTCCTCTATTGTTGACCCTGAATAGCTCGAATGGGGTCTTTACATCTAGAACTGGGACTCCTCCTGCCTACTTCCCTGGTTTCAATAATCGAATATCAGCATTTGCATGTCCGTTCCAGAACTTAATAGCAAAATCCAAATTTCCGCACACAATGGAATGGCCTGCATGTATTGTTACATACAGCTTATCCCAAAACTGCAAATTAAAAGTCTCTGGATCTCTAGGGATGGTCAAACGAAGAAACACTGAGGAAACTGGAACAAGAGACCATACTGAAAAAATGCGAAGACGACAGGTACAAACAAAAATACATTTTTCAAGCACGTCTTAATTGCTCTTCAGAAGGTACCAAAATTTTCGCAAATCCAAAATGGTACCTCCCAACCGAGTCGTCAAGCTGGACCCGATATCCGAGACTTCCAAAAAAGAGTTCGTAGTTCCTGGGAAAGCCAGAAAACTCTCACCGCTTTCCGGCAACAAGGAAAACGGTCTCGAGTTGGTAGATTTATTGGCTAAAGATCGGAGAACCTCTATTAAAGTACCTCTAAGCAGTACCGACGTCACTAAGGAAAAGTATTTAAAGGAGCCAACCCTTAGTGCTGCCATTAATCATTAAATTTCTCTTCTAGGAAAAATGGTATTTGCAGCAGATCTGGATCGAGCTACCTTAAGGATTTGACTGCTCAAATGCTTAACAAAAGAGAGCAGATTCAGGTACAGGTTTGCTCTTCACCCCCTGAAGCATTTTAGCAATAAAAATTGAACAGGAAATGAAAAGAAGAGATAATGAGACTTCGATGAAGCACTTCTCCACTTGGGAGTCGTTCTGGGGAAAACCAGGCAACGGGGCCCCTGGAAACACGACCAAAAAGGGGTCAATCGAGAGGCTGCTCTATCCCCAAAGGATCCCCATCGGGGTGGCTTAGATTCGATGCCAAAAATAGTTGTCGGGGTGGCCGTTTGAGCTCCCATGCATGTTCTAGATTCAGTAGGGTAATCGTTCATGAATTGATAAATATAGACTGATTTCTATAATAGATCACTTTAAAAACTTAATTAGAGAATTAGTAATACGAGAATCTATGAATAAATCTATATAGACTCATGTCGTAAAAAATTTCAGCAACGTTGCAATCTTCCTACTAGAAAACAAGTGGTATTTGCATAAAACCCTAAGGGGAAATTCGTGTGGTTGCTGCTGGGTCTTATGCATACCATAAATCTTACGTGGGTTTTTCTTTTCTTCAGCCGTATATCACCACAGAAGAAAGTTATGGGAGTGACACAACTGATTGATTAGGACCCATTGTTCACCAACACGAAAATAATCAGTGACATGTAGAAAAACATGCACTGTTAAAGATTAAGATGACTTCAATGAAAATGCCAAAATCGAAGGAGAGAACGGATCAATTTTCCCCACTTCCATGGAAATTGCAATGCTAACCAGAACTTTGGAAAGCAGGGCCTAACTGCCTCAAAACCTGCTGATAAACTTACCTGGCAGATGCTCGAAGATAAATTATTAAAGGTGCTATCGGTGTCATCAGGCACCGCCTCGTGTAACGCCCCGAGACACAATTGAAGAAAGAAGAAATTTCTGTTGAGATCTTCGCGAATCGTTCAAGGGGTCCGGTGAAATCGAAATCTTCCTCTTCATCGGCCTCAGTTGGTCTTCAAACGCGCTTCTTCTCGGTGGATTTCCGCACTTGGACGTGTGTGACCGGAAGAACTGTTGGTTAGTGGCAACCTTTGAGGAGTTTTACGATGAATTGGGTGAGTTGGAGGAGCTTTCTGGTGGAGGGGGTTAGTTAAAGGTTAAGGATTTTCCGATTGAATCTGAAACAGAAAAATTGAGACGAGTTATGACGCAATTGAGAAAAGGTCAGAAATTCTTTATTTGAGTCAGTGAGTGAAAGATTATTTATGGCGAGCCACATCTCTGACTTTCGGGGGTAAGGTGTCTCTGGTGAGTCCGCCTAGCCAAAGCCTAATTCTCATTTAATGCTGCTCATGTCAGATTAACCAAGCGACCCAAAAAGTCCTTATGGTGAGTGTACGTAACTGAGGTTGCTTTAGGAGAGATCTTTCTGGTGCGTCTACAACATTCGACTCTCTTTCAGTCTTTTGATGCGACCTGTGTCAAATTCTGCAAGTGATTTCAGGTCGAAAACAACACATTTGTGAGGAATGTGAGGAGTGAGAAAATATAAAAAATACTTAATGCAACAAAAACGTATAATTTTTTAATAAAAATTGATGGTTTTGGGTCATTTTAAATGCTTTTATTGTTGAAAAGTGATGATATTTGAACATAGAGTGTCAGTTATTTTGTTGAAAAATGAGACTACTACGCTCAGTTATTTTGCATTATTTTCAACCAAAAGTGACGAATTTCGGTGTTGATCAGCCCCTTGGTGAAAATTGAAGAGTGAGGATATATGCTGATTCCAAAATATGAAAGTTCAATGGTATATATCACCGAATTTATAGACTTCGTTCGCATTTTCTGAACCTCCGTATCAGAATTGAAATGGTAGATTGCGGGTTGATAATGCTGCCGTTTGAGGGTTGAAACGCGAGTGCTTTTCCATCTACTTCGAGCGATTTTGAGGGTTGAAAAGTCGGGACGACACTTATTTGTGAAATTGAGTCTGAGGCCGAATCGTCTAACAAACTGAATAGGTCGATATGTTAGCAAATTTTCGTTTGTTGAACATGTTTTCCTCCCGGATACAAAGTGAGAATGCTTGGGCGTGAAATATTTGTTTATTTAATTAATTAATTTATTTTATTTGTTTACCCACAGGTGGCTTTGCGTCGTACACAATTCTATTTAATCTCGCACAAAGAAACAATAATTACGAAGTCGAATTTGTTAATAACCGCCGGAGGCTAAAGTTTCCGACTTATCAGTAATCAAAACCCGCTTAAGAGATGGTTATCGCTTCTGTTTATTAATTACATTGCGGAGTCTGCACCCATTGTGTTCAGTGCTTTATAGTGTCGGTGATTGTGTAATCTGAGTTTAAACACGCAGGGCCATACAAATACAGGGTGGCCCATTCCGAACTGTCCACCTGAAATGTTTTGATTGGAACTATTTTCTTCGGGAAAAAACCCTGGGTCGCGTCAATTTTACATTTAAAGGGGGTCATTGTTAGATCGTAAATCCGTAGATGCAGTCGTCCCCCCTGATGCGGTGGCAACTCCTTCATGAATCTTAAATGGCACGGGGGCCCAAGTGGTGCATCAAATCAAAGGCGTTTCAATTCCCCCTAGAAGTATGCTGGAATTTTTTTGCTCCGTCTGTAAATATTGTAAAAAACTCGTTTTAAAACATCGGCGAAATAAATAAAAAAATGACCTGAAAATAATAATAATAATAAACTCACAAATACTACAGGAAATGATGTTCATCATCGAATTCTTAAGATACATGTTTGCTCTGCGCAGCATCTCTCTGTTTATCAATTGACACGCGCACGTTCAATTCTTCTCTTCATGTGGTCCGCAGTTTTGGTGCTCTTGCATAAACTTTAACGTATGAAAATCCCCAGAGGAAAAAATTGGGTAGGGTCAGATCCGGCGATCTAGGAGGCCAGTTCACGGGACCGCCCTGTCCAGTCCATCGGTATGGATACATTTCATCCAGGACCTCGCGGGACGTTTTAGAAAAATGGGCTCGACGGCGGTCACGCTGATACCACATCACCCGTCCAATCGCAAGTGGAAAGTTTTCTAACAATTCCGGAAGATTATTACGCAAGAAATTGCGGTACATGCCTCCATTCAAGTATTCTTCTGTGAAGAAAGGTCCATTTAAATGTTCCCCAATAATGCCACGTCATACAATCACTGATCATGATCTGTGGTGTTTAACTTCTCTATGTCATTATGGGTTTACAGCGCCAAGAAAAATTCACATTGTGGCGATTCACCGCGCCACGGTTTGTGAATGTGGATTCGTCCAAACACAAGATGTTGAAGAAGAAATTTGCATTTCGATTTAATTGCTGCCTTGAACGATAACAAAAATTGACTCGGTTCTCACAATCGGTTACGTGGAGTTCCTGATGTAAAGAAATGCGGTAATGATGGTATTTATTCACCTTCAAAATTCTTTGGGCACTTGTCTTTGATATTCCTGACTCAGCAGCAATTTAACGGTAACTTTCATGGGGATTGAAGGCGACAGCTGCAGGAACTGCTATTTGGTTGTCTTCACGTGTTGCACTTCGGATTGATTTCTTCTTGTTGCCGACGTTACTGAAATTTTAATGACACCGTGGAAAAGGGGAACTGTTTCATCCGGAAATCTTTCAGCATCAAATTCCACTGCCCGACTAACATTTCTTCCAGGCCCTCCATGAATGAAAACCGTTTCGGATTTTTCATCCAAAGTGTAGCGACCCGTTTCAACTATTGTATTTTGGAGTGAAAAGAACGATTTTTGAGTAATTTTGCAAAAAAAACAATTTGATTTATCGTCGAAAAAGTAATATCGATTTCCTGTAGGCTCCGTCACACAGTAGACCCTAGCAAGGGGAAATTTAAGAAAAAAAAATTTTTCATAGAAACTTTTTTTTTTTAATTAGACGGATTGTGACGAGTGATGAGAGTGTGAGTGCACTGCAGAACTTTTTTGGAAAAATAGTGCAGCAATTTCGACTATCTCAAAAGTTGGACAAATATCAAGGATGTCTCCACAGCAAAACGTCTAACGAAGGAATTATTCAAATAAAATATGTTCATTTTTGGAGGTCGACGAGGATCTGTGAAAAATACGGGGTGGCCACTTCGAAAAATAAAGTTGCTCTTGAAATGACCTTAAAATGACGCTTTGGCTAAAAGTCGCCATCTTCGTGACGCGCCCCCCTCTTAATCAGATCATTTTCGTTCAAAAGTTTTTCCATACAACGTGCCGCTTTTGAGCGATCTTCATCGCAGCTCTGAACGGGACGCCCTGTATATGTTTAAGTACATGTATAATAACAGTGTATATAAGCTGATAAATCTAATTCCGCCCGTGATACTAAAATAGAAAAAGCGTGGGAAGATATTGTCAAGAAGTGTAACTTATCTCTTCCTATACCGATAGAAGCTAAAGTTCAGGTGTAGTGTCAAGACCAGATCGACCTCCCATCTGAAATAGAAAGTTGGCAACATTTCGCGTATAACACACTACTTCTTCGAGATTATTTATACCTGCCCATGTACGTTGTGACACGATTAACTTTAATCAACAAGGGTAATTACCGAATCTACTTCGTTACCCTTCGAGTTACACAAAGAACGGCAATTTTCCAAATACTGGGTGTAAAATGAATGCCTCATTGTGTAGTTCTTGGAGAATCCCACATCGCAATAAACGACAATTATTTAAGGCTTAATGTGCAGGACTCGAATTAAGCTTGGTAACTCAACACCAGGGGCTATATCAGATCTACACCAACTTCATGGCTGAAATGAAACAATGAAACTGCGCTTTTCTAGATGGACGAACAAGACAACAATGGCGTTACGGGATGGGTCTAAATGGATCTGAGATTTCTCACCAAAATGGTGTTACACAATAATGGTTGATTATCGAAAATGACCTCGCGGTGGATGGTGGGCAGAAGACGGAGGACTCCGATTAAGCAATTTATTAATCACCATCAAACAGCTGACGAATAAATAACGGGTGATGAATGTGTCCGAGACATGCCACTGATGTTTCAACTCCCATTTCACGTGATTTTTAACGATCACCCTTTATAATAATCTTATTTACTTAAAGCTTACAGGCAAGAAAGTCATCAAAAACCGACAAGCGAATTGGGCTGAAATCTCTAAAGCGATAAGCCATTACGAACATAATAACTGCATTATTAACAACCCAACAGGGTAATAATTCGCTTGTTTGTAACCGAAATGCGTTTTTTCAACAAAGTAAACGATGTTACGTGTTACTTAATGTGCCAATCCCCTTTATTGGGGAAGATAAATATCTGAATGAAGATGATACGTTACTTTCTCTTTATCGCTCGGAGAATTTCGCTGTTTATACTCACACTTGAGGTCGATAATGATAGTCATTGACCGACTTCGGGCCGCATTAACACACACGTCTATTGGCGATTTAAAAAAACAGATTTCGAAGAAGCTTCTTCCAGCTATCCGAATGCTGACCAATGCAAGATCAAGAAAGATGGGAGGAACGAAGTTTTGATTCGTTCCAGGTTAATTTAGGTTAACGTGGAATAAACTGGAAACGACTAAATTACCAATGTGGA
The DNA here is from genome assembly GCF_040115645.1 of Euwallacea fornicatus. Classification (NCBI taxonomy): domain Eukaryota; kingdom Metazoa; phylum Arthropoda; class Insecta; order Coleoptera; family Curculionidae; genus Euwallacea; species Euwallacea fornicatus. Next base: position 761,125 of record NC_089559.1, on the reverse strand, counting down.
AAACTTACGGGCACAATGTCGACATTTTTTGACTAATTTGGAAATGTGTGAATATGAAAATTCATTTCGGAAAACGTATGGGCAACTTTGCTTTCGGAGAAACCTACGTTCAGTCATCAGAAATCATTACATTTCTTCTATTAATTGTCAAGGTTTCATCGTGATGTACGCATCATCATGTATGTACGTATAACCAGGCCCGTACCAGGCGCAAACTCATTGCCGCTATATACAGCGTGGGTCATTAACAATGAGACAACCAAAAACTGGAGATATCACAAGTCAAACGGTGACGATTGGAGAAAACACGTCTTATCCAAAAGTTGATAGTTCCGAATACATATACAGGGCGTTGAAAGCTACTATTTTAATTTATTTTTAGTCGCTATTCTGAAAATATCTAGATTAGTAACTTAAACATTTGTAAAGTTGTGTTTTTAGGTGATGAATTAAGTCTTTTAGAAAACGAAAGTACATTTGATTCGTTTCACTTTTAAATCCTCGTATTATCAAATTTAAACATAGTGTTAGTTAAACAGAGATTTGTCGACAACAAATCCAGATATCGAAATGAAACAAGTATAAATAATTCATGAAAAAATGACTGCTCTTTCAGATTTTGAATCAAATTTCATGTTAAGCGCTCAAAGTAAAAAGTTATCAACCGTGAATTCTACAAAATTGACTGTAAATGTTCTTCTCTATGAGCAACGCGGAAATTGCAAAACGTATCTTATCCATCACCCCAAAAAAAAAATTTTACAAATTTGTCAACTGCCTAACCGAAATCCATATTTTGAAAATAATTCTAAAGAAACGAATTAAAATTTTAATTTTCAACACCCTGTATATCCGAAATTATCAACTTTCGGATAAGGCATGTTTACTCCCATCGTCACCGTTTGACGTGTAGTATCTCCAGCTTCCAGTTGTCACATTACTAACGAATCGCCCTGTAGAAAGATTTTTTAATTTTTTTTTTAATTAGATAATTTGAGGATTTAAATTGTCAAATCATATATCGCACTTGTGCAGTTTTTAACTCATCAGTGAGCTTACACTCTCCGCCATAAACAGCAAAATTTTCGTCACAGAGAGTCAACTCTCGGGGCCGAAGTAGATGCGAATTCTGTTCTGCTATATCCAGACAAAATATAAATTTTTTAAATCGTCGAAAATTTTAGCAACCTAACGTGGCGAAATGTACACTGCGCTTGTGCAGTTTTTACGTCATGCGTACGCGTGCATTTTCCGCCATGTTTTTGAGAAAATCGCCCTTGTGGTGAGAAACCGTCTTTCAAGAAGCTGCTTAAGAAAGTCATCAACATAAACAGCCGATTTTCTCGAAAAATTGTAATTAAAAGCACTTTCCCCGGGGAGTTTTTTTACAAAGCAGGTCACCATGGAGGAAATCGGCAATTGTCTAGATTTTCCGAAATTGTAAAAGAATTTAATGCAAACCTTGACCAAATCGTATTACACATTGTCAATATTGAATTCTAATTAAATAAATTTATGAATGAAAATTCCAGCGGCAGAGCAAAAAGGCTGAATATGCTCTCAAAGCCTGAAAATTTCGCATTAATTCACAGTACGACCCTGAGTATCACACATTGAAAAACGGCACCGTCTCGCCAAATACTCAGTGTCGGAGCGAAGGCCCTTTAACAAAAAACTTTTTGATACGGTATTTAAGGAGATTAGAAACTTGGCCTGATACGCCTCTGGGTTCCGTCTAATTAAGTAGGCAATTTAGATATGGGGCATTTAAGAAGTTCACTTTATAGTGAGCCTGTTCGGTCACGGAAACGCCACAAAGCACCGACTTGCTGGTATAATTTCTGAATCAAAGAATCTCCAAGCATCAATTTGTGCCATGTTAACAGACTTATAAGGTAAATAGCTATAATTTGAAGATTCACACCCAATAAGCAAACAGTGAAAACTACAGATGTGCGTGAGACCAATCGATTTTAAACACTTAAATGGTACTAAATTCCGAGAATAACGCAGAAATCCATTAATAAGAAACTTTCTCCTTCGGTAGCATCTCATAATGAAGACTTTTTAATTACTGTATTATATGATTAAGATGAGCTGCGTCATAGTTTGTGCCAAGAATTTGAAGATTTTAAGCCACACTACGAGTAGAAACTTGTATCTACAACCTTGCCTCAGTGAATTTAATATCACTTTTCCTTTTCAAGTAAGTTACACATGTATACAATGATTTTCCCTGCTCCCGAGCAGCAGTACCATCATCCATAACAAACAGGTACCACGGCTTTACTTCGGCATGTTTAAGCTTTCTTTTCGACCGCAACATATGCAAACAAATTGGGTTCTTGTGTTTGCCAATTGAAGGTGAAATTACCCCATCAATTTTCACTTACAACCGACAAATATTGGATCTGTTTTCGAACCATTGTTGATGGTAAACAATCCAAAGTTGTTGACAGAACAATGAATTAAATTAATCAATCAAGATTTCTTGGAAAAAATGTTATTGCCAATCGTTTGAAAGAAAATATTTTCTCTGCGGCTTTTTTCCTTCTTTGAACGATTTCTCCAAGATACTGTTTATTGCAAATAATCAGGGTAAGTGTTACGATTAAGTAGGTAAATGCTTTGCCGATCTAAAAGAGGACTCTGATTAAAACAATTTATTTCAGACTGGTGGCCTCATCTTCCTGATAGCATTCACCTCAGTCCGTCCCATTTTCGCTGATCAGGTGGAAGCCTCAGACACGTCCTCAACATCTGAAGGCACCGCGGCTGAGAACCAAACCCCCCTCGCCGAAAGTCAAGTACAATTGGATTCGCAGCTGCGATCGGCCCTTTTAAAGGTCAGTTTTCTTCTCGAGTATGTAGTGCATAGAGGGTGTGACACATCGTCGTGGTGACACTTCAGGGGGCGGTGGTACTTTGCAAGATAACAAAAAAATACTTATAGATCCATGGTCAAAAACGCACCGTTTTTGCTATACAGGGTGGCAAATTAATTTTTGTCTCGTTTTTTTATACATATTTTCGTTGAGACCCCTAAAATGAAATATCGAAATCGTGGGTAATCGTATACAAAGTGTTATGTTGAGTCATGTACTATTTCGAGCTTTGTAGCTTTTTTGGAACGCCTTGTGTGAATTCTGATGCCAAATTTAAACTCCCTCTTCAACTCTTTAACTTTTCGCTTTTTGCAGTATTCTCGCGTCTTTCACCGTTTTCGTTGAATTTGCAGAAATATCTGTTGATGCAAATTAAGAATTCAAAAGATGAAAAATTTGTGATATCTCTGAAGCGATTCGTAACATTTAATCAAATTTCTTAAAATTGAAACAAACCTAAGCGAAAACAAAATCATATTTATATTTTGACCATGGGTTCTCTTAGCATTTTTTTTCTGTAGAATACTATCGTTCCTTGAAATATCTCCATGATGATATGTGGCTCTATATGACGTCCGTGTGGGTCCCTGTATACAGAGCCCCAGTTTCCGGAGCGCGACCACGAAGATGTCGATAACCATAAATTAAATGAGGTCGGTTCAATAGACCTCGCCGAAAATCACCGTAATTTTACAAATTTTAACCCAGCATATTTTAGAATTCCACCTTACTCAATTTACCCCAATTGAACCAACCTCATGTCGTTTGTGGTTGCCGAGATCCCCACAATTGAGCTCCAGAAACAGACACCCTCTCTATTTTAAATAACCCTCAAAGGCCCTCACTGACCTGGAAAATGAGGACACAAACGAGGCTGATGACAACGTGGAATCCTTTGATGAGGACAGAAAGAACATTAAGAAGGCCCACGCGAGCGCCGTAACAATCTTTGCCAACGACTTATCCGTACCAGCCAAGTCACCTGACCCGACAGTTGCCAATGAAGAACTGAAAACTGAACGAGATGAGGCCACAAAGCCTCAATTCTTCCTCTTTCAGCAAGGAGACGCAGTCACAACTAAATCAACATCGACTGAAGAAATCTCTACAGATACAGAACATATAGTTGCAAGTGCTTCCAACAACTTTGACCCCAGAGTTGCGAAAGAGCTGAACCCTCAAATTCAAAAGATTGCGGGGTTCAAAAATCTGAACGTGATCTCAAATACCGATCCCAAGAAGTCTAAGGCTATAATTGAAAAGTTTGCTACAGGAAAGGATATGGAAGAGCCTTATATCAAAACTCGTGTGAAGCCGTTAGGCGAGGGGAAGAATCAAAATGAAATTGGAGAGAAAGAAGAAGTGGTTACTCAGAAGCCTTTGGAGGTTTCCACGGAGGAAAATGAGGCCAAAGTGGAGAAGGTGGGTAATTTTTAGGGAAAACTAAATGCGATTTAGATGAGCTTTAGGAACCTTCTACGCCTTTGAAATTATCAGGTAAATTCCAAGATAAACAGAGCCGCAGTTGTGGCAAATATCAAGACCGAATTAGTTAAAAAATTACAGCTCGCAGAATTTAAAAAATATTGCGTTCATGAGCCGTCTGCGCACGCACAAGCGCCCTAGATAATCCATAAAAAAGTTCTCTTAAAACTTCAATTGCAGGTACAGTTCTTTACAGCCCCGCTGGTGGCTGCATTCACCGTTCACCAAGACGAAAGTGGGTTCCCTCAAAAGGTAGAACCCATCTTCAAAAATACTATCAATCCCAAAGAGTCATCCCAAAAGGTGCGCAACTAATAAAACAACTAAAAATATTTATCAATAATAAACTCATAACCTTCCGATCCTGTCTTTCTCTTGCAGTCCCCATCATTGGAGCTACAGCAAAAGCAGCAGCTTTTGGAGCAGGAGCTTCAAGAGCTGCGCAAGCAACAACAATTGCTGGCGAGAACCAACTTCAATGGTAATGAAGCAGCCAACAAAGTGGGAATCAACAAAGCCATCAACCAAAACTTCAACCATTTTGACCCAGTGTTTACGGAACCTGATAGATCCGTTGTGTCCAAGCTGGCAACCATTGACCCTAGCCAGTTATTGAACAATGAGCCTTTTTTAAATAAGTTTACTGCCAGTGAGGCTATAGTGCCTTTGGATCTTAACAGACCTAAGAACCCAGAACCAATTCCGAATCGAAAAGATAATGGGGATATTTCTTTGGTGCCCAGCATTAGCTTTGACCCATTGGTGGAGGCTGGGAAACTTCCAGAGAATGCTCAAATTTTACCCAATAAAGAGGCCTCTGGTTTCCATAATTATGTAAACCTGCCCAAGCCTTTGAAGCAGAGTACCTTCCTAGCTTCGACTCCCTTTAACACCGTTAGTGCCAACAGGGTTCTAGTTACTCAGAACAATGCACCTCAGCAAGACTTTAGGACTAACAATAATTTCCAAAACAATAACATTTTCCAGAACCAAAACAGGTTTTTGAGGCAGGAACAAGGTACCGCGAACATCAGACAGAATACCTTCTCAATAGTACCATCGCAACAACCATTCCCCCCAAAATACGAGCTGAGTCTGGTACCAGACCGGTTCCTAAGGCAAAACGAGCAGAGTTTCCTAACTCCCCCTCAAAACCAAAATAGATTTTTAAGAACTAACAACCAGAATAGGTTTTTTAGGCAAAACCTGGATCTGCCTCAGACCTTCAATATTCAACAGAGTATCCAACCTTTTGGCATTCAGCCTAATACCAACAGGTTCTTTAAGCCCAATTTCAACCAGGAAATCAGTCAGCCTCAGAATAACAGGTTTCTAAGATCGAACCAAGAGAGTACGTTTACCCAGAACGCTTTCGGATATAGACCAGTGCTGCAGACTTACAAATACACGAGCTCCTTTGGGTTCCCCAATATCCCACTGCACTGATATGTTTTTTTTAATATGATAAATTATCAAAGGCAAATTATATGATATTTGAGAGCGTGCCATTGTTAGGTTTGGGCTGACGAGAAAAATTGTATTTTGTGACCAGTTTTTATGTATGTATATATTTATTTATTGCACATATATCTATCTATGGCTGGTAGGGTCAAATGTTCAGTTCGCTCTTATCTATAAATTCATCTTCTCATTAGGTTAACAGTTTTCAGGTCTGATTTTTTATAATATTAAACAAGTTTCTTAGTCAGCAGAGTAAAATGTAAACAATCATCTTAGGTATTAATATTTATATTTTCTTACAATAAAAATGTGTATAAATGTTTTTCTTTATGCGTTTTTTTACTTAACACTTTTCTTCCCAAATACAATTAAACCAAATTTAACACGTTTCAGGATAATCAAACTTTTTACTGTAATTAAATAGTTTTTTCAAAGCTTCTGTAAAGTCTAAAACTCCAAAACTAATATATATAAGCATAGAGGCAAGTACTGGTATCATCAATTCAAGTGGAAACATAGACTCTATAAATGGCAGAAAAACTAAACGCCTTAAAATATCTTTGACAAAGACCAAAGAAGTGGATCGCGAAACTATCAGCTGAAATGGGCGGAGTCAGTCCAGTGTCCAGATCTTTCACCGTTTCAGAATTTTTACTAATGTAGGTTCTACTGATTGATTTAATTTTTTTTTTAATTGATTTACATTACTGCATTTTCCTGATGTTTTTTTTTATTTGCATCGCCGCAAAAGCAACGAAATCGATACTAATCTGAACATCGAAATGGAAACGCCAGTCGGACAGACTCCACCCGCTTCTATGGTCTTTGTTAGAGATATTAAACCTTGTGCTATCCTTCTCCTGATTGCACAATTCTTATGTTTTCACTTGAACCGACGATACGTGCTTGCTTGCTCTTAAAATCCAGTCCATCTGTGATTAGAAGGCAAGAAGAGTGGTTAAAATCAAAGTTTTGTATAATTCTTAAATCTCTTGAATCTGAAATTTTACAGGTAAATTAACAAGTTCAAGTTCAAATGGGCCCTTAAGAAATTAATAGACTCACAACACATATGCATATCTCGATTTTTTTCCTGCAACATTTTTCTAAACAGGTGATCGACAGATCAGAAAAATGCTTTTTTTTTTGGATCTAGTTTCTTCCAAGCAATTCCATGTACGCAACTGAAATTTTAGATATAAAGTCAAAGAACAAGTTTTTTTTTATTCTATAGACATTCAGTGAAGGGCTCTTACCTTTCTCTTTGTTTCTACCTACGGTTTCCACGGATATTCCCATTAAAGATGTCAAATTTGAAAGAATTATCCCAGGGAAAAAACACATTTTAACGTTTCTTAATCGTTTTATTACAAAAAGGAGAACAAAAGAAATTCACATTATAAAGCTGAAAAATTAGATATTAACTGTGCAGTCCCCATTATGACACCGACATATAGGCACTAGAATAGTTAAGAAACGCGTTTATAGACGATCAGAGTATGGGCTTTGAATTTGTTAATTATAGCCTTAACTTGCGGATCATCCGGTACATAGCAAACATAAGTAAATATAGTAAAATGTAAATGATATTAAGTTTTTGCAACGTATTGGTGATCATTCAAAAAACCTGGCATTCGACAGCGAACCGTAACCTCAGGACGAGATTATGCTATTTGTTATTTACGAATTGTCACCTTTTATTATGTTCTAAATTATTTTTAAAAATCCCTTTAAAGTGTCATGGAAATAAAGCATTTTTCAATAAAAATGAGGATTTTTATAGCTCACATCAGTGTATACCAGTCAAAAACTGTAATCACATCACTTACTGAGATTTTCAGACACTGTAACGCTTTCGATGGGATTAAACAAGTCTTACTCATAAATTTTTTAAGGAAATAAATAAATTTAACTGAAAAAGCCTACTTAGAATGTTTTCCTATGTATCGCACGTTGCCCCTCCTCGTCGAATTCCCTCTTAGAGACCCACATTTTCCTGAATGTGTCTAGAGCGGCTAGAATCGACCCCCCAATCCACGTAGAAAATAATCGTTCTTGAGGAGCAGAAATCTACATACATAGAAATCCAATTTACCTGATTTGAAGAAAAAATACTTTGATTTTACCTTAATTTGTGTTTCTTTTGGAGACATTTTCTTAATTTCATAAAGCAATCTATCACCAAACCCTTTAAAGAGAGTAGATCCTCCTGAGAGGACAATATTCTTAAAGAGAACTTTCCTCAAATCTAAATCTGACTTTTGAATAGAATATAGGAGCACTTCATGAAGGCCATCACATTCCTCACCTAAGAAAAAGCAAATTAATACACATAGGAATTGCTATATTTCATTGACACTGACCAATTAAATCAGGTTTAAAAAGAATTTCTGGGGCTCTAAACCTGGATTGTCCAATTTTAATCACACTCCCATCAGGAAGAGTATAATTTATCAACTCACACTCGCCAGACTCCTCTTTTGCTGGGTTATTTGAAAGATAACTTGCCTTTTCTTTTATCGTTCGCACAGATTCAAATTCTGCAGTTGTTTGAAAAATAATCCCTTCTTTTCGAAGCAGTAACCTAAGCATATAATACAAGATTTTCAAAATTTTGATTCTATGTGTTTAAGGAGAATCACTAACTTTAAAAATCGAGATACATCACGACCAGCTATATCAGACCGCATGATGCTGTGTTGTAAGGCAAAACCCTCATAAATAGGCACTGAATGGGTGACCCCATCTCCAGAATCTAAAACCACACCAGTGGTGCGACCTGTTGAATATCTGCAAAACAAGTGTATGCAGACAGTAACAAAAACAATTTGTGGAGTTTGAGAAGAAAAATTTACCTGAATTCATACATATTTAACTATGAAAAAAGGATTAAAAAATACTTACAAACTAAGCACTGCCTGCATAGAAATAAATAATGCAGGCACATTAAAGGTTTCAAACATAATTTCAGCAGCCTTTTCCCTGTTTGGTCTTGGATTTAATGCAGCCTCAGTAAGCAAAACTGGGTGCTCTTCTGAGAAGGTATTTAGCTGATCTTTGCTATAAAGAAGGTTATTTTAACATTGTTTCAACACTTTACGCTAAGTACCTATAAACATAACTCCATATTTTCTCCATGTCATTCCAATCAGTTACAATACCGTGTTCCATTGGGTATTTAATGGACAACAAGCCTCGGTGCTCCTCTGCTTTGGGACCAATGAAAACATCCCCTTCTAGAGCCCCAACCATTACTCGAATGTGTTTGGGCCGTCCCACGCTAAAATTTCAAGTGACTGCTTTGCAGGATTAAATTCGCTGGTGTCTTACTAATTAGGAAATCTGCATTTTGGGATTTGGTCCCCGGCGAAGCCCGCTTTAATCACACCAGTTCCCTAGAGAAGATTCAGTTAATCTCAATTCAATACTGAATTATGATGCGTGATACTCACGTTGTCTATCACTACCGGTTGGTTGACAATCACATCGTACGCTTCCATTATTCGAAACTTAAGTTAAAAGCACAATTTTCCGGATTTCTAACACACCTTTTTCGAAAAATTGTTGCAGGAAAACAAGAATAAACGTCAAAATGACATTTAACCAGCGGGCAACTGTCAAAAGTGACTCATACACATCACTAACCTCAAAAAGTCATGTTTTCTAAATAACATTAAGAGGGTAAGGCAACAACTTGGGGAGCAATTAATGGAAATCACATAAAATATATCCTTTCTGTTTTATTTCATTTTATTTGGGTAAAAATTGACATTCAAGGGAACTTTCCCATTTTCAACAGTATTTTAGATACAAAAAATCCTGAAAGTTCCTGCCATGTAATAAATTGAAGGGTGATCATTAAAAACCGACAGTAATTTAGATCTTGTTACCATTAAAATTTTGGTAGTAAATAGTACACGGTTTAATAAATTCGAATCACCAGAATCGATACAAAATACTGCGATGTTTTTTTTTAATAATCACCCATTATCTTCAACTACGAATTACACAATAATTCCTATTTTAATTACTTAAAATGTATTTACACAACTTATTTATACACTTGCATATTCCCAACATGAAAGAACAAACACACGTTGTATACATTATGAAATAAAATTCAGAAAAATTATTAAAATCTAGTATTATCTACGTCCAAAACGGTTCTTAAGTAAAGAGAGACTCTTCGCCATCAAAGGAGCCTTTTTTGGCTTCAGATGCGAGCTGTGACTGATACTGCCAGAACCTAAAATATCGTTTATTTTGGGCATACTTTAAGCAAATTAAAAATTCATTTCAATTTACCTCTATCATAAGCAGCCCTTCCGGGATTGGGCACGCTCACTTTACCAGCTTCTCCTGATTTAGCTAACTGATTCAGTCTTTCTGTTGGGGTTTGTGAAGGCCTTTTAATCTCAACTGCAGTACCATTTTTGGCCTGCACATAAAAGATTAAAAAATGAATAAAACAACTAATATATTAAATATAATTAATAAATTCATAAATATAAATAATAATCATAATAATAAAAATTAGGCCATTCTAAGTTAGAAAAAAGGAACAAAATTGTATAAAGAGAATAGCAAAAATATACTTAAAACTTCTAAACACAATAAAATAGGTACTATCTTTTATACACTGTTCTAGAGCCTAACTTTCTTCTTCTTCGTTGTTTACGACGCTTCAAAGTGAGAAAAAGAAATTACTCTCAGATCTAAATAAAATGCAAATATAAAAAACGAATTGAACAAACATAAAAGTGATCTAAATGTACCTATTCCCATTCAAAATCACCTCTTAACTAATCTTGAAATTCTGAAAAATCACTAAAAATTTAGGCCCAAAAATAAAACAAGCTCCTCATCCTCAAAAATCCTCACTCAGAATCTCTTGAATAAAGGCAGACTAAGCCAATAACTCAACGCTTAACTAAGGTTTTAACGTTAGATACGCATTTCTAACCCGGAAAAATCATATATAGCCATACCTTCTTCAGAACTTTTCACGCATTAACTAAAATTTGTAATTTTTCAACCCTTCACGACTAACGTAGAATAACCTGATAAGAAAGCAAACTTACCTGCTTCCTAGCAACGTTCCTCGGAGGTTTGACCACACTGTCCACGTACGCTAACTTGGTCTGCCTTACGGGAACTGATCTATCCTGACTCTGCTTTATATTAGCCGTCAAAGCTTTCAATCTAGCTTCCCTCTCATCCAGACACCTCAAATACATCTCCCTCCATGTCTCCATCTCCTCCCGTTTCCTGTTTCTAAATTCCTTTTGGCAGTGTAATTGCCACAATTCATCAGTCTCTGCAATCACATATGGATTATGGAACTCCAGCTGATACAATTGATCTGGAGTTGCTTTCTCTAATATGGGCTTGAGAATGGAGTATGGAACTCCTCCGGTATACTCCAGAGCATCTAGGTTGTCTTGCAGGATCCTACAGCAAAGATTGAAAAGTGAAGGAACTTTGTTGTAGGTGGATTTGTTGCCCGAGAACACTTTGGTTCTTTGATGTTTTGCAGTAATAACGCGGGAAAGCGCTTCATCATCCATCCAAAGTTTCTTATTAGGACCATCCACTGGTAAACCTAGAGGCCGGTAGTTTGGAGTAATTGATGGGAGGAGACTGGAGATGTTTATATCCACAAGTGGTTCTAAGTTATTAGAGTCTTTGAGCAAAGGAGGAACATTGGCTTGTAACAGTTTATTATTACTCTTTGAAGGCTCTTTCATGGTACTTTTGCTAAAACTGGGTTTCTCTTCTGGTGTAATTTTCTTCTTGCTTTTGCTTTGAAGAGGGGTTTCCAGCATGCCTAAAACATCAGCAAAACTCGCACCACACCCTGAATCAATGCCATTAGTTACCAACTGATCAGAAACAAATTTCTTTTTCGGGGAAGTTTCCTTCTTGCTTTCAAATTTCTCCTCTTTAGGTCTTGACTTCTTAACATCATCTTCATGCTTCCTCTCTTTGCTGTTACTTGAAGATGAATTTTTATGACGAGAAGTTTCGTGTTTATGTCGCTGTTCTGATGAAGAATTCCTTCTGGGCCTCTTATTTTTCTCACTTTTATCCGACTGTTTCAAGTCTTTTTCACTTGACCTGGATTTATCTTTTGATGAAGATGATTTGGAATCTCTTCGACTCTCTTTTGCAGTTGTCGACGTTCTGGAACTTTTAGAAACATTCTCTTTCTCAGTCTTATGGTCTCCTGATTTGCTTCTAATATCTCTCTCTCTCTCCCACTGACTTTCTCTAGATTTTTTCTCTTCGGTCTTGCTTTGTTTATCTCTGTTAGATTGCGCCTCTGGTTTCTCTTTTTTTTTGCATTTTCTCTCTTCTTCTTCTGACTTTGAGGAGCTCCCATTATCTTCACTCTCACTATCACTGTCATCACTTGAAGAATCATCATCACTAGATTCAGATTCAGATCCTCTCCTTGAAGCATTATCATCTTTCTCTATTTCTGACTCACTGTCGTCACTACTTTCACTCTTTCTCCTAATTTCTTTATGTTTATCACTGACTTTAAGTTTCTTAGATCGGCGATCGGAGTCAGATTTATCACTAGAATGTTGCCGTTTTTTGTCACTATTATTATTCATTCTCTCAGTACTTTTTTTGCAAGACTTTTTATGACTAGAAACGTTTGATTCTTGATACCGCAAAGTTTGGTTTTCTTCTTCCTTATGATGGATTCCTCGATGTGATCCAGGTTCTATAAATGATAATTGAAACAGAAATAAGATTTATAAATATAAACTAGTATGAGGGTAAAAAATTTCACCAGTCTTTTTTTAGTAATAATACACAAGTAAATAAATATAACTTTCATTATTTTGTATTGTGTGCAATTTCTTACCTTCCACCACTTTATCTTTCTTTCTCTCCACTGATGTAACATCAGGCTCCTCTAATTTTGCCTGCTCTTCATCCTCCTCCTCCTTTACCATGCACTTCCATTTATCCACCAAATTCCTGGCATTTTCGCCAACTTCACCTGAATTAAAATTAAAAAAAGCATATTCTTGAAATTTTGGAAATGCCAAAGAAATGTACCTTCATAACGTTTTAATCCATTAACAGTCCTACCAACACCTGTTTCTTCCAGGTGCCACACTCGAATAGGGAGGGTGGCAAGTCTTTCAATTGCATGAAGAAGCTGTACAAAATGAAGAATAAGATTTTTTGAAAATTTATTAATTATTCTTATTATTGATCAGGTCAGAGTCTTGGGAAAATATAATAAGATTGGGGCTGTTTGAGCAAAAAGTTTGACCTAGTACTACGTAGTAGATACCACTATCCTAGCTTAATCATTTTTACATTGCAACATTCATCCTTTGACAGTGGTCAATAAACGTTCTGCTCCTGTGGTCTTCTGCTTAATTAGCCCTACCTATGTTACATTGTTTGAGTGTAACTTGCGAATTACCCCAAATTCCTATAACTGACATAAAATCAACGTTACAATATTTGACCCAACTATGACCTCTCTGGTAACATAAATATTCCATCATTCAACTTAGTTTAATCACTGCATAATTTGTTTATCCAAATTTGCAGCCTTTGAATTGGATTCTCAAATGGGTACTAATGCAAATGATCTGATTAAGAACCAGTTGTATGAAAAACTCTCAGCAAGGTTTGTTTTGTTGAACTATTTGTAATATATACTTAAATCATTCCATAAGAATAGCATGACTGTCAAATCAATTTAATTTATAATACCTTGTAGCAACATTGAGCTGTATATTATCTTTAGCTACCATCTGAATGACCAAATAAAAATTGATGACAAAACAATCAAATTAATCCACAATTAGGCCAAGTCATGCCTATAAGTTTGTGTTGCCAAAAATCAACCTTTGAACACACTAATATAAATAAAGAATTTGTATATGTTAGATTGCCTTTTTTTATCGTGACAATGGTGCATTCTAAATATAAAAATTTATGTTTTGGGTATAGATGAACAAAGCTTAATTCATGATTCAACAACTAAGGGCTGTAAATATGTACTAAGGTGCAAGGTTTGAAAACTGGCTATATGTATACGTATCTTCAATTCAATAACAGTAAAAATAATACCAATATCAAAAATTGTAACCTTCCTACTAATCCCCGACTTACCTTCTCACCTCTTCCACTTTTTGAATGCTTCTCCAAGCTTTCCTGGTAGTGCTTAATAGCTTTTATCAGCTTGTCCTTCGAATCGCTCATTTTGCCACGTTAAAGGGCTTTTGTTAGTAAAATTACAAATTATAAAATTTTGCTAGCAGCTGGAATATTTCCCTGGGCCAAATTAAACAAAGTTTTCTGGTGATTTAGTAAACGTTCACCAGGGGAAATTATGTTACCCGAAGTAAGAGTGATTGGGGGAGAAACGTAATGAATATTAGGATTATTTATAGGGGTGAATCAAAGGAAATTTTAGGGGTTTTATAGAAAAATATCAGCAAAAAGCCACATTTTCATAGCTACTCAACCTGACGGCAAATTTACTAGCCACCACTGACACAAAATCAGCTGTGAAAATGACGGTTTTAACGGGTTTTCATTTAACGCGCATCAACAAGTGATTAGAACAGAATAAAGAGTGTGTAGATAATGTAAATATCAACTTTTTAGTAAGAAACTTAAATAATATAGTAAATATTTATTTACATTGTACAGTTTCTTAAAACTAACAACAAATTATCTCCTACTATCCTCCTGCGATGTTTGTGCAATAGCAACGTCTTCCATTGCGGGGACGCCGAACATTAAAGGGGAATAATAGGCGGGGAAAAGAGGAGAATACTGCTGAGGGGATGCCGGAGATGGGGCAAAATAATGAGGAGGAAAAAGGCCTTGTCGCTGTGCCATTTTCAACCTCGTTGTAAGCTGCTTTTTCCATTTCGTACGCCGATTCTATACACAAAAAATTATTGATGGAATTACATTGACTACCTACCTACCTGAAACCAAGTTTTAATTTGCACTTCAGTTAGATTGAGTGCCTTTGAGAGCTCCATTCGTTTGCTCACACTTAAATATTTATCCACCTTAAATTCTCCCTCTAAGCGCTCCAATTGTTTCGCACTATAGGCTTGTCGAGGCTTCCTATCTAATCCCGGTTTACGAGACCTTCTATTCGCAGGTTTGGGGCCTGAAACAATTAAATTTATGCCTATTTATTTCAAAGTTCTTTACAGCCAATGAAATCCATCAATCAATTCAATTAGCGGCCAAGTTTTAATTGCGTAATTCAACAATGGTGGACAATAAGCTTGATAATAGTCCATTTGCTGTGACTTACAAAACTTGATTTTTTAATCGTAAAAGTCGACAACATCCCACTTATTACACAAATAACAATGAGGTGCGAATTTTTCTATTAATAGCCGCAAATTTGTCGATAAATGCACTTAGAGACGGTAAACAAAATTGGTTAGATAATGCTTTTCGCATAAGGTGTGTATGCAAAGGGCGGGGGTGATACCACTAAAGTGAACATGTTTTCTTATCGTTAGGGGTTTGCAGGGACAGTAAAACAGAGAAATCACTGCATTTTTGTGAGGTATTTACACGAAAAATTCACACGTTCTTCGTGACGAACCTTTGTTGATGGATGGGCAGATTACATGGTGTGTTTTGTCATTTTGCGCGAGTACGTCTTGAATAAAACATGAGTTGAAAAAGTGGTGTAAGTTATCACCGTTTAGGTTAAATTTAGAAGATTTTCATATAATAGAAAAGAAATCACCCCTAGATGCTGCAGGACCTTCTCAGTAAATTTTGTACGTAAATACATTACTTCGAATTTGATGAAGTCTTTTGTACGAATTAATGAGAATGTAAGATGGCCTAAGTTGGACGCTACTGTGTGCCTAAGAAATGAAGAGATTCCACCTGCAAATAGTTAGTTTAAAGCCGCGTATGTAGTTTTATAGCTTCACACGTACACGACTATTCTAGGAAGTAAGTTTAAGAGTTGGGGTGTCAAATAGTGTTGTGTGATTTATCTGTTTGTTCAGCGTTTAAGACAAACTCTCTATTAGAGATGCTAATTTCCCATTTCGGAATTTTATACTAACTGGTGGTCTCTTATGGGTGATAATGACTGGACAAACACCCGCTATAAAATTCCGTGAACGCTCGTTTTTCTCCAAATTGCGAACAAAGGGCCAACGTCCAATAAACAACGCTAATGCCCTATAACTGCCTCTATACCATTAAACACCTTTAGCGTTCGCTGAAAGGTGCAAAAATGATTTTTCGCTCTAACGAGCAACTCGCGTGCCTCACAGAAATTAACCCCCAACCCCCCGTGTTACTGTTGAAATTAGACGATTTCTCTCAGGTTTCAAGACACCCAAAGTAATTATCATCATCTGTTAATTTTCTAATTGGAATTAAGTCGGCTTCCCACGAGACAAACTTACCGGGCAGTCCGAACAAATGACTAGAGCCCTTGACGTCAGAAACGCCTCCCAACCAATTAGAATACAGAACTGCTGAAGTGGAACCAGTAGGGTGCAGCTGATAGGGCAAAAAATTGCCTTCCGTAGTTGACCGATTTTGAATCAGTTTATTCTGGTTAGCTATATATTCCAACAAACTTCCCGAAGGTTCTGGAGGTAGAGGTTCAGGCCTGGGAAACCTCTCCAGCATCGACTGATGATATAATGAAGAATCTAAAAACCCACCTGATTTCTCAATTTTTTCCACTTATAGTAAAAACTCATACCAGTCCTATTCGCAGCATTAATGGGCGTAGGTTTAATAAACCGAACAGACTCATTCTGGACGTTCTCACTCTCCTCATGAGGACTTCTATTGCCCTCATTAACTCTGGCGCTAAGCCCCAAGATACTGTCTATGGAGAATTTGTTATTAGCGCTGGATTTGCAGTCGTCTTCTAATGTTTTCGGGCCGTCCTGGAACAAATCTGAGCTGCTATCGTCTTCCGAGGTATACGGAGCATCGTTGAGTTCTGAGCTGCAGTCTGAGTAGTTGCGAGGCGAGTCGTCAGTTGAGGTTTCCTGGAGGAGAGTTTAAATCGATTTAGACTGGCGGTTGTTACGCCAATGAGGGTGGCATCTGAGGTTGAAATTCGGGTTTTTTAGAGCGACTTTGAGGCATTTAAACACACTTAGATTATTAAGTTTCCTGTTTTGTTTGTTGCTAAGATGGAGTGTTGTGGAAGACTACAGGTTTGTTTTTGGTATAAAGTCAATAAAGATGAAATTTTTACGTAAACAATACAAAGACGTAACTGATTTCCGCGAGTGACCATTCAAAGATATGCAAAATACCTATATCTTGAATTTACATCGCATGCAACGCCACTGTGGTTGATATCATCGTGGCCTGGAATTTGGCTTTAAAAGAATTTTTACAGTGGCGAAGCCAAACACTATTTTTGACAGTTGTAGTCTCAAATTTCCATCTTCATTTAAGCGTTTAATTTTGTATTAAATTAGTCAGTTGAAACTAAAAATATATAAAAAAGTAGATTTGTAGTGTCGATGCCACTCCAAGAAATTGATCTGCCCTTTGCTACGCTACTGTGATAAAATTTACGGCCAGTATATTTAGTTTTTACCCATGCGAACTTTAATTAAAATTAGTCAGCGGCGTAGTTAATCTTTAAAAATAATTAATGATATGCTAAAAACCTAATATGTGGACTAAATTTTCTGCTCGAGTTCTGAATAAATTCCTACAGGATTAATCAGTGCTATAACTAATTTTTAGATCTAATTGATTATATAGGAAATAGAGGTCTTAAGACTTAATTTTGTACGCAGAGCCCTGGCCGCACAACTACAGATGACAGTTTAAGTCTGAAATTTTGTTATACCTCAAGTAATTTTTAACTATTTTTATATTAAATTAGTTATCTGCTCAGTTAATCTTTTAAATTATCTTCTCATAGTTGGGGAAGATATGCAAAAAGTAGATTTTTAGGATAAATTTTCTGTCAAAAAATTATCTTGTCCCTTACTACGCCACTGTGGGTGGTAGTTAAAGTCTGCAATTTCATCATACCTCAAATTTTGAACAATTTTAATTTAAACTAATCAGTGGCGTAGTTAATTCCCGGAAAAAGGTGATAAATTACAGGAAGTAGATTTTTATGGTAAATTTTCTGCCAAAAAATCGTTTTGTCCCATATTACGTCATTGTGGTTCAGAATTCAAATTCATAATTTTGTTTTTTAGTAAACTGAACTCTAAACCATATTGCATTAAATTAGTCAGTGGCAATATCATGCAAAATGTAATTTTTTTTAATCAATTCTCTGATAAGAAATTAGTCTGTCGCATGTTACGCCATGTTGGTTGAAAAGGCGAACTTTAAAAAACACTATATTCATATAATCAGGTGCGTAGCGACAAATCTAATTGACAATAAGCAAAAAGGAGATGCATAATTATCTGTCTAGGCACTATTCTGCCCTTACTATGCCACTGTGATTGACAGTTGAAATTTAGCAATTTGTTTATAATCCGAGTGAGTAATTTTGTATTAAATTAATCAGTGGTGTGGCTAGTTTTGCGAAGAAGGCAAGAATATACAAAAGATAGATTTTAAGTTTCGGGTCTCTATCTTAGGTTAATACTGAACCAACCAGTGCTATGCCATTGCCGTTATCATATCAGAGCTGGGATTTTTTGTAAATTTAATTAGTTTTTTTCAATCAATCAGTATTGCGTTACGTAGGTATTGAATCAAACTTAGTCAAAAAATTGAAACGCAGAAATCATTTTTAGGGCAGAAAAATCAAACTGCAAGTTTAAAGTACTTTATCAGAAAGATAACTTCTGAAGGAATAATGAAATAAAGAAATCGACCAATTCGTCCCTTTCTGGAAAGAACGGGTGAATATATATCCAATTAAGAATAAATTCTTGTCATTTATTTTAAACTAAAAAAAAATCAGTGGCGTAGCTTGAGAACCTAATTGTCATTGAATTTTTTGTGAGAAAACCATATTTAGGGCAGAGATATCTTAATATTCACACTCAGGAAAATAATTTTCAAGGAAATAGTTATATACGGGATTCGGCCAATTTCTCCATTTCCATGAAAATTATCTTCTATGTAAAGTTACCACCAGATTACATGGAGGATCTGCAAGGTCTTTATATAATTCGTAAAAGTTTAAGGAGCCAGTTTCCTAATATATTAGCAACTACATATTCTTACCATATTGCCTCAGGTCTGCACCCGCCTAAACCATCCAGAAACATACCACAACCACCCTCAACTCCGAAAATGCTCACCAATTTGGGCCACCAACCCTTTCTTGTCTTATCCGACGGACACCGTTATCTTTCGAGAAATCTCACACCAGTAAAGCTCCTGTTAACAATCTGTTTTTAACGCAAGACAAGCGATTATTTTGGTCCATTAGCCGCCAGTTAGCACCTCCGGATAAGCTCCGCCCCTGCTCTGATCAGCCCGCCCCCCGGTTAGGGAGAGCGGCTCTTAGAGGGGTCTTTTAGAGCCCAGATTGGTGTTTTGCGTGCTCTTAAACGCTCTATCAGGCTGAAATTGCATTTTCCTCAGGAATTCTCTATAAATAAATAATAGCTGGGAAAAGCCTTAAAAACTCCCTCGAAATTTACCTTTGATCCATAGTTTTAATATACGTAAAGTGTACCGGGTTTCTCCCAATGCGCATCGACAACTTCGCACCCTCTAGGGTCGAATTTTCCACCCCCGAAATCCCTTGTTAACCATCCGGGGCTTTAAATAACCATAACACAAAGGCGCGTTAATGGGCCTGTTCAACATCCCGCGATTTTGAGTAGTGTGGGAATCCTGTAATAGGTACCGGTGGCAGTGGAAAGGGGGGCGTCATGGGGCCCCGCTCAGGAGGTGATCCCCCCTTTGTGAGAGGGAAGTTTAAAAGTGATGCGGTTATGTCTTTGGTCTATTTAGGCCTTAGCTATGAAAAGTGCTCATAAGTTAAGTTTGATTCTGCAGATATTAAGTCGATTTTAGCGTATGAATTTTCTCATAGGATTAAACGATTTTTGCCGTTGAAAAAGAGTTAAAAATCTAAATTTACCCTGCAGGAGGCCTGAAAATTGCCATAGTGTCTGTAAACTTCATTTAAGACTAAACGACATACCGAGAGAAATTCTGGAAGAACATATCCAGCCTCGATCGGGGCAAGATTTTTCAATTTTGAAGAGTAGGAATGACTTCAATATGATTTGTGTTTGCAGGGCCGACCCTAGCAAGTTTGAAATTTGTAATCACATCCTCCCTTTCCCTAAGAAAAACTTCCAACAGGAAAGTTCGCACTCCTGGACTGTCAACAAACCTCGGCCCCCCATAAGGCCGGGACTATGGGTTTGTTCCCATTCCACGTAGCTGGATAAGGACGACCATATCCAACCATATTGGCGTCATTTCTAGAGACTGTCCCGGTTCCCAGATTCAAGAACCGAGCTCCTGATCACCAGATATGGTTTGATCCTTCTTATTTGATACTGTTCATAAATAAACTCGACAACCTTTAATGGTCTTTAGGTAGGCGTATATACCATGGATTATCACCTATTTACACCTCAAAATTTTAGTTTTTAGAAGTTTAATATCTAAAAAAAAGTTGGTTGTGATCATTGCTTCTTCCAAATTTACTGAGATTGAAATTGATGTGTCCGTTACGCCACTTAATCGGTGTCTCAGTTTTTTTTGCTTAAACAGCACATTTTGGCTTTAAATTACAGTCAGTAGCGTAGCTTATTTCTAAAACCGATTCATAATATGTAATAATATAGATTTTCCCTCGAAAGCTGTCGGTCCCGGGACACTTCCCTGTGATTCAAACTATGAACAATTTTCTCTTAAGTACGTCGTCGGTGACGTAGCTCGTTTTCAGACGTAGGCACGACTGAGCAAATAGTACATTTTTATTATCGATTTTCGCTCTTCAAATCGATTATTGGTTACGCCACTGCAATTGGCGGTTGAAATCTATAAATTGGATTTTTAGTGAATTGAACTCTCTTCAATGAGTTTTCTCTGAGTTTAAAAGTGAATCAGTGGTGTGGCTCGTTTCTGAAAGCAATTGGCAATATGAAGCAACCAAATGTTTTAGATTCAATTTTTCTATCCGTGAGTTTCTCTGCTACATCACCGTGACCAGCAGTTGAAGCGTAATTCCCAATTCCGTTTTTTGCCATCGTGATCTGCCTAAATTTAGTCAGTTCTAACTTACAATGACTCAGGGACGCAGCTCATTACTGGAAATTGATAGGAATGTGCAAATTCCTACATTTTTACATTCCTTTTTGCACTTTAAATATGATATTTCCCTGGCTACGCCATTCTATTTGAATATCGAAATCTGCAATTTCGTGTCTCGCCGCAATCTTAAATAAATGTTTCCTCAATTAAACAAATATCTTTCATGTTATGCTTCTGTGGCTTACGGTTAGATTATGTAATTTCACGTTTTTGTCCAATAAAACAGCAAGCAATTTTTCCTGAAACGTATCAGTGGCGAAACTGTCCTTTGGCATTTATCGTCATTATAAACAAAAGGGAAATGTTATTTCTCCCACTTGAAACAAGGAGGTCAGGTGCTACGCCACTGCGGCTGGCAGAAAAATCTGCCGCTAAATTTTTTGCGAGAAACGAATTTTCTGTAAGTTAACTTTAAATTATAATTAGTGACGTAGCTGATTTACAGAAGAAACATCTTAAAAATTAAATACTTTAAATATACCAGTGGCGTCACTCTTTACCAAACGCAATTGCAAGCGTGCAAAAAAAAACTTTTTGCATTCAATTCATCACCCCAAGACTGATCCCTTGCAACGTCGCTATGATTTGAAAGTTGGAGTTTGAAACTTCAGTTTTTAACTCAACGGAACTGTGAGGGATTTTATCCGAATTACGTCACAGCTGTAGATTACTTCTGGGCGTTTTTAAGAATATGCATATACCGTCGTTTTAGATTGATTATTTGAAGCAAATTGTGAAAAAAAATTATTTTAAATAGCTGCACATGCTTCACCACAGTACTTCTTGTTTTGAAGGGGGCATAGCTCAGTTTTTGCAGTAGCTATATATAGAGCCCTTTACTTTTAGATGGCTGCTCCCCGTTTAAAATGAATCCATTGCAAGGCGCGCCACTGTGGTTCTGAGTTGAAGAGAGCAATAATGGATCTTTCGCAATTGCAGTTGAGCTTTAAACGGGTTTGCGTTAAATACATCAGTGGTGAAGCTAATTTTTTGCCGTAGTTACACATAGAAGACCAAAAGTTCCTCATAAATCCGATAGAAAATGAAGGAAGTACTTTTCATGAAAATGCTAACCGCATCAAATATTCTTTTCAATGGTGCATTTTTTGACGTTACGGACATGTATATAAGGTTACCCACGTAGTACATAATTGAATTTTTAAATTTTTTTCGTGTGGAACCCCACATACAAAATGCCGTTTTTGACTTCTTTGAAAAATTCTGATTATACTGTATGTGATATATCCATGCCTAAATTCAAGAGGTATCGAAAAAAAATACAAAAAAAATAAAAATAATGATAGAACTATTAACATTTAAATAAATAACCATATAAACTACTATGATCTAATGTATTAGATGTTTGAACTGCGCCTCGTTGATTTCCTCACAGGGGGAAAGCCGCAATTCAAATTCCTCAAGAAATTTTCTTAGCATGTGAGGAGATATTTAATAAGCATTTTTGGTCACTTTATTTTTTAACCCTTCTATATCGTTGAGGTTATCGAAATACGCTCTATGCTTCGGATAACCCCATAAAAACCTTTATAGCAGTGAGGTCATGCGATCTAGCTCTAATTGTATCATTGCGCAAATATTTTAATAATTTTTGAATCTAAACGTAGGTATATTGCATAAAATATATTTAAAATTTGCCAAAGAACTCAAAAACTTTATAATACAAATGGGGTTCCAGACGGAAATAAACTAAAAAGTACATTTATCTACTACATGAGTAATCCTGGATACACGTCTATTACGTCACAAAATGCACAATAAAAAACAGTATTTGGCGTGTTTCGGCATTTCCACCTAAGTAATTTCCATAAATTTACAATTAATTTATGCGGGTCTTTTGATCTTCTGTGTAAATCCACTAGTTAATTTTTAGATTTCTATTCCCCTTTTGAAATAAATCGGTCGCAAGGCACGCCAATGTGATACAGAGTGGATGAGAGAAATTTTGATTTTTTTAAATTGCAGGTGATTCAACAAATTTTCTTTAAATACGTCAGCGGGATTAATCATTTCTAGGCGAAGTTTGAGAAAACGCACATTTGTATTAGCTCCGTTTCTTGTGAACGCACATCGATTTCCTCTCCCATGCCTATTGGCCTCTTCGGGCACCTCATAACTCTACTAATAGAGCTGCGCCTCTATACTTTTGCTTTTAGAGATATTTTAAGCTAAATTCAAATTGATTATGAGAATGCCAGATTCTTTACACTTGCTTACGACATTTTAAGTCCTTATACGATGTCGCCCCTGCAGTCCCGAACGGGCCCTTATTGGTGCCTTAAATTATGCGCAGATGTCTCTAATTGGGCGATCCCCCAAGGGCTCTTGCAAGCAAGCCCTTATAGGTCTCATTACTGCTAGCTACATGTTATTAACAAATTTCGTCTCTTCACATTTTTCTTAAGATTAATTTGCTTATACGGAAGAGTTTTCCGCGACGACAGTCCTTTCTTACCTAATTTAAAAGCACACTTAATCTCACAAAACAAAATCATTTATCAAATGGCCCGTTTCCATCAATTATCTTTAACAATGGCAGAAGAAATGCAGATCCCTTTGTAAAGTGATATCAAACCACTTTAAATACATTTATCCCTCGGATTTGTGCTTTTATCTGTTTATACGGCTCCAGCTCTGCTGTTATTAGGAGGTACGCATTCAAGTTTATTCCATTTACTTCCCCTCTAAGAAGAGGCAAATTTGATGTTCCTATAGGGCGATTTCAATGTAAAATTTTGAATATTTTCGAAGGAGCAAACCATATGGTTCCTGGAATCCCTCGAATCAGACGTGGATGGACCAATTAAGATGAGGATATTGTGGCTGCGTTAAAGTTAGGGCGAATACAGAAGGTTTCGATCTAAAGGTGCCATGGATGTTATCGATATTCTTTCGATAAAGTCCCATGCCTAGTTGGCAAGAGGGAAGCTGCGAAAATACCTGTCGGCTACATCTGTTTAAAACGTTATAACCACCTATGTAAGGATTTTACGGGCGAATCTGAAGAGCTATAGCAAACAGATAAATCATGCCTAAAAGCCCTTATGTGCTTTTCAGGGCATTGTGCTCAACACGGCACACTTTGTGGGCCGCTTTAATGGGCAGGGGAATGAGATTTTAATACCAGAAAACTTAAAACTGCTTAAAATATAGTTTAATAAACAACATATTATTAAAATACAATACTAACACTACTGGTAAAAGGATCTACAATATTTACAACTATTTTTTCATATACTAAGATAAACTCAAAACCGATTTTCCTTAAGCCAATTCACCACAGAGTCCAAGTGCTTCTTCTTCCACTTAATACGGACCTTCATTTGGTCTACAGCACTCTGCAGAATGGCCGCTACTGATTTCAGATCGGTTTGGTGCAGTTTGTAAAAGGTCGTCAGCTGCAGAAAAATCGGAAAGTTTCAAGACAATTGGTAAACTTTGACAACGTTGTATTGATGTGAGAAACGCATCAGTCTTGCGGGTTTGCCATTTTCTTCGGAGAATTACAAATAAACTTCAGTGGAATTATGCCAAAAAGGGCCAAATTAGGGGACATTTTGCAAAAATTTATGCTATCAATTTAGTAAATTTGTATGCACCCCTGAAATCTCTTTGCGCTGCTTAATTTTGGAAACTGCATGCTTTGAATATTGCTACACCATAAAAAAATTATCAGGCGCGTATCATAAGGGGGGCAAACAATGTTTATTTTTACCAAAAATTACAATTATTGTTAGTTTTAAATAGGAAAAAAATCTTACGTACCCTGGGAGATTTCTACGCCAATCAATTTTCACTACTTCAGACTCTAGATCTTTCCCTATGTTGTTTTCGAAGTTGAAAAATATTCAACCCAAATGGACAACTATCAGGAGCGTAACAAACAGTGAAAATGAAAGAAAATAAACTCCCAGTGCCCCTAAAATCCAGCCACACCAATGAGTTCTGAAAACTCCATGACTTAAACGTTCCTCTCTTAGCTCCTTTTAAAATACGCTTTGAACCGCTTTTTAAAATGATCAGGGGCGCATCAAAGGGGACGAAGCTATGGCAATCAAGATTTGTTCTTTTACATTCGATTGTTGAAAAAAATAGTTTTCGCCTCCGGAAAACTAACTAACACAATTAATTTTGGGTATATCAGGCCTTAAACAAGCAATTCTTCTACGCAGACAATTTGTCAACGTACTGCAAAATAATCAGAGATAATTTCCCTCAAAAATTGATTGTTGTATATTGTAAATTTCTATTCTAGATTGATCCTAGAAGATGATATGAGACCTGGAAAGGACCTATGCCAATGAATTCTAGATATTTTATGCCTCAAATATTTCAGAATATTTTTCAATCCCATGGAAAAATTACCAGTGGCATATCAAAGGAGACGAATAAATGGTAATTTTGATTGAAAAAGAACTGTATGCCCAAATTTTATAAAAATTCGTTCTTGGCCCTGGAAACTAGCTACGCCAATGATGTCTGGATATTTCGTGTCTTTGACCAAAGTTTGGAAACGTCTCATTTTGATATGACAACCTAACTAATACTGCAAAGGTGCCATTTACCGCACAACCACAATACTCACATCTTCCAAGTCGACCTCAGTGGAGAATTGCGATACAAAATCGTGGAAAATGGTACTAAAAACCGGGAATATGTCCTCGTAGGTGGCATAAATGCGGTCCCAGTTTAATCGCAAGAATTGGAAGCCTGTTTTGACACCCACTGGATGGTTAATGGAGATCCAGACGTTTTGGACGTTTTCCAGGGTCATGTTGCCATCCAGGGAATACTCCAGATATCTGTTTATTAGCCAGGGATCGTAGGTGCAGCCCAAGCTCAAATAGGCAGTTTCCAAGTCTGTAGGAGACATTGAGGGGGATAAAGTGCGGTTCCAAAGAAAATCCCATTCGTCCGGGCCTCCAGCTTTGATGGCAGAGCACTGAACTATGTACTTGTAGTCCACGTTGATGCTAGGAGAATCAATGATGATTTGGACCATAATCGACAAAGAGTGGAAGCATACATTTTGTTGGTGTTGGGATCATTAGACCTCATCCAGCTATCATAAAGAGACCTCGCCCATTGAATGCATTTGGAGTACCTCAGCTGACATGCCGAAGTAACTATTACCAGCCTCAACAACTTTTCATTTTGAGTCTCATCAGGTTTTTCACTGGTGCCCAATTCGTCGAACATTGGCCTCACCAATTTCAATATGAAGTTATCGTACAAACCCGAATATTCGTAGTTGCTGATAATCACTCTGAAAAATCAATATGGCAGTGTAATTAACCTAAATTAACCGGTACCAACCTCAATTCTTCCATGTTTCTCAGCGCGGAATACCACGGGACGTAGTTGACTTCAGCGATGGTCAGGTATTTGACCAAATCAAAGGCGATGGTGTAGTTTATGTGACCAATATTAGCTAACTGGAATGCGTCATCAATTAAATGACCCCTATTGGAGACGGGGATTTTATTAGGGTTCCTGCGCAGTTGGTGGGTCAGAAGGTTCCAGTTATGAAAGTCATAATTCACTCGAAAAAATCCTAAATTCAGGGACACATCAAGGAATTTCAGTCTGTGTGGTATGGCGCGAGTCACTTTGCTTACCAGTTTCTTCAATATTGACCAGAATCCAAGATTCGTTTCCCAAATGGCTCAAATTCAGGTCGGTTTGACGAACATTCTCCAGCCAAATGCTCTCCACGTTCCTCTCCTCCCTGGTGATGTAAGTAATGGGTACATACCATAATTGATCCGATGTAACTGTCTTGTCCTCGGTCATTTTAGTTTGATTAATAACAGCGAATCCTGAAATGATCATCATGTCCGCAAACGAAGCAAGAGACAATGATAAATATGGGGAAAATTCAGATTTTACGTTTTTTGAATTAAATAAATTGCTAAATACCACATTAAGAAATAAACTACGCCTATGGGATTCGTATATTTTATCACTTAACTGTTCCTTCATAAATCAAAAAATTCCAAGTACATTTGTGCATTATAAATGGCGTACCAGAAAGGGGGGAATTTTAGGGAAAAAGTCAATTTTGTTCTTGGCAAATGAAAAAAACCTTAATGTCCTTAGAAACTGACCACACCAATCAATTCCAAATGTTTCATCTCTTGAATATTCACGTTCCAACAGAAAATTTTTCAACTCAATCGATAAATTATCAGGTATAACCCAGGAGGAACAAAACTACACTTGATTTGGACAAATTTTCCATTTTTCGCTTAAAAAACAAGATAAAACCGTGGAAAACAACTTCGCCACTGAACTCTTGCTAATTCAGGACTGTAATATTTATTATTAAGAATTTTTTCCAACTCGATTAATAGATTTTCAGGGTCGTGCCACGTTGAGCGAATGAAACGCCAAAGACTCGCTCTCATATTCTTGATAAAAAATTCCTTGTGTCCCGAGAGAGCAGCTACGCCAATGAACTCTGGACGGTACATACCTTCAATGTTCATTATTAAGCCGAACTTTTGCCAAGCTCATTGATAAATTATCAGTGCCGTACCAAAAGGGATGAAACAACGGCAATTTTTTTAGCGCGATATATTGAATATCGCCCCTGAATAAATTTACATAATTCCCAAATGTTTCTGGAAACGATTTCCATTAGTGGATTTAGTACATTTTATGCCTTAAACACTCCACTATAAATAATAAATTATTTTAGCTCCATTGATCAATGGTCAGGGCCGGACTAAGGGTCAAAACAAGAAGCAGTTTTCGAACTTTTACTTTCGAGTTTTTCCGCATTTCTAGCAAGCATTTTTCAGAAAAAAAAACGTACGCCTACCTGAACTGTAATTTCTGATCACAGTAATGCAGGGATATCCACTTTGAGTAGTCCAAGAGTCCATCAAAGCCTTGACAGTCACGTTTTCGGGTATAATGCTCTGGTTGTGCGCGCGTTTGGTGAACAGACCCCAGAGGTCGTCTTGAGTTGTGGATTGAAATGAGCTGAGAAGAGCCAAAATCATAATCGCCAAAGGAAACTAACTTTACCAATTACAATTTTTTCAGATAATTATGCAACCCCATTTGGAACACGTCCTTGGTTAAAGTGTAGTTGAGCATTTTCAACACACTGCTCCCTTTCTTGGTGACAATGTCAGTATCGTAGATCTGCTCAATTTGAGCATTGCTGCTGACTTTGCCTTCGATGCTCTGCGTGGACCTGAGGCTGTCGTAATAGAGAGTAGTATAGGCATTGCGCAGCTGCATACTACTGTATACGTGCCATCTGGGCCTCAACTAGTATGAGGGTTTGAAATGATGGTAATATAGATCATAATTCTAGCATAAGTACTAACTCTGCTTAGGGTAATTTCTGCCATGAACGTGCCGAAACCTTCGTTTAACCACAAATCCGACCACCACTTCATGGTGACCAAATTCCCGAACCATTGATGGGCCAATTCATGGGCGATTTTCGCGAAAATTAGGCTTTTGCTCTTGATGCTTCTGGATGATGGGTCGAACAGCAAATTGGACTTCCTATTATTTCATGGTTACATGAAGACAATTGCCCAGCTCACAATTAATCGCTCTTACTTGAAATGGATCAGCCCCCAATTCTCCATTGCGTCCATGCCAAAACTGGGAATAGCAATCAAATCGAGCTTGGGTAGAGGGTATTTAATCCCGAAATATTGTTCTAGGAAAGGGAGAATCTCCTGAGCTACCTCAAGAGCATATTGCGCCTTTGAAAGGTCATCTTTAGGGGCGTAGACCTTGAAAACCGGCCCTGTAGATTTGTTTGATGAGGTAATGTGGTCGAAATCGCAGATAGTAAAGGCCACCAGATAGGTTGCCATGGGCGGGGTTGTTTCGAAGTGATCCCAGACCCAACCAGTCTCGTTCCTTTGGTAGAAAATAATCTAGAATCCAAATTTCTCTATAATAATGATAATTACATTGGCTCAATTTCCTTGACAGGCATGTTGGAGAGCACGGTGGTATTCGTACGTCTAGCTACACTAATTTCGAAGGGAGCCTTAAATGCTGGCTCATCAAAGCATGGAAATACTGTTCTGGCATATACTGAAGCCATTTGGGTAGTTGCCAGCCACCTAAATTGAGGAAAATTAATTTGCCCACTGCAACTACCTATTTTATTTAATTAAAATAAAATACTATATAGTATATACCTGTATTATATACAATGGTTATGTACTGTTCAAATAAATATTTACTGAAAATCTAAATTTAAGCTTCTTGGTTTAAGTATCTTCGTTTATAGATTATTGACAGGCTGGCGAATGAAATCTTCTTGTGGATTCACTACTGAAATGCAGGTTATAGCATGCACTCATACTACAGTGTATTGAAGCTGTATTTTATCTTTCAAATATAAAATGAGCCAAGTGATCATCAATTTATTCACCCAATACCAAAAGTTTTAATCCATACTTCCCCATTTACTTCTACTTTTTCTTGTTAATTCACAAATACTTTTATTTTGAATACTTACCGAACGTTACCGGCCAAGTCCGTGTAACTGGTCCGGTAAAAGCCTACCAGATTGCTGGTAATATTGCCTGAAACTTTGATTTCCACGGTATAAATGTGCTTTTTAAAAAGACGATCTTTGAGCATTATTGTGAGCTTGGAGTTTGGAGCATCTCTGACCACTTCATGCACTTCAAGCACCTTGAATTCCGAAGAAACTGAAACCTTCTCAGGAACGACCTCAGTAGGAACCATTTCTGTAGTGCTAGCACTGTCCTCCGTAGTAGAAACACCCTCATCCTCATCTTCAACAGCCTCCCTCCGAGTTACATTATGCCCCGTCTCATTTCCATGCGGTTCTTCGTGTTTAATGGTAAAAACCTTGATGTCTGAGTCATTTATAAGCAGCTCTTCATCCCAATTTAAGATGATTTTATTCGTCGATACTGTGCAGTTGAGCTATAAACCACTTTTCATATACAGAATATACATATGTATGTACAGAGTGTTTATTTCAAAATGAACAACCTGAAATATCTCGTGATTAGTAGGATAATTTAAAATAATAAAAAAACGTCTATTTAGATATACACCGAGAGGTCTAAGTTGCCTTTAGAGAGAATTGTATCAGATACCCTCTCACCCTCGACTACCCTCGCTGCGATATTTTAGTTGGCACCCCTACGAGTGGCATATCATTGCACGCGGAATTCAATTTGCTATATACCTGTACCAAGAAAACTGATGTTGGTTAATAGAGTCGGAAGTTGGAAGAAGAAAGGTCTACTAGCGCAGGCGTAAAATAACTTTACTATTAAAAAAAAACAGAACACAGGGTGTTTCATAAACTTACTGAGCAACTTCCAGGGAATGTAAAGCTCATAAAAACAAATATTTAAATCGAATAAAGTTAGCTCCGAAATCGTTTCGTTTCAAAGATACAGAGCATTTAATTAATTTTTTCTATGTTTCTTAAATATTTCAAAAACACTTTGAGATGACGACCTGAAATTAAGAGGGAGCTACGGCGAGGTAAATGTGCATGTTCTGGAGTAGGAAAAACATTACCACCTATATCAGTGACATCCATGCGGCCAATAAAAAGATATTTCGGATGATTCATTTTGAAATAAAGACCCTGTATATACAGAACTGTGTTAAAAGCTTACAGTGATTTTAACATGGGCTGTAAAGGTGAAATTGTCGTCTCTGGGCTCGTCCAAAATGGGGTGTATCGTAAGTTTGTAGTGGATGGGATGGAGATAGTTGGGTAGGCGCAAGTTCTCGGTGGAGATTTCCTCATTGATGGTTTCGTTCAAGAGTGCTTCTATGTCGTTCACTTCTCTTTGCAGCTGCATAGAAATTCATTTTAAAGGAACAGCTTCAGTCTCAATTAAGCAGTAGAAAATAGAACTTTTTTTTTTGAGAAATAAATGTAAAAAAAATGTAAAATAATGTAAAACTGCAGCAGGAGTTGAGTTGCGAATTAAAAATTACTGTTAATCTACAATACAAGGAAGCATGTTTTCAACATCTCTCGACATCTCCAACTCCACTCATCACATTAATACTTCTTAACATTTTCAGGTATGTGCTAATTTTCCAGAACTGTCTAGTGGTGTGCTAGGCAGTTAAGAATTTTTTATTTACTCAAAAACTGTGGAATTATGCTTGCGTGTTTTGTTGACATTTTTCAGCCCTCCTCCAGACGCCTCTGATGTCTCATAACTAAATCGAAAATCGTTATTCTTAAGTTTGCAGCAATTTTTCACAAGTTTCTAATGGCGTACTAAAAAGGCAAGAATATTTATGGGTGTTTTCGAATATGTGATGATTTTGCAAAAATTTGCAATGGTGCAAGTGAAATTGCGAATTTTGAAATTAGGCCTAGAGTACATTAATAGAAAATATTAGCCCTTGTGGGGACGCCCCTGATATTTGATACTTTGATCAAAATTAGTTTTCGGTATTTCAAAGTACGTGGCAATTTTTCAGAAGTGTCCAGCACTCAGCAATACATTGTTTTAAATAAAATAAATGAAAAAATTTACTTGTTAATTATTAATTTGTTTAAATTTATTTTATTAAAGAATTAAACTGGTTATGGATTGAGACGATTTTAATTTTTTTACTCTAAAACGGTGTATTACTCGAAAAAGATCAGATATCGTTTTTATTCAAAAATTAATGTAAATTGAGAATGCGATTTTTATTTCGAGAAAAACTAGCGCCGTAAGTTTTACTTCTTTAAATATATTTAAGTCGCGCCTGTGCGCACGCAACTGTTGAAATCAATGATTATTTTTTACTTAAAACAATTCGTTGCTTGATATGAGTGACGTCTACAAATTGCAATAAAATATATCGAGCGATTTATGATAAATTAAGTAAGTTGTGATTTTCTACGAAGTTCTTATTACACTGCGTTTCTGTCACGAATCATTTTTGGGATATACCTTATTTAACAAATTTTGATTAGTTTTCCATGTAGAAATCGTGGGTCAAGTTTGGCCCCTAATAATTGGAACACCTTGTGTTCAATAGACAATTATGCCGTTGTTCTTACATTTTTCCCGATTTTTTGCACATTCCGCCATTTTCCAACGAACACGAGTTACCCCGTTTTTAAATTGGCATATCTCAGAAACGGAGAAAGTTTCTAATGAGGCCATGGTTCCCTTATTTGGGAAAAATTGCAATTTGAAGTTCCTCAATCGCTCATGTACTTTTTCGATATTGTCGCTTTTCAATTGAAATCCTCCATTCCGATTAGCCTCGCACAAAAAAAAAGACAAAAGGAAGGTAATTAATTGAAATTCGTTCAAAACGAAAAGTTTTCAGCTATAGACCTGACATAAATACATAGCCTTCGCTTAATTTTCAAACCATATATAATTCCAATGTTAATTTGCATTTTTTTCACTTCGATTAGCATAAGCCATCACATTGTGTTAGAACCAAAAATGAAATAATCTATTAGAGCAATCTTCGCATTAAAGAAATTTGGCCTTATTGACACAAAATCTGGTTTTTGCTAACGCGAAGTTGCAGATATTGCCATTGCAAAGTCAATATTTAACCAAAAATTTCTCGGAGTTAATTAGCTTATTTCTGATCATTTTCTTACCATTTGAAGTCTGGTATTGGGCCCGTAATAATACATCAGCACGATGACCACACAAAGGGATGCCAAAGCAATCACGACAAATGCTATGGCCTTTTTGGTGGTAACGAAACATCCCCCATTTCTGCTGTAGCGAAGCCCATCGTTGATGGTTTCGTCGGAAATGAATTCAGTTCTACTGGAAAATGGAGCTGAGTTCTTCACCATTTTGGATCATTCTAGAAGGAAGAGCTCAGAGCTAGTTTTGGACTGGAATTTTGAATCGGCATAGTTTAGTATTCATTACAGACTTTAAGCGATAGTACTGAAAAGGATACCGATAATTGCCCAAGTTGATGGGATGCACCTCCAGATTTGCAATTAACATACAATAGACTGATACATTACCATGGCAATTAATTTCGTTTTATTATATGAGGGTGATTATTATTTGCTTTATATAACAATGAGTTATGTAAGAAGAATGGAGGTATGTGTAGAAGATTTAGTCAATAAACTCATTTACTTACCAATCAAACTCCCTCTTAATAAACTCACATTCTAGGATACCTCACCAAAATTATATTTGTCCACTGTACAAAAATACAAACTTTCCCATCCAAAAATCACTTTTTCTCGAAATTTGCCTGCGCCACGGTATTCTGAAATCTACTTCTTATTATCGCTTTGATTAACATAAATCCATTCACACTACCTCGATGGGCTACAGATGAATCCACTTGGTAGGTATACTAATTTTGGTCATGGTATGGTCACACGTGATAATCGACCAATGGTATGTTGTTATTATGTGTAGTTTTTGCGCTGCCGAAATAGTTCAATTTGCGATTTCCTTTACTATAAATATATTTTTGTGGTGTTGTGTCAAAAATCTTGAAACATGCTATTTCAGGGATTTGAAAAAAAAGCAAACTTACGAAAATTTGCCGAATTTTTCCGGTTAACTTTTAGTCAATGCTTCTGGGAGCCCGAAAACTCTCCTTCATTAGTTGCGCAATCCACATTGAAGAGATTTAATGAATTTAATTAGAAAATTACCCTTGAAATATCCTGTATTCAAGAGCTACCTCCATTTTTCAAATACCTATTCTGATACCTACATGTGTGTAAATGCTGCTATTCAGATACTTCGTGGTTTCCCTACTTAACTACCAATAAGCGATTTATTTCGGAGGATTCATGCTTGAACCTGTTATGAGGATTGAGATTGAGCCAAAAAAAACCAGTGAAGAGTGTTCAAATACACGGTGCAACATTGAAACTATCTCTTTTCAAAGGTACATAAAAACAGTACTCGAAACACATATTTTTATTTTTATTTGTTAATTAATTTCAATAACATGGAAATTTACTCAAATGGTTTTAAGAAGGATATTTAGTAAGTGTCCACCGTTCGTTTTGATGTATTCTTGGATCAATCCCCAGAAGTTCTTCTTAACGCTCTCCAGCATAGCTACCGGTATGTTGGCAACCGCGTTACGAATATTGTTCTCCAAAACTTCGATGGTTGCTAGACGGTTTACCTAAACCACCAATTTCAAGTAGCCTCACAATATATAATCGCAAAGAGCCAAATCTGGAGAACGTGCGGGCCATGGAGCGTAACCTCTATTTGAGATCACCCGTCCGAGAAAAGCTTTCCTCAAAAGAGGCACTGAAATTCTCCATGTTTCAGCTGTGAGAGCTTTGAAGAAAAATATTCATGACGCGATTGTCAACATGCCTCCAGCTATGCTGAAAAGCGTTGAAAGGAACATTAGGGGACTGATCCGAGTATGCATCAAAACGACCGGTGGGCACTTGCTAAATATCCTTTTTAAAACCGTTTGAGTAAATTTCCATGTTATTATAATTAATTAACAAAAAAATATATACCGAGTACTTTTTTTTATTGACCTTTAAAAAAAATTCAGTGTCACATCCCCTGTAATGGAAGCCACGGGCATCGGCATATAAAAATCTAAAATTTACTGATAAAAAGCAAATGAAATAATGCAAAATGATCTAGAAACATACTTGGCCATATCTAAAAAAATTTGCTTCGATTAATTTAATGATTTCGACAACTTTACCCATTGGGCCTGCTTCAATTTAACTTCCTTGCTGAGCTGCTTGGATTTATCTAAGATAGAGATACTGATTAAATCTTCCAGAATATCAGTTTTGCCCCCAAGGAGAGTTACCGATATCTTCACGTCTAGGTGTTGAAGATCCTCCCAGAACTTCTCGATCATTTCCCATAATTCATCTTCTTCACTTCTGGCCTCCCAATTTTCATCGCAGTCGTCAGGAGGTCTTCTATTAAAATTTCTTCCGTTCATTGAACGTTTATAACAGCGATTTTACCACAAATCTCAGCAGTGCATTTGGCGTCATTTTCACATTCGCTTAAATGCATTCGGACGCCGCTGTGCATCCCCAACTTCTCAAAATCTATGGACACAAGGCTTTTTTTCTTGCGACAAAATCTCTGTGACGTATAATAGGACGAATCGCTTGAATGAAGATTCTCAGTCCTTGAATAAGAGAGTCTTTCATCTGCGACGGAAAATTATTGAGGGTAAGCTTGGTTTGCAAGAGGTGGTTTCCGGCCTCAGATTTGATGATCCATAAGTTGGGATTGGAAACCTGAGTCTTTGAAAAGAAAGTGAAGATTTTCACTATGCATAACGAGGGCATTTTCTATGGCGAATTTTGAGGGCAACGCCCCTTTCTATCCAGTTTTGTACTTTGGAAGTGTTCACCAAAAGTGCAGAAAATTAAAAATCTTCTCTCTTGATAATTTTAAGAGAGATTTTTAATAGTTTCTAAAAACTACAAGTTCCTCATTGCTTTCTCGCTGAGACAATTGTGGTGGATCCGTAACTGAAAAGAGTATTTTCAGCAAATCCTCAAAATGTCGCTGCAACGTCTCAGGAGTCTCACTCCGTCGCTGTCTTTTCCTCCAAGCCCTCCAATGAGCTTGTACATGCTTCCCAATTTCGTGTTGCACAAATTAACTTCACTCTGCAGTTTCCTTTGCTTCTTAACGGCCTCGTCCAGGAGCAAAGTGAAATATATCAACTTTTCTTCAATCTTCACCACCTACACCTTTTCAATCAACACTCACAGTCTGCGACACTCCTTCTCTGCTTTAACGACCATAACTTTCTTCGGGGTCACTTCTCGGGTCGTTTTATCGTACATATCTATGGAAATAATCCACTTGCACAGGTCGTTAGCTGCACTTGAAGCTTTAACACCTACATGCGGCTTGAAATTGTTACGGGGAAGGAATTCGTTTGGAATTTTATTTATGATTTCGTTTTCGATGTGGTCTTTGTCGAAGACTTTAAGTTTTGAAGCAAGTTTATGTCGCTTAGAATTCTCTTTGAGGGGCTCCAATAATGATCGATCTTGCGGATAGTGTGGAAATCAGGGATTTTTGTCACGTTTCTCTTCTTTGACCACGCAATCTGCGGCCATGGCCACTTTTTCTATTCTAGTAATATCTGAAGTTTCAGGGCGGAAAGTGTGTCCTCTAAATTAGAAACGTCTTGCGCCCTAAGGAATTCAAATGAGTGATTAAAAAAAAAAATTAAAATCATATGCAAACCGATAGATTTGAGAGGGAAATTTTAGTGGAATTTGCCCATTCAAAATCCACTTCAAAATCACTATTTTTAAATCTTTCACCTCATTTCTCTTAGATCGCGAAATTTTGAAAATAATTTTTTTTTTAAATACCATATTTTCTGATAAAATCTGAATACTTGTGCTGGTCCTTTTGTTTTTTGCTGCACTCATCAATAATTCAGGCATGAAATCACCTCAATTGCTTTTAAATAAATCACCATTAGCAATAACGCTTAATTAAGAAAATCCGAATTTACGGCAATTTAGTACATTCGACCATTAAAAGTGGAACTATTACGATCAGGTGCCGATATGCATGGCTTGTTTAAATCTAAAACAGCTTTTCAATGGCCTACACGAATCACTGTGTAAACATAAATTAGCTGCTGTACGTATTACTACGTATAAAATTGTTTTTAGCAGTTCAGCTTTTGGCCTTCATTTTTTACCTCATCTAATAAGCTTTTTCTTGTAAACCTTTAATGAGCTGTGCGCATCTAATTAAACGCCAGGAAAAAGAAGAGAATTAAACTGAAATGGGAGCAATTTATCTGTTCAAACACCCAATATGTCTCCTAAATTTTCAGGAAAACCCTGATCAGATAACTTCGTACCTCTACTGGAAGATCATCAGACACTTAAAGCTTTCTATTCCCCATCGACCTTCAGCAGTGTAGACGGTTCTAAAATTAACTCTTCAGACTTACCAAAAAACGTTTTGCACGAACCGGAATAAAAAAAATTGGTGCCGCCACTGGACAAGCAATAGAGAGCACAATGTAGGTACTATATGCCACGTCTAATTTCGGTGGCGTAGATGTATTAGGTCAAAAAAGCGTGAATTATTTACAAGCTCTAAGTTCTTTTGAAATTCAGGCACATAAATATGGACACAAATTTCAGACAATCTGTAGAGATATTGTATTATACTACTGCCCACATGCCCTAATCTCAAGCGCTTTAAAAACGGCAAACGTAGATGCTAAAGTAAATTTTTATCTCAAAAGTCACACGAGATATTACATTTGCATCTTTTACAGGGCTAATGGACACGATGTAAAGAGAAAAATCTTAAAAGGAAAAGAGGAATTGATCTGTTGGGACATCTGCATCGGTGTAAATAAAACAAAAACTCTTTGACTGTTATTATAGATTTAATGAACTATTTAAAAACAACCGCTGACAACAATCAATTACTTATCATTTTTTTTTAATTAAGTATCTCGGAAAATTATACAATTGTAAGTTGAACTTTATGCGATCGTGAACTCTCTTTAGAACAATCAGTTTCCTAAACTTTCATATTAGATGACCTAAAAGCATGTTTTGATATGTGCACCTATAAATCAAAGATTCAGATTCTTAAATTGCTAATACATTTGTCTAAAATTTCCTTCTTAACGTTGTGGAAATCCGGATTGAGCTTCAACACTTCATTGGCTGTATCTATGGCATTAGGATACTTCTTGCATTTCATCAAGCAAAAGGCCAACTTAAAGCCCACATTGGCATTAGACTTCAACCCCACATTCCAGGCCTGCTGGTAATTGGCCGCAGCCTCCCTGAAGCGATGCTCTTTCTCCCCAATATACCCCAAATACTCATAAGCCTTGATGCAGGCTTTGTTGTGCTGCACCACTTTTGCAATCAGCTCATTAGCAGAATCGAGTTTATTAGATTGTAAATATTGATCAGCTAAGAGCAACCAACACCTTTCTAGGTACTGGGCATCTTCAAAGTTCCAGGAATTCCTTGCTACTCGTTTTAACTGGTTCTTGGCTCTTTGCTGCTGCTTGCTGAGGGTGTAGGCAGTTGCCATTCCTAGAACCGCACCCAAATTATCTTTAGTTGAGTTTAATGAGGCAATTGCCACGAAATCTTCCAGAGCTTGATCGATATTGGGCTTTTCTTTGGTGGCTAAAAGGCGAAAATTGGTGAGAAGCCTGCACTTAAGGAGGTCTTCGCCGTTGGCTTCAAGGCGTTGCTTCAGTTCTTTTATTAATCGTTCGGCTAAGAAAAAAAAAGTTTCCATCGAGAGCATGTGCAAACTGTGTTTTTACCTGTTTTTAAAGCCAGAACTCTGGAATCTCGATACTCAATATCATCACTACCCATTAACTGCTCAGCTAACATTTCGCCGTCTGGATTCAGGCAAATTTCAATCATGTTACACAGGGACTTCACCCCGTAGTCTGGGTCTTGACGCACTTGGTTAAAATTTTTCAATGCCGCATTTAAATTGCCAGAATGCCATTGGTAGTAAGCTTTGCAGTAAAGAAATCCTGCAAATTTAAATTAAAAAAAAAAAACTGGAAAATTAAACGGAACAAGAAAATCTCTACCAGGCTCTTTTAAAGGGTTTGTGCAGGCTTCTTCTGCATTAATAATAAATTGCTCACAATCCTGTATATTTCCCAAACGCATGAAAACCTCAATTAAACGCACCAAAGCATTCCAATTTGTGGGCTGTTTCGAAACTAACTGAGTGAAGTGAAACAAAGCCATATCGAAATCCACCTAAATAGGTCAAAATGCAAATATGGTCTATGGGTTAAATTACTATGAAACCTTTCGAAAAGCGATATCGGCCATGAGGACTGAGGCACTTTCATTGTTAGGGTCGATGCGCAATATTGAGCTGCAAGTTTGCTGGCATAAATCTAAATTGTTCATCTGAAAAAAAAATGTTTTAGGAACACAATAACTAAGAAAAAAGGTTACTTAACCTGCATATAAAGTCTGGCAAGAGCGACTAAAATGGGGGTATTATTAGGCGAAACTGCGAGGCCCTCTTTGTAATAATTTACTGCTTGCTCTTTGTTTTTAATGGAAATGGCCAGTTCACCCAATTTAATGGAAATTGTTACTAATTGATTATCAACATCGCTTAAAGTTCCTGAAATTTTTATTAGATGAAATAATTCAATAAACATTTATTTTTTACCATTTTGGGCAATGGCAATTCGCTTGTTTACCCGCACCTGGTAATCCATTGCATTTTTCAAGCTCTTTATCGCCTCATTAATATTGCCAGATTTCTCCTGTATTTGCGCCAAAAGGTAATATAATTTTGCTCTAAACTCACCAAAAAAACTCGCTCACTTAACCAAACAAAACCAAATTTTAATACCTGTAATCAACATCATCCAAATCACCGCTCTTCCGGGACTCATCTTCAATTTCACTCAACAACAAAACTTCTCCTTTTTCGTACTCTTTAAGATTCAAATAAAGCTCAGCTAATTGCAGCTTCAGCTGTGGATCTTTGGTTTCTTTAATCGCTTTTTTGTAGTACTCAACAGCCCTACTGAAGTAGTGAGTATCCACCAGGGCTTTGCCCATCTTGGTGGTCAAATAGAGATCTGAAGGGTTCTCTTTTAGCGCTTTTTCGTAGTTTTCTAGGGCGAAATCGGGTTCTAAGATTTGCATATAGGCGTCACCCAATAGGATGTAGGATTCGGAGGAGGGTTGCTCGATGAGGAAGTCTTGGTATACCTAGCGAAAATAATTAATAATTTCCTGTAATTTTTTCTAAATGAAAAACCTGTTTTAATAGAAACATATAGTCAACAATCTTGGCCTAGCTTGGCACGTTACTGTTTACAATAGTATTTTGAATACCAATTTATTGTATCTATCTCATAGAACTTGCAAGCAAGTCACAGATTTGCGAAAATTTCTATTTTTGGAAAACTTGTAAGAGTTGCTCTTGTTACCGTGACTTAAGCTCAATTTTTCCAACTGAGACATCTGATATTTTATTTTAGAATCAAATTCTACTGTTTATTGAGAGCATTTTGAGCATAAACGTGTGGTACTTACATCAGAAAACTTGCGAATAATTGGAACATTTGCGGGAAAAAAAATTTTGAGTTACTGGACAAGCTAACCCAAGCATTAATGGCGAACTGCGCAGCTCATCTTGCTCATTCCCTTATTACTGCTTTTTATTACCAATAACTTACCTGCAAAAACGCATTTTTATCCCTGCGAAACTTCAAATACACCTCTGCAATCTTCATCCGAGCCTCTCTATAGCAACCCTCATCCTTCCCGATCTTCTCCAGCAATTCTATGGCCCCCTGCACATTTTTCCTTACCAACAAATTTTCCGCGGTCAAGATCAGAATCCGAGACTCCTCAGGAGTTCCCTGTAGATCCTTTGTTGCTTCCTCAAGGACCTTTAAAGCTTCTTCCGTCTGCCCCACCAAATTTAAACTGTCGATTAATTCTATATAGATAGAAGCTTTGTCTATTAGAGAGACATCCCCCATTAGAGTTAATGCTGTAGTCAACGCTTTAATTGCTCCAGGGTGATTATTGTAGTGCTTTTCTACCACTGCAGTTATAAAATGATATAACGGGTTTTCTCTGATTTTGAAATTTGAGCTAGTGCAGGCTTCGAGGCTTTGAGCAGCTCGCTCAAATTGACCACCATCCATTTGAATTTGCGCCATTAGCAAACTACTTTCGCTGGAGTCTATATCGGAAATATGGGCCATACTTTCGAGAATGTTGAGAGCGGAAATGTTATCGCCCTTAAGATGATAAAGCTTCGCTTGAAAGTATAAAGCCCAGAAGCTTGCAGGGCAAGCCTTGGCTACAAGCGTAGATAGTTCCAAAGCAAAATCTATTACTTGCTTGTTTGTAGTGAAGTGTTGTAGATACTCTTTAATTACGTCTAAAGTGAAGTCCGGGTCTAAGAGAAACAGATATCTGCCTGAATAATAATGGGACTTCAATAAATGAGTCTTGAGGTCATAGATTAGTTTCAAATGCTTTAAAGCTTCGCTGGACGTCTCCGATGCCTTCGCTCGAAGTAGATGCAAATGCATGGAACTGCCGTCAGAATTAAGCTCCAACAAATATTGCACTTGCCTTTGTAATTGGGGGCTTCTCCCGTTCTCCAAATATTCGCAAAAAGAGAGACCTAGAAAAGCTCCAAAGCAGCCTTCGTCTACTTTAGTGGCGCTTTTAAACAAACGAAGAGCATCTTTGATTTTTCCTAAAAGCACTGCTTGATTGCCCAATTCTACTATCAACTCTGCATTATCTGGATTTCGTTGCAAGACACTTTCTAACATACTGGTGGTCTCTTTAAGGACACTTTCCTGCTTGCTGCATAATCTAGAAAATAACCTGGAAGCCTCCAATCTGATCTCAGTATTATTCACTTCAAATTTCTCTAAAAGATCTGAGAATCTCTTAATGGCCTGACAGGCAATTTCGTGGTCTCGTTCATAGCACAAATTCACAAGAATCTCATAGTAAACACAATAAAGAATCTCCCCTTCGGACCTGTTAACACGGCTTATCGTGTCAGAAATTTGCTCCCAGTCTTGCAGGGCAAAGTGAACTTTAATTTTCTGCAGCAATGGTAAATTGGTGTTAGGAAATTTAATCACTACTTGATTTGCTGAATTTAAAGCTTCCCCCAAATGTAAATCGCATTCAATCAAGCCCAAATTTGCTAATAAATCTTTGGAATTCAGCCGTAAAGAGTCACTAAATATCAATTTTATACTTGATGCATTGTTTTTGACGCTCTTTAATATTAGAAAAATCCAGCCTTTCAAAGTAATGAAATCTGAATCTTCCCTCATAGACACAGCTTTCTCAGCATAATCCAAGGCTTTTTCCACTTTATTCAAAGTTATAAGTACAAATGCCGAGTTAAAGAAATCACGAGCCTCAGCGTTTTTCCTATACTCCTTCATCTGCATATCTAACTTTACATAAATCTCCCTACCGGCCACCCCAAGGAACTTATGGCCGTACATTAGAGCTATAGTAGCAGATAATTTTACCTCATTTTCCTGACTAATTGCCTCCAAATCATGGACTCCCTCCTCAAGCCTGCTAGTCAAAATCAAAGATAAAGAGTGGTACAATTTAAATTCAAGATTGCTGGGGAATTTGCTTATAGCTTCTTTGCAAGAATTTAGCATTAAATTGTAATATTTATGATAAAAATGGTAAAATATTTTTGAGAAATAATCACTGGGTTCCATGTTCTTCAGCTTGGAAGTCTTCAATTACTCGACCTCGATATTTGGAGGGGTTTTTGAAGTAAAAGTGTTGCAGAAATTCACAGCTTAGTTTGAGGCGGGCGTTTTTCTTTAGAAGATGGTCAAATATTCTCTGAAATTATAATAATTAAACCTATTATGTGAAACCATGTATGGAAATCAAGTTCACATAATTTTGACTGTTGTAATTATTCACACATTCTATTTGGAGATCTGTCCAATTAAAGGAGATATTTCAAAGATCTCATATATTTAAAAGAAACTTGTAACTATAATAGAGATGTTAATATCAACTAGGAATTGCAATCCCTATGCTCAGATCCATTTTTTTTAGAAGGGTTTACATTGTCACACAATCAAGGAGTATCACTGCAGGCCACCTCCTTTGAGGCAATTTAATGATCTAGTTACTACTATTATTATCGATATTATAATAATTATTATTGTGATCTAATATACCTCAGCAAAAATATGCCCTAATCCCTGTCCTTGAAGTTGTTCAGGTATAAGAGTGTGCACTAAATCATATGTGTTACTGTCAATTTTAACAAAGGAAACTGTGGCGACAGTGTTGCTGCCTAGCTCAATGGTCAGCTCATTGGTGCCCTCTACAACAGGTTTATTTTTCAGATTATGCTGTATGTTGTTCATAAAGCCTCGAAAAACCCGCATCACTACTACTGTGTTTGTGCTGAAATATAAAGCCCCAGTTTCAAACAAGACAAGGTGCTTGGAAAGACATGCAACTAAGCTTAGGACGTTGTGAAAAGGATATTCAAAATGTTCCAAGTAGTATAAAACATCATAAAATAAAGAGGCTATAGAAAAACTAGTTTCTATTTCATTTGAAATTGTTACAGTTTCAAATAACATTTTGGATATCCTGTAGCGAAGGAAATATACCATTGGGATAAAGAGTACTATTCTCAACACAATGAAAAATAAAAAACAAAAAATTAACATTAAAAACTTGTATTAAAAGTGATTTTAGTACAATTGTGAAGTCCAATGTTTGAGAACTAGGAAAGACAACAATTTGAGATGTTAAATAAACAAACAC
Organism: Euwallacea fornicatus; assembly: GCF_040115645.1. NCBI lineage: Eukaryota > Metazoa > Arthropoda > Insecta > Coleoptera > Curculionidae > Euwallacea > Euwallacea fornicatus. The sequence goes on along the minus strand of NC_089559.1, from coordinate 717,703 downwards.
ACCACTTTAAAGAATCGAATTGTGTATATACATCCTTGACGACATAAATATATGTTTATAAAAGGGGTAGGTACGTTTGAGCGCTATTTTTGAGGACATCTCAATTGCATTGATTCCAGAGTGAGAATATTCATGATTATGGAAATTTTTGAATTTGCCGCAATTGCTAGGCCATATAAGGGACAAATGGAGTAAATTCTTACCTTACTCTTTTAATATACAGTCTTAAAATGAATTATTTGCCGTAATTAATTACATTATTTATCACGAAAATCAATCTATAAACAAGTTTGACATTGATTCAGATTTTCGAGGTTACGTTTGTATTGAGATATCCACACCGTGAGACTCTTACAAATTTGTTGACATTGTTGCCATTGTTTTATGCGCACAGTTCTAAATGTCGTTTCTGGCACATGATTTTTATCCAAAGAGCTGCGCACTAACACCGTGCGCTTAGATTTGAAAATTCAAAAAATGTTCAATTGTTTGTGTCCTTCCGGCGTCAAAATGTTGATCTTCCGATTATTGCAGTTTTTGGTAAATATTGTTAGTTTTTAATGAGCATTTTAACTACAGTTAGTCATTAATTAATGAGTATATTAAGGGGAATGCTTGAAGGATGAAAATTCAATATTTAACGATCAAAATTGGTGCCGCCGTCCAAAAAATAAATAGCAAGCCACTGGAGACGCCATGCCTTTACGCCAATTGTTTTAGAGTTAAGCAAATTTACGGCATTTCTCTAATAGATTTTACAGGATATTGGCGCTACAAATTCGATTCGATTATCTTTTGAGTCCCAAAAAATAAGTCTTCTGTTATCTTCCGAATAACATTTTGTCTAGATGTTTATGTCTGGGTCCCGAAACATCAAAGAGATTATTTTCGAAAATAATAATTAATGGATATGGGGAAAAACAAGACATGTCCTCCAGGCAAGTTTTTGAGCTAGATGAAACAGACGCTAAGACAATCGTTGTTTTTTCCCATCTTGCGATTTAAATTCGTAGTAATAACTCGGCACATTCTTCCTTTTTTCCACCGATGACTTACATATATATTAATTCGGTTGTTTTCCATAAGATGGCGCCAATAGTGTGAAAACTATCAAAATACGGCAGTTCTTTTTTTCCTGATATTCTTCAATTGTACTTTTTTCCCATGTTATTGATACTGTAGTATATTAGTACCTATGAAGCCTGTGTGATCACAAAAAATAAGTATGAATATTTTTATACAAGTTAGCCAAAAAATGTAAATAATAAATCACTTCACCGCAATAGGATTAATAGGCCTCATTTTCTGACCTCCATTTGAAGTAAAAAAAAAACTCAGAGAGCAATGCGCATTTGTATTTGTAAGAGACACAAATAAATTCTGTTTACGTGGAGCATTTAATGATCTAAAGTGGGTGGCAGGGCTTTTAACTTTATAAACTACCTTTTCGTCTGGTTTCTTTAATTTAAAATGTTTGAAATCATCACTTTCAAGACAACTAGATTTTAATTATTAGTTTTTATACAATAGCACAATAGTTTTCACATATTTGATGGATAATTTCTCCAGTTTAATGTTTCGTTAAATCTTAGTTTAACGTGATGAAGTGAAAACAAGACTAATAATTATGTAATAAGTAATAAGGGCTGTGGCCTTATAGAAAGGCGGAACTGCTTTGAATTAAGGGAGACGTTATTGGATGGCGCCACGCCCTTTCAAGGAGGGGAGAGGAGAGTATAAGATAAGGGTAAGATGGGTTTGTTGCGGAGGACCTCTAGTTCGTACCTCTTACCTATCGATTGTAAGATGATTTGTTTTTCTGTACTAATATCTACATACTATCCTTATGGAACACAATAAGACATACATATAAATCATTTGAGTGCAAATATTTGGAAATAAAGTCGTAATTATCCCTTTATTTTTGAAGTTGTGACGAAAAGACCCGCCTAATAAAATAATATGCAGACTTTATTGTAATGCCATGTTGAACACCAATAACACTAGCAAAAAATACGTTAAAATATGCCATATTCTTTATTTTGACATTTATAATACAATAACTAATGAATTAAATAGGTTAATCAATTATATAAAAAAATAAAGGCTAACATTATTAAATGGAAAAAAACTAAAGAGGTTGCAAAATTCCAAAAAAGAAACCAAGAATTTAGAAATGAATGGTGAGATTAACATTGTTTTTTCTTTATTTTGTCTCCCTTTCTTGACAAAATAGACATTAATCCATGGTGGCGAAATTGGAAAAAATGACGTCGGAATGACATCTGACGTTTTATATATGCGCAGGCGCATAGTGTGGCTTCGGCAGCAAAACAATCTCGTAAGGTATCCTAGCCTTTCGTTCAAAAAAGGACCAATTTTTATTGGATTGCAGCAATAGTTTTTGGCATCTAGTGTTGAATCGTTGCATCACTGTGACACTTGGTCTATATATTCGTTGATTGCGCATAATATATTTCTTGAAAATGAAGCGATGTCATTAATGTCCCAATAGATAACGGCGTACTATTCATCAAAACAACCATTATGTCAAGAAATAGTTATTTGACAACGTTGTTAACATTCGAACATTCAAATCACTGCCGTGTTCCTGCCACCTTGTGAACTAACAATGTTTCCATGTAGATTTCAAGATTTCGAAATAATCCCTTATTCCTCTCTTTAAAATCCCAACTTATCCCCACTGTAGTCAATCATTTTCAAAAAACATTCCAGACCAATCGCAATCACTCTCTTCCTGAACATCCAAATCAAATTTACCCTTGAAATACTTCCCATCACCCTCCCAATAAGCCCCGTAAACATCCACTATATGATCTTCATTCTCTTTTGGCTTCAATTCCTCATACAACACACTACGACCCTGGAAATCCAGATTAAATGGTATGGACATCTGGAAATAGTCTGCAGGAAACTTTCTAGGCTTTAATCGAAAGTTTTGCTCAAGAAATCTCAGCACCAAAGTGAAGCTTTTCATATTATTAAACACTCTTCTTTGCTTTTTTGTCAATAGCTTCTCAAGCATGAAAACTAGATGGTGATGAAAACACTGAAAAGTTAGATTGCGAGGTCTTTCTGAAATGGTCTTTTGACTGTCACTGATGTAATCGTCAATAGTTAAAGTGCTATTGTAACAAATGTCTAGCCACTGTTGCACACAGCCCAAGGATGTCACTGTAGACCCAGAGAATAATTCAGGATTTGTTAACACTGCGTTTGCCACCATCACACCTTTAACACCAGTCTTTTCTTGCAACCCTTGACACTCTTTTAAGCTTCCTAAGCCCCCATTTCCAATCACAGGAACTACCACACTATCACTAATCATCTTTAGCCCATCCTCACTAATGGGCCCTACATTATTCATTGGAGTTCTTGCATGAATTGTCAAAAAACTCACCCCACATTTCTCCAAGTTTTGACACAATTCTATTGATTCAGCTATGTTGGGCAGAATTCTAGTTTTAATGCTTACGGTAAATGGCTTTAAAACTCTATTCCGGCATTCTCTGACAAGCTCAAAAATCTTCTGGGGGGTGTTCAACATCTCACAGCCCAGACAGAGATCTTTGGCCCATCGCTGAGGGCAACCACAATTCAGATCTACCCCATCACAATAAGGGGCTACAAGGTAGCTAGCCCCTACGAAGTCATGCACTGTATTCGCAGCAAATTGAGTTATAAGGGGGGTATCTAAGGTATTTGTCGTGAACTCATTGAGACGAGCCTTGGGGCTTTTGCAGAATGAATCCGCAAGTATCATTGGGGTGAAGGTGAGGTCACAGCCATAGATTTTGACCAGATTTCGGAACTGCAGTTTGCTGTAGCGGACCATGGGAGCACACACTTTTACCAAGTCTCTTTGATTAAATAGTTCTAGCACATCTGTGTGGGGTTTTTCGCACATTTTTGAGATGCTGGCAATTGGGTTTCGTTGGTATTTAGGGGGGGGGGGGACAAGAAATTAGGTTGTTTAATATTGTAAATGAATTTAACAATAATTTCACGTAAATATTGAAGAATTTAAATAATCCATTGCCCTAGTCCCACACAGGCAAGACGGAGAAGAGAGTAGAACGCTTAATCATGCAAATCGCTTCTGATTACTTCCTATCGATTATGACGTGTTCGCGCTACCTCACACGTTTTTTTTGTTTACGTCTCCTTAACCTCAATTCGCTTTAATGTTGTTTTGAACGAAGGATGCGTTTTGAAAAGGCGAAGGATTCAAGTATGATCCATCAAAGAATGGTCTTTTCCTGGATGCAATTCATTGTGATCTTTCGTGTTTGAGTCTGAAAAAGGGTAAACAGTAACCAACTGGGTCTTGTAACCACCGACGAAACCGTGAAACCTGAGAGGGCAAACACACAATTTCATTTCGATTTAATTATCGGCTAAAATTATTAAAAAGACGAAAAATATTGTGGATGAGAAAGCTGGACTATATTATAGAATCAGTATGAATTTTTCAAGTACTTATTCTAGATTCTAGACACACTTTCCTGTCTTCTATCTATAATGAGATGTTTTTTTGATTGATTAATAATTTTGATACGAATCAGCAGTGCTGGATGAAAAAACCCTGCAAATGACGTATTCAAAATGGCGGCTAGGCAGGTCTACCTAAATGGAAATATAAAATCACGTACCTGTTTTATGATTTTTAATTGGAAATAACTCGGTTTAATGGGGAATAAAAATCTTCACTAATTTAAAAGCTATTTATTACATTTATTTCATAAATTACACTATTTACAAACACAAAATATTTCATATTTCTGTAGTTTCTCGAAGAACCTCTTTTCGTTTAAACATATTACCCTGGCAGTAAAATTTCAAACTAATAAATCTTCTATAATAGTTTTCTAATAGATACTTTTACGATCATTTAAAGAATTTTTAGTTTAATTTGGCACAGCAAAAGTAAAGTAAAAAACGTACCAAAAGTCCTTTATTAGAGATTAGTAGATTTGTACTAATGAAAAACTACTGAGCCGCCACACCAACCAAGTTTAAGTATAATAGATATAGATTTATACAGATAGAGAAATTAAATCTGAAGGATTAAAATTTCAAAGTCGTGCTTTTTAGAGGACTTTTATTTCGATGGTTTCTTAGTATTTACATAAACCTATACATGCAACAGTTTGGCCCAAAAATGCCAATTGATATGTAAAATTGGGTTCTTATATTATATGTATGTAAGTAGTGAGTGTGCGCCATAATGCCGTATGTTATCTGGTTGTGCTTTATAGCTATAATAAGTGTATGAGAATTTAAAAATGAGACTGGACATTGATTTCCCTTTAAAACCGACTACACAAATGTGGTTTTTGAGGTATTAGAATCAGCTATACTGAACCAGTGAATACATAATTGCAAATAGGAGCTGAAGAGGGTGCAGTTGCCGTTTTGAAGAATTAGAAGAAGCCTGGATTCCTTTGGATCTGGCTCCTCTGGCTAGCTCGACCGCACCTAAATATACAGTCTTAAAATTCCACATTCCTGCTTATACAAAACAATTCTTACCACCAACAAGTTCTGCTTTATTATTGAAGGTGTTCGGCGTGTTAACAGGATTGAGTTTGATTTCTGCAAAAATAACGTTACTTAACTGGAGTGAAATCGAAAAAAAAACGCTTTCAAAAAGTAATTCCTAATTTCCAAACAATTCGCAAAAGTCTGCAAAATAATGGAAAAATGAGATTACTTCAGGAACTAGGCAAAGTGGCGAAACTGCCGTTTCGTAGAGATAAAAAATTGCAACTTTCAATTACATCGAATTTTCACGAATTTAAGTGATCTTACGAGAAAAGTGTTTCGAAAAAGCGTCCAGAAAAACAGCACCAAATAGAGTTTGGAAGCTCGTGCAAATTTCCCAGTGTCCCAAGAAATAACTTCACTGTGTGATGTCTGGAAATATTTGACTTTCGGTATAAACTAATCGGGCGGTGCAATTGATAGAAAGCAAAGTCGGACCCAAAAAGGCTGTGAAAGAGAGCAAGGAGATTATCATTGAAGAGACAAACGGTATGGGAATTGGAAAACCTGTAAGCTTCTTCTCTTCATATGACGAGAATGTGAACAGTATGGAAGCTATAATGAAGCTAAACACGGAAACTGCAAACAAGCACTTGCGCAAAACATTGCCAAATATCATTCTGGATAAGAAAGCTAAGAGAAGTATTAGGAAGAGATACTCGAAATTATTAACGAGAAGAACTTAAACATCTCTGTAGTGCAGAACAAAGTGGTAATGTGGAGGTTCTTGATAAGAGCCAGAAGTAACTGTAGACGTTCGTTGGCCCAATTACTACTATATATAGCGTATTTGAGTATGTGTATTTTTGCATTAAGATAATGAAACTTGTACGTTTCCAGCACTAGTTACACGATATTACAACTCTTGTCGCTTTAGAAAACCTCCCGAACTTACCATATAATCGAAGGGTGCCTTCAGCCTTCCCCAAAGAATTAGTGGAAACACAATTATAAGTCCCTACATCCTTGGAGGAGAACGACTTGATAATGAGCCACATGGACACTTTATAGCCTATCCTTCTCTCACTCACTAAATATTTGGACCTGCAATATAGTTATTTGATTACATTTTTAAATAGCAGTTTTCAGAAAATTGTAGCAAATACGGAAAGAGTGTGCAAACAAACAAACGATTAGAAAGTAATTTCCATGAAACTTAGTGACGTTAAAAATCCCGTGTTTGTCGCAGTCTTACCCATTTAACAGCATTTCGCTCCTGTTTTTCACCCAATAGTTAATGGTGTTGGGAAAAGCCTCCACGTGACACTCCAATTGAACATCAGTGTTTACTGGGGCTCCGAGAAGCTGATTCGGTACCCTGATTGATGGGGAAACTGGAACAGGAGCATGTTAAATCCTTCAAAAGCTTGTTAAGTTATTATTCAACTTGTAGATCGATTTTGTCGTTTTAATGCAAAAATAAAAGAGAGATTATTGATTGAGTTGCACGTAGGACCTGGAAAATATTACCAGACAATTCCCTTTAATACAGCATTCAGGAGAATCGAGCTTTTATAGTACCTAACGAGGAAGTTAAGAGGAAATGAAGTTTAGCAATTAACGGGAAACTCCCACAAAGTTCCAGGTTGAGCTACATCAATAAGAAAAATTGCAGAGGAAATGTGGAGTTGCGAGTTGCTCAAACCCGTAAATTGGGTTTTTGTGGGGATTTTACGTGTCAAAAACCCCATTAAAATAAGAAAATTGTCAACTTTTCTCCTACTGAAGCATTACAATATATTGGTTTTATTGCCGCTTTGCATGCTCGTTTAGAATCCCAGATAAGGTGGAATAGGGCTGCAAGTTTGAGCATTAATTAAAATTTACGGAGAGTCTTCTATAGAGCTTGTATTAAGAAATGTGGGCCATTAACGTCGACTCAAGGACAGCCTTGTTTCAAATTCTAATCGCAATTAATTAAGAAAAAAGCTCATTATGAATTTCAATTAAGGCAGGCAGGAGATTTGACGATGGAATATGAATTAAATGTTGTCAAGTCAGTCAGGGATTTAGAGCCACCATTTAATAGGAGTTTCAGGGATAATCTTAACCCGTGACATTCCAACTTCTAAAGTTTCCCTGCTAATTTCAGCCATAACGACCTGTTTCTAGTGCCGCATTCCCATCGGATCTAATTATTCGGTCACTCTTGACAAAGGACATTAAATTACTAAACTTCTGTAGTGCATTAATGAGCCGTAAACTCAGATAAATGAATTTAGTGGTAATTTGGTGGTAAAACAAATTCATCATCCCCTGACAAATATGTGTGCACCATCGATCAGCTAGAGTTAATTTCATCCCCGCATCTTGTGATTCATGTGTCACCCCGTGTCCGACAACTCTGACATACTATTCGTGCCGACGTCATATCACTCACTGGACCCATAGTCCTGGACTGCTTCGATTTTACGTCCATTTTATTTATCATCGAGGGAAAAACCAAACTGCCGAATAAAGTTAACAGGTGGATGAACAATTCCCTGATGGGTCCAGAGAATTGGGGTACACGTTGGGATAATGAGAAGCGCATCTCTGATTCTCATTAAGCCGCCGTTTTGTGATAAAATTTTATAACAAAATAAAGAAAAATAATATTGAAAGTTGGTTGTCTACGTTTCATGAATCTTCACATTGCGGCATATTCTCACAGTGAAAATTTTCGAAAATGATTTTCCTGAGTTATTGCCGTATGAGAACGTTAGGTACGACTTTGGTTTTCACTACGCTCTGCCCGATGGGATACAAATGATAATTTATGCAAATCAAGGGAATATTTTTTAGGGGTTTCTAACTGTATAAAAATTAACGTGAAGACTTTTTCCCGGAGAAATATATTACATATAACCCCATTTTTGAAGTTTAAATTGATTTATTTCGAACAAATTGAAAATATTTCATCGGAGCGAGTTACAATCCCTCACGGGTAAAAGCATCTTTTGGGGTTTGATATTGAGGTTTCCGAGTCGATTCGATATGGGCTTTGGTTGATGGCTAAAATCAAGTTTTTTCAGTTTTGAACGGGCATTAGGTGTGGGCGAAACATTATCAATATCGAGTTTGGAGTGTCAAAAGGTAGAGACTTCCCAATTTCCTTATAGCTAAGGCACTAAAGAATTTACGTGCGTTGTGGTGTTAAAGACCTGTAAAGCTGCGGCTTAAAGACCTCCACTACCCAACTTGCGTCGTTATATATGCACATTCCTCTTCGATTTACCCCTAGATCAGTCACACACAGGCCATTATTTAGAACCTGCACGCATTTCTATATGGTATCGACATTCGAAAAACCAGAATTTCATTCCCTGGCACTTGATTTAAATATTCCGCATGTATAATCTAATAAATGCACATTAATTATGGGGTATAAATATTGTCGTCAGTGACGTTTTGACCCATTTCAGCACTAACATGCAAACTACGCCTAATAGAACAATCAAATTATTAATATTTTATTGGTTCGAATGTTAATTTGTAGAATTGTTAATGCGGAGCCAGATAGACTAAATTATTGACGAAAAATTTATTCTCAAATGCCATAGGGTGTCTACAAAATGAAATTTCTCTGGAGATTCCTTGTTTCAAAACTCTTAAGCTCGGAAAGTTAAAAGTTTATTCTTCAAGTAACAAAGTAGAAAACTCGCCAGTCATCATTGCGAAAGCCCCATTTGTTTTACTTGAAATTAGAAAGCAGCTGTGCCTCGTATTATTGTCTTTCACGAGCTGTTGATGTTGGAAATAAATGAACTTCAAGACAACCACCTCTGCCTGTATTGTTCGATTTTTCAATTTTAAAGTTTAAATGAAATACTCACAATTAACATACAAAGAGACTCGTTTGCTCACAGCTGGAGGAACGTCGTTGCTGGCAATGCACAGGTAAGTACCCATCTGAATTCTGTCCACTTTCCAGAAATGAAGGTTGCTCCCATTGTAAGTTTCCACTACAGAAACGTGTTAGTATTAGACCTAGTCGTTGCAGCGAGTCGAATTTACCTCTGGAGAAGTTCCTAAAGGTTCTTCGCAGGTATATCGATTCCCCGTTCTCCTTCCTCCACACAACCCGCGGAGATGGATGCCCTGAAGCTCTGCACCATAAGGTCGCATTTTCTCCCTCTGAAGCTGACAAGTCACCGCTGGTATCCTCATTGAGAATGTCTGGTGGAACTAAAAAAAACTCCATATACGGACCGATGGGGGCTAGGAGTAACAAGCTTTTTTTTTTTATTAGAAAATTCCTTTTAAATTAATGTTCCCCCTGATTTTTTTTATATTTGCGTATAATTTACATGAACAAAATTGAATTTCCCTGTCCGAAATTAAGGAGACCCCAGCTTCGGGTATGCTTATCTCGCCAGAGAATCGACAGCCCAGATTAACGACTTTCGAAGCTCGCCTTTGAGCGCAATTAATAATAGTTATGCTGTACTTAACACACGTAAATTTGATAAAATCACTTTTATGCCATTAAGCGTACATAGTCTGACAATCACAGGCGATGTATGCGTGCCTAAAAGCACGATAAAGCTTTCTAATGGTCACAATTGTGGTCAGCCATTACGAAGTTATTTTATTTAAGTTTTGTTTGGTTTGAGGAAGTTGATTTGAAAGAGAACGATGGCGAAAAGTCGAAAAACTGTTAGAAACAACGTAAACCCGGTTAAAAAAAGTGAATTTTGAATAAAATTCCAGGCCGATCAAATCTATCCAGAATTATTATTGATCACCACGTAAAACTGTGTTTAAGATAATAAGTAAAATTCTTTGGATCCAGACACATGGCGTCATCTATCAACGGGTGAAAGAACAAGTTTAATACCGCAAGAGCAGCCGGAGAATGAAAAAGGAATTACATTCGCCACATTATCAAGAAACCTATTCAAATTTTACTCAATTTGATTTTGTATCTGTAATGCAGTTCGCCTTTATCAATCTCTAGGTATCATTAAAACTCATAATAACATTCAATCCCTCAGCATTCGTTTTTTAATACAATTTCACCATTAATTCCTGAAATATGCCACCTCTTCGAGCTCACATTAAGAACAACTCACATTCAAATTACATTAAATGAGAGAGAGCGATTAAATTTTGCATTGGAGAAATTCATATTTGTTCTAGTTTTAGAGTGAACGAACTTTTTTCAACAAAATGTATCACAAAAACATTTCGATATTTATCTCTTAAAAGAAAACTTTAAAAACTAAATTAAAATCAAATTTAACTTGATAAAACATTTTTAAGGCATGAGTACGGTAGTAAAAAAAATCCGAAATTCGTTGCAATTTTCTGTGATAATTATCAGGAACAATAATCTAGCTGAAGTGCAAAATTGCACATTTCAAGCCATTACTGTACATTGTTGTTTGTCTAGTTCTGACTTACAAAACGGTAATAAACAATCTGGGCTGACTTGCCCCGTTTATACATTTCTTGAAGTATTGACAGAAATTCTAACACCCTCCGTAAGGGACTAAAATTCATGCAAATTAACTATGGTTGTGAAACTAAAAGAGAATTACAGAACCAGGTAGTTTATATTCGCAGCCAATTTTCTATAATTCCAACTTTATAATTTAAAAAGGAAAATGGGGCAAAAAGGAGAAGGCAAAGAGAGAACGAGGGAGGGAAATAAATTCTGTTGGTGCACGTCTGAATTCTTTATTCACTACCGACGGTGTACACTTTTGTCTCATTTAAGGGATTTTTACATTTAAGCCTGTACATTCGGAGCAGGAAATATTACAAATTACGCCCTCGGCACCGGCTGCTGATAATGACTCTCATGCATTTTTGGGAGGATTTTCATCTTTTATTCTACCCCAGATTAATAGTATCAAATTTTCAACGTGGGGCCCCTTTTAAGGTTCGTTCATTCTCTCGTTAATGAGGCTTAGAGCTAAGTTTTAACTATATTGTTTTTGGTTCTAAGTCAAGAATATATCAAAGAGAAATTGAAATAAAACCGAGCAAAGGTCCAATTTCAAAGGTAAAAAAATTTTAAAACTCAACAATATAGTGGGGTGAAATTTGCATAACAAGGCACGTGTGCTGTAAAACGGGAATAACCCCTTTTTTTATTTGTCGGGTGTTACAATTTACAGAATAATGGAATTTGCATGGACAATGCCTTTATGGCCCTTTTTAACTCCGTATTCGTACAATGATAGAATGATGGAATAACATTTTTGGTATCGTTATTCCCATCCCCGCAGACCTATAATAACTGCAATGTACTTCGAATTAGATACATTTCATGTTCTTCGAAGAGAGAAAAGTACTCTTTTGAAGTTAAATCAGTTTTGTCATCGTTTAATAAACTATACGACTTCCCATTTTCCAACTTTCTAAAAATGTTCGGTCAATAATATAAAAGAGATGAAAGGAAATTGCCTGATCCAGAAAGATAATCCTCGCAAAATTGGAACATAACATTCGATTTCCTTGTGTTGTCCGGAAAAATATCTACTCGTTATCGAATATCTGCTCATTGTGGTTTAAAACAAAGCTAAAAATGCAGGTAATCAACAATTATTAATACTAACCCGACCGTTGGATTTTACCTTTGCCTTAATTGCCCTAAAGCCCAGGAGGTTGAGCAGTTTTGGAAAGAGTGTTCGTTGAAACGGGCAAGAAGTTTAGTAAGACTATCACAATGCCCCGTCTTGTTTAACTATTTTCGAATAATCCGATAATGTTTCGCATCAAGAAATCTTCCTTTCAAATGTGACGATAATGTTAGGCAAATACCTCACGTATTTACCTAGGAACACCGAGTGGCCGTTAAATTTTAGTCACCCTGTCTAATTAATTAAATTATCAGCTGCTTAGCAACTAGTAACACGGTTTGCGTTCACCAAATGTCAAGAATAATTCGATGCGTCTTGCAAATCGGGCCCGGCATTAACAACGCGTCGTGTGATTCCCTGGCGGATACGTTCGGTATCGGGTTGCTGTCAGCAAATGTTAATTTTCTAAATTGTCAACAATACCTCGAAAAACTACAGATCGGGAAAAAATCAAAAGAAATTTGATATTTTCAACTTTCGTCACTTACCACGAAACTTCTGACAAATGTATAACGGCTGATGAACTCATCCAAGAGACGGCCCTCGCATTTCAATGCTTACTTGCGGATTTTTCAATGATTAACCTTTATGTAGGTTGTGCTAAATCAGTCGCTGTCCAATCACGGCGGCAGTTTGCAATAATGCAACGTTGTGTAATAATTATTTTTGAAAATTTAACGTTCGCGCGACTTAAACTCGAAAAGTCGCTCGTGCGCCACACGCGTTTCTTAACTTGTACTCGTGCAAATTTCTCAGAAATGATCGATCGCCTTGGTCGCATTTATTATATATTGTGCCGAAAAATTCTAGATAGCCATTTAAGTTTTTCATCCCTTTTTTAATTATTTCTTGTAAGGGAAATGAATTTTTCGTGCGGTTTTCATTCCGTTCTAAAGGAAGTTTCCTGCTGAGGAGTAAAAGAGATTTTCATTTTATGAGGCCGCCGTACTTTTTGCCTGGAAACCTATTATCGTTTTTCCTGGTGCTGATTTAATAAATGCCCGCCCGGGACTGCAATATCAAAACGACCTGGAAAACTGGATTTTTATTTCGGAGCAAGAAAAATAAATACGCACCCCCCTCGCCGCGGAGATAAAGAGTGTAAATTATTTGTTGTAATTTATCATGATGCCTCGGAAATCTCTCAAATCTTTCACAATGAACAACTTCAAATCTTCAATTTTTTTTTTTTATCCAGCAATTTGGCTTATAAGTTCTTATGCCCAGGTAGGTACACAATGGAGTCAACTCTTTGAGATGTTTTGAGGAGTGTTTGTGCTGATTTTAAAGCCAAAACAATGCATTGTCTAATGAAAACAGAACGCGACAGCTGTCGGGCATCGAGGGCACACAACGGGTAATCCCCATTGATTTAGTGTGAGGCAGCATTTCTCTAGTTTCGCGCTATGAAATTCAGCCAAGGCGTGTTGCACACACGTGGAAATGCATGAAAATGGGAAATTTTCCTTCTTCCGCGGAATTTATTTTAAAGTTTTTACGTTGATATATGGCGCGTGTCACACGGTGTGTGTACGGAAACAATTTCGACGGGAAAATTGAACGGATTCGATTCCGAAAGTTTTTTGATCGAAAACGAGACTCGCTTATTGAAATCGAAGTGGGTGTAATCAAAATTGTGATTTTTCAACCGAGCATAAAGCGTCCTGAAAAGGCTTATTATTGACCGGCCATTCTCTGTGTGTGGCTATAAAGGTTTCGCCACATACCAAAAATATTTTTTGCCAATAAAAATATTCTTTTGAACCAAAAAATAAGGGGTGATCATTAAAAAAATACTCACCCAGTGGGCGGTAAATGTATGGCGCTGATCCAACTATTCATTATTCCCATGAAACATCTGACAGGTCAAACATAACCGATTAATTTGTTAAAAAGATGCTCCTTTATATACTTGAACCGATTCGATCTCTGTCTCCTCTACTCTCGACCTGCAAGATGATCGATCATCCAATTCGAGCAAATTTTCGGATTGATTCAACGATCGTATGTTTATTTTGAATCTGGGCCACGTATAAACAACAAAATCAAACATAAATTTGCATTCGCCACAATGTCAGAAAACATCCGGATGGCGTTATTGCTCGGCCGTTTCGTTAACAGATGGCGATAGTTCACCCTAACGCAGTCCCGTTTTGTATTATGTTTCTGCATTTTTGGCAAAAGCTATTTCGCCTAATTGTCATTAATACAAAAAAAAATAAAACTGAAATTTTTGGCACACGTTCGCCATTAAGGTGAAATCGCATTAATTCTCAACTGGGGACGTCTAAATTTTAATCATTTATGATGACACGGGATCTGTAAGACTGTAGTTACCGATTTTCCCAAATGTTCGTATATATTTTTTTGTTATAAACAAAAGTAAATTATAACGTTCGCAAGTTATATTTTTGGCAGCAAAAACTGAAACATATTTAAATGAATAGTGAGAAGTTGTGCAAATTAAAAATATTGCAGATATCAAAAAACAAAAATATACTTGCAAAAATTCACATATAATAGGAAAAAAAGTATTACAAATGTTTTCGATGTTTTATCGCACTAAGCTACAGCGTATTAACCCAGTAGAAAACCGCAAAATATGAATTTTATCAATATGCAATAAACATCGTGCAAGGGGTAAATGTAGGTATCGATCTCAATGCTGTTAAGTACATAGTGGAGAAATGTGGAGGTCGGTAGAAACATCCGCTTATCAGCCTCTCTCTAGCATCAATCTCTTACGAGCAATCGATAATTATTCATTTTACCACTTATTACACCGGTTCTCACAATACGGATGAAAATCCCAGATTTAAAAAAATTAACCCTTATCAATTTAGTAATTTTATATTGTTAACTCAAAACTCAAAATCCTGACATTCTCCTTCTGTTCGCAAATAAAAGGAGAATACAATTTGAGAAGGTGCCGGAGTGAGTATGAAAATCTGCCGTTACAGCCCAAAATAAAACCTGGCGAGCCTCACAAGTCCCATGTTAGTAAGGGTTACCGATGACCAAAACGCAAACTTACCCTTCACATCCAAGCAAGTTTCCTGCGCCCTCATAACGTTCACACTAACTTCGCATAGATAACATCCCTTATCTGATTCTCTCACTTGCTTGATACGCATTTGCCACGTGTGCAAATTATCGTGGGAGATGAAAATCCGGTTATTATGCGTCACCACCTTGGTTCCTATGCTGAGGACTGTTTGGTCTTCGGCCCTAACCCAAGCCACCTGGAAAAAAATGCCCCGAAATGATGTTATTCGAGGAGGAAATACTGTAGAGGTAGATAAATAAATACATTAGAGAAATGACAAATGATCGCTCCAGCAGCCGGAGGGCACAAGAAATTGCCACCAATGGCAAGGCAAAAAGGGGCATTAACGCTTTTTTGTCCCCCAAACAAGGGCTTAATGGAATACACAGGCAAACAACTCTGGAGTTTTTCCGGGACTTTAATAAGGGCCTCAGGCTCAGGATTGTTTCGCTATACACGCTTAAAGTAAATAATGAACTTATTTATTTTCAACTTTTAATGGCTTTCATGCCTTCGTGCAATCGATAAAAGGCTTATGTGGGCGCCTATTACCTTATTTACCTGGTATCTAGAAGTGGTATTGAGGACGCAGTTAAAAAGCGCCTCCCTCCCTGCGGAAACTGTGATGTTGCCCATAGGGATGGAGTCATTGAATTTGCTGTGAGGTAGCCATTCCTCTAAAAATTAAAGCTAAATATGTTATATGCTAATTGAGGAAGTTATATAATTAAACAACACTCACAGAGCAATTACACTAAAACTAGCTGAAACACCTGCTTCCAAATAAATGTAGTATATGCGAGCGATAATCTCAACTTTCCATGATAATTATCGCTTGGCTTTAATTACCCAACAATTATTTATGCATTTGGATTATTGAGCAGTTTAAACAAACACAATATAAAGGAGTACTCTGGCGACAGGTTCCCTCAAACTAACCCCTTTTCCCATGTCATCTAATTAACAACTATGAACAAGCTCTATACAGCTTTGCTTTGTACATGCAGACGAACCACGAGAGTGTGTACTTACCCTGAAAAGCGTTACATTCAGGAACACACGTCAGTAATTGACAAAACATCCCCAGGAACAGAAACTTCTCCCCGTCTAACATTTCAAGTCTTTCGCACTAAATTCAAAAGCAATTATTTACACTACGAAATTCGTGCTTTAAAATTGAGTCACTCGGTATGTCGAACGAGTATGTGGGCAATATGAAGCTAATTCTCACCGAAGTCTTCCTTCAGGATCGCATTAATATTGATGTGTATGCATTGATAGCTTAACGTGGAAAATTTTGGAGTATAAAAACATTAGGGAATTTCCGATAAATTGATATTTGTTTTTTTTTTTTTTTAATATAGTTGTAAACGAAATGTTATGTTTTGGGCATGCGAAGGCAGTTTTAGGTCTCAATTTAGTAGCTTATTTACCAATACACATACACGACTGCTTAAGAGATATGATGTTTTGAGTTTAATTGATTGCCGTTCGCCATATTGTCAAGAAAAATATTCGTAATATTTTACAGACTGGATGCTTCATCAATAGATTGCGTCAGTTTTTCTTAAAATTCTCCCCAGTTCAGTGCTCTCAGTAGCACTCCCGAACTATCGATATTAGGGAAAATGCGGATTCTCGCGTCGTAAAAGCAAGAAAATGTTTGAATATATTTAGACAAAAACAAGTCACATCTCACATACACCATTAACGTAAAAATATTCACTGTTCCATCGCTTAATAGTCACAGACAGTTATCATGAGATCTCCGCATTCAAGACAGTTTTGTCGCAAACTAAAACCGAACTTATGCGGAATCGAGTTAGCTCTAAACTTCGCCCTGAAACTTTAAAATTATGATGAATTTTCTAGTGATTTTCCCGGCTCGATAGAGGCGGAGTATTGCCCGAGAGCGAACCTAAAGGGACCAAACTTCAGGCATGCAAATATAATTCGGGACCTACAATGAAACTATCCGCGAAAATAGAGCGAAACTCAAAGTTTAAATCGGGAGTTCATGTAAAAATGCCGGAAGAGAAAGTTTTAGGGCGCGTGGAAGTTTCTGTGGGGGGTGAGCTTTTAGTGCGGAGGGTAAAACCTTAATGATATTGGTGCACAGACTCCAGATACATTAGTTTTAGTTATAGTAAAAATTGAGTCCGTAGAGTGAGCTACAAATTACCTTAAATGAGACTCGAGTGTAATGATTGTGGTGAACTATTCCTTATTGACCTTCGTACCTTGAAAATTAATCCCCCAAATAACCAAGTGTAAGTAATGTCGTCGACGTCCGAAAACTACCTATACATATATTTACTCACGACATAATCTCTAAAAACCGATTTTCCTGCCTCAGCCCCTAAGAAGCTCTATCGTCATATTACCCTCACTCAAATGAATAGAGGCAGAGCCCCAATCACCACCATATTAATATAGTTTAACCCGTTTTTTTGCTGATGCCCGTAAATTCTCGCGTGTTTAGAGCTTCCACGCCTCGATTTTCCACTGCTCTATCGGCGAAATGCAGAAAAGGGACTGATGAGTTTTCTTTTGTGTGCCGGTTCTTGTGGAACATAGAGCCATGCGCCTGCGTTTCGTAACGAGTTCATAGCGAGGAAATATTAGTTGAAGTGCATCACAGACCGTAGGAATATCATACACGTTAAGTGTGGGAGGTATCTACTTTTTCCCAATTTTCAAATTTTAAATGCCGGTATCTCAGGAACTTGAGTAGCAATTGCCACAGAAACGTGGGTCAAAGGAGACGTTAAGATGCGCTTTATACACCCATACAAACAGAGTTACAATATCTCATTTGGTTTTCGAGATACCGAGTCAGGGTAGCACTCACTTTTGCGATTTCGAAAATGCTGTTAAGTGTGCGTTAGTCCCGAGTCGGGCCCCCGATCGGACCTCGATGGACGGGGTCTCCCCGGTCGTCCAAGGCTCCAGAACCGCATCTGCTCATTACGTTATAGTCGTTATATTTTGCCTTTGCTCTGTGCTCATTCGATTTGAGTCGTCCACGGTGATTTCGACTCGCATTCGATCAGTGTGTGATCCGCCCTCAAAGGAACGTTTCTTAACGTATACTTTGAGAACGAAGCACTCCTCGTGAGCGGATGCCCCGACCTCAACGTCCTCATGTGGACCTGCGTGTGACCGAGGCGAAGACTGAAAGTGAAAGGACGTTATTTTGGTTTCGTGTGAGTTTCTCCCCGAATCACCTAGATTCCATCTAGATTTGGACTTCGACGCACGTCCGGAAATTCTGGTTGCGAAGTTAGAATTCTCTGTAAAGAACTTCCTGGTAGAGGGGGGTTTTCCTCAAATTCACGAGACGACTTGGTGGGAACCCCGAAAAATGTTTTCCAAAAAAGAAAAAAAAACGAAATTTGGGAACTTGGTAGATTTTTCTCGGCCTGCGTCATAATGACGTGCAACGTAACAGTCCTGCAGCCGCAGTTCACGTCAATTTTACGTCACACAACTCGACTACGTTCCAAGCTTAAAAACCCAATTATAGTCCAACAACTTTGTAACCAAAATACCTACATATCTATAAATCTCAGAATCTATTTTTGACCTAAAACATGATTGTTCCAGTGTATTTTAGGCTGTCAGCCGAAAGTCTGTGTTAATACTTTGTCAACACGATTTAGTTAATTAAGGAACGCGGACAAAGGAAATATCGGCTCTTTGTCAATGGAGCACATTGTTAACACGCGATTTAATTGATCAAATGTATTAAGTAACAGTGAAATGTCTCCGAAAAAGCAGCCTCAAATTTTAAAGAGGCTTTGCTTGAAAATGCTCTCAAATCAACTGATACACGCCCTCAGTGATGAAGAAGGAACTTATCAGGAGAAAGTGAGGAAATATGTCTGTGGAGCTCCTTATGATGTCCTTCAATCCCTGCTTAAGGAAATTTTAGGTACGTGTTTTGCTCTAAAAATATTGCGGCTCTATTGACATGCATAGGGCTGACAAACTTGGACGCCAGCATTAGATTCAGCTGCCTGCAAGTGCTGTTAAAGAGCGATTTGAGGACTCTGGAAATCGGGATTTTCCCTCGGTTTTATTATGATCAGATTTTACGTAAGCTGATTCCTCAAAGGCTCTTAAACAGATAATTAAAAAATGTTTTTAGAAACAATAAAACATCAAGGAAAAGGTCTGCAGCAGTTGAATTTGAAGGGAGTTTGGGCCAGGGACTTTCCTGAGCTTTTGAGCGAACTTATATTGAGTTTAAGCCAACTGAAGAGCCTGATGGTTCCTCACATGTCAGATGATTCTGTGATAAAAGCCCTATTGAGCCTAAAGAGTTTAGTGAAGCTGGACATATCTGGTGAGGCCTGCTATACTGCTGCAGGCATTCGGTAGTATTTTGATGGAAAAACTGAGCTTTTGATGAGTTTTATTGAGGCTTTTAGGCAGCTACGAAGCGACACTATAAAAATTTTGGATATTGGTAGCTTCGGGAAGAAGGACTTGTGCCAAGATTCGACGAATGGTTATGAATTAATAGCGGAAATCATTTCGAATTTGCCCAATCTAAATGTCCTGAAGACCTACTCCTTCACTGGACATGCCCTTTTATACCTATACAAAAAGGACAATAATTTCAGGACAAAACTCACTTATCTACACGCCACTGACTGCAGCTTAGAAATTCTTGAAGCCATCCATGAAACTTGCCCTTATTTAGGAAATGCCCATATTAACCAACCCCAGGAGGAGGTAGTCAAGAAACTATCCATACTGAGGAATTTATGCTCCGTGAAACTTACTAAAGGTCTGAAAAAAACATTTCCTTATCCAAATTACTAAACAATAAAAGTCGAAATGAAGGCGATACATCGGAGCTTCAGATCTTCCTGCAAAGCTGTGGCCATAAGTTGCAGCAGTTGAAGCTGAACCACAGCAAACCGGGCCAAATCGACCTGTCTCAGTTATGCGAGTACGCCCCTGGTTTGCACGCAGCCGAATTCTACCAAATGCAGCTGACTTTCACAAATCCAGGGGCGTACTTCGTGAATCTCCAGAAGATCCAGATTTTGTACTGTGATATAAGTGATGCGGCTCTGAGGACTGTTTTGACCAACTCGCCTTTTCTCAGAAGCTTCACCGTAGGGTGCAGCATTGAGATGACCGATGGTGATATGTTTAGGTATGTGTGGTGTACTTAGAAAGCGGTTGGAAGCAATTTGGTATTTTTTAGGTTGCTGAGTGAATACAGCCTCGAAAATCTGGAAGAACTGCTGCTTTCTGAGGCGAGGTGTTTGACTGCAATTACAGTGGAGTTGTTGGCGGATAATTGTCCCAAATTGAGAGTTTTGGGGTCATTGATGGGTTGGGATATTACGCAGGAGGAAATTGATGCCTTAAGGCTGTTGATTGCTCTGTCCAACACCGATTTAACTCTGTGGCCAGTGACGTATTAAAAAAAGTTCGTGTGCTGTATAAATGTTATTTATTGATTTATTTTGAGAGCTGATACTTAAATCGTATTCAACTAATGCGTACCATATATTATTGATCAACATGACGTAACAAGTTACTTCTTCGCTGTCAACCATTTAAAGACAAATTGACAGTAGTCAACAGTGGGTACTTCTCTCCATATAGACCCTTAAAGTCGTCTGTGTCTACGGACCATAGCATCACTCCTCCTAATCCTGTATCTTTTACATACTGACACTAAAATGCAAATAGATCTGATTAAATTGGAAATATTCGAAATTGGCATCTTGCCTTGCTTTCCAGTGATTTCTTGTTATCATATGACATCCACACATCTTGACACGAAAAATACACGTTGGAATCTATGAGAATCTCGTCCTCGCATTCAAAGAATTTTACGAATTCGAGGACCTGAGGTAATTAATTGGATCACCATCTCTCTGAGGTAATTTTCCGGTACGTTCATACCTCATAGTAGGCCAAAAATCCATTCTGATTAGTCCAAATCCCTCCACAAGTCGTATTGGATGCCACCTTGGCCCCGATGCCAGAATCGTCAGGGTCTTCCAAATTAAAGCAACGGGCATAGGTGGGAATACCTAAAATCAACTGACTAGCACTCGCCCCTTTGTCGATCCATGCATTCACATTTGTGCTCTGGAAAGTAAGGCGTTTATTACTTAGTTTCAATAATAAAAGTTGTCGAAGAGCAGAAACACGAGGGACATATTAAACTTACTATGATGGGAAGGGGTGCCAAAAGGCCTGTAACTTCGGAGTCAGCTGGGGTCACGTCGTAGGCCATGATATGGATATAATCCACATATCTGAAACAAAGTGGTTTTCCACCGGAAACTCATGTTATTGCAACTTAACTTACTCGGCTATTGAGGGAACATCGTAATATGAGTTTTCCATTGCGACTGCTATGGAAACCTTAAACCCCCAGGGGGATAATTTTTGTTTAAGAATCTTCAGCAACGACACAAAGTTCTTTTTATCATCTTCAATTCCTCCTCGAGCTGTAGGGTATTCCCAATCCAAATCCAAACCATCAAAACCATAGTAGGCAATAAATTTTAGGGCATTTTCAGCGAATGCCTCTCTGGTTTGTTCATCCGCGGCCATCTATCGAACGAACTCATGAATGCCATTCCTTTAAAAATTTCATTGAACTTACGATGGAATATTTCAAAGACCCCTCGTTCCACCCTCCCACAGCTAGGGTGGTTCGCACGCAGGGATTCTGCGCTTTGATTTGAGAGAAATTGTAGAAACCACCTGGAAAAGCTTATATTTCAGATGGTTTTTGCTCTGACATTTCTCTACCTTGCGTTATGTCTGCATTAGGATCCAGAGAAGCTATCTGTAGATCAAGGTTCAATCCTGCAAAGCTGTAGATAATGTTGGTGCATAGGGTGGGATCGATATTTTCTGTAGTGAATTGTCCCTCCTCCGAACGATACAGAGCCCAGCTGGCATAATAACAAACGACTTCTTTCTTGTGATCTGAAACAGACTAGTTTTACAGAAAAGAAGTTGGAGAAAAATTGGGTCTTACCGCAGTCAGGTTTTACACCTCGAAGATGTAAAAACAGGAAGAATTGCACGATGCAGCTTAACTTCCAATAAGCCATCATAGATTTAGTGGAAGTACTAGAACAATTAATCTAAGGCAAAATCCTTTTATACCTTCACAGATCCTTTAATCGTTTTTAAGTTTTTGTTCATAATGCTGATAAACCTGCAATCGGCGATTAGAGGGATTAAGGAGAAGGAAGGTTTGTCATCCTTTGATATTTTAAATCAATTTTCCAGACGCGCTCGCGAGAATGGAAAGATGAAGACATTTACAGAAACTATAGAGAAAAGTATCCCCTTTTACAGGAAAAAATCGACATAGAGCTGGTGTGAATAGATCCGAAGTTTCAGGCCTCTGAATGTAGATTATTTGAAAAAAAAATCCCTTCAGCATTACGGGCATATTTATTTTGGAAGTTTGCAGAGCTAAATGGAAAAACGTTGCAGTTATCAAATTTACAGGAAACATAGAGAAAAGCAAGCTCTTTTCACTTGAAAGATTTCGCATAGAGCGCCCGTTAATAGGTCCGACGTTGCAGACTTCGATCTATTGATTACTCAACAAATCTTTCACTTCGTGATTATGGGTATATTTATTTTAGAAATTTCCAGAGCGAAATAGAAATATGTAAAATTTATTTAAAAAATATTGATAATAATATGCTCTTTCACATGGAAGATTCCGAGTGGAGCCGCTATCAGCAGACACGATAGTCCCAGAAATACCTCCACTTGATACCTATATAGATGGCGATTTTTCATTAAAAATTTGTCTATATGACAAAGACCAAATCTAAAAAAGTTTACCTCTAAAGTTTGATGACCGGATGACACTCCTGATCTGACCATTCCAGATATTGTGGTGATAATCCACAAAACTGTACTGGAAGATGGGCGTATCAAAAAGTGCATGGTGTTCGGATTTAGGGTGTTCTGACAGAGAAATCCTATTTCCCGGCTGAATCGGGAAAAACTAGCATACATATCAAGAGGTCGATTTATGAGAAAATCTTAATACCGAAGATCGTATTTTTATGTTCTTCCAGTCCCCGGCTCTACAGGGCGTTTTTCAGATTTCGACCATTTTCAAAGTTCATCATAACTTTTCGTTTGATTCAGGCAAAAGAAAAAACATTCTTAAGGCACCTTTTCGATGTAGTTGCAGTGGCGTGCATAGTTTTTTGCTACAGTACGCCATTTTGTCAAAAACCGACTTTACAACAAGTATTAGACTTCTGTATTTATGTTCAAGTTGGTTTTAGGGTAAGCTGTCCAAGTAACATTATTTATTTCATGTTTTAATTTTTACGCCAAAGTTTTTAGTGTTTGCCGTTGATTTGATGCCCTTTTTGCAAGTAAAAATGATAGACAACGAAGAATTAAATGTAATTAGGAAAGTTTTAGAAGATCCAAACAAATCGCTTATTGTTGAACATAACTATAGACCTACTTATATGGTTTAAAATGGCCATTTTTTTAAAGTTATAGGCGACTGGGATTTTTAGATTTTTCATTAAAATAAAAAAGTTATGTCGGTTTTTGGCAAAACGGTACGCTGTAGCAAAAAAAACTAAGCGCGCTACTGGAATCAAATCGAAAAATTGCTTTAAGAATGTTTTTTGTTTTACTTCAATATTATCCTAAACAAAAAGTTAATGAGGAATTTTGAAAAAGAAATTTGAAGAACGCCCTCTAGCGCCGTCGACTGTAAAAATATCGAAAAACGGTTTTCGCCATTAATATTTTCCCATAAATCGAGTTTTTGCTCTGTATGCTAATTTTTCCCTGTCTGGCCAGGAAATGGGGCTTTCCTGTTAAACCGCTCCAACTCCGAACACCCTGTACATTTCGTTTTGACTGAAAAATTGAATACACAAAAGCTGTTCGCAAGATGGGTGTCGCGATTACTCACAATTGAACAAAAACTGCGCCATGTGGTTGTTTAAAGGGAGTATTTGGCAAAGTTTCGCAGCAATAAATTCTACTTTTTGCATCGATTCATAACCATGGACGAAACATGAATACAGTATTTCAGGCCTGAGACGAAAGACAATGGACTCAAAGGGGAAAATCGGCTCCAAAGAAGACGAAAACCGTTCCGTCTGCAGGAAAGGCGATGGCGTCAGTTTTTTAGGATGCACGTGGGATAATTTTTATTGGATATCTCCCTAAAGGAAAAATAATAAATGGAGAATTTTATAATTCAAATTTATTGCAGTGTTTGAGCGAAGCACTTAGGAAAAAACGGCCGCATTTGTTGGAAAAGAAGGTCTTGTTTCATCAAGGCAACGCGCCAGTCCACACTTC
Organism: Euwallacea fornicatus; assembly: GCF_040115645.1. NCBI lineage: Eukaryota > Metazoa > Arthropoda > Insecta > Coleoptera > Curculionidae > Euwallacea > Euwallacea fornicatus. The sequence continues at coordinate 693,172 of NC_089559.1, read as the reverse complement.
CGTCATTGCGACGGCCAAAATCAATCGACTTAGTTTCCCACTTTTTCTCCGCCCGCCCTATTCGCCAGATTTAACCCTCTGAGATTATTTGCTTTTTCCAAACCAGAAAAAATGCCTCGGTGGAAGGAAATTTGCAGTTAAAGAACAGGCGGAGTCCGAGGTTGATGCCTATTTTGAAACATTCCTACTATAAACAGGGTATAGAATCTATAAAACACCGCTGGGAAAAGTGTGTCAATCTCAAAGGAGACCATGTTAAGTAATAATGTAGTATTTCCCATTTTTTTTCAGGGTTCGACAGCGTAATACTGGGACTGTCCTCGTAAGAAGTTCCCAGATCTCTAAATATTTACAATAATAAAAAAAAAACTTCGCCTTAAATATGCAGAACAACATGCTTTTTCACGTGAACACTCCCTAAGGAGATGCTGGAAGTAGATCGAAGATTTAATCCCTCCAAAGAAAATACACATAGCTTCGAGTTTTGCATCACCTGATTTTTCTATTTGAAAATAATTTACACGAGAACGTTTTTGTCACTTTCATATTTATCGTTTAGAATTAATAACGATGCCCGTTTTGTACCGAAAAATTATGAAAAAACACTTTTTTTCTTAAATAAAGAACTCGAGGTTTATTTTAATGGCGCAGACCGGTACCACTTTAAAATTCAAAACGAAACCGTGAATCGCCAAGTGACATCACAAGTTAATCGCGCAAGAACATTAGCTTCAGCGGAAGAAGCGCATTCGCAGAGGTTTATGGCTGAGCCAATAGGCTTTTCTCAAAACGAGGTCTCCCGCATATGGCATCGCTATTTAGAGACCAAATCTGTACAAGATGGACCCAGAAGTGCCAACAAAGGCTGCTCAATTTGCCCACTCTCGCCCAGTACCTCGTTTTGCGGTTTAGACTGACATAGTGTCCTACGGACGAACTGAAGTGATGCACGTTTAAGGGACGACAGGCGATAGATGCATACGCTAGGAATATCCTGGGTCCATGTGTTAGACTACGGTGGGGGATTGTTGGTGACAGATCAGCATTCATGGGCGGCAATGTCCGTCCTCATCGTATTATGGCAATAAATGATTACCTGGAAAGTGAGGGAATCCATCGTTCAAATTGGCCTCCTTTGTCGCCCGACATGAACCCTATAGAACATGCTGGGGATATGCGTTTCAGACCTCTAAACATTCGAAGAAATCCTTCCAGAACCATCCAGGAGCTTGTTATTTCTGCTGCAGAGCAATGACAACATATTCCTCAAGACCTTGCAGCCAACATTGTTCGAAGCATGCAGCGACGTTTTCCAGCTAGCATTGAGGCCAGGGATAGAAGTACACGTTATTAATTTGTTTACTTTAAAAGTTGTTTCGATTGTTTAAAATTGAATAGTATACTAATTATGGTACAAACTAATTGATTTTTCATCAAAATTCGTTAATTAATGAATATATCCTACATTTTTTGAACCACGCGATGAAATATCCAAAAATCAAGGTACTGCAAAACTTTTGTGTGTATGCTATGTATGCTAGACTTTGTGTTGTATGCTATGTGTATTCCTAGACTTTTTTCTCCCTAAAATTGATTATTTTACAGGGAAAAAAATGATCCAAATAATATTTTATATTTAATTTTGAAAATTTGAATGAACCAATGCCGAATGGGTCAAATCAGACTACCCCAAAACTTCATAAAATTTATTCTCAACCTCAAAAACAATTAAAATACAACAAATTCAAATTAATGTTCGCGAAGTAAATCACACACCTCAGATAATTAATTTCGATTTTCTCCACATTCCACCCATTCAAAGTCCCCAGCAAAGTTAGCCTTTCACAGTGATTCATTAGCAATATCACCGAGTCACTGCTCAGCTGCTTAGCTAAAGACAGCCACAGCTCTTCTAACTGCTTCAGTTTCTGAGCTTTGCACAGCTTCTTCACATCGGCGTCCGTCAGCCCTATATCATGCGATATTGCTATCCTCCGGAGTTGAGCGCAGTTTTCCAGCAACTCTATCACCAGTTCTTTTTTCACATCACACTCAATTAGCTCTAGAACTCTGAGATTGCGCAAGTAGAGATCAGAGGCATATAAATGACAGGACTTCATTGACAAATACTCAAGGGCTATGCTGATTGTATTGAGATCTAGAGATAAGTTTTTGGCCTCTAATATTAGTAAAGTGAGCTTTCTTGTGATTTTTAACGGGGATTTGCAGTTGTGGACGTAAGATATTCTCAACTTTTTGAGAGAACTCAGTTCCTGAACTAGCATGTCCAGAGAATCTTCCAAAGGATCTTCCAAAGAAAGCTCCTGAAGCTCTGGGCAAATGCTAATAATCGCAAGCATTCGCTCTGTGTTAGTGTCACTATCACTAATACATTGAAGCTTAGTTACAACTTTCAGCTGCAGCAACGCTTGAGCAGTTCCCTGGTAATTCCTAACTTCCCGTAAGTGGGGCAACTGCATTAGGATATCCGATAAGGTTTGAACATTGCAGGATGCCCCAATAACCAATATCTGAAGGGATTTGTTAGTGAGGCACTTCCAACCCTCTTGGGAGACGCGTGTGTTGCCGCTGATGTCCAGAAGTTCCAGATTTTGTAAGATCTTTATTTCTTGCATCACCAGGTCAGTAGCAAAATTAGGAATGATGAGGGATCTTAATAGCGGACACTTACTAATCAGCCTACGCAGGGATTTTTCCGAAATCTAAGAAAAAAATTATTGATTTATTTGCGATTCTCAGTAGAATTCCCCATTAATAATGTGTAATCAATCATCGTTAATAAGCACTGAGGGGATTAATTTTGTTGTTAGAATGGGTTAATTGAAGCTGCAAGTATTTTTATTATGAAGTATTACCTGGGCTTCAGTTAGATTCAGATAGCAAACATTTTCCAAAAGATCTGCAAATTTTTCATGGAACTTTGAGGACAAATTCCTGAAATCGAACCGTGGACAAGAAGTCTGGAAAGCGCAGAAACTGACCCACTTGCTGGTGGAATTTAACTGTGTCAAGTCCAAAATATCCAAGATAAGCTCTTCCTTTAACGTGCGAGGTAATCTGCTCAAATGCACTCCAAGATCCTCAATGCACTTATTTCCCGAGCACCTGATAATGTCCAAAGTGAGGGCCATAACCAGTTTCGAGCATAAAACACGTAAATTTTCAACAGGTTTCTTGGGAGACATGTTGATTGTATCCCGCAAAAAAAGACAGAGATTTAGTCCGCGGAAATTTGACTTTTATTTTTAGACAGAGTAATGGCAAAATGCCAAGATATATTCCAGTTTATTGCTTTATTATTAATACTCATGCCAGTTGGATTTGTTGGGAATTTCTGTTTGCTTAAGCGGGTTGAGTGTGTTCGAATGTTTGTTTACTCATTTATTTCCAAAATAATTAACTATTCTCGCCGCCTTTTGAGCCTTATAAATCCTCCGATATTTTCAATTTGTATATGATTTCTCTTGTGATGACATCTAGCATCAGTCAGAACTAATACTCAAAGTCCTTCAGGGGTTCCCAAAGAAAAACTGAATACCACGTCTCTCTCTCTCTCTCGCTTTAATCTTGCACCTGTAGATGGCGCGCTAGAATCAATAGTAACGACACCTACTGCTACAGGAAATGTTAAAATGGTATAAATCATCCGAGCTACAGCGAATTAATCCAAACTGAGATTTTTTTTTAATTTCAAGTAAAGACGATCAAATTACTGACACATATATTTATGAATGTCACATATGCTATAATATATCTCTCGAACCAACGAAGAGAGACCTGAATTAGTAACATTTCTTCGACTATATTGAAGGCTCTTTGACATAAAAATTTCAAAATTTTCTGGATTTCATTTGAATCATTGTTGTGTGGCGACCTTTTGCTTCGAACCCGCTTTGAAGATAATTAGTCAAAATTAAGTTGATTTAATAATCTGGTTCCATTTTCCTTCGTCATGGTACCGATCAGACAGTTTGGCAACGTTGCAGGTTTCATTTTTTTTACTGTGTCAGCTTAAACAAACTTCTAACCTCAACTTATTTTCTCCGTTGATTTGTTTTAGTTATTTGTTAACAGATTCAGGGCTTTTCCTCTTTCGAGGTTTAAAATTGTGAGAAATTGCGTTAAATACCACACAAAACAATCTAAAAGATTAATATTCTGTTAGGTAAATTTGTTTAACGTCTAGTCACCCCGTTATCATAATGGTTAACCAAATATTTGTAATCGTATGATTTTATGTTTGTCACCGCCCCTTCTTTGCTACAACTGATCGTGCTAAAGTAGGTAGTATTATAGTACTAAATAACGTGTGATACAAACGAAATGTCTACAAAGGTATGTGTGGTCTTAGCACTTTTATAAAATTATAAAATACAGAGTTGTGACTCCTTCTTTCCGCTTTGTTTTGTCGCTTGGGAAAAATTTCTTTTATAGCTAGATAAAATCGTGAAGACCTATAAATCCCTTGCTCAAATACCGAGCCTGATTGGCGCCCAAATCCAATCAGAAGGTGTGATACATACAACATGGCTACAAAGAAACCTCGAGAAAGGCTCAATGGCAAAATTTAGCCGAACGATAATGCTAAACAACCATCTAAAAAGCATTGAAAGTACCTTGCCTGTAGATATAACCTCAGAGTAAGTTGTGTTGGGCTATGTTACTGTTTTGCTATGTATGCTATGAGCAAAAAAAGTTCCCCTTAGTAAATTTCAATGAAACATTATAGTTTTATGATGAATAAAATCACTTAATAATCTGTAATTAATAGAGTTCTGTCCAAAATATCTGAATCCCAAAAACTTAAAGCTGTACTGAGGGAAAATGACTCTAAACACTATATTGAAATATGGAAAAATAGCAATTTAGTTAGGGTTGTTGATTTGGCAGCATTAGATGTGCATGGGAATGTTTATGCAGATGGTAACTTTACCATTTAATATTTAAAAAGTAAAGAAAAAAGTGGTGAATATTTCTAGTTGAGTTTTCATCATTTGAATTCTCACCTGATGAAACGAAACTGTTGTATGTGGCTGAGAAAAAAAACCCAAAAAGTGAGCCATTTTACAAGAGGAAGAAGCCAGAAGAGCCTAAAGATGGCGAGAATTCTCCTAAGCCTGCTGCTAAGGTATCAAAAGATGTTTGAAGTAATTTAATAAATCAAATATTCACGTATTAAATTATGTTTAATAGGGTGAAGAGTACCTTTTTGAGCAAGACTGGGGTGAACAATTGGTGGGCAAGAAAAAATCAATCTTGGTTCAATATGACATTGAGAATGATTCAGTAGAAATCCTCAAAGGATTGCCAGATAACATTTGTGTAGCTCAACCTCAATATTCTCCAGATGGCACTTACATCATTGGTGTTGCTTATTTTATTGAGCCTAGAAAACTTGGCCTGATTTATTGCACTAATAGGCCAAGTACTTTGTTTCAGTTAGATTTTGAAGGAAATTTTGGTTAGTCACAAATATTTAATTTGATGAATATGAAATAAAATTCTTTTAGTGGAGTTGCCACTTAAAAACAGGGCGGTAAAATCGCCGAGGTTCACTCCAGATGGTAAAAGTGTCATTTGGTTGGAAAGAGAAGCTGGAGGTCCCCATATGTCCTGCATGCAGCTTGCTAAAGTTGCAGTACCCTTGACTGCTAAAGTTTGTTTGGCAAAAAATATCTCTTAAAAGTCATTCATGTTTTGGGGGTTTTAGTCAGAGGCGGAAGTTGTGGTTGATACAGTTCAGTGGAAAAAAGAAATTTCAGGCAACAAGACCTTTTTTGGTATCTACAATACTGTCTTTCCTAAAAGGTTTTGGGCCAGCAATAATGAGATTTTCCTCAATACCAATCAAAAGTATACTTTGAACTGCTATCTCATTAATATTGGTAATATCTAGGAAATAAATATTGACCGTGACGTGATTTTGTCGAGAAAATACTCACGTTGCAGATAAATTTTTAACCGTGTGTGTAACAGAGGATAGTTTTTAAAAAACCTCGCAGGGCGTGTCATGGTTAATACTAATTTCCAGCAATATATCACTTTGAAAATTAAATGGCAAATAAACATTAATATTTATTGTCTTAAGCAGATTCGGGTAACATTAAAGAAATTGAATTCGATTCCGGAAGTCAGCAAATTTTGGATGTTCAAGGGGACATGGTATTGGCTTTAAGGCGTAATTTCCTAGTCCCTGATAAAGTTGTGTGTGGAAAGCTAATTAATGGACAAATATCAGAGTGGTCAGAAATAACTTCAAAACTGGAAGTGCCACAAATCCAGGATAGTAGTTATGAATATCTGGATTTGATAGCTCCTGATGGTGCTTTCAGTATGTGCGTGTCAAATAAGTATTTGTTGTTATTTGATTTTTCTGCATTTATAGCCGATTTTAATGCTATTTATTTGGGTCCAAGTTCTGGAAGTAGTAAAACTGTGCCTTTAGTAGTGTGGCCTCATGGTGGCCCTCACGCAGCATTTGCTAATTATTTCTTCCTAGAAGAGGCGCTTTTCTTGTCGCTAGGTAAGGTTTTCCCATCTTATTAATGTGACGGCTGAAACGTTCTTTGATGATAATTACTCAAAATGTATGTAGGATACGCAATTCTGCTTGTAAACTATAGAGGTTCAATTGGATCAGGGAATGAATCAGTTAAGTATTTAGAGGGTAAAGTGGGGACTGCAGACGTGCGCGACTGCATTCAGGCCGTTGATTCTGTCCTTGAAGGGCGGCCTTGGCTCAATCCTGACCAGGTAAAAAAAATCTTTTAGAAAAACTTGGAAAATAACAATGCATTTAGTTGGCCCTGTGTGGAGGTTCCCATGGTGGTTTTTTAGTTGCTCATATAAGTGGTCAGTATCCGGACAAGTTTAAATCTGTAGTGGCCAGAAACCCAGTAATCGACATCGCGTCAATGAGCATTATTTCTGATATTCCCGACTGGTGAGCCCTTCTTAAAATACCGAACAAAATAAACATTTAGGTCAGCAGGTGTTATGCAGTAGCGGGGCGGGCCTATACTCAAAAGGGCGAAATCGACAATGAAACTTTGTTAAAAATGCGTGAAGCATCTCCGATAGTTCACGCTCACAAGGTGAAGGCGCCCACTCTTCTTCAGATTGGATCCAAGGATTTGCGGGTTCCCCCTAATCAAGGAAATGAATATTTTCTAAGATTAAAGGCGAATGGGGTGAAAGTTAGGTGAGTTTTGTTCGCTTTGCTAATAGAAGTTTTGTTGATATCTTTCTTTAGAATGAATCTGTATGAAGACAATCATCCCTTGGGTTCCGTTCCTAATGAAATGGATAATATTATCAATACAGTGCTTTGGATAGAAGAACATTTGGAGCTGATGTGAATGTACCTATGGATTTATTCTAAAATGAAGTATTATACAATAAACAAAAAGATTGTTTACATTGTTTACATTATGGTTTTTTATTTTCAATTAAAATATAATCATGATTTGTCCCGATTCATATCTAAGATGAGTCAAAACATTATTCGAAACACAGTATAAATTTAAAAAAATTTTAGATATTTAAGTGAAGTTCCCCTATATCATCTTCATTTCTAGTCTGATATAATATATAATCGCCCTTCCCCTAAAATCCATCAGAATTCCCCACTACGGGGATCACCTCTCTATGTCACTCTCACTTGCATAGAACAAATGAAACATAAATACATCTCATTGTACTCGAAGCTTCTCCCTCCAATCACGACACCATAATCATTTCACAGCTGGTTTTGACGTTTATTTGTTATGAATGGTGAATGCAAATATTTCCTTGATTTTTCCCAATAATAATTATTATAAAAATCTCCAAAAATATGTTATAAAACATTTTATTTGCTACACAATTTATTCGAATAAATCGGGATGGGTGCCCTTCTGTCAACTAGGCAGAGAAATGGAGTTGAAGAAGTGGATGTGGGCCCAAACCATGCCTACAAGTACCCACCCAGATCTGGTGAGAACTAGTAATTTATATATTATTTTAATTATTGTATGTGAAAATGCCTTTTAGGCAGCTACTTTGGCAACCATTTCATAATGGGGGGTGAGAGATTCGACACCCCACAACCAGAGTCTTATTTATTTGGAGAAAATACTGACCTAAATTTCCTAGGTAGTCGCCCCACTCCTGTAAGTAAATTTCAGGCATTGAAGCCTATTTGTCCCCTAAAGGTTCAGTTTCTGTAGTTTCCATATCCACCTCCACAACCAAATGAGCCTACCAAAACTTTAAAATGTTTAGTGAACATCAGGAAGGAATCCCTTCGATTTGTTAGAGCCTCAAATGAATACAATAAATTAACCTCTGAGAAGGCAGATTTGTCTCAGTTGGAGTTGGGCACCAACTCCTATTTTAATATAGAATTTACATTTGACTGTGACGTTAGGTGTGCAATTACTGTTCACTACTTTTGCATTGAGGAAATTACCCCTACAGGAGTATTGTATGAATTTTCTTCACTTTTAAAGGGAAAGTTGTAAATTTTTTATGTATCTAGATATGTGCCGCGTGATGCTGCACTTTCCTCAGAAACTTTCCATTACAAGAAAGGGGCAAATCAGCAGTTTTGCCAGCCCACTCATATGTTTAATCCAGCAAAATATACTGAGGGCGAGCTTCTTTATGATGTTGACAAAGAGATTATTCCTATAGTAATTTATTGTGTGGCTGAGGAGGGACCTGAAGGTCAGTTTCCATTGCTTAAAAAGGTTTAAACCAATGGAAAGTGTTGTAGACATGAGACAGTCCCATACAACCATAGCTACAGTTGAGAAAATTGCAGATGGTATTTTTCTGCTCAAGGCTTTAAAGCAGAAATTGTGGGTGGATGGCCTGTGCTATTTGTTACAAGAAATTTATGGTATCGAGAACAAAAACTATGAGAAGGTATTGATAAAAGTAAAATTTTATCCTATACAAGATGATGATTTGAACATAGTAGATAAAGATGCAGAATTAAATGATAATTTTTGACCATATTATCCATCTACAATGCATAACTTTAGATAGGGGATTGGTTTCTTTAATTACAATGTCTGCATAACTTTTTAAAAACTTTAAGAGAGCCGTCTTCATATAATTGTGGCCTGGCTAGGTAGTATTTAAAAGAGTATTCTAAGATTTGTCTAAATTTCACTTGATAACTAGCACAGATACCACTGCTTAAAATAAAATATTGAAATAGCCAATAAAAGTATTAATACACCAAGAATTATCATTTAATTAGGGAAATTTTTAATTATTTTTTCTTGAAACATTCTTTGAATTTCTAGGCTTGTGGAGACGAAGATACTGAGGACAATGGCTCAGAATGTGTCATTTGTATGTGCGACGTTAGAGACACGTTAATTCTTCCCTGCAGGCATTTATGTTTGTGCAACTCTTGCGCTGATTCGCTGCGCTATCAAGCGAATAATTGCCCAATCTGCCGCGCTCCTTTTAGGGCTTTGCTGCAAATTAGGGCTCTACAAAAGGGCAGTGTACCCAGTCTCCCTCCAATCAGTCAACCCGATGTAATTATAGTCATATATTTAGTTACTGTAAAGCCATGAAAAGTTGTGTTTCTTCTCAATCAAAATACAGGCAAACTGTGATAGTATTCCACCTGGATATGAAGCGGTGTCCCTGATTGAGGCATTAAATGGGCCTTGTCAGCCCAGACAACCGCCAGCTGCCGTGCCAGACTTAGTGGAATCTCCAGAAAATGAAAATGCAGTTTTAGCTGCCCGAGTTTTGAGCCGACAATCGCCCTCTTCAAAGAGAGGCAGTCAACCTACAACTCCTGAATATACAACCAAATGTAATACCATAACTTATTATATAAAGATTTCTTTAGGGGCATCGTTTTTGCAGCTGTAGTGACAGTTTTGACCACTAGATCTGAAGATGACATGAGCGAAAAGAAGGAGACTCAGAAATGTCCTCTTCTAAAGGATGAGAAGGAGGTAGTAGTTCGATCAAGACAAAGACAGAGGGATTCAGTTAAACTGGTCAATGAAAAGGACAAAGATGAAGTTAGTGAGGACAGTGAAGCTGAGAAATTGTCTCCATTGCTACAAAAAGAGAGATCAAGTCTTACTAGATCTACCACTTTAGCTTTGCACATGGAAGATGTATTGGACCATATAGATGATCATGAGGAAGATTGTGAGGTTTCCCAGTTGAGTGTTAATAAAGGAAAGAATGGAAGATATGGTAAGGAATGAGAACTATAGAGAGAAGTTCTCTTAGGTATTTTATTGATTTTGACAGAAAGAGGTGACGAATCGGATTACTACACTCCAGAGGAGCCCTCTGTCATCGCCAATACTTTGTATAATTCCCAAACTATCACCAACACTGCCAGTTCTGTGGATAGCACTCCCAACAAACTTCCAGGTACTCCATTGAGCGTTAAAAGCAGTGCGGATAGTTACACGAGTGGGGGCAGCACCAAACAACTGCTCACACTTAATAAAAACTCCTCTTCTGGTGACGGAGATAGTTCAGTGCAGATTTAGAGAAGAAAATTCGGTTTTTTTTTCGTAGTGGTTTTCACGCTGATAGAATCAACGTAGCCACTATCTAAGCTTATTTGAGATTATCTTCTATTTCATTACTGTAAGTTGCAATACTGAAAGCTTTTATTGAACCTACAATACTTCTTGCTTTTTTATTGCATATAAATCATAATTTATGCTCTCTACTTCTCTCTATTGCCTACAACGTATGATAGTAATTTTCTTCAATATGTGACATTCCACAGTACTTTTTATCTTAAATATTGTTTATTAGAGCTTCAAATAGTTTTAAAACATTTTATTGTGCATATTTTACTTTAATTCCACTATCAGTACTATTTAATTTAATGTTTAATATGATATTGTGGAAGTTTGGATTCAAGTGAGGTGAGTTTTAAGCCTGCTCTCTTATTAAGACAACATTCTCAAGATATGACAGAGTTCAAGAGTAGGAAGTCTTCAATCATTATGATAGGTATAAGGATGTAAATGCAATACATTGTAGACTTATTTTAGAATTTTTTAAATACTCAATCAATGAAATTGTCCTCGATGAGGTAGTAAATTGTTTATTATAAATTATTATTTAAGAGGTGTTTGCTTTATCCTGCAACCTGCATATATAAGATCCTATAGTAAAGCTGTGATCCAATAAACACTAATAAATAATATAGATATAATAAGGTTTATTCCAGCCAAATACAAATATGACATTCAAATAATGAGGTAAACAAATCAATTTATGGGGTAATATAAATAAATTGAAACTTAAATCTCTCTCACTGTGTGTTTTGCTTAAAATTCACAGAATATCCTCCTGTATTTGGATCTTGAGAAATCTGAAAACTATCTGTTGACAAACCAAAAGGACGTAAAATTACATTACCCAAATCTTTCAATTTGCCTAAAAAAGAAAACATCCTTAATGTTTATTTAACCTTATTAAAACCCTTTAAAATTCTCACCTAACATTTCAGTTTTTAATTTCTCATTTCTTTCATTTATAAGTGCACATAAGCGATGCTGAGCTGCAATCGCTTCAGGACTCCTAGGGTTAAACTCTAACACTTTGTTATAGTCTGCTAAACTCTCATCTAGTTTATCAGACTCCTCATACAACTTGGCCCTCCTTAGATATGCCTTTTCATATGAGTTATCTAGTTCTATTGCCTTAGTGCAGTCTTCTATGGCACTCTCCTTTCTGTTCAGTTTGACTAAATAATTATTTCATAGAACTGACAATAAACTTAAAAGGGAGACAAACCTTTGCAAGCTGCTCGATTGGCATACAATCTTGACCTATCCACCCCAAACATTAATGGACACAGCTTCAAGCCTTCAGTGTAACAATTGATTGATTCCATATAATGTTCCTTTTTAAATTCTTCATTTCCTTGATCCTTCAAAGCTAGTGTCTTTTTGTGTCGATCTGATTTTTCTTCTGAACTTAGTTTTGCTTCCAAATCTTCAAGTTCGTTCTCATCGATATAGTCATCCGGGTGATCTCCTAGAGGCTGCTCAGATTCCGTTCGTGACTCTTCTGAATCACTGTTTTCAAAGTCTGATGGTGGATTTTTGGTTTGATCTTGGTTTGTAGCTTCTTTATTGAGATTTAAATCTTTAATATTTTCTGTGACTTGATCCAAACTGGAGTGGTTTGAGACACTGGAATTTGCCTGAGTTTCCATTTTCTTCCTGTGGCTATTTTGTAGTGAATTAGCCAGAGAATAACAATGAAAACTAATATTTTCCAAAATGAGTCATTCAAATAAATACAAAGCACATAACCTTAAAAGAACCTTTTGACACATCAGACAAAAGTTATATCAAGTCAAACAGTGGACAAACACTTAATTTTATTATCATTTTTACGTTATTTCTCATTAATTTATCAAATAAATATTGTTGTTTGGTTCTAAACTTAATAAGACTTTGTTGTTCTTTAATATTATTCAATTAAGTTACTAAAACTGTTAACAAAACACAAAACAATCCTAACCTGGTGCCGTAAACTATGTCAAAATTAAATTTTTACCTTAACCTTACGCGACCTGTGACATAACTTTCAATTTAACTCAATAATCACAGTACAAGTGGGGCTGTGGGGCGAAATTAATTACTGCAGCCCCAAAGTTTCCCTTTTGAAATTCATACAATGGGTATTATTACGTAAGTAACACAAGTTAAATAATTGATCATTAGCTCAAAAAAATGTCCTTGTTTAGCAGGGCCATCACAAAAAAATGTTCTCCAAAGAATTTACTCTCCCAGTAAAATCATCATCATTTTCAGTCAAAAAAGTTCCTCAGTTAAATTTTAAATGCCCTGATTTTCTGGAAAGAATTCATAAGAAGTTCTGTTAAGACAATTTTTAGGTTTGCTATTAAAGCTGGTTTAGCTGGCACTGCTGTATACTATGTACGAAATCAGGGAATTTGGAATACTAGCGAAGAAGCCATTGAAGCTTCTAAACGGGTCAAAACTGCCGTTGATCCTTATTTAAATGACTTGCTGAGACAAATTCCTTTTGAGGTTTTATTTTCATAATTACTTGTCAGTTATATTTAAATTAATTTTGTTTTAGCTGCCAAATGTGCCAGAGAGTGAGAACATGTGTCAGTTGACTAAGGAATATTGGAATGTAGGTGTTAAAACTACTTTCAGGTTTTTAGTACAACTACCAAGTTGCTCCAGGGCACTTATGAGGAAGGGAGCTGATTTCTTATTGGAGAACCCTGAAATTAGAAAGTTTGTGGACTCTTTCTCAAGTGCTCCTAAGTCCCCTAAAGCAATAGCCAATTGAATCAAGACATATATTGTAGAATAAACTGTGAATTATGTTTTAATAAAGCTTTAACCAAGTAAAACTGATTAATGACTTGAACATATAATGAGCCATACAGTTTAAGTATACATTTTATTATAAAATACCTTTAACAAATTCTGACACTAAACTAAATCTTATGCACTATATAGAAATGAAGCTGGAGACAATAAAATAATGTCAATTTATTGTCTGCTTTCATTAGTATTAAAGTTCAAACAGCACGGTTTCTCTATTTAGTAAAGTTAATTGCCAGGGGTAGGTACATTCAGCAGCAAATTTTGCCCACCTGGAAGATAAGAGACCTGTCTGGATCGAGATAATTGATAAGCAATATCTTCAGCTGCCTCTATCCGTCTTAGTTCGACTAATCCTTCTCCAGCATCCCCAAAAGCTTTTGCTAATAAAGTAGCAGCTTGTGCATCTCCTTCTGCAGAAATAACTGTGGCCTTTTTGGTTTGCTCTGCCTTCTCCACCAAAAATCGAGCTTTCTCCGCTTCTTGTTGTGCAACCTAATAATGTGATAATTTACCTCTCTTGAAGCATATAAAAAGTTATAACATCTTACCTGTTTTAGTTCAACAGCCTGGGTAAACTCTCTGCCAAAGGTTAAATGAGTAATGGAAATATCATCTAAAATCACCCCAAACTGCTCTGCTCTTTCTGTTAAGTCATCATTGACTTTCTGTGACACTAAATCTCTTTGTGTAATTAATTCACCAGCATCAAACTGTGCTACAACAGCTTTCAAGACTTCAGTGGTAATTGAGGGCAGTACTCTCTCCTCATAATCTTGACCTAGCACAGTGTAAATCTTTGGTAGTTGATCGGGGACTGGTCTGAATAAGATACGAAGGGTTATATTCACGTTTTGCAGATCTTTGCTTCCGGTAACTACAGGGACATTCCTGGGCCTGCTTCTTACGTCAAATATGACGGGTCTTTGCACCCAGGGGATGAAAAAGTGCGTACCTTCACCGATTACTTGTTTTTTGACCCCGGCGAATCGGTCAAAAATGACGGCGCGATGTCCACCGTCCACGTTGTAGAGCGCTGAATTTATAACCCCTCCGGTAAGGGCTATGCCTAGACCGACTTGGCCTATGCGATTAAAGAACTGAGATGCGGACATTTTACTTGAGGGGCCTAAGTTGGCGTAAAAATATAAATGCAGTTGCACAAGTAATAGATAAAAAAGAAATTATTTTTCAGGTTAGAACTTTTGACGTTGATTAAATTGATTGTGTGTAGAATATGTTAAGAATGTTCACAAAAGTAGAAAACTAATGTAAACATTTGCAACTTGACCGCGTGCAGATATATATAAAGTAAGATCTGTAATTCGCAAAAATCTAACAGGAAAGATATTTGCCTGCATTTGCCAAAAAATCTCATTTGTAGTCCTTTGACAATTCACTAAATAATTTATGGTCACCTCTCCTCGAAATGTGATGAATTTTATTTAACGCTAGCTATTTTGGGATAATAAAATTCAAAGAAAGAATAATAACGAAATACATGAATATTAAAATAAAAAAACACAGTAGGAAATCGCAAAATTTTGTACTTATGACCTAAAATCAATTAAATGTCAAACGACTGAAACGCGCATTGCGTGCTAAATATGAAATAATTATTCACGTGACTTTTCACATAAAACATGGTAGTTTTTACGATACGGGTAGTTTTCATATTTGAGTAAAGATGGCACCTCCCTAGCTGATCCAATAATAACTATTTTCTCAATAAATTCAATATAATTCTGAAATTAAATTAATAGAATAACAGTAGTAAAGCTCAAAAATCCCTTGCAGTGCCCAATTTGCGATTTTCCATTCAAAAATTTAAAATTTATGCATACTTGAATTGCATTTCGCAGTTAATCCGCTAATGGCGCTGTATGTGCATGACGTCACTGACAAATGAAGGATCAACGATCAGTCAAAAAAATAAAAAAATCACCAAAAGAAAGATGTCGAAGTGCTAGAGGCTCGAGAAAGTAAAGACGGAAAATCGTGCCAGAATCGTATAAAATTCGAATTTTTCAACCAAATATTTTGAAAATAGACTCTCAAAAGTTTCCGTCATGTCTACACACATTTTCGGGAAACCTGAGTACATAGTGGGTGGCAAGTATCGACTTGTTCGCAAAATCGGTAGTGGCTCCTTCGGGGACATATATTTAGGGATTAACATCACCAACGGAGAGGTAAGAGCCCCATTTACAATAACTGCATGAAATTCAATATTTTCCAAAGCAGCAAGACCTCGAAAAATGTAATTTCTTTGTATGAGTTGCCTCAGTTATACTTGGCATCCATAGAAATGGCAGCTGAGTAGGTTCACGTTCACATGAAAAGGCCTTCAACTAATTATATAAATCCTGCTTTGCACTCTCTCCTTAAGAATTTAATCATAAATCAACCAGAACTGATTGGGATTAAGCACGCCCCTTATTCCCATTGATGTTTGAAGACTCTTTTAGAAGTGGGTTACATAGTACCTTCACAAATAATCTAACAGTTTCCCTTTATTGTTTCAATAAATAAAAAATTTCCAAGGTTCCACACTTAGTATGTTGTGTTTATCAAAATATGTTTCCAATGATTGTGGTGACTAACTATATAATTACCCTTTATTGTTTGTCTAAGGTAGATGTGCTGCTCAGCTATATTCTTATCAGTAAAACAATACAGAGTGCTAAAATGTGAATGTTGCTCTTCACTTTGGTTATACAGCTGCTTAATTTATAAGATATTTTATTCAAATTTAAGTTCAATAGTATATTTAAGAATATATGCATGGAGCTGGCTAAAGGTACTTTTCTGTATAGATATTTTATGGAGAACAGTAAATTACCAAGAGTTTTCTCATTTAAGTATTGTAGAATTATAGATCTTCTTGTATAAAATTGTGGTTGTTTACTGAGAATATTTCCTTAAAATATTCGTTTGGAGATAGCGCCACTTGCAACAGTGTATCTAATTGAAAGTTGGAAAGAATTAAAAATTCATAACTTGCATTACTCACTAACCAAGGCTGTCAATAGTAAAGTTATAAAAAAATATGAGAAACCCCCACAAATTATTCTAATTGTCCTATTTGTGAGCATATCTTACCATTCTACCCTTACTTTTATGTGTAAATAATGCATTGTTCACATCAGCATGTGGATTTCTGATATCAAAAGTCACTAGTGTACTTGTTCTATTCTTAGAATTTGGCAAGTTCCCCTCTTCTTTGACTTCTACAGCTCTATGGAATAGATGTATTATGAGATGATTCAATTTATTCACTTCTCTGGAACTCTATTTAATAACCTTACTAGAATTTATTGGACTAACTCTTCAGATTTAGTTTAATATATTTATCTTAGAATGCTAAAAGAAACTGGTTTGAAGTATAGCTTGTTACATACTTATCAAGAGTCATAACAATAGCAGAAACATTGACTTTGGAAATGAACAGATTTGGCAACAAAACAATTTGTAAGGGAAAATACTGAGCTATGAATTATCTACTGTACTTAGATAATTTTACATTTTTCTTTATTCAATAACCATTAGAGATTTTAGCATAATCCACAGTTTTAAATGAGTTCTTTGACTTAAATTGATCTAAAATTCAATCAAAATAAGTGAAGCATAGAAAATATTTGAACATTACTTAGGTCAATCAATATAAGTCTATCCCAGAACAGGCTTCTTCAGATACCTGCAGAGGCACCAGGTAATCAGGAGGTTTCTATGCGCCTTGGCTTTATGAATTTTCAAGTTGGTACATCTATTTTTGTAATACCATATTCACATAGGAAGTGGCAGTGAAGCTAGAGCCAATCAGAGCCAGACACCCACAGCTTCTCTATGAAAGCAAACTTTATAGAATCCTCCACGGGGGCATAGGAATTCCACATATCAGGTAAGAATAATAATTATTATTGATTATTTTGAAATTTTTGAATTTTTTAAATTTGTATCATGAAAAATGCCCCAATAAATATACCATTTACTACAGTTGCTATACATCTTTTGATGGTTTTGACCGCGGCTCTTGTTTTCACCTTTGGTCACTTCTGGGACAACTTTTTCTTGTCACGTCCAGTTTGCAACGGTAAAAGACGAGACGCTCGCGCAGGCTGCAGCTTGAGACGGCCTTATTTTACTTTGAAAGCCATTAATAATGGATTTTACTATTCCTTTATTACCTTTATCTTCCCTTATTTATTTATCTATTTAGAATAAATGTTTCAAGCGTCGTTATAAGTTGCAAGGCTTTCTTCCTTTGGTCATGCATACCGAAAAGTTGCTGCCGCATTTAACTCGATCTGAATACGTAAATAACCGCGTGTCATTTGCCACGTTTTCCCTGCTGGACAACTCTTTAGGAACGTGATTGCATGCAGAAGTTGAATTCACTTTCGTCAGTGCTTCCTAGACATGTTCCTATTGTTAATCAATATTGGAGAGATAAAATAATAAAAATTTTCCTCTTTGCTTAATGTTTATCAGTTTTAGGCAACATTCAGATTAACAATTAAACTTCTGCGGGTTTATGTAAACCGAATTTCGTTTCTTTGTCCTCATTTCGACACCCGCACAGACTGAAAATGGAGGTCGCATGCAACCGGTCCGCGGCTCCAAGCATGAAAGTCTCTAGATAAGTTGATCATACCTTTCCAGGTGAAACCGCCGCTAACCATGTTGTGTCAACAATGACGATTAATTTGTGATTTGTAGACGATAAAGCAAAGTCTATAGCAGTGATTTTAGTCGGAAATATACAAAAAGAGAATTTGGTTTTATTGTTGTAGTAGCAGCATTAGCATCGGTATTTTAAGTGGGTCCTTCAAGTACAATGGTACTTGAACTACTACTTCAATACATTCAAATTAACTTTTATTATTAATTAGATTGCGTGTCTCTGCACTAAATTCTCGAAAGTTATGTTTTTGATGGGTCACACTATTTGCAAACGTTTTGCAATAAGGCATACAATTAAAAAATATATTGAATTCTGAATCCACTCTAGACATGTTATAATGATAGAGTCATATAATTTCATTCCAGATACTATGGACAAGAAAAGGAGCACAACGTGCTCGTCATGGACCTTTTGGGTCCTTCCTTGGAGGACCTATTCAACTTTTGCTCTCGCCGCTTTACCATTAAAACGGTGCTCATGCTCGCCGATCAAATGATCGGCCGCATTGAGTATGTCCATTGCAAGTCCTTCATCCACAGAGATATCAAACCCGACAATTTCTTAATGGGCATCGGACGACACTGTAACAAACTTTTCTTGATTGATTTTGGTCTAGCCAAAAAGTATAGGGACGTACGTACGCGCCAGCATATCCTGTACAGAGAGGACAAAAATTTGACCGGTACTGCCAGGTGAGTAACTGAAAGTGTGAGTTTTAATTTGTTGATTTCGTAAGTAAAGTTGCCAATCAGTACACCTCTGTCTTTCGGTAGTTAATGCGCAAATTGTAATTGTGACGTAAAATCCCTTATCAAAATTTTGTTACTCCCAGTAATTTCCCTGAAAATGAATCCCACATTGCGATGTTTAAAAAAAAAATTGTTGATATAGATACGCCTCGATAAATGCCCATCTGGGCATTGAACAAGCCAGACGCGACGATATGGAATCACTGGGTTACGTTCTGATGTACTTTAATCGCGGTTGTCTGCCTTGGCAAGGTCTGAAGGCGGCCACCAAAAAGCAGAAATACGAGAAAATCAGCGAGAAGAAGATGTCCACTCCCGTGGAAGTTCTGTGCAAAGTAAATAATTTTTAGATTTTCAGAACAGAGCCGATTTCCGGAAGAACGCACATGTTTTTCCCATGTGTAAATAATGACCAGCGATA
Source organism: Euwallacea fornicatus (assembly GCF_040115645.1). NCBI lineage: Eukaryota > Metazoa > Arthropoda > Insecta > Coleoptera > Curculionidae > Euwallacea > Euwallacea fornicatus. The sequence goes on along the minus strand of NC_089559.1, from coordinate 673,936 downwards.
GTTGACACTGACAGTGACCAAATTTGACAAATGAGTGAAGTAAGGAATTCTGAAAATGTCAAGTTTTATTATGGCGTTGCATTAGGAATTATGCACGTGACAAGTTTCCAACATCACTCATTCATTTAAACGCATAAAAATTTGATAGATACCTAGTAAAATTTGACATTTGGTGGATTTGGAATCTCATTTATTTGCCATATGCTGCTCTTTATTATATACAGTGAAAAATATCTGCAAGTTGCAATGGTGTATATCACATTTGTTTTACAAAATAAAAAGGAAATCCTCTCCTGCCTTACAGTCTGAAAAGTGTTCTTTGCATGCGTACAAGGACACATAATTCAATGGAAAATTTTCCAGGGTTTTCCTGCGGAATTTTCGATGTATCTTAACTACTGCCGTGGCTTGCGCTTTGAGGAGGCCCCCGACTACATGTACCTGCGCCAGCTGTTCCGCATTCTGTTTCGTACACTCAATCACCAGTATGATTACACCTTTGATTGGACGATGTTGAAACAAAAATCTGGAGCGGCCGGCACTGCGGCTGCGCCCGTTCAGGGACAGGCACAGGCGCAGACTTCGCAGGCCATCGCTGGTGCACAACCGGGTGAGTAAAGCAGATTCGCAAAATTTTCGGTTTTAAATAACTATTCAGCGGTTAAAAGATTTACTTCCAAATTTGACAACGAGGTTTTGTTGCTTAATGGTTCCGTTTGTGGCATTATGTAGAAGCAAGATGGCAGCTGGACTAATGGCGGTGGCGCGGTTGTAATTTTTCCCTCTGTGTTTAAATGTAAATAAATGCACCTTTTGGGTAGTTTTTGTCTGGGTTTCGGGCCGTGTTTCTCAAGTTGCAATGTAGTGTTGATTTAGCCTAGTTTTCAGTAGTTGTTTTGATTGTTTTCAGGTTTCAAGCTCGCAAGCCCATCTGCCGAACGGGCAGCGAAGTGGCTCTCTTCTCTTAACCTAAAGAAATGCGGCCAGTAAATTTTAGTCGAATTTCAAAAACGTTGCCTTTTTGTTCTCTTGTTTCAGGAGATTTCTTTTCGAGTTCAAAATTTTTTACGTTATACTTCGGAGTGTTTGAGGTTGCGAATTTAGTGCAAATTTTGATGGGTCTAAAGTCAAAACAAGAGAATAAAGAGATGCTTTTTCTTTTCAGCGACGGTGAGTCGTGACAAAAAAGACGACGAAAAGATCAAGCAAAATTCTGCCAAAGGTACCTACAGCCAAGGCAATTTGCAATGTACTTCTTAAAAGTTAGTTCCCACATTATTTTTGATCGCTTAGACTTCTTCAAAACCATATTCTTGTCATCCATGTAATAATACGCTCATTAAGTCTTAACGTTTCCACCGTAACGTCTAATGATTTTGTTTCTGATTATTTTAGAAAAACGCCTGAAAAGACCCGCTTTCTTGTGTGAAATTTCAATAAATCATGCGTTGACTGTACTCGTTTTTGTGATTTGTTCTAATGTGCGTGTCTTTTGCATGGGTTTGGTGTAAATCAAAGCGGGCTTTAAATACTGGGTGGTGCTCTGATATGTTTTCTTCCTCACAACGTTGCGTATCAATTAACTTACGATATGTTTTAATAGCCTTATAATTGGCAAATTCATCTAGTCTGATATTGTGTACAGACTCATATATGAATACTACAATTTTTTGTCTGGTTACTAATACGCTGCTATCAATATTTAAATATTACAAACACATATAAACATTTATATGTTCATCTGTGTTGGAATTAACATCTTAACCATGTCAATTTTCGGGACATGAAAATCTCGTCACCATTTCAGTTTAAAAGTTCAATCAGTACTAAGTTTAAAAATGTTATTTAAACATTTCCAAATAAACTACATTATAGAGTTTTGCTAAAAACTAAAACCACAATATATTGGCAACTATATCCGCACGGTAGTTTTTGTGAAAACCAAGAAGCTGGCCAATACCGTATTTTATATCAATACCGTTATTACTACAACGTTTTCATGGATATTGTCCTTTCGGGACTTTGACCAATCAAACTAAGGGTGGATAAATTCAAGCACTGCCAACTTTATCTGGAACAGAGAGGCCTAAATTGCCTTCCTGACAACGTCGACTGGACTGCGTTCATCGACACTTAAAATTGAAAAACATGGAATTTGAGCTTAGAATGAAGATTTTGAAGAATATTGTTCCGGAAATTATAGTGGAGAACTGCAAAAGAATAACTGAAGCGGAAGAATTTTGTGATTAGGATATTACGCAAGCTGTGTAGATATGTATAATATATTAACCTTTTTAGTTTGTTCTAACATAGCAATATTATTCACTACCACTAATGAATCATTTACTAACAAAAGAGTGACCAAAGGTGAATAAAAAATGAGTATTATTTGTTTATAGGGAACCGTTAAAGCAGCAACCGTTTCATTCTCTCTCACAACGCATCAACTGGGAAATCCTCGCTGGTCGGCGGGTCCAGAGGCCGTTTCTCTTCCTCGTCTTCTTCGCTCTCATTTGTTTTTTTAATTTATTTAACACAAAACACGGAAGCTGTAACCGAAAAGTTACAATGAAACCTGCGTTGAAATCGACTACTGAGTGATGTACGTTCCCTTTTGAAGGAAGAGAGTCCTGAACTACATCCCTCTTCCCCAGCCACCCAAAAAAAAATATGTTTTAAGTAATAAATCGGAAAATAATTTTGTTTGTAAGAGAGATGAGAGTAGAGTGAGTGTGAATGCAAGTCTGGCTGTTCTTATTTAATAAACTAGTTATAACAACTGAACAGAACTGTGAGAAGTGGAAGTTCTTGCGCCTTTCATCGTTAGTATCAGTTCAATTTTCTTTATTTGTTTCGATTGATCACTCCGTGAAAGACTCAAGAACCCTGTATGTAGTATGTACATTTACAACTAAATAAATTTCAATGTGAAGCTACCATCGATTTGTCCTACCAATCTGTCTCACGTTTTGCCTAGCAGGGCCGTCATATTGCCAAACTTAGCCTTGGATTGACAGGACAAGTTCACGTCTTAACAGTGATACCTGACAAGTCATTGAGGTTAGGTCCAATAATGGCGGTCGAGACTTCGAAAATGCGACGGCTAAAATAAAATCCGCCTTGTATATAATACCAAGGAATTTCGTTTTTTAGAGCTGTCCATAGTCTCCGTCTCCCAAATCTTAAAACCACCAGTTCATTCGACTATAAAGATTAATAAGTGTGCTTGTTTCAATTTATTTATAAGTATAATATGAAATAATACTATCTATTATAAGTGCGTGTCGTTTTTTGAAAGGCGGACGGAAAGGTCTTCGTTGCTGTAAAGCGAGGAAAGTAACTCTAATAGACCAATTTGTAAACCGTTCATAGTTTGTTATGATAACTACTATATTTTCGTGTCACATTAATCGTTTTCTCATTTATTCTTTTAGTCTAATATTATAGTTTGTGCGGGCCCTAGTGGTCCGTCGTGTTACTCTAAGTTTTGTAATTTGTAAGCAGCGGATGCTGTTCAGTTATTACGGGAATAAAAGTTTAAAACACACCGATCGTTGGGTTTCATTTCGCTCCAAAAACACCAGATTTTTTATACAAATGTTGATAATCAGCCAAAAATAATTAATATTTAGAAGAAATTTGTTAAATTTCTTCTGTTTTTTGTACAACTCTGGTTTATGATAATTTCCAAAATTTCAACAAATACAAGAAAATAAAACTCCTCCTTGTGTAACATGTACTATATTCAAACGTTATACTTTTTACAAATGTCTTCTCTCGATGCCTTACAAAACAAATCAAATATGACACTAATTTATGTGTTTTCTATTTAAAAGTAAATGGGTTTTCAAGTGACAAGAACCCTTATCACGATGTAACTAGAGATCTATACACCACTTTCGACTCTACAGGGAGTTTAACCCTATAGGAGCAAAGTTTCGGCGTGTATAGGTACTTTCGGATAAAAACCAATATGATAGTACCCCCATCTGAACGAAGTCAATATCATACTTAAAAAAACAGTTGATAAGGACTTTATCACAGCTTTGACACGCCACCATGTAGATGGCAAATACGTAACGACTTAACAATATAATGTACAAATCTTCGCTATTTTTATTGATGATGTAGTTTGTCCGCATCCCTGGTTAGGACGTCGAGCTGCTCGAAACGCTCATGAAAACTGCCGATGGTTGGGAACCGTCAAACTGCACTACGGATCTTAAAAGTTCATTAACTGCCAAAATCTTATAAAGAAAACTATTCGAATTTCGTCAACGAAACAAAATTGTCATATTTTAGAACAATATGACGTCCATCACAGTGATTTTCTTCTCCATCAAAGCGCACAATTAAATAGCAAAAAGTTCGAAGATCTACACAATATACCGTCTTTTAAAACTATAGTATAATTATGTGTATCTGGGCCTATTCAAAGTGACTGGTTTTCACCGCCCTTCAAGCGCCTCGTAGTCGAATTATGGCTGTAAAAAGAGCAATAATTGATACCCCAATTAAATCTCTACATTTAGGACTTACAGTATTTACAGCAAATGTGAAATAGTGAGGACTAAGTGTGGATCACATCCAGGATCGTGTCCTTTTGCCGGTAATCTGCTTTGTGCATGGTGTTAAATGACATTGACCCATACAGACCCGCCCCTGAAATTACGACCAAATGTTTATATATATTCTTTAAACTGTTCCTTCAAATTCTCACCAGACATAGCTGGTAATTCCCTAGGCAACCCACTCCTAAAGTTAATTTTCTCGGAATGAGTTTGGCTCCCATGGTCTGCGGAATGGTCTTCTGAGCAATCTACAGTGTTACCACTAATTTCTTCAGCAAAAACCTTTGTGGGGGCTATTCGCAGCTCTTGTGTACTACCTAACACGTATTTGAAGAATTCGTAGGTCGACCAACAAATGGCCGTTGATGGCATTTGGTACATTATTCTGTTTAAATTTGAACATGACAATTATGTGGACAACAATGATCATTTTTCCTACCTAGCTTGTACACCTCTGAAATATCCTGCCGGCCCCTTGAGCTGGTATATGAGCTTCATGGCCTGAATCAGTCCTTGTGCCTTTGTATTTTGCTGAGTATTGAGAAGAGTTTTGCACACATCCAAAGGAGTAGTAATGGCTGAAGCTAAAGCCCCCGCTACGGCCCCACTGACCATATGTGCCGCAGGATTGTATTTTCTTTCTTTATTTGTTATCTACCCCCCTCCATTAATGATTGTTTAATTATTATATGGAGCTCTTACCGTCTGTGCAAATTCATATACCATAAAATGAATACTTTGGAAAGGAACGTTCATAGTAAGCTGTGTGGGGTAGGACCGGTAAAAGGCGCTAAAGCCCTCACTTCTGTAGACGTTAGTGAGACAATTTAGGGCTGATCTGTAGGGGGAGTTGACCATTTGCATCCGTTGTTTTACAACTGAAAAACAATAGCCCTCCTAAGGTGTATTTTTAAGTCTAAATATGGACATCAAGGCCGCGGTAATTGCGTAGTGACTTAATAATTTTACTAAACCAAGTGAAGCTCATTTTTTACACAACATTTTAGTCCCATATTGTCATTTTATAATTTTTAATTAATCATTATATTAATCAGGAAGTTTTGATATCGGTACTCACATACACAGTGAAAACCTCAAGTCATGATTATCGTAGAGTAATAAAATTTCGCTAAAATGCATATCACTTTTTCATTGTATATGAGCGCATAGGTTAAAATACATAATAATTAGAGAGCAATTTGTATTCCTACTACAAATGTAAATCACCTAGTATGCTTATAAATTACATGAAAAATCACTATATTTAGTTATTGAACGTTGAATTACATTTGTCACTAACTTAAACTTAACTGACTTAATTAAATAAAGGCAACAAGCGACACCTAAGATTGATAACGTCACCGCTTTGAGGCTCAATATGTAAATGGCCATGGCCTCAAAGGCCCCCTTTCACTTGTTCTGTGTGGCACTTGATTTGAATTTTGTTCGAACAAAGTTAACAAAAGCGAGTTCAAATGGTTTTCGGAGTATTAACAGTGAAATTTCGATCATTCTCGGACGTAATTTATCAGATAGTCATTACACCAGCAACAAAGAACAGTTTTTGATTTTAAAATTGGCGTAATGGTGCGTATGCTGACCCTGACATTGTTATAGGCATATAGGTGACACACATAAATACATCTTTTAAGTAAAAAAAATTCCTTTAAAACAACACATACGGACGTGGAAAATATTTAAATTAAAACGAAAATAAAACCTACGTTTGATGCCGTTACAGTTTCAAGGTTTCATTCAAATAGCTTTAACTGCAAATATCACTAAACAACTAAAATCAACTTTCAGTTCGGAGATTCCTCGGAATTCTTCCTTCTGTCACAGCCCAGACTGGTGAGACAAGGACAGGATTAAGAATGGCGGCGTGATTTGAAATCGAAACAAGTTAACTCGGGAATCAATTAAAACAACTGATTTCAGAAATGTTTTCGTCGCTTTACATGTTGAACTACGAAACTTCACATCATAATTTATGGAAAACTCATTAAACTTGATGCAAGATATCGTTATTTAAGAAAGAACAAGTTTCGATTATTTAACTGTTTTGGTTTTTTTGACCCTAAAGGCATCTATTGCTGTAAGTACACAATACATCTTATTACATTTTTAACCTAAAAAAATCCTATAAAACACAAATTAGAGTGAAAAATATCCAATGTAAATTAAACGTTAATTACTAAAAACAACAAAAATAACAGCTACTTTTGATATGTCACGCCATCGAACTTTCTTTCAAATGGTCTTAGTCTCAACCAACAATAAATTATCAAAATTAGTTTTTACTCCCAAGATTTCTCGAACTTCTTTCCACTTCATCAGAACGCATTGGTAAGACAAAGACAGAAACGATACATGGTAACAGAAGCTTCTTAACTGTCATTTGTATTGTCATCGTATGGACAACATGGCGGCGTGATTTGAATACGAACCAATTCCACTTAAGAATATATTTAAAATATTCCGTTTTTAAAGTGTTTTTCAAGGTTTAACTTGTGAAATTACGAAACTTCCAGCCGGAATTTATGGGAAAATCCTCAAAGCTGCTGCGACAAGACGTTATTTGAGCCAAGACAACGATTTCAATATTTGACTGTTTGGGGCCCCCTCACCCTGAAGGCGTCCATTGCTGTAGGCACATTATGCACGTAAGTATGTGTTTGAGGTAAAGATTTCCCATAAAAAATATATATGGCAACAGATAAGCGGTTGTAACTCGTTACTATCCATTTTATATTTGTCCAGAATTATTTATCATACACTCCTAAATAAACTGACCAACTGCGACGAATAAATTCATGTTCAATCTCATTTAAATTTATCCAAACCACACAGATTCACCATTATTGTAATATTAATCATCTACAAATACAAGAAGCCATTTGTCTACTTAGCAGGAAGAATCTTTTAACCGATGAATAAAAAAAAATTCTGAAAGTTAACAGAATAATCCAAAACATGATATGTGAACCTAACGAGAAAAATTAATCCGAGCCTGGATCTGAGCTATTTTAATCCACTTTAAAACACGCAATAAACCAATTCTGTTTTCGCTCAGTTTTTCAATAAAGATTTAAAGACTACACCATATTCATTGAGCAAACCACTACTGCAGCATCGCGTCAAATAGCTATCACTTTAAGCCTGATAATTCCGGCAATAACAACGGAAATAATACTAAAACCGCTCACTTTCACTATGAACGTCAAGATATATATGTAATGATGCTTGTAGGTAAATTTAATCAACTAACTAGTCAGAAACTTATCGGTTAGTTGTTGCATTTACAAATTGGTAATGGATATTACTCACCTTCTGCCGGATTCATGACCCCATCATGCAGAAGTGTCGATACACAGCCAGCGGCACCTGAAAATTAAAATAATATTGAATCGTTACGTAATGGTTGCTTATTTACATTGTGGAACTAAATAAAATAATAGTCAAGTTCAAGGTCGGTCGGCCTTTGTCGAAATAGTAAATTGCAAAGATATAAAAATTAAACCACGTAAATTCTAAACGCCATTTATCCTTGCTAATAATAATATGACATACTTATTCTTAAAAACACTTAAGCGGCAAGTACCTGAGAGTGAAATCTGAAACAGACCTGTTATTTAATACAAAGCGGTTTGTATGTATTTTGGTGTAAATTGAATTTTTTTGCAAGGTAGAATGAGTTTGTGTTGTTGTACGGATGAGGTTGTACAAAATTATAATTAGAGAAAATTGATCAAGATAAAAAGTTTAGATTCGTTAAAGTTTTTTTTAGTATTCTCTGTTGCTCAAAGCTGTATTAATGGATAATTCAAGACCACTATTTGTCAAAAATCTACGGGGAAATTTGTAGTTTCTGTGCATCTTAACCCAATTGTTTCGTTAGCAACATTATTTGCTGTCTGAGGTCATAAGATCAAATTTTTTGAAACTTACAATTCTATGCAGGTGTAAGTTCGCAATTATTACCGATCATTGTTATCAACGTGAGACGTTTCCCCCGTTTATGTAATTAAGTCGGTATTAATAGAATTGGTTGCAACTTCAAATAATCATTCATTACGCAGTGTGTTATGCAAAAATTCACATACATAGATAAAACCGTTTCATTTAGTTTCCTTTATATGATAAAGTATTTTAGTCCAGTTTTATGTGGTAAATAAATAGCAGCTGTCCTTAAAAAAATAATTCTAAAAATTCCTTATCAGATGAGAAAATGAAATTGAAAAAATATTCACTTTTTGCATTGACTCTGTTGTCCTAGAGATTGAATAAAACAATCGTATCTCTCTACGTGATCTTAGCATAATTTAAGTGCAAAAAGGAACTTTGAATTGCGGTGTAATGCCTAATAAGTAACGAATATCTACGATGAAGTAATGCCAATGTCACTGAATCATTGGTAAATCCCTTGGTTTACTGTCATATATAAATGAGTTGCAGAATTATAGATGTTATTCCTACTAACCTGAACTAATTTGTTTTTATATTAGCAGAAATAAGGCAAATTTGAATGTCATTCAGATCGAAATAATTAATTTTTCTCTCTAGTGTTTTAGACCAGGATGTAACTCAAAAGCTCCTTACACTTTTCTGATTAATATGAAATTGAATTGTTTATAATATACCTATGGAGTAACCTATAGAGGAAAGTAATATTTACATTGAAAAAACAATGCCACCGCAAAAATTTCATGAATTATTTAACAGTTAAAGAATAAAATGATTGTACTTTTCCTCTATTCTACTAATAAAGGACCAATCATGTGGTTTAAAATATTTCGATCTCCTGCCCGTGCCCGTGCTAATTTAGTGTCTAACGTGGGAAAATTCAAGGTTTCCTGGCTAAAGGAATATCACTTGGCTTTCTGAGCTATTATTTGTCATATGCCACTGGGGACTTAATAATTGTTATTATTGTCCAATCTTAATTGCCCATGTAAAATATGCAGTCTAATAACAATATTTTTATTTTTTTTTTATCTACTGGGAATTAATGGATTGATAATGGTAACAATAACACAGCTTGGCCCCAATGAGGGATCCCTGTTTATCACTAGAAGCGTTATCTCCCTATGAATAAATATAATATAATGTCTTGAATACCTTTTTCGTATAATTTGTTGTATTATCTTAAATGCATAGTAGCTTATTGATCTGCCTCCTTTGGACAGATTTGAAAGATATATCAAATCCACCAATTTCGAATTTCATCAGTGTATTTTTCATATAATATCATATATAAGGAAATTTCAAATGCTTGGGTGAATCTCAATAAAAATATGTCAATTTTTAGACTTAATAAGCAAAAGTTTGTCTTTTATTATTATTTGTTGACATGGGAGATACCCAATCAATCTCAAACTGAAGATAAATTACAATTATCTTATATCCAACTAAACTTACCATAGCATAAAGTATTGTACTTATTGCTTGGCACCATTTCAGTAAGTGTTTCCTTGAAAAACTCATAGGCACTGAAGTACATGGCATGGGATGGGCCTGCTCCCAGTACCATCGCACTCATGCCCCTTATGGGCCGAAATATACCTTCTTGCCGGACCATTTTAATGAAGGTTTCACTAATACCATCTGTTCCTGCTGTGGCCAAGGACTGCATCCTTGTCTGAAAATTGCAAAATATTATCATATTGTTTATCATTTTGAACTTTGATGAATTTGCTTGAATATCCTTTTGGCCAATATACCAAATCCTAAAATTGAGTTTCCGACGAATAAATTTGCTAAACGAGCTTATTAATCACTAAACAATTTAAAATAATGGAAAAATATTTCTAAGACATAACCTCAATTACAGGGATTTGGTGTTGGGGTTTTACCATATTTTTGAGGGTTTGAAAGGGGGATACTCACTTTGACGGAATCCAGGGGATACATGACGCAGTGCTCCATAATCCCGGCTATAGCCCCTGCCGTCATATGGGTTCCGACACTGTCTGTAGGAAGCGTTTCATAATCATCTGCATTCATTTTCGTGAATAGCCTGATTTCGCGGGTCCCGTATCGTGGTTATTCGTTTTGATTGTACACGATTTTTGGCCTAAAGGGTTCGATTCGAAGTGGGAAATTGATGGTAAATGTGTAACGTTACGTATCAATTTCCTTCCCAGGTTTTCACGGAAATTTTGGATCCACGAACGTCCAATTTCTCTTTCAAGAGAGACGCGAAGAACATCCAACGTTCGCAGATGGGAATCAACTGACAGTGTGACACTGACAACTGTGACATAATTGCACGCGTACGACGTTGCCGCTGATTAGGCATTGACCAATGAGAGCTGGAGATTTAGGGGGACGTCAAAGAATGTTACCGCAAATATGCACGATTTTTTTTGTTTTATAGTTGCTGATATGACTAGAATTGCTTATGGGAAATTTATCATGAGAACCGGATAGCTGGTTTAATTAAAATAAGTTTTAGGCAGTCAGATGATTAGTAAATAAATTATGATTATATTTGCTTGAATAATTTAAACTGCTAAATATTCGGAAAAAAATTTGATCATAATGTGCGATTTGCTTGCAAATAAAACTGCAATTGGACTAATAAATAATCTTTTCTGTAAATTTGGATTATATTTAATGGTTTATAGTTGTAAAATCAAATTTGAAGCCGACGGCAAATCGTAGACGAGCAATAAATAGAAGACATATTTTATATTCACCACTTTATCCACAAACCTGTAAAACGGAATGTCTTCATATCTGTGTAAAAGATTTTAAGTTTTAAGGAGCTGTTATTTTAAGGTTTATTTAATTATAGTTTTCTCTTTTGAAAATATCACCAAATGCTTAAATCAATATATAACAATATACAGAGTATGAAGTTTTTTTTCATCATATCTACTACCATTTTTGAGGCATTTAATTCACATTTCAAGTGTACGTAATACGTTATCATCAGATGTGATAAATCTGTTGAATGATTATATTTATTAAGACAAAAATCTATACGGTAAAGGTTTTTCCGAGGTAGAATCTTCTTTCATCGCTTTCAACACGTTTCAGGTATATAACCGATTGTTGGCATTTCTAACCGTTTTCGAGTTATTGAGCATCTTATTGACATAATTCTTCTAGGAAGTGCTCTTATTCGAATTTAAGGAATAGAAACCCTGCTTTTTATCGTAATTTTACATTTTCCATTTTGTTCAAAAAATGGCAATCGCCAACTAAAATGCCAAATTTGTAAACATACTATTATAAACATAAAATGGGATAAATAATTTACGTTTCAAAACTATATAATCTAGTATAAATTAGGAATGATTATGTGATTTTGCGGTGATTCATTGCAGATTAACAATGACCCGTTGAAAATTACAAAGGTGTATGATTAACAATACAGTACCCAGTAGTGGCAATGTCAAGCGTTCAGTCAAATTTGAAAAAAGTTATTCCTCAAGCCAAAAAAAATTTTAGTGAATTTTAAGGTCCATTGTCAAAACCATCACCGGCACCACCGTTTTCGAGCCAGTACTTTGCCATAGATATTAATCGCAATATTAAGACCACAAAGTACAGATATTTGCTCTGCCAACAGTTTCTGCAGACACGGATGAATTGGCATAAAGACATACATCCATATATGTATGTGTGTGCACAAATTGTCTGATAAATGCATGCACGACATAATAATGCAACTCGATCCAACTAAACTATTGGATGACTGTTTAGCTTGAGAAGGCCCTAAACTTAAAAATTTTAAAATCCATCCGAAAACGCACTCGAACAAGGTTGTCAACCAGTACAAATTGGTCAAGGCACACGACCCCCTGCTGGTTCTAGTGAAATGAAACCACTTTCGAGGTCGGTTTTCTTTCCTCAGTTAATTAATTAAATACTCGAAAAACTCATTTGACAAAAGTGTTCGAAGCCCCCACAGTATGATGAGTGGCAGAACGGCACCGTGTGGTAGTAGAAAATCTGCTCCTGGCCAATATATGGTGCCGACACCAGTTGGATTCAGGTACATGAGGGGAGGAGGAACCACTTTTTTAAATGAATCTAGGGAACAGATGGAACCACAATTCAGCCATGTCAAGCTCTGTCGTACGAGGAAACGCAATGGTATTTGTCAGGTAATTCTACTTTTGTATGATTTATTGCGAAATATGGATATGAGTTTTCCTTCGATGTACATCGAGCAGATGAATCCGAAAATATTGCGGATCGGGATGATTTAAACGAGAGGGGTTGTTGTGAAGAGATAATGTCTTAGGGGTTCGAAAATAAACCAGTGATAATGTTTGATCAATAATACCCTTTTATTTCGCCCAAGCTCCCAATCACTTCGTATCGGTTTGAAAATTGTCTTCGAATAAATAATGGCTAACAAACCCTCCAAAAAGTACCACCGCACTAAAGTCCCAGCGCTACCACCCTTGCTTAATATCCCTAAAGATTTGTGCGCGGTTTTTGACGTTAGGGCACGAAAAATTGGCCAAATTTCAGAGTGTATAAGCAAGAATGTTACGAAAACTAGGCGATTGTCTACATGGAATAGAAGAGTAGACATACCAGCGGTTGTCTCAACCACTATTAATAATTCTATGAGAGAATTTGCAGCGAGATGTCCCATAACTGAAATGTCTCGGTAATTTTAAATAAGACTTAATGCATTTATACTTTCTTATAGATTCCAGGAAAAAAATATTAGAAGTAAAATCAACGCTAGAAAATTAGAGCTTCGATTTCCGCAGCTTTTAAATGATATTATGCGTGACTCGAAGCAAGAATTCAAGAAAATAACCCATTGCGCAGGCATGAATTTAAAATTTAAGGAAAAATGCCCTGAAAATTTCACAATTAGCGACTATAGATTCCTAGGTAGAACTGACCAATACAACAAATTTATCTTCGTTAGAAAGCAGTTTGCAATACGCTGGATTCTACATTATCCAGTAATGAGAAATTTCTTGGAAACTTGCCTCACTAAACTGCCCAAACAGTTGATAAAATTGGAAATCCAAAGAGTATTGGAAGTCGATGAGTTGAAGGCAGTTTTTAAAGAGGTTATTTGAAATTTTAATTAAGCAAATTTTTAAGGAAAAAATCGCGGATCTGAGAATTTTTCGCTTTTTAGAAAATATTAATATCTTCATGCTGTCTGCAAGATTTCCACAAAATATTGTGCAATATCTTGGATAAAAACACGGATTTGATCTTCCAAAAACGTCCCCTCAAATTTCTTCCTGCGTGTACCATGTTGTTGTCGAAATACGTCAGTAAAAGCATTGCTCATACCATGGAGGATGTTGTTAAATTCACTCAAAGCTGTCCATATCTGAAATTGCATGTCGACTTTGCAGGAAAGTTGATCATGACTCCTCCAGAAATTGAGGTGAGACGTCATTGTAAAACATCTCTATGATTTTTAGAATCAACATTTTAGGTGGTAATGCTTTTTCATGCGTTACTGAACGATTTAATTAGTTTGGGGGAGGATTTGAGGGTAATGGAGAGAGGACGAATTAAAGGGCAAGAAATGAGGAAGATCTCTTTGTGCCTGACTGAAGAATTTATATTGCAATGCAAAAGTACCATTAGTAGCAACATTAGGGAGTTATACCAGCCCATGGAAGCTTATTTGAGCATCCTCGAAGAGCGCTTTGAGGGGGTATATGAGGATATAATTAGTGGATGTTCTGCACAGTCTCATGACGTTTTGTTTGAGGATGGCTGTGAGAGGATAGAGTTTTATAAAAGGTTTGAATGTTTTTTTATTAAAAAAAAAATTGTTTTGGGTCTCTGGGTAATTTCTCATCAATTGCTTATATTACCGGAATGACTTATTCCTATCAGTATCAATTAGAACAGTGCATTATTTAAAAAAATAAATAAATAATTATGCAATTTGGATATTACCCCGCATTGGCAAACCTCCGCAATCACTCGGTAGATTTTTGACTAAATAGGGACGTTTCCCCTCAAACTCGACAACCGCGAACGTTAACTAATTCGATCAGGTTTGCTGGTTTTTAATCGAAGATTTATTTATAAATAGTCTAATTCTCAACAGGCACATTCACAGTGTTACCCAAATTCCCGACAACGAGTATTTCAACATAGGACAAGTGGATTTAATCCCCTATAGAACGAAATTACACGCAGGGTTGAAAATGATTGCCGACTCAATATTTTCCAACTTGTCCTCACAACATTTATGGGAAATCAACGATATTTGCGATAGTTTTCAGTTGATCAAATCGCGAGCTTTGCAGAAGCCTTTGACTACTGAGGAACTGATTGAAATTGGTAATAAATTGAGGGCCGAAAAGTTACGGCCTTTGTAACTTTATTATCAGAAAGGATGTGTAATCATTGAACTTTCTTAAGGAAAATTCATGTCTTGGGTGCGCAACGAGCAGCTCGAGACTTTAAACTGCAGACTTCAGGCCTCACTGATGTCGCTCTCAAATTTGATCACCATGGGGATTTTGGATGATGATCACATAAAAAGAAATTGCGAAGGTTGTAGTCATAACAAATGCGTTTTGCAAGTTGTGCAAGTCAATATGTATTTCAGCAATAAACTGGCTGAATTTTATTTTTCCTATAATCGAGCAGCATTCGATCAATTACGAGCAGCTGAAATTCGAAGCTGAGGACAAATTGCAAAAAGTGATTGAGGACATCAATGTCCTCATTATTAATACGTATCCGCTGCTGGTGATTTTGGACGAAATGGACGACTTTAAATGTGCCCGAAAATACCTCAATAAGATCACCTTGCAGATGGCTAAAATCAAGGTATTTTTGAAATTTTCGTAAGTTCGATATAGTGCAATAATTTGTCCAGGAAATTCAACTGCAAATTGAGTGGGTAAATAAGGAAGAAGTCTGCCTTAATTTTCCCAAATCCTCGTATCCAGAATTTGATAATCTAAAAGACTACGTATACCCTTTTTACCACCTCTTGAAGCTAAGCCTCGACGTGCAAAAACACGTTTCAGTGTGGCAATATGGTCAGTTTGACTTGCTGGACTACGAATCTGCCAATCGGGCAGTTGAAAAATTCTGTGCAGAACTGAAGGAAATCAAGAAAACCTACAGGAAAAAGCTGAGACAGGCGCAGGACGAAAATTTACCCATCAGGTCTGAATTTTAGCTCAACCCCAATGGGCCTGTTTTAACAGAGAGGAAAACCGATTTGGAACTGTCAAAAATATTTCCAGTCTATTCACAATTGGTTTTCTTTCCCGTTAACAGTGCTCGTATAGGGTGATCATTAAAAAAACTCAAGTAAAGAGTAAATTACTCAATCAACGTCGTGTGGTTACGATTTACCTCGTACGGCAAAATAATGATCACCTCTTATGGATAAAAACTCACTAAAAATTAAATGGTCCAGATTTAAAGGTACCGTCGACGATCCAGATATCTTGAATTGGCCAGCGCCTTTGAAGCTCTGCGGTATGTCCTTGAATATTCTAGAAGAGTTCAAACCGGCTTTGGTGGTGATGAAAATCATGTGCAATAAGGCATTGAAGGCTACACATTGGAGGGCAATGTCTGAGATTGCCGGCTTCGACTTGATGCCCAATGCAGGTGAGGTTTTTTTGATGTTTGAGGTATCATCAGTAAAACGTAAATTTAGCCTATTAAATTTTCAATTTTCTGTATTGATGTTAGGTTCGAGATCATCAGAAAATCGTATATTTCATATTAACGCGATGCATTTACAGGCACAACTTTGAAGAAAATGGTCGAATTCGATCTCAAAGACAACCTCCAGGACTACGAAATCATCTCATTATGTGCTAGCAAAGAAGAAACTCTTGTCAGGCACTTAAAAACCCTAAAAGAGCGTTGGGAAAGTGTGTATTTCATCATTAATGCAGAAAATTATTCCCTTGAGAATTTCAATCAAATTCAGGAGATCGTTGATGAGCAAATCATGGAAATATCCAGAATGCGCGGAATGGTGTTTGTGAAACCATTCGAGAGTGAAGTTGAAAATTTTTACGAAACTTTAGTGAAGATTCAAGATGTTGTATACGATTGGAACATTTTTCAAACGTCTTTTAGCACTTTAAGCTCTATTTTCGCCCTCAATGGACAAGTCTCCCAAGTCCTTTTCCAAGAAAAAATTTGGCTGGAAAATATGGATCAAAAAAATTTGAAATTCTATATAGAAACTTTCAAAAACTCCTCCAGAAAATTAATTGAGATTGTGGAAAAAAGCCGCTTTTGCAGTGATTTGAAGGAAGCATTATTCAACCTGGAAAAAATCCAGAAAGGCATTGACCAGTATTTAGAAACAATCCGCATTAGATTTCCAAGATTATTCTTGATACCAGACAAAGAATTGATGCAATTGCTCTCGAGGAACATCTCCGATAATCAATCATTGCTCCCGAAGATTTTTCCAGGAATTTATCAATTAAAACTTAATAATCACAGAGTAGAAGCAGTATTGAGTAGTTGTCAAGAGCAACTGCGATTAAAAAACCCAGTGAAACTCTCAATGATACTGGAAATCTTTCTCGAAACACTGGATACAGAGGTGCGCAACAGTTTGAAGCACAAACACTCGGAGTGCTTCAAAATCTTCAAGAAAACCCCTTTGAGGGAGCTAATGAAGAAATACCCCCAACAAAGCCTTCAAGTAATGGCTCAAGTCTTCTGGACCGATCAAGTTGAAAATGGATTGAAGCTGCCACATAACATTAAACTATTAATGCTGAAACAAAGACTGGATAATAGGATTGAGGAGAAAATTCTGGAAATAAAACTTCAAAAAACTAATTTCCTACAAAGGAATATAATCCAGAATTTACTCATGGTAGATTTGAACTTGAAATATTTCCTGCAGAACTTTGTTAAAGATGGATTAGTGATCGACGATCATCACTTTGATTGGCAAAGGCAGCTGCGATTTTACTGTCAAAATTCTGTTTGTTTTGTGAGATTTATGAATCATGTGATCGATTATGGGTATGAGTATCTGGGCAACAATGGGCAAATCATGCTTTCTTCACAGACTGAGCGCTGCTACGTCACGCTACTTATCGCGTATTTTAACAACTTCTTTGGGTTTCTCAAAGGAGCTTATCAAACTGGAAAGTCTGTTACTGTGAAATATTTAGCAGAAACTCTCGGAAGGGCTTTTTATTCATTCAGCTGTATTTCGAAGCTTAAAGTAAATGAATTGGGGAGAGTCCTCAAGGGGGTTTCCCTTATCAACTACTGCTGGATTAATATAAAACATATTGAGAAACTAAAATTTGAAGTACTCAGCAGTATTTCTCAGGAATTAAGGAATATTTTGGATAGAAGACCTATGAAGAATTTCATAGTAATATGTCAATCCTCTGCGTCAGCGCAGCTACCTGAGAATTTTAAGTCAATTTTCAGGACTTTTAGCTTATCAAAGCCTCATTTAGAGATCATTGCAGAGGGTCTTTTTGCCACCATTGGGATGTCCAACTTTAAAAATTGTTCAAAGCACTTGTGTCTTTGTTTGCGGCTTTTGGAAGACCTCATAGGCACTGAAAAACACTACATTTTTAAGCTAAAACAACTCAAGAAGGTTGTGACGAATTTCCAGAAGCTACAAAGCTCTGAGAGTGACAACTTCAGAGTTTTAAGCTTGAGCATCAGTCAGGTGTTTTCTTCTCAATTACAGCCTGATGATCTAGTCATATTCCAGAAGTTTCTTTCAGACATTTTTGCCGACATTTCATTCGTGCCACGGAATTCGAACAACGTTTCCGTAGAAGGAAACTATTCTCAAGAGTTCTTGATTAAAACCCAAGAAGTCTTCGATTGTTTAACCCGTCCTAGAACTAGTCTAATCTTGCTGGGAGACTCTGGTACTGGAAAAACCACTTCTGTAAAACTTTGTCATAACTTGAAATCTGACGTGAAATTACACATCTTCAGCCCCAGTTGTATAGACTATGAAACTATCATTGGAAAACCCTCCAAAAATCCCAACGTTAGATGGAGAGATGGAATATTACTGTCTGTTTTAAAGAATTTGGAACAGGAAAACTGGATTTTGTTCGATGGTAAAATGAAACAGAACTTTATCGGTGATATGTTGGAGGTTCTGGATGAAAGGCAGCTGTTTCTAGAGTCTTTGGAACAAGTTGAGGTTGTGGATAACGTGACGTTTGTGTTTGAGACCACAGAATTGATGTCTTGGAGTCCAACAATGGTAAGTATTTGTTGGATCGGCTTTCTGAAAGATGGTTTAAACTGCTCTACGATTAACTGATTAATCAAAAAATAAGTATATTCGTATGGATAAAATTAAATAACGAAAGCTACATCATTTCTTAAAAAAAGTAAATTTTTAAACAACGGCCACCTGTAATAATAAATGAACTTTGAAGGGCGGGCACCTGTCCATCTTTATCATTTCCTCCCTCGATACACTCTTGTGTATCCAGAAGGGAGAAGGAAAAGAAAAAAGATGAAAGTGGTGCTCATCGATTCAAAATCAATGTTTTTTTCACAGATCTCCAGATGTACCGTCATCTACTTTCCGCCTCAAACCATGCCCTACTCGAGCCTCATTGAATCCTGGTTGAAAACCTGCAAATCCTTGTGGCTTCAAGATCACAAAACGCAAATAGAAGCTCTTATCAAATGGTTCCTACCACCCTCTCTGGAAACTCTTCTCACTTTAACCCCTTATATTACGCTTAGCCAGAACACTTTAGTCAACAATGTTTTAACGTACTTCCAACTGATTATGGATGAAGCATACTCTGAAAATGGCAAAAAAGATGAAGACTTGAAAAACATTTCTCCTTGGATACATGCCACGTTAATCCAGGCGGGAGCCTTAGGACTTTCCAGCTGCATGTGTTGGGAAGAACGGAAGAAGTTTGATGAGTTTTATAAGCAGCTTTGGAAAGGTTTTTATGGGTATCCTTCATGTTTGGAAAAATTAGAAGTTGCAGTGCCTACAGAGGGGATTGTGTTGGACTATTGTTACATGTATAAATTGAGGGGGACCTGGAAGCTTTGGGCTGACGTGTTGAAGAATGAAAAGATGATGGATATGACTGTGCCCACTGTTGATACGATTAGAATCAACTTTATCCTTGATCTGCACTTGAAGTATGATAGAAAATTGCTGATAGTTGGGCCGAGAAATACTGGGAAATCCTTAGCTTTGAAGAATTGTATGAAGAGGTTGGATGAAAATGATTTTGATCAGGCATTTTTTTGCTGTAGCAATTTTCTGAGCGCAAATAATTTATTCAAAGAACTATTACAGTACAAGTTAAATCAACGCACTAAGCGCTTAGTGTGTTTTTTGGATGACTTAAATTGTTCCCGTAAAGATTCGAATACTCTAGAACTATTGAGGCTTATCATAGATCACGATTTATCCCCAAATTTCCGCGAGAAACTGGAAAATACCAACTTTATAGCCTCTACACTTAATGAGGATTTACCTAGGAGACTCCTTAAAAATTTTAATGTTCTTGGAATTAGCGAATTTACCAATGAGAGTTATTGCAAGATTTTTAGTCAAAGTCTATTTTACTCCTGGAAAAAATCTGGATTCCCTGGAGATACGCTCAATTCTGTTGAAACATTAATAGGAGCTTCGATGAAGATTTATCTGCAGCTAAAGGAGTCGTTGAAATACTGTTTAAGGAGTTGTTTCGATATAAAGGGTTTAGGGAGAATTGTTAAGGGTTGTACATTACTGAAGAAGGAGACTTTTGATGGAAATAAGAAGATTTATCTCAAATTGTGGGTTCATGAATTAGTGCGAGAGTTTTTGGACTGTTTGGATAATTTGGATGATTTCAAGAATGGTTTAGATTTCATCAAAGTCGCATTAAAGGAGAACTTCCAAGAGGATGCTTCAGAGACCTTCGGAGAAAACCATGAAGATTGGGTTTTAGACAAGATTTATTTTGGCTTCAAATCAAATGGTTGCTATGAGGAAATAAATCTCAAAGATAGTTGCAAGCAGCTATTGCAAGATTACAATAACAAATTTCCCAAAGTGAACCTACTATTTTTTGATTATGCCCTAGAAAAGATGGCAATTTTATGTAGGCTTTTATCAATTTCCAATGAAACAATTCTGCATCTGGGCCTCACAGGGCGTGGCAGGAAGTCCTTGACAAAATTTTGTAGCTTCATTTGCGATCAAAATTATTTTCAATCCAGTTTTGTTCGTGATAATAGACGCTTGTTAACAGACTTCAAAACAGTGCTTAAAGAATGCGGATATATGGCAAAAAATACTGTTTTCTTTGTCTCTGAAGAGTTGCTGAACGAGGAGTTTTTGGCAGTTGTCGATCATTTTTTGAGAGATGGAGACGTTACTGATTTTTATAATCCAGAAGAGAAGCTGCAAATTTTGGAGGTTACAAGACTAGGGGCCCAAGGAGGAAATAAGAATTTAGATATAAGTCTTCAAAAGGTCTTTAAGTACTTTAACAAACAATGCAGGGAAAACTTGCACTTAACCTTATCGTTTAATATTGGAGATCAGCTCAGAAGAAAAATTTCCTCATATCCCTCGTTAACTGCTCGATGTAGCAGAGTTTTCTGGCATTTATGGCCAGAAGAAGCTTTGCAATTCATCGCAAATCACTACATTGAAAGTTCTCTTATTGATAAAACAATTTCTGAACAAATTTCTGCAGCTTCAGTTTTTATGTTCAAAACCTCTGAAACAACTTCAAAATCCTTCACTCACTTCAATAACCTCTTTATCGACTTGGTAGTTAAAAAGCAGAAATATCTCACAGCAAAAAAATCCAGATTTCAACAGGGTTTGGCCAAATTGTCGTATGCCTCATCTCAGATTTGCGACATGCAAAAAGCCCTAGCAGAATATCAGCCTCAACTTGAGGAAATGACTAGAAATGCTGTAGAGATGACTGAGCAAATCGCCTTGGAGAGTGAGGAGGTGGAGAAAGCCTCAAATTTGGTAAGGGAAGATGAGAAAACTGCAAGTCGACAAGCAATTGTGGCTCAAGAGTTGAAGTCTGAGTGTGAGTCCGAATTGGCGCAGGCCATTCCTATTTTAGAAGACGCTATTTCTGCCCTAAACACTCTCAAACCTTCAGATATTACTTTGGTAAAATCAATGAAAAATCCCCCGGACGCAGTGAAATTGGTCATGGCCTCAGTTTGCGTGATCAAAGAAGTGAAACCTGATAAAATCCCTGATGCCAGTACTGGCCGAAAGACTTATGACTATTGGGGCCCCTCAAAAAGAATTTTAGGCGACATGAACTTTCTTCAAACCCTCAAAGACTTTGACAAAGACCACATCAAACTCGAAATCATAAATAAAATACGAAAAGAATTCCTCCCCCATAAAGATTTCAAGCCTCATGTAGTTGCTAAAGCTTCAAGTGCAGCTGAAGGCCTCTGCAAGTGGATTATCGCCATGGATATGTACGATAAAGTAGCAAAAGAGGTGGCCCCGAAGAAAGTCAAACTCGATAAAGCAGAGAAGGAGTATGCGCAGACCATGCGAGTTCTGAATGAGAAGAAGGAGGAGGTGGTAAGGATCGAAGAGAAGTTAGCGCAGCTAAATTGGCTCCTGGATGAGGCCGTTAAGAAGCAAGTGAAATTGCAGAGTGAAGTCGATTTGTGTAACAGAAAACTGAGCAGTGCGCAGAAGCTTATTGGAGGCCTAGGGGGGGAGAGACAGCGTTGGAGTGAAGCTGCTGAGAGGCTGCAGCGACATCTTGACGATTTGCCTGGAGATGCCCTTTTGAGCTGTGCACTAGTTGCATATTTGCCACAATTGTCCCAGCAGAAAAGGAATGAGAAACTTCTAGTTTTTAGAAATTTTATTGAAAATCTCAAAATTCCTATAACCAAGAAAGAAGATTTTAAGTTTTCCGCACTTTTAGCGAATACTTCCAAAGTAGAAACTTGGATAGAAAACGGACTTTTGCCCTCAGAATTTTTTATAGAAAACGCCCTCATTGTGCACAATTCCCAATTTCACTGTCTTTTTATAGATCCAGAGTTTCAAGCCCAACAATGGATTATCAAAACTGAGGCCGGACATAACCTCTTGCAAACCAAACTTACCTTCAATGATTTTCTATCTCAATTGAAAAACTCTCTCATTCACGGGCTGAGAATCCTTATTAAAGATCCTCAGGGATTTATCCCATTATATCTCACAGAGTTTTTGTCGCAAGAAAAGAACCCCGTAACCATAAATTTAGAGGAGGTGGAGGTGCATGGTAGTGCGAAAACGTATTTAATCGGATGTAAGAGTAACGCCAAATACAGTGAGGAGATTTGTAGTAAAATCACTGTTATAAACTTTCAATTAACAGAGGAAGCTTTAACAGAAAACCTTCTGAGGACTGTGATGGAGATTGAAAGACCGGAATCGAGGAAGATGAGTGAGGAGCTTTGGGAAATGACGAAGAACTCTAGGGAGGAGCTTAAAAATCTAGATTCGAAGATACTTGACACTCTTTGTGAGAGCAAAACCGATATTCTGGAGGATGAAGCAAGTATTTATATCCTGGATCAGTCGAAACAACTGAGCCAAACAGTCAAATTAAAACAAGCTCAGGCTCAGAGAATAGCTGAAATCATTAGCGAGCTCAAGGAAAATTACCTGGATGTGGCAAAATATGTCTCTAGACAATTTTTCTGCATTAATAATCTCCAAAAGCTCCATCACAGTTACCAATTTTCCCTTAAATGGTTCAAAAACATTTATTTTATGTCCATATTAAACGCAGGTAAATCCAGGGATATTCAGACTCGTTGCAGGAATATTTGCCAAACTTTTACCTTGAATTTGTTCCAGTGCATCAATAAAGGTTTGTTTGAAAGGCACAAATTGCTATTTGCCTTTTGGCTCTCTTTAAGTGTAGCTGAAACTAAAAGTAACGATGAAATTAAACTTTTGAAACCTCAATTTTTGAGGTCAAAAATCTGCGATTTTATAAAGCAAACTCTGGGCCCTAAATTCTTAAAACCTTCATTCATGGATATCCAACAAATCTACAATGAATCTCACAGTTTAATGCCGATCATCTTCTTCTTAACTCCAGGTTTAAATATCCTCAAACACCTGCGCAGATTTGCCGAATTAAAGCAAGTTCTCCACAAGTTCCAGCATTTCAGCCTAGATGCCTCCAATTACACTGAAGCCGAAAATTTGATTAAGAAATTTCGAATTGAAGCTTCTTGGGTGCTTCTGGAGAATTGCCATCTCGCTCCCAATTGGTTGTGGGAGTTGGAGAGGGTGTTGGAGGGGATGGACTTTGAGAACACCCATGAAAACTTTCGGCTGTTTCTTTCTGTGGATTCAAGCGCCGAGTTGCCCTTGGAGATGATCCAGAATTGTGTGAAGGTTGTTTGGGAGAGTCAGAGAAGGGTAAAAAATGGGTTATTGGAAGCTTATCATAGATATCCAATAACTGTGGATGATTATTATTATGGATGTCCCGGACAGCAAGAAATGTTCTCAAAGTTGTTATATGGTTTATGTAGATTTCATTTTATTCTATTGAGGCGTTACATGCATTGGAACTTGAGTTATAAATTTGAGGAGGCAAATTTAGAGCTCTCTCAGTCCTTTTTGAGGCAGTTTGTTAATGAGGAAAGCTGTTTGTTCGAGAAGCTTTACTATGTCGTTGGTGAGTGCATTTATAGTGGAAGCTTAGAAGTCATTGAGGAGAGGAGATTGGTAGAGGAAATATTAAGAACCTGTTTAAACGACGCCGAAAAGAAACTCTCAAAATATGATAGAAGCGATTATATACAACTGATTCAAAATTTACCAGATGAAACTGCTGAAGATCTGTTTTTGAGTCACTATCAATTTATTGAAGAGGAAGCAAAAGAGGATTTTTTAGAAGACTTTGCCCTTTTAACAAATTCTTCTGAGGAAACCTGCCTAATTCCAAATTCCGACTTGCTAATACAACTAATTGAAGATTTACTCAATATTTTCCCTGAAAATGTACCTCAAAAAAACCCATCAGAATTTGTATTGAAAGAATTGAAACTATATCAGAAATTATTGCTGCGTATTCGAAGCAATCTTGAAGACTTAAAGGCCTCATTGCTGGGCTTCAAGATTTTGGATCACAATCTTGAAGCGGTGGCTTTAGATTTATCGCAAAATAAAATTCCTAAAACTTGGTTAAAGTTTTGCTACCCCACTTTGCAAAATCTTGGAAATTTTGCCAGAAATTTTCGTGAAAATCTGACTTTCATGGAGAATTTTAATCGAAAAGAGGTTTTAGTGCGTGCCTGGTTTTTCCCCAAGGTTTTAATTGCTGCTTTGAAGATTAATTTTGCCAGAAATTTTGGAGTGGAAATTGACAAAGTAGGATTAAAGTGTGAAGTTGCCGAGAAAGATTTTGAAGAAGGGACTATTGTCTTTAGAGGGTTGTCTCTTTTGGGCGCAGGATATGATTCTGCAAATGGAGGATTGGTAGAGCTTTTACCCGACATTCCTTACAGCCCTATAAATGCTCTAATTTTTAAACCTATAGTGCTTTCAGGGGGGACACCTCAAGGGAATGGTTCAAAGTGCAAATTAAGTGTTTTTAAGACACAAATAAACGCCGACGAAATAGGTTTTCTGTCTGGCAATCGGGTAATTTCAGTGCAGTTAAATTGCAGTAAATTTGATAGTTTTTGGATCAAAAGGGGGGTGTGTTTTGTCTCTGAAATAATCCGTAATTGAAGTGATTGGGAGAAAAATCATTTATTTATTTCTGGTTCATTTTCCTCTATGCAGCTGTATCTAAAATATTGACCTATAACTATCTCAATAGATAAACCAACAGGTTGCTGATGAAATGTTGAACGTGTCCAGTTCGGAAGTACCTTTTTGTAAGTTGTATTACCAAAAAATTAAAAATAAAAGGGGAATTAAATTTTAATTTTAGCCCAAGAAGGTACAGTTGATGAAAACTTTCAAAAATCCGAGATGCAGAGCGATTATCGGATATTTTCCAGATCTCAATATATTCAAGAAATCCAGAAACAACCAGCCAAAATAACTTCTTCAGGTTAATTTTCAACCATGATTTTCAATCTTCCTTTAGAATCTTCATTTATAAACCCAATTTCTAAATACATTTTTTTGATATAAAACCCTTAAGGGATGGAGCCACTTTTACAGCAAACCTTCAGCGGAACAAGGGTGAAGCGTGATGAGGTGACTAAGAAAGTAGTGAAGAATTTGGCTGTTGATAAGATGAATGAAAAAGAAAAGAAGGGGGCCAAAGTGATCATTAGCATGCAACAATTGTAGGTTTTTGTAATAAACAATTTAAGATATTTTGACGTTTTCTACATAGAAATCCAGATTATGAGACCCTCTCTGTCACACCGAGTTACCTTTCGTCTCCCAAGGACGTTGTCCACGAAGAGGCAAGGGTAAGAATCTACAAGAGTCATTTCTGTTATCATTCATGAGTTTAAAATTCCATAAAATCTCATATTTTGACTTTCATTAAATCCTGATTTTTCGAAATTTATTGTACAAGTGAGTCACCGCATCGTTTAAAATTTTCCCATTTCCTCGTTTTCTCTCTCTGTCTATTTTCAAATTTATAATCCATGTGGTGGGTGCTTAAAACTCACATTTGAAGTATGTTAATAGTAATGTAACTCAGAACTTGAAAAAAACCATAAATCTGTTTAATTTTTGTTTTAATAACATTTTATCGACAAATAATTAAAATTAAATGCCTTTAAGCCTAAACTGCACATGGAGTACCACGAACTGGCCAAAATGGTGAAAGAGGAGAGTCAGGACGTGGAGAATATTCTCAAAATAGTCCCCCCCGATTTGCCCCTACGTGAGGACCGCTATGCATTAAAACAGCGGGTGCAGAGACTGCGCTTGAACGCTGAATCTGTGATGTTCCTAGAAGAAGTTTGTAGCTTTTAACTCTGTCGAGTACTCTTACAGTAACATTTTTTAGTCGATCATAAACCATACTCCTACAGCTGATGAAGCAATAGTGGAAACCCCCCCGGAAGTTCTAGCTTGTATAATGCACACAGTAGAAAGTGGTGTGGCTCCCGAGTGTCCCCCTGACCAGATATTTCACACCTTATTTGAGGAGACGTCGACTGAACACTCGATTGTCTTGAGGTTAAATAATCGAAGTTTTTTTCTCTACAATAAGTTCAAATCGAGGAGTTTTTCAGCTCTGTAAGTCCAGGTCTATTGCAAGATGTCCTGGTGCCCCAACAGCTAGCCAAAGAGATTCATAAAGAATCTGTGACTGCAGGTTTAATAAACTTGATCGATATTTATAAAAACGTCAGCGAAGCTGAAGATTGGCCTGCAATGGACGTTTTTAATGTTGTAATGGATGATGCGGCAAGAAAACCTAGTAAAGAGCACCCTACGGTGCCCTTTAAGCCTCTTCAGAACGAGGAGATGCCTTGGGCGGATGAGGGTGCATATTATTACCTCATTGGTTTAGCCTCTACTAGGCGTTTATCTAGATTTGGAGCCGATAGTGAATATTGTGGGAGCAGAGCCTGCAATAGTATTGCAGCCAGCTTATGTACCAGATTTGGAATCTTCTGGAAATTTAGAGAGTGTGATGAGCCGTGGAATCGAGTATTTTGTTGAGGCCGATCCTGTGCAGTATATCTCCAAGGTGCAACTGAGGGGTAGTCAGCCTCCTACTTGGTTTCCAGGTGAGAGTAATATATATTTTTTAACCATATCTTCCAGCTATCTTTTTATTAGGCTACATTCTCGCCCTACCAGAGTTTCCAGGCGTAGTTAAACTGGCAAGAAACCCCGACGAAGTATTTACTTCCAGTTGGAAATCCTGTCATCCCAAATTAATTCCTGATGAGTCTATATCAATATTGCATTGAATTAACTGGTAAGGAAGGAAAATAAAATGCACGAAATGGCTTTTACTAAAATTATTTAGTACAATTTAACATTGCTTAGTATTATTGTCACGTTGAACGAAAGATTTGACGAGTTTTTCAATGAAAATGTATGCTTTAATCCCCAGAATGAGGGAAAAACTTACAGACCTTTGTTGAAAAACACTCGTTCAATTTTGTCATCATATTTCTTGCGGACTTCCATCTGAAATCAAAGAAGTTTTTGAAGGTCGATTATATTAAAATAAAATATACAAAGAGAATAAGTTATTGTCATAAAACACGCACCTCGAAAGGTTTGAAAGGTCGGTATACGTGTTTTTTTACCTTAAGGTCGTCCTCTAAACGTGCGAAGGGTATACTGGCCTTTTGATTGAAAAATGCACATGCCAAGGGCGTGGCAAAGGTCAGACACAATCCTAAAACTCCCAGGGAGGTCGGGAGACCTAGCCAGGGGTATCTGCATAAAGTCCCCCTCTTTTCCAAATAGTCCAGAACCACGGGGGTTAGAACTGCATTAAGACACATTTTCAAGAATAATTTGCCAATAGAGTGAATTTCATACCCATTCCCGGTAAAGCCATGGCGATCCTACTTAGTATCACTTGGCTAATGCCGTACTGCGCAGCCACTTTTGAGTATCCGAGTTTATTGCCGTTTGCGTCAAAAACAGGAGTTCCATGTTTAAGTTCCCTAAAAACGGTTTAAAAGATGCATTTTTACCATGCAGAAGCACTTGTAGTGACATGAGGGTACCCCCCTTCCCCCATATAAGAGGTTCGATGCTAACTCCCTAATATTCGGGCTAACTTCGGATTTTGGTCTATGAAGGTTCTTTAACTAACTAACTAAATATATTAAGGAATTATTATAATTGAAAAAAAATGGAGTAACATAAGAAATTCACGTGAAGTAACAATCGTCACGTTAAATTGTTTATATTGTCTCCACTATGCATAATTATGTTTGCGCTTGCACTTAGAGTGACAGATATAGCCCCCATCGACTATCTTTAATTGTAATCGAACATTGTTATCACATTACAAGTCTCATGCCAAAATGCGCGTTACATTCAAGCTTTCGTAAAATGTAAACTCACTGCGCTCTCATCATTGGAATGTTGATGCAATTAGCGGCCGCCACCGCTGCGAACGGCACCAAGCGTCCCACCAAAGGCGGCATCTTCTGCGGCACAAAAATCATTCATTTGGCATCGGGTACCTCTAAGAAGACCGCGTGTTCAATGACACCGTTTTGTATCCCAATCAATTGCCGAAAAAGAACAATTTAAGATATGTGTACACTTACTTTAACCAGGGCATTCAGCCCTAAAGCTGTAGAAACGGCCCCCGTGGTAGCAAACGCATATGACGTCAGGATTTGCCTAGAATTTTGAAATTACGCACGTAGGCGCATAACATAATTATCAAAATAAAATTATTTTACCTATCAGTCTGGACTATATCTCCACTCCGATTGGTATAATTCACAATGGCGTTAAACGACTGATTAATCCACTGCCAAAATATCACAGCGGGAGTTGACTTGTAGAACGTGATCATTCCTCCGGTGATCAGCATATTCATGGGTACCTAATGAACCGTCATATACTTCCACTATGAAAGAATATCTCTTCATACTTGAGCAGACATTCTTCCGATCAGCATCATCTTCTCTCCGGTGTCCGGATGGAATGCCGAATCGTATAACACCTTAGCCGTCCATAAATCGTTTT
This sequence comes from Euwallacea fornicatus, assembly GCF_040115645.1. NCBI lineage: Eukaryota > Metazoa > Arthropoda > Insecta > Coleoptera > Curculionidae > Euwallacea > Euwallacea fornicatus. Next base: position 644,746 of record NC_089559.1, on the reverse strand, counting down.
CAGTTGTATCTTTAGGCAATTGCGTTCCAGATCTATATAGAAATTACATTTTATAAAAGTCCAGACATTAAATCGAATAAATGTTTTACTTGTAAGATTGTATTAAGCATTTAGCATCGTCTAATTTGCGACTGCTAACGAAAAGGTTTAAGGGGTTAGTGGTCTGGATAAAATGTTTGGCCCTTCCCATATAAGTGTTTTGGTCAAAACGCGGCTCATCTAAGTTAATTTTCTTTGCTTCTTCCTCGGAATCCGGCATTTTTGTTATTATCATTTCGTTAGAGATATGCTAAAATTAATCTGAAAAGAGGAATGTTTATAAAATATATGAAAATCACAAATCACGTATCGTTATTATGTATCTACTTACGTCTTGTGACTTCGCTTTACGTCTCACGCAAAACACATAGAAAAATTAAGGATTTCTTATTCAAATTTCAAATACGTTAGTAATTTATGTTATATGACCTAAGTTAACATTGGAACCGTGTTAATTAACATTGAATTGCAAAATTTTCAATAGAAATTTTCGGTCCTTATTAAAGTAAAGAGAGTAGATAGTAATGACGCATTTGCTTTGACCCTTCTTCAGCTGGAAAACTTACCTTTAATTAATTTATTGCACTTTTAAAACGTCAATTTTGGGATCGAATATAAACTTGAGTTAATTAAAACGTTAAAAGTTCACATTCAAATAAGTATAAACTTTTACTCTGGTTGATGCGTGTTAATGACAAAAAATAATGAGCACTAGACGTTTGTGGAAATAATGGACCGCAGCGCGGTGAATAACTCGTAAACGACCGATATTCTTATCTGTGGCTTATCAAAAGGTCACGAGAATATTTGAAAATAATAAAATTTGCCTAATAACTTCGTCTTTTACGAAATTTCGTAGATTTAGGAGGCGATTTAGTTTTATCACGTCTGAAAAGCGCAGAAAGCGCCTGTACAGGAATATTGATTTATGTGTCTGTTGATGACGAATGTTAGCAGAATCACTTAGAAATGTTCAAATTTAATGAAGGTATAATTTTTTTAAGGTTTAAGAGTGATAGTAAGATAAATGCAAAAAATCAAATTCGTATTAACTCAAAATGATTATACTAGTATATTTACGTTGTCTACGATGAGAATTTTCCTGGGTTTCATTGATTTTTTAACCATCTAACTAATCTAAAATATGTTTAACTATGAAATTGAAAAGTATTGACCAATTTGGAGACATCCTGTATAACAGTCTACATCGAAAAGCCGATGTCGATAATAATTTTCGATATCGAGATTTGTCTGAAAGACACCTCCGCTCTAGCAATTTGAATATTCGTCACATTGAGATCTGTCACTCAATCAGCTGATAAAGGTCACTTTAGGGGTTGTGTTTCTGCCAACGTATCATGGCTGACCCAAAAAGGGGCAAAGAGGTTTTGAGCATTATATTGCTATGTTTAGCATGGTACGTTGTCAGCTCCACAAACAATGTAATCGGGAAGACTGTTCTCAACGAATTCCCGTATCCTATGACCATGACAATGGTCCAGTTGCTCACAATCACTATTCTCAGTGGGCCCTTTTTCAACTTATGGGGGATCAGAAAATACGTGGATATAGACTGGAAATATTACTGTAAATTGATCATCCCCCTTGCCTTTGGGAAGTTTATTGCAAGTGTTTTTAGCCATGTCAGTATTTGGAAAGTTCCTGTATCTTATGCCCATACAGGTAAGTAATAGTTGCAAGTGCCATATGTTTATGTGAGAGATCTAAATCAAAACTTCAAACTACATTTGATACTAATACTGTTTCAGTCAAAGCTACAATGCCTCTTTTTACGGTGCTCCTATCAAGACTTATTATGGGTGAAAAGCAGACGTTTAAGGTGTATATTAGCCTTATTCCAATAATTGGAGGAGTGGCCATTGCCACTCTAACTGAGATCAGTTTCGACATGATTGGATTGGTCAGTGCTTTAGTGGCTACTGCTGGCTTCTCTCTTCAGCATATATTTTCCAAGAAAGTGAGATTTCATTTTCATGTCTATACCACCTGAAACAATATTCTGGTTTTAACAGGTATTAAAAGATACCAAGATTCACCATCTAAGACTGTTGCATCTACTAGGTAGATTAGCTTTATTCATGTTCCTTCCTGTCTGGTTGTATGCAGACTTTCTAAGTTTAATACATGACAAAACTAAGGTAAACTTGCCCCTTGTGAAAAATAAATAATTCTTTATTTCTCTCTATAGACCTATCAGGACTATAGGGTAATTACCCTGCTTTTTATTGATGGCCTTCTAAACTGGTTACAAAACATTATAGCATTCAGTTTATTGAATTTAGTCACTCCTCTGACTTATGCAGTGGCCAATTGCAGCAAAAGAATTTTTGTCATTGGATTATCTCTATTTGTGTTGGGTAACCCAGTGACCTCAATGAACATTGTAGGTATGCTTATGGCGATTTTTGGAGTTCTTCATTATAACAAGGTAAATAGTTGTTTTGAACTGAGATGGAATTGAAAGTAGGATAAGTTTTTCTTAGGCAAAATATGACCAGAAGCAAAGTGAACAGAAGGAAACTCTTCTACCTTATGTGCAAAGCTGGCAGGACAAAATCACCTACCCTGTGTTTGAAAATGGGGTTAAAGATTTGAATGGTTTTGCCGGTGGTGATATGAACAGTTTAAACAATAATTTTAGTTATAACTCAAGGACTATACGATCAAAAGGCAATTTGCTTTTCTCATAGTTTTAGGTAGGAGAACTTGTCCAGGTACTTAAGGCTTTGAGTGGTAAGCCAAAGAATTAGATAATTGACTGTGGGTGATGTGACAATCGCAGTGGTAAAGTGAGATGATGATAGTTGTTGTTTAGGTTTAATTTAATAGTATTGTTGCTCAATTTAAATTTGCTCTGCTACTTTTAAGAATAAATTTTGTGGTTGGTTCACTCAGTGGTTTAGAAGCCATTTTCCTCGAATCATATTTCAACATTTTGAAGTCCTCTTTTAACCTTGTAAGATATTTTTCCAATAATAGATTCTCTGTATATAGTTAGGTCAAATATAAAAGTCCTTCATTTAAGTGAGTGTGAGAAAATGTGTTGGTATTTTTTTTATGTTTAAATATTTATTGAGAATTCAATGTTGTGCAGCTATGAAAAAAAACTTCCAATAGTAATATCAAACTGTATTTATATAACAGAATTTGTTTTAGTAACCATACTAAATTGTAAATGGTGATATAATGTCAACTAAGATAAAAATAAATATTTTATTTTATTATAAACTTGGAATTATTTATTTGATAATAAATAATAATCTATAAAGTCTTTGTTATAGTGCTGTGGCTCGAGGAGAACGACATCTTCGTTACGCCATGAACAGCCTGCAAGAAAATTTTGTTCCACCATAAACTTATTGTCTATTAATATTTAATCATACTTTTTCTATAGGTAACAAATTTGGATTCCTAGTGACGATTAGCTCCAACCTATCTCCAGCTGAGGCTATCAGGGGCACTGTTAAACAACAGTCAAAATCTGTAGTTTTCGTGTCGTTCACCTGTAAAACTATCTTGATACCATGGAAAAATATAACACTGGAGTTACTAACTTGAATTATTCTATCGTATGGCCTTAGCAGACCCACTATATCAGCAGGGCCGCCCTTTCGTATCCGGTTAATGTAAACGCCCTTAACGTAGAGACCATCACTGACGCTAAAGCCATAATCGTCATAAATGGAGTCCTTATAAAGAGTCACATGATACACCTCTTTTTCCATCATATTTTCGGAGCTACAGGAACTTGTGAGCCGTTCCATGGTACCAGCATGATGATTGTAGTGTCTAAGTAACGCGAAAGAAAAATTATTGTGGTGGCATTATGGTATTGTATATTCTCACCCCATGGTGTTCCCGAAATTGTAATTGGGTAGTGGTAAGGGGCTGGGACAAAACATTTCTTCAGTATCCGAGTAATATTGCAGCTCCGAATTTCTTTTTCGGTTTTTTGTCAGCGTAAGCTCTTTGTCATGGTGATGTTCAGCGAATTGGTGTTCTTGATACGATAAGGGCTCACTCAGCACGCTCTCTATATCCTTGAATTCTTAAATTTCCGGTTTAAATATGTATTAATCTTTTTTATTTATTATAAATTTTACCATAAGTATTTTCGATCTGAGGATCTCCAGGATTGCTGCTGTCCCAGCTGTGAATGGCACTATCCACGCTCATGAGGCCTGGACTGGAGTAGCTGCATCGGGGCTCCTCCAATCCTAAAGGGTCTAAATTTGCGTTTAGAGTGTAAAATAGTGTTAAGTTTAGCACCGTTTTTGATATTTCTGGCTATTTTCAGCTGAACGCGATCACCGGAGGTTTGCAACAACCGAATGGCGTCGGAGAGAGGCCTTTGTTCCAGACTATCTCCGTTAATTGCCAGAATTCTATCACCTACATGAAGAGCTCCGGTTTTTTCGGCCAAACCACCTTAAAGAAGAAAATAATTTTTAGAAAGTACAGGTAAACGATATAATGTGTCTACCTTCAGTTAACCTGGACAACACGATGGGTTCTCCGCTATCCTCACTCCCGGATATGGTGATTCCTAAGGGACCTCCATACCTGCAAAGTAGGCTGACTATTGCATTGAAATCGCGCACAATACTTGTTTAATAAAAGCTTCATTAACGCATGAGGGCTCAAATGGCGGATATTCCCCAATACTATGGAAACTGAATGAAAACGCGGGATTAATATCGCGGATAATTACGGTCGACTTCATGTTTCGCCCTTAATATCATCGGGAAGCCTCCCAATTAACGATGAGATCTACATTCTGTAGCCAGAAGTGGATGGCAATAAATTATAGCTGAGGCTTCTTAATAGGAAAATCGATAAAATCGCTTAATTATTAGTGGTAATATAGACCGGGGAATAATCAAAGTGGAGTTGGAGGTTTCAGCAATCGTTTCCTATTATTCTTCAATAATTAAATCGTTCGCTTTTTAATAGCAAGTACTTTAACGACAACATCCAGACCTAATTCTAGACATGTTCAGCACATGGCTGAAGGGATGACAAGCTTTGCTTTACATTTTCGCCGCCATTTCCTCAAGATTAAATGAAACTAAAAATTTTCTTATTTATAAGTTCATTTCTCGTATTTTCTAGGTAAAATCTACTTCTAAATCAATTCTGCACCATCTCTGTGCCTTCTTCTAACCCGTGAGCCCATTCTTTCACCAATGTATATGAAGAAAAAGTTAAGTGTTAAAGGAGGCAGCCAATGGTTCTCCTTCTCAGTAGGTTGCTGATCTCAGTAACCTTTGGGTAGAATTAAAAATGTATTCTTGACTGTTTAGATTTCAGACCTTGTCTGTCGAGACCCTCGACAGACCAAAATACCCTCAAAATGGGGTTAGTTCGGGTACTTCCTGATAGTCAAAGACCTATTCGTACCTCCACGCGATGACTCCCGGACGCCTCTGCTCCCGAGTTCGGGAAACTAATGCCCGAGAAGGGAGAGAGGTAACAGGCGCGGAATGCAGAAGTATGAATGCGCAATGGGTAAAATCTGAGGGCAAAAAGAAGTGCAACATGAGCGAATTGGTCCAAAATGGCAGGAGGCGGCAATGTTATGCAATTACACCAGATGAGAAGAACGCGAAACAACTATAAGAGGGCGAGAGTTCGTTAGAAAGTCGCAACTTGCAGTCTTCTCCGACCTCCACGTTATATTCATCGTGAACAACTTTGAAGTCGGAGAACGTTCTTTTAATATTAGGTTTACAGTGGATAGGTGCTTTGGCGAATCTCATACTATTGGGCCGTCAGAATATCAGATCAAGTGCCTTTTCGAAGACACTCGGCCTGGAGTTACTGGCGACGAGAAAAAGAACAAACATCCAACAATTTTCAAGCCGGAATTTATTATTTATTTCTACTAACTTGCACACCGCCAAAACGCACCAGAACGTGCACCCCGAGACTTTCCCCTTTTCTCCAAGTGTCAGCACGTTAATATGCCATGGCGTCATGGCTTTAAACGCTTGGGCACGCCACTGCTCTGGCCCCCCTTACCCAATCGACTTCGAAGGGGTCGCGCTGGGAAGCCCTAATATTTCTCTTTAAGCGCCCTTCAGTCCCAAGCCGTCCGCTCTCCACTGCCTGGCGCATTGTGCCACATTTGCAACTCTCGCCTAAACAGGGCAATATTCCTTTTTTCCCAAAAAAACGAAACAAATTACGCACATGTCTTGTACTAGTGGGGCGAATATGAGCTGCCGCGTGGAATTTTTGTCTTAATATACTAAATTTGAATAGCGCAAGGGGTACATGTGTCTCGGGGGGTATTATACATGCCTCTGATTACCTAAGAAAACAAGATCGTTGAGGTATTAGAATCTAACATAGCGAGTCAATTTGAGGGGCCCATCAAGAGTTAAATATGGGAAAAAGCGAAATTCTTGTTCAGCATTTCTTGAGATGAGTTTACAAATCCTTAGGCAATCACTCGGATGTTACCCATTTACATCATTTTCCGCATTTGAAGGAGTCCTAGAGGAAGAACTTATGTACATCAATGGATTATTTTATCAAGGAAAAATATTAATTTAAAAACCGAGATAAGTTACCGCACTCCAGTGGCGGCACGAAATTGTTTAAACTCAATGTTTAAAATTGACAAAAACCCTCAGCGAAAATTTACTGATTATATTACTGACACATACTGATTATGATTACTGATTAAAAACGCTCAGGTACAATTTACATTTTTCATGGCTCTCCTGAGCGCCGTTAAGTGGCTACGCAAATGTAAGTAGGAAAAATTCCTCTATCCATGTTTTCAGTATTCCAACGATGTGAAATACGAGGGCTATTTATTTCGAAGTTCCACTGAATTAGCGAAACCAAATGAGGTCAGAAAAACACGTTTTATTGTACATAAAAGCTATTTATGCATCCCAGCAGAAGTTTTTCTATGCCCTCCTCATATCAAGTTGCCACCTACGCACTAAGCCCCTCTTGCCTATGACCTTTTCAATTCCTCGTTTGTGTTATCCTGCCGTTTTCTCATCCACACTTTCATCCTGTGACCAAGTGAAAGTCACTCGGTGCCAAGTCAGGACTGTACGGTTGACGATCAAACATTTCCGATCTTAAATTTTTTAAGCAGCTCTTCAGCTTCTACTCCTGAATGTAGGCGTGCGTTATTACGACGTAGGACTACTCCCGATGTTAACATGCGTCTCCTTTAGTTCTGTATGGTTCCGTTTAGACGTTCAAGAGTTTTATAGTGCGATGCTGCAGTAATTGTGGTGTAAACTAATTACTGAACAAACCTTACACCTGGCAGGAGCTTGAATTGCAGTTGCCATAATCAACATTAATTCAGATCGAAATTGTGGCGTCAAATAGTTTACTCGCTTGATATGATTTGACAAAGAGATGAATAAATGATATTAAACAAGAACCGCATTTCTGTGGCAACTGATTATCCACGTCTAACCAAACGGAAGTTGAAAAAACGGTAGCTCTCGCGGTTTGGTGACTGATCAACGGCAGCGAATTTTTATACCGGGTGTCCAGGTAAAACCGAGATATAGGAGATTGACATAGGAAATAGGTTATTATTTTTTCGCGCCTGATCATAATAGTCAAGACCGGCCATCATTTTTCAATTCTTTTATTAGAGCTGTTTCGGCTCAAAACGCCTCCGAGTTTCAAACGATTTAAATTTTCCGCGTAAACGTCCGAATCCACGATTGGTCAGCGGTCCCTTCCAGCAATTGCTGTAAATGCTTCCGCCAATCACGTTTTTCCTCACTTATTCGTTTGTTGGAACTTTAATATCTGGGCAGTCGTTTAAGTGATTTTTTATCGCTTTTTTGGCGCATTTAAATAAAATATTAAATGAAAAAAGGAAAACTCAATCGACATTGGGTTCTTACGCTTATTTTGTTAGCGACTTTATGTTGGTGCAGTTTTGACGTTGATTTTGGCCAATCGAGGCCTAAGCGGTTAGGCGAGACTTTCAAATTTTCAAAATTTGGAGTCGTTTTGGCTTACAACGGCTCCAAGTTTCCGATTTACAATAAGAAGATTGAAAAAATTACAGAATAATGTTGACTACTATGACCTCCTTGTAAAAGTTTTTCAATTGGATAATCGGGGCAGGCGCAAAAAAATCAAAATCGATTTTCCATGTTAATCTTCTGTGGGCAGGGTTCGCCAAGACACCCGGTATCAACCAGCGCAGTACTACGTTCTTTCTTAAGTTCTTCCTCAATGCCCACAGCCGTGACATTTTCTACTCGGCGCTATTAAATCGTCGCTAACCCAAAATTTCATGACACCGAACTACTCATTGTAAACCAACTACTTTAGCCAATTTGACACAGCTCCATAGCAAATTTCTAAAGGTTTCCAATTAAAACACACACGAACGGGTAATATGAGAGATATCGGGGTGAAATCGCTAGGGTTTGTTTACTCCTCACTCTTCAACCACTGACGAACCTTGTTTATTGTTGGAACTCGACATAATAGAGCACGGATTGGAGCACGGTGTTCTCCATGAGAACAATATAAACACCCGCAATGTTTGAGAGTATAATTTATGTTGTAACCGGACAACTCTGGCAAATCTAAAGCATTTCGAGTGGCTGTTACGTTCCGGGTCATTAGTGTTTGGATTGTGTGCTGCTGCACAATCAAGATAATGCCCGCTGGAACGGCAGAAGAAAGGCCCTTCAGTTCTGTTTTTTTTTTTTTGTTGTTGGGGGTGGTACAACAGTTCATGTGCAAAGATTTGCATTTGTTTCAACGATTTTAATGGAAATCTCACGATATTTAGCGTCCTAAACTCGTATCGGGGTATTGCGGACAATTAAAATTAGAAAACTCGCGTCCGCCATCGCGTTATAAAATGTGATCGTTTCTCGCTATATAATGTGATTTTGTTTTTAAGGGGTGATTAATCGCCTCAATGGAGTGAAAATTTATGGGTTTAATATTTTTTTGTCAACTTCTTCTGATGCGGCTAATCACCCGTTAAAAACAGACAAGATGTCAAACATCCCGTATAACTCTCCAATCCCCTACCTTAAAGAATAAAAATATGCTTAAATTTTCAAGTCGGGATTCAAGCAATGTATCAGCTAGTTACACTTCCTGATAATTCATCCATATGCCAACAGAATAAAATTCTGGATATTTTGCGAACTCACCTGTGAAGTTCTACGGTGTACACCACGCTATCCAAAAACAGGTTGGAGTTCTCAGTTTCGGTTTTTTCCACCTTAAGGGTGACGATTTCGTTGTTTGACGATTGGAAGAGGTCAAATGCCGATTCCAAACTGGAAAAAACCGGCACCTATATAAACTTTGCAGCGGTGGAACTTATTTAATCTAAATTTGAATATGTAAATTTCAATATGCTGGGCAGGGTCCTAAGGGCTTGCATAAAGCAATTCCTCAGCTTTCATGTATATGTATTTGGATATATATATATATATATATATATATATTAAATACCATGGAATAACATGTTTTTGCTCGTTTTCGTTTGCTTTTGGACACACGTGTGATGGAAACATCAAAAAAGCAAATTCGAAGTGTAATTGGATTGCGCATTGGCCGATCCGCCGCAATATCATCAAACCGAGTAAATTAAAAGAGCAATTTGTACGATTTTAAAAAACTCAAGTAAATTGCTCTTTCTTGGAACCACTTAAGTTAAAAGTAAGCCCATTAAAGCGGTATTGTTTTGTTGTGGAAAATCCATAGTGGGGGCGATCGTTAAACAAATCTAAATGGGGACGGAACGTTGAACGCGTTATTTTCCGCTAAAAAGGCACGAACAACTAAAAGTACCTCAAGTGATCCAGAGGGCGTCCGTCGATGGAGAGCAGCCGGTCACCTGCGTGCAAAGTCCCGGTACGATGCGCAATCGAGCCTCGTCGGATTTCAGATATCAAAAAGGGCTCCTCAGGCTGGTGCTTGGAGGCTGTAACAATTTTGCTTTTGCTGAAGTAAGTGCGAGAAAATCTCCTTTCGTGAAGCCTCAAAGGCCACTTGAAAAATGCCTAGTAAACGTATTCGGAGCCGTGCAAAACTGCTTAACGGGGCGACAAATCTGCCACCCATCGAGGTTTCGTGATTAAGTGTCTTTTAACAACGGCTCGGGTTATAGAAAGTGAGTACTTGGCTGATTATCGGCTTTTCTTTTTCGCCTTTCAAGCAACTTATTACGGAATGTGGAGGTTTAAGAACAAAATCCAGGGCAATACGCTCTTGAAAGGGTTTAGCAAAGGATTTTATATAAAGATGTGTGTAGAGCGTTCCGTTCTTCATTACATAGGAAACCGGATGTGAGAAGTTTGAAAATGAGTCTCAAAAGGGCCTCGAAGCTGGAAAACCAGCACAGACGTTAGAAGCCAGTTTCTATAGGTTTATCGAGCTGATCAAGACAATTGTTCATAGATATTTATTAAGGTACGTCTTTACTAATTTTTGAGATATCGCCGCTCACACTTTGGAAAAAAAAAATTGCGATGAAGTTTCATCTCTCGCACCCTTCATCGTTCCATATTTTTTCACAGGCTTTACCCGTTATGGTGATTCCTAAATTAGGCCCCCTCCTGGCCATTCGAACCGTGAACACCCCACTGGAGGGCACTATGGTGTCTGCGACGTCGAATTCCGTGGTTAAAGTAACGGTCCGGCCTCCAGTGACGTCGGCTCCCATTTCTAGTATGGACGTAATTTCTTGCAACGTGAGATTTGACTGGTGGTTGACCGAGACGATTCTGTCTCCTACTTGAAGACAACTGCATCTGGAATTCGTAAGTTCCGTTTAGTGACTTAAAACTTCAAATTTAACCATAAGAATAAGATCCTCTGGGTCTGAAGCAAAAGCACGTTTCCTGACGAGAAACGTTCTTATTGCACTCGTTTAAACGCTCAAAATTACACGTGCCGTGTTTCTCGAATTTCTCCCGCAGCGCTATCCGACAATCCGCAAAGTTTGACAACATCGGTGGTCCTGCACCTAACTGCGTTGTCCGATGGTCGACCATGGTAAATTGAAAACAAAAGAACGCTGCAATGTTGCCATTCATCGTGCTATTTAATTGTGCCTGATTACTAGCGGTTTTTGCTGAATTCTCCTAGTAATTAGCAGATAGTAATTACACGCGGAGTTGGAGAGATGATTTAAATTCAATTGACAGTCAATTTATGCTGCTGTCGACCACAAAGGGTTAATATGAAATACAGACAGGTAGAGGGAATAATAATTTATGGGGAATTGTTGAGGTATTCAATTAATTGCGCCCGCTAATACCAGTTCAAACGATGGATCGGTTAATGTGCCCACCAGCTATCGGTGTTATTTACTATCATTTTTGTCAATTAGTTACATTGCGAAACATGAAAGACTAGATTTAAAGATTTTTTAAATCATTTTCTCATACCAGAGATGCTGCGAAAAAATACTTCTGAAAGCAGAGACGGCTTAAGGAGTCATTGTGATAACTCCCCACAGGCTGAATAAACACTATAGTGCTGTCGAATATGAATTATTCGATAATTTTTAAACCGTCGCTGTACTCGCATACACCTAACATGGCGCACTCAAAAAGTTTGCAATTCCGAAGAACAAACTGAATAAAGCAAATTCGATAACCTCCCAAAGCAGAGGCGGATGTTCGTCAAAAGTTATATAGTTTGCAACATCCCTAGTTGGCTTCTATTATATTACGGCAAAATAGTTAGAGTCTCATTACCCCCTTTAGTAATTACGAGATACAACGACTTACAGCTAGTGCAGCGGTTCTCAAATTGGGAGGAAAATTGAAGCAAACTTTGTAATTATGCGATTAGCTAGTGCAGGTATCTTACCTACGCCCCTGAGGAAGCCTCAGGAGGGCGTCAATTTACTATTTGTTTGGGGAATATAAAGTACATAAGGCGGTCATATGGACTAGTATAAGTGTAACGAAATGCGCCTTCAGGCAAGTAAAACGCAAGCGTAAAAAGGCGTGTAATTGTGACGATATTCCAAGCAATAAATAAAACCCGAATAAATGGCGTCCTAAGCCTGCAAACTACTCAAGATGGCGTCCGTGGGTCTGTATTTTTCTGTCAAATAACACGAAGAAATATGGCGCCATAAAGGCTGCTGTAAATTACTCAAAACGGCCTCTGTAGTCGTCATTTTGAATAATTTAGTGGCAACAGTTAGTCACACAAGATGGCGCTCGCTGCGAATCGTCAATCATCCGTAGCCATTTTGTTTATTATTAAGGTCTTGATCAGAGTACAGGGGTATTTGTGCCGGGTTCCATTTCACACATGGGCGGAGGAGTAATACAATCAAAAGCTTATTAAATCCTCTCCTTGGGGTTATCTCTCTCTGGCATCGTATACACGCGGGGGAAGCAAAAATTACCCGTCAAAATAGCTCTCAGGCGAAATATAAATTCAACTAACCGGGTGATGTAGATGCGGCCTCAAACAGGGAAATTATTCCTCATAGAGTTAGCTATTTATTATTATGGTTTTCAGGGACGCGTTTAAGATTCGTCGAATTGTTCCTGGAATAAGCGGGGTTGTTAAGCAAATGTTTCCCGGGGCTACAGCCGCGTTTGCGAGCATAATAGGCTAATAAACTGGAACAGTCTGGAAACAAACATGAGGAAATTTATAAATCCGATTGCTCTCTGGAGCACGCTCTCGTGAAAAAGTATCGACAGTCAGGAAAGAGCCATCGAGGATTGGAAATTTTCCTGGATGCGGCTTCGTATCATATTTTGTATGTATTGAGATCCAGACTCAGTCATATAATAAGAGAGCTCGCGAAATTTTTGAAGCGTAAATTGAATTTATACCAAAGGAAATCTTACCTATACGCAGGAGAATTTGGAGTAATCCTAGTAATCAGCACCTCAGCTGATCGGTTATCGGTAGGATCTCCAACTGAGACAGTGAGTCCATAACCAATTCCACGATCAGCGGTCAAAGTAACGGTCAAAGTTTCAGGATGGGAAACCCCTGCGGACCCCGGACAGCCACAGTAATTGCTTCCTGCAATACAAAGAAATTATTTCTCGTTATCAAATCATCCCCAAAATGAATTCCGAACAAATCTCCTTTTGAATTTATCTCATGGCGGTATTTCCTCTTAAGTAGTATAGGAGTTATTTATGTCTTCCTCGACGTTTTTGAGCGGCTCTAAACAAACAAATTGGGCCATTACAACTCGAACGTGCCCATATCGGTGATAAATCTGGACATTTCGTTTCAAATAAGAAGCATTTCGCCGACACAAATATTTACGTAACAACATAAAGAAGAACAGTACTGAATTTGACGCCCGAATCTGCAAAATACCGCCCCCAGTAATCGTTAATTGGTGAGAACACCGGATTTAAATAATCAGCATCAGTCAGGAGGGCGGTACCACGAATACCAGTATCTAGAGGCCCCGCCCCTAGTTATCCAAATTCCTAGTAATATAGAAATTTAATGGATGTGTTACATTGATATGAAGCTCAAAATACCGTGCTAGATAATAGCTTTGAGGTGTTATTAGCAGAAAGTTTGTCACATGGCGGAAAGTTGGGAAATTAGTTGGGGATAAGCATATCCCTTCCGATTAGGTGTTGTGTCGGAAATCCCAACTTTAGCTTTGAGCATTGCGGCACCATTCAATTATTAAACAACTCTGAATCAAATGTAATCAGTTAATAGGAGAAACTTGGGGGTGAGTTGCACGTGCCTCCCTGAAAACTTACTGAATATTATGTCAACGATAATTCTGCACAGCAACTGAATCCTTTGGATTTAAACCTGGGTTTAAAGCCACTAAAACTAGTAGATAATGGCTGTATGTGCGCTTTTGTAATAAGTAATAAAAGTTGAGAATGGGCAATTTCGTGTCTGATTCGTGCCGTTAAATGGATAAATGCCTCTAACGCGCGCTTTAGAAATGAATATATTATGAGTAAAATACATAGCGTAGAGCATATGAAATTGGCCATTATCAAGTACGGGAGAGGTGAATTTATAAGTCACCATTAATAAAACCTGGTCCATTTTAAAGGGAAGAATTGACCCGGGGCAAGCCCCTTTTGGTTTATCCTGGTCGTGGGCGTGGCTTGTTTCTAAGACTATGACCCCTCTGGGGCGGATCCTTGTTCAATTTCTTGTAGCAGGCGTGAGTTAATCGTAACCTCATGACCCAGAACGCTCTAGGAACCGCAATAGAAGTTTTTTTTTTTAATTCTTTTTAATAGTTATCCTTCACTGACTTCTTGACGCTGATTGATTTCTTCCAAATAACGAACTGCCTTGTTGGTTCTGGGCGTGGTTTCTAGCACTACGAAAAGGATGCTTTTAGAGAATCAACCAATGAAAAGAACTAGTAAAAAAGAAGAGAATAAGAAGACAATTTTCACAGGTTCAAGATAAAAATAAATATTTTTAGGGTGCTGTTTTTAGTATCGGGGCTTCTATGATATATGGCGCTCTCCTCAGGCGACGTAACTTTTGAATTGTGCGGTGAATTATATGCATATTCTATTATTTTGGTTCGTCAATTAAACTCTTCTAGTTTAGAATATTAAACTTTGATTTGATTTATTTGCTGTCCTTGCTTGATGAACTTTGGCTTTCCGAGTTTGATCTTTCATGACGACGCTTTCCGAATGGGCGCCATCGGTTATTTTAACACTAATATACGCATAATATAAATCACATTTAATTATCCAATTTAAACACCTCCGACTGTATACAGGGTGTCCCACGAATATCGGCCTCTATTCGTATTTTGAAGACTGTAACTAGAAAAAAGTTGAAACTTGGGTATCACGTTAAAGTGGCGGTGATCTACTCCTTAGAATTTTTTTCGTGAAAATGTCACTTTTGGTTACACCGAAAATGAATATCGAATCGCTTATTTTTAATAGAACACCCTGTATATTAAATCAAATTTCGCTTTTGCGGAATGTTATGAAGATTTTTCATATATAATGCTCAATATAAATTTTATCGTTTTGAGATATTTAGGTTTTTTGAAAAAAAGAAAAAAATGTTGCAACCATTAATGTTTATTTTCATAACTAGCAAATTGCAGTTTTAGTTATTTCTTCATCGTCAATAGACTTATTTCTTCTACTGCATCCACCATAAGTAATAAATATATTGAGAAAATCTTCGTTTTTATAATTTACAGGTGCCGCCATATTTGAAACAGTATATTGAACATTAAAAAGTGCGTTTTTAAGTTAACATGAAAACGGTTAGGTTCAGGTATAAACAATTGAATTGAAAGTGGTATGTGCTCATTTTTTTTATGCTAAATATGACTTCCTTAAAAAATTGGGGGTTCCCATTTAAAAAATGAAAGTTTTTTACAATTTTTGAATTGCAATTTTGGGCTATTTTTTTGAACATCCTGCATGAATAAGTGTGATTTAACTCACTAATTCAAAAAACAGTGAACAACTCTGTAGAACACAACAAATTTTTACTGCAAAATTCCTAGCAATTTGCGAATTATTAGAAAATACCTCAATGGCCGCAAGTGTAATTTTTTATGGACAATTCTAAACGTCTCGAAAACCGTAAAATTTAGGTATCGGACGCTACACTACACGAAAAATGTGCCCAATGTTCTCCAGAATCGAAAATTGATATAATATACAGGGTACTCTATTTAAAGTAGGCGAGTTGACATACAATTATAGTATAGCCGAAAGTGGTATTTTCATAAAAATATTTTTAGTCAGTAGGTTACCTCTACTTCAGTATGACACCCAAATTTCAATTTTTTCTAGTTACAGCTCTCAAGATAAGAACAGGGGCCAATATTTGGACTACCCTGTATAGGCTGCTTGCGCGACGACCAATGAAAAGCCTGGAGGGAGGAGACTTGGTCAGTTGTTTGTAGCAGGTGTGGTTTCAATTACTTAAGCGTAATTTTCGTAACTGTTAGAATGATCCAAAAGTGGAAGTATCGTTTAATTTTTAACATGGATTGGCTATTGGGGAATATTCAGTTGCGAATTCCATTACTACTCGTAGAGATGTTTTCATTCCGGCAGCCGTTTTCAGTTAGTTAAAATTACAAATTTATTAACTCTCTCTAATAGAAACTTCTACCGGAACATAACCTTTTTTTTTTTCTAGTTAACACAATGGCGATGCTAGTTGTGTCGTGTCTGCCACTGAATTCTAAAGGATTCTAACTATCTTAGGTCTTGAAATTTCTCCAAACATATGATACTGGTTCCAGCAGTGTTTGTTCCAAGACATTTGTGACGTCACCAACAACCCATCTTCGTATGTTAGCCAATAGGACGCTCTAGGGGAGGAGCCTTTCGATTGTTCGTCTTATGTATGATAAAAATATAATAACTAAGAGTTACTTGGTATCCTTATACTTCACCGAAATATATATTCATCACAACAAACACTCGTTTATTTGCTTCCCCAGTGAGTCGATATATTTGAATTTTTAATCTTTTATACCGACTGTCCGAGCATGATTTATTCAGCTTCATATGTTCCAATCAGCAAAACATACACTCGATTAATAGCCGAGTATTAATCCCCCTTTAATTTTTCAACATCCAGAGGCAGGTAAATAGAGCCGGAGTTATGTATCCGACATATACTCGTACGGCAGCCGAGGCAATAACTCATTATTTGCAAATATCAGTTTTGTTTATGTATTTTAGTGTTTGATTTTTTGGCTTAAAACATACCACAGTCGCTGTCGAAAGACTTGTTGATTGTGCTTTGCCTGTTATTCCTATTTACCCTGCTGGACCTGGATTTCCTGCTATTGATAGTGCTGTAACCGGCCACGCTGGCGCTGCTCCCGGAAAATTGACCTGAAACATCAAATAGAAAATCGACACAGATAAATAAACTAGAAAGCTTTCGAATATAAACTTCTCCCCCTTACGTAACGTCTTCAAACAAATTTACACAGAATTTCCCCATTTTTCGCTGACATTCAGGTAAATATTGAACAGACGATGGCTGAGACAACACTGCAGTGTTGTTTTGCCGGATGTGCTCCCCTTTTCCGACAGCCTTTGTCGTTTTCAATCGACAGAGGGAGAAAAGGGCGGCTTTGTTTTATTCGTTTCTGATTTATTGGAAATCAAATGTTTTCTAGGAATAAGATATTCGTGGCTTCTAAACAATGTAACCAGGAGGTTTGTCAAATCTCCGTTTGTAATGCCTTCATTGGTAAGCGGCCGTGTGAGGAGGCGTGGTTCACTGACAGACACGCTTATTTGGGGGCGTGGCCTATTGACGAGTTCGGGAGTGTACCTTACAGACAAGTTATTCGTCTGATGAATTCAATAGTAAGGACTCATTTCACTCGCTACTCATAGACAGGTGCGAACGCAAGGCGGTATGCCTTACTGAATTCTCTGCCCCTGATGCGTTACTTAGTAGGTAATGGTAATGAAGGCGTGGGTGATTAATATACAGCGTTTTTTGAATTATTGAAGTCTCCGCCTTTGTATCATTCATTCATAGAATTGGTAGGCATTCATGCGCAAAGGCGTGGCTTATTCACAAACAGACTGGCTATCAAACTGGCATGATTCATTGGAAAATTGATATTCCTGTACACAGAGAAAGGAAATGCTAGTAATCATATTATTCCGAATTTATCGGTTATGGGTCTTCATTTGTATTCATCCCAGGTCCATGCAGATCTAAAGGGACATGTGATGCAGCATTTTAAGTTCATCTAAATTTCATAAATATATTTTCTAACGGTCATTCAATTAATTCTTGTATCAACCAACTAATTAGCGAACTTTCAAAGTTTTTCAGACCGCATGTTAATTACAGAATATCAGTGTCTTGGAAGTTCTAAAAGAAAGCCAATGATTTACCTATTAACTACTTATTAAGTAGTCTCAGCCGGTTTGGAAACTTCATTAACCAGAGTTCCCGGTCACCCGTGGAGCAATAAGATTTCCCCTAAAACGTTATTTCGTGTCTGAAGTTTTACTTTGTTTTAGTTGCGAACTAACAGGGAAAGTTTCACCGAGTTTTTAGATATTAATTTGCAAAGTTTCACCGTTCGTTTTTAAGAATTTGCGCCGTTATCGTTGAAAAACAGCATTAAGGAAACTCTAATGGTAGGATCGGTTAGTGAGCGACAAAAGTGTCCAAATAGAAGATCCTGATCGACCTTTGTCATAAGGCAACTTCTTTGGCGAAAAATGTTTATTAGAGACGTCTCCTAAACCAATGAAATAGCTCGCTTTCCGTAAAAATGACAGTTACACTGTCAATGAAGTTTGCCGATGACATTGACGGACGCGTACCAGTAATTCCATATTGACTTCGACTCTGCGCCCTCTGGACAGCTCCAAATGGAAGTACTTGAAGTTTGGTGGCTCTCCTCAGAAGCTTTTCCGCTTCAGTCGGATTTCCGCTAAAGTTATCCAGATTCAAGTTATCGATAGCTAGAATTTGGTCGCCTGCGATAGGAAAAAAAATTAAAATAAATCATTTTTCGCCCAATAACATACCTATACTGAGAGCCCCGCATCGATCTGCGGTACTAGCCGGCAGCACCCGCTCTACATAGTAACCAGCAGCCATTATGTCGTTTTGGGACGCTTTCAGATCGAGAATCGGATTGCAGTTGGACAAGACCAGACCGAAATCCTCTTCAGTTTGTCTGGAAATTTCTTTTCGAATCTCTTTATAAACTCTTTATGGACACATCTACCTGTCAATTTCCACTAAAAGTGGGCCGTTAGCATATTTCACCGATTCCATAACGCTGATGTCGTATTCAATGGTTAGAGCTGAAACAGCGTGGCCGTGGGGATTTCCGCCATCGGTATCTCGGAGGATTTGTTGCGCCTCCATCAGGGTTTTGTTGACAAGCGAGCATCGGTCTACTTTCAGCAGCCGGTCGCCTACTCGGATTAGGCCGCTCCTGCATGAAAACGTTAATTGTTACAGGTTTATTACACTAGAGCAAACACAGGGCCGTTTCGGGGTGAAATTCTGTTTTTCGGTTATTCTCTCCACTTGGCGCACTCCATTTTAATCATTTAAATCAATTAAATTCCAATTTCTAAGTACTTCTTCGGTTCCTCGTGATTTGAAATTTTGTCCGGATGGACGAAACCGGATCGAACGCGAAGAAATCAGATTTACTCGGAGGAGCGAAAATTTTGAAAATTTCAAATATGGAAAAACGTTTACGTCCATCACGTGATTATCGGAAAGACTGCCGAACTTGGGCAGTCTTTCCACGGTGGGACGCTCTTCGTAGGAGTTGCTGAGAATAAATTGTAGAGCACAAAGATTAAACGCACATTTAACACGCCAAAGGGGCACCATTAAGACAAATAGAACTCTGACGCGTGATGTTATTCAAAAATGTCTTTAGTTTATAGCGCTGACACATTTCCGCAACCCTTCTATTTCGTGAATTTCTAAGAGGTTCCCGGACATATATCCGCACACCCTGTATGTTGGGCATGTCATGTCGGCTTTTACAGCAGCTATAAAACTGTTACTCGTATCATTACAAAGAGCCATATAACAGCTGTAAGAACGGTTTACGGTGGTATTTTCTTGTAGTGCGCCCACATTGAAATGGCCGTATATGAAATTGTAAGTTGTATGGAAATTGTGAAGCGTTTGCCGGAGTCAGCGGCGTCTTTTGGTATTGGGGTGGATGCACAAAAGCGAAGAGTAATATGCGAACATCAATCATAAAAGTGGCCTTAAAAATAGACATGTCAAGCTACAGATCTCTGTTTTTTGGTGTTCGTTTCGCATCAGCATGCCAGTCGTGTAATTTATTTTCCTCAGGAGGGCGAAGAAATATTTTGCCGATCCTCGGTTTTATTCCCCCTTCGAAGGGCATTATATATGACGGGGAAAACGAACATGTATAAAACGAACATGTTTCGCTATTAAGCTATATTACGTTTTGTTGTTTGGGGATTTTTTCTGATAGAGTAATATTCTTGAGTACGAAATTCCATAATAGCTGAAAGCAGAGGAACCGTTGACAAAAAGGCGGCAGCCCTATAAGCCAAGAGCAAATTAAAAAAGTTTCCCTCACAGTATAAACCTCGCAAGGAAACAAATAAACTTCCCCTAGGTCCCCTTTAATGTGGCACTAACTTCCTAACTAATAAAAATACCAAAACTAAGCCCCTTGTAAGTTTATCGAGTTCAGGTTAACTTTATTCTCAACCTGCGGTGGTTTAATTAACACCAGAGAAGTTTTGATTTGATGTTCTAATGAACTTGTTTACCTGTGAGCAGGCCCATTAGGCCTGACATGCGTAATAACCAAAGGGCGGCTCAAGTGGGGGTGCTCGGGCACATAGCCCCCCCTCAGGGTAATCCCTAGCGAACCGTCTACTCGTCCTACTGGGACCTCGGTGATTTGGGAGGTCATACAGAGGGAGTTTTGAGAGGCTAAAAAAATGTTTAATTGTTTTAACCTTTTTAGAAAATTTCGTAGGGTTCTAACCATAGCTCGGGAGCGAATATTCGAGCTCCATTACAGCATTTCCGTCTATGCTGTCCAGTATACTGGACACTTCGTCGGGGCGCATGCGCGCCGTTGATATGCCATTGACGCTGAGTAAACGATCGCAGGGCGCCAATTGGTCGGAGCTCATGGCGCAGCTGTCTGGGCGCAGGCCTGCTATCACGGGACATGGGTCAGCGTCCGAAATTCCTGAAACAATCGTTTTATGATGAAGTTTCTGTTCCATGCATGCTTCTTGCCACGGAGTCTTTCTCAGGTAGCGGAAAATGTGGACAGTTCGTGGAAAGTTCCTCGAATCGCAAATGATAGAGAAGTACACGTCGCAAGACGTTGCAATGATTGCAACTTTTGTCCGACGCTGTACTCCTTTGTATTCGATTAATACTGTGATTACCTTGCAGTTTAGGTCAGTACAGGTTTTCCATGCATTAAAAGTATTTTTGGATCATTGTATTGTGGAATAACGGATACGTGTTAAAGCTTTTCTCTCGTCTATCCATCGTTCGAGAAAATTTCGAATGATCGCATTGTGGTTGACAGATGCATTAAAAGGGTCCTTAAGTGAAGTTGAACATCGTTTATTTCAGTGTGTGTAGCGCATTCAAGCCTGCCTACACAAGCGGGCAACGATGGAAACTCAAACCTAATTACTTAAGTTAACGGACTTTATATTTAACCGCCCACTAACGAGGAAAGTTGTCTTAACTCTCGTACCACATGTATTTGCAATTAACATTTTTACTTTGTAGCTGGTAGTATAGTCTGATTCGATAGACTTTATTGTTAATACAGCTGAACACAACTTAATAAATATAATTTTTTTCTTTGCTAAGCGTCTTGAAGAAAGCAGCGACATCTTTTGTTCAAGTCTCAAGGAAGTTACTTGGGCGCAGCAACGATGAGAGCGTTGCGCGACGTGATGAGGCTACAACCACTACAGACCAAAGTGGATCAAAGGAAGGTGCCTCTTTTTGAGTTTTGCGATCTAGATTGAACTAAGATTAAGAAAAAAAAAGGAGGACGAGAACGAGAACTGACGTTTATCTGTTTAATATTTCAGATTTGGATTAAAGTAAAACCGACGGAGAAAAACCAGAGTAAAATAAAGACCTTCAGAGAAAAGAAAGGCAAGAAATATCTGCTTCTCTTTGAATTTTGGGACTTGATTAATCTCGAATTAACCTAAAGGCAGAAAAGCGCATTACGTCTGCACCTTTTAAGATTTCAAGCGTAGATTAAACTAAAGCTGACGTGAATAGGAAGACAAAAAGAAGATGCCTCTTTGGTCATGAGTTTTGAATTGCAGAATAAATTGGGCGCGATCGACGAAAATGGATTGACCCGAATTAAAGCGTTTGGAAAGTACAGATCAAAGTGTTAAACAAGAAAAAACCTGGCATTAAACGACGTTATCTAATGACAATTACGTCAAAATAAAGTCATCTAGTGACAATTACGTCAAAATTAAGTCATCTAATGACAATTACGTCAAAATAAAGTCATCTAATGACAATTACGTCAAAATAAAGTCATCTAATGACAATTACGTCAAAATAATGTCATCTAATGACAATGACAGAATCGAGAATGTCAATGATGTAATTTTTGATTCAAATCATTTTCATGGCTTCTTCACGTGATTGCTATGTTGACACCTTTACAGTTTAGAGAGTCCGATCGAAGGTGTCGCCGCTCCTCGCCAGGTAGCGCCAACAATCCGCCGCCTCTTCCGCAAGAAATTGCTTCATTAACATCGAAGTAAATAAGTAGTAACTGTACAGTGTTAAAAATCTCTCTGAGGACTTCCCATTCCCGAGTTTCAGCACTATCCAGGGACACCAGAACCCGCAAGATTACGCCATAGCAGCAGTTGGTTTAATACAAAAATGTTACATCACTTGGGACGATGAGGGTCATTCAAACGCCCGCTAACTTCTTATATTCCGAGGCCGTTTCCTGCGGGTTTGCGCCCCATTAGACGTTTGCCGGCTTTGTTTTCCTTTAGGGCTTGAGCCTTTAAAAGACCCTTTCAGATACCCGACGCGTATTTTTTATATTTAGTGACTGAGGTAAACTCCCTGTAGTAGTCCGGAGGACGTGAAGGGCTTTTCCTTTGGGAAGCAGATGTTCTTTTAAGGTGCTCCGGAGATGAGTCGACAATGGCAGAAAATGTCGAGTTTTGTATTTAATTTGTCGGTTTTTATTGAAGCTCAGTGATTTCCTAAAGCGAGATCCCCACATCCGGATAGAGACTCTAAACCACTACCGATTGAAATAGAGCCGTTCTCCAAATAAACTTTTATTGGCTTTCCCGTTGTTCCCCGGAAACGAATACCGGAAATAAACTTGTCTTTGTCATCCACCGGAGGCAGCTGACCCGTATGCAAAATGACCGCATAAATCCGTATCAGAAAACGATATTGCTAAAACACAATTGGTACCAACAGATATATCATCCCCCAACTCCCTTTGAAGGGAGGTAGATTGGCCTACTTTTAAGGTCTTATGTTGTACTCTATTAAATTCATTGCAAATGCATCGAGCCAGAGAAATACTCCTTTTAGTAATGCTCAACTGAGAAAATTCCTTCGTTATAAGGGATTATTTTTCATATACAATATCCCTTAATAGGAGATTTTGATTAAGGCGAGCAATTATTATCCGATAAGAGCCTTTATGCGGAGGATCTTATCGTATAGGAGGGTTATTAATTAAATCTATGCCTTTAACAAATTAGAATTTTCCCGGAAGACAATTCGGTTAGTGGATAATAAATAACGAGGGCTGAATCATTTCCACGCAATCTTTCCCTGAGGCTGCTCACAAAGGCCAGAACAAAGTGAAAAACGTCGAATCGTTTAAGGGCGAAACTGAACCTCCGGAATGGGAGGACCGTGTTAATTTTGTTTTTCTTTTCTGGGGTATTTATGACCAGAGGCGTAGAAAAATATTACCGGCATTTTGAAAAACGCACAGAAACAAGCTATCCATTGGCGTAGCGCAGTTCCTTGCGCAATAAGTAGAACTACCACGTAAAAAATCGTTGCTGTTCGGACACATTGCAATTTTGACAGACTTCCATCTGACGTGGCTCTATTTTATCTCGAATTCGTCTGAAAATTTTCAAAATTGAAGATATCTTTTTCCACAGAGACGCAAAAGTCAGTGGCATAGAGTAGTTACGAGGCGGTTAAGGGATCCTTTAAAGATAATTTAACAAGATAATAATATAATTGGTATTTCATGATACATAGATCTGACTTCCTCAAACTGGCGCGCCTCTGTCTATTTTTGAATTAGTTTGCAAACGTTAACCTGTAACGACAGAAACTGCGCTACTGAACTACGCGAAAGCCAGTGGGCTGAATGCAGCGAGACTTCTTCAAAAAATTTTCTTTTCTGTCTGGCACGCCTCTGTTTATACAGCGATCTTCTAGACATTTTTTTAATTTATTTGAAGTTTCCAAAATTTATTCTTTTAGAGAAATGTTCAAAATTCAGGAGTGATGTGGCTGCGAGGCCGGTTCGGATTCTTCTCAAAAATTGTGTAGTTTCTCTCACGTACTTCCCTCCATCAAACCCCTTATCGGCACACTATTTTTAGTTAAAAATTTTATTGGTATTTTAGAAGATTTAAAGATTTAAAGATATTTAAAGATAGATCTGCCTAGCAGCCATCTGTGGCGCAGGGTAGATTCACAACCAATGAGTAATATTTCAGAGATT
The DNA here is from genome assembly GCF_040115645.1 of Euwallacea fornicatus. Lineage (NCBI taxonomy): Eukaryota > Metazoa > Arthropoda > Insecta > Coleoptera > Curculionidae > Euwallacea > Euwallacea fornicatus. The sequence goes on along the minus strand of NC_089559.1, from coordinate 620,451 downwards.
CATGAATTCCCTCTTATAAATTTTTATTCCTTCGAATTTTACCTGGCACGTCTCTGCGTACTCCGCAATTAATTTAAACATTTTTAAATGTAAAAAGAAGAAGACACGTCACAAAACGGCACAAAAAATAATTGTCGTGTGGTAAGTCTTGTCGCACTGAGATTTCTTCTAGGATTGCTTAATTTTCTTCGATATCTTTTCCTCAACATTTTCTCTTATGCGCCTTTGTTTATTTCAGAAAAAATTAGAAAGTATCGAGATTTAATAAATTCAAAATTTGGCGCCACCGAATCGCACACCTACAAGCCATTGGCGTAGTAAAGCTGCATGGGCACATTAGGATTTGTTCTAAAATTTCTTTAGCTCCTGCCAGAGATTTGATATTTTCAAATTTCTGTTTAACGTACTTTTGTTCCTTCCAGAATCGAAAGGACTAAAGATAGTCCGAGTTTTTTCAAATTTTCGAATTCTTTTAATAGATTTCAAGTCGCTAGATATTCTCGTGTAACACTCCTTTTTTACTTTCAGAATTAATTTGAAAATGTACAGAGAATTAAAATCTATAAAACTAGATGGAATTGATTAGTGCAGTAAAATTCCAAAGTTAGTTCCAAATGTCTGTTTTTATTGATTATTTTCTTCCATGTTTGCCATCGTGAGATTCCTATTAAATACATTTTTCTTCGACGATTAGGGTATGAAAAATTCACTTCTTAAAGCCCTACGAGCGGATCACCTAAACACATCGGCCAGCGACCCATTGCGCCAGTAGCTGGTTTGTGCCGTTTTTAACAATATCAATCTTTCGGGTTCAATTGGTCAAGTCTTTAATATTCGGGAACAATTAAACTAGTCACTGTTTTCATTGGAAACTCCCATTTATCCAGAGAGCGGAAACCGGGAATCGCTTTTGCGCCTTCCTCAGTTCGGAAGCGAGTGTTAAAGGTGAACCCCCCGGCCGTTTATAAGGGATGAAAATGGCCAAATGGCCAGATAGGAAATGCTAACCGGACTTTGTTTTATTATTGGGATCCGATCAGTTTTTGCACCAACATCCGCTCTAAAAATTTGATAAAACACTGGTAGTAAAATGTTTGTTTTAGTATAATGTTAGATGGGAAACTCTTGAAGAGGTGTCTGGAAACTTAGGCGTTAGCCCCATAAATCTTGCAAGAGGCAAGATAGCAGGGCTGTAGAGGAAATGCTCCTAAAACTCCCGAACGTCGGTCCTATGCAGAATTTATAAGTCTAGTTTGCATATAGGGTCACTCTTTATTTCTCTATTAGATCCTGGCAGGCTCTCGAAGAATTCAGCATATTCAGGAAATTAGATGGGATCCCCGTTACTTGCAGATGTAAGCCCATTTTCACGAAGAGGCCCTCCATACGATGATATTAGATATTGGAAAAGAGGCGTTCTGTTAGTGGAATTTTGCTTTAAAGCCAACGGTCAACAAGTCAGTTTGCAGTATAAATGTTGTTCGTGCGGCCCTATTCAACGCCAAATATAGGCAACACACAATACAAACAAAAAGTTTTTTCAGGCGCTTTCTAGCAGGTTCAATTATATTTGTTTTTGATACGAAATTGATTATTCAAGTTTAAGGAAAACATTGAAATTTAAATTATTACCCAGGTACTGAATTACAAAAGGGTCCGAAATGAGCTTTATATTGAACAATAAATCAGCGAGTGGACTATAAAATGTGAAATATGGTCTACTTGCATGTGAAAATGCAATTTTATTAAATGTGTACTCAAAATTTGCAGTTTTGACGAGAGCTGCAAATGTTAGAGTTTGATTAAATTCTCTCTTTGGTCGAAGTTTTCAAATTCCCATGGAAACAGAGCCGAATTGATGACGATCGCCGAACTACAGGGCTGTGAAAATCTCTCGTTTTTCAAATTTTTTGGACAGTTTTCGAGATATTTTTGGGGTAAGTGTGTCGAAAAGCGGAGAGCCTCAAGTCCTCACGGAGCGATCGTCGACCAGGTAAAATGTTTTTCAAAATTTCAAAAATACAAGCGATCGAAATGAGAGTGCCTGGAAGGCTCTTGGCCCAAACGAGTGCCTGTGGAACAAGTTGAATTGTTGAAAATGTCATGTAAATGCGTTAGCTCTTTTTAAGAGAATAGATCGAGGCCATTACAGATCGACTGTGAACAACCTCAAGTGTGTACTCAAATTTACGAAAATTTTGATTTGTAAAAGCGAGAATTTAGCAGATTCAATTTTATTCGAAACACGTGTCCACGTAAGGCCTTCAGTTGTTAAAAATACGAGATCAATGCGGTGTTTGTGCTTCACGTAGTAGACAAGAAATTTGGGTCATTGCAGTGGCTTTGAACAAACTTGGGTACTCATCATTGTCATATCATCAATTACTTGTGGAAAATACGTCAGTCAGCTCAGTGCCCTATATCTAGACAAGAAATTATATTAATTATAGTCCCTCATAGAGCGACGTAAAGGGACTAAGTTGGTAAATACTTGTCTAAGTACTACCCAAGAACCGGAAAGAATTTACCGGGTGGCATTTTAAAACCCCGTATTTTACCCCATTATTAAAACAGCCATCTGAATGGACAAAGTTCAATAAATTAGGTTCTCTCTCTTACCCCCCGGAGATGATAAATCGGTCGGGCCGTTATTGCCAACAAGAAAATTTCATCGCTGGTAATATTAATTTCAGCTTTCCATTTATCACTCCATCGGGGCGAATTTTTCCATTACCATTTGCGTTTCTTCATATAAAAACCGTTTTATTTTAACAGTAAAAATCTTCACCCCCGGATTGTCATTAATTTGAGCAACTCAGACGTGTAATTACAAAGCCTGAAAAAATCCCCCAAAAAAATTGTAATACGTACGTCGCTGCCGCTCTTTGGCTTTGGGGGAGGAATTGGGGGTCTTGGGGGGTTTCCCCGTCAGCTTGTTGGAGTGATCTCCTCCAGGTTTTGGAGGCAGCCCAGAAAAGCTCCTTGCTCGGGGCCTGAGCTTCAAGTTTTGGAACATTTTTGGCACCACACCCGGGCTTCTACAATTGTTGCCAGTCTTGTTGCATTTCATTTTGCCGTGGATTTTTCTATTCGTCAAAAAAGGCGGCCAATCAGCTTGGTTCAATGGACGAGTTGGATCAGATCGTTTGGAAAAATTATTTTATTTCAAAACGGGAGAAAAGTATCAATGTGGCAACATTGTACTTCGCTTTTATATCGCGCAGTCAGCGTTGCCAACAGTGTTTAATCATAGTAATTTCATCCTTCTTAGTCGATTCGGATTAAATCAGCCACATTACTTGCGGACAATAAAAATATCATAATTTGTGCTGAAATACCTGACCTTCGTGAGATAATATTTTCTTAAAAAGAAAAATTAGGAGCAGTCTGACAACGTCGCGTTTCTCTTCTATTCCTCGCAAGAAGACGACGAAGTGACTTAGAGACAGGGACGGTAAATCAATATTCAAGATGATTTAGCCGCTTTTGGAACTTTTTGCAATTTAGAATATAGAAAAATGCAATATAAAATTTGAGACACTCTGTATATATGCTCCGGGCACTCCAAATTTTTCCCGTGGTAAAAATACCTATAGTAATACTAGTGGCAACACAGCTCTGGTCATCAGGCAAACAGTTTAGTCTTTGGTAATAAATGGCAACGTTGTCTCTTTTGTTTGGAGGTTATGGCGGTAATGCAAAAATTACGTTAATTCGTAAATTTTCGAAAAATTTCAAAGTCTTTGGAAGTATTGTATTAAAGCAAATATTATCAAATTTTATTTTTTAAGACATAAAAAATTTCAAGTTCATTTCCCTCGGTAACAGACTAACTCTCGATGGCAGTCAATTTGGTTATAATTAGCTCCCGAAACCAAACAATGAAAACCGCTCCCGAAAGAGTTCTGTTTATTGTTTGGGCCCGAATGGATTACACTTTTTAAACGTTTCAAATGCCACCGAGTAGTCTCAGTTCGGAAATAGAACTCGAATTGGTCGGATGAAGTTGTTAAAACGCATAAACACAACGTTTTACAACCAGACGCCACTGAAAACTGTATATTAAACATGCCACAACGTGTAGTGATTAGTTCGCCATTACGCAAAGAATTCCTTGTTGCTTTCCTGGTTCCTGCACCAATGCGTCAAGAGTCCTACAATAGAGCATATAATTTTGTCAAAAAAAGATTTTCGATACACGAAGTGGCGTCACCGCGTCGCATTTGACACCTTCGAAAGCAGTGGTACCCAACACGTTGTGAGCATATGAGTATAATGTCTTGCTCGACTAAATTTCAAAAACTTTGTGATTCGCCAATGATTATCGGGAAATATTTTGCCATAAAATTTCTCAATAAATGGAATAGCTCTCCTGTCAAGGAAGGCAGAAACGAACTGGGCACTTTTATTATTTTTATAATGATACTCTGAATTGCCAATCATTTTCTATAAGTATTTTAGTGTAAGTGATCTCTATAAATGGAAAAATGCTCGCTCCCTTTTACTTTTTTGTGCGTGTGTATTTTACTTCCGAGCCACCTTCGCCATTATGTCAATAATATCACAAAGGGATCATAATCTTGTCTAACGTAAGTATAAATTTAAAGATTGTTTTGGACGTAAAGAGAGATAAATGCATCGTTCCTATCGTTCCTCGAAGTGCTTTCTTGATTTAAAATCAATGGCTCTCTAAGAAAGGAGCGAAATTGATTTCTAATCATGTCCTTTTTGTATTTTTTGGTTGTTTTAGGGCATCATTTTACGAGCCAAACGAGTCCTTCCCTCAACAACAAAACGTGTTTATTTACCAGCTCTAATTCGTGACGACAAATGAACTTCAAAAGGTCCCCGCTAGGTACGCTGCTATCGCTCTTAATTTCTTTTCTCCATTATCGGTTCCATTGTGCAATAACTTCATTCTGAGCCCCGCTTCCTTCGCTCGATGAGATATTGGAATTTGCTTCATTAAATCTTAGTGAATTGGGACGTCTCGATGGAGAAACCGAATCGATTTCCATCAAGGACCCCATAAAATTCGGAAGATTATCCTGACCACTGTCCAAACTCTTCAAGGACCATTAGCAGGTGAGGGTAGTCCAGGCACTAAATTACAGCGAAGTTCATTAGGACTAATTTATTGGATCGACAATGCTCTAGAACTGTTTGATTTAGGGTCACATTTGAAATTCGGATTCCGAAGCCGAAGCCATTAGATTTTGCCAGGGTTGATAAATAGTCTCGAATCGGACAAGGTGACTGTTAAGTCCTGTAAAGTCGCCCCTAATTCTGAGGCGAAAGAGAGAAACTTTCAAATTTAATTTACATTCCTTGATTTTCTGGAAGGGAAGTTTATTATGCATTTCGCACACACGGAAGTATGTGTGTACTTCATGTTACCTGGAAATGCTTTAATTAGATGCAAATGGAAGCTGCAAATCGGGGAGGAAACTTTGCAATAATGGCCTGAGATTGGAGGGTGGTTTAGTTGCCTTTTCAGTGAAATTTGCATTTCCTGTTTCAGGTAACTCTAAATTATTTATTATTACCCGAATTAAACTTTGCTACTAAAGCATTTTACTTTGCCTATAAAGCTTTAAGTATGACACAAAAAGAGCATGTAATATAGCTCTATTATAGCCACATTTAGCTGGCAGCTACTTTAAACAGTGCGTAACTTATTTATAGCAAATGGACGTGCATTCGAAGGTGCTGTGAGCTTTCACGAAACCCATTAGCTCCAATCTACAAAGTAATTATTTACAGATTTTTACAACAGGTCGTTGTCTCCCATTAGGTTCGATTAAAAACGAGAGCGGAGCCACTTTGATGCATATTTAGAGCAGTCCTCTTTGTTGGAGGCCCATGATAGATTATTAAACACGCGAAATATGTGGGCATAGGTGGCGACATATCATTTTTCCCTTTGCTTCGTTTCGTGTAATTATTTGCCGCTCTACATGCCGCGAACGGCACCGTCTTACTCTTCACACGTCGAGGCTACATAGAGGGATTTCATTTCAAAGCTGTCGGATGTTGCAAGCAGAGGCGCCATCTAATGACGACCTCTGCAACTACGGACACGCGAGACATTTAAATGAGCTTATTAATGGGTCGCGTTAGTCGTAGTGTATTTTCGAAAATCGACGAAATTTTTTATTTAAGGCATAAAAATGTCCCCGTGGGCGCACGCTCCTGAACGAAATGGAAGTTTTATACTTATCGAGCACATTCGGTGCAATATGCCGTCAGGTAGTCGTACACCATCGCATCGTTGGTTTAACTAGTGCGAAATAAATTTAAAAAAAAAAAAAAAAATAGAGCTTCGCTCTGCCCTCGCGGCCCCAAGATGAAACGGAGATGAAGCTCTTCAGATGCCGTTTTGGCAGATGTTTCGGCCCAAATCTGGCGCCGGATCAAATATCATGGACCTCTTGCTTAAAAGCGGTCGAAATGGGCAATGAAGAATCTGGTGAAACGGTTTAAACAGGGGGCGTTTATAACGGGGCACCCTCTACCACTCATCCTAAAACCTCCCACGAAAGCAGAACTTACACTTTCCCGTTCGCGGAGAACGTTCGTCGCAAAATATTTTTTCGAAAATCATTGGCCCACAAATCCCCTTAACACACTCCTGTATTTTACAGAAGAGGAAAAAATTGTTTTTTCTTTGCAGGCAGCATTTAGCGTTAAACAGTTCCCTAAAGTCAGTGGCGTCGCAACTTTTAACACTCTTTAAAAACTGATTGAAGCATTTTTTTTCTTTATTACTCACTTATGGAATCAATTAAGCCGTAACTAACCCCGTTTCGCTCATCTACTCACCACACGTGTTAGGGTTATTAGTTCTACAAAGTAACTGGTTTAGGGGCTGTCGAGGGTGGCAAGAGGTACCACCTAACAGACGTTTTTCTATAAATTACCAAAAGCGGAACTTTTGTTTAAACGAAATGAAGAAGAGTTCTTGCGTCTGCCGCTATTACCATTATTAATAGAGTAATATGAATTTCCATTCGTTACAGGTTGATTAGAGTTGAATAATAGATCATTTCAATTAATTAAATTTTACTAATTTCCGAAAACCCAGAGTCGGTTCGTTTAATTGGCCGAATATAAGTTCATTAGTTAATTGGCCTAAATTATTACCGAACCCATTTATAAACAGAGCAAAAGTTGAATCAGCCTGATGTATCGCAACCGCTGGGTCTGCCACACGCCCATCATTGATTCTTAAGAAGGATTTAAGCAACTTCAAAAACCTCCATTTGTTTTCTATGAGAATTCTCTCTAAGTTCCTGAGGAAAGTTTTAACTTGTTCGCCGGATATTTTACCGAGAGAAGTTTTAGTTTTGGAATTGAGACCAAACTTAAATATATATATATATATATATAGGAAAACATCTAAAGGTTCAATCAATAAGAAACACTGATGTTGTAGCAAGAAACAGTCTCTGGGCTTAGCATTGTGGGCTGCGTGAACTTAATTAGCTATAGGTGGTGCCATCTAAACAATAATCGACAAATTAGCTTTTCTATTAGTGCTTCCTTCACGAAGTTTCCGTTCACGGTGGAAGTTGATGAAAGAAACTTAAAAAGTTCATATTTATGCTCAGTAGAGCTTTATAAGGAAACTTTCAGCCCTGTCGAGGTATCGGAGTCCAAAAAGGAGGAAATTCTGCCGCTTTTAAAGAAATATGTAGTGTGTTGGAAAGTTGGGAGCGTGATTATGGCTCATTATGCAAATGTTTTCGACTTCGTGGAAAAGCTTCCGTCCTAATTGGCCGCCTTTACTTTTTGAGTAGGAAAAATCCTCATTCGACCATTGTCCACTGCACTCAAACCCACGCACTAATAAATCCAGAAAAACGGGCACTTTTCAAGTATTTTAAGTATTCCGAGAGTTTGAAACGTCGACCCGAAGTGCGGAAGATCCGAAAGTGTTTGGCCAGTGTTGTAGCTCATAGACGCTGGCGCGTGTTTATTTTTGGCCTCTTGGATAAACCGAACTTTCGAGTCAAACATGTGCGCTATCCAGTTATTTTTATTTTACTCGAAGCCAGGTAAATATGCCAGGAAGTTGGCCCACACCGAAAAAAAAAACAAGACGATCCAGTGGGGTGGACGTGGCGCCCTTCACAAAGTATATTAATCAGATATTTGAGCTTCATTAAAATTCAGCAACCTCTTGCCTGCATAATGAACGGGCCATATCTGGGATGGCTCCATGGTTGAACGGCTCGTTAACAGTTTTAATGGAAGTTGGAAGGTTCGCTTCGTTCTGGAAATTTGTCACAGTTATTAAAATTTCTTAATTTATCGTCTCCGGTTATAACGCTGAATGGAGACTGTAAACATTGATAACGCTCGGGTCAGTTTGTTGGCGTCCGTTTCGCACCACTAATACAGATGCAGAATCAATTTCATTTCCATGTTAGACAGAAACACTTCTATTATTAAGGTTTCCATTTCGATTTCCTTTATTGAACGCGCTAATTCCAGTTTGCTGACGCCGAGCGTCGGTATGTAACATTTTGGACCATGGCTGACCAATTGAAAATTTTCTTTTCGCCGACGAATTTATTAACGACCGACGAATGTTAACTGGTTCTATGTAATAATTTCGAGTGTTCGAAAACGGTATTTGAAGCTAGATTTTTTCCAGGTTTCCACGACCTCTATCGGGGTATGCGGATTTAATGCGGGTCTCGGGGATTTCCTGAAAACGGTTCAAAAATTTACGTTGACACGCCGTTGAAGACTTCGAATTCTCAGCTGATGTACTGCGAAATGCATCTGAATGCAACTCGAAAAACCAGCGGCGTCTCAACAAATCGATAAATTACTTTATTCAGCGTTGGTTCCTGTGCACTGTTAGATGCCAGTGGTGTCTCTCAAGGGATCGGCTAATTGAAAATTTAGGGTTTAGCGTTTCAGGAGTTTTAAGTTTCGTAAAATGTACTTCCCTCTTTAGGTACGGCACTGACGACCTGAAGTTTAAACTAGGAAATCGGTTAAGTTTAGCCTTGATCCCAGGTTTTAAGACTTGCAAAAGTGTGACGAGGTGCGCCTGAACTTAATTCCAAGCTAAATCTTGATTCCAGATAAAAACGAAAAATTCGGAGTGTTTTTGAAGCGCCGAATTCGTTAAACATTCGCACCACTTTGCAGATTATGCGATTTAGATTTGTAGCTTCTCCAATTCTTAATAACCCACTCACGGTTTAGGTTTTCGTTAAACATTACTAAATATTGCAAATTTGATGTAGACACAGAGCGTTAAAGGTTTTTTTTGAAAATAAATTATTTGCTCCATTGTAGATTTTGATTTTGTGCCGAATGCTTTACGACAAGGCTTGAAATATCCTAAACTGGATTTCACTTAAAAACCCCTTCGGTGTAGCCACTGCCGTTTTTAAAATCGACTTTCCAGACCCGCATAAAACAAATAATTCATAACCTTTTAATGGCCGCAGGGACGTAGCTTCAGTAGTGACGTATAAACTTATATTAAATTATAACTTCATTTAAATTTGTCGATATATAAATTTAGAACGCATTCGAGGCCCAAATTTGAAGAAAAACGTCCGATTTTTCACATTTGTGTCAGAACTCCAAAAGCGACGACTTCGTCTCCCCAGCAGTGGGGTCGCTATTTGTCTACCTTCTCTTAATCGACCATATTATCGGTTACCTCATAGTCCCTTTTGGAAAAAAGTAGATTCTGACACGATTCGCCACTTTCCCAAACATCCCAATAACGATTACACGCTCGTTTTTCTGGGGGAAGAAAGGCGAATGCCGAAAAATAGAGAGGAAGGCAATAAGGGAGTACATACTTTTATTTCTGGCTGGTTGAGCCAACTTTACAAATGGAGAGCGATTCATCACGGGTCCACATGAGCGCAATACTTTCCATCAACGTCAACGTCCCATGAAAGTCTTTACTCTAACACAAATGAAGAAATTATGGCAATTAATCGGGTATTTAGTGTTGCTTTTACCACAATTAGCTTTATCTCACTCACACACACACACGCGCGCGCACGCACGAGTAGGGCTTCGGGACCGCCATCTATGAGCATCACAATGTCTTTGGTCGTGTCACCGTCGGAGCAATGGCGCCGTCACCTGTCAACGCTGATTTGAACTACGAGAAAGACGGACGGATTGAACAAATTGAAACGATTGCGTCCAGTGTTTTTCTTTTTTTTTCTAATTAGTTGGTTTATTCGTGTCAATTCAGGGAGCGATTAGTGGAAAAACGAGAGTTTCTAATAGCGGCGGTAAAAGCGACTGCGGAAAAATAGAAGGGAATAAGGCAATAAAGGAGTACTTTTATTTCTGGCTGGTTCAGTCAACTTTACAAATGGACTGCGATCTATCTAGCGAGACACTTTCCATTACTGTCACTCAAATTGGCTCCGAGAACACTCGAACTGCTCTTATTGCTCCGTTTCATTTTTGTGTCGAGCTAATTACCGCCACGCTGCGCGGCTTAAGTTTTGTGCGAAAACAGTCTCCGTATTTTGTCCCTTTTTCCTTCTATTTTTGGACGATCGTGCTGGAATTGTTGAAAGGAAATGCGAAGGCTTAAAACGGTGTCTTCGTCTTCCAGGGCTATGTCATTAAACACTTGAAAGGTTTACTCTAGAGGATTTAATGCTTTCTTAGTACGACCCTGGATTTATATTCCAATTTTCGTGTCAAATGTTATGGCAATAACTGCGGAATTATTAACTGCTTTCCATTGCAAAAAGGACGAAACAAACCTACACTGGAGGGAAATGAAATGAGAGATAATGAAAGCCATTTGTTCGGTCTAATCTAACTTGCTGCGAAATGTGTTTTATTATCTATGACGAAGATCTCCGCACTTTTGCTTCGAGATTCAGTTTCAATGAAGTTACTTAGCAGAACTTGTATTAATGTATGTGTGTAAAGACAAAATCGATACATAAAGGAAATTCGATAGTTGCGAGCAATCCATTAACACTAACCAGATGAGAGAATGAGAAGCCAGAAACTGGCTCGTTATGTGAAAAGATTTATTGACCTTCCTGAAGGTTTCCTACAAATCCAATTTGCGCAAAAAAAATTGTTTCTCTTGTCCAGCATCGTGTTAACTGCACATTAAAACGGTTTTAAGTAGCCGATTGTGTGATTATTAGCGTGAAGTCGTTCACAGAGTATGTTGAAATGCAGCTGGAAAGTTGCCATGTTTACTCTGTCATTCATAATATTGGTCAAAATCTGGGTATTTTTGTTAACTTATTTATTCCTGGACATCGACCATTCGTATATATCCAGATTGTCGCCGCTAATCCTATAAAATGAATATATCTTTCGGATCGTGAAAATTCATATTTGATCGCGAGAGGTTGCGCTGATACTCCAGCTGATCCAGACTGGCTGTATGACGCTGTTAAAACATATATGATATAAAGGAAAAATAGCTCTAAATTAGGAACGGACAGAGCAAAGGAAAGCACAATATTGATGTTTGCCGTACATTATTATTTCATTTCGATGTTGAATATGTTCAGAATAAATGCATAAATTTGCATTAAAAGAGTCAGTTAGTTTTGCAATGATCTTGCTCTCTATTGATTAAAGCATCATTTGAAGCTTGCTCCAATCGTTGGATGAAACTTTTGAAGCTCGGTGGTTCCTATCATACTGCTACACATAATTTCTGGCTAAAGTGGCGAGGTGTGCCCATATTTTCAGCATTTTAAGGGTATATATTGTGTCATGTCTATATCAAAAGGGAACTTTCTAAAACCTTTCACTTCGAGGTTATAAATTTTGAAACTTGCCCGAACCCTCAAGTAGGTATTATAAATCTTCGTGATGCCCTATTACTCGTGTTCATAACTTTGAACAAAAGTTGTGAATTGAACCCATATTTTCAGTATCTTTTAGGTGGGTACTGAGTCAAATCTCTATAAAAAAAGAAACATTCCGAAGCCTTTAAGCTATAAATTTTACCTCTACCCATAAATTTTTTCACCCTAAATCTATATATAATAAGTATAAATTGTATCGAGAGAAAGTGTAGCGAATTATATGTTTTTACTGTCTTTCTTCTAGGTTCTAGGCTCTAAGCTCATCTCTATGAAAAACGAACTTTCTAGGACCGTTCGTGTCGTCGTTGTTAATTTTGAAGCTTGCTCGAGCACTCAAATAGATATTATATTCTAAATCTGGGGGTTACTGTTATTCGCAACTCCTGGCTGAAGTTACAAATTGCCCTCATATTTTCGGCATCTCTTCCTTTGCCAAAAATTGCCTGTTTAGTGCCCGTTCCTTTAGAATTTTACATTTATAATGTTTCTTTAACCGCAAAAACGCTTCTTAAGCCTTATCGACGTCCTCTAGAATCGAGGTCTTTTGTCAATAATAACAATAATTGTCGTCTGCCAATAATTGCCATTTGTTAACCATGACGAACGCTATCTACGCCCCTGCGATATTTGTTATTAAATGATAGCCTATTTTCAGTTTGGACCCTCATAACCCGTACTACCACTATGTCAGCTAACCACATGCTTTTATCAGCAAGCATGTAGTTACCGCAATGTGGGAGGTTAATTTTAAATGTGCCTGCTTTTACCCTACTTATTTTTAGGGCGTGGCCATCACAACTCACCTATCCTAGCTTCGACCTCTTCATGAATTATCCCATTATAAATAACGGATGACAGTACCGCCACGTCGTTATTTAGTGACTAATGTCGGTACTGTTGACGTATGACGTTGACACTGACGACATTTATCGGCGGAGACAGGCCACTTTCGGTCTACCGCTCTCATTACTACTGAAACGAAACACTTTTAAATCTCTGTTGATTATTTTGAGAAATTTAAACTAATAACGTGCTCTGGACCCCGGATGTGTCACCCCTAGCAAATGGGTCATAAAGAGGCAATATGTATACGCTGAAGTGACAAAGCTGTGATAGCAACGACTCGAAACGTATCACTGACTGGAACTATTTCAGCTTCAGCGACATCGTCCATTAATAATGTGTAATGCACGCTGCCATGGCTGTAGGTGTTTACACTACACTAAAACCGAGCTCGTATTATTACGACCGTGTCGGGTTTGGATGCAAAAGAGCTGCCATCTTGATAAATTGACCGTTTTTCAGTCACCCTCCGAGTTGGTTGTCGTAACGAACCTCCTCGGTTAACTATGACAAATCCACCAAAATCGTTGTAGAAAACAGTGTAGAAACGGCGGCAAAAACTTCTAGCCCGGACCTGCCTAAGGTGCAAACATAACATCTGTGAATATGACTCAATAAAATATACAGAAGTCCATTTATAAATATAACGGAGGTCGTTAAAACTCATAATATACTATCTATATTTACACGCAACACACCGAAGAAGGCTTTCGTTCTCCCCTTAAAACACGTTTCTGGATATTCACTGGAGGTGTCACGTTCCAGAGGCGTTCCGTAAATTATTCTCCATAATCCTCCTATTTCTGTCGTTGAAAATTGACCGGAAAATACCGGGAAATATTCTTGTAGGGGCTGTTTCGATGTATAAATATAACGCTTTTAGAAATCCGCCACAAGTAAAATTTTTCCTCGAGACGAAAATTGATTTGAAAATCCCAAAAATTATTCATTTGGAATTTTAACAAATAATTGATAAAATCAAGTCAAATTTTAGCAATGCAAATAATATCAATAAATGCAAAATATAAGAGCAATTAATTAGACACGCGTTCCCCAAGATGGCGCCACATATAATCTGTAGTTTGTGGTTTCTGTTGGATTTTTGTCTATTTTCCTGAATTGTCAGCTGAAGCACGGTAGATGGAACCACGACCGAGAGAGGCAAAAAGACCGAACTCTGTTGAAGACCTCTTTTCGGCTAAAAAATTCGAATGCTGAAAACGAACTATAAAGATTGGAAAGTGAAGTCGGAAAGCATGTTAAAAGTTCATAACATACGACCTGCAGATAAGACATTTTTCATATATTCAAATTTAGCAGACAACTCACTTTTTCACATTTCAAAGTTGTTTTGATCATAGCGGGATCAGGACTCGAGAAAGCTGAAAAAACGCCACGTCAAATATGAAAATTGAAAGAGAAAAATGTGTTAACAGTTTGAAGAACGCCACTGCAAATGAGAAAGGCTTAGACCGATTTCGTTTTTTCAAAAGGAAAATTTATGAAAATAGTTGGAATTTCCTGAAAAAATTTGTTTCATTAAAGAAAAACTCTGTCCACTTTACCGGGAAAGTGTTAGCTAAGCAACAAAAAAAAATCAAAATGGGATTTTGACAAATTTCGTTTATTTTGTTTCCTGCTACACTCCACTGTTTTTCCAGTTTTCTCCCTTTACGGCTTTGTGTATCCAGGAGTGCTGGCACCGGATGCGTTTGTATGGCCCGTGTGACTGCAAAGCCGTCAACGACGTCGTTAAGTGTGTGCAAGCTTAAGAATTTATAAACAGACACCCTCCCTGGATTCCTGGATAAAGGGAGGTGTCGGGTATTCGAGCCTATGCCTTTAAAGTTGAAACTTTTACGTGCCAGATTTTCCAGTCCCCCTTTCGCTCTGTTAGTTAAGTGTTTGGTTGCCAGCCCTCTGTATTTTTAGGACTGAATAAACGTTGGGCAAAGTGAGCAAACACATTATCCGATTTCTCTTTGTTGGGAACTGACAACAATGGAGAGACAGTAATGGATAGTTTCATCTGCTAAAGATGCATCATCGACACATCGAAATGGAACTTAAATTACTAATTTCATATTTCAGGCATCTATATCTGGTCCATGCCAGACGTCTGGAAATAGCTTCCAAAGTCGGATATTTATTCCCGGATTCTGCACTTCCTTTTGATCTCTATTTATTATTTGGATCAGGCTCGTATTTCTGGAAATGGGACATAAATAAGGACCATAAAATCCCCGCTGCGTAGCTGAGTGTCGCTGGAATCGTCATGTAGATAGAATCCCCTTATATCCCATATTTTTCGCTTATTGAAATTTTACGGCGAATTTATTTTACATCCAGCACTGAAAACAGTGATTGTAAATTCGGAAACTTTTTACGAGCAAAATGCTAAATTTTACCAGAAATTTTCCACGAAATTCCATATTAAGTACTTGTCCATCAGTAAACATTAACTATAATTCGTTTTTAAATTTTTGTCGGAAAATCCGTTTTTGTCAAAAAACTGCAATAATACAACGCAATTCCACAAAACTTTATTAAAAATGCTCCCAGAATTGATGTGATAATCAGAATAAACATGTAAATATTTGTTTTTTTTTCACTTTTACATATATTTTTCGGACATTTACAGCAAATCCACCGGCCACTTTAAGGAGTGAATGTCTTGTAAATTCTTGAAATACTTTTATCAGCGAGGAATAGTTCCCACCACCGAATCTCGGACAGCTAAACAATGGAAACTTACCAGCTGACAAGATGATTCCCAAGTTCTCTCCAGCCCTTTTCCTGATTTGCACCGTCGTCGTAAATGGGCCTTGCCTGTTTTCCTGGCAAGTGCTCGATGGCTTTCCAGAATCCTCAGAGAACGTCGGCGACATCGATTTCAGCTCTAAAAAGGAGGAGGAATACCGTTAAGTTTTATGTTTCCACAACAACATCGAATAAAGTCCTTCATTAAGTGCGATATATGTTGATGCGCCAAGTACATACTCCATGTAGTTGTGAGAGCATTATCGTGTGAGAGGGAAGTTTTTATTGAAATTTAACGGAAGTCTAGGAAAAACAAATCTGGATAATCCCCGTTTTCCCAGAGGCACGAAACTCAGAAAATTTCGTATTTTTTTTGACGTTTTACATGGAGTTATTATCAAATTAGCAGGTGGTTGTAATTGGAAAATAGCGAATTTTTGAAGTGTTTAGTACCTAAATGTTAAGCCTAAAATTGGGGTTTTCAGTGGCGGGCGATATTTAAAAAAATTGTCAAAACTTAAGACTTCGAAATAAGGCTAAGTGGCGGGTCTCGTTTTAGCCCCCGCACAGAGACGGCTCTGGCGTCCGAACGGCTTGGCGCAGACT
The DNA here is from genome assembly GCF_040115645.1 of Euwallacea fornicatus. Classification (NCBI taxonomy): domain Eukaryota; kingdom Metazoa; phylum Arthropoda; class Insecta; order Coleoptera; family Curculionidae; genus Euwallacea; species Euwallacea fornicatus. Next base: position 604,399 of record NC_089559.1, on the reverse strand, counting down.
TGAAAATTTTGATTTGAGTTTTTCACTGTACATCTGGGCCCACCATGCCGCAACCAAGACGGCCCGAATATTCAAAAAATAAGTATACTTCTTTCCATCGCGACGTCTCTGGTCTGTGATATTCCAATTCAAGTAAACTCTACGCATTTTTAATAGCTTCGCAAACTTTTATCCTGCCAGTGGAGGTCTTCGGTGGGGCCCGCGGGCCTACAGAATTTGACAAAAAATCTAAAAACCGCGAGACAAAGCGAACGTGCAATGCCCCATTTCATTCCTCTCGTTTTTGTTTCAGAAATAAGCCCCCGATCCTTGATCTTCTCAAAACAGGAATTAAACATTTCCGCATCCGAATGACGTCAAAACCGGCAACAGTCTCATTCTTCAGGTGCTAACAATTCGACAAATTACGTCACTTTGACGTCGTTGGATCGTAGAAGTTGTCCACCGGTTTCGAGAATATATCCCCGGTCTTTGCTCCTCAAATAAGTTCAATTTGAGTCTGAAACAAGAATTCCAGACGTTCTTACAAAGAGAGATGTGACTATGACGTATGCTTTCGTAATTACCTTCCACGGCGTGTGTGTTTGAGTCATGAACCAAAAAAGATGTTTTAAACAAAAAATAGAAACGAAAATGGATCTAATTAGCAAGCACTTTAAAAATAGCCTTTAACGAATATTTGAATCGGATTTTAATTATTCGCGTTAATTAGGACTGTCGACCGGCGGAAATTCCTGCTGATTAAATTTAATTGACAGGGGCGATAACAGAAATTGAAAAACATGGCTGATTTATTAAGTTTATTGCGGAACGGACGAGTCGGATAATTGGGGTTATAGCGGCGGATATTTCCCTCCTTCATCCGTTTTTTCTGGGTCATTTTCCTGCAAAATTTACGATTTAGCGGCCGGAAATTAACCGTCATGTGTAACACGAAACTTGCCCATGAAAAGCGGGGACTTCAAATGCAAAAACAGACGGCTCATTAATGGAAACTTCCACACTTTTATCGCCGAACACATCCAATATGCGTGCCTTTTCCCTGACTTCCCTTTCAACCCCGGTCCCGACAGCAACAAAAGGTTCTCATATCACCCCCATACATAACACATCCCCGGGCCTGATTTACCCTTAAAAACTGGAAAAAGGCTGCTCGAAAATGGCATTTAAATTTACATACCATTGTGACGATGATGGGGGGAATTGTTATTTCGGCTGTGCCTTGTGTATATGAATTATAGTTTTTAGGGGTAAATGTGTGCGGTTAGAAGGGTTATTTTGTTTAATCCCCGGCAGGAAGCTCCCCGTCTCTTTAAGCGCGACAGCAAAACTCACAAATTGGCCGTTTAAAGCGGTCGCGCTAATTCCGGCACTAAATTCACCTTAATCTTGGAGGGACGATTGTCAACAAAACTCCGATAAATAACCCCTTCAGCCCTTTTCCACTACACCTGCCCGCAGCCGGCAAAAGTGCGGGTCTACTTATCCGGACCCTTTCGAGGGCTGTCGAGTTAAAAAGGGGCTCCATAGGAAGTTCATAACTGTATTTGGACCCTAATTTAATCGTTTATGGGCCAGGCCTTTCATGGGGTGAATTTGCAGGTTTGAGGGCTCTTTTTCGGTCAGGAAATGTCTGGAAGGCCACAAAGAGCTACTAAAAAAATAACAAAGTATTGGCTAATTTATCTGCAGTATAATCTGCACTCTCTGCGGAGGAAATGGCCGCTCGGCGGGGACCTCCTCGCACAACCCTCGGACTCGCATATGCGTGAATGACGTTAAGCAAACAAATTTCGCAAATATCGAATCGACGATTGAGAATGTCATTTTGAACAGAACAGTTCGGTGCAACCGGAACGGAAGACCTAGTGGTGTTTTCAGAGAAAAGGTTGCAGGTGGTGCCCGAAGGGCTACGGCGAGCTTACAGTGTTAGGAAAATGATGAAAAACGCGCTTGGAAGATGTTGATCGTTGGACTTGCGGTGAAAGAAGTTGCAATTATTCAGCAATAGCATTGCTGAAAGCGATTTAAAATTTGAATGCGAACTAACAATGCAATTCAATCGGCGAAAGCCAACTGAAGCGGCAACGCCGCACTGATCGCGACCGAGGAAACGGAATTTGTTTTTGTTATGATAATTTTTTGCAATTCCTCAACATCCGATAGCTGCCTAAACCAGACTTTTTATTAGTACACGAATTTATTCGGAATCGACGGTACCCACGTGAAAATGTGCATTTGATGCGAGTACCATGAGGTGACGTGTCACGGGGAGGCATTGCAAAATTCCGAAGGGACCGGGCCCGTTCAACGCTAATCGCTATTCAGGAGGAAAACCTCCAGGTTGACAAACGGAATTTTCCATCGTGTGCAGGAAAATGTGTTAAAACGCCATCGGACATATATGGACTGTATGGACTTAAATGGCGGACATTACGAACATTTAGTGCAGTGAAAACAATAACAAATGTGTGTTTTTGATTGTGATGCGGGCGGTGTAAAGCGTGTAACGTGACACGTTATGCTAATCAGAGATGACGACGATAATTTAAAGGTGAGTGGCCTATCAAAATATTAAAATGTGAATCACGTGATGTTTAAATTTTAACCGTGAAACCTATTGCACCCAAAAAAACTCAGTAAAAATTTATGGCTAGTTGAAGCGGCTATTTACGGAGGTATCGAAATGAAATAAACACGACGCGACGTTGCCAATTCTCGAAAGATGTTTTTTTTTTGCTTTCCGGGAAAACGGTCGCATACAGCCACTGTTCAGGTAAACGTCTTGTGTGAAATAACGTTTTTTATTATCGCTTAAATTCGCGAAATTTATTATTTCCCTAGCACCATGTATAGACCCACTCAATTATTGGTATTATTTTTAATTACCTGCCTGATGAATTAATTACGACCGTATGGTAAACAAACCGGGCGCACGTAAAAAACGCTATAGGCACGAGACGGGGAAATTACTGACGCGCGGAACTAAACAACGAACGCGTAAAAAACAATTTGAGGGCACGTAAAAAATGAACTACGGTCAAGTGATAAATAATCTAAGGGACGCTGAAATAAACTACGGACACGTAAAAAGAAACCAGAAGTACGTGAAAAATAATCTGATGGTCAATTTAAAAAAAAAAAAAAGGTTAGTCTACTTGCAGTTTAATCTGCGCCCTTTCGACGTGGAATTCTTGCTTGGTTGGGATCTTCCGACTTGCCTAGCGCACACGTACGTAGGGACATGTCATGGATGCATTTAAGGGGACGTTAATACTCTGCAGAAATGCTAACTGACCATGCATGGTCAAGGCGCACGAAGTGGCAAAGCTCCACATTCGTCTTCGTATTTAGCGCTTTTCTCACGCAAATTGTGCGTTAAATTTTTGAAACTTCGTACAACGATTTTCCTTAATACGCTTTGCGACAACACGTAAATCCTTGGTAGCTGTATACAGGGCGCCATGCTTTCTTTGGTCATGCATTATTTGAAGCTTTAAATTTTTTAAAACGCTCTGCACGAAATCTGATACCAATTTTCAATTTCTCCTTTGGTTCATTCGCCTTTCCGTCTCCTGCGATATTTTCGCACCTTCAGCAAAACTCGCAAAAACATTTCAGTAAACAAAAAATTCAGCTTTCTTAAAATAAAAGTAAATTTGAGCGAAAACAAAATTATAATAATTGTTGAAAATGTCCTGCTACGATGCGAGGGAAGTTAAACTTTGCCACCCTGTATATCGATAATGGCGCGTTTGTGACCATGCGTGTGTTCGCATTTTTCTCATTGTTTTGCAGAGTGCCATCGCTGCACGAAATATGTCCGTGATGACGTGTTCATCAAGTATATTTTTGCAATCGAAGCATGGAAGTTCAAAACTGTCCAAATATCAAAAATGTTGAACTAAGATGTTACTTAGTACGCGTCTAAAACTGAAAATAAGCCACAAGATTTTTCCAAAATATTTTTTATTGAACAGTTAAGTTACAGTTACGTGAAACAAGTATACTCTACACATTCTGAAAATATGCGCCAGAGACGAAATTGGCCTAAACGTTGTAGACTCTAGAAGGTTTTAAGTGCTATATATATCGGAATCCTTAAAAAGAGTCTACGTCCAAAGGAACCTTTTACTTCCGTTCATTTATCTCTATGAGATCCTCACAAAAAGGTGGCTGTTTTAAAGGAATATACTCTATCATGTCTTTCAGATTTTTTTAGCTTTTCAGCTGAAGCACGATTAGCGCAATCGAGTTCGGCTATCTGCTCTTGTGAAAGGTCAGTTAACCTTTTTCCCTCCATCAGGACATTGCGAATGCCCATTCCTCCGAATCAGGAAAGGTCTTCTTGGTTTTTATCAAATTCGCTTGTCCCTGTTCAATTCTTATCCAAGCCACTTAGGAAATTTTCACCTTAATAGCGTTAAAATAGTCCTCTGCCACGTCTTGAACATTTTTAAAATCGTTTCTGAGCATGTGGATTAAATTGAGAGGTCTCTCACGCTGCGCCTCTCCAATCATCCCCCCACACTATCAGGGATGCAGTTTTTTCTAACACGTTGTCTTTTTTGTATCTGGACAAAGTCCCTGTCGCAGGTAGGAAACGAATGACCACTTACGACGGACTTCTGTTCCACTTTTTCGTAAATGCCTTTGACGACTACACAAACGAGTAACATCAAAATAATCCCGCCCTCGTCTCGCCCCGTGCGGTTGTCACTCCACATTGCCGCAGCCCTTTGTTTATGAAAATTTGAATTTTTTTCCATTTTTTCGCCTTCACAGTTCCCGCCGGAACATTACCATCCGTTCTAAATGCTGTAAACAATGTAGATATCTTGCCACTTGGACCCCTCCAACAAACAAGACTCACACGATCTTGGACCCCACTCAAATTTGACTTCACGATTTGATAGCTGCGTAAAGCGTGAGGCATATAAACCATTTTTTATAGTATTAGCTTGTCACATGGACCCTTTTGCAAATAATTTATGGAATTTGATCCACGTGACATTCAGGCCCTTTTTGAATTTCCACGTTTCAGTTATTGGCCGTATCCAACACAGACAACAGTTATTCAACGATTTAGCAACCGATTGAGTTTCGGAGCAAAATGACTCGAGCTGCTGAACGATTTACCCTGCTAAATGCGACCGTTGCTTCGAGGTTGCTTCCAGCCCCTAAAAATACCCCCTTTGTGAGATTATTTTTTTTTACATATATCGAATTTATTTTTATCGATTTCTCTCGGCTGCATGCCCGTTGATCTTTGTTGTCGCCCCAGTGTTTCCTTTGTTACGTGTTTATCGACAATTTTTACAATGTTTTCATTGCCCTAGACACTGAATTTTTTGACTAGACTAAGGCTTTAGCCACGTAACGTACTTCCTTCCGTTTTCGTGATTAAGACCGCATTTTTCTCCTTCGGGGACATACGAAGATGGTCCCAAGAGTGCTCGACACTTAAAGAAAAAACAAATGGAAAATATTACATTATTTCTCAACGTGGTCTCCTTTGAGATTGACACAATTTTCCCAGCGATGTCCTACGGCCTCTACACCTTATTTGTGATAAGGAATTTCGAATGTTTCAAAACGGGCATTAGCCGCGGACACCACCTCTTCATTATCGACAAATCTCTTTTTACGTTTGGAAATAGAAAATAATCTGAGGGAGCTAAATCTGGCGAATAGGGTGGGCGAGGAAGAAGTTCGGAACACAGTTGATTGATTTCGGCTATCGGGATCACGGAAGTGTGGACTGGCGCTTTGTCTTGATGATACAAGACCTTCTTTTTCGCCAAATCCGGTCGCTTTTTTCCTATTCCTTCGCTCAAGCACTGCGATAAATTTGTACAATAATCCCCCTTTATCGTTATTCCTTTAGGGAAATTGTAATTAAAAATTAAACCACGTGCACCTTAAAAACCCGACGCCGTTCCCTTTCCTGCAGACGAAACGATTTTCGCCTTCTTTGGAACCGATTCTGCCCTTTGAGTCCATTGTTTCGACTGTCCTTTCGTCTCGGGTGCGAAATGATGGACCAATGTTTCATCCATGGCTATGAATCGAGTCGAAAACTCGGCTTTATTGTTGCGAAACTTCGCTGAACATTCCCTTGAAACATCCCCACTGCGCTGTTTTTGTTTAATTGTGACTAATCGCCGCACCCATCTTGTGCCCACCGTTCTCGTAGCCCCTCAAAATATGATGTAAAGTACTTTTTGATATGCATTTCGTCTCTGCTAACTGACACAATTTTAACCGGCGGTTTCCCAGTAAATTTTTATGAATTTTCATCAAAATTTCCAGATAGGTCGGATCTAGAGTGTCATCAGGACGACGACTCCGGGGTGCGTCTTCACAGCCCGCACGGGTGCGTTTGCACTCTTTCACTCAATATTTTAGAGTTGTTAACGAACGACCAGATTTCCCCAGAGTAGAATCTAACTCCGCTTTGATGTTGGATGGACTAAAACCTTTCAAACGGAAATACTGAATTACATCTCGATGACCAATTATAGCTACGTTCACAAATTCTCTAAAAGCGTTCTCTAAAAACGGCTCCAAAACTAACATAAATCAACGTAGCACTCTCAAGCTTTAGGCCTGAGCTTTTTTAAATTGCGTCTTTGCAATATGGGCAAATTTTTAACAAAAAGTCTCCCTGTATACAGGGTGTTTTAAAGCATGCGTAGGAATATAGAAGGTGTGATTCTTCCTTCTCGTGGTAAGAAAAAGAGTTTCCATTGGCACGGATCCGCGAACTCAGCGTTTTCGATATAGGGAATGTCAAAAGAGCTTTTTTCCAGTTTCTTGGCGATGCCTCAGGAATCGTTTGAGATACAGAATTCACATTTTGTCCACCTATTTTCATTGATATTAGCTACGTTTCGAGCGCTACTTCAATTTTTTCCACACGCCAGAGGCGGAAATTTTAGGGTTGCGCGAGATTTTTTTGCCCCTAATTTCTACGCCACTAGGAAAATTAGCATTTTAAAATCGATAAGCATATCCGGGCAGAGGAAAACCTGTATATTGTCCCAACAAACCATTTCCAGGAAAGATTTGGAATTAATGTGTGAGCAGAACTCGTAAATCGCCTGATTTTCACGCAATACCTAGACCGATAAATAGGCAAAAATTTTTACAATTATTAGATTTATTGGAAAATTTGTTATTGGACATTCGAGCCAGTGGTTTCTCCAGGACGGGGCGTCCTACCACGACTAACGAGCAGTGCGAAATTGGCCAAACGAAAATTTTCCTAGACGATGGATAAGACAAAATGGTCCTATGAACTGGCCCGTAAGATCTCCGGATCTAAACTCGCGTGACTTTTTTCCCTGGGGGTACACGAAAAGTGTAGTTTATGCTACTCGGGTGAACATAAACGAACAGTTGGAAGAACGTGTAGGAAATGTTGCTATATCGCTTCGAAGTAGCTGAGTAATGTCGCAAAGAGTTGAAGAATCATTTCGTCGGAGGTTGCAGCGTTGCTTTGAAAACAATGATGGTTATTTCGAGCATCTTTTATGAATGAAACAAGTTTGAAATTTTCTGTTTGCTCAATGTGTCCTCTTTTTCGCGTAATGAAATTTGTCCAATACCATTTTTACTTTTATCTTGATAACGAGGGGTGATCGAAAAAAAAGTATCAAGGAGATCTGTTGCCCTTGAAAAGCCCTACCCCTAGTTAAAGTTAAAGTACTTATTTCTGATGTATACACTCCCTTTCCCAACATTGCTGTCATCACGACAGATCTCACTCACTTCCTTTTTCATGGCTCTACTGGTCACATCTTCCCAAGCCGCCATTTAGCGTTGTTGTGCTGGCCCCCTCAGGAAGGGCGGCCCTGCCTGAATACACTGAAGCTCCTTGATGAGCGTTCTCTTGCGTTATCTGCGCGATCAAAACGGGTCCGAACACGATGTCTGTGGATCACGTGGAAGGATTTTTATTCTGGCTCCTACAGCGAGAATTGCGGTAATGGAAAAACCAAACATGTTTAGACACTTTGCCATCTTTGGCCTTATGGGGGGAATTTACAAGCGTGTCTCGTATGGCAACAATTGGACCGAAATTCCCCCAATAAATATCTCACTTGTCCCCATGGTAGTTCGGTGGTTCCAAAACACATTAATTCTCCCCATTGAATTGGGACTCGTCTGTGTAATACTTTGCGGAACAATTTTACTGCCGGGCATAAATCTTGTTAACGCGTTAACGTTATTCCATTACTATAAAAGGGCCATAATTCTACTTATTAGCCAAAATGCTACATTCCAAACGCCGGATATATTTCGAGAGATATCACCAAGATAAAGCAGTAATAAAACGGATTTATGCCCCCGAAAAAAAACCCTTTACATCGCCCGGGTAACGTCAAGAATAGGGGATGATATTTAAGAATGATAAATTTAATTTATACTGCGTGGCATAGAAAAGAGAACACCCCGTAGAAATGGTTTCATTTAAATAATGTTCGTTAACGAATACTTTATTAAAAAAAAAAAAAAACTTAACAAATTTAATTGTTAAAAAACAAAAAAATTTGTCGGTCCCCCGCGGTGTCTTATACGTTCCTGTACACGTCTAGACATGGATTTAAAGAGGTGATTGATGTCCTCTTGGGGATCTCATTCTAAGCTAACTGGACAGCATGACATGGCGCTGCCAGGGTTTGTGGATGATGGGGTAAATTATGCAACCTTCTATCTACAATGCTCCACACATGTTCAATCGGTGAGAGGTCTGGAGATCGACGCGGCCAAGGTGGCAAATTGATTTCGTTTCGTCGGAAGGAGTCCATAGTCACTCTAGTCACATGTGGTCGTGCATTGTCTTGCTGGAAAACTCGATCAACAAGGGTTTCCAGGTGAGACACGAGACGATGTTCCAGGACTTCTTGGAAGCATCGTTGGGCAGTCATACTGCCTCTAGTGAAAAGCTGAGGTGACCTGCTACCATATGCAACATCATCCCAAATCAACAGTCTAATGCACATGTCTCTATATTGTAAATCGAGGATCCAGTATTTCACCCCCTCTTCGTTGTATTCTTGCCCGACCATCACGCACACCCAACCCCAATTCGTAACTAAACATAATGTTACCCCATTCCAGATTCCATTGTATCCACCACTGCAGTCGATTTTGGTGATGATTTAAGGTGAGGACTCACACAAGATGGGGAGGGTAGGAAATCAGTTCGAAACTTCTTATCCGGTGATAAACGGTTCGTATCTCAATGGGTCTTCCACAGTCATCAAACCATCAGCGTCCGTAACGAAACGAACCGGTCTCTCAAGACCATAATTCGAAGGCGGCCATCTTGGTGTTCTGCAGTTCTTCGGGATCGTCCAGTTCTTCTTCTTCTCTGCCTTCTCTTCTTCTCCATTCTTCTTCTGCTTGTTTGCTAGTCTTGGAACCATGCCCGGCAACATCTCACTAGGGTGTTTCTACTACGGTTTAATCTAGTGGCGATTTTCCTAGATGACTGACCAACCTCTTGTAGACTCACACCATTCGGCCTCCCTCAAACTTGCTCAATTGATGTAAATTTCGCTGCGTGCTGCGTCTAGGCACGTTTTCGCACCATTAAATGATATTTTGCAGTCGCATTGTTGATATTTTATCGCAATTTTTACAGTAAAAAAAAACACTAAAATTCCTGATATCTCGTAAACACATTGAGAAATATGGCTGGAAATTTGATCGTTTTCTGTGCTCCCGCGCATGCGTCCCACAAGCTGTTTAAATAAAACCATTTTTACGGGGGGTGTTGTCTTTTCTATGACACGCAGGATGTTCAGGGCTGGGCCCCACGCAAACTCTCTCCCCTAAAATGCCCCTATGTGGGGGTTATTGGGGGTTTGTTGCCCTCGAAGTCGCAAAATGAATACTTTAACCTGCATTCTGCAGTCTCGTATAATATCCTTTCAACCTTTGCATTTTGCTTCCTCGAATTTAATGGCTTTTAAAGTTGCTTCTCACCTGTCAAGTGCCATGAAATATTTCCGCCAGTTTTCTTATGATCCGCCCACAGGCGCAGCTAAAACGCATTAAGCTCCATCTCCCCGTCATGAGTGATGTCCTTAAATTATTTTTGCACTAATATTTTATATGCATAACTGTATTAGGAAATGTTTGTTATACATGCCGCGGGTCGGGGTGGATTTCTACCCTTTGCGGGTGGTTGCACTTGCCATTTAAATGTACCAGAAAACGAAATGGAATTTAATCCTTCGGGTATTATAGCGTCGGCTCTCGAGGCTATAAGCCAGGATTAAATAATTTTATATATATGAAAATTAAATTTGCTTTTGGAGGCGTCCAAGTCCTGGATTAGCCACTAGGATATTGGAAATTCAAAGTGACCCTTTCAGGAAATTAGTCTAATTGGATTTTTGTTCATTTGTGTGCGTGTGTGTGTGTGTGTCTATGGAAAAGCCAGAATAGCATACTATTTAGCAACGTTTCATTTATATTAAAAATATATATATATGTATATATACGAGATGTCCCACGTAAAGTGAGCTCCATGCAGATTGTCCAAACGGTAAGAAACAAAATGTAATTTAACCTACAGGGCATTTCTTAGGTATCCTAAAATATTTCACGGGGCGATTGCCCAGCTCAAAATATAAAAAAAAAAGTTTATGTGATCACAAGTGCGCAGGCGCTTCATCTCCCATATACAGGGCGTTGAAAATTAATGTTTGTTTTCCGTACTACGTATCGGTTTGGAGAAATGAGAATCAATAGTATCGCTGCGTTGGTAAGGAAATCCAACGTTACGAGAAGGAAAGAATGTCACGTGTAATCGAATAATTGAATTATGTTAAAGAAATTGCCGATAATGACCTCCATTGGCTATCACACATGCTTCAGCTGGTCGCCCAAGAGATTTTTGCGCGCGTCCAAGGATACCGGGGCCATCGCCGGTATTGCTGGAAGCTTGTAAGATCGAATTCTGCGGTTCATTTTCGGTGGCAATTGGAACAGCGCCTGCTAGCTGCTCCGGGTGCCCCCAAAAATAGAAATCCAAAGGATTTAAGTCCGGCGATCGCGGTGGCCAAGGCTGAGGGCCTCCTCGTCCAATCCAGCGATTCGGCAATGTATCGTCCAAGTGCTCTCGAACCTGTAAATGTAAAACGAGGAGGCGCTCCAACGTGCATAAACTAGCCTTGTTTCCAATGCCACATCTTCAAAAAGTTCAGGTCAGCTACAGTAGTGGAGAAATGTAGAGGCACTCGTTAAATTAAGTGCTCATACTGCCATCCATTTACTTCCATAGAATAATAAAGTCTCTGTTCAACTTTTCCCCGAACATTTTTTAGCATTTTGGGAGTTGTTTCGCCACTTGCTGTCACTACTCGATGGCGAATATCTTTTAAAGAGGTAGATTTCGTTTCATGAACAACAGTTTTTAAATGACCCCACAAGAAATAGTCCATTGATGTTAAATCGGGCGATCTTGGGGGCCGTTCAATGTGAACCACTTTTACCGATGCAGCGTTCGGGAAAATGTCGATCCAAAAAGTTATGTGAAGGAACTGCATGCCGTGGCGGGCGCCATCTTGTTGAAAAGATACATTATTCTCTGAGGTCTGATCATCGTTTTCAAGGATGTCCACAACGTGAGGGTTGATGACGTCTTTAGGCAGATTGGGGTGAGATTCAGCCGTCGGGTTATCAGTTAGAAAAAAGGTCTAACAATACGATTTCCCAAAATCCCAGCTCGTACATTGAATTTTTCTGGATACCGTGAATGCTGTTTTCTCATAATTTTAGGATTCACATCACTCCAACATCTGCAATTATGTCTGTTGGCGAAAACATTCAGAAAGAATGTGCGTTCGTCAGAAAAGCGTGTAGAATGTAATAAATTGGGATTAATGAAAATGCTTTCGCTCATCACCTCACAAATATGCACACGGCGATCTGGATCATCTTCATTGAGCTCATGAATTAGACGCATCTCATAGGGATCGAAGTTGCGCTTTTCCAAGATTCTCCGAATACCACTACGGGAAGTACCTGATGTTGCTTCTAATTTTCGGGGCGAATATGATATAAATGAAATAAGATTTTCTTCTCGATTTTGCATGATCCAGTGCAATATGTCACAAAATTGCTACTGTGTAGCGTTTTTGGTAACGGCGTCGCTTTCCATATATTTCGTTAGCAACGCATCCAGTCTCCATGAATTTAGATATTAAATTTGTCACGTAGGGATGGTTCAGATTCTTACCGGGATGCCTTCCATTAAGAATTCTTGTGCTTTCTCGGGATATTTTATTGTTTTTGAAATAGACAGGGCCCAATTTCATTTTCGCTTCAATGGTGTGAACCGTGACGCTTCGGATCGTCGGACGAATCGCCAAATTTCGCGATACAATTTTGATCAGTGTAAAATCGGAACAAAACCCATCACCTTATCTTAAGAATTCGATGATGAACGTAGTTTTTTCAGAATTGGCGAGTTTATTATCATTAAGTTCGGGTGATTTTTTTCAATTTTTTTCACTTTTTTTCGATTTTTTTCATCGATGTTCTAAATGGCGGCGCAAAAAAAATCAGCACACTTGTAAAGGGAATTGAAAAGTGTTTGATTTGATATGCCACGTGACCCTCCGCGCCATTTAAGATTCCCGAAAGGGTTGCCACCCCGTTGAGGGGAACGACCCCGCACCTACGAACTTGTGATCTAAAAATGACCACATTTAACGAAAAAAATAGTTTTCTTTCATCAATACTACGCATCCGTCCATACTTTCGTCATCACAATGGTTAAAATGAATCAGCTTGGTTCCAAACTTCCTCTCCATCCACCCTATTGGCCAGATTTAGCCCTCTTAGATTATTTTCTATTCCCAAACTTGAAAAGAAATTTGCCAACGACGAAGAGGTGCAGTCCGTGAGTGATGTCTATTTTGAAGTTTTCATAGGTTCACTAAATAAAATATGTGGTGCCTTAGGGCTCTTTGAATAGTATAAAACAAAGCACTTCTCTTAACCCCACCTAGGTGAAATGGTGCTTTTGTTTATTTTTTCTACTTTGGTAGATCCAAGGGCACCTTTGTCGTAAATGGTTGAAATAACTTTTCTATTGCGCGTTCAACACCACCAAAATCCAATATGGCGGCCATAATAAATAGCAAAATTGGATATAGTTGTTCGAAATCTACAAAGCTAGAAAAATTTCCTGCCATTCGATTGGCAATTGTCGACAATAGAAAACTTTTTTTAATTTTAATTTTTTATTATTATTTAATTAACTCAAATAGGTTACTCATAATTCATTGTTTTCGAAAATTACAGTTTTCAGTTTTTTGCTCATTCTGTCTGCCTCTATTCATATTTTTAATTTTAGAACATGTTTTGAACAGGCACAAAAATACGCATCTGTTTTCTAGTTTGAGTCACCTTATGTCTCTTACCGGGTTTATAGTCCTCACGGAATTCACTTTGTTTGAGACACCCCCTGTGGCTATATTGCCATTTTTGGTATTGATACATTCTCGTATTTGTTTAAATTTCGCATTTTGTTGGTGTCTGCGGAATGTGGGACTTGTCCGAACCTTTTACGGTCTCAAAGGGGAAATAAATTAGAAATGTACGTTGTTTTTTCTTTTCCTCCTCCAGGACTGATCATAAATAATACATTTAATTACACTTCAAATTAAGCCTCTCCTTTTCAGGAACCATAAATTTCCTCCCTTCTACGGGTTTTTAAGCCACGTAAGCCCCCTTTATGATATGAACAATAATAATTTTCTTGTTGTCCCTCACAAGAATGTGCTGTTAATTTATACGAAACACTACATACGCGGTGTCTGTTTTATCGTCAAAGGTACGAGGTTGGTTAAATTGGAGCAAACTCGAGCAATTTTGGAGTTCAAAAATGTGCCCTATGAAAGTGTAACAAATTTGGATGATCTTCGAGGGTTTTAGTAAAAAAACCAAATTTTGGAAATAAGTTGTTATTTTTTCCTCGGCCCATTTGGCGAGCTAATTCAAAATTTTTGGCAATCCATCACTGCGGCTTTTCCTCTTCCATAACGTGGACATCTCATACCCGAAATCCAACGTTTCGTTTTCCGCAACAATTATCAACTTTTTTTTTCTTACGGGCGCCATTTTAAATTTTCACATTTTTAAATTGGATTTTTTTTTATTATAAAGATTTTTGCTACGAGGAAAATCTTAAGACACTCGGTGTGAAGTTCTGGCAACCGGGTAGCGTGGAATTCGCCGGGACGTCTACTCACTACAAATTCGGGGATCACTCGGAGTCGATCCCGCAACTACCCGGAACCGTTCCTTACGATGTCGGAGAGGTGCACTTGGTAGTTGAACATGATTTGGATGTCTCGTCATTATTTTTGGCTCTTTGCAGTATTTCTAGTATGTCTACCACTAGATAATTAGGCATCTAGCACGGCCCGTTCCACACGCTCTTTTTCCTTTACGATTGCATCAACGGTGTTCCTGCAGCGGTCCCGTGCATTCTGGTCCTCCATCATTTCTCCCATTAAGAGTACCGGAGTCGGCGTGTCCACCGGCATAGCCCTTTCTCTTTGTAAGTCCGAACAGTGACAGAAGTAGTGTCCTGTGGTGCCGACAACTCCGCGGGACTTATAATTCGGGCCGGTTTTTCCTGTCCGACTTGTGTATAGCTTAAAACTCTCATGGCCGCTGAATGCTAGAGTTGCGTAATCACTGAGGCTTTTATGCTTGCACGGGATCGCGATATCCAGCTCCGGGATCAACTTGGTCCACTGTCCCTTGCCATGAATATTTACCCATTGTTGTCCGCTTCCGTGACTTGTGGTAAATTGCCCAGCAAGGCGCGTTCTTCCAGCGGGAGGTCAAATGGGTGGGACGCCGAAAATGATTGTGATGATTTATCGCTTGTTAACCTCTCCCCGTCGGCTGCATCTACACGATAAAAAATTCGAAAATTTTTCTGAGTTGCAAATTTTTTGAAATCAAATCGATCAAAATCAAAAAGGATTTTCAGACTCAGGAAATGTACTGAAGTTAAAAAAAAGAGACGCTTCATTTTAGCTAAAGACGATCCACTGATGAAACTCTACCTGGATAATCATACTTTATCATAAGTCCAGCAGGTCCGAAAAACGGGAATTGTTCGAAAAATTGTCTTTCTGTCCGAGCTGCGCAGTACCGCCGGGGCTCATGCGAAAGGCAAATGTATGAATCTTCCCAAAGTTCCATTTCAGTAGATCGTTTCTACAAGTCACAAACATCAATTAATGGCGATGAAACCTGCAGCGACGGGAAACCTCAAGGGCCTTCATTACTGTATAGCTGAGCATCGAAGCCGGTCGGACATCGAAATTATGCGAAGCTCTCCAAGCTTTTAAACGAGCTTGCGAAATTTTTGCAGGCGCAGGGCTCGCCGTTCCGGTTGGAGAAGCCCCGTTATTTGAATTGCCTCAGTCATTTTGCATGGCGTTACCGCAAGGGACACGCCTGGCCCATCTCCCTGCACTACGAGCGATCCCACAGGTCGCAGCGTAAAGTGGTGATACCTGAAAGTCTCCGGGTTGGGAAAAAAAATCACAGAAATTTGACTTTGAGACCACGTTACGACTACTTTTTACTCCATAAAAGTGTTCGGGGGTTTCTCTATCCATTATCTATCTATCACATTTCCTCTGGAAGTGCCACTAAAGTGGGATCACATTCCTCTAAAGTATCCCGAAGCGGTAAAGCGTTCGCCCTTCTCAGGTGTTATTTGTGTTCTCTGTTGAAATTTCGATATGTTTGTGCCGGATTTGAAAAAGAAATGGTCTAATCAAAACTCGGAGTGTGCGATGTTTCTTTGTAAAACTTTCAAAACATGCAACTCTACCCGCCGGTTTAACGGGACCGTATGTTAGAACGAGCAAAAAAGGAAAACTTAAAATGGCGACCTGATAGCTTTAGCTGGAGCTTGCAGTCGAGTTCTCAACGAGCCACATTCCAATTATCTCGGTAAAATTTGATAACCAACAATAACCATCATAACCATGACCCATGTGATAGGGAAGCGCCGAGTGATTGATTAATAAACGTTAGGACTTCGCGATTCGCAGTTGCGGCCTGTGCCAACAATGCCAGATAGATTAGTCGAAATGACAGTTTTGACGTAGCGGAAGTTTGACGTTTCCGGTGCAACACAACACAAGGAGTACGCGACCAAAAACGAGGTTGCAATGATGACGGCAGTGAGATGACACCGACGGGTCGAAATACTCGACGGAC
Source organism: Euwallacea fornicatus (assembly GCF_040115645.1). Taxonomy (NCBI): domain Eukaryota; kingdom Metazoa; phylum Arthropoda; class Insecta; order Coleoptera; family Curculionidae; genus Euwallacea; species Euwallacea fornicatus. The sequence continues at coordinate 588,124 of NC_089559.1, read as the reverse complement.
CGAATCGAACTTGACCCAAAACATTTTCCACCCCCTTTTTACTGGGGGGGGTGAAGCGGTGTGCAAATGCGGCGTAGGTGTAACTAGATCGACTCCCGTTACGTGTACCTGTTCGGTGTGTTCCATCTCCGCCCTCGCAGTAACGCGGTATCACATTGAAAGTTGGACAATAAAGTGTCGGAGGATTATTATTATTATTATTATCATTGCTATTTATTAGCCCCAGGAAGTTATTAAATCACGGTCCTGACAACAGTTGTAAATTAGACTTCCTAGTTCAGGGCAACGTTAAATAGACTGAGACGTGGGAGATGCGCTAACTTTGGTGATATTTTGGGAATTAATAATGGAAGTTTGTTTTCCTTATTGTTTGCCGAGAACCGATTCCATAACTAATTAAAGTTGAGCGAATTTCGTGCGGTGACTCCACGGAATTAAATCAGACGTTTTAGTTGCGTTGTTGTATTTTCTAGCGAAAACTCTCCCTTTAATTGAGTTCGCGGAATTATTATTTTAGGTTTTAAAAGCTTCCACAAATCCATTATTATCTTTCAGATCTATATACAATTTATCCCGCAAACCGCAAAGTTCTACAATGGGAATCCGAGATGTTTGATTAACTCTTTAGATCCCCCTTTTGTCCGCTTAAATTGAATCCCGATTTGGCGCTAATTAAACAGCCGGGGTTTGTTTAAGTTTTTATAACTATCAAGTAAAACAACATTACGAGGGTTAGATATAATTTATCGCCAAAAATTCGAGTCCTCTATTTTCATACATATAACTGGGGGGGGAAAAAACGCGAGTTTCGCGTAAAAAGTGAAAATTTTCCAGCCCAGAGGACACTTACATTCTTGTTTTTGCGGCAGCCGCTGGCAGAGCGGAAAGTGCTTGATTGATGCGAATAAGGGCAAAAAGGGTGCTATCAGTTCCTTGATGAAACATCACATCAACCAAATTTGCCCATCGTTCCAAAGGAGAAATTAAGTTGGTAAAGCCTTAGAAATAAAATTGCGCCCCTTCCCTTCGGCGAGGGGGCGCAAATAATAAACGACCGAATTACCATTTATATAAAATAATTAATTCGTCTCGGACCCCTTTTTCGAGCTAATAATCTTCAAAGGAGGGTCCTGACCCCCTCGGCGGTCGCGTGCGATTTTTCTTAACCCGAGTTTATGCCCGGAAAATTTACGCCCTTCGGTCGGGCCAGAAACCCCAGGAATTTGTTCCAAATTAGTCAACTAAATTAATGTTATTTACTTGATGAAATAACTAAGCGTCCCACGAATATCTCAATGGAAGATCGAATTTTCCGTTACGAGAAACTTACGCGAAAATTTCTTACCTTTTAAGCGAGAAGCTTCCCTTCAAAAATGGGGCGTAAAAGTGATCATGGAGATGTTTCCGAGGGTTGCAGTACTCAGTAAAATGGTGAAAAAAAACTAGAAGGCCCGTGGTCGCGCACGCGCCATTTTCGATTTACAGCGTGGACAAGTTTCACATTTTTTCTCATATTTTTCGCTCTTTCCATGTGTGCCTCAAGTCAAGTTTTTGAAATTTGGCACATCTATTTTCTCTAATACCCTCTACAACAAAATGTCAGAATCGTCGGTAGCTCTACGTAGGGTGTTCTGTTTTTTTTGGGCCACGTACTATTTTATGATTTGTTCTTTTTTTTGGGACGCTCTGTTTGAATTCTGATATAAAATTTTAACTCCCCCGATCCTCTAGCTTTTTGACCGCTTTCGATTCTTGCGTATCTACTACCGTGGATATCTATAGATGCACATTAAGAATGTAAGGGAAGTATCAGTCTGAGGTTATTTTTATTTATCTTTGTGTTCTCTCTTCCAAACCAATCCTGCTCGTGACCACAAAATCTAAAACAAACCAATTTTCTATCAACAATCAAGTTTTCCATTGCTTACGCACTGTTTGGCTGAATTTGTATTGCATTTTTTACCAAATTTATACCCATTTTTCCCAAAAATCAATCGATAGATTTCGAATCACAATACGCCATTGCATGTAGTTTTAAACGATTTTCAATGCAAAGTGTCACATGACCCATGTTTCAATTTTAAAAAATCGGCCATTTTGCGCTACCGGTGACGTAAGTAACGTCTAAAAAATACGCAAAAGTTTAAAAAAAAAGTGTTTTTTGTCCTATTTAGTGCTTTTTTTTAATTTAAAAAGTTGAGGAGGGCAGGGAGGTACAATTCGGAGCTGCACGGTATTATAGGCTGTTGGGGAAATAACTTCCCTAAATTCAGCCAATATTTAAGAGCATCATTCTGAATTAACAAGTTCCTTATAAAGGGGGTCGTAAATACGACCATTTCCCCGGGAGGCAAAAAAAACATCTATTTAGAATTGGCAACGTCGCGCCATGTTTATTTCATTTCGATATCTCCCTAAGTAGCTGCATAAACTAGGTATGCATTTTTGCAAGGCTTTTTGGGGCCGATACCCGCTAACTGCCTTTCAACGTTTTATCGCTTCACTCGCAAAGTTAACTTGGGCGACCCTTTACAGGGTCACGTTTTCAGGGTTCAGTGCGACGTTGCCGCTAAAGTTTACTTTTAACGGTTAACTTGTATTATTTCTTATTAACTTTTTTTTATTACACGTCGAACAATCAATATTTGTCATGTATGGTTTTCAACATTTTATTAAATGTTTATTACACAGGCTATTATATATATATATATATATATATATATATATATGTAAATTTGATTAACATTTAAGCTTATCGTAGCTTTTCGGTTATCAACAATTTTTATCTGAAAAAACCATTAGGTTTTTGCCTCCCGTTGCAAAAACTTTTTCGTTCAAAATCATGTCCTTAATCATTGGCTAGATTTGCGAAAGTTATTTCCCTAACATCCTGTATATCATAAATAGCTCTGACACAGAGCAAATTGCTTTCTTGCCGCTTTCCAGTTTAGATGTCCAGAAACCTCGTCGTGGCTCGTGAATGTTTGATGGTGGTTTTTGAGTCTTTCCATTAAAGAGATGATATTTCCCTATAAATTTCGATCGTAAACAATAAATGGACCTGTAGCGCGTGCTAAGCTGGCATTTTCTAGTAATTGGTAGGTGGTTTTTTCTGTGAAATATGAGACAGAAAACGGCTATGAAGTAAATATGTACTATACGTTCAAGGCGCATTGTTAATATTTTCCACATTTATTTTGCTCCTAAAGGCATTATTTCCAATCGAAATAAAAGCAATGATAGGAGCTCTATTCCGGATCACTGAAAAATCAGCTCAACCCTCTCGACAAAATGGTGACCACTCATTTGATCTTGAACCTTTCATTTATTTACAATTTTAGTAATGTGGGAAGACATTGCTGCGATAAATTTTGTCGTTGGCACCTAATTTAATGACAGCCAGGATGTTCCTATAGTTTTCATAGTCATAATAATAATTTTTAACCACATTAACAAGGTTCCATTCCGAGCCGTTAAATAAATCCATTGGCGCGCAGAGTTGTCTCTAAGAAATATGATTTTTTAAGATTTGTTAAAAACCGCATCTTAAATTTGAATAGTGCTGCCTCACGTCTCGGTGCGCCTCTGTATCCGGTACACTCACAATTGGTGACCTCCTAAGCAACGTTGTATATTACGTCTAATATTAGAACCATCGGCGGACCACAAGTAATTACTGGTTTCACTATTTTTATTTGTATTTTTATTTTAAATTAATTGTTGCAGCTGAATCAGGGCTCGGTACGCCTTTGATTAAGCTATCGCATTGATAACTTTTTACTAATTAAAGGGTATTTTAGAGTTCGTTTTGCCAGAAAATTTATTGGAGTGTTAAACGTATGGATATATTTTCAAATTTACGAACTTTTTAATTATTTTGAAAACCGAATAAATTAAAATTATTTATATTACGCCTCGGTACGTCTCTGCGTTTTTGTGCAAACGCACCTTTATCCGACTCCCGACTAACGAATAACCATTGTGTAGTTTTTCTGCGGAGAAAATCAATGGTGTATCATCGACGGCACTTCTGGGGTCGCGACAATTCTCATTTTGCTAATTTGTTAAGAATCGTGCGCGACAATGAAGAAGTTTATCTAGGCACGAAGTCATTGACGTGCCGAATGTATTTCTGAAGCAATAATTTTTTTACGTTCACTTACCATGCAGCTCGATAATGGGAACTTTATGAGCCTTGACCACGGGCACCTCCTGCCCTACTCCGTTGGTGTACACGTGACTATTCCTGGCGAGCACTTTCCAAAGTTTCATTGTCACCGCCAGCGTGACCGAATTTCCAGTTTTTCTACACGAAGAAAAAGTTTTTAGCACGCACCATTTCACTCACAGCCACCTGAAAACCGAAATTCGCAATTACTTTATGGGGAAACCACATATTGGTTTGTGCATCTTGGATATTGTCGGATCCTATTTGCATAGTTTTCTCATGCAAGGCTGGGTCAAGAATGTTATTGGATGTAGTTAGGAAGTTTGCGGATCTTATCAAACTTAATTGCCGAAAAAGGTATGCCCGTCTGGCAGGGGTCCCCCGCGTGGGGCCCTTAAGGGAATGGAATGTTGGACCACTTTGTGCTTTCGTATTAAACGGTTTCCTTTAGAAAACTGCAGGAACACCTCCATACAGTGAAAAGGGGAAATTCTCTCGGAGAAGAGAGCTTTCGTTTTAATTTTAAAAAGAAACGAGTGTTCGACAGGGAAGATTCGAGCCAAGTGAACAGCATCCGGGCTTTGCATTTAAACTGCCCTTAATACCCTGGAAAAAAAAAATTTGAGTTTCAGCTAAATAAGTACAAGATTAAAATCGGTTTTATCTACTTGTCGTGCACCTCGTTAACATTCAGCTACAAGAGTAATGTCTGTCAATGGTTAAAGTCAGCAAGTTTGGCCCTAATGGGCTTGGAAGGATTCCGATAACTCGGTTAAAGTTCGCTACAAAGCCCGTGTTAACCTTGTTGTTCCCACTCTAACCCGGAGTTTAATAAATTATGAAAGTTGCTAGTTTCAAGTTGAAAACAAACAGTTCTTTCCCGTACAGTGCTGCCGGAATTTCAATTAGCCTTGTAAAATGAATTTATTTGATTTAAGTGGAAAGTTTCAGCCTAATTGAATATAATTTCCAAGAAGAAGAAAAGCCTTTTAAGGTACATATTCTCAACCTCTTTAAGGAAATATCAAGAGAATTGTACGGCGTTCGTTTGAAAAACGTTAGACATAAGGTCAGAACGAGAACGCTTCAAGCATCTACTTCGCATGTGGAATTTCTACTAGACAAAATAAGCATTTGCTTCAGTTACGCCATTACACTTATCTTCAGTGGCGTACGAAGCGATACGCCATTGTCCGTTCGTATTTAAGTCTGACACGAGACTTCAGGATATCAAATAATTTCGAGCTCGAATCGATCAGTCACGCACAAAGCACTTTATGATTTTTGACAGAATCGACAATCCCGGACCCGTACTTTAGTGCGGCTCGTTTCAGTTTTCAACACCCCATTGAGGCGCCACTGTCGTTTTATGTCTGAACGGATCTTTGAGCTTTCAAGGTTTCAATGCGCGTTCAGCGGAAATTCGCGATCTTCGGCGAGGTACAAAGCAATCGAGAATTTTCATAAAACCGAAATTCCAAAATGAATATTAGGTCGACTTGTTGGGGTTTCGACTCCTTTGTAGACGTCACTGGCATTAGCTCTGTATGAGAACCCGTAAAGGGTTCGAAGGAGATTTTCCCTCGAACGACATCGCGGGAAAAAGGGATTTGATAGTAGTTCTACTGGAAAGTTGCAATACCGTAGGAATTTTTAAGGGCGATCCCCGATCCGAGGCAGTTTTCGGGCACGGCGTCGATTCCTGACGAGGGCATTCTTGTCCGAGACGCCCTTGCGTCAGCCTCTGTTAATGAGCGTTGATAAATCAATCTCTGTGTTACGACATAAAATTGCATTGCTAGCAGCAACAATTACACAGTCAAGCCTATAAATTAAAATCCAAAATCTGCCACAAATTAGAGCGTTGTTGGCAATAGAACAAACCCTCACTCGTTACCAACGGCAATTTGCTCCATTAATACCGGTATTCCCAATTATCTACTAAATGTCTGCGAATCGAGCGGTATAGAGGATTTAATGAATGCAGTTTTACTACAATGCTCCAAAGTTTAATCCAACGGAGTGTGAGCTATACAGGATGAATTTCAAATACGGGTTTTCCTTTGACACGACATACAGCTCAAAAAACTAAGTAAAACCTTCATGTAGCATTATTTCGGAATCTCAGAAACCATCGAAATACGACAAAAACGGTGATGTATGATGTAAAGGTTTTCGAAGCTGCCGCCATCGGTCTCATTTACAGAAAATGTCGCTCGCCTACCATGTAGCCGCTGTTAAAATTATTTCCTCGAATTATTTCTGTGACATTTTCCACTTATTCACGCAACTCTGCCACTGCGTTAATTTCAGTCGTAAACGCCAAGCTTTTCGCATAACGCCCCACGGATAAAAATCACATGGATTTAGATCTGGTCGTTTCGCAGGCCGTGTCATCGCGGCCTACCCACTTGCTAGAAAGTTGGTAATTTGAAACGTGCAATATTTCCCTTGACGTTACCTCGTGCACGCACGTTCCAGTTGCTTTTTAAACTCCTGAAGAGTCTTCCATCAGGACTTTGCTTGGTTTTTTGAGGTTTATGCCGTGGTAAAGAGAAGCTCCCTACTTAAGATTCACTCTGTACACGCCAAGCAGAAAAGTCAAGTTTAGTTCATAATTTACCCGTATGTGACTGGCATTTCTTCCGGATCATCAATAATGTATTCCAACATGTTCTTCGTCGTTTGGAAATATATTGTTGAGGCGTGCAGAAAGGGGTTCATTAATAAACATTTAAATGAATAATCGTGTTATTTCCGTCGAGTTGTTACTTGAAGTTTCCCGGCAGTGCCATTATCGCAATATTTCTTTATAATTGGCAACCATTTCCGGGAAAGTTGGAGAAGTATATTCATCCCAAGGTAGCTCTCACGGCTGATCTTGGGGCTCAAAAATTGAAAACGGGACACCGAAGGGCAACCGACCGAACCTTTTTTTCAATCCACCTCGAGTTTTATGCGGGTTGAAAGTACAGATAGATAAGTGACGTGTACGTAATTCGTTCCACTTTTATTGAGGAAGAAGGGAAAATCCATAGGCAGTCCCTTAAGCCTCACGGCACTTGAGAGAGTCATGGAAAGTTCCATGAGGTGTGCGAAATCCGCTCGTTTCGGGTTGAGGGGGGCGTCTCGCCATCAATTTTAGCCTTTAAAAATATATTCGAAATACAAAAACCGGCACTAATTAAAAACGAAAGGGAAAAGTCAATTGGTAATTTTCCGGGCGCCAGCAATTAATCAACCTATGACGCACCATTTGTTTAATCTAAGCCGAAAAGATTGAGACTTTTTTATAATCCTAAACAACGATTTATAATAAAATACCCTGATGGCAATTAATCTTGCTTAGGAGGACGCCCAAATTGCTGGAATGCTAAAAAACGCTAGGTTGGCTCTTTGGAAGAGCCATTCGGGGCGGGTTTCAATGACAAAGGAGCGCTGTTTTGTATTCAAGATGTTTTTTGGTGGCACCAAATCAATAAATAAGCTCTCTCACACCATTTTGCTTAGGAGGAGTATTGCAAAAATCCATAATCCACTGGGCGAGAAGAAGGGCAAATATTTACACAAATCGCTGCTCCGTGCAGTCGATAATATAAAATAACCTCAAACCACTAAAACGTGAGAACGGGGGCGTGAGACGCATTCAAAAGCATTATTTTTGTAATCAATCGCATTCTCGGTGACGTAGCAAAGTTTGATTTCGCGACCATTCTCGTGATTCACATTCAGAGTGCAAACTGACGTGTAGCTAACGTTAATTAAATGTCTCTCGTCATCTTGACAATTCAACAAATTCAGAAAGGGTCGAGGAGTTTCACTGGAGACTTTCAAAATGGGGAATTGAAAGCGGCGATTCCTTTGCGAAATCGCGGACGCCGTGCGCGGCGGAAATCCTCGGGCGGAACGTGGAAACACGACTTACACGTTCAGGTTAGGGCCAGGGCCGGCCTTACGGGAGAGGATGAGGTTGGACGACGGCCCGGGGCGGCGGACCAGAAAGAGTAGCGCACTTTCCCGGAGGTGGGGATTAAAAATTTCGCCCCGTGCACCACCCCCGCCAAGACCGGTTACGGTTGATTGAGGTTTGGATTTTGACTTTGACAGCTCGATTTTCGGTATCTCGAGCCAGGCAGTAAGGAAGTTTCGGTTTGAGGCCCGCGAACGCCTTTCAACATGTTTGTTCTGTACTACGGGACATAGAACAAGATCACCCCGTAAAATGGTTTTATTTAACTAATTTTTGACGTTCACATTTCCTACGCTTAATTAAATACATCATTAACAAATTGGACTAATTTAATTGTTAAAAACAAAAAATTTTAAAATAATTTGTAGGTTTTCCGCGGTGTCTAATACCTGCCTGTCCACGTCTAGGCATGGATTGTTGTCCTCTCGGTGCATCTCATTCCAAGCTAACTGGACGGCACTACATATCACCGCCAGTGTCTATGGGGGACGGGGCCAATTATGTAACTTTCTACCTACAATGTCCCTTGCATGTTCAATCGGTGATAGGTCTGGAGATCGATGTGGCCAAGTTAGCAAACTGATCGCGTTTCGTTGAAAGAAGTCCATGGCCACTTCGGCCACATGTGGTCGTGCATTGTCTTGCTGGAAAACTGATTAACAGCAGTGTTCAGATGAGACACGACACGATGTTCCGGGACTTCTTGGATGTATCGTTGGACTGTCTTATTGCCTCCAATGAAATGTAAAGGCGACCATGTGCAATAGCACCCCAAGCGATCATTCTTATCCGACGCTAAATGGTTCGAATCTCAATGGGTCTTCTATAATCAGCAAGCCACTGACCCACCAGCGTCCTCGACGAGATTAACTTACTTCTTAGGCCGATAATTCGAAGGCGGCCATCTTGGTGTTCCGCAGTTCGTCGGGATCGTCCAGTACCTCTTCTTCTACTTGTTTGCTCGCTTTGGTACCGTGCCTGACAACATCTCACTATGGTATTTCTACTACGGTTTAATCTAGTGACGATTTTCCTAGATGACCGACCAACCTCTCGTAGACTCACTATTCTACCTCTCTCAAACTTGTTCAGTTGATGAAAATTTCGCTGCATTCTGCATCTAGGGATATTTGAGTAATCGAAAAGCACTTTTTAAGTACACCACGCACCAATAAATGATATTTTGCAGTCGTATTGTTCATATTTTATTGCAATTTTTACAGTAAAAAAAAACACTAAAATTCCTGATATCTCGTAAATACGTTGAGAAATATGTTTGAAAATTTAATCGTTTTTTGCATTCCTATCTACAAACATGCAAACTTAAAGTTATTTAAATAAAACAATTTTTACGGGGTGTTCTCTTTTTTGCGTGACGCAGTATGTTTTTGAAAAATTCCTGAAGACTCTAAAATTAGGGATGCACCTCCGGCTCCTGAAGGGTGATTTTTGTTTGGATTTTCACATGAAGGTACTAAACAACATGCGGATAAATCGACAAATATGAAACATGTTCATTTGCCCTTTGAGGTTCATTACAATTACGTATGAATGGTGACGTCACGTAAATGGTGGTCACGGCCCGTGTAACATAATCTAATCTGTTTGCGAAAATTTTCGACCACTCTGCGGCACAAATCAGGTTCTATGCCGGCCATTTCATGCTCCGGCCCCCTGTTTCGGCCTCGCAGTGGTGTTCAGGTGGTTCTTCTGGGGTCCGCTCGTCATGCGGGTCCAGCGAAAAAAATCCGCGGAAATTAAATCAGATGACCGCGGCGGCCAATCCACGCATTTTACTCGAATTTTTGGACCATACTCCAAATTGTCCACCCAGAAAGTCGATTTTACGCGCCAAAAAATTCACGTAAAACACGAAATGCGCTTTTCCTAAATTGGCAATTTCCATAATAGACTCGCACATTGCTCCGTGATTATACAGGGTGTCCCAAAAACATATCGACGAACTTAGAGGGATAGCTGGAGACAACAATACGAACTTTTTCCTTAAACCAATATATGCCCGCAAATGAGCCGTTTGAACAGAGAAAACGCAATGAGGCTTTGGTCATTACAATCACTTTTTGTTTGTGCTAGACGTTGTTTTATGAACAAATATGCGATGGGTCCATGCAAATGGTCAGCATTTTGGGCATTTGCATGGACGCAGAGATTTCACTGTCGGCTCATTGACTCGCACGGTCTATGGAATATTCCGGGAATAGCTTCTAGACGTGAGTAACTACCATTCCTGGGAAGAGGTCTCCCTCGTTACGAATAGGCTTTTTGCAGACCAAAGAGGTGGGATAACCGCAAAAGGAAATCGGGGTGTTAAGGTAAGAAGAACGCGCGGATCACGCTACAAAAGCTCTTCCAATCTGTCGGTGCGTGCCAGTTTTCCAAAGGGAAAATTAACGTGGAGTTTTATTCTGCGCGCATGTGTTAATTAAAGAAAATGATGTGTTTAAAAATGCACATTAATGTCCCCTATCAGCCCTCACAGTTCGTCGGTATGTTTTTGGGACACCCTGTATTTGTTTCATTTTTTACTTTAGAAATCTCACGTTGCCGTCGGCAAATACAGTACAGACGCTTTAATCCGAATATCCAGTAGTAATCTGTCCTGGCCAATGCCCGTTTCGGTAGTTCGAGCAAACTTTTTAATTCGCACAAAATTCGGATTGAATAAAATTCGTATTATAGTTAGACGACATAATAATCACATGATTATGCACTTTTCATGGGTAATTTCCCGGCGGTCCGGGGAAACCCCTTTTATGCGGGGCGGAAGCTTTTCGATTCGATCTCTTTTAGTCGAACTATTATTGCCGCGCGGATATGTCGCAAAAAAGAACGCATCACAGGTTAACCCTTTTTGCAAAAAGTAGATGTTCAGAATGAATTAGACTAACCAGAACCGGAATCTAAGTTAAGTAAAATTCATAACGTCGCATACAGGCGTTGAGAAAAATATGGAAAAATTTTTCATTTTGTGGCGTCTGCTTCTGAAAATGCACCTGGAGGAAGAAAAACTCTGAAAGCATGTGGACATAATGATATGGAAAGTGCCCTTTGCACCGGGTTTTTGAAACGGCGTTCTAGAGATGCTCCGATTTTTGGTGACGCACTATGTGAAAAAGCGATTTTTTTTTTCCGTAAAGCTCGACATCAAAGACTTTAACGCCGGCGGTGGGTGGCTGCGGAAGCTCCAAAGGGGATATGGAACTCGTCAATTAAGCCTCTAAGGAGAAAAACCGTTTGGTGACTTCAGCGCGGTGGAGGTGTTTAAATTAAAATTTCCAAAAACAGTTTAAAGTTTAGAAGTGAATTCTCGTCAAATCTACAACGCAGACGAAAGTGGGCTTTTCTTGAGGATGTTTGTCGAAAAAAACTTTTTTTCATAAATCTGAATCATCGGCACCAGGAGTAAAATTAAGTAGGGAAAAGATAACTTTCATGCCATGAGCAAACGCGTCAGGAAGTCACAAACTGCCGTTAGTCGTTTTGGGAAAGGCAAAAAATCCACGTGCTTTCCGTAACTTCCAATTACCAGTTATTTATGAGGGAACAAAAAAAGCTTGGGTAACAAGGGATCTGTTTAAGGACTGATTTCATTCTCACTTTGCGCCGTCGGTGGACAAAAAAAAAACGGTGGATTTAGGATTACCCGAGAAAGGTGTGTTAATTTTGGATCATGCGCCTGACCATCCCGATGCCTCATAACTGATGAGGGAAGATAAACAAATTTTTTCCACGTATCATCCACCACATCGGACACCAACTTCTGCAGCCCGTGGATCAACACGCGATTCAAGCTGTTAAACTTAATTGTCACTAGAAACTTACTACTTCACAAATCGTTGGATCCGGTGGTGATGTTGCAGAGATATTAAAGCCGTTAAATTTTAAAAACGTGGTACCTCCTCTCGACCAAACACGGCGAAGAGTAAAAACTGAGCTGTTGAAGAAATTCTGGACATCTGTTTGACCCGACTTAACTAGAACTGATCAGGAGGATGCCGATTCGGCTATGAACAACGACCAGACTGAAGAAGAACTTGTTTACGAGGACGACTTGCCGTTGAGTACACTCCCTCAATTTAATAAAATCCAGCTTGGTAGTGGTGAGTCGGTTGAAATCGAGGAAGCGTTTGGTAAAATCGGCGAAACCGTCTCGAATCGGGATATACAGGAATGGACGAAAGGAGAAAATGAAGATGGCACGTTCTTAGCTGAAGAAGAAATAACTGACGAAGAGGCTTCCGATACAGAAAACGACGAGGAGGTTGGCAATGAGCAGAACGATGAGGTAATGGCACCAATTACGTTTGCGAAACACGAAGAAGCTGTGAAACGTTTCGCAACATGTTTAAGATGGGCTCGCGAGAACGATTTACCTCCTCAGCAAGTAATGTTGCAACGCACGTTGCAGGCAGAAGGCATCAAGAGAAAAATGACTACTGAAAAGCGAACACGAACCACCGATTTCTTATGGAAAAGTTAGACTATATGTACCTTCCATGGATTTTCCTCAATTTTTATTAAACACATATTTTAGGATAATGTATGATTTTGTCATTTTTCGACTTATCAGTAACACACAAAACCAAATTTATATGTATGTATGTACATACATACATATATATATATATATATATATATATATATATATATATATATATATGTCGGAGATTTATTAGCCCTTAAGTTTAGAAATGTAAAATTCTAGTTAGCAATAAGGTTGAAGAGCAGGCTGACAGCTTTATCGCGGAGATAAAGTACTGTCGAACGAGGTCGCTACCACCAAGGGCGAAATCGAGGGGCCATGTGTGCGAACCTTCGTGGGAAACAGGGACTAACAGGTACTTTTATCCCTCGAATTTGAAGGACTCGCGAGATCTGGAAAACCAGAAACCGAAAGGGACAGGCAGATTAGATTGGCAAGTGACGAGAAGCGCTTGTGTGGTAGCGAATTCGTTGGCTTTGCCCTTCTTCTATTCTTGCTATTGAAATAAAAACTAACTATATTGCATCATCATGGAAAACCTTCCTGTTGATGCTCCGACATATATATATAGGGCGGCCCATTTAAAACAGTCCACCCGAAATATTTCGAATGGAACTTTCTTTCTTCGTAAAGAACCCCGAGTCGCGACACTTTTACTTTTAAGGGGGGCATTTTCCGATCGTAAATTCGTAGGTGTAGAGTCGCCCCCCAGACGGGGCAGCAACCTCTTCAGGAATCTTAAATGGCGCTGGCGGTCAAGTACCACATCTAATCAGAGGCGTTTCAATTCCCTTTACACGTGTGCTGATTTTTTTTGCGCCGCCATTTAGAACATCGATGAAAAAAATCGAAAAAAAGCGAAAAAAATTGAAAAAAATCACCCGAACTTAATGATAATAAACTCGCCAATTCTGAAAAAACTACGTTCATCATCGAATTCTTAAGATAAGGTGATGGGTTTTGTTCCGATTTTACACTGATCAAAATTGTATCGCGAATTTTGGCGATTCGTCCGACGATCCGAAGCGTCACGGTTCACACCATTGAAGAGAAAATGAAATTGGGCCCTGTCTATTTCAAAAACAATAAAATATCCCGAGAAAGCACAAGAATTCTTAATGGAAGGCATCCCGGTAAGAATCTGAACCATCCCTACGTGACAAATTTAATATCTAAATTCATGGAGACTGGATGCGTTGCTAACGAAATATATGGAAAGCGACGCTGTTACCAAAAACGCTACACAGTAGCAATTTTGTGACATATTGCACTGGATCATGCAAAATCGAGAAGAAAATCTTATTTCATTTATATCATATTCGCCCCGAAAATTAGAAGCAACATCAGGTACTTCCCGTAGTGGTATTCGGAGAATCTTGGAAAAGCGCAACTTTGATCCCTATGAGATGCGTCTAATTCATGAGCTCAATGAAGATGATCCAGATCGCCGTGTGCATATTTGTGAGGTGATGAGCGAAAGCATTTTCATTAATCCCAATTTATTACATTCTACACGCTTTTCTGACGAACGCACATTCTTTCTGAATGTTTTCGCCAACAGACATAATTGCAGATGTTGGAGTGATGTGAATCCTAAAATTATGAGAAAACAGCATTCACGGTATCCAGAAAAATTCAATGTACGAGCTGGGATTTTGGGAAATCGTATTGTTAGATCTTTTTTCTAACTGATAACCCGACGGCTGAATCTCACCCCAATCTGCCTAAAGACGTCATCAACCCTCACGTTGTGGACATCCTTGAAAACGATGATCAGACCTCAGAGAATAATGTATCTTTTCAACAAGATGGCGCCCGCCACGGCATGCAGTTCCTGCACGTAACTTTTTGGATCGACATTTTCCCGAACGCTGCATCGGTAAAAGTGGTTCACATTGAACGGCCCCCAAGATCGCCCGATTTAACATCAATGGACTATTTCTTGTGGGGTCATTTAAAAACTGTTGTTCATGAAACGAAATCTACCTCTTTAAAAGATATTCGCCATCGAGTAGTGACAGCAAGTGGCGAAACAACTCCCAAAATGCTAAAAAATGTTCGGGGAAAAGTCGAACAGAGACTTTATCGTTGTGTAGCAGCGAATGGATGGCAATTTGCATAGTTAATTAAGTAAATCATCATTTAAAAATTAATTTTGTTCAATTTATTTCGCCGATGTGTCAAAACGTGTGTTTTTTGCAGTATTTCAAGCCGGGGCACAAAAAGTCCAGCACACTTTTGAAAAGAATTGAAATGCCTTTGATTTAATGTGTCACTTGTCTTCCCGCGCCCTTTAAGATTCTCGATGGGGTTGCCGCCCCGTTTAGGAGTATGACTCCACACCTACGGATTTGCGCTCTAAAGATGTCCCCCGCAAACGTAAAATTAACGTGCCTCGGGGTTTTCTTAAGGGAAACAAATCCCCTCAAAATATTTCGAATGGACAGTTTTAACCGGGCCACCCTGTGAACGCATCTAAATTACGCACGCACTGCTGAGTAATCCGAATATGTCGGTAATTCGAACGTACCTCCTTAAGCCCGCACCTTGAGCAATTCGAATCAGAGAGCCGACGCTGTACATTGATATTTCAAAAATGTTTTATATTATGTTGTGCCAGTTCGGATCGAATCGCTCTTTAAATGGAAACTGATGAGGTCCGTCCAGAAGCTGTGTCGGAAAGTCCGGTCCCTACCGGCCCAAAGCTGAAAGGGGGATTCGATTCGCCGAACAACGCGTCTTCGATGCTTCCGAAAAAGCCTTAAGGTCCTCTCTGTAAGCTGGACATTAAACAGGAGGGTACCAAATCCAGTCTCTGGAATTATCGTTGTTTGTTTCTTTAACTGGGCTTAATTAAATGGATGTGAAAATTCGGATGGACGAACGTTCCAGATCGGGGCCACCCTCATTCCCCTCCGGATAATTGAGTTACATAGAGATGTGCGAATTTAGGGAATTTTCACCATCTTGGACGCAAATTCATGTAAATAGGTCCGCTATTAAATTCCCCCGAAGAATCTCCAGATTTCGCTCCCCCAAAAAACGTATCCTCGATTTTTCCGTTAAAATTAAATTCGGCGCCTCAGCAATTTGACTAGGAAAAACATCGAAATTTCCTTTCGGGACCAATTAGGGGGGTGATAATTTCTTCTTCTGTTGTCAAATAATGTCAAAAACTAATTAAATCGCCGTCTTGAACGGGTGCCAGGCTAACGTCTGGATTCTGCTTTGATTGAGGAGCGCGATATGAAAACAAATGGTAACCAGGCCTGGAGCGAGATCCGTTTAACCTCAGTCAACTCGGAAAGCCACGAAAGCGGAGAGCCTTTGTGCCCAACTTCTGGAATTTCATCCCGCAATTTGGTTACGTTTTAAACTTCATCCAGGATATCTGGCACACGCTGTTTGGAGCAGCTAACTGCTGCTTTGGATGCAGAGGAACACTTTAATTCCAAGAACGTTAAATGGAAAACGACGTAATTAGAGCTTGCTAATGGGACTCTCTCGAGGAGTTGTTTTTCTATGACGAAGTGCATATTTTTGGAGCAGCAATTCTTGCATATTTTTTAAAATTAAATCCCTCTTTTTCCTCAAGACTAAGTGGACTTAAATGGCTCATTAATCACACAAACTGGGAGCTCAAGTCGTAAATTTTAAGTTTTAAAAAATTTCATAATTCTTCACTGTGAAGTTTCGACACTTTAATTGCCTTAAGTGCGCCACGAATCGATGCGTTTTTAATTATTGCCTCAGTAAGAGGCGCAGATTTGCATCAGCTTTGTCCGGAACAACTTATGGGCCTTGTAGCGGCTACAGCAATTCACAATAGAAACTTTCTGCCCTAAACTCGATGCCTCGAAACTTTCGCCAAGGCTCCACCGGTTTGGGGGATTTTTTTGGGGTGGGGGGGGGTGGGGGGGGGGGGTCGCAAGACTGTTTGCGTTTTGAGCGTAGTTGCGCAATCATTAATTAATTTAAAGTTCACTTTACATCTCGGCATTTTTATTCATCTGCGGAAATTGGCCCCCGTTTCAGCCAACTGGCACAACAAAAGTTTTGAGGTATATTTAATATTCTCCGGGAAAACTCCTTTTAAATCTCGAAGTTTACCCATTGAATACAAAAAGCCGGAGAGATGAAATTGTCTCCTAAACGATGTCTCCGGCTTTAAACAGACATTACATTAAAATAGTAAGTTTTCACTTTAGTTTTTCTGGGCGATTCCGGTTTAATCGAGCCCTAAGCGCAGTTTTTGCAGCGTTAAGAGGCACCGAGGTTTTCCCGATTCGAGCCGTTCGACGAAAGGCCGAATGATCAAATCCCGGTGATAACAGATTTAAACCGCTCACTACACAGGCTACAAGCAGACCACTACAAGTATCGACGAGTAAACGCGGGACGGTTTACACGCGCGAACATGACGATGGGCGGACGCCACGAGTTCCGTCGCTAATTAAAAGAAAATCAGCGAAGTGCCCCTGCCACGCCACTGATTTTATATGTAACAGCAATTTTGTATGTTGGTTATCAATTCGAAAAATTTCCCGTCCGTATTTTCTCGAAACGGTATAGATTTTTTTTTTTTTTTTTAATCACCGGGCCATGTCGATTTTGTTATCGAGGGGGAACAATTTTGATGTAAAATTGACTGCGCCTCTTTCAATCCCCTAGTTCCAGTGGCAGCCCCTAACATACCTCAAATAGCACGGGGGTCGGGCGGTACACCACTGTGAGGGGCCCTCGTTCTCCACATCTCGGTACCTTACTTGTTGCATTTGACCGTCGCCCTATCAAGTTAGACGTCTTCGGTCATCCCAAATGTATTTTCCCTTTCGCCTTTCGAGAGCGCTAAAATTAAGACTTTTTTTTACTTAAAAGCGTCTTACGATCGGGGAATTGTTGTAACGAACTTCTGCGCAGGCGTTTTCGATTATAAAACGAACGAATTTTCCTATTACCGGTCGTTAAGGAAAACACGTCCAAAATCGGTCTTCGTACTTTTGACGCTTTTGGTTTGTTAGATATTCCAAATGTTCGCCATTATTTCCCGAACAAACAGCAACAGAGTCCGCTTTGGAACGCTTCTCTGGAAAGTCGAAATGCCGCCTCTGGAATGGCCCTGTTTGCCTCTGCGACTCTCCTTTTCAAATCGTCAATATTGTCGCGGTGGGTTCCGCAAACAACCGATTTTATTTGCCCCCATAAAAAACAATCCGAGGGCGTCAAGTCTGGTGGTCGTGCAGTTCATCCCATCGGTCTCCCCCCATCAATCCATTTGTCCGGAAATCGGACGTCCAACCTGTCTCCCACTAGGCGAGAATAATCTGACGAAGCTGCATCTTGTTATTTTTTCTTTTCGCACAGAATGTTCCCACCAACTTGATCTTCCAAACGAACTGTTACTAAAGGATCAATTACGTTTTCAAGTGAGTTTGAGTGCAGCTCTCCGGTTGAGTTTTCCTCAGTAAACAAAGGTCGCGCAACTGCATTAGATTTTTCATTTAAAACATTAATTTTTTTCTTTCGAGCCACCGTGTAGCGCCCTCTCTAAAAACGTGGGGATTTTCTTCAGCGGTTCTGTTTATTAACTTGACCGTCGAGAGAAAAGGGCGCACTCATCGCTAAAGCAAATGTTTACTAAAAAAATTGTTATTCTCAATGAGGTCGATCGTGGTTGGGCAAAATTCGATTTTTCTGTCAAGATCGTCGTCACAAACTTCCCGTAGAAATTTACATTTTATGAGGATGAAATTTATCTAATTTCAGTGCTCTTCGTGCAGCTTCATGTGATATTCTAGTTTAACTTACGACCGTACGCGGCAAATTGCCGGGTTTTGCAGTAGAGGTTCCCAGAACCTCCATTTTGGGCAGCTTCATTTAAAACACGCAGAAAATGCTTTTTTTTTTCTTTTTTTTTTTTGTTCGTAATAGAACCCGTTTCAGCATGTTGTTATTAAGCCCGAAACGTATCTGGGACTCACATTCGAATTAGGATTTCTAGCTTTAAAAACTTCCCCTGTTCTTTTTGAGCATTTTCCTTGCTCTGCATAAATAAAAATAATTTCCGGTCATAATTTCAGTTCTTTGCCGGATCGTACGTACAGTAGTGGTCATAATTATAGCAACTTTTAAATATTTTAAATAAAATGTATCCATTCGGCTAAACCCAACATACGTTTTTATGTTATTTATCTTCCACAATCGTTGTTGTTTAAAATGCATCCAAAGGAAATATCAACAATTCCTATAAGAAACTATCAAGACATATTTTTTCAACACCTGACAAAGATATAGCAACTCTCGGAATTTTAAAATTTCACTTGATTAACGGACTTGTGCGTTAAAAGACGTTTAATAATCTCAATTAAATCGACGATTTCCGTTATGGGTCGAGGTAAAACAATCTCATTAGAGATCAGGAAAATTATCGTTGACGCTCACTTCATACCCGTATACCTGGTAAAAGTGGCGAACGGCAAAGTGAAATTGTAAAGAGTTTGGGTGTGCATAAGTCAATTGTATCTCGAATTATTTACAAAATCACAGAAACAGGAAGTGAAGCAGCTGTGAAACATTCAGGACGCACGAGGAAAACTACAACAAAAACTGATAAATGGATAATTCGAATGTGTCAAAAAAATCCATTTCTATCATCTACTCATGTAAAATCATATTTAGAGGACACGGGCCTAGCTCATATTAGTTCCAAGACCATAAGGAGAAGATTAGCGGAAAATGGATTATTCGGTAGGCGACCAGCGGAAAAACCATTGCTGTCCAAGAAGAACGTGAAAGCCCGACTTCAGTTTGCGCAGAATCACCAACGTTGGACATCTGAACAGTGGAAATTGGTAGTTTTCAGCGATGGGTCCAAATTAAACTTATTCAAAGGCGATGGCCCATCGTACGTTAGACGATCCAAAGGCGCGAGGTTGCAAAGAAAGTTTGTTTTACCAACCGTAAAACGTGGAGGAGGTTCGATTACGGTTCGGGGTTGTTTCTCTGGTTTTTGGTACGGGTCCGCTTCACGAAGTAGAAGGTCGCGCGGATCGGTTCATGTATCGAGACATCCTCAGGAATCATTTACGACCGTACCTTGAAGAAACCGTGCCACTAAGAAGCACTTTCCGACAAGATAACGACCCCAAACATGAATCGAAACTTGTTTCGGAATGGTTTAGAGAGGAAAGGATGGAAGGTCTTGCTTGGCCGTCGCAATCTCCCGATCTCAATCCCATTGAAAATTTGTGGGAATATGTGGATGGTAAAACTCGGAATAACACACATTCCAATTTACAGGATTTATTTCAGGCACTTCAGGAAGCCCGGAAGAGTGTCGATAACAATCACTTCAACAATTTAATAAATTCAACGCCACGAAGATGTGCAGAAGTTAATCAGCAGCGAGGGCATCATACGAGATATTAATTGTTGAACAATTCCTTTGTAATTCGCTGAAGTTTTATTGCTCTTTATAATTATTTTGGAAAAGTTGCTGCATTTTTGTTCAGGTCGAAATGAATAATTTTTTAAATTTTTGTATAAAAATTATCATTGTTTTATTGCTATATACTTCTATCATTAGCAGTCATCGGAGAATCATATTTTCAAAAACTGTTTTGAATTTAGGCCGTGAATTATTTGAAATTTTAAAAAGTTGCCGTAATTTCGACCACCCCTGTATATGGCGTTTTAAAAATTTCTCACAATAACACACGAGTCATCGCAAAAGTTTTTAAATGATTTGAATACCTGGTGGTAACACCGGCCAGTACCACAGGTAGGTAAATAGCGTTTTACACGCGAAACAATATCAAAATTTATCGAATCGATATTCAATTACAAACAAAAATAAATAATAAAGCGATTCATATTCTACGTAGATGTTTCTTTTCGAGGAACGATGAAATTTATTATACTGATAAACATTTGTTTCGGTGATTAACTAGACATTTTGAGTTGAAACTATACAGTTTCGGAGATAGCCGGGGCAAGCAGTAAGTAAATGGGTCGGCAAATAGATTTATTACAACAATCTCCTAATCGTAAAACTTGAATGAAAAAGTCTTAGTTTCGACGCTTTCAAAATCTAATAGGAAAGGGGAATTTAAGACGATCAAAGACGTCCAACTCGATAGCGCAACAGTCAAACGTAACGAACAAGGTACCGCCATGTAAAGAATGGAAAGCCCTTTACAATGATGTATCACTTAACCCCATTTACCATTTACGATATTTCGGAGGGCGGCTCAGATGATAGAGGGTTGAAAGAGACGCAGTGAAATCTACATAAAAATTGTTCGCCCTCGATAACAAGACCGACGTGTTCCGGCGATTTTCAAAAATCCTTTACCACTTCGAGATGATACGGGCGGGACGTTTTCAATTTGACATCCTGTATATTTCTTAACCGGTCGTCGCATTTTTTTTTTTTTTTGCAATTTGAAATTTTGAGAGTAAAAAATTTTAATATTCTTGCTATGCCCGCGATCGCTTTATTGTTTAACGCATTTTTTGCACCTGATTAAAAATACGTTGTTTGGCATTCACTATAATCGACGTTTTATGCATGCTGCAGCGTGCAAGTTTACATTTTTCGCGGATTTTTTTCTATATTAATTTTTTTCAACGGCAAATTAGTTTTGCATCGCCTCCAAAAGTCCCTTTTTTCATCTCGAAATCCACGAAAATATTAGTTTTTGCTCTCCCGCGCACAGGTCCACCATCTCATCCTCAGTTCGATGGGCTTCGCCTGGTCCGGACCAGACAGGAGGAGGTCTCTCGACTCCTTTTGCAGTTCACATATTTTTCGCCGGACATTTTTGCCAAACACATGAGAATGACGCCCTGATTATATAGAACGCGGGAGTTAGAGTGAAATTGTGGACGGCGTTGATTGGCGGAAAAAATTTATTCGGCAATTTGATTGGACGGAAATGTCGTTTTCACTCTCATATGTTTCTATAGAATAGAGTCCTTGACGGTTGATGACTGATGAAGTGCCTTTACTTTATCTGTCAGCTGCCAAATAAACGTCCGTGCAGTCTTTTGTCACGAAGTAGGCGGTGAATGAATTTGATGTCATCAAGTATGCTCATCGTTTGAAAATTTTTATCCAACCTCCGAAAATATTTATTTAACGGGGTTTTTAATCGAATTAGCGCAGGCATTACAATGCCCAAGTTGATTAGGTTTAAGGGCTGCTGGGAACGGCTATATGTTCGCTAATAATAAATCACTATTTGCCGTTTCGTTTTTGTATCGGAAAAATCTCATATTGACCATGTTACGAAACAATATAATACACAGTTGTTGACCGTTCATTATTTGGCAGACCGTGGGGATTATTGCGAGAATTTAATAAAATGGTTTTCAGCTTGATTGTTAATTGATCGTATATAAAAGTGGGACAAAAATGGCATGGGGGGGGGTAATTACATTTTCGGAAAACATACCATCGGGGGTGACATCTAGGCCTGAGGCCCAAAAATTTTACTTGAACACTTAAGTCGGTTTAACGTCTATTCGATTGTATTTGTATGTCGTCAAAACGGGCCTTTGTCGTTCCAGATTTTCTTGTGCACCACGGATAATTTCATCTCAATTTATCCCGCGAACAATTAATAAAACCCGAATGACAAGCAGATTCATTGCTGATGTCGTGTTCCATTGAGGAAGAACCTTTGCAAGGGATAAATTACTGTATGGGCGTTATTCAGAGCGATTATTTTCAACGGAATCCTAAACAAACATCATAATGGGGTTAATTAAATTCAAATATTGAAGGGGAAATAGAGAAAGGCCCTCCTTTCGAATTTTCACTTTTCTTGAAATGCCCCGGAAAAAAGCGAAGTTGGAAAACTTTTGGGGAAAAGTTTCTCGCCCATTTAAAAAGTTCGATTGGATCTGCCTATTACTTAACAATTCCGCATTGATTTAAATGAAATCTCCAACTTTTCCCGTTAGTCGGTCTTAATGTTGCCCATTGGGATCCTCGTTAAGAGCCGATAAACTTAAAGAATCAATGATTTCCTCCTTTTCGACCGAACGGCAACGTCGTACCGCTCGCTTATCCGTCATAACTATCGAGGACGTTGCCGTACTTTTTAATTTTTCTCTTAAAGCCGAATCAAACACGATCGGTCGCTACGCCGTCCATCACAATAACAACCATTTAATTGCTATTGAGTTTCCCTTGGCAATAGCGCCGAAAAGATCGGAAAAGTCAAGTGTAAACATTTTAAGATTCTTGTTTTGACCGTATTACATGCGTTTGTGTATTCTCGAGCTAATGGAAGCTTAATTTATGAGCTCGTATATAGTCTCGAACACGAGGTCCCTGTTTTAAATGTCGACTTATCTCAGTAGAATATAGTTCTGTAAACCACTTAGTAAACCATTCATTTTATGCTTCAATGTGACTTCTGTGGCGTGGCAAAGGTTTTGCTGCTCTAATAAATTTAATCCTCCCATACGAAAATTCAACCTAAATATAACTAAAACGCGGACGGAACTGTTTTTTGCCACTCTTGAAACGCCATTAAATGATCTAAATTTAAAAACCACGAGCAACACTGATTTTGTCACATCGCAACTCTCCTTGGTGGTACGAGGAAACTCGCGCAATCAATACTTTCGCCGGACAAAAAGGAAAATTCGGTCGATCTGGTCGCACCGCACTTCGTTTTTTTTTCGCTTTAGACAGCGACGGCGCCGCCATCGCTTGTCAATCCTTTTCGGCGTTGCCGCACTTAGTCGTTTACACTTCTTATTTTTGCAGTTTCTCCATGGGCACAGCGATGGATCGGAAGCTACTGCGGGAGCAAATGGAGGAGCGAGCGGCGTCGCGTGGCCGGGTTGGCGCGTAAGAAATTTGAATTTTTCAGGTCAGTTCGGGTTTAGTTCATTGCTATGGCTTCCGCATCACACGTCAAACGAGGTCTCAAACCGCTGAAATTAGGCCCTTCCACTTTGGAACCTCGTGAAGATGCGGGTCCGTTGCTCAAGATCTAAAAATGATTCGACGTCGGCGGCCACCGCGCCCCGATCACATGTCCGTTTCTGTTTATCGGGTCATCTAAGACAAAGACGGAAAATTGGCGGCCCTGAGGCACGTCAGGGCACGCCCGGATACAGGGGCCATGTGGTATAAGATTAATTTGACGTATTGAACAAGCGAACGCAGCTCTGGTTGGCCAATCGTAGCGACGTCTTAAGGAGTTTTTGCCTGCTGACTGTCAAATCTCTCGGGCGTGGAGTTTTTGGGTGCGAAATCCAATTTTCGGCGAAAATTCTCAAAATTTCAACTGTGAAGCAACTCTGCCACCTCAATAACAATACACCTCACAACAGTCACATTTTTGCTCATATTTTCGTGAACAATTAGCAATAATGCACGTCATTGTTTACATTAACCATGGGCTGTAAATTTCCCTATTTTACTTTGTGCCCGGCCTTTCCTGTATTATTTTCCGTTAATTGAAAACGCACGTTCCGACCGAAATAAACATTTTCGTTAAATAATTGCGGAAGTAATCCAGTTTGTTTTGCTTATTTTCAATATTGATCAAATAGAAAATTGCGTGTCGCGGTGGCTAAAAACCATCTTTGATGGGGGTTAAATAGCTACAGCGTCTATTCTGTGGCAGACAAAAAGGAATTGGA
Source organism: Euwallacea fornicatus (assembly GCF_040115645.1). Lineage (NCBI taxonomy): Eukaryota > Metazoa > Arthropoda > Insecta > Coleoptera > Curculionidae > Euwallacea > Euwallacea fornicatus. The sequence goes on along the minus strand of NC_089559.1, from coordinate 563,818 downwards.
AGCCCTCCAAAATAAAATCGTTAAAAGCTTAAGCGAAACTGTTGTTTGTTCAATTTAGGGAGATTGCCTTTTACCATGATCCGCAACTAAAATAAAATAGCGTTGCGTTGAGGAAAAATCTCACCTTGGACTTGATTGAACTGCCTCAAAAACGAGTCACTAATTGAATCGTAACTTTCCTCAGTCAAAATGCACTCCAATAACGGAACATGCCCGATTCGTATCCAGTTTCGACGTTGTTAGCCGAAATCGCGATTTAATTTCGTTCGGCCATGATTTATTCCGCACAATTCCTTTGAGTTAAAAAAAAAACCATTTTTCTTATTCGACCGTGTAATAAAGGGCCTTTGTGCGCCTCGAGACGCGATCCCGATAAAATTGCGCTTAATACAAAGACAGGGAATATATAACCGTAATCTTCTATATACGCCAATATTCTCTTAAAGTCCTAAGGGGTCTCGTTTATTTCCGAAAGGGTTCGGTTTTACATAAGCAATAAAATTTCATGGCTTTCGGGGAAAATTCGCGATTGCGGCAACGCCGCTGCGTCCCTCATGCGTCGAAAGCAGAAGGGTGCTGCCGCGTTGCCGTTACTTATTCCACGAAACACCTTTCACCCCGTTATCTTTTGCGATTCTACTAATTATATTGAAATTGCACTTCGGTTACGACGATCGGCAAATGAGTAGTGCTGAGTTGCCGTTTAATGGGAAATTTTTAATCTCCTGTTAATTGAACCGGAGAGTTTTGTGATTTTATCCAAATTAGTAATTTCTAATTTATTTTATGCTCGATGCGTTGCCGATAATTGCAGTAAAATTTCGTCCAGTTCTGGTTGTTGAACAAATGTAAAAGGGTCAGAGATATGCCGGTTTTCATCTGACCCCTATAAATTAGTGTAGCGGATGCCCGGCGCATTATTGACTGTGAGATAGGGCAATACAAAAGTACTCTTTGGAAGGGAATATACAAGGTGTAACGTGTCATCATCGAGATATATCAGGCGGCGATGGTACTATGCAAAATAGTAAAAGCACGTCAATAGATCCATGGTCAAAAACGCAACGCATTCGATGTACGGGGTGCTATTGAAAAATTGTCCGATATTTCACAGGGTGATTTTTCAAGTTGTTTTAAGATGGAACATCTTATAAACATGTGTCCTGGATCGTTTAGTTTTAAGGATACGCGGCATCAAAGTTGGAAACATAAATCACATACTCTCGGATACGTTTCGATCTCTTCCAGCTAGTTTTAACGAAATTTCGTTCCCGGGGGTTCTTTGGGACGGGAAATACAAATTTATCAACGACTTAGTTTTATCTTCTAGAGGTCGCCACAAGCGACCATTAGGACACTTAATTTCCATCTGATGCGTTTCCAAAAGAAACAAAAAAAAGGAACGTCGTAGGAAACTGACGCCTGTAAATTGAACTTGTAAGTTTAAAGAAAATTATTGTAATTTGTTCGTCGTTTTTCTACAACTCTAAACTGAAAACGCGACAAAGACGCTGCTCTTAAAAAAATATACAGGGTGAGTCGGGAGGATCGTGCCAAACTTCAGGAGCGCGTTGTACATGAAAAATAAATGCAAAAAAACTCAAATGTTGTTATCCGATTTTCGTTTGTTTACAAGTTATAGCGTAAATAAAATTAAAATATAAAATTTAAAAAATGTATAAATTTCATAAGAAGTTCCATAAATTAATACGTTGGATTGGTCGTGGTGGCCTCATTAGTGGGCCTCCAAGGTCTCCAGACCTCACACCACTAGACTATTGTTTGTGGGGTTGGTTTAAAACTGAAGTGTACAGAGTAAAAGCGGACACTCAAGATGCACTAATTCGACGCATTAGAAATGCTGCAGCTGCCATTAAAGAGAGACATGAAACAATCAGGGGCGCAACGAATGCTCTTCATAGACGAAGCCGAAAATGTTTAGAAGTTAATGGCAATATTTTCGAACATTTACTATGATATCCAAACGTCAATTTATGGATTTGCTTATGGAATTTATAAATTTTTTAAATTTTATGTTTTAATTTTATTTACGCTATAACTTGTAAACAAACGAAAATCGAACAACAACATTTGAGTTTTTTTAAATTTATTTTTCATGTACAACACGCTCCTGAAGTTTGGCCCGATCCTCCCGACTCACCCTGTATTTTCGTACAATTAGCTCAAATACATCGAAAGATATCAGACAGCGTGTAATTTATTTTATCAACTTTGACACTTCGTATCTTGAAAACTATACAGGAGAACGTTCCGTCTTGAAGCTACTTGAAAAATCACCCTGTGCAACCTTGCAAAGTTTCACATTATTTCTCGTATTTTGCGTTTTAATTAATTAAATTTTTTAAATTTCGTACACCTATTTCGTTTAAGATCAGCAAAATATCAAATTCGTCGATAGCCATGTACAGGGCGTTAGGTTTTTTTGGATCGCGTACCATTTTGTGCTTTGCGCCTTTTTTTGGGACACCCCGCGTGAACTCAGGCGCCAAATTTAAATTCCTTCCTCGATCTTTCAAGCTTTTAGGTCTCGTGTGGTACTTTCGTACCTTTCCCCGTTTTCGTGAATTTTGCACAAATATACATCGGCGCAAAATAAGAAAGTTCGGGCTACATAATTCGGTTTGTAATCCAGAATGCCACGGTGGAGTCTCAGCCGTATCGATGATTTTGTTTCACTACGTCACCCGTCAAACGACGCCACCCCGTATATCAAAAATGGTGCGTTTTTGATCGTGGGTCTGGAAGCATTTCTTTATTACTTCGCAGGGCACTATCGCCCCCTAAAATGTCTCCGTAACACGTTATTCCCCGTAGATGCAGAAATTTTTGTCATTTAAGTGGGTCGTTTGACAGTTTCACCCAGAGGTAGCGTTCGCAATTCAAAACGCTGACGAAAGGAATTCGAACACACATATACGTGCATTCACAAAAGTGGAACGGAAGTTCTAGAAAATTCGCGAACGTCCCGCATTAATTTGCATGGCACCGAGGCCCACTTGCCCCCAGACCCGCCACTGATCAATTAACGATAAAAACTCTTCTTATTATAAAACTACTATATGGCCTAATTTAGTTCCGGATTACTTGATCTATTGTTGGAAGTCAAAGGCGAAAAATCCAGTCTTTCCTTATGAAATTCCTGAACTCCAGGAGGACGACGAACGGTATTTCCTAATAACTACGACGTGCCCCAACTATAGCATTTTCACCCACTTACGAAACAAGACCAGAAATGAAGGAAAGTTAATATCGCTCGAAATTGAATTAAGAATGTCTCCTTTCAGATTTAATCTGTCTTATATAGCGAGGTGATACACAGAAATTGGCTTTTGTCGGACGTCCCGAGAACTTCCAGATCTCGGTTCGTCTGGAGAAACTCGATCCAGATCCCGCGTCATTTAGAACGGGAGATGGAACTTTGATATAAGATCCACGTTTTATCTGTTTCGTGTACTTGTTTCCCTACACTTTTCGTATTTTTGCCCCTTCAATATATTTTGTATTGGCATTAACGCATCGGAAATTTGCTACTTTATCCCTTAATTTATGCGTACAACAAAAGGGAATGCAAAAACGTTTAAAAGGCACAAAAATAGAACGGCAACACTGGTCGAAAGTGAAACAAACAAAGCTGCGGCGTTGCAATTTACCAATCCCACTTTTACTGTTCAAAAATTGGTAATGCCGCAATTACCTCTTTAACTACGGTACAGTTGCTTTCCTGGTACATCTAGCCAATTATCTTGAGCTCTTAATTATAGTCTTAAGGCAATTAAGAGTTTTGAAGTATTTAGGCGTTTAATGATAAACGACTTTTTCTGAGTTTTAATCTCGCAGGCTTAAAGTTGCAAACGATGCCCTTTTTCTCTTATAATGTAGTTTCGTTTGCTCATTAGGAGATAGCCGACATTAAGGTTTAGATTTTTCAGGAAATTGATGAACACCGAATAAGAAAATTAATTACAAAACGTGCCAATTTCCTCGGGGGAAGTCCCGAGGAAGGTGGTAATCGCTACTCGTTTTTGTTTCTGTTAAAACGTTAAAAATCTGTCTGTAAAATCTGTTTGTCGTGGAAAAATAAACTGCCAGAAATGGACGGGTCTGAATCAGTCACTTCGAATATTTCTGAAGATGTTAAGAACCGAGCTACGGCACTCGCTTTTGTAAAATCGGAACTCTCTTGAAGAATTTGTGTAGAGAATTCTCCAGCCATAAGTGAAATTAGAGCAGTCAGAGTCGCTCCACGAGGGGAACGATCCTGCGTGGCGTCCCAAAATCCAAGGGGAAAATCTCAGTTTGCCGTTATTGAAAAATTCTTGGAATCTCTTGAAATCTGACCCCTGAAAGTGCAATTCGACAAAACTAGTGCGGTGCAATCAACGGAATGAGGCACGTTTAAAAAATCAACTCATAAATTTGAGTGTTTAACTATTTTTTAATTTCCGGAAACTTTTGAAAACAAGGTGCGCCACTGATTTTTGAATGATTTGAGGGCCCGCACATTTATCGGCAAGGTGCGACGCTTGGTAATGGGATAAACGTACAAGTGTTGCTCGATGAGGAAATTAAAAGGAATGCGTGAAAATTAAAACGTACAATGTCTCCGTCCCTGAACGCGCCGTGCGAGCATCGGCGCTACTGCCTTTCGTATATTTAAGATGCTGAAAATGCATTTATAAAATCCGCCGCGTGAAAATGCAATTCGGTAATCCAGAGTTGTCTCATCAAGGGAAAAAAGAAAGTTCGAATAATCAACTAACAAAATCTCTGCGTTTTATTTTTTGAAAATTCCTTTACTTCGTCAGAATCGAGATACTTCACAGATTTTTATCGAATTTGAAAATTTAGGTATTTGCCTGCAACATCCGTGTTTTTAAGGGACGTAACGACGGCCAAAGTCCCCCACGAGGGCTTGAAGGAAATTTCAATCGAAAAATGTGAAAATTCCTCAGAAGTACGTCGCTGTTTTTTAAAGAATTTGAGAGTGCGTATCTGCTATGTATCCACAAAATGCTGCCACGTTTAATGGCATAACAGTGCGGTCGCGTCAGGAGATTTCGAAAAATTGATAAAAATTTCAAAGCGTAACACTTTTGGCATTCGCCGGTCGCAACCAACTTACTGCACCGAACCGAAGTCGATATTTGGAACGTCGTCGGTCGAGGCGACGTCAAAGTGTTGCCTATCTGCATTCAAACGGTGAGGCAGCTACGTTCGATATTTAAAAACTTTCATTTCGAATGATTTTAACGTAAAAATCATGAAAGTGAAATAAGGCATGGGAGGGAAAAGAGGGGGACTCTCGCCTTATATCTATGCAAAACAAGCCCGGATAACCAATTATTATGCTATTTCGCAGCGCCCGGGTTCGACCCGATGCAAATTTCACGGATTAAGATTTAATCTTGATAAATTTGTGTAAACTATTGTTTCATACGTTTGTCGCCTATTTAGATTCCTCGATTTGCATAAAACACAATGGAGAAGGGTGATTATTCAGTGAGCAGTGGCGCTCCCTGACAAGGCCCCTTTATACTTATCTCAATTCTAATGCATGAAGTTTCAATGGACTTTGTTGCAGATGTTTTGTAAATTTGGAAAAATGCCAGAATAATCTGACAATTAAACAAAACGTCTAAATGAGAATTCTTAAGCTGAAATGTTCAATGCCGCGCGGAGTTCCCATGTTTGTAGTTAAATCTTTAGCTGTTTATAATATGTGTACACAGACAATAAAAACCATTTAAATAGCGTTTTACAACTGAAAGGCGTGTTAACACTTCATTAACCAATACCAGTACAAAAGCCCTGTGTTACCAGATATTTCTCTTTGCTTTCGAACGTTTCAGTAAGAAGATCAATTATTTGCTGAGTTTTTAATTAAACAACAAAATCAGTCTTTAGTTCGCTTTTTAAATTATTTCCCGACTTCGAAACTAAATGCAAATAGTAAACAACCAGAAAATTAAAAATAGAACTCCAATTCGGAATGAAACCGAATTGTAAATTTAATGCCTCATCGGGAAAAGGCTTTAATTTTATGCATACATACCCTTTAGTTTCATTACTTTTTAAATTGAAATTTTATGGCCCTAAGTTCCGTTTTGCGATAATACCTCATCAGAAAATTCATATATCGCCCTAACTCGATTTCCCAAAAAAACTACCTTAATCGCCGAACAACTCTTTTTAAATTTGGAACGCAATCGCATGAAATGACGTCAGAATTGTAAATCTTCGCCGTGCGAAGATGCCGTGTTACGTCGTTTTGATGTCATGCCACCTCTCGAATGCTGCGTTACATAATCAACTGCAACTGTATCGTGTTAAAGAAAGAGGTAACACGATGTTAACCACGACACCATTCCGTAGTCGCTGAATTTTCCATTGCCCATTTCGGTAACGGAAATTATAAATGTCCGAGCGTTGAGGTTAATCGGTTGCAGGCAAAAAAAATCTTGATTTTCGGGGACGTCACTGAATACCTCTCTTTTAAATCTAAAAGGGAGGAAAATAACTGAGATGGTCATCGAGTGTCCACTTATAACACGAATCAAAAACCAGTGGCGCTTCGTTTTTGGTTTGTGATCGAAACGCTGCAATGTAGCATTTTAAAGTTATTGTTAGAATTATCCGAAGCAAAACTTGATTGCTTTTTCAGACGCCATTGAAAAATGGCTTTGTTTGTACTAAAAATACATATTAAGTGACTTATTTAAAATTAATTTAGTTCAAAAATCGAATATCAGTTTATCCCTGAAATGATTCATAAACGGAAAATAATGATCATTAGTCTTTACCAATCGTTTTAAAAAAATTTTTAATTTCCACCATACAAAGGATGGGACATACCATCATGGCGGTATTTCAGGCGGCGATGGTCCTCTGCAAAATAATTTTAAACATTCCAACAGACCCACGGTCACAAACGCATCATTTTCGATATGCAGAGTTGCGAAATTTCACATTTTTTCTCGAATTTTGTGACAATTCGAAAATGCTTTACAAGAAGGATCACCTTATGCAAAACTTCCAAAATAGAAGAAAAAGCATGAAAATGGTCGAAACTCGGACCCAAATATGTTGGTTAGAATTTTTTGATGTGCGTTCGTAAATATTTTGGCAAATTCTGTGAAATCGGTGAAAGTAAACGTTAAAAAAGTGAAAAACGAACATTACTTGGTAACAGAATTTATACAGGGTGATCCAAAGAAGATACAAAGCATAAAATAGTATCCGACTCAAAACGCTATAACTCCCCGTGTCAGGCTATCGGCGAATTTGACGTTTTGCTGTAGAGGATCTTAAAAACATTAAATGCACGAAAGTTCGAAAATTTATCTTAAGACGTATGTGACAAAAATTGCAAAATATGAGAAAAAAATTTGCAAAATCTCCTGAAATATCTTCATATGTTACATCCTATATACCTAGTGATCCATTGAAAATGGAACATGGCAAAACCCAAGATAGGGGACACCAAAATGTGATGATTGGACCTAACATATCTTAGACGAATGTTGCTTGTTCAGAATTACAGGGTGACTAAAGTTGAAATTTCATTGTAAAATGTTTTAATAACTTTTTGTGTTTTCATAGCATCAACACCAAAATTGGTATACTTCAGTTTTGTAAGGTCAGCAGTAAGAATGTTGATCCAATTTTTACGTAGCTTTTACAGGACGCTAGTTACAACCCGCTGTTTCAGTATATGTGGTAATAGTTTTTTACGAGTGCAACTAAGGCCGAATTCTATCCAATATAATGAATTATTTTTGCTAAAAAAAAAAATTTTCGTTTAATCTCGACACTTCCCCTCGTCTACCGGATTTATATTCATAAGGGGGTTCGCGGTAAACTATTTGAAATATTTAATAAATTTTAAACATTTAATTAATTAAAATATTTTATATTCCAATCTTAAAAAAATCGAAAGCCATTAACTAATGAAAGATAAGTCTTTTTTACCTTCAGTTACATTGAGTAGAATTTAACCTTAGTCGCGCTTATAAAAATTGTGACCGAAAATTTTGAAGCGGTAGGTTGTAGCTGGCGCCCTCTAGGACCTACGTGAAAACTAAATCAAAATTCTTACTTCGCCTCTTACAAAATCTAAGTATAGGAACTTCGGTATTGATGATTCGAAAGCGCAAAGAGTTATTAAGAGATGAAAAAAAAAAAATTAGAAAAATTTTGAATTGTGAAAAAAACTTTTTTACCCTTATCACCCTGCAGTTCCGGAAACACGAAACATTGGTATTAGCAATGTTGGATTCAATGGTCATTTATTGATGTCCCCTATTTCGAATGTTGCCACGTCCCATTCGCAAAGAATCACGCTGTACACACATATGTGTATGTATACGTGGCAAATTGGGGCCTATCTAAAAAGATTCCGACCCAGCGAGAATTTCACCTACAAACGGTGCAAATTAAATTGCAAGTAAATGAGACTTTTTTAATATTTTTTTTTTTTTTTTTTTTTTTAATTAACCCTCAGATTATTTTTCACGTGCTGCTGGTGTCTTTATACGAGTCCGCAGTTCATTTCTGTGTCCCATTCTGCGCAACCCGAACTATGCACGAGATGTTTTACAAGCATACCGACGAACTTTCAGGGGATGTAGAACTCATAAAAACCAGCATTTAGAACGAATAAAGTTAGGCCTGAAATTGCCCAATTTTCGAGATACGGGGTGTTAATTGTTTTTTTACTATTTCATAATCGGTTTTGGGACACGCACGTAAAATTTGGGACGCGCCACAACGCGATATGTTCGCACGTTCCTTGGTGGGCAGAGCGTTTCCATTTGCTCCATCGGCGTCAGTGCCGCCGTTCGATGGGACGTTTCCCATAAAAAAAAATGGCGCGCCACTGGGCTGTTTCAATTCGAATATTCCTTCCATAATACTCCGTTAATTCTCGATAAAAAAAAGGGCCTTTTAATGTTTACTCGGGTAGCTGTTTCCGAGATAAAGGAAAATGACTTCACACTCATGCGCCTGCCGAACAACCGGCATAAGTCTCCGAGTGCGATTTTTTAAAATTGTGTAGGAGAAGTTAATTTTATTTTGTTCTGATAGAGATGGAGGATATGGAGACAAACGTTGTTTTGTCCAGTGAATTGTCCGCAAATCAAAGATCCCGACTAGGAGAAACAAAACGCTCATGTGATAACAAAATGTACTATAATCTAGTGTTTGATGTGAATTCACACAAATCAACATAAAGTAGATAGAAAACAGATGATAAGTGCTTCTTAACAAATTTACGTCGTTTATTAATAACATTATATATACAGGGTGTCTCTAAAAGGTCTGTACAAAATTCTACCACAGATTTCTGAGGTCAAAACACGACGATTCAACCCAATTTACCTTAGTCCAAAAGTGGACGGTCTTCGAAATACAGGGCGTCAAAGTGAAAAGGAAAAAAAGCAAAAAGATTCATTTGTTGGTTGGTAATCTTGGTTCATCGAGCGCTGACAACGCCCTCTATATTGTGCATCGAAAATGTAAACGGATTCTGATTTCTTATCCCCAAAAACCGCCCGATACGACATTCTGTGTAGACAGCAGCGTTACCAACCAAGAAATCAATTTTTTTGCTTTTTTTTGTTTTCACTTTGACGCCCCGTATTTCGAAGACCGTCCACTTTTGGACTAAGGTAAATTGGGTTGAATCGTCGTGTTTTGACCTCAGAAATCTGTGGTAGAATTTTGTACAGACCTTTGTATATATATATATTAACAGTTGACCGCCCCGTATCTCGCCAACGAAGCGATTTCGGATCTAGCTTCTTCCGCTCTAAATACTCGTTTTCGTCAGCTCTAGATCCCCTGAAAGTTCGTCGGCACGTTTACGGAACACCCCGCACATTACCGCACGCGTTTACGTTTAAAAATCGGCCACACCGAGTCATTGCTTCAAAAATCGGGTACCAGATGCGTCTGTGTAAAATCGTTACTAAATGAAACGGTGGTGCTCAGCGCAGTTTTGTAATCACCCTGGGGCGTTACCGAGTATCCCATCTTACCCTGGAAAATTGAAAACACTTAAGGGAGTTATTGAATGTCAATTTATTTAAAAATCTAAATGCCAACGGCGTCTCGGCAAATACGTTTTAAACGGGGATAAAGCACTTTGTTCATCAGGCTCGGCCGCTTTGAAGTTCGCTCCGGCTCTCCTCTGGAGCCGATCCCATCGGACACGTTTCGGATATTTAAAAAATCGCCCAAAACGCCGAAACGTGATTGACAGCTCGGCGGAGAAAACCCCCAGCTGGCGGCCATTTCGAAGGAAAATAAACATCTTCGTCAATTGTCATTCGCGGATGACAGCAGATCAAAAGTCTTTCGTGCATTTAACGTATCTTTAAAGCCGACAACGGAGAGATTAAAGAGTGTTAAGTTAGACAAAAGAAGTGTCGAGATGGGAAGGAATTTCGTCCCGTTTTCTCGGCAAGATCAAAAATAAATGTGGTTTATCTCGAGAGCTACATGGACGAAACGCTTTTCGGCGACAACTTAGATTCGATCCATCCGGTTTTACCTTTATCAAGACTTACCAATGAGATTATCGTCAGTCGGCGAAAATCCTCTTCTCTCCCGGCACAAAAAGTAAGTTTCATCAACAACCTTCAACAACACCGGTTCAACAAATCTTGAATACAATGCGGAACGGGGAGGTGCTCAGGGGAAAAAATTTCGCTTTCCGATTGCCAGATTGGAATTGGTCGCGTGTTCGCGCCGGCACCAATCCATTGTCCGGGCAGATCCTGTCGGCACCACGGTCGTTTCCAGACTGGAAATGCTGAAGTTTCGCCGCATATCGGGCGTTTCGGGGATGCTGAAAGCGCGAACGGACTCTTCTTTGTCGGGAATCGGCACCGGGTCGGACCCCAGAAGAAGAAGACCCGAGGCCTATGGACACGGGGTCATTACCTCCTGTATGGATTTTTGCGACGTTTAATTAAACGTTGCGCGCAATTAACACGCTTTCAATTAAGACGGTTAATCTTTCGTGAAACGTTCGAGAAGTGGCTGCGAATCACGAGATAACATCGCAACTCCAAAGGGTTTTCCGTGAAGGATAATTTAATAATTTCCATATGCCTGGACCTGATTTTCGGCGTCCCCTTTTCCCGCCGACCGTCCAGATATTTGCGTGTATTTTTGGGTTAATAATTGCAGTTCAGTGCTAAAAGCTCGGCTTAATTACCGGTTTAAAAAGTTTCGAACGTTTGTTTCCTCGCCTCGCATTATCTCGGTTGGTAAAACAGAAAACAAAGCGCCCTCGCTTACTGAGATTTATAAATTTTTGGGGGAAATTAAAGGCGACTCATAACAGAACTTAACGGCCAAAATACGGAATGTTTTATGTAAATTGATCCAGCTATGCTCCAGTTAATTATGATGCAACAGTCGGCGCGGCACGACCGGGTATTTTCCCTCCCCCGACCCTTGACCGACCGTAAAACTTGCATTTTTCCCGTCATAAATACGGAACTCCAAGTGCGACTGAGCAAAAAGTGCGCCACTTCGACCAACCGATCGCAGTTATTGTCGACGGTGTGGCGCGAAGAAACCAATCAATTAAAGAAATCAGCCGTAAAATTGACAACGGCTCAAGTTGCGCAGGAGCGCCTCTGTGGGGGGGGATCGAGGATTCTGAAACTCCACTTAATCGGGTTTTTCTCCGAAAATGCCGAGCGGCTCCGCCTCTGTTTTACCCGTCGAGGTGTTGGATTTTTCTTCGTTTGCCGGTTGAAAACTGAGGCAAGAAGCTTTTTCACTTTTGCCTTTGCCAGTAGCGTCCGAAGCAGCTCGCGCCTCCGAAATCTCCTTGGGTAAAGGCGCCAGCGGAATTGGCTCTAAAACCACTAAAATTGGCGTAGACACTCGATAATTATCCGAGTCGGGAACGCAGCAAGGGGCAATTTATAGCGATAAGGCGAAGCCTCGGAAAGAAAGTCGCATGAACAATCTCGACAACAGTAGAAAAGGGCCAGTCTCGTCCCGGATCATATTTTCTCGTGACCGCGATCGTCAAGACGCATGCCCTAAAATGAAATGTTCGTATGTCCCTAAGCCAAAGGGCCGCCATTATTTCCCCATCTAAAGGCCACCCCATAAAACTTTCCCTTTTCAGGAATGTTTTTGTCGAAAGCATAACGGCCTACCAAAAGATTTTCTGTTACGATCGGCCATCCGTTTGTCATTGCTAAATGAGGGCCATCAGCTTTCTGCTGTAAAGGGTGTAAACTTTTATATGGTCTATAGATCTTTCCATGTAATACCTCCTGGCCCGAGGACTGCTTTACGAATTAAGTCCTCTCATTTTGGATAAATCTGTGGATCTATCTATAAAGCTGTTTGATCTTGATGGGAAATTGTTTCGGTTTTTATATTCCTCCGGTTTTATTGCCAAACATCTTCCACTTTTAATAGGCCATTAGCTCTAGATCGCAAAGGACGGAATCGAGTCCTCTCGCCGTTAGAATGAGTTACCGTCCACATTAGTGTCGATGGGCGTAAAAGTTTACTTTTTTCACTGCCCAGAGTTTATTTGATGCACAAGTTGAAACACGTGTATAAATTTTGTTACAGCTTTCCGGCAAGTTTTACTCCCCGAGCATGTCGCGAAGTAATTCGCGCTGTTAACTTTGTAGGGCTGCTTCTTGCAACCCTGAGAAACTCATTGAGAAGTTTACGCAGGGAAAATGCATGACAAAGACAATGTTATTTCGTTTAAGTCACAATTCAATTAGGTCTAGTCAAATTAAACAATTTTAATTATGGACTATTTACCCACCGAAACGTAATGCTACAGCTATTTAAGCATACAAATCTGGGCGCTTTTGAAACAATGACAATTCAGGGCTAATTATTGGAAATTTTCAATTAACATGGAATTTGTTAAGCACTTGAAAACGGTTTATATTGATAATTAGTTCTCACCGATGTAATTTCAACATTTATTTATAAGGCTCGCATTGTGTCAAAGCGAAAGAAATGAGAAATCGCGGCGAGGTTAATGGGGCGACAATTAAACCCTCGAAGGGCCCAAAAAAGGAAAGAGAAGACGTCCCTCCTCGATGACAACCAATTATCCGCATGGCGGTTTGATTGCGGACATTTTACGACCCCGACAGACCACTTTTCCTTTTGTTTTCACGTCTTTTTTCTCGGCATATGAGCTCGAGATTAGGCGGAATAATGTGTCTATCGGCACCTCCATGCCAGTGAAAAAACAGGGTCCTCAATCCCGGGGGATTAGATTCGACACGGGGCCGGATCGTGTGAAGTCCGCAAATGAAGCGTTGACCACCGTCCGAGCAATGCGTCGCGTAACGGTCGTTGCCGTGTTTCGAGGCCACGCAAATGGAAATGGCTATTTTGTCCGTCGAAATTTGTAATTGCCGCCGCTGTGCCGCCGTCAACCACCGCTCCAAAACTGAACAAGCGTCAGCCGATCCTGGATCAGTTGGCCGTCCTCGTTCGTAACGTGCGATTGGACAAGGAGGAAAAACAAAATCCTCCGGTTACTTGGTAGCTCGGCAAATCCGATGCCCAAATTGACACGGTCGCCCGGTTCTAATGCTGGCGCACGTCGCATTAACCAAAAAGTGTATCAAATTAAGTGTAATTGAGCGAATGCAGCCTGGAGGTGTGATTATTCTCGCACATGTAATTTATTGTTTGATTTATAAAAGAAAGACGGGGGCCCTCTAATCCCGGAGAATTGGGTCAACACAAGGCCGGGTAATGGCAATTAACAGTTAATATTCAATTTCGCCTCAGTCCTCTCCGAGCTAATTACAGTCGAAATCTAATAATGCCCCGGAATTGTCTTAATATAATCCTGACCCTAATTGCATACCATTCCGATCTAATTGTCCTCAACACTACTCTTGATTTGTTACACTGAATGCTCCTCCTCCATCTTTATCGGATTTCCGAGAGAGGAGATTGCAGGAAAACGTGTTTGCCACAGACATTTAGAGTGTTTGCAAGCATTTCAAGGGTTCGTTCATTCTCGCAATGATTTATGATATCACGAGGGAGCTAACTCTTAAATAAGCCTGAAAATTTGCGATCCAAGAAGTCATACTTAGGGTTACAGTCGCGGTTCTTTTCCGCGTACCAGAAACAATGGCCGTCGTTCTTTCGTTATCTTTTAAGATCAATTCCAATTGATATCCGCTTTTTGGAAGGGCATCCTCCCCACCGCACGTGTCAGTATCTTGCGCGCTGGTGCCGCCTGACAACAGAGCACTTCCCATGGATAGCTATAATAAGTCCATAGGTGTGCCCGGGTTCTGCGTCACTGACGTTCTGCTGAAAGTTATGCTCCGAGTATCCGAGAACCGGAACAAAACTGCTACTTTAAAATTTTTAGTAATTTAGAGTCTCGAGATCTAGCGAAACTCTGATAATTAGACGCTCTTCGGGCAGGAACCATTGGAACGCGGGAATCTCCCCAAACTCTTGAATCACTCCCAACGAAAATCGAACAGCATTCAATTCTCATTAACTCGCACAATTCCATCAATAAAAAAAAAAAGGGGGAATGCTAATCGCAGACCTCTCAGGCGGTGACAAAACACCCATCCCAACCTGGATTGGGGGCTTCAAAATCCCAGACTTTTCTTCGTCTGGAAAGCGTTTTTAACAAGAAGCACATGTGCAGCGGTGACACGCGGAGATAAGATTGTGTCCCCGGAGAAGAAAAAACGAAGGGAAAGGGCCAAAGGGTGCTGCACGCGGACCGATATTGGGCGGATATTGAGTGTCGATCGAGAGCTAAAAGGGCAAAACGCCTGCCAGAAAAATGGATTCCTGGCAGCTGGTGCCAAGGACGCTCGGTATGATTAAATTTGCGTTAAATATTCGAATATAAAGTCGTTTTTTTTTTTTTTTTTGTTGCTGAAGTCGATATGGGTGGGCCTGATTGCCGCTCCAGATGTGCCACGTCTAGTCCCTTTTACACGCACTTACACACGCACTAATTTTTTACTGTCAGTGGGAAGAGGCCGATTCGGGATATTTTTAGACGTTTATTAATAATTTTCGAACGCGGTGCTTGCTCCGATTTCATCAGCGGCGTCGCGGAGCCCCCAAGTTGAGCTGAGCACGCGGACAGAAAGAACGCCACTGGTTTTTGTCAATTCTCAATCAATACATAAAGTCCGCAAAATACCGAATTCGAAAACAAGCGAGTTCTCTCGAGAACTCCACGCTTGACGGTAGATTTCGAGTTGGTAAGGAAATGAGTAACCATTGCCTGTAACTTAATATTTGTAAAATTCCTGGCAAACTTGGCACGCCACCGTCGTTTCCAGGACCCGAAAGGTCTCGACGACCTTTGAAAAACGATCATCTAAAATAGACAGTTTGAACGTCGACAACTGACCAAGAATCAAAACTGAATTTTGCCTATGTAAGTTTGCGATCGCCGCCACTGTCGATCGGCTCGAAACAAAATCAGCTCCAGCTGATCGCGGATCATATAGCTGGCATCGTCTATCGCGGGCGGTTGGACGAGGATGAAAAATAAGGACCAGATCCTATCATTCGGTACGCATTAATTTAAGACTCGTTTTGAGACAATTGATCACCGCCAACATTGGCTCATGATTTATGAACCAGAAAGTGATATTTAGTCGAGTGATTGTAGCCCGAGGGATTGGGAGTTTTCGCATGTACGTTGTAAAATTTGGCCCTTAGATTAAGCCCCAAATTTTAGAGTGTCGGCATTTTCCGAGTTGTTGTTAATGAGAAATTTGCCATTTGCGAATCGCGCGGGGGCGGGCGGGAGAGGCAAGGAAACGAAATACTTGTAGGTAAGCTCATTAAAAAAAATCCTTTTCCCGAAAGAAAACAGACGAAACTCCGGCACAGGCTGCGTCCACGTTTTAAATAAATTAATTTAGCTGCGAGAAATACGTTATAACATAATTTCAGGGCCGTGCCTCGGAATAATTGGGAATTACGAGCATCGGCAAATAAGGCAAAGGCGAGGAAGGCGAAGTTAGCACTCAAGTTTATCCTCTCGGTAAAGAAAAGCAGGTACAACTCTTCCATTTTCACGTGATTTAATGCCTCGAACTAGAAAATTATATTGAATCTCAATACCCCGTTCCAACAGCAAATGAAGCAGTCCATATCGTAAAAGTTTTATTGGACATTTCGAATTTAACGCCCCTGTAAAGTTCTTTTTGCAGTTTAAAGGGAATTTAATAAAACTTTGCATATTCGAAAACAAGCGTTTCGTTGATTCCGAATGGAAGCTTGAAGCATTTCTTTCCTTCGATTTATAATCCAATATCCCTCAATCTTTGTTTTATCACCAAGAAGCGGCGAATTTATTTACATCCATCTTAAGTGCGGACCGATAAATAAGGCAAATGGGCTTTCACGCCCTTCGAAGTGACCTTAAGGCATCTATTTTTTAAAAGAGCGGAGCGCATAAAGATAATGTTGATCGAGTGAAACGGAAGATCATGGAAGATAACGGGGGTCGGACCTTTTTTATTTCCCCCCCCCCCTCCCCCCGCCCCTGGACGGGGGGGGGCGAGTGTGTCGCTCGCGCTCATTGCAAATTTTCGAGTACCTCAGAAGAACCATCTCTCCCCTTCGGAAGTATTTCACGCGAGATTAATGGACTTTAAAAGATCCCTGATCAATTTCCACGGGCCGCCCAGTTTTGACCCTTCAAATATGCACACGAAACTCCATTAAAAATATAAAGCATAAGGGAGCACTGTTTAGCTTCCTACGTCGCGACGTGAGATATAAAATGTACGGTGCATTGTAAGGAATATGGGTCAAGAGAGTTGTTTGTCCATACTCCCAATTTACGACCAGTGGGAAAAGTTTCTGGTGGACAAATGCGACATGAGTGCGATTAAAAAGCTTTTTTCATGGTTTCGCTAAATGATTGATGGAAGAGACAAAAAGTAGTCGCAGTTAGAACGCGACTAATTTAATAAAACACCATTGCGAGAGAGGAATAAAAGTTGGTGGAAGTTTGCGGATTTTTGTAATAAAGTTTGAGCGCATTTCCATAAAACTAAAACTTCCCGGGACAGGAGAACAATCGGAAGCCGAAACAGTTTCGCAAGTAAAATATGGATATGGTTGGTTATGCTGAAAGCAAGCTGCTTGGATGACTGTATTTATTGGAGATTGTGCCTAGATTGGGATTTGCGGTGTCTCGGATAGATCTGGGAAAGCCCGAATTCCCAAGGAACGTTGCCCCCTTTGTGTGGCCGAAATCGAACTACGCAATGTTTATGAAAAATCCACGGGAAATATGCGATAAGGCCGCGTTTGCGTTCGGGTCGGAAGAACTGCTTAATTCCCCGATGGAGTGCCGTTGGCGCATCTTCGGCACCAGGGCAGTGGAAAATGTTCAAGAATGTTATCGCCCTTTGCGTCTCAATTATTAACGGATTTTTGTTAAATGTCAATTACGCCTCCGGGTTTCCTAAAATTAAAATCGAAATTTCATAAATCACGGTTAACGGCCGGAGGCACCACCCCATGGAATGCCAATGAAAGGGGCACATGAATCCGGAGATCTTATGGCAGTAAATCTAAATCTTCGCCGAGCAAAACGTACAATTTTTCTCCCAAAAAGCGCCGATTGATCCGTTTTTCTCCGACGGTAAGAAGTAAGTTGATTAACTTTCTTTTTTTCTTTTTTTTTCTTTAATGTCATACTGTAAAGTGTCACTGCTGACGCCAAAGCTGTCGATTAAAGGTGATACTTTAGAGCCAGACTTGCGCGGCGTGTCCCCGCCACCCATCGAATAGGCAGCGCCAGCGCTGAGGGGTTTGCGCGCCTCAGTGATAACACGAGGGCTATCGCTTTTCCGAGTTCCGACGAGTTAGCAAAGACAAACGAATTCGGCAAAACATGTTTCATTAGACAGCGTGTCCACTAAATGATGACCAAGGGATGATCCGTTGTCGCATTTCACGAAACGAACGCACGTCTTATCTCGCCTCGTTTTCGTGATACGGGGTGTTATTTTTTTCCGGCTCTTCGTAAATATTTTCGGACGTAAGGGCAACGTCTCGATCAAATTCAGCATTCGGCGGTTTTCCGAGACGATAAATTCACATGTGGTATCGGTTCTGCCGCAACATACGGGGGGGCCATTATTAAATGTTAATTAATAAATCAGTAGTGTTTTGATGAAGCGACGGGCGAACAAGACGTAATCTATTAGAAGTCCGCACACACGGCCCCGAAAACGTTGGGGCAAATCCAGCACAGGAGCATTACTGCAGATAGTCCCCCCTACACATTACGGCAAAACCGAGGTTATATTTGAATTTCTCATCTCGGAAAACCCCTGAATACGGAATTTCATCAAGATATTGCTCTTACGTCCGAAAATATTTATGAAAAACCGAAAAATAAATAAAACCGACGTCCTGTATAACGAAAACGAGGCAAGATAGCACATACGTTTATTGAGACTTCTTTTTTCCATAAAACGTGACAAGAAATCCCCCTTTGAAATTAATTTTATCGTATAGTAGACGCTCCGCACGTAAAAGTTACTTACGTATCCAAATTACTTTTCGAGGCGGTCACCAACAAGCTTAAGATGTCGGTCGTGACGAAGAACAATTTTTTCTCCACTGTTTCCATGCCGGTTTACCGCCTTGCCAGCCTTGCACAAGCCACTCCAATTCCTCGCTTGTGTTAAACCGCAATTTTTCCGACCATCCCTTCGCCCTAGCGAACAAGTCAAAAATCTCTTGGTGCCAAGTCTGGATTGTGCGGTGGACAGTCGAACACCGAAATTCTTAAGCAACTTCGTAGTCTCTGCTGCCGCGCGGGGGCGCGCATTTTCGTGAACTAGGCCTACTCCCGATGACGACACGCGTCTCCCTTTTTATTTTTGTTTTTTCATATCTCCTTTAAGACGTTTAAAAGTTTCACACTGAAATCCCGCAGTGCTTGTGGCGTAAACGAATCACTTAACGAGTCTCACATCTGGCGGGAACTTGGATTGCAACTGCCATGATCAAAATGCTCTCGGATCGAAACTGCGATATCGAATAGTTTACTCGCCTGATGTGATCGATGACAGAGACGTGAATGAATTGTATGAAGCAAGGACAGTGACAGCTGAGCATTCACGACCAACTAAACGGAACTTAAAGGAGGGTAGCTCTGATACATCTTCAAGAAGCAATTTTTCCACCATTATTTCTTTATGTGATCCACCCCGTTTACCGTCATTTTACGAAAGTTTCAATACAAATTAATTGAGTAATATTCCCTTATAATAGCACTAAAACTCGCAATTTCTCTCATGATTTCCCTATTCCCAATTACTCACTTCCATCCGTAAAAGAAGAGTCTTTTGCAGGAATATAGATTAATCTAAAAATGTGTAAATTGCAGTGAATGTTCTTTTTTTCTAACTTAGTTCATTCCGGTTTTAAATTAATTTTTTCTGGCGTTTATTAATGGTTCACAGTAAGGCGCACAGAGTGAATTTCCGTTTGCTTTCGTTATTAGACCAGACGGAGTCGGAATTTGCGCTTTCCATAATTTTATGTCTCGTTAGAGTGAGGAAAAAGCGATTTTATTAAAATTCAAGAACACATTTTTGCACTGTTGATAGAATAACATGACCCCGGCAATTCTGAGACGTTGAGAGACACAGAAAATTGATAGAAAACCCGCTGAGGACATCAATCAAACGCACTTCCCAAGATGAGAATCTCTGAAATTCCGCTTAAACGCCCCGAAGAAAATATTCTGAACCCGAACGTCGCCCTCGTAGCCCAGCTCTCGTAGCTTTCGATTAAAAACATAATGTAATACTGGGTGTTCCACTAGGACCGGCCGCGTTAAAAATTGAAAGAGGCGCAATGTTCATTTGAAACGTTCACACGTTTGTATTGTAATAAAGAGCATAAACGTGCAGGTTATTGATACAATGCAGGATGCGACAAATTGCCCTCTCGCGGCCGACGGCATTCCTCGATTCTTTTCACGAAATTCTCTGTGGTGTTTCAGCATGGTGGCAGCCCAATTTCATTAATGACACATTGAATCCGACCATTAGAAAAAAATCCAACAGCGTCAAATCGTGTGATTGCGGTGGCCACATCGCGTTGCCGCGGCGCGAGACAATTCCCGTTTGCTGATGTGCGAGATCTGCCGCGTCAATTCGGGACCAAATGAATTTCTTTGTCATCTCATGACGTTAACGAAATGATTTCCTTCGGAAAATCACCGTTCACTCGTTGTTGCCTCGAAAGCGCATCCAGTGCAACTTACACCAGCTTTTTGTCAGAAAGAGTTTTTGTTTATTAAAATTTTTAAGGAAAAACTTGGTCGCTCTCGCCAATCGAATTTACAGGGCGTTCGCATGCGCATGCATTCAACTAAATAGAACGTCCAGTCTGCAGTGACCGGTGATTGTTGCGAATTGTGAGTACTGTGACATCACCGGACAGTACTGATAGGATCGATGGAGACTTGCCGGTGGCGGCAGTCTGTTTCGCGATCTTGGAAGATGAGTCGGGAAGACGAAAGCGTAATCCTTGGGTCCGGCCAAGTTCGGAGGAAAAGGAAAAACGTAGTAGGAAAGAGCTGCTACTACAGTCGGTACCAAAAATGTTGGGACAGAGGATGAACATTTGCAAGATCAGATATTTCTTCGTTGAAAAGTGGTAAATAGGGAGAGATTTTTCTCGAATGTTACATTAAATCACCAGCGATGAAGAGACTCACAGCAGAAGCTCCGAAATGTTTAACGACAAAAATAATTAACGAACAAACATTCAAAATGGGGACATTCGATGATCCTTCTTGCTCAAGAGCACTTTTTAACCTCTTTGGAGTTGAAAAAATGTTTTTTTTTGTAGAAAATCGCTCTTCGGTTTATCCCATTCTTCTTCCAACGCTTGCTTTACAACGTCCTCATTAGTAATTTGGCGATTTCTCGTTTGCGTTTCAAGAAAATGCGACACATTCCAACGTCCGGGGACTGGTCAAGAGTTTTGATGACCTTAGGACGATTATAAAGTAGCCGTTCTTGTACCGTCCGAGCGCCACGTTCGGAGTCGGAGATGTTAAACTTCGACTCATCACAGAAGACTGCATCTGACCAGTGGTCATTTTCCTTTAAGATTTGACTGGACTCAAATTCTAACAGTATTTTCTGATCCTTTTCATTTATCCATGGTTTTTTTCCGAGCCGTTCTACCGTGGTAACCACGAGAATCAATGCGTCGGCGTGTTGTTTGAAGGGACCCCCTTTCCCGTGTACGTTGGTCTAATGAAATTTGGAGTTTTGGGGCGCTAATTTTTGGACCTTCTTTAACGTTTCGCGCAATAAAGTGGTCTTTTACATTCAAAAGTTTTGGATGGCCCTCTTTGGTCCAGGCTGTCTTCGTCATTACATCGCAAAATGATGATATTTCCCACTGTCCTTTTGCCAAGTCTTAATAACATTGAAGCATTTTTTGCTCTAGCAGCCGCCCTTTTCGCAACGGTGCCCCGCTCACCGTCTCAAATCGACACTTGTGGCTTTACCGCGCTCCATATCGTAACTAACTCGAAAACCAAATTGCACCACTTCGCACAGCGCGAACAAGATAGAACAAGTTTTTATTCACTAAAATCGGATTGGTCATGTCAAGAGCAATGTTTTTCGATAATTGAAATGTTGCCATTTTGATTATTTGTTGATAGCAAATTTTTGCTGTTAAATATTTGGAAACTTTAGCTTTCAGGCTCTATTGTCCACGATTCGAGGCATTATTACAAAGGAAACTCCGTATTTAACGCCTTCAATCGAGAAACGCCTTATTTCGTAAGCGTCCAGCGGCCGTCCCAGCGTTTCCCGTTCTGACTGTAGATCCGAAGAACGATGACGTAGCGTTAGAACCTCGAAGCGATGGATGTTTTAGAAACTTCCTGCGCATGTCTAGCTCAGATGCGAAGTTTTGTTTAAAGAAACTGCACCGCGAATAAGAACAGCAGACGCCATCTGTGGAAAAGCGACAGTTGCATGAGAACGATCAGCTGTCACATTGCGTTTCCAAGGAACCGAAGATTCCCATAGCAGTTCGATGTATTTATCTAGAATTTCCAAAATGGATGTTTCCAAGACGGCACCAGAAGCACGTGCAGCGATAGTAAACGTATTGAAAAACGAAGTTGAAGTAAGCGAATTTCATTATCAAGCGATTTCCCATGTTAGGGCTGCACCAAATTATCTGTATCATCGCTCACTCGTAATGCCATCGAGATGATGTCTGAAGTTTGGAATGTTCTCGAAGTATCTTCTGGATAGCCTTCGACAGAGTTGTCCACGTGCGACTCCGCTGGCGATGGAAGTGGTGCACTGCAAGACGAGGAATGAGTTCGGATTGGCGGGACTGTCCTGGACGTGCTACTTAACCGTAGCAATCCGTGGTCGTGTTAACCCGTGCTCGCCTCGAAGAAAATATTGCTTATAGGATGTTCGGCAACATTTCCTGCGAAGAATCGTTCAAATCCCTTAGTTTACAAGCAGTGCGTTTTCCAAAAAAATCGAGTTTGTCTCTCCGCCTATTTTTCAGATATTGAAATTTCGCGCAGGCCCCTTGTTTCCGGGACTGACAATCGACTTTTCTTTTGCGAATAAATGCTTACGTGGCAATTTTACTCCTATTCGGACATTAACATTCATCTTGGTTTGTATTCTTTCCAGGTGTCGAAGGCACCCGAGTCCCTTGGGCGTCTTCGGTATTTTCGTAGTTTTCGTTCTCGTCATTACCCTCCTCTTCTAATTTTTTCGATCCACGAAAGTCCCTGTTAATGTGTTCGCTTTCACCTTCATCGCCGAATTCTCTTCCGTTTACAATGATTTCGGAGGACGAACGGGTGGTACCCGGAAAAAGCGAAACACTAAAATAATCATCACTAGACCTTGCGACTACTTCAGGAGATAGCGATAATTGTAGATGATGCGCCCAATGGTTGTTCGTCGTATGTGCGAGTACATGTTGGGTACTTATCAGACATTTTTCTTTCATTTCAGATGCCTGGAAGCGTCCTGGAAAAGGGAAAGAATCGCTGGTGGTTCCAATGCTATTTGGGATTTTCCAAGATGTGTAGGCGTTGCGGGCGGCGAGCATATTGCAAGATACGCACCTGGAAGTAGAGGTAATGTCTGTTCTAATTGTACGAACTTCTTCACCATCGGTCTTTCTGGCTCAATGGATGCGAGATGCCGATTTTTGCGCTGCGCGACGTGGAAAAGAAAACACCCCGTGAAAATTGTTTTATTTAAACAATTTCTGATATGCATGTTTGCATACCGGGACACAAAAAACTATTAAATTTTCAGTCATATTAATCAGTGCATTTACGAGTTGTCAGGAATTTTACCGTTTTTTTACTACTCAGTTTGCAATAACATATCAACAATATGACTGAAAAATATCATTTATTATTGTATAGTTTGCCATTAGATTGATCAATTATGCGCAGGCGCAGAACGCAGCGAAATTTTCATTAATTGGGCGAGTTTGAGAGAGACCGAATAGTGAGTCTACGAGAGGTGGGTCGGTCATCTAGGCAAATCGTCACTAGATTAAACCGTAGTGGAAATACTATGGGGAGATGATGTTGGCAGGCGGGGTTCCAAGAAAAGCGAACAGGCAGAAGAGGAGGCACTGGACGATCCCGAAGAACTGCAGAACACCAAGATGGCCGCCTTCGAATTATGGTCTTGAGAGACCGGTTCGTTTCGTTACGGACGCTGATGGTTTGATGACTGTGGAAGACCCATTGAGATACGAACCGTTTATCACCGGATAAGAAGTTTCGAACTGATTTCCTACCGTTTTTTTTTTCACGTAAAACCATAGACTCTTTACGTTTTGTCAATTCCTTTGATCTTCCTAATCGACGTTTACTGACGATATTTCCCTGTGTTCTATTTTTTGTTTTTTTTTTAACACAAACGAGGTAGTTAATTTACTTCTATTTAACAAACGAGCAATTTCTGCATGTTTTTTTTACCTTCGTCGTGCCATTTTGGTACGAATTCCAGTTCGCGAACTGATGTTTCACCCCCTTTATTTGCCATTTTTATAAACAATAATATGTGGCCGTAAATGATATTTCACTACTAACTTTACAGCGTTAACTCATAAATGTTTGTACATTTTGGTTAAAATATTATTTGCAGCTCGTGTTTTTTTCCTTTTTGAAGTGCTCGAACACTTTTGCAGATCAATATAAAAAATATTTCAAATACCTTCTTAACAGGATGGTACTTGTTATTTCTTTACTAGCTATTCATCTACAGTGTGACCCACTTGTTTTGGAGCGTCAGTCTGTGAAAAGTTTATTGATTGCGCCATTTAGCCCGGATTTAAAAAAAAAAAAAATTTTAATTATAGAGCTTGATGAACTGCACATTCTCATCAAAAATGGCCTCGTCGACATAAAATTCAAGGTCCACTACGACAGTTTCCAGGAGCAAAACTTTAATAAGTCACATTAGCGATTTTTTTTAGAAAAAACCCGTGCACGCCGCTGAATTGACCGCCCCTCAAAGCGGGCTCACACAAAACTTTAATGAAACATCTTGAGTAACGACGACTTTGTAGACGAACTAAAAATGCAATAACATTAGATGGTGGTCCTGTTCGCAATGCTCGTTTGATAAGAAATTGGCTAAATGAAAAGTTTCGAAAACTGTTGGACAGGGCGGAACAGTCCGTTTTGTGGGTGGCCATCGAGGTCCCAAGACTTAACCCCGTTAGATTTTTTCCTTCGGGGCTTGTTTAAAGGAAAAATTAGTAGGTTAGGACCTCGAAATTTACAAGAGCTACAAGTCAGCATAATCCGCCCTTGTGCGAAACTTACCTCGCAGCAAATACGAAATGTAATTTTGAACGTGCGCAAAAGGAACGACAAGCGCATCGGAGGAAACGGTGGTTTGGTAGAAGTTACAAAAATTTAATTGTTTCGTGTAACGTAATTTTATTTTCGTTTTGTTTTATTTGTTCTGTGTAGGCCGCAACTAAGTCGTCATAAGCTATAAATTTTTGAAAATAAGTAAGTACCCAGTGCGCACTTTCAGTTCTTCTCTACGAAGTCGTTGCTAGTCAAAATTCGTCATTAAAATTTTGTATGAGCCCGCTTTGAGGGGTGGTCAATTCAGTGGCGTGCACAGATTTTCTCTAAAAAAATCGCTAATAAGATTTATCAAAATTTCGCTCCTAGAAACCGTCATAGTATACTTTGAATTTTACATCAACCGGGCAATTTTCTATGACCATGCGCAGTTTGTCAAGCTCTACAACTTAAAACAAAATCCGGGCTGAATCGCACAATTCATAAACTTTTTACAGGCCCACCGCAAAACTACCGGGCCACCCTGTATATAACTTCTCTTCTCAATTTTCTAGTTTAATTTGTCACACGTTAAGTAAGTAGCAACATTACGTTCTTATTTGTTTCGTCCGAACAGTTTCGTGACTGACTGTACGTCTTTGGAAAAAAGAGAGGAGACCGAAAGGGGTTTATTTTGCTTGTTGGCGTTCTGTTCACTAGTTGAACGTGAAAGTGCTTCGACCAAAGATTATTCTGAAGACAAAACGGCTCATCTTTAACTAGGGATCTCCGTGCAAAGATTGTTCACCGCAGCGCCCCTCAAAACTTTCCCAAGTTTGGCACAACCTCTTTGGAACGCCCTGTACAATAGCCTTGATGTAGCGGCAACAATAATAATAACAATAATTACTGAAATATAGATGAACCCCCATTTTCGTGCACCATTAGATATTTGGATGTTGATAGGAAACCATATAGTAGTACGTGGGCAAAAGCTCGCCGTTCACAGTTACCTTCCCCGCTCGCTTGCGGCTTCGAAATATCTCCCAGCTTCTCAAATTTCAAGGGCAGTTCTAATCACTGTTTTAGTGAGCGTTGTGATGCATTTTTCTTACGTTTATTTAATATTCCGCGAACACCGGCTCCGGCACTATAACCAATTCCTGGGAAATAGCCTGACACAGGTATATGAGTAAATGGAGTAGTACACAAAAGGCCAATCATGATTTCTCTGCACAAAGGTGAATTGCACGTGTGTACAGGACTAGTTTGATATTTCCGACTGATAGTCCGAACTTAAATATCGAAGCTATGGCAAAGAAGAGACCTTTCCTGGCCAAAGTCAGGGAAAGCTGCGGCTACTTGAAGACCAGCTACGAGGTGCAAACCAAGGAATTCTTCGAAAACTCCACTTTGCACGGAGTCAAGTACATCGCTCAATCTGACCGGCCCTTTATCGAAAGGTAACCTTCCCATGCATAAATAACACATCGAGTCCAGGATATGAAAGTCTAATGTGTCACATTTAGCCGGGGCGCAAAGTTAATGTCCATACATTAAAGTATATGGGGAACGCCCAAGGCAGGACCCCATCAAGTATTTAAATGCCCCCAGCTCGCGCAATTCCATTGTGAGAGGGCTTGGATATTTTTACATGTTGCTCTTTTATTGTTTATTGCAGCCGCAATGTGCGGCAATTTAAACCGAAAGTGTGGCGGTAATTCACTGGATTTTATGTGCGGGCTCATGTTGACGTCATCAAACTGCTAGATACACCGGGCAGTGATTGTGCGGCGCGAGGGGGAGATTTCACGTGAGTGTGACCCATTTAAATGATCAAAATCGGCATATTGCTTTTTGATTGGGAAATTTCCCATTGAACGAAAACCAGCGACGCATCGATGGGCATCGGGGAAAGCGTGGAAGTGTTGCGATCGCGCCAAAAAATTCCCGTTTTCCAAAACTGGGGAAGACGCCGCCAATGACGTCACGAATACCGGGTAACGTCCCTGTTTGTGATCTGAGCGTTACAATATATCTTGCGCAACACGGTTACAGCTGTCCTTGTTTGGCCTTATAGAAATAACAGTTGTTTACACCACTTTATTACTCTTCGGATGAGACCTGGGAGTTTTCGCGCAGTCTCGTTGGTCGTTCGCCCTCAAGGGGCCGATGTCGGATCAAAAGCCTGTCTGGTTATACATGTTTAAAAAGGTGATTAAACATTCAAACATTTAGTCTTCGACCTCCGTGCAGAATCACCTTAATTTTATTTTTGCCGTAAGTTATTATGCCTTTTAGGATCTGGTACATTATCGGTCCGCATTAATATTTTAATACTGTTCCATTTCCTGGTCTCCCCTCTCGAGTTGTATCTCCTATCACATCGATACGCCTCGAGATATATATTTCAAAGTTGCGTCAAGAAGTTGGTAGCCATGAAAACTTTTAAAACTTGGACCCGTATTTCATGGATCATATTTTTTCCGACCAAAATTCCCGGCATTATGAATAATGCATCACTTTTGGGGGGCCGAAACTTCGACCGGTCTTTATTGTATTATACGAGCAAAATGCTATTTCGATCCTTTAAAGGGAAATTCTCCCATTATTTCCTACTTAAATTTCCCCCCTCAGATTCATGTGGTTCACCTGCGTGACGATGGGCGCTGTCGCCACCTGCGTGGTCATTTTCAGCCTGTGGGACAAGTTCCAGAACAACCCCACCATCACGGGCCTGGACACCGACTTCCACAATTGGCTGGTACCATTTCCGGCGGTCACTTTGTGTCCAACGCAGCCGGCTAGTCTGAGCAGTATTGCCGCATATTTGAAAACACAGTGAGTTGCTTTAACAACTTGATCTAAACAATGGAACTTAAATCTATCCACTTTCCATTAAAATCAATGGAGCTCGTTTAATTGGGTTTTCCACATCATGTGTACACGTGTATTGTCTTGAATAAGGGTGTTACACCCAATAAAGTTCCGATGTTAGCCTTGAAATGAAATTGATATTATCCAGGCAGAACGGGACCAAAAACCTGGAGGTTTTTGACCTGTATGCAGAAGTTAGCAGACTGTCTCTCGCGACAATTCCAGAATTTTCCCGTAAGTACGAAGAACAATGGAGGAATGTGCTGCCGAAAGAATCGGACGGTCTCGCCCAGTTGATATTGCAAGTAAGTGATTCGTTCGGCATTCCCGCGACACATAGAGGACATTCCAAAGGTTTAGTGGCTTAAGAGGCTGCAATAGTTTAAGTCGAAGTCCGAGCAAAAATGAAAGCGATCAGTTCTGGGGAGGTTAAAAAATATACAGGGTGGTCCAGCAAGGCCGTGCCAAATTTGAGGAGGTTGAAGGAGACGTTGCGGTGAAAATTTTTTGCGCGGAGCTCCTACTCGCAAACGAACTGTTTTGGGTCCACTCATTGTCGTTATGAAACGTAATGATAACTCGTTGACCCCAAAAGATTCCTATATTTAAATCGTTAAAGATAATGAAAAAAAAAAACGTAATAAAGGGTCGAAATGACCCCTCATCCTGGTCGAAAAAAAATTGTCCTTTGAGTTCTGAAAAGTGGGGCTGCCATCGCTTTTCCCAACAGTTTGCCTTGGATGGTTACAGGAGTTTCATGCACTACCGATTTAGTGTAACCCCAAATGGAAATATCCCATGAGCTTAAATCAGGATTTCGCACTGGCCACCTGGTAGGTCCGCCTCTTCCGATCCATCGACTGTAAAAATGTTGATTTACACGATCCTGCACAACACGGGCAAAATATGCAAATGTACCATCACGTTGGAACCACATTCTGTCCCGTACGCCCGCAGGAACGCGTGTATTTTCCAATAGTTCAGGAGGTACACTTTACAGAAAATTTAGGAATTTGAAGCATTTGATTTGCCGTGTGAAAAGTATTTAGTTTGTTTCTTCTTTTCTGTTTACTTAGGTCGGATATCGAAGTCTCTTGAACAAAAACTACTTAAAAATGGCTCGTTTTTGATAAAGCGTTTGTGTGCAAAAATTATTCGCTCTCTACAGTCTCCTTGAATGTGACCCAATAATTTTGGAACACTCTGTAGGATGTCGCAGACCAACCCGATTTTGAATATTTTTCACCGTTTGCAGGGTATTACTAATGTTTTTCTTTACTCTGTACTGAATTAAAACCTTCGTGTTTACCCGAAGATTAGACGTTACGAAAAAATAAGCTTTAACATGAGTTTTTGAAGGTATTTCTAACATAAATCCCACTCGGAAAACAATAGCTGTTCTACGGGGTGATGCAATTCACGCCACTCTGCGTCACCCCAATTTAGAACTATGTGACGAGACTAAGAAAGCAGGTGCGTGTGGTGCTGAACATACAGAGAAGAGGTTTACCGAGGGTCATATGTGCACAACGCACTGTCTAACGTGAGGGTGCCGAAATTGCGGCAGGCATCCCCCCAATCGACTTCCCCTTGGAGGAACCCTCCACGTTCTTTCGCAGGCAACGAAGCCCGACAGGAGAGCGGCCAGAAGTGGGATCATCCAAAAATCGCAGGATTGCCGGTCAAGGTTCGAGGACAAGTGTTGGCTGACCAAAGACAAACTATCCCCGTCCTAGGCTTGCGGACTTCCCGTGAACCCAGGTACCTGAATCACCACCTAATTCGGGTGATTGGCGGACACGAAAGCTTGAGGAGCTGTAAGCACCCTATAAGTAAAACGGGCCCAGATTGCAGGAACCGTGTACTGAAATATTTGCAGGATTCGCAGGAATGTCCCCGCACAGCACTGCATCTTTCAGTGTCACTTATTCGAAGAACGAAGAGAAACGATAAACGAGAGCGTGAACAATCTGACCCCAACATCTCTCATTAATGGGGTATCGGAACGTAAAACGAAGGAGGACCGTTGCAGCAATGTCATTTCTGCAATGGTCAAAGAATAGGAACAAATGGAGCGTGCCGCTACTTAAGAAGGAGAATAGGACAAGAATGCAATAACCCAATAAAGGAAAGAATCGGGTGGAATACGCCACATAATAGGGGTGCAATTAGGCCCTCGTTTCTCGAAAGACGACGATAATTCAAGTTTTTAGAATTAAAAACCACGAAATTTCAAGACAATGAAAACATTGTATCCCTCGAGGACGATTCCGGGCCGTGGAAGGTGCGTTCCTCTAGGTTTTTTTACCAGGTGCTTCGGCGAATCTCACACTGCCTGCCCGCCAGAACGTCAGGTCGAAGGTATTTTTCAAAATTTTCAAAAAAAAACCCTAAAATAAGCCCCAGTTAAATTCATCAACGGGACAAGTCAGTGAATCCCATATCCTAACGTTCTAACAGGTTTAAATCGGGACTTCGCGCTGGCCACCTGATATGTCCGCTCCTTCCAATTCATCGACTGTAAAAATGCTGGTTTACACGATCTTGTACAGTACGGACAAAATGTGTCAGTGCACCGTCATGTTGCAACCACCGTCTATGCTGTACCTCCATGGGAACGTTTCGATAGACATCCTTGATAAAACAGAGGAGAGAATTTCCTTATTTTTTCTCTGTTCCCTACTTGAACGTCGAAGTCTGCTGAAGAAAAATAATTCTGAAGCCAAAGCGACTCACCTTTGATTTAGGGGTTTCATGACAAAATTATTCACCGCAGTGTCCTCTTTAACCTCCTCAAGTTTGTCACAGCCTTTTCGGAACACTGTACATGTAAGAAATAATTTCTTTTTTTTTTCGTTTCCTAAAAAATGAAAAAAACAAAATTAGGTTAGTAATTGAGGTGGTTCCGGTGCGATTTTTCGAAATTTTATTTTCAAATTTTGTCGCAATTTTTTCTGATTTTTAAATTATAATAATTTCAATTGTAATGAAAAAAAATTAATAATCGAAATACGTCCTGTACCTTCCAGATTGCCGACAAGTGCGAAGATATATTCGACCAGTGCAAATTCAAAAACGATCCAATCACGTGCTGCCGCGACGGTAGCCTCAGTTTCCATCCAGTTTTAACGGAGAATGGCTTCTGCTACAGTTTCAATTCCATGCATTTGCAGGAATCCAGGTATGGTACAAAGTTTATTTGCCCATTTTTTAACCTCTAAGGGAAAAAAATATATCTTTTGTTGCTTTTTGCTCATTTTCTGAAATTACCAATAGACGTTCCTGGTTTCTTTTAGCTTCACAGTTACATTTTGCACTACTGTTTCTGTAGACGACGTGCCACTTTAATTAAACCAAGAAACCAAAGTCGCGCTTTAACTTTAAGTTTTTTAATTATAATAAATATTTTTCACTTTCTGTAACGATAATTAAAAGCCTTATTGGGCCTAGTGAACTACGGCGAGACTGAGCAAGTTATGATCGATTCATAGCTGAAAAAGTATATTGAAATGGAGAGTAGGAAATGATTCTGAATACATCCATCTGCCCGAAATGCATAGAACAAATATCCTTAGGGAAAAGGAGAATGGGGAAGTAAGAATGGGGAATTTCCGTGTGTGCATATTAAGGTATTCCTCCTAGGAAATTCAAAAGTGAATCCAATTTTCTCGTGGAGTTTAACAGCTAAAGCTCTATTTTTGAAACGATATCATCGAGTTAGGACCTAAGGAGCAAATTAGAGTTAGTTTTATCTGGAACGTCCATGTTAGCTGGAAGTCCGTGTGCGAAAACTCTCCCCGTTCAAGGTACGATCGCCCAAATCAAACAGCGCGCCATTTTGTTAATTTTGTCTGAAATTTCATTAAAATAATTGCTCAGGGCGGCG
This sequence comes from Euwallacea fornicatus, assembly GCF_040115645.1. Classification (NCBI taxonomy): domain Eukaryota; kingdom Metazoa; phylum Arthropoda; class Insecta; order Coleoptera; family Curculionidae; genus Euwallacea; species Euwallacea fornicatus. The sequence goes on along the minus strand of NC_089559.1, from coordinate 532,160 downwards.
ATATTCAAGCAGGCGCAACCTCGCGGGGAGCGCCGGAAGCAGGATTGTATTTTGGTTCTTGTCCAACGTAACGAGATAAACAAGGACCATTCGGCCGGGAGTACTTGACTCAGCCCAAAAAAATGACAGCAGTACTGCACGGCGGTGATAATTGCAAATTTCGACTGTCAAAATTGCCTTTCAATTTTTGGCCAAACCTCAGAGATCCCGAGATCTTGGCCATTCCCCGTGGGGCCTTGATGGGTACACTTCCAGTATTTCTAAAGGTGGTCATAGGAGCCTTGGAAATACTTACTGAAATTCGTAATAAAACACCTGTTGGCGTGATATTGGGTCTAGTAATCAGAAGAAGTGTGTTTCACTGGACGCGAAAGTTATTCCCGATGTTTCCCCTGTATAATTTAAAACCAATGGATTCTGGCAATTTCACCATGAAGATATTCGCAGGAACGTTGAAATAAAGATTGAGTATTGATCAGTTCCGTGAGTTCCATGCAAATTATCCTCTAGGCAAAATTGACAGTACATTGATTTAGTGGCCGAAAAGAAGGTGATTCTATACGTTTTCCCTTGACATTTTTTTCAATTTGTAGAGATCAAAGATTGAGGAATGCGACTTCGATTGTTCTGACACTTTCCTTTATATCGCGGCACAGAAAACCTGTGGGGTCTCCCTTACCTTTTCCGTTTCCCTCGGTGAGCTCTCGTTCTGTACTTCGTGGGTCCTGCGTCCGATGATCCATACTTTGAGAAGTAAATTAGAAAAATATATACGAAATTGCGAAACTTTCAAATGTAAAGTTGCATTGAAAGTCCGGAGGACGAAACACGATCGCGGAGCATTTTCCTATGACGAATATATTGACTGGAGCGTTATTAATTGGGCGAGAAATTCAATGGTCGGCAAGTTGTAGATGCCGGAAAAGTTTGCGGGGAAAAAAGAAATCTTGATATAAGAAATTACTTGTCATCCTGCACATTTTTCAGCGCCTTTCGAGAGGCGGAATTCGAAAATATTCCAAAAAACCTACGCGATTTGACAACCAACGTATCGCACGAGAACCGAATATTAATTTTTAGACGAATAACGAGCAATCGATAAAGGAAAAACGCGCTTTAGAGCTTTTTTAACGGTCGCCCCCTTATGGTTCACATTTCATACCTCTCAATCCTGCTTAACTCCCGAACCGAATTAGAATTAAAACCTCCTTTTGTCCAGCGACATTTGTGAGTGTCCCCGATGTTCAATACTGCCGTGAGGGTTCATGTAAACCCAATTGTTCCCGGATTATGTCAGTTCATCAGGTCGGGTTAAACAAAGACAAAAAATGAATGTCGCCGGCGTTACGTCACCAAGAGACGTGGCCGGCCATTTTCCGTGTGTTTTTGCGTAGAATTTTCAAATTTAAGTGTTTCGCTGTTATTTATTGTTCCCTTTATTATAGTTTCTGAAAAAATAATTCGAAACAGGATGTTAACAGATGGCGCAATAACGAAACCCATAAGTTCCCTGCCCGTTTTAATTATTATACAAAATCCGAACCTCGTTTCGCGGTTCCTCATTTTCCTTTCCGGGGCTGGAAAATTTATTGGACTGAGCGGGTTTTTCGCCGGCGCAGATACACAACAGCGGTATTCCTTGTAGGTTTTTATTATGATGAATGGCCGGGAATATTAGAGAGAAAAGGCGGAGAACACGGCGAAAATTGAGATAGCACAACGACGCCTTTATCGTGTCATATTTTATTGGGCCAAATCTACTCGAGATAGCTACGAAAAAAATGTTTTTATTTTCCATTAGAGGCAACATGTTCCGCCGAATGGGAATGCAACTTTAATAATTTATGAATTAACTCAACCTCATCGTGTATCATAATAAACTTGAAACTCTATTTCAGTGAGAAGAAGTTTCATAAGCAATATATTAAGGAAACGGACATTAAATGGTCGCTGGAGTTCTCGGTGAAGTCTCGAACAGTTTCCATGTCGGTAAGAATTTCTTTCTTTTTCGGTAGTAACTGATAAAGTTCAAGCCAATATGGGTTTAAAATGAGCAAAAAGGGCATCGCTGACGGAAATATTCATCTCTCGAATTCAGCGAGGAACACCAATTAAGGATAAGAGAATTGGAAGGTTCGAATCACAGAACGCTTTCATACCAATTTTTGTCAGTATTGAGCCGAAATTTTCCAATTACTTTTCCATTAAACTCATAAAGTTTTACTCATTCTGTAACGCACCACTGCAACAAGAGTTAACAAATCGTCTCCATTAATTTAACCCGCATTTCCTCGTTTTGTGTGGAAAGTTCAAGCTGGAAGAGTCATATTAAACCTCCGACATTAATTGGGGGATAAAGTTGTTCCACGTTAAATGATCATCCGAGGCTTTGAGTCGTGTTTTTTCCATTGACCGAAATGAGGAACGTTTGAATCAACCTCCAGAATTAAAAAAATCGCTTTGATGCCGTCAAAATGTTCGGGAAAATTGAATATTTTATGCGTTCGGCGTGGCTTCGGTAGAAATTACACAAAATATTTATTTGGAAAGTGTTTTATAAAATTATGCAATAAAAAAAACCTTGATATCGATCCTGTTCGAGGTTTAAAGTATTGAGGTGGAACTCATAACTGATGCGTCTCCAGTAACCTCGCAAACCTTCGTGATCCCCAAAAATCCCTCAGTGCGTTCAAAACGTAATCTGAAATTTCCCTGTACAGCTTATTAATAAACGACATGGAAAGCATCCAAAACCGCCTTATTTGAGTAGACGATTTCTCTGGGAAATAGTTCGAAGGGCGGAATTTTTAGCGTTCAGAGAGAAGTAGATGCAACGAATATCCAAGCAAATAAATCGGCTTTGAAACCATCTCATTGATCATCAATGCAGCATATTAAAAAAGTAAATACAGTAGAATAGAGATTACAGTTGTAACGACCAATTTATAAAGTCCCGCCAGGTATATTAGAAACACGATGGACCGGATACGAGGGACGATCGTTTATAGCGAGCAAACTTGCCGATCCCTCGGGTCCCCCTATTAAGCGAGTTGTACTGTAAATAAAATCTCTTTAGTATTTATTAGCAATTTGCTTTGTGGATAACTGCGTAGGGGCTTAAGGGTAAAAACTGCTAGGGAGGGATGAAAAAACACTAAGGTTCAGGCTCTCGAGCTTGCCACGCCGCAGATTAGCATGTCATAATCGTGTCGATCCCTTTTCTGCCTCTTATTACGTGGATTCATGAATTTTTTGGCAATTCAAGATGATGACGCTACAAATTTATACCGCGTGACGTAAAAAAGAGAGCACCTCGTAAAAATGGTTCTATTTTAACAATTTTTGATGCGTGAGTTTCCCACGCCAAAACGAATGCTTCATTAGAAAAATGAACAAATTTAATTGTTAAAAACAAAAAAAATAATTAATTATTTGTCGGTCGTCCGCGGTGTCTTATACATTCCTGTGCACGTCTAGACATGGATCTAATGAGGTGATTGATGTCCCCTTGGGGGATCTCATTTCGAGCTAACTGGACAGCATGACATAGCGCCGCCAGGGTTTGTGGGCGATGGGGGTAAATTATGTATCCACCTACAATGTCACATACAAGTTGAGTCGGCAAGAAGTCTGGAGATCGAGGTGGTCAAGGTAGTAAATAGATCGCATTCCATTGAAAGAAGTCTACAATCGCTCTAGCCACACGTGATCGCGCATTGCCTCGTTAGAAAATGGGATCAACGCGAGTTTTCAGATAAGACACGAGTCGAGGCTCCAGGACTTCTTGCATGTGTCGTTGGGCTGTCGCACTGCCTCTAATGAAAATTAAAGGTGACCTGCTACCGTACGCAATAGCGCCCCATACCATTACCCCGACGGTCTGATGGAACACCTCTGGGTAGTAAACTTAGGATCCCGTCTTTTGCCCCGTCTTCGTGTTGCCCTTGCCCGCCCATCATGCATATTTAAACGGAATTTGGATTCGGCACCAAACGCGATATTATCCCATTCCAGATTCCAACGTATCCGTTCTCTTCACCACCACAGTGGATTTTGACGATGAGGTTGGGTGAGGGGTAACACAAGGTGGGGACGGTTCCTACCGTTTTGGACCGATTAGGAAATCGGTCCAAAACTTCTCATCTGGCGATAAATGGTTTGAATCCCGATGGGCCTTCCATAATCGGCAAACCACTGATCCACCAGCGTTCTCGGCGAGACGAATATACTTCTTAGGGCCATAGTTCGGAGGCGGCGATCTTGTCCTGTAGTTCCTCAGGATCGTCCAGTACCCCTCCTTCTGCCTGTTTGCTCTTCTTGGAACCGTGCCTGACAACATCACACCATAGTGTTTTCTCTACTGTTCAATTTAGTAGCGATTTCACTAAACGACCGACCAACCTCTCGTAGACTTACCGTTCGATCTCTCTCAAATTCATCAAGTTGATGATCATCTCGCTGCCTTCTGCTTCTGGGCATATTCGATTAATCTGAAGGCACGCTATACACTAATAAATGATACTTTGCAGTCGTGTTGTTGATATTTCATTGCAATTTTTTATGAAGAAAAAACCTGAAATTCTTGATGACTCGTAAATACATCGATAAATATGGCAGACAATTTAATCGATTTTTGGTGTTTCCGTACACAAATATGAATACCAAAAATTATATAAATGAAACCGTTTTTACGGGGCGCTCTCTTTTCTATATGACACGCAGTACAGCGGCCCCAATTTTTTTCCGCGTAATCTCGTTTTATTTTTGTCCAGCTCTACATTATCGATTCGAACGAAAGAATCGGCATTGACGTGCAGCCGCAACTCAACTGGGACTCAAAAATTGACAGAATCCAATTCTCGTTCAAGGAGACGTACAGCACTGAAGACACGAGGCAGCTAAGTATTAAGCAAAGGCGTTGTATTTTCGAGGACGAAATCAAACTGAAAAGTACGCAACTCAGTACTTTCGCCATTATGTTAAAGAAACAGCGATACGCTGACAAAGGCGCACATGCAGCTACGCCATTTTGTCGATATTCCTGACTCGTTGGCGAAGGCGCCGCTGATTTTCGGTTCGACTTTTGTGTTTTTTTTTCCTCTTTTCTTTGCAGTTGACAATACCTACACATTCACGGCATGTACGATTCAATGCAGAATGGACTCGGCAAAATCCCGTTGCGGTTGCGTTCCATTTTTCTACCCGAAAGTATCGGGATTTCCCCATTGCAACGTGTCGTCGTTTCAATGCATTTCGACGCACATGCAGGATATTAAGGATGTCAGCAAATGCGACTGTCAATTAGGTTGCAGGAACACGGTTTACGAGGTGGAAACGCCGAAAATTAAATCGTGAAAGCGTTGATTTTTGCGTTAATTCATTAGTCATTTAAATGGTTTCCAGGGAGTCAGCGCTGGATGAGAATAAAATCGAAATCAGTTTCGTCTCCTGGCCCATGGTGCGGTATAAACGCGAAGTGCTCTTCGGCTGGGTGGATTTATTGGGTAAGTCGTCGATAAATTACTTACTTTAACCGTACGCTTTCCTTGAATTGCTTCAGTATCCTTCGGAGGCATCGCGGGCTTGTTCCTGGGCTTCAGCCTTCTATCTGGAGTCGAAATAATTTACTACTTTACCATAAGGGCCTTTATAGCGGCTTTTCGAGAACGGAAGTATTTAAATAGGTAGTGCGATTGTTCGATTGTTGCCCCGTACGCTTTCTATTGATTTATACTTGATAAACCCATTTTTAGGATCCGGAAAGAAAAGGGCGAAAAAGCGCAACCCGCTCATGACTTAAGCATGACTCCATATTTCATAGCTGAGCCCCTGCCAGGTCGCGGTATCGACATTGTCGTTAAGCGATTTCGGAACGACTCGAAGCCCGATTTTCAATACGGCCGAGATGTTAAGGGCAGGAATAATGTGAGTATTCCTGTGTGTGGACAAATGTATGGCAATTTTCCTTTAAGGTATTGATTGTCAGAGCGCGATTTCGACGAAGGAGATGAGTAGGGCGAATTAAAAAAATATACACCCAACAGATGGCTTGGGTTATCGACTCCCAAATGCACTTAAGAAACGTTACACAGTGTGGCCCCATCAACTGATATGAACTCAGAACTAAGTACGTAGCGCACCAATTACAACTGCGTATCTTTCTGTTTTAGAACGGTAAGATGGTGGAAATGGTGCCGCCCTTTGGGATCGAGTTCACCAATTAGGCGCGGTCAGAGCCGAAGTGAAGAAGTTAGCGTAGTGGGTACGTTTACTTCGCATTTTCTGTATGCAAATATTTTTATTCTTCCGGAAAAAATAGTCTCGCTGAAATCGTGCAATATTCTATTCATGTATTCTCGTCAGGTCCTTATAATTTTTCATAACCTCTTGCTCACGATTACCACTTTGTTCATTCTTGGGACTTTCGAAGAGGCGGCAGTCGCGACGCAACGATTGTGCAAACATCTTTTCAGCGAATTTTTTTATAATCTTTGGGTGGCGATTGCCACTTCTTCGAAGGTGCTAAGGACGAACGAAGTGGCAATCGCGACCTAAAGGTTGTGCAAAAATTTTTCGACGAATTTTTCATAATTTTTTGGTTGCGATTGCCACTTCGTTCGTCCTTAGCACCTTCGAAGAAGTGGCAATCGCGACTGTAAGGTTGCGAAGAAACTTTTTCGGCGGAGTTCTCACAATCCATTGGGTTCGATTGATTCGACGTTCTTGCTTTGGTGTTTGAAATCAAATTTCGCCGTTAATTAAACTTTCAATGTAATATTCCATTTTTGCAAATGTACAAATCTATGTCTAATATAAATGTGCATTACAATGCAACGCACTATTCCTCGCATCTATATTTATCGAAAACACAAAAATCTAGACAGGTTTAAGCCGAAATGAAGGCCGCTGCGAATAATGCGTTTTATTTGCATTTACCCGCTGTTTATCCAATCACAGAGAAAATAAATCTATATTTATATTCTATTATGCGCGACATATGTTACATCTAAAATATAAATAAATAATAGTCATATTGTTGAGTTAATAGAAACGTTAAAAACATCAATACGGATTAATTAAAATTCGTATGAGACTAAAGGGATTACATTTGACATTGACCCTATGTATATGTGCTTATAAAAGAAACTTTTGGCTTTCCAGTTTGATATAAATAGAAATATATACGTGTTTTTCAGGGAAACATACATCTTTTGAACGGTAGAGGCAACCAATACAAAATAGGAACAATTTTTTTAATTGTATTTTTTTTTTGTACACCGTATACGTCTGTCTTCTTTTCCTTTCCATCTTATGTGAAACTCGGCGAGACGAAACGTCAGAACATCAATCGGTTTAACTCGATCGTTTCCGACGCTCGAGGCTCGGCCAGAAACAAAATCGAACGTCCGGCGTAGTTAAGTATAATTAGACAAAGTCAGGTAGCTACGACGAAGCAACGTTGACGTCGCAACCAACGAATTGGATCAAATTTTGTACTATTCCTTCACTCAAAAATTAACGTTAAGCTGATTCCTCTCCTATCTACAATTTCCGATTCCAAGGGCGGTAACACCCTCGCCGGCCCTAAACGAGAACAGGAACAATTTACGACTACAACCAAGATGGTCGGTGGACTTTCACTTGTCGGTGGCGTTAGGATTGGTGTAGCTGAAGCCCTGGAACTGGGTCTGGTCCATGGACTGCAAGATGCCGGTTTCGATGGGGGTGAGTTTCGCCTTTTCGGTGGTGAAGGTCTTGTCAAAGTATTGCGTGTCTAGGGGATGTTGCTGGGAAAGTAAATTTCGTTATTTTTCTTCGCAGGATTAATTGAGTGAGAAACACTTGAACGGGCGAGTGCGCAGAACGAGAGCGCCGCGAATTTCGCTCATCAAAGGAAATTAATTGCTGATTAACTTAAAAAATTTATCACTTCCCACGGGAAAAATCGAATAACATCGCTTTTTGGTGTCACCTCGGCTCGACGGAATCCACCCTAAAATTGCCGTTTTTAACATCAAAACAAAAATTGGGTCATCCTTCGCTGCAAAGCAATTTGCCCCTAAATTGTTCCACTCTCGAACAATCTCGTTGAACGGTATAATAAGAAGTTATCGTTTCATCTTGCGCAAAATGTCCGGTGAAATATTCATACGGCCTTAATCAAAGGGCTATTTGACGCCCGTCTAAAGGTCAAATCTGACGGACAAAGTACTCTATAGGTAAATTCTTGCTCTCAGTCCTTGGGCGGGATTTATTAAGCCAATCCATCAGCGTCTTATCTGGAGACCGAACAGCTGTAGCAAATATGGCAGTCGGAAAAAAACTAATCTCTGGGGTGATAAATTGGCCCTAAGTCCGGTTTTTCCGAGTTAATTGACTATTGATTCCAGCGATATAAGTCGTCCCCGGCGAAGTTTTAACGCTCCGGAAAAATCGAATTGAATTATTTAGGAAACGATACTTAACGAAAGTATTCGATACAGATGACCCGCATATGAAAACATTAATCACCGTTCGCAAATATTTGACTTTATGCCGATTTCGCAACGCCATTTCCCATTGCCATGTAAATCATTCGGTTACATGAGAGCAGTAAATTTTATTGACAAACAATCTTCAAAATAACGAACCGAAATGGAAGAGGAAACCCCGAGCTGAGAATGATTTACTGGCGAAATTCCAGAGAACTTATCTCGGATCTCGCCGTGTCAACGAGACGATATTATTTAAGAGTTTGCCATCGAGGAAAAAAAATTATATTCACGCAGGTTTCTTGAGGGTGCCCCGTACACATCGCTTCGGTTGGTCGCCACTAGATGGCGCCGTTACGAGGGGGGACAACCGTGGACTTAACCTTCTTCAAAGATTCATCACGTGGTAAATATTAACGTCCGCATCAAACTTCCGTCCGTGTGACCCACTTCAGTTTTAATCCATGTACGGTAAACGGGGAACGAATAATGGACGGATAGACAACTTATATATGCAATAAAAACTCTCGACGTTGATTGGGGTAATTTTAATCAACATACACGCAGTCATAAATATTAATGAATCTCGTATAATACAGCCTCATAGAGAGGAAATGTGGATAATGGCGAACCGCTCCGGTATAAAACTTTCAAACGCGCAGCATATTTGTTTTCCAAATTTCCTTCCGAGTGCAATTATCATCATCCAGGTTATAATAATTATAATTATTCATACCACACCGGGACGTAATGGCATAGATATATGACAGTGATACAAATGCTGCGTATCCGTCTATGATGAGCATATTTAATATGTCGACAAATCATTTACGGCGGTGCCGTTTAATGGAGCCGTTGCGAAAAATAGTATGTACGGGGTCCTCTCGAGAGACGGCGTCAAGTTGTTTCTCGTAGCAAGAAAATTTCGATATGCGACTAGGGATGACCGACACGTTCGCGATTTTCTCGCACGCCACAATGGAAAAGTTCTAATGTCGGGCGAGTAGTAAGCGTGTGTGTGTGTGTGTGCGCGGGCGTGGTCAACGGGACGGCAATGGCAATAAGCCCGTTAAGCGTCGGTGAACAATGGAAAGATTTCCTTTTAAGAGCATATTTTTGAGCCAAATGAAGTTTCGTTCTTAGGGCCGTGTAACGATCCGCAAACGACGACAATCCACACCTAAATATAAAAAAAAAAAAAAAACTGTGTCACTCGGTCCCCGTATACAGGGTGTAACATTCACGTCGAGAAATCACACTATCTCGAATACTAAATGCTGCGCAAAAAAAACCGATTATTGCCGAAGTTTAATTATTCCACCGTGGAAGCACATCGATGTCCCTTACTGTGAGGGGGATGGGGGGAGATTTTGAATACTTAAATGGCACTCCGCGCTTTTCATCGCGAATCCGAATTCTACGGCAAAAATTGCGTAGAATTTGTCCGGAACATTTTTTCGGTTCATGATAGATGGCGCTTGAATCAACGGAATTTAATTTGCTTTTCGCTCACGACTTATCGGAGTGTTCGTTGGAATCCGATTAAAAAAAGCTTCATTCTCACGTGCTGTTGGAGATGGAGAAAAACGCCAAATTTTTGTTTGCCTGCGCTTTTGGCTTCGACGCACGGGGAAATGGAGTAACTTGAAGAAACGACTAGTTTCACTCATTTCGATTTGTTTTGGTATTAACAGTGCATGCATGTGCCGAACTTCCATCAGGCGCACTTCTCAGTTGTGTTCGGCCGTTTGAGATGCAAATTCATGAGTGCATCGAGGTTGCAAGACCATCATTTTGAGCACTTACTTTGAAAACTAACTGCAAAAAGTTTTTGTTTGCATTAATTTTAAAGCAGATATCGTCGAACGTCCCGATAAGCTATAAGCGAAAGGAAAATTGAATTTTTCCGACCAAAGCGCCGTCTACCGTGAGTCGAAAAAAAACGTTCCAGGCAAAGTTTGCGATTTTTTTGCCGTGGAATGCGAATCTGTAATATAAAAAGTTGGGGATCTCTTTTAAGTATTTAAAATTACCCCCCATCCTCCCCGCAAAGAGGGGCACTAATTTTAGCATCGACGTGTTTCCCCCACTGCGATAATTAACCTTTCATAATGGGTATTTTTCCCGTAGAGCACTTATTATTCGAGATATTGAGGTGTCTCGAGTTAAGTGTGACACCCTGCATATTTATGACATCACCCCGTGGTTTATCCGACCGTCAGCTTTGACACCTCTTCTCCACGAGATGGCGCCACTGCAAACTTCGCAGTCCGCTGAGGGGAGATATCGACGAAGTGGGACAAACCGGTTTTTTTCTTTTGTAACTTTGTAGTTAAGCAGCTAATTTGAAATGCAACGCCTCTGCGGTTTTGAGGATTGCACTGAAAGTTTCCGGAAATTAACGCGCGTTAATGTCAACCGCACACGGGACGAAACAAGTTCGTTAAAAATTCGACGATCTTCGGGAATTATACTTAAAAAAATTAATCGTAACAATGGGCTGAATTGACCGGCTGCGTCTTTGTTTGCCAATTTTCCACAATTTGACGCACATCTATGACACTGGTCCGTGGTAGTAAACAGTGGCGGAACGAGTTTGTGCAGCAAGAAATTCGTGTGCCCGCGAGATGCTAAGAATTCTTTGGTAATAAAAAAGTTTACTGCCACACCGCTGTTTCCTCAGTCTAAATTTCTAGCGTGAAGTAGGATTTCTCAACACGTTGCCTTGAAAAATGTTACAAATCAGTTTCTAATAATCGACCATTTTGTGTTGCTCGCCACTGTTTTGCCTGGGAATAAAAATTTACAGCTTGACTTCGTTCTATGCACACCGACTCCAATGGCCTGTCACGACAGACAGTGGCGGAACGAGTTCGATTAATATAATAATAATAGTAATGCAACGCTGTTTTCAGTTCTCGGCCAGTTCCTGTCCACGCCGCTGATCTTTCGTGAGATAAAATCGACAATTTTCCTAAGTTTTACAGACGCAATACCTAATACAATCTAGAATTTCAAAGTATGTTTTACGACTTTACGACTTACGAACGAAATTAACTTGAAGAATATCCATCATCTGTACTCAACTGCGACTGAATTAAAATAAATTAAAACAGGTCTAAGACGACTGGGAGACGACGCAAAGTTGTATTTTGTAGTTAATTAAATCCCGACTAGTTTTAATGAAAGCAGTCAATTTGGCCAAAATCCCAAAACTTATTCTCGATCTTGAGGCGGATCCCTAATTAAGTCTCCGGCCATTCAATTCGTCCAAATGAATCCTAAGTTCTACGTGCGAATCACTGCTGAAATATGATAATAAATCTCGGGTCTTTTTGCCGACATTAAGCCGGCTTCACGACTCACGAGACCGTTAACTTTTTTCATTAATTTCCGTCCACAAAAGTGCAAAACACTCTCTTGTCCGGGAAACGCTATTGATGGAACTATCAAGTCAGGCAAGATGCAAAAACAAAGACTGAAATATAACTTTATCTTTTTCTATTGTTCTTCCGGACGTTAAAACCTTAAGAGGATTTACGCTTCGAGATATCTGGGATAGGACAATCCGTTTAAACATCATGCAAAATATATTGCACTTTATGCTCTCTTACGCGACTCTACGCGATCTCCTCGCATAAGGAAAGTTTTGTGCGACTATTTTTGAGAGCTAAACCCACTGCGCCGCGTCACCGGCAGTGGCGCAGCCTATCGCGTTGCAACGCTAAAATTCGAGGTCCGTTTGGCAAACGTACACGCAAATGTGCAGGTTTTAAGGGTGATCCTACCCAAGTGCAATCTGAAACTTGATTTGGGAAAGGGCGGCAACGTTGCCACATTCTTTGGTTCTCGTCAAACGCCGCGTTCTGTCACACGTGAAAAACAGTTTTGTTTTGTTTTTTTTTTTTTGCTTCTTTCGGGCTTTCACTGGAAATTGCGTTCAAAATTGATGTCAGAAAGTGGCTGCCGTCATTTCTTTCTCTGTCAAACACGGGGACGTATCTAAAACGAATTCTCACCAGGTTGGGTTTAAAGGGAGATTCCAGCTGCCTCGCCTCCAACGCTGCCCAGTCTATCGGTTTGAAAAAAGGATGATCCTGTATGTCTCCGTGAGGCGAGAATCGATTCCCAAGTCTTTTGTTTGCGTCTTTTTCCAGGAACTGTAATAAAATTTAACATGACAATTGAGCGGAAATGGAGCAAATTTGACACTTACCTGTAATAAAACAGAGCCGGCCTCCGCACTCAGGAACCGGGGAATGACCGGTTTTTCGTTGCAAATTGACCAAAACAGCTCGTCCTCGTCGCCACCGCTGAACGGAGACTGCCCCAGCAGCATTTCGTACAAGAGCACCCCGAATGACCACCAGTCCACACACTGGTTGTAGTGCTGTCCTTTAATTATCTGCGTGGACGCAAAAACAAAAAGAAAAAAAAAACGTTAAAAGAGATTAATTTTTCAAATCGTAAATATCCATACTTCGGGGGCCATGTAATCGGGAGTACCACAGAACGTGTCGGCCATGCGATCCAGGAAAATCTGCAGTTTGCACATGCCGAAATCAGCTATCCGCACGTGGCCGTCGAAATCCAGGAGAATGTTGTCCAGTTTCAGGTCTCTGGAACGTCCCAGAATCGATGAAAAAACTTACTGCCAGGCGGAACTGGTATGCATCCAAAGGAATTAATTTGTTTTGGAATGAACTCGGATTAATTTTTTATTCGATCGGATTGACTGGAAACTGATTGCGAATTATGGAAAGAGCAAACATTATGGAAAAATTGAATGCCGGAGCCAATGGGAGTGGCGTTCATGCTGCGTACGACTATTAATTATCTTAATAAATCACGGCCCCCAAATTTCGCCTTACTAAAGTAACTTTTAACATAACTAAAATAATCAAAAGCCGCGTTTATTTAGCATATTCCACCTCCACATGCAATAATTATTATCTTCTCATTAATTTTGTAGCATATTTGGCAAATAAATATAAATCCCTGCCGCGCTCTGGCTGGTTACACGTCCAATTAGGGCAGATAGAGGCGAATTATTTAGCTAATCCTATCGCTTTATTATTTTGGCACTGAGTGAGGTTTTTAGCCAGTTTATTCGTTAAAATTAATCGCCTCTCGATGACAATATTGCGTTCACATAAATGAGTAATGGCCGCAGAAAACAATCAACCGACTAATTACGATTCGGCCTACGGTTTCTGGACTAAAGGGCGAAGGAGCCGCTCTCCATTTCTCTAGCTGCCAATGTGAGAACGACGTCACCGTAATTATTAGCACACAAATGTTGTTTTACCGACCAAACCGTGCCGATGCAATCAATTCGCCACCCCGTTTGACCGAATCGGCAAAAAAAATGACGACGCTCCGCATTAGGAAATGCCGTGACATAATCATTGTTTTCTCGACTAAATGGCGAAAGCACTCCGTATAAAATCTATAAGCTCGTGTAAATTTATGCCAGCCAGTCTCGAAAATGGAAATGCACTAGATAGTTTGTTCCTGCAAGCGGGATAGTTTATGGCCTTTCGGGTAAACGAAATAAATCTGAGGTTTTTGACGGGAAAATGTATTGTTTGGGCGCAACTTTACACCGAGACAGATAGGAAATTTAAGGGAGGAAGACAGCTCAGTTTAGCAGCCGGAAAACTGCTCTCTTTGAGATGACGAGCGTCAACACGTCCTACTCGTCAATACAACCCTCCAAATTTGATATCATTAATACAAATAAAAGGCATTAAAATCAAAGGCATTAAAATTGAAAGAGGCAGCGTTCCCACCTCAAGTTGAAAATCGAGTTTCCGAATTACAGAGAACTCTCGAAGCTACTTCCAGCAAGTTTCGAAATATTTATCTCTACCGTTCGAGGCAAACAAAACAAACATTAATATAGTGATAACTCAATTATCTTTTAGTCCCTCGAGTTATTGTCAACATCAGAAACTTCTTGCTAATTGACATACTGTAACGCCCCTAATTCACGTCTTCAGCTACGCGGAAAACTATACGTTTTAAACTCTAAGCATCCGATACGGCCGTTTCGGAGTTTTACGAGGCACGGCGAATGCAAAGTTCAATGAAATCTTATATTCCAACTGCTTTTATTGGCCTTGTTTACCGTGGCTTCATCGTAAAACAAGTATGCAAATGGCCGTTGCAAGTTGCGGTAAAAGTCCCGTTGTCTGTGCGGATTCTTAGGCGGGGAATTCGTCAAATTGCTGCGTGCATGCACGGAACTTACCTATAAACAATCCCTTTATTGTGCAGGAATTTCAGGCCCGACACTATTTCCGCCCCATAAAACCTCGCTCTTGCTTCGGAGAACCGCCTCTCAGCTTGAATGTGGAACATCAGGTCTCCGCCATTTAAATACTCCATGACGAAGAAGAGATGTGACTAAAATGACAATAAACGTTTATAAATTATGTAGTAATGGACGCCGAAGCTCTGACCGTCCTTGATCTCTCGACGTTCTGGCGGATGCGCGACCATTTAGCTGACGATTAAAAATCGTTTTATCAAAGAATTGCGCAATAATTGATAACAGTTTAGTACGCGTCGGGGCCCGTGTTTCCCCGGATAAAATTCCACTTTTCCCTTAAAAAGCCACAAATGTGTGGGTTGGTGGTGGGCGTCGCAATCGGCTCTGATTGTGAAAAGTTAAAAGTTTGTGAATTCCTAGCCAACATCGGGACGCATAATGCGTAGCGATGTGCAACCTATCTAAAACGTATTTATTGCTAACTCATTTTCTCAACAAACAGAACTTTTTATAAAGAATGACTTTTTGTCGTAAAATAAATAGTAAAGATTATTTTCTTCTTGCGCATTCCATCCGCGAACACACCGTATATCTTATTTAACAAAAAAAAAAAGATAATTGATAAGTTTATTGAAGAAAGTACCAAAGCATGACTAATGGTCGGTGTGACCTCCTCTGCCTTCCAATAACACATTGACGCGTCTGCGCATTGGAACAATCAAGCGGTGGATAATCTCTTGTGGAATATTTTCCATTCCCCTACCGCCGCTACTACTAACTCATCTGCAGTCTGAGGTGGACCGATACCGTTGTGAATGGCTCCGACAACGACTCCCCACGTGTTTTCAATAGGATTCATATCGGGCGAGTTTGCTGGCCAGTTCAATCCGCTGATGTGTCCCGCTTCAGGTCTATCCCGAACCCTTTCTGCGCGACGTGGTCGGGCGTTGTCATCCATTAACAAAAAATCCCCCCTCCCCATGTCGTTACGTATGGGGTAGGTAATGGGTGTAATAACTTGTTCGATGTAATTTTGACTGGTAACATTCTGTGGTATGCGGATTAACGGGGCGAGGCTGTTAAACGTGATTTCCCCCAAAACATTGCGGTACCCTCTACTCGATAGGGAGCAACTTCACGGGGAAAATTAATTAGCTGTTGACCACCTGGTTCTCTCCAGACCCTTTGTCGACGGTCATCACTCACCAATCCAATTCTGATTTGATCCGTAAATAACGCGGGCCTCCGCTGGCGCAAAAGCGAACCCCCGTGCTCTCGCGCCCACTGGAGAAGGGCAGCACGATGTCTTGCAAGTAGGGCGGGGGCCCGTAATGGTCTTCTGACACGTAAATTCTATTATGGAATCGTCTTCGAACTGTGGGTGTCAATATAAGACGGCGAAATGTACCCTGAAAATTGTGTCTGAAAGCTGAAGCTGTGCAGTGTCTGCGGGGATATTGGACCAAATAACGATCCTCCCTCTCGCCGGACACTCGAGGACGTCCACGACGTAGTCGGTTTTCCACTGTATCAAATTTTGGATATCCGTGTACTATTCGCACCAAAGATAATCGAGGCGGGGTGTCCAAGATCTCCGATGCCCGACGATTAAAGTGCCCTGCGTCATGTGAAGCAGTAATTCTTGCTCGATTAAATGCAGGAATTTCACGACCTGCCATTATAAGTGAACAAAAATTTGAAGGAGTACACTAATCACTTGGTCAAATTCGCTGTTAGTGTCAATGTCTGCAAAAGCATTGACGATAACGTAAAAATTCGTCATCGACGTAATTTATTTATTTATTTATTTTAATTTTTTGCTCCCTAAATACGTGTAATTTTTCAGACAATAAGAAAAACAACTGGGTTTAATCGAATCGTTTTATACAGGGCTATTCGCGCTCTACGGCAGGGAACGTTGCAACCAAATTACGAAGCTTTCGAAAAGTTTTACGTTCGGGCTACATGGAGGTCTACTATGTATATACTTTTAAAAATTATTTTCATTTTATACAAAATATTTTTAAAAATCTAAAAGGATTAAAAAATTTTTTTTAATGGAACCCCCTGTATATTACGACATTTTTCGATTGTCCGATAAAAAAAACTGCCTCTCTTAATAAGGTTTAGAACCCTGAAAACTCAAAGTTTTTTAAATAATTTAAATTTTTTCAATACTTTATACCCCGATCGCAATAAGTTTTCCATCTTGTACAGGGTGGCTAAATATTAAAACTAATCAAAAAAGAACTTTAAGTGGCTATGACTCGATTGGGTCAAATACAATGTGCCATATTTTTTAACTGTCCAGGAAATGTCCAAAGTCATTTTTTAAAACTACTGCTAACTCTGGACGACATTTGCGGGATAACAGTTCCCAACGTGTCTTGTATGCGCGTTTTCACATCGTATGGAGTTGTCGGAGGAATATTGCAGACAATTCGTTTTATGTATCCCCGCATAAAGAAATCTAGCGGAGTTAAGTCCGGGAATCTGAGAGGCCGATAGTATGTGATTTTCAACTTTTAATTAAAAAACGCCAGATGGCGTGAAGAGCAAATATTTTATGTGTTTTGTAAAAAAACGGAGACATTTGTGGATACCCTATTGCCATTCGATAGGTTACTAAAAATCACATTTCCTGGACAGTTAAAAAATATGGCATTGTATTTGACCCAATCGAGTTATAGCCACTTAAAGTTCTTATTTGATTAGTTTTAGTGTTTGAACACCCTGTAGGAGATGGCAGTCTCACTATGATTGGGACATAAAATATGATCTTTTGTTACCCTTCACGGTAAATTACACTGACATAACCTAAACACTTCCTATTTAAAATATAGAAATTGCGTTAAATTTGAATGAAATTCGGACTATTTAAAAAACCTTAAATTTTGGTTATCCTAAACACAATTAAAACAGGCAGTTATTTTGATCATAGAATCAAAAAATGCTAACACATACAGGGGGTTCCATAAAAAAAACTTTCGTTCTTTTAGGGCTTCTGGGACACCCTGCACAATATGAAAATTATTTTTTTAAGTGACCATAATAAACGCCTCTACAGCCCAAAAGTGAAACTTTTTGAAAGCCTCGTATTCCCAGTACTTCCCACTATAGTATTTCGTGCGATACAGCTTGAATGTGTACAAGGTGTCCCATAAGTGTTTTATTGTACCGCAAGAGGTGATAGTACGTTGGAAAATAATGTAGTTCCCCTTATAAATTATATTCCTATAATGCTTTATTAGGAAGATATATGGTTTTATTTAAAACTCATATGTTCATTGATATCTTCAAAACCGCATGAGATACGTAAACAAAATTTAGCACGTTCTGACGGTCAATGTGGACGTATTTGTTTATGCAAAATGGTTATTTCCAAATTCCATCAACGGCATGCGGACGGCCGCGTCCCCGCATATTTTCAAAGAAAAAATTGGTACACCACTGGTTTTTCTCAAAATAAAAATTTCCTTTGGAAGTTTCACTACGTTTGGAAGAAAAGTGCCCTCCTGCCTCTTTTTCATCCCACTCATCATTTGCAAGTGAAAAAACAAAAACAGTCTACATTCATGATATTTTGTAGATGGTTTTAACAGCACTGAATGTGCTCCAAGTATTGTTTGTTTGCCGTAAAATTGCACAGATTGTTCGAATCGAAGGCCGTTTTGGACAAGACATAATTGAGCCCGCCTGTTCATCGATGCCCCAATACGGTGAAACGTTCCAGGTGTGTTTTGGATTTGTGTGCAAGCGGCCATCGCCCTTGCCAGCAACTCCTCTTCACATTTAATTTATTTTTACCGACAAAGAACGCGTCCCATGAAAAAGAGTCAATTTCCTTCTAAATGACATGGAATTTCCAAAAGTAACTTTTATTAAAAAACAGTGGCGTACCATTTAGTTTCTTTAAATATGCGGTTGGATGCGTGCGTCCACGCCCTCCTGGTGGAATTAAAAATAGGCCTTTTTGCATAAACAAATGTGCGCGTATATTAACTCTCAAAATATGCTGAATTTTATTTACACATCTCATGAAGATATCAATAAACACATGAATCGTTAACAAAACTTAACACCCGATATCTCCCCAATAAAGCATTATTAGAATATAGTTCATACGGTGGGGGGGGGGGGGGGGGATAATTTTTTTAATTTATATTTCAACCTCCTGAGACATAAGGAAACGCTTGTGGAACACTCTGTATAGGGGGTCCGAGACTTTTGACGTTGCATGTGTTATATTTCAATATTTGTCGACGCATTAAGGGGCGTTTTTCAGGTTCGCACAAGTTTAGCGCTCTACAATTGAGAACGTCGACGGTGGTTTGTTGTTGAAATGTGAAAACGGCAACTAAATGTGATAATATCAAATCTGGCTGTCCTCAACGTAAAAAAAATCTATAAATTACACTAATTTCCCATTTGTGTATCGTGCTTCGATGATTAAAAACGGAATTTCAGTTAAAAGTTGCTTTACCAAACGGAACTAATTTTTGGCTCGGACCCAAAACGATACCGAGATACCTTCCAATTCCCATAAGCCCCGGATTCCCACGCGCGCATGCTGGTACCACCTTCAAAGTCGGATCAAAAATTGCGGTAAATGAGATATTTCTGTTCGAAATTCACCTACTTAAAACATTAGTAAATGTCTAAATTCCACACATTTGTACACCTAAAGTCTGGAGGCTTACTTATCACGATTTAAAAATAGAAAAATCTAGTAATGACTTATGAGCTGTTTTGCTCCTACTCTTGCCGTAACCTCGAGGGTAGGCAACACACTATACTGGATCAGTATCGTGGGTCGGGACGGAGGCTGAAGGAAAAATCTCAATAACGGGTGATCGTTAAAAAACAGGGAACGGGCGGGGGCCGTAAATGCAGGGCGTGATTCAGAATTTTATCATTTACCGTCAAGCATAGCAAACGAATTGATCTCGAACTTAATTCTCACATTTCGACGGCTAACTGGGACCGTTCCAATGGACACCCTTCACCGACGCACCTCACAAGGGCTTCCTACGGGTGATCTAGTTAATTCAAATTTAGCCCGTCATTAAAGCTCATGGAGATTCTCAGTGTTCAGCGTGCACGTATCGAGCTGCTTCGACACCTAACACGTATCATGGATTTCCTCCTATGTTCAGAGAATCGAAGCAAGAAGATATGACTACTATATATATATATATATATTTCTTTTCGCTGTGAATGCCTCAAATCAGCGAGAGAAAGAGAGACGGAAATCCGACAAAAGGTTAAGCCACAATGGCTCACACATTCGGGCGTATGTGCACCGTGCACCACAGAACTATTTTGATTTATTTCGCTTTTGTTATGATCATATCATTTTTCAAATTGCCATTTGATCTTCAATCGGTTTACGATTCCGTTAACAAAACTTGCCGGATGTTCTGACTTCAATATCGTCGAGAGAAATCGACTTTTTCCATCGTCTGCATGGAGATTTCTCAACTTTAATGCTGTTCGCAGGAAAAAGCCGTGAAAACTACTGACTTGTGAAAATGTTCGGAGCGTTCGCTTTATTGTCTCTTCTTGCACCTCGAACTTTCAACTTATCCGAAAACTCCTAAAAAGAGGGGAAATTATAATTTATGTTCCCGGTTATAAAGTCACGGCAGATTAGCTGATTTATGGCATATTTGCTGCGCCGAGTTCTTACTTACTTCAATGCGAATATATGGGATTTCAATGGAAAGACAACGCGCCCCGGAGGCCGATACGACGATAAAAGCTCATCCCTCCGCCCTGATGTATAAAAATCGGGTTTCACAAGGGCCAAAGTTAATTTCATATATTTTGCTGCATGTCTAATAGCAGACCGTCATCGGCCTGAACGCTGGAGTCGACTTTAGGCTGATATTCGACGCAGTCAAAAATGGCCTAGTTAATTAAACGGGACGTAAATAGGTCGTTTTTAATAGGTAATTTCGAATTAGGCCGTGTGAACTTGTTACAGGAGGTTGCACGAAACGTGAAATTAGATTAGCGACAAACTCGATTTTATGCAGAGATTGTTGAATTTCATCGACACGAACGATTTTAATTCGCTTTTTACGGCGTAATATCGACTGAAAATTAATCGGATGTGAATATCGACGAATTTCCAGCCCCAAGTGAGTCGAATTGGTCTCAATATGGCGTTCGTAATATGTCAAAAAAAAAAAAAGAAGAAAAAAAAGCTTGGCCGCCATTTTGTCGCAATCGACGCCATGGCTAATTCAAATTCGAAATATTCTTAACGGGTCATGTGTCAACTCTCGTTGATTTTAAATCAAATGTAATTTATCTCCGTCGTCCCTCGGCAGTCAATTCGAGCTTTGTTCGCATACAGTGCAGGTACAATTTCCTCCTTCGAGATGATAATCATATCTAGAACAGGCGTCTCAACTGCGCCATCTAAATGAGATTTGCTCCGTCGCACACATCACTAAAACTAGAGCCGAGGCAACCGGAACACGTCAAAACCGATAGAGCAATCCGGGAGAACCTCAAAACTGTCTATTGCATTGCGGGGAATATTAACGTCACTCCAAAGCTAAATAATAACAACCCAATGGCGCAATGTATAAATAGCTCGGGCAATTTGTCAATTCAGTTATTAAGGTTTCGTGACACTCGAAATTCCACGGCAGCGATGCGTAAATGGGCTGACGTAGGGACGGGATCAAAATTTTATTTATTGGACGAATATCGAGTTTGTTCTGCGGACAAGGCAACAAAAATGGCCAAAGAACTATGCAGGAACGATCCTAGGGGAGGATACGGGCGAGGTCGCACGTTGAATTAAATAATCTGGACGAAATGGCGAAGTAGATTTCTGTGGACAGTTAAAAGAGTTGGGAACTTTTTTTAAAAAGTGTTTAGATCAATAACGTCATGAAAAATACTTGAGTTGTCCACAAAATGACTATCAAATCTGAAGTCGATTCTTTAGTTACGTTTTTGGGCCACATTTACCTTAAATTCTAAATTGCAGTAATAGCCATAAGTATGGCTACTTTAAATATCCCTGTAAATCTGCCTTCTACACAGTTTCCGGGTTATTTAAGTACTGCTACTACTTAAGAATGTACACTCTTAAAATATACACATTAAAGTTAGGCCTGAATGATTCGTGCATAGCGATAACAAGAAAAGAAAATTTGAATGCAGTTCAAAGCATGAAAACCTATAAATTCTAATTAGATAACGAGTGAAACATAACATTTAGTTCAAGTTTTATTTAACATTTGGTGGCATATCCGTTTCCATGTATTTTTTCTTTATGAATTTGTCTTCCGAGGTGTTCCCGAAGATGTTCGATCGGGTTAAGATCGGGGCTCTGGGACGGCCGTTCCGTTTTCGGGACACAATTTTCTTAAAATCAATTTTTAACAAGCTTCGATGCGTGCTCTAGGTCATCGTCTTGTTGAAAGCCGTACCACAAAGGCATTTTCCCCTCAGCAAACGGAGGCGTATGGTTTTCTAAGATATCTTTGTAGATGAATCGATCCATAGTCACTTCTATTTTAATTATTGCCCCAACTCTAGATGCTTAAAAACATCCCCAAGCCGTGACGCATCTACCGCCAAGTTTTACAGGGGGCAATTCATACTTGGGGTTAAATCTTGCATTCTTGACACGTCTTGGGTATGGGACACCATCCCTGCCAAATAACTGCCATTTACTCTCGTCACTCCACAAGACGGTATTCCACTTTTTTGCGATCAGTTGATACGCTGCGAAGGAAATGTCTTCCGATCTTTTTCGAAAATGAATGATTTTTTGACAGGAACCCTACCAAATAAACCTCCAGCTACCAAGATACTCCGCACCGTTCGATTCGAAACCACAATATTGTGTTTTTCAGCAGGATGTCCCGAAATATCCATCGAAGTCCATATGGGTTTCTTTCCGACATTCTTTTTCTCTTAATCTCGCAGTACTTTTCGGACACTTTTTACACCTGCCGGACCTTGGAAAATTGTCTACTGTACCACCTTCACCAAAAAGGTTTTAATATTTTTGATATTGTTCCTCTGAAGACTTTTAAAGCACTAGAAACGTCCCGCCGCTTGTGTCCATTCCTGGACAACTCAACTACGCGTCGCTTTAATCCTTGAGACAAATGACGCTTTGGCGTTGTTACTGCTATCGAACTCTACTGTATTACATACAAATTCTATAAATTTAACTTAGTTGCGTTTTTTATCAATAAATACAAAAATTTCCATGCTTTCGTCCGCAGTATATTTGTGTGTTTATTTCTATTCGAAATCAAATTCCAAAAAGTACCAACATACCAAGGAGGACGATAAAGTAGAATATATTATATATTTCAAATTTCAAATTATACCCGTCGATTAAAAAAAAAGCGATTTTTAAAAATTTAAATACTTATGACCGCTACTGTGAGGGCATCTAGATGACGACACTTACGCCACGTCAGAGACGGCAATTAAAAGCGCATCCGCCATTTCGACGTTGCATTTAGGAACAAATCAAACGGTTTCTAGGATTTGGGGCGCAAAAACTATTAGAAAATCACTCAGTCCTGTTCCGCAATAGTGGTGAATCAACGTCCTAAAAACGTAATGAGTTCTTACCTCTGTTTGAAAGGTGCAGAGTAAATGACACAAATAGGGATGTTTCGTGCCCAAAGCCAGCACTTTTCGCTCGATAAGGGTGCATTCAACGTCATCGTCTTCTAGCACCACGTCTTTTTTCAGACACTTAATGGCGTAGTAGTATTCAGTGCCTTTCAGTTCGGCCAGCAGAACCTAAAAAGCAATTAAAACTCTCCTGAAATTTCATCAAGATCTCGGTCAATAGTTCCCGAGAAAAAAGCGATTTTTTACATTTTTACCTGTACCAATTTTAAGATTATTAAATCGAATCCTACGCAAACATGTCCCGCCTAACTAGAGAGCCATAGAGCGATTCGTTACCTTTCCGAAACTGCCCTTTCCTAGCACCTTCAAAAAGTTAAAGTCGTCCACACAGTATTTCCTAAATCGGGGGATGGTCGTGGCCGGGGGAGTGATTCTGCCACTTTTTTGGAAACTCTGATACGTACTGCTCTGGCACACCTCTTCGGGCAGGTCGTTGAAGTCAAGGGCGAAGGCCGGGTTGGTGGCCGGATTTAGAGTGTTTCCAGGAGAATCTCGACTGTCTACTGAACCTGAAAATGGAGGTTTTTTTTTATTCGGCATTCAAGGAAATGCTCTGTTTAACCGCCAACACGGTTTAGGCAAAACTTTACTTCCTGGTTATTTATGGCCTGCTACTTGGCACTATTTCAACGTCGCTAATGCACTAAATTATATTCAATTTTTCAAAATAGTATTCGTGTCACGATAAAAATATGCGCGTTATAGCATCATACCTCCAAAAAAAAAAAAAAAAAAAAACAAAATAGGTTGGTCCGATTCGTCAACGTCCGCACCCGCATTTAGCCGTAGAACACCAATCAAATGGCTTGCCTGACGGACTGCAACGAACTCCCCCAAAAACGATCGCTTATAGCTTAAGACGATTAAAATCAACTAATTTACAATGGGGATTCGGGCACCGACGATTGAAATATTTCTCAAAACATTTGCTGAACGAGCGTCCAATTTACGGCCCAAGAAACTACCGAGAGAAACAAAAGAGAGAATCCGTGATAAATGATATTCGGAAACTTCCGAAAGTTCCGCTCTTTGGCGTATTTAATACCGAATTTCAGCGAAGAAATTTATGAATAAGTCTCAAATGATTTATCTCTCAGCTCAGAAAGTGCGTAATTAAACGAGTACTTAATCAGGATTTTTAGTTTACCGGCGTGGAAAAATTTATTTTCCATAAGTAATATCTCTGCAACTAGGGATGTAACGGGAAAGGAATGGAAAAGTGTTTTTGATCGTGCGCTAATGGATAGCCCGGAAAGGTATAAACTCTGTCCAACTCTCAACATGAACTCGCCCTGACCGTTCGACGCAACTCTACAGGGTGTCCCACTTTTGTTGCAATCGCGGGACATCTCGGCTATTAGAAAAGATGGAGAGATGCGACTTTCGCGAGCCTGTGTCCCATTTTTAGTGAAACCATTGATGACGTCAGCAGACTTAACCCAGTCATCTTGGTTTGTGCACCACAGGGCGTTTTTGAGAATATTGCATTTTGGGCTCCCTCTATAGCTTAAATATGCGTCAAGTTCTTGACAACGTAAAAACAGTGTCAGATGGAGATTTTTGCGTGGAATCCAATGGCGTAGTCAGATTTCATTTATAATTCATAGTTTTTGACATTTGGGCCAAACTTGTGCTTTCTTAAATGGGATGCCCTGTATATTTTTACTAATTCTGATTATTATTCTATTATTATTCATTACGCAGCTCAAAAAAACTGTATTTTCCTCTTGCTAGAAATCATGTTCTAAAAAGTAAAACTGTGTGTTAAGCCTTTCGTACTGCATACTGTCAATTAGATTTCAACTGTTTATATGAATGTTAACGATTATAATTGTCGCTAATTACTTTGTGTTAAATATGGCCGCCTCTGACAACTATTCTAGCGGAAAGCGTCAATTTCTGACGTTATTTGAAATAACCATATCGGATTTTGCATTTTTGAAATTGGGAAAATTAAGGGAGTTGGAACAGCTAAAATTATACAGGGTGTCCCGTTAAAAAAAATGTAAGTTTAGTTCACATCAAGAGAGCTATGGATTATAAATAAAATCTGAGTACGCCACTGGATTCTACGTAAAAATCCCTATCTGACACAGGTTTGACACTTTCAATAACTTGGTTCGTACTCGAGCTATAGGGGGAGCCCAAAATGCAATATTTTCAAAAACGCCCTGTAGTGAACAAACTAAGATGACTGGGTTAAGTCTGCTAACGTCATCAATAGTTTCACGAAAAAGAGACACAGGCTCGCGAAAGTCGCATCCCTCCATCTTTGCTAATAACCGCGATTGCAACAAAAGTGGCACACACTATATATATTGACGACGCCTTAAACAAGGAAATTATCGTCTTTGGGGCTTTTCCTTGGGATGCCAAAGACTTTTGATACGTTAAGCCATAACTTAATTTTGGGGAAATTGCCGATTGTTGATATAGATGGAGTTCTATCAGATGCAAGGCATGTAACGTTGAGTACACCTCAAGGATTAAGTCTTTCTCCCACTCCATTACTAAATGGCTTAGCATCACAAGGAAAATCAATATTATGCGTGGATGACAGCAATTTAATCATAACAGCTTCGAACACCATGGAAATTCTAACAAAAGCAAACACAGCCGTCGATTTAATGTCGGATTGGTGCGAAGAGAATGGAGTCAATCTGAGCACAAGAGAATCACAGGAGATTCAATTTGTAAGTAAGAACAAATTTATTGTACTACAGTCGGCCTGCAAAAACACTAGAAAAGGCATAGAATACGCTGAAACGGCCGAATCGAGGGCACGTACACTATCGCTCACGTGGGGAACGCCTAATTAGAAATTCAAAATAAACAAATTTCCAAAAAATATTTTTTTTTAGATTTGATAAAACACATATTTCTCGTTTGTCCACATATCGCAAAGGTAAAAACATATTTTCAATAAATTTTGTTTATGTCCTTTTTCCAGACTGTTTTGTCACGTAGAGCAGCCAATTTGTTTACTTATAATATTATTGCGTGATATCGACTTTATTTACTGAAAATATTTCAAGATGCCAAGAGGAGTTCATCTATCATGTCAGTCAAAAAAAAAAAAGAAAAAAAAAAAACTTGGAAAATTTTTGAGGTAGTGGAAGGCAGTGTAAAATCGCACCGGATTTAAATTTGAATAAATCAATATCAGGGGTGATTTCTGACTTAACACGTAGAGGAACCGAAGACGAGCTCCCGAGGTGTGGCCGAAGACGAAAAACTGATCGAGTGATGGACACAAGAATGAAAATGTCCACCCAGGATCCGTTCAGGGGTACAAGTGGCGTACATCGAGAGTTACGCGTTTCAGCACGAGTGAGTACCACGTAAACGATGATCAAAAAACGCTGGTTTATGTGGATGAAAACCAGCAAAGAAACCTTTCATCTCAAAGAAAAATAGAAAGACTGGATTAGGTTTTGCCAGAGAGCATGCGAACTGGTCATACGAAAATTGGAAAACTGTCCTTTTATCAGATGAAAATCGATTTAAACTGTTCGAATCAGACGAAATTCGTTGGGTCAGAAGACCAATTAATGAACGGTTTAATCCGAAATATACTAAATTGACGATTGAACGTGGAGGAGTTACAGGTAGTTGAGGGATGCCTCAGAGGATTTGACATCGATCCATTAGCGAAAATTATGCATCGATATGTTCACAAAAATATTCTAGAAACTCACATGCTCTGTCCTCGGCAGTGTAAAATACGAGCCTTCCGTGGACATTCCAACATGACAATGCGAGACGTACTCCAAATTAATTGCAGTTAATGGTGGTAAACAGTACATAAATTTGAGGTGACGATCTGGCCGGCTCGAAGCCCCGATCTGAAACCCATAGGAAACCACCTTCGGAATGAAATTGGCAGAATAATTCGGAAGAAAATGGCATGAAATATGGGGGATTTACTCAAGGAGGCTCAAAATGCCCGCAACTGAATGTCTGAAGATTATATTGAACAATTACTGAAGTCTGTGAACAACAGATGGTGGGAATTAATTAAAAATAAGGTCTCCGCCACTGACGCTAAATAAAAGATTTAATTTCTAGGGAAAACATAGGGAATGCTTCGGTTGTTCTACTTTTGAGCCATAAGTCTCAGGATATACGTTTTTTAACTCACAGTTTAAAAACGTTTAACAAATAAACATATTTATTTTTAATTTTAATTATTAATTAATGTAATGGGTCATGTCAAATTCGTCTTGTCACAGAATAAAAATCGAATCTGAACAGTTCCCCTAGATACGAACGACAATGCACTTGGAACGAGATCTGACGTCGATGTCTCGCATTGAAAAAATGCTATATACCGGACGATTCAAGAAGATGGGCCGCCCTTATAACTCTTTCGCTTTCAAACTTAGAAAGTTGAAATTGGGACGGAAGCTGTATGAGAACAGAGTCGATTGATTGACGTCAATGACGTACACCTAGAACTTCCGGTCTGACCGGAAATGACTTCAACTTCCGATTTTTAAACGTAATGCCCTAAAAGTTTTAACTTTTTTTGAATCTAGAGGTCATTTTTTGACTCAAAAATATACCATTTTAAAACATGTATTTTTTTGCGAAAAAGTTGGTATGCTGGTGGTGTTTGGAGAATGTCGTGAACGGCCTTCCGATGCTGTGCGACTTTGTGCGGAAAAGTTTCGACTTAGAAACCATCCAGGTCGTCGCCATTTTAAAAAATTAGTGCGTAAAATGAAAACGGGAAGTGCCGATGAAGAAGAAAAGTTCATCTTCAGTGAAGACGAAAGAATCCATATTTCGTTTGTGGTAGAAGTTGATTCAAGTGCGTCAATTCGTGAGATAGCTCTAGAATGTGGGATTAGCTAGTCGTCAGGGCGTCCAATTCCGAAAAAACCTCTGTATTTTTGCGGTCATCAACAAGTAATTAACCGAGCCGTTCAAAATGACCACCTCGTTGTTCTCGGTAAGCAGTAGCCTTTTAAACTGTCTTCTCTAGAAGTGGAAATATTTAGGTTTTTCGTCCTCGCATTTGGAAGGTGGCACGTATTTTCTTCCAAATTTAAATATTTTCAATGAATTAACGGTTCATTTTTAAATGTATGCACGTTGTGCCTGGTATAAATAAATCCAGGAAAATAGCCTTTTAGAAAATCGCATTGAGCCCCTGTGTTGTTCCAAAAACGGAAGATAAACGGGAAAAACTCTTTTTTGGTATTTAAATTGCGTATGAGAGAAAAAATACTCGGTGAAATGACAAATTAGTATTTTCCCCAAAAATCTGGCCTGAAGTCGTGCCTAATACGTATGCCTCAGCGGCATGGCACGACACGACAAAACCTAAAAAAAATATGAATTTTTCAAAAAATAAAACATCTTTAGACTAAAAGTGGCTCCTGGATTGCAAAAAAGTTCAAACTTGCGGGGCATTACGTACAAAAAACGAAAGCTGACGTCATTTCCGGTGAAACCGGAAGTGCTAGGTACACGTCATTAACGTCAATCAATCGGCCCCCGTTCCCATGCGGTTCCTCACCAAACGTCAACTTTCTAGATTTAAAAATAAAAAAGCTATAAACGCGAGTCACCTTCTCGAATCGCCCGGTATATGCGAAGCCCCTGTTTGTTCTTGATAAAAAAAAAAAAAATGATTCGAAGAGGAGCGATCCTCATGGCACAATCCGCTGAGATAAACAACGGATTATAATCGGATCTATGTCTGACGTCCACGGGACCTCATGCAGAAGTTAGTTTCAATCGTTCGATGTAAATGACTTTTCCTTCGTTAGGCTTATCTGCAGTGACGTCGGCATGACCGTAACGCCGGTTTTAAAAATCGCATCCATTTAGAATTCTCAAGACCGGCGATCGGACAGACTAAGCCGAACAGTATCAGTGAGAAACGACTTAGCAAACTTAAGGGAATGACTCATGACTTCGAGTCACTAAATCTTATTTCTAATCTTCGACAAAACGCTTTTCGACAAGTAAATTTTAGTACTCGGCCAACGATACTCAGCTTTCCGGCTTGTAAAAATTTTACTATTCGTTTATGCGATAATGAATTTGATTTTTTGTTTTTAGAAATTTTTCGTCGACGTATTACTCACGCATTGTATTATAATTGCCCGGGCCAGATGTTATTGACGATCCCATAATCCACTAACTGTGTATTAAATGGAATCAACGAACAAGTTTGTCACTGTTGTCACTTCACAGTCCTTAATGGTCTTTCCTCGCCATTCCGACATCTCCATTGGCGTACTTAGGTCATGAATTCGCCGAAGGTGTGTGCAATCCGACCGTTCAAATATTCAGTAAGATTTAGATCGATTCAATTTGTATGCCACGCGAGGACTGCCCCTGATTTATGAATCGGTAAATAAATACATTTAACGATATTTTCGATCGTTTTTTCAATAATTTTTTTCACCCACCTCCGAAGCCTTCGGTGGCGTGCAGCGAAGGCAAAACGTCCATATAAGTGAAACCTCGCAGGCCGACTGTGAAATTCTTTAGCTTGCGAACCCGCTTAAGATGGTCCCCGATTTGCGATGTCCAAAATCAAACTGATTTTTCTAGACCTCGTTCATGGGCGCGCGTCAAAGTCTGCTTTGAAATTTAATCGGTGAATCCCAAGCCAAATTTAAGACGAAAAGGTCGCGCAAAGGTGTACCCGAAAATGCTTCGGCTTCGATCCGCGGGGTGTTAAAAAAACGCTCTCGCGTTTTCACAAATTTTGACAGGTTCGAGCAGCTACCGGTCGATAGTTGTCAAACTTGACAGCAAACGAATGCAGCGACAAGTGATTGGCCGGCTTCGCCAAGTGTCGCTTTGTCATTTGGATCGATCGATGTGACCGCGAAATGGACATTTTGCAAGGAACTGAAGTGAAAAAAGTCAATGCGGATTTCAGAGATTTTTCTAAAAGGTTCAAAATATTAACGTGAAAGAAATGCGGCAAGTGAGAGCTCAAGGCTCGTCAATCCGCGTCACCCCGTATGCGAAATCAAAATTCGAAATTCTCCGTTTGCAGGAAACGCTCGGCGTGTGATATGTACAAATTCCGAATAAGTTTCGATGGAAAACATACAAGTGATAAAAAAGACGAAAAAAAGCGGTTTTTCAACACCCTGTAGGTCGAAACGAAAGCATTTTTGGACATATTTTCACGTGAACTTTTCGACTTAAATTTGGCTCAAAATTCGCCCGTTCAGGTTCTTACCATCAATTCAGGAACATTCTGTATAGCTTAAAGACTGAAACATGACAAGAACATGGAAGTTTCAATGTACAAACTCTTTTGCAAGAGGTCCCTTGTTTACAAAACTTATAAAGAAATAAACTTTACGACAGCTTTTAATGTTTGTTTAATAATTTTATTCGCATAAATTTTAAGCTCTAAGTAGGGTGCAAAAAAGATAAAAAATCCATGAAATAGCTAAAAAGTTTGGGCCACAGCTACATAAAGTTGTAATTCATAAACGTTTTATTGCATAAACCCCTTAAATAGTGCCATTAGTTTATGATATTCGCAGTTAAATTAATTTTTTGACGTGTCGGAAAAGGTAATAATTTTGCGCTGGTGTAAGTTCTGGACCTCTAGTCAATATATTAAAGCCATAAAAATACAGCCTAAAATGGTTTTCGTCCCAATTAATGAACTTGGCAACAGACGCCCCTGGTTCAGGTACTAATAATTTAAAATGGCCGCTCGGAGTTTTAAGCGAGCAGTTTAAATCGCCACCGCTTCGACACGCTCCTCAGTGTGACAATTGACAGACGTCAATTGTCGCCTCTTGTCTATCAAAGCCGAGTACCAAACTATAATTAGACGAGCCTTTTTTTCTAAAAAAATACGCTTTGGGAGAAAAAATGGCGACAATTGCAGGACACCGCCTCCAGCATTAACATGTTGTGTGTACCACCTGTCCAAAAATAAACAACTACTAGACAAGCGATAAGTCACACGCTTGATACGAACGTGACGCGTACTGGCTATTATTAGCCTGAGGAGATCTGAGGCCAAAAATATGTAACAACAAAATTGTGGCCGCGTCAATATACGTCACGAAAGGGTTTTCTGCAAAAAAAAAAAAGAGAACTCAAAAAATACGTCTGTTTGTGTGAGCGGTGTTGCTTCTAGCGGTCCTATTAATTTAGCATTTTGACGTTTTGTGAGAAGACCAATTTGTCAACGTCCAACACCGCGGCAATACCCTCATCGACGCTTGCGGCCAATGGAAACGCTTCTCTGATGGACCACAGCAAACTGGCATTGTATTTTCTGGTTAATTTATAAGTTTCGCGATGATGGCTTTTAATTAATGTTTTTGGGTGCCATTTGCAAATAACTTTCAAGCGGATCATAATCAATTTACATTAGGGGGAAATCGAGCAATAAAACTACAAACGCACCTAATTGAACGGGGCCCAGTGCCAAGAAACATACGCACAAGACTGTTATCGATCAAATTTAAACTGTTTTTCACCTTTCTGAGAGGCTCGATTTTCATCACTTACCTTTTCTTACTTTTTCAATGGTCTCCGCCACCAGTTTCTGATTGATGCCGCACAGGTTCGCCATGAGTTTCTGGCATTTTTTGTGACAGTTCACGTCGCATTCTACATAGAATCAAAAGCTTTTGGAAGCTTTTTGTTCGTATTTACGTAAAAAACCCTGAATATTTTGCCCGTAAATAATAAATGCTAAATAGGTACTTTAATATCCCTTTGCAGACATGTTTATGTACAGCGAGATTCGTTTCTTACTACACGTCTATTCTGGCAGAAGTAGCAGGCAATTTGCATAATATATTACGTTTCACGTTCGCTGTTTCTGGAAATATTATAAATTATAATATGCCAGAGAGAAACTGGAGCCGATGTATGCCTCCAAAACTCCAAAATTAAAATGTCGTATATCGGAATTTTTTCGTTTTTTTTTTTCTTAAATCTCCATCAATCTGGGCTAAATGAAAACTGCCGAGTTCAGAGTGCAATGGAAGGTGCGTGACTCACCGCATTTCGTTATATGTAAATATAAATCGCTCGTAATCCCATGCGAGGCAAATGGTAAATTAGCGAAATGTCAAAAACAACCGCACGTTGAAAGATACGCGCTTAAAAATAGTCAGTTTCGAAAATCGGGAACGAAAAGCGGCTTTTTCTCACGAGATTTACGAGTCGATAAATTAAAATCCCTGTCGCAGTATTCGATCCTGCTTGAAAGCAACGTTGCAACTGAATAATGGCGTATTCATCTCCATTCGATGCTGTCTATTTATCTTTGCCATATCCGAAGAAGTAAATATATAGTAAGTCGTCTCTCTATGCTTGGAATTTTATGCAAAGCTAAAAACAAGAAAATAAAACAAAAACTCTGAGAGCATTAAAAAAAAATGAAAAAAAAATTGAAAAAAAAAATGAAAAAAAAAATTGAAAAAAAAATTGAAAAAAAAAATTGAAAAAAAATGAAAAAAAAAAACGTGGTTCGTAAGCCACTGACGGCTAACAAAAAGTGAAGAAAATACGCTTAACACACACACACACACACACAATTGTAAAAGTCAGCGGCATTTCGACCAAATGAATGGTCGAAGTTTGAAGAAATTCTTGGTTTGCTTCTACGCCACTGAAGCTGCATCACTGCATGCCAGGCCGTTTTGGAAAAAAAAAAAAAAACATTGAACGGTGTCTAAATTATATACACCGAAAATGAATTAAATTTCAATGGTACGATTCAGTAGCGTGTGCAGTAAGATTAAAGCAGTGGGACAACACTATTAGGTGTGGCTTAGCCTCGCGCTTGCCAGTTTAAATTCGGAGACGAGCCTTCGTACGCCACTGGCGATCACCGAAACGCACTGAAATTTTTGTAATTATTCATTAAATTACATTGCAAACGCGTTTCAATTTAAATCGTTTAAATTTGAAGCGTCTCAACGTGAGTTTACTGAAATAATTTCAGGAATTTTATTCTTCCATTCGATTTGGGAACGAGGTCCCACACGCGCATACAAGCGGGGACGGGGGTGTGTGCTCTCCTCAGCTGAAATTCGTTGAGAATAACATTTGTCCCTTACTGAGGACTCGAGCGCGAACTGCCACCCCTTCCGGAGCTTGAAGTCCAAAATCGTTCGGAAACGAAAATTAACAAATAACTAAAATGTAGCTGGAAAAGCTCCGGATCTCCTCTTCTCCATCGCTGAGGGATGACATTTCCGAAAGGTTGATTCGAGACAACTGATCGGTAATTTATTATTGTAAGTAATTTAGCCTGTCTCTGTTTAACTCCTCTTCCCGCGTTGATGATTATTCTTAGTGTTATTTGTTCAGTGTCTTGTATGTGTCGAGGGTCGATCTGTTGTTCGAGCCTAGGTAGCTAAGCGTTCTCCGTGCTCACCGAACAAGAGGTCGTACCTCGTACTAAGTAAAATACAGGGTGACTCGATAGCTCCGTTACAAGGCGATGTTGCCATTATCGTTAGATATGTTCGAAGATGTTTTGAAATTGTTTCGTTCGATCGACGACGCGGTGGGAGCGTGCTACTTTCACTACCTCGGGTCACGCCGGTACTACCTCGTTTCAAATGAAACACCCTGTATATTTTTACGTTTTTTTTTTAAGTTCCACACCTTGAAGCGATTAAATGATTATCGGGCCTCTCTATTCTCAGACCCCACATTCGAACTCCCGTGCGATGTCTGGTTGCGCGGAGCTCAGGTGCGCACCCGCAACTCCGCTTATTCTCTTTTTCTTACGTTTTTTTAAAAGACAATCTCTGCAAAATGTCAAATTCTCGCCTGGTCCAACGGCCAGTTTTATGACATTTTTATAACGGTTCTCAAACAAGTTTCCAATAACGCAATGTAAACAAAAGCTAATTTTCGGAACAAATTCCACTTAACCATTTAATAACTGTTTCATCTGTTGTTCAAAACAAAATTTGGTTTGTATGGTAATGACTGAACAAATTGCGATTACTACTGTCTGGGCTATTTTGCCCAAAAACCAGCCACACTGCTTGCAAAGCTAATAAAGATATTTCGAATAATTATCACTCAACATTAAAACTTGCACATTTAATTAAGGATGGTTCATCATTCCGTACACATTTAACCGGTATTGAGAGGGTATGAACGATACTACGGCCGTGCTATTGAGCTGGGCGCAGCCAAGGGCGTTTAAATGCAAGGTCTCGGAGGAGGGAAGTCTAAGAATTATTTACCCACTTTAAGGTGTAGAATCAAAAAATGCAAAAATATACAAGGTGTTCCGTTTGAAATGAAAAAGTTGACATCGACTTCCGGTGTAACCGGAAGTAGTAGAAACGGCGGAGTCCCACCTCGCAATGCGTTTCGTCAGAGCAAACGGTTCGTTCCCAAAACGTCTTCGAGTATCTCTAATCGCAACGGAGATATTACCTTGTAACGGAATCACTGAGATGCCCTGTATATGTATGCGCTCTCTTTAATTTCACGTTTCCTCGGTAACGACTTGTTCGTTGGTGTGCAACTAAAGGAATGTTCATTTATGCGCGCGCCGCTGGGCCTGTCGACAAACAGTCCGAACACTTTCAAATGTCAATAACGCAGAAGCTCCAAAAATCGACGAAGAAACGTTCTACTTCCATGAAAATTCGCGTCACACGAGTCGGCATGCTCAGATTACGTGCGCAATCCGGCAACGTTGTTACTAGCCTCATTCGATTAAAATTGAAATCCCCGCTTAAAAGATAAATAGACAGCGACATTACTATTTCCCTAATTTTAACAAGATCTGGGATCTTGAGGAAGCCTCAGTTAATCCAACGTCACATCTAAATTTTAACGTGAAGTTGATACCTGACAAACGTTAATTAAACACGAGTCTAAATTCAAATGTTTGTAGTCGAAAAGTCGGTTTCCTCGTTCCACATTTTATACTTCCAGATGGCTACGCACCTTTGTCTTAACTGAATTGCACAGCCATCTCTCAAAAAAAAAAAAAAAAAAAAAAAAAAAAAAAAAAAAAAAGACAAACAAACAAACAAAAGCTACACGCGACGTTGCCAATTTATGTCGAATACAAATTGTGCATTTAAAATTGTTGGGACATTTATTCGGTAAAAACTCTAATTGATAACTACAGTATTTTTTTATTCGGCATTTCCCGGATCAAAACAGCCCGGACTAAATGTTTTCTATTTTTTCTCTTTATTTCCAAAACTCATATGTATATTCCCGGCAGTTAATACGAAGCAACATGTGTATTATTTACTATAAATATAAAACGGACGATATTTCCCAAAAACGTCCAAAAATACCTGACTGTTAGACCTGGAATCGAATAAATTCTCGAGTCTTTGGACCAAAAAGCAACACCTGCCTGCCATTTTGGATATTATTAAAACAGTTAAATTTGACCGTAAATCCTGGGCCGAAACGAAAATTTACTGCCTCAATTGTTGAGTTGAGGCCGAGGTTTCAATTTTTTAATTTTGGCTCCTGGTCAATGTCGCCACATAAAAATAGCCGATTCGAATAAATAATAACAACGTTAAAGTTCATGGTAGATCCAAAATAAACCCCTCGGCGATGACAAATTAGAATTTTGCACCTACTCTAAGGGCCAAATTATTAATCTGCGGCTAACTTTAACTTTTCATCGAAACCAAGATTAACTGGCAGCTAATAAAACACAACAATCGAATTCTGACCTTTCGCTTTGACCCTTCCAGAATCGAAGCCGGAATCGTCGCTGGACATGCTGGCTCCCGCTTTATTCTGCTCATCCACTTCCTGTTCTTCCTCTTCCTCACTTTCACTCTCCTCCTCGTCCTCACTCTCATCCTCCTCGCTCTCGCTGGTAGTGGTACTGGCCTCACTTTCACTCACATTCTTACGCCACCGCCGCGGAATATGACGCGCCCGAATGAATTTTGGCTTCGCGTAAATTTCCACAGGACAATCCTCCTGTTGCTGAGGCTTTTTCCAAGGATTCATCCACTGGGAGAGTCGGTTGGACTGCAAAGGAACAAAAGAGGGTTCAGGGGAGGGCTCTTTCTCCGGCTCGGGAGGCGGAGGGGTGGGAGGTTCGAATATGTACAAATCCGGATCAGTTTTGTTCGCTTTTTGGATCAAGGACCGCTTGGACATAATCCTCCTCTCGTACTCTTCAGGAGTTTCCGGCTCACCTGATTCGTGATCAATAATTGAGTTTGCCTTCTGGATCTCCAAGAGTAAAGTTCTAGGATCTTTTAGCTCTAAGTTTAAAGCTCCTAGTTGCGGGGCCTCGTATTGTTCCTCTTGATTAAAGAAGTCGTTCGTCAACTCTTCGCTCAATTCCGGCTCTGTAGGCTCACCGAACTCAGCTTTCGGTGACGTCTCTCTAAGGCCCCCCAAATCACTTTTACACAAAAATGTACCAGCCCTCAAATTTTTCTTGGTGGAACGCAGCAACTGTTCAGTTTCAGCTGCCTCCTTCTCAACTACAGGAATGTCATCATTGTCAGTCTTCAAACCTGCATGTTCAATGGAAACAATCTTCAGCTTACCGCTGCCCTCAGGGCTGCCCACGTACCGCACATCCTCATCAGAATGGTTTACTGTGACTCTGAAATTGCTATGAACGCTCTCTAGTTCGTCAACGTTGTTATTATCGTTATTTATTTCAGGCTTTGGCAGAAGCACCAGACCATCACCAGAGAGCTCCACAATGCACTTAGGTTGGCGCTTTTTCAAAATACTGGTGATCACAGGTTTTTGAGTTAGAGGGATTTGGGAAGTTCCAAAATCGTTCTCACGAATCTTGAACTTCGGCACGGTGATTATCTTCTTCACCGGGAACTCCTGGACTGTCACGTTAAATCTGAATTTCTTCTCTTTCTTTTCGGCTTTGGGGCTCTCGTCCATCTCCAGATCTTCGACCACGGCTTTTAAGTTGGATTTAACTCTTTCCTCTATCGTTCCCACATACCCCGTGATAATGGGCTTTTGCTTGGTGGGGATCATCTCTATTTCCACCTGAGAAATATCTTTGATCATGTCTTTAAGGGAGCTTTCTTTTCTGAGTCTGCTGAAGCTTGCTGGACAATCGAGCACGGATTTCTCACTAGTCGAATGTTTTATAACATCTTGTTCGGACTTCTTCTTGGCAACTTTCTTTTTTCTAACACTCTTCGGTTCTTCTTTTATAACTGGAGGAACGTCCAATAAACCAACTTCATTTTCTGCCTGGAGAAGGGCGTCGAGTAGCTGCACTTCCTCCACACTCAAAGTGGAGGAGGACCTTTTAATCTCTTTCATGACATCTTCGTGCGAAATTTGTCTGCTCTGCCTTCTACGCACTTCCAGAGGTTGCCCGGGGTTCAGGTCTTCGACCTGCTCATCTGAGGTGATTTCTTTGCAGATATCTTTGAAACTCGGGCTTTTCTTCACCGAAGATTTCCTTTGGATCTTAGGAGACGGAAACGAAGGCAAATTATCTTTGCTTTTACTCCTGATGAGGAATTTGTCCTTGAGAACTTCCCCTGGAGACTTTCTCCTGTGTTTAGCTTCGGTAACTAGCTCGTCCGGCTTAAAATTGTCCCTCCAACTCTTAATCTGACCAATCTCCTTCTCTAACCGATCCTGATGGATCGTCTGAAGCCTTATAGTAGCCCTGTCCCTTCGTATTTCAGTGTTTGGCTTCGCCTCCTTTTCCACCACCTTTTCCACAACCTTTTCTTCACTCTTCACACTGTGAGGATCGTGCTTAAAACGATTGCTGGATACGTCAATGTCCGCAGTATTAATCTTCACAGGCCTGGGAATGCGCACCTTGGGGGAGGTGTGATAAAGCACCTTAGGGGAATTGACCCTTCGCAAAGGGGTAATGTTCGATTCGCTGATGGTGGTCAAGTGCGGCTTGTATCCTCTGAAATTGCCCCGGCCGAACTGCTTGGACGAGGGCGGGAGGAAGTTCGAGGCCAAAATGGATGAATGGGTCGAGTACGGACCTTTCAGTAATGAGGACGAGTAGCTACTGCTCGGCGTGTACACGCCTAGTTCGGAATAGTACGGCATTTCGCACTTAAAAGTCTTGGCAGGGCGGTTAAATGTTGGAGGTGAAGCACACCTGTTTGCAGTATTTTTATCTGCTCTTGCTCAATGATATCGCCCCTCGATGACTGATAACGTGATCTAATAATAATTCGAATCGACGGTGTGCTTATACGAAATTTTATATGCATAAACGAAAAAGCTTTTTACGTGTTTTTTTAAGATACTACGCGGTCCTCAATGCGATTTTCAAGGTAAAAATTATTCAATATGGCTGCCGGAAACGGCGGCCACGTTCAGCGAAAATAAAAGTTGGACAACTGTTATCGCCGCAAAACTGTTATAAATTTAAGCAGAATAGCGTCATCTCCCATCTAAATGTATTTGTAGGGTGGAGCGTCATTCAACAGAAATCCCAGCAGTTGCCCAATTGTCGACTCTGGTGAGACAGTGCGTGAACTACAAGACAAAACATTGCTCCCAGATGTGTGAGGACATTTTGGAAAACCCTTTGGAATGGCGAATTCGCGTCAGCGCGGCAATTGACAGGCCTCGTAACAGAAATAAAACAGCTTAAAATGACGTTGACGCTGTCAATTTCATGCGCGCAGGAGTCCGCCATGATGGCCTATGTTGCTGTCAAAACACATCCGTCGAATACACGAAATGGCCCTTCCCGCACCGCTGCGCAAAAAGCGCGGTTTGGTGCATATTTCCCAGAAGCTCATTTGAATCAGTGGCGTTTCGAGTGAAGGGAATATTTTTTTTTTATTTTGAACAAACCGTAAAGGGAGTGCTTTTTTACCACGCCGCCGCCTGTTGGGGCACTGGAAAGAGCGCAGCTTAATTTCTCAGAAATTCATACAAATCAGCTGCAGTACAAATGACACCGAGTACCGATTTCGGCTGACTTGGGCTAGCCCGAAGGAGGTGTATTTTAAGCGGAAACTAGCCGTGACGGTGTCATTTTGGACAATAAACATACCGGATATGGCAACTACGTCAGAGTTTTGAGGAAACCGAGCCGTTCTCACGGACTCGACGGAAATTCGAACTCACGGCGCCGCAATCTTCCAAAATTCTGCTGGAAGCTGTTTAAATGATTAAAAATTTTTCTACAAATAGTT
Source organism: Euwallacea fornicatus (assembly GCF_040115645.1). Classification (NCBI taxonomy): domain Eukaryota; kingdom Metazoa; phylum Arthropoda; class Insecta; order Coleoptera; family Curculionidae; genus Euwallacea; species Euwallacea fornicatus. Next base: position 492,594 of record NC_089559.1, on the reverse strand, counting down.
GAATGAGTTTCACATTCCTCCGATGGGAAAGGTTCCTGATGACGCTTGTGCTAGTGTAAACACCACATATCAAAGCTCGCTGGAAGACAGCAAAAAATTTAAGCTTAAAATTAATGGAAAGCTTAATACATAAAAAAAAAAAAAAAATCTGCACTAATTTCGTATAAACACACCACAATGTATAGGTACCCCTGATCGTTTGACTGTACTCATCCACGTAAACCCTCAATGACACTCAAAACTTCCCATCACCGCAAGCCGGAAAGAAGCACTTTTCCTGCCTCGCTCGTTCGATCGCAAGAAGTTCAAAAGTTCGATTTTTTTCGAGCACAATCCAGGATATTTTGCTCTCGACCGGGATTCTACCGATACTAAAGGCCCGCGGTCGGGATAGCAGAGATATTTGTGCCAAATGGAACTATTTTTAATGCCTAATTGTGACGTAGAACAGCGGAGTTATTTTAACACCTGTATGTATGTGTTTTGCCGGAGACTTTTGCTCTTGGAAAAGGTCTACTTTGATATTAGTCATATGGGAATTTAAACGGCGCAACGCACTAATTACTTCCCAATAGATTAGTACTTGCAGACAAGCTTAACTGTCGGTCGAATTTAGTTTCCAATGAAAAAGCTCACCTCAAACTTTAATACCCGAAAGTTTCGACTCTATGTTTGTACACGTCACGTTTAGTTAAAATAGTTGAAAATGGCCGCATATGGCCCAAATAGAATACGAAGTTGGACGGCTTTTAGAATCCGGGATATTAGGATAACCTCAGGCGGACTGATGCGGTTGGGAGAAGTTAATAAGTTGCATTAATAATGCAAAAATCTCCTGTCTCCGATAACCCACGAGAGCAAGACCTCCCAGAGTGGGTTAACGTTCATGTTGGAATTACTCCCAGGTGTTCGTACGTCCCCGACGAGGAGGAGGAGGAGGAGGAGGAGGGGGAGGGATTGAATTCAGACAAAATTGGAATATATAAGAATAAAAACAAAACAGGTAAATAGTGATTGCCTCTGGACGTAGTCCAGCGTTATCTGCAATAGATTTTATTGGACCTTTGCAGCGAAATAGTTTTATCTTCGCATCGGCATCGATACGGATGGCCGGTCGCGTCGTGAACTATGCCCTAAACGAGAAAAACCTTGAACCTTATCTACGGACCTTAACTAGTTAATCTGATTAATCCAGGCTAGCATTCAGAAAAACTACTTTGACCCGCGCTTTATAGACGTTAAACATCTAGGCCAGCATTCGACACACTTCTGCTATGTGGGCTATTGAACGTTATCGGTGTACAGCGTCCCCACAGGACATTAGGTATTTAATTTAAATGATTGGGTTATGAAGCAATTTTATCCTAAAACTGACTATTTCCGCTCAAATAAAATTCAATATTTGCATTCATTTTCATTGCGAGCCATAAATAAAATATTTATACCTCCCCTACTGGATAGAGACATAACTGGATATTGTTCCCTCTATCGATATTCGTGCATTTCACTTGGAAATGCGACTATTCTATGCGGATGGAATAATGAATAACAATCCATTTTCGAAAATTATTAAATTTGAATCTATTACTTTTCATATAGATTTTATTACCTAACCTGTGCGTTCGGGCCCTTAGTGAAGGGCGAACTGCTGGAATGTGAAGCGTTATTTCACTTTTCGCATTTGAGGTATTTCATGGAAATAAGTTTATTATGGAATTTAGTAGAACGCGAAGTTCTGATGTACGGGCGATGATCGACACCTACCACAACCGACGCTTTATTTCGGCCCTTTGCAAGGTATGACCACGACTAGGGCGAATCGGTGTTTCTCTTAAAACGATTGAATGCACACTCACTTTCGCGCGAAATGCACCACCCAGTGATACTAACAATGAAGTCTTGTAACTTCGGCAAAATAACGCTCCATAATGGAGAATCAAACGATCAGACTCTCAGCAAAAAGGTACAACACTTGTTAATTAAAAAATCAATAATGAGTGACATCGCCTCGTGCGGCAATGCGAGCTCGTACTCGTCGCGGCATGCTTTGCAGCAAATGATCAACACCCTCCTGGGGCACCTCATTCCATGCTGCCTCAAGACGGTGTCGTGGGTCATCCACGTGGTTTGGAGGCCTCGGTAAGTTTCGAAGACGGCGACTCGCCCCAAAGATGTTCGATGGGCGATAGGTCCGGTGGCCGTGCAGGCCAAGGCAGTATTTCCAATTGCGCTTCTTCCAGGTATTGTCGAGTAATGTTCGCGCCACGTGGTCGTGCATTATCCTGTTGGAAAATGCCATTTGGTGAAGTTTGCACGAAGGGTGCTAATACTGGCCTCGAGACATTGTTAACGTAGCGCCGCGCGTTTGGGGTGCTTGGAATGAACACAAGAGAAGATCTTCCACCAACACGTATCGCACCCCAGACCACGACACCAAAATGTTAGAGCTGTGTGGCGCCTTTCACAAAATTGCAAATTTCTTCTTTCACCTCGGTGACTCTTCTACGACCGTCATTGATCCATAAACAAAATCGCGACTCGTCGCTGATGACGATGTTGTTCCGCTCATGACTCCGATCAACTCGTTCTCGACACCAGGCCAATCTGGAAGCTCGGCGTTGGACGGTTAGTGGCAGTCGTAGATTTGGGCGGTGCGAATGCAGGCCGAAAGACGAAATTCTTCCGTAAACTGTCGCCATCGACACCCGACGATTTAGAGCTCCCGCCCAGTCTACTGTGACGGACGTCGTTGTTTGAAATCGATCACCAACGGCCGTCCGTCTAAGAGGTCGGTTTTGACGTGTGTTGCTGCCACGGGGAGGACGTCCAGCCGGACGATGTTGCTGAACCCTTTCTTCAGACCATGAATTCTTGCAATCGCGGTGTGGTTCCGATTCATTCTTCGGGCAATCTCACGGAGAGAAAGTCCACCCTCCTTCGTGCCGATAATTCGCCCTCTCAAAATCCGAAACGGGGGATAAATTTCGACGCTGTCTCACTTGGGGGCATCTTGAGATGTCTCGTTCGCAGTTCAACAACAAAATAAACTGATGTTTCCACGTAAACATTAATTTATTTATTTACAATTGAATAAAAAATCTAAAAGGTCAATGGCAAAAAAACCACCAGCATTCTTCCTTTTTTACTAAAAGTCTGATCGTTTCATTCTCCATTGTGAAGCGTTTTTTGCCCGAAGTTAGAAGACTTCATTGTTAGTATTGCTGGGTGGTGCATTTCACGAGAAAGTGAGTGTATATATTTTTTCCAAACGACTATTAGTATCGGGAAAACGCTCTAGCATACGTATAGTAGATACGCAAATTACAAAAGTTCTTTTCAGGATTTACGTAGATCCGCGTCAGTTTCTCCGACAAAAGACGTCCAGAGTGTCCAAAATATCGCGAAAGTGTTGTTTGCGGTCCCCGCCGGAGTCCGGCCCTGAAGGCATTCATGTTTTGACCGGTATGCTATGTGTATTCCTTCACAAGCGGAATCGCCCCAAATTGAATTTGTCGAACCTACTTTCTTTCACACACATTTCAACCCCCCAAACCATGTCCCAGATAAACAACACGCATACACCAGGCAAATAGCAGCTATATTATTCCCTACCTAATCACTTTATGCATATGATCATTTGCTGTTTGCGTAAATTAATGTTATCTTAGTGTTCGTGCCGCATAATCGTACACATAATCAAGACAAGAGGAACATGTACATAAACAGGGGTGCAAGGGGCGCAATTCATCCCGGTTTTGGCAAAATATTTCGGGTTTATATTTTAAGTAAACTTAGGATGACTTACCTTCGCATTTCAATCCCTGTCTGTAGAGGCCGTAAAGCAGGGAGCCGCAATGATCACAAAACGTAGGCGACATGTAATTGTGCACCCTGAAGCGATGGGGGACATCGATTTTGAAGCGTTCTCTAAGGTACTACGGACAAAAAAAAAATGTTTCGTTTTCATGTTTGAAGCCCTTTAAAAGGGATTTTCTTTGCTACATCGTTATCATCAAAGGTCAGTAATTAACACAATTCGGACTAGAGGAAGTGTTACTTCGTCAAAACGCATTCCAAAGCTGAAGAAACTCCCAAAGCGTTATTTTAACCACCCTGTCAGTGACCGTACTCCTTCCATCTTCATCGGGACAGTCTCGCTCAGTGATCAGAAAAAAAACGATTGATCGGGCACTTAAAGTCACCCTAATTCTTTTAAAGTTGACGTAAATGGCCCACCTCATACACCGGCAGATTTTGACCTTTCCCTGTCCAGACTAAAGGACACTTCCTTGTTAGAGTATGTCACAAAAACGGATTGGCCGGGTATAATCGGGTATTCATCATATTAAAGGCATCATTTCCGGCAAGTTTGACTGACTCCGGGTTGCTCTAGAGGCCCAGAGACCCGGCAAATCGACTTTTTTCTGATCGATAAATTAGAGCCCCCCCCTCCTCGCCTCATTGAAAATCGCCCGACGTTAAGCAAAGACAAAACACTCAGACATGCCTTCTTAAGGTTGGTTTCTTTTCAGCACGTGTAGCGTTGCCGCCCCTATTAAAACGACCGAATTCGCTTAAACTTCATCATCCCCTCGAAAACAAAGCAACCACTTAGTAGGGCGTGCGAAAAGAGAAATAAATTGCGATTTATTTGTTTTTTCTTTTGCTACCTTCTGGGAAACCGCCCTTAATGCGGAGACTTAAGTTGGGAAATCGTTTCAGGTGAAGCGACACGTAAAAAGCGGGGTCCGCCTGTGTTAGAAAGAAATGGATTAACGAAGGCACGTCCGTGATATGCCGCATCGGGCTGGATTGGCCGAACATGCGTAAAGCTTAAGTCGTTTCTTCTTAACATTGATCCTGGTATTGATCCATGTTAGCAGACTGCATTCGAACCGCAACGTCGTCATTCGGTTCCAACGAAAACGTTGAGTTTCGAAAATGACAAAGTGACGTTTCGTGTCCATTTTGTCCCTCCTGGTCCAAACACGTGTCGTGGACGACGTTGAAAATGACTTAAAAACGGTCGTGAGCGACATCAACGTTTAACATAAAAATTCGCTGTTTTTGAACAATTTCAAACGGTATTAATGGTGGTGGTGTGGATGGTCGCACGTGCCGTCACTGGAGGTGCGCTGCTGATTATAAATGTTTAAACGTTAAATTTCCAAAATTTTGCCACGTTTACATTTTTTTTGCAAATTTGGACACAGAGGATTAATTTCGATAGAAACTACACTGCGCCGCCAAATTAACGCATATTCTAAGTTTTTACGCATTCTCGTTTCTATGATTCTAGAGTAGATCATTTACGCTCACTAACGTAGTACGTACCACCATGATTTTCAATAAATCTAACTTGACGAAATCGACAAGGGATATAGTTAAATGAATACATGTTGTACCAAAAAATCCTTAATTCGTGCAAACGAATTAATATTTAACAGCGCGTATTGCCCCCTCTTGCTCTTATTACTGCTTGACACCTCCTTGGCATGCCCGAAATTAAGTTTCTAATTTCATCTTGATTAACGTGATCCGACATTTTCGTGATCTTCAATGACAGCCCATTTAAGTCCCAATCGGGAATCCGTAAGATTCTAACTTGTCCCATAGATGTCCGATGGGGTTCAGATCAGGGCTTCTTGCTGGCCGCATTCGAGGTAACTTTGCACCATTCGCACCATGTGTGGATGTGCGCTATCCTGCATCGGTAAAAACTCCTCGCCGACAAACGGGGCTCTGAAATGCCTGTTATGTATCGGGAGGCTGTCAAAGCACCGTTCTGAAGCACAACTGACTCCATGCGAACTGATGCTTCCCCGGATCGTAACAGATCCACCTCCATGGCCCACAGTTCCGACAATGTCATACTGTGCGGTGCCGCTCTCCGGGGCCGTCGATACACTCTCCTACGACGATTATCATAAGAAAAGACGAAATCGACATTCATGCGTAAAGAGTACGTTGCCCCATTGACGATCTCCCCAATCTTGGCGTTGTCAGGCAAATTGAAAACGCTGCTCTCGATGGTCTACGTTCGATAGGGGACCGCTTGCAGCCCTATAGGGAGTGACATTGCTTTCCGCCAACCCTCTTCTCACTGTATCTTGAATGATGTAAAAGTCACGTCGATGAGAAAACTCCTGTTGCAGCGAAGTAGGCGAAACCAATCGATCTTGGTCATAACCTTCGTCGTCCTTGTCCAGGTCTTCTTTGATTCGTACCAGTCTCCAGGAACCACACGAGTGTTCTGGAGATTTTGCCACTCCCAATCGCAGTCCGATTTGAACCCGTTTCCGCAAATGCCACAGCGGCTGCGCATTCTTCCACCGAAAGATTTCCCCTTTCGCGGCCATTTTTTTCAAGGGAAAAATCTTAAACTTACAAAATGCGTTAAAAGCATAATCGAATCGAACTCAACCTTCGATCCTTCAAGCCAGATTTGCCGACAGAGCAATTTTGAGTAATTTGTTAACAACTGTTGTCTTATAAATAAATATGTAAACAATTAGGAAAATGTTTCGAGAGTGATAAAGAAATGATTTCGAACCAATAACGCACATAATAAATATTTTCAAAGTCAGACTTTCCGATTTTGAAAATGATGCGTTAATTTTGCGATGCAGTGTACGTTCCAATTAAAGCACTTCAGCAATTCAGCGCCGAGGGCCAAGTCATGAATACACGAGGATAATCCCAGGGGTACCCGGAAATGACATACAGGGTGTCCCGAAAACGTGTCGACAAACTTTGAAGGGTGATGAGGTACATCGACGTAAACCTTCTCCTTTAACAAACATACGCCCGTAAATGAGCCGTTTGAGCTCTGGAGCGAATACAGTACTTTTGAGCCGCATCAAATAATTAAATTAATTCTGGATTTAATTGGACGCCGCTGTGTTTCCTGGAATCTTTTTTGGTTGAACTGCGTTTATTGTTGGGAAGCACAAGCGTGTCTTTACCACAATTAGACATTCCAAAGATGCCAATTTTAAGGCCGCAGGAGGCATTTAAGTGGCATCTTACGTGTGCATGGACAGTAGCAAAGCGGTCTCTAATTATTTTATAGAATCCGGAAAGAAGTCGGCCTTTTCCCGTTAGATTTTCCATGCTCAAGAAAAAACTAATAGAACACGGACCCTTTACGAAGCCTCGACCCGAAACATAGAAGAAAGAAAAATAAAAAGTAGATGAGATAAACGTTCTGGCACGGGCAGAAACCACTCTTTCAACTTCTTGCAGAATAATAGAGAAAAAGTTGGTATAAGTGAAAGTCGTACTCACAAAAGTTTTAAAGGAATGCAAATACCATCTATATAAATTTAAAACCGTGCAAGAGTCGCAGGTCGGAGATTGGTCCCCTGTGGTTGGTGTACAGAACAAGTATGTGCCAATGCCAATTTTGTAAGGTTGGTAATCTGGTCCGATGAGAGCTACTTTTCAAGTGCTGGTATTTTTGACCATCATAATGGGAGACAGCGGTGTGCCGAAAATCAGCATATTATTTTCGAAGGGCAGCAGGGAGGGCACTGTGGTTTTGGTGTGTCCCGCTTCATTTCGGGCACCCGAATAAGGTACCTGACTTTTGAGAGGTGGCCTGCGACAAACCGGTATCTGGAAATCGTGGAAGATGTTATAACAGAGTCGTTGGAAAACGTTCCTGTGACCCAGGTAAATGGTAGACGTACATTTGCAGCAAGACGGTGCGCCCTGTCACGACGCTCACATAAAAAGACGTCTTCTAGGACATAATTTTCCCCCAAGAGCACGAGCCACAAATGGGGCTGGCCACCGCGATCGCCCGACCTATCTGGGTTGAATTTTTCCCGTGGGGTCTCGTGAAGTACAAAACTCAGCGCAGAACGTTAGAGGAACTTCGGCGAGTTGCCCGTTTAGCATTTCGATGTTTACAAAATCATCCCGTAATGACTTTATTAAATACCATAAATAAAATTTCACAAATGTGACAGCTTCGTATTAGGGAAAATGGCAACTGGTGTTTGAACGATATCTCTAAAAAACATCCACACGATATTAGTCGTTGGTTGATAATATAAGTTCAATAAGGGCAAATCTGTTTGGCCTCCAATCTCGAAGCCTCTTTAAAAAAATGTAAATTCTAGCCTTCGATTTGAACCGAAGTATCGACGATAATGTATGTTCCTATAAAGCTCGCAGCGAGTAAAATGTAACTGCCAATTAACATACAGGGCGTCCCATTTGATAAATTTCAGTTGTGATCATTTTCTCCAAAATGGGGACACCAGGAGAAAAACCGAGTAGGTCGCACGCCCGAAAACTCCAACCTTTGAACTGCAACAACAACGGAGACACGCTGCAAAAGTGTCGAAAATTGGACACCCTGTACGTCACCCTTGGACCAGCTATGAGGAAGCCGTGCGCAAGATGGGTGTAGCGATTACTCACAATCGAACAAAAACTGCGCCATGAGGATGTTTGAAGGATGTGTGTGGTAAAGTTTGCAGACAATAAAGTCGAATTTTTGCGTCGATTCATAATCATGGATGACACATGAATCCATCATTTCGCGCCCGAAACAAAGGAGCAGTCGAACCAATGGGCTAAAAGGGGGCGAGAAACGGCCCCGAAGAAGGCAAAAACCGTTTCGTCTGCAGGAAATGCGATGACGTCAGTTTTTTGAGATGCACGTGAGATCATTTTTATTGCCCATCTGAAAACGATAAACGCGGAACATTATACAAATTTATTGCGGCGTTTGAGCGATGAAATCGGAAAAAAGCAACCGCACTGAAGTCTTGTTTCATCAAGACAACGCATCAGTCCACATTTCCGTCATCGCGATGACCAACATTAATCAAGTTTCGAACTTTTTCCTCACCAAACCTATTCGCCAGATTTGGCCCCGTCTGATTATTTTCTATCTCCAAACTTGAAAAGAGGTTTACCAACAACGAGGAGGTGAAGTCCAATATTGATGGATGTTTAGAAACATTCGAAGCTGCTTACCATAAACAGGATAGAGAAATCAGAAAACATCTCTGAGAGCAGCATGCCAATCTTAAAAAAGACTGCATTAACTATATATGTAAGAAACGATGTAATGTTTTCCAAAATTTTTTTTCTTTAAGAATTAGGTCAGGTACTTCTAGGACTATCATGGTACCGTCGAGTTTAACTTGCCCAAGACGCTTTCCGGCGAAATGCAGAGTTTGACCGACCGATAAGTTCTAATTACAGGCTTCCACAGAAAATGCTTAACAGTATATTTGACAGGCGCATTGATAATTCCGTCATGCGCGCCACCTGCGCAACCCTTGTCGCTTAGATCCATTGAATTTAAGTAGGCAGAACGTTTATCTATTATTTGAATATACATATCCTGAAATGCGCGTTGCCTTAAGTCAAAATCGTAAACAGTCCTTTATGTGCAATTTGTTTTCAACGGGTATTTGGTAAATGCGCATTAAGATTTTAAAAAATGTAAACGAAAAATTATCATTATTAATGTGTCTAAGGTTCCGAGTGTACTGATTGACACGTGCGCATAGAATAGTCATTAATCTATGGAAGTGCCCAACTGTCATTCTGTCCATTATTATCGGATACGTCGATGTAAGTTTACGTTTCCGTCGAAGGATCCTACGTTGCAGGAGCGCGAACACTGAAATTTCGTGATCAGAATCCAGTATTTTCTTGACTAAAGTGGACTTTGCCAATCCTAGAAGTAACCTTCTGTTCGCTTAATTCTCGTCCTCGTGAAATGTTCTGTGACGCATCTAAGTAGCGAAACAAAATCGTGGATGAAAGCCGTCGGGCGGTACCACTCAGTGGCACGAAGAAGTCAGTTTGTGGGCTCTCCCCTTGGTCTTTGCCATTGCGCGTACCATTTACCAGCCCGCAACGCACAATCACGATGACGATGAAAAGTAAATTCGGAATAAATTTTCCTTCGCCATCTTGGCAAGAATCCTCTCCGTCACTCCCTAATTTATAAAAAATCAAAGAAAAGCGGAGTTCTACCTTAAGAGTGATAGTTTATCAAGCCCTAATTATCGAAGAGTACTAAAGTTCGCCCTTTCGTCGCCCCGGTCGGCTCACCTACATAAATAATGTAAGGCCAAACAAAATCAATAGGAACTGTTAACTATCAAACCAACTCACTTTTTCTTTTCCTGTTGAGAAAAACCTCACCCTTAATAACAAATAGGGAAAAACCAACGGGTGATTATTAAAAGGGAAAACGCGGTGAACCATAACGAAGTGCGTTGATTAAACACCTCACTATTTTCTTTCAAATATCAGCCTAGCAAATGTATTAATTACAAACTCTTTCTACCTGAGGTTTTTTTCAGTAATTACGCCTTACCTAGCAGAATAGATGAAGGGATACTTTACATAAGCGCCCTTAACGAGGCAATTAGCTAAATAAGGTGTATCTTTAGCGCAAGGTCGAATGCCTTGCCGCAGTTTTAATATTTTATTTATTTTATTATTGCTTATTAACCCAGAAAAGTTAAGCTAACGCTTTTCTCTGTGGTGGAATAAAAGGTTCAGAAGTCTGCTGTCGTTACGTTTCAGTTAAAATTAATGAGATTTATCCTTAGTTAAGTAGGTCCAAAGCAGTAATTATAGTTCTTCATCAAATACTCCCTTAATGAAGAGAAAGCTACTCGAAAACAAACTGATGAAAACGTAATTTCCTCAGTTCCCTTAATGCGGGAAGTTTGGAAGTTTATCTTCGAACAAGCATTGGAAAGTAAAATGTTTTTTGTCTAATTTTCTGATTAAGCTCTTTTCGAGTTTTTACGTGTTTAATATCTAAAAAATACTTACTATGGTGCTTTCCGAGTTAATTCCAGAGCCGGAACATTTGCCCAGAAGTTTGTCGTGACACTTTTTGTGCACCGCAGTCTGACAACCTAAAAAGACATTAAAAATTGTTTCAATATGTAAAAAAGAAAAAACAAAACAAAGCGAATCTGACTACCCACTTTGACACTGATATCCCTGCTTGCCGAAGCCCCATAAGAAGTCTTTGCAGAAGGCGCAGAAGGTGGGCTGTCGGAAGAATTTCGCGACGAATTTGTGGCCTTTAACCGAATGGACCCTAAGAAATAAGACACTCTTATTAAACTGCAAAATACGAGATTCCTTTCGCACCTGTACCTTTTGGGAAATATTTTTCTAAATTTGCCGGGGTTCCCTATACTGTTACACATAACTTAACTCTATATGCCGCGACATTTAGTCCAAAGTACGGACCCCACTATTCCTAATTTGCGGGCAGTTATTTTTCAGGAATGACTGTCTAATTGTAACTTCTAAAATCTGAAGCTAACTGGTTTAATCGGAGTCATTTTAATTAAAACCACATCCGATCGTACATGTGGATTGATTAAGTTCTATTTTGTTCTCGTTGTACGAATAATATCTATCTCTTATACGGAACGTTTCATAAACATAACGACAAACCTTCAGGGGACGTAGAGCGCATAAAACAAACATTTAGATCAAATGAAGTTCAGTCCGAAATTGCTTCGTTTCCAAGATACAGTGTTAAATCTCTTATTTTTTGAAATATTCTCCAAACATTTCATAAATGCTCTAGGATGAGGACATTAAATTAGGGACACGCTGATGTTCTGGACCAGGAGGAATATTTCCACCTACGTTAGTAGCGTTCGTGTGGCCATCCAGCGCTTCTACACGTGTTAACCGCTCAGAGTGTAGCGGAACGAGACTCAGAAAGAAGAGCATCATCTTGCGATGAGGCCTGTTTCACACGCGTTTGCGTTCGTATCTTCTATATTTAACGAACGAAAGTCAAATCGATTTCTCTTAAAGAAGTGGAAAAACATCGCACTGGGAAACCTACACCAGTCTTTTGGTGAGCACAGAAACGAGGAATTTTATCCCATACTTGCGCGGCAAAACTCCAGGAGACCTTTTTCACCAAGAACTGATAGAATGTGAAAAATACGTATTCGCATCTGAAATAGTCGGAGGCGTACCAATTTTTTTCATTAGAAACATCGCATTAACCGGCCGCACGGGCGCCACTGTGCAAGCGGCAACATTGTGCCTACTCCGAGCTGTGCACGTTTATCTGGTCATAGCCTTAGTTCCATGTCCTTATCCTAAACCGTTTTTGAAATATTTAGAAAGTAAAAAATAAAAGAAGTTGAACGCTCTGTCTCTTGGAAACGAAGCGATTTCCGACGTAACTTTATTCGATCCAAATGCTCCTTTTCGTGAGCTCGACATCCCCTGAAAGTTTGCCGGTATGTTTACGAAACACCCGGTATATATTAAAACTATACGTACGCGTTAGAACCGTTGAAACTTACCTTTGATGTTTAACAGCCCCCCTCCGCCTATTGATGGCCCTTCCGAAAACCTGCGAAAACTCGTCTTCCTCGCTGCTTATCGAGGCATTGGACATCAGCGGCGTCACTGAGCTACCCCTAGAGCTGGGAAGTTCCCCACCGTCAAGGCTTTGGGATATCATTAGAGGATTGTGACGACGGGGAGGGCGAGACTTGTTGCTGCTTACCTGATACGAAAAGACATCAACAATTCCCTCTATTTTGCGCAAACTTTAACGATTTGAAGTAGATAAGACACACAACATAAGAATCTTTGGTTTGCGCGATAGTGATGGCATAATTTTTATCTAAATGAGGCCGGTGTATACTAAAATCGCACTAATCCTAGATAATAAAGGGATCAGTCTCTGCAACGTATTTGCGTGTGCACAACATCGAGACGCAAAACATCACCTCTCTCAGACTTCGGCGCTACCTCAAGACGAAATTTCAACACGCTCAGGAACCCACCTTGGTGGACACCAACTCGGTGTATCCAGCCATTTCAGGACACCTCGGAGAGCGCCCGTTATGCCTCTTCCTCTCGTGGGGGTTCCTCCTCTCCCCACTTTTGCTCTTCCTCTGCCTGTTCACCGATCCCCCAGTGAACATCATCTTGTAATCTCAGATTAGAGATACTTCCAATAAACCTCTTAAAAACCGAACTTCGTGAGGCGGCTTATCCCAATGCATTTCGGTATTTTCAGGGGCTGTTCGGCGGCAGAAAATCGGGTTTGGTCCGTGTTTTGCGAGGGGACATCGCGAGGGGGCGGCTCGCAAACATTCTGAAACAACGTTTTCCAGTGCAAACAACGAAACGGCTGATAACAATCAACAAATTAAAAAGTGATTTATTTTATTTTGCCTCTCGAAAATAATCGAAATTAATAAAATCGGGGCGCCGTGCCAAAACAAGCAGCTCGATGGAAGAGCACGTTGAAAAATAGCTTGTAGAAATGATACAATTACGTTTTGCCGGTTAATGAAACAATTAAGAGATGCATTAGATATGCGAGTTATTCAATATTGAAAATTAAAGTATTCAAATTTCAATGAGACTGATCCTGCTTCAGCTGCTTAATTGCGTCAGCTTAGCGTAAGGTAGTTGCTCAGTATGAAGTATTCAGCGTTTTAACGAACTCAAGCGAATAAATTTAACCAGAACAACGCGATCCGTGAATCTTAAAAATATCTTTGTGAATGGATGGTAAAATGGGCAGTCACGTAATAAGCCACTGTTTTTTTTTATTTACACAAATTGTTAGAAAACGCAGAAGAAAGCACGAACATTTTGATTAGTGCCAGTCACAGTTTTTTAGATTTTGTTAGAAATCACTCGTAACGTTTGTAAAATTACCACTCGTGTGATACGCACAGTGAAATTCTCAGGACACAAAGAACAATCTGCAACGTTTAACTAACCGAGGCCGCAGTAGAGTGCACATTTTCACGTAATAGAATTCCCAAAAAGTATTTTTTTTCAACTTAAGTTTCTGTGATTCGAAATGTTTATGACACTGCCAGTCTTGTGATACGTCACTGGCTTATGTGAAATTCTCAGGTAAAATAAATGGAGATTGCAATTGTCGACGGTTGAAATTGCATTGACGTAGGTGAACTCGTTTTTAGAAATAAGACTCGAAAATGGCATTTTTTTTTTTTTGTAAATTCAAGATTCTGTCAGAAGTGGTTCCTATATTTTTTAAATCGACACTGGTGTGATGAACCACTGGGTTGCGTGAAAGACGCAAGCAATACAAAAGCCAACATGACCTTCTCAATGAGTAAAGCCGCCGTGGTGCAGTTGAATACATTTTCGAGTTACATCTGCAACTTCCAAAAACTCATTTCTACATATTCCAGTTTCGACGAAAGCGATTTGAAAAACTTGTGAAATCCCTACTCGCGTGATGCGCCGCTGGCCCTGGCTAATACGAAATTCTCGAAAAATATAGACAAATAACGACGTTTTCACTGGTTAAGGGAACAGTTACCACACGTAGGCGAATGTGTTTTCGAATAATACGAGTCCCAATAGGAATTTTTTGGAAACTTCGGTTTCTTCGGGTGATTCTAAATGCATGGTGCTACTCATGTGATACGCCACTGCCCTATGTGAAATTTCCAACAAAAACAGAAAAAAGCATAGGGTTTTCAATGGCAAAAAAGTACTTTGGAGTAGATGAAGCCGTTTTTAGTTTTAGTATAATTTTTTAATATGCTCATATTTGAATTAAAAGTGTTTCGAAATATATTTGCAAAGTTTGGATTCACTTGTTCTCCTCGGTTGCGGTTTTTAAAATTTTCGTTAACTTCGTGGCAAAATATGTAATTTCCATCGCAGAGGAAAGATTACCTCGACGGAAAAGTAAACAGAAATTTGGCAAATTGGGCTCAAAAATACCAATTGAACCGACACGTTCTTGCTAATTGATGAATTTAAAGCGGAAATGGTTAGAAAAAATCTCATTCCGCATCCCAGAGGAGGAGTATGTTTTTTAATTAAAAATCGAAAATTTACCAAAAAAAGTACGATTGTTATAAAAAAAAAAATTAATAAAACTACTAACGATTGCGAAATAGACAGCAATTCAAAAACTGAACGCTGCTTCAAGCAACAAGTAGGGAGGAGCGTGAATGACGACACCAAGATGCATAAGGTCGCGGTTATAGTGGATACGTTTTCTGACGAGCTATCGTTCTGACGGATACGTTCGAATACGCACGAGTAATCAAACACCACACGTACAATACCTGCGGTTATACTATTACGTACGAATAATTCTCCAGAACACCCACAAGCGAGTAATTGTTCAAATTCGTTTGATTTTTTTCGTCACAAGCATTGACGCCAAATGGACCGTGAAAAACTAATAACGCTTGTCTAGAAAAATACATGTTTGTGGGATATGAAAAATAAATGATATCATAACAGGGATATATTACGAAAGACGTAGGAGAAAACTAGCAAGGAAATTCTTTTGGTGATATCCATTCTCCAAAAATTGATTACATACAAACATTTTCTTAAATTCCTTCTAGAATGTAAAAGAATGTTTTTGACGTTATTCTAAACTATTCGCCAAAATTTATGGAATCCTTCAATCTTCAAATAACACATGGAATTCTCTATTTACTTGTCTTCATGCAAACCATTTTATTTTAACATGCTGACTTTTGCTTTTTACTTGTTAAAACTTTAAATAAATTACTATCTAATAAAAAGTAGTAATCATTACCTAGGTCCATTTTCTGATAACAAAGCTGTTCCCATAGTAAATTAATATTGGCGAAACGAGTATGCACCATCAATTTAGTGGTATTAGTTGCTAGTTATTTGAGAACCTAGATTAATCTGTAGTATTCATCAAATAATTTAATTGCCATAACCACCACGTTCTGACGAACATTGTTTTCACGTATTCATCAGCCCAATGGTTCGTCAGAGAACGAAACCACTATAACCGCAACTTAAATCAATCGGAAACGGAAGTAATTCATTTGTTTTCTGATAACATTGGAGCTAGGGGTTTTCAATTACCGTTTGACTTAATTTGCGCGTTTTTTAAGCAAAGTATGTAAATATTGTCGACATTAAAAAATCTGCAAGTGCAACTTTTTTAATGTATAGAGGGAGTAGTGTAACATAAATATGGAAGAATATTTTTAGTATGGTGGGAAAAACACTTTCCTAACTATTTTTAACTAAATCCGACAAATTAAGAGTTAAAAGCAGCGTACGCGTTAAATTATGATTTTCCCATGCATTTAAAAATTTTCGATCTGAATAGAGGGAATCTCTCAAAGCACTTATTAATAGATAGCATCTCAAAAGACTGCTAATTATTTTAAATCTACACCACCTATTTTATACCTACTATTTCTTGATAGACAACAATGTTCTTCTGAAAGAACGCAGAAGTTAGCTTAATGACCGTCTCTCACAATGGTAAATCACTGGAAAATGACTGACTAAAGTTCGACAAACGATGTGCAAATCGTCCCCACATTGCTACTGATGCACACTCGCGCGCACTTTACACTTCACCTCAATTCAGACGCCTAAAATACCTCTGACAAATCAATACACTACATTATGAGACTTCCCACAAATCCTGAAAGAATAATACTTAGAAGGTCCTTTAAAATGGTTAAAACCCTGAGTAGATATTTACTGTTTCCAGCAAGTTCATTTCGCCAGAGCTGTGTGCCTGTGCGGCCAGTGTTTATATGTCGGATTGGTCTGGTATTTATTTTTAGAAATTTTAGTTGATCCCGAGATCGTTCTCAAACATATTAACGAATATCTCGAAACCATAACTGTCAGGCTATGAAGCACAACTTTTATTTATTTTATTTCATTCGAAAATATTGCTTAATAAGAATAACGATAATAATGATGATAATAGTAAAATAGTAATAAGAATAATTTTTTTAATTACGCCCAACGCCCCTACAGAAGAATGAAAAGGCATTTTCTTATAAATAATAATAATAATAACATATTTCAATAATAATATAAAATAATAATAACGTAAAACTGCAACGTGCGCATTGTTCCGTTTTAACACACTTTGTAACTAATGACTATATTTTTTATTATTATTGACGCCTAATTTACTAATAAACTACAGTGATGAAAGTCTAAGCCGTAAAATGTCTGCATTAAAATTAACTTAACGCAAATTGATGTATCTTTTTGTCTATTGTCTACATTTTTTACTTGCTTTCATTGATTATACAGACATTTCTAGTTTCAATTCTTAAACGTCATTAACGTCAAAACATTTGACGTTCGCTCCTTCTTCTCAAGTTGTACTTTTTGCAAAATGGTGGGTAAATTGCTTTTATTAAAGTTTTCCGTAAATATTTAAAAGATCTTTAAGTGAAAAAAGAAAAACATTGTGGATAATTCCCCAATTGTGATCCCTTTTAAGTACTCACAAGTATTTTTCCCCCAATTTCCCATTTAATCATTCACTCTAATGATACGAAAATATAACCTATAAACAAAATTTTGGTTTACCTACCTTTGGGACTTTTCTTCATGGGGAATAGGCCTTTTATCGTAACTGAAAATCTTTCTCTTGTAGACAAAAGGTACATCCAGTTTTGGTAAACGTCGCAACAAGACCCACACTCTGTGTAGGAGATGTGGAAGGTCCTCCTACCACATCCAGAAGTCTGTATGTGCTCAGTGCGGATATCCCTCTGCAAAAATGCGTTCATGTAAGTCTCGTTCAACCTATTAAATTAAATCACGGAATATTTGATTTTTTAAAACGCCAAATAAAACCTGGCTTAGAGATTCCTATAAAAGAATAATGTAACGTAAAAGGTCAAACCAGCTTAAACATGCCCAATAGTTCATGTCTTTACGTAAGCAACATAAACAGAATTTAAGAGAGTTCCACAGCATGTTATGTGGTAACATTACCATTTTAGTTAAATCTATAAACTGGGCTTTAAAGGGTAATATTCAATATCCGAGTATGAAATTATTTTATGTTCCAGATAATTGGTCAATCAAAGCAAAGAGGAGGAAGACCACTGGAACTGGTCGACTTCGTCACCTGAAGATCATACGTAGGCGCTTCAAGAACGGATTCAGGGAAGGTGGCAAACCAGCACCCAAGAAGTACACGTAAATAACTACATGGCCTTCTTGGGTGCTGAAAAAAAACCTTAGTTTTTTTTCAATAAAAATTATTATTAAGTAATTTGTGTCTTTATAACCCAAACAAAAATTGTTTTTAAACTATGTACTGCTCTTGGTCTAACATAAAACAAACTGTTTTAAGTCCTCAGGTATGTGCTAGACTATTGAGTTAAAAATATAAACTTTTTTATCTTCATTGAAATAATAAACAGATTTCGTAGTCCATTACTTGCGTTTTTATAGAAGTAGGTCAGATTTTTATACAAAATATACTGAAAAGCATAATATTCTATTCGTAACCACTATGTTCTTTTGAACAACAAATTAGTCAAATTTAGAGCTTTTTTGTTGATGTTCTTTAGAACTTACTTCTTTCATTCTCAGGATTAACTTTGGCATGGCTAATGCAGATTGACTTCTATGTTTGAAGGAAGACTAATAAAACATTTCTAGTAATTGTTCTGAAAAGTTGACTTACTTTAGTACATTTTTTTAGTAAATTAGGCTTCTGCACTACGTAGGAATAAGAAACCTCACTTCAAAATATCTTTGAGAAAATAAACCCATGAACTGCAATAAAAATCCTCCGCCATTGTATCAAGATCTTTTCAAGCAACTGCGGGTAACTCATAATTTAAATTTTGATTAATAATATATATAAAAAAAAACTCACAAAAAAGCAATAAACCTTCAGAAAAATAAACGAATTAATTAAACTGCATATAATTTAATTTTATTCTCTCTTTACTTCTACCTCCGTTCCAAAATAAGTGTCCGATTTCAGATCTTTTAATAGATTGTGAAAATAATGAAATCACATATATCAATTGTTTAGTTAACGTTTAAGTATCAATTAAGCAAGGTAATACCAGACCACATTGCAAAGTTGACGATAATAATGTTGTTCGCGCCGATATTCAAAAAGGGTAAAACGTAAGAATGCTTCTGAAATTTGTCAACCACAAAAAAGTCCCAATTTTAACGTTTTCGATTTGTTTTTCTTTTTTAACACCATTCAATCATTGTAACACAAAGAGTCCTCATCCCAGTATTAAGAAATTCATTGCGGCCGTGTATAAAGCATGGGACGAAATAACCGCGACAAAACTTGACGATGTTTTCATTACATCGCAAAATTGCATAGAATTAATAATAAGTGTTAATTTTCAAAATATTTCTAATTTATTTTATATTTTAGTTGTGAACATATACGTTATATATGCCTTTACATATTTTTTAATGGAATTGGATACTTATTTTGGGACGAAGGTAGCATTATTTTAATGGATTCCGATGCTCTCCTTAATATCAGGAGAAACAACGAAAGACATTAATTTAAATAAATATGGTGGTTTATACGCAATGTAAAGAAATGAGCAGGTATAGGACTGTCCGTAATAAGTTCCCCGAGAGTACCAGTTCTCCAAACGGATCGAAGCTTAGTACAAAAGCAGATATATTTCTCAAAAATACGCGGGTGGTTCTAGCAATTTCCCGTTATATTATCAGAGATCATTACTACAAGTTTGAGTAATCCGCTCAACCAACTGAGTAAACAGACATTTGATTTCCAAACTATAAATTTTCAAAAGAGCTGAGGGCCGTATTCACAAATGATTTTCAATCTTTATTCACTCTTCTTCACCAATTACAATGTCTTTTTATTTACTTTTTGATGTAATATACCACTAAAGCAGTCTTTGGAAAGTGCAAAACTGGATTGACTAAATTGACATATAATCAACTACTGATCTTAGATCTAACAACCTATAACTTTTTCTTGCTACTATTTAAAAAAAGGTACTTCTGCTCGATAGTGATGGAACATATCTACCGCAATTTACACTCCTAAAACCCTAGGGAAAATGAGGTTTCAAGAATATAAATAAAACACATGATTATATATTAAAAAAATACTGTATGATGTAATATACCTATAGTTTATACAAAATCTGCGCCTTTAAGGCATTACTGAAAAAATCCCCTATTAGAGTATACAATATGTACAGGGTCAACGTTGGCTCATTCATGTTTTACTCCTCAGGATGCAGGGATTTACTATAATAATCTAAGGATTACCATGTAGAATAGAAAATCGAAATTAAAAATGAAATTTACGCTTAACATCGCGACCAAAATGCCTGCTTTATGTACTAATTGGTTTTTATTGAAAATACACCGAATACCTTCGGAAACAAGTATCACATTTTTTTTATTAAGTATTGCGAGAATTAATCTCATACTTACACGTCTAGGTACAGGCTGGCTCAATTCAGTTAATTTCTGAAATAAACAAAAAATTCAAAGTCGACTCTGCCAATAACACAATCTTACAATTTACGAAATTATTATAGAAGTTATGGAACACGCGATCCTATGGAAGGCCTTAAGGGCACACATCCTTCCACCCAGAAGTTTGGCCTCTCCAGCATGCTTTTCCAGAGGTTCAGTTCCTTCCCAGTAGAGTCCATCCAGTCCACCGATTTACCATAATGTTTGCCTATAGCATTCAAGAATTGAGATTTGAAATTAAGGCTTGATTTATTATGTAAATACATACCGGTCCCCAGGGAAAAGCGAACCATTCCCAAAAATTCGTTACTGGCAAGTCGGTCGTGATCCCAGACAGTCAGTTCTAAGCTTCTCTCCGCAAGTTCTTGCAATGTAACGTCATCATAGATA
This sequence comes from Euwallacea fornicatus, assembly GCF_040115645.1. NCBI lineage: Eukaryota > Metazoa > Arthropoda > Insecta > Coleoptera > Curculionidae > Euwallacea > Euwallacea fornicatus. The sequence continues at coordinate 471,903 of NC_089559.1, read as the reverse complement.
AAAGTGTAGTTCCACACTGGATTTACATTTTTCTTTATCACTGGAGTTTTCTGCTTGGCGTTGCGCCCCTTGTCGGGAAGAAGGTAACTAGAAATGAGTGAAATAAACTTTAAAATGACTAATTTTTTTAGTCTAAAAAATAAATTCAGAAAAACTAAAAACAATTACTAAGGAGTGACGATAATATCAATCTCGGGAGATTTGCAGTCATTCTGTAGTAGGAAAAATGATTACAGAAAAAGTCATACGCCATGCCGATTTGAAAGACTGTTTAGGTTTTTGTTTCTAATTGAATCATCGATCGTTACCTTTTGCAGAACGGATCTGAAGTTCCATTAGCCTTGACAGCACTAAGTGCCTTGGCCTCCTTGACGAGAATATGCAGGGCCCCCCTCGACTTCTTCCCTTTCTTGTGCACCGTCATGTCCGGAGGGACGAACTTCAAACAAACTATTATATCGCCTTTGAACGATAGCATATCGTCGAATGGTTCGCTCTGAAAATCTACATTTTCACCTTCAATTCTTGGTTAAAATCCTCAACTTACCCTCTCCTGAAGATTGTACCACTTGGGCATGGGGTCATCGAAAACTTTATTTTCTAAAGCCATCGTGACTTCTCCGAGGAAATCGTTCCTTCCGAACATGTCTGAGTGCCAGACTGATATCCAGAGCGTGCGCAGCTCTAATTCATTAATCGACATGTGAAACTTGAGGCACTCATCGAAGACCGGATTCAACGTATGTTTTTTCACTTTCGTTTTTCGTTTGCCGGACTTGGATTTATCCGGAAGTAAATACACTTTGACGTAAGGATCCGATCTATTCCGTTTAACATCAACTGGGGCCAAATCCTTGCACTGTTTTATCTGGATTTCCAGTGCTCCTGCTTTGTAATTGTACTGAAGACCGAACTCTACTTGACCACGAACTGTGACAGACCCATAACGGCCGTCGTCCGCTCCAGAATAGACACTAGCCATCGAGTCTGACCTCAGCTGGAAAAAAATGGTCATTACTAAGTAATGGAAAGGAAGTTACACTTACTCCTAGGCTGGACAAACTGCTCCTAGTCTGATTTAGAGACATCAGCCTATCGCCATCATCCTCGTGATTGGACCACTCCTGACTGGAGAGTGAGGCCGTTTTCCTCCTGGATTCCAGGGCCACTGGACTAGGCGTGGTGTTCTTGCTGCCAGTTCTCGAAGTGAGCATCGGCGAGGAATGCGCTTCTGACAGGCTGATTTCATCTGGAAAGACTGTTCGTGATAAATAGTCATTTTTGATGGCTTTAGATTTAATGATATTATTATGATCTATGAATTGTCTCTCCCTGCAAAGATAATCGCAGTGCAAAGCTCCGGCTTAATGGATGCCTTAAGTGTGACGTATACATGAATAACTTCACCTTGATGGGAAGAAAATATCAAATGGTAGAAATGATTGCCGAGTTGGATAATTATTGTTCTGTGCATAAAAACCATTTTCAAGGGCAAACGAGTGCGTTGTACGTAGTGTTGAATTGCTGGGCCGCATGCTAGGCCCACGGTAATTAGAAAAAGCAAATCTAGCACGGAGTAGTGGATGTACGTGCGTATAAGTTGATCGTACTCTAGTTTATTATGTGTATGTGTAAACAAGACGATTCTAGTTTTGTTTTTTTCGTTGTTATGTTCCAGTCAAAAATCCCGACAATTTTTCCCTATATTATTCAATTTATGTTAGTTTAACATACCAGTAGTAATTCGTTTCAAAGTTGCTCAATTCTAGATATCATATCCAGGGTGGCCAATGTATAAACACTTCTCTTGCCTTACAGATTCCTAAATCACAACATATTATTTTCTCATAAATACCAACCAGAAATTCGACAATTTCTTGCTTTAAACACTGTTAAATACTATAAACATATATATTTTTTATTTTAACCAACGCATAATATATGCTTAATATATATAATCAAATTTAATTTCCAGAAATATGCATACAGGCTATAACACAGAACAAGCGACAATCGTAGAAGTGTCACTGCTTCAGATTTGACATTTACAAATTGCTTCTGTCTCACATTACGCCATAATTTGACATAAGTGAGAATGACACGGATCGAGCCGTCACATACCAAAATATGTTTGGAGGCGGAACGTGACGTAACCCGGTTATCCATTTCAAACCAATCAAACGAAAGCATTACTTTTTCGATATATCCGTTATCTTCCGGTTTAACCACTCAAAGAAAAAAGGAACGCGGGAAAGAGCGGAAATGTATTATGTAATACTCTAGGTTGTTTGAGATGATGTTCCGTTCCGTTCTTAAGTATTTTCTATGTGTGGACGTCATCAAGCTACAGAGTAGGCGATTTTATTTATCTATTAGATTTTTTTACTTTTCCTTCCTATTTTTTCTTTAATAAACGATCGATTTCTTTACCATAGATGAATTTAACCTGATTTACAGATCATTTTAAGCTTGAAATGGCGAATTGCCCAGGCAAAAGTGTTGCAACAAGAAAGCCGAAGGTTAAAGGTTCTTTCTTCAAACAACAATGGCCAACCAACGTCGAACGGGTTTCCAAATGCCGACCCACCTACATAACATGAACCGTATCGATTCTTACTGATCGAGCAGACATAATAAGAGATCCAGGGACGGCTTAAAAGAGAATGAATTGCTGTTATCAAGCAAACGGCAACTATATTGACCATTTAAAACTGATACTTGGTAAAAAGGAAGTTCTCGAACGGGTTACTTTCACGTTAATTCTTGTTACCCGAACCTTAAACTCGTTCCTTGTACGGATTCCCCTGAGGGCTTAAAAGACATGCAATGAACCAGATACTACGCTAAAACATAAATAAATCGACTTCCACAGGTCCTGCCAAAGGAGAACGTCACAATTATCTCAATGGCTTAATTAATAATTAAACCCAATTAAGCCTAATCACTGGAAGACTTTTTTGGTATTTTTAACTGGAAATTTAAAGTTTAGCCCAATATAAGCGGAGTACTTGAACGAATATGTCCCAATCTTGTTTGTCGTTCGCAACGCTTCGCTGATTCATTTGAATGATGTAATAACATGCATAAAACCGTTTAATTCCAGGTAAGTCGGTGCAAATAAATTCCCAATACTAGAGAAACGCGGGTAAGCTGCCAAGAAAGGCCTCTGCCCTTTTCATAGGCCCATGGTTTCAAATTCCACTTAATTAAACCACGAGTAAATCGCGTTAATGAGCGAAATCGATCCGACCTATTTTAGTATAGGGTCCCCTCGGACATAAGAATTGCATCGTAACGAAATTGTATAATGAGGAAAAATGTGTAATGGTACCGACGGTACGAATGGTAATGATGGTACTAAGGCTAATTTCGCAATGTCTTTGTGCAAGTACTCGACGGACCGGTGCGCTTATTAATAACCGTAAGCAAACCATTTTTTGCCGTTGGTGCGTGAGAACTTTGTGCTACTATAACAGTACTTTTTTGCACCATACTCTGCTTGATATGTTGCCCGATATATGAATGGTAGGTGCTTCAATTAAAGCATAGATAAGAAAAGGTTTTCCGGTTAACTCCGGGAAAAAGCAAAACGTCGTAGACGAATTTTCAAGTAACCACTTGGTACTCCAACTGGAATAAGGTAATTTGAACAATGAAAGCGCTGGGCGGTGCCACCAAACAAAGTTAAAGTCAACTTTTTTCGCTTTGAATTATTCCGACCAAGTGTCGCACTTACATATATTTCGATTCTCAAGTTGAATTTTTAGTACTAAAGAGGGCGTTGCGTGACTTTAACGAACCGATAAACGTTAGCAACAAATCATAACCTCACGCGTTCGAGAAAATGTCAAATCTAATTACTCAACAGCAATGACACACTGCTTTCTAACAAATTATAGGACAACACATGCCAAATTTGTCATGTCATGGCTTTGCATTTTGTCCACCAGAAGGCGCATTATTTTTTTTATATTGCGCTACACAGTTACCAAAAGGGCCTTACTGCACAAACAACATTCCACACCACTCAGCAATAATAATTACTTTCGAGCGTTCCTAATAAGAATTACGCAATTACCATTATTTGCTGCTATTCCTGACAATCGCGGTTGGTTTACATACAAAGCGGTTATGCTCCCATAATTCAACTAATGGGCAGAGCGAAATTTGAAAAGCCGCGAAGCCATTAGGAGAAAGAGACATCTTACTTTGAAACAACCGTAACTCCAGTTAGATACAAACCACCACCTGATTGAAAATCCAACTCACCACTGGCGATATTTGACTGAAGCGACCTCCTGCCTCTTCTCTGATGGCTCGGCTGCAATCCCGGCGCACTGACAGCCCTCTTGGGCTGCGCAGGCGCGTGCTTCGCGAATCCAGGAGGACGGTAACGCGCACTTTTCACATTCTGTGCCAGAAAGTGGTGACTTTGCGCCTTTTGCATGGCGGCCGCCAGGGATGTGGTGGGCAGGCGAGGGAGCGAATTTGTGGTCTGCGGCCCCGTTTGAAGGCTGCGTGGCAACGTCGCCCGATTGTCCATCTCTTCCTCTTCATCCTCGCCCTCGGCCCCCGAGCAGGAAGTGGCGTCGGGGACTGAAGAGCGTCTTCTATTTGGTTTAGACGCCCAAATGCGATCTTCAGAAGTGCTACCACCTATGCTACCGCAGCTGCGCACTCTATCCAGTTGTTCTCGGCTTAGGGAGGTATGGCTGAAGAGTAAATCTCCTGCGGAGCGGCGCTTTGCTGCTATCGCAGAGGTGGAGCCATCTGTTGAGATTAACGAGAGTCTGTTGCGTGAGTCGCTAGCTAGCAAGGCAGACTCGAAGCTCCCTCTCCAAGAAAATCGCTCACAGTCACTGGCTTCTCTCTCCTCGGAGATCTCTGAGGTGCCTCCCATTGATTGATTTTTGGCTTCCCCCACTAAGAGATCATGCGACTGGCTTCGAGGCAGCAGTCCCAAATTATCTGGGAGATTCGTATCTGAGGTGCTGCTGCTGTCTTCATCGGTGGTAGAAGCGTTGCTGAGCTTCTGCTGCAACCTCCGATGGTAGGTACGCCCCTTGGGGCTGTTAGAGGCGTGGCTCTCCCCACTTGACACTTCGTGCATCAACGCCACTAAGCGGCTCCCGATGTGATGCATCACTTTTTCGATTAAAGGGGGTGAGTTGGTGGGCTCCGCTCGATTCTCAGTTGTAGCAATCTTCTCAAAACTCGCCATTAACTTTTGATACACAAATGCCGTCTCCTTATTCATCCCCTCAACACCTCCAATACCCCCATCACCAGCATCTCCTTCCTCGTCTTCGGCACTATTATCGAACTTATTGATGATCTGCTTGCAGCTATCGGAAATTTGCTGCTGCAAAGCAGATTTGCCGCACGCCCCCTCTAGGTCACTACTCGTATAATCACTGGAATCGTACGAGTCGCTCCAAGTGTCCTCACTGCTTAGATATTCTACAATTTCCCGGACTTGATCATCCCGAATACCCGGCACTGTCTTCATTAGCCTGGTGAGTTCGTTTTCAAAATAAACGAGTTGCGCAGGCTTGCAACGGTTCCGCATACGTGGTGATGGTTTCGGAGAGGTTCGATCGTTTAAATTGGGTGTTGCCGGTTTCACCATGGTTTTAAAAAACTGCCTCATTTTGCTCATCATTAAATTGGTCTCTTCATCTGAGCTCCAGTTGTTGAAACTATCTTTCCTCGTGAGGCTGGTGTTTGGCGGCAACGATTCTGAAGCTTTTTCAAACCTTTTCTCTTCAATAAAAACAGTTTTCTCTTGTGGATCTTTTAACAAATCATCGCAGCTTCCAACAAAGCCACTGTCGCGGCTTTGTTGGTTTGGATTTGAAGAGGTCAAGTTGGTACCCACTATCGCAGTATCTTGATGAGGTTGAGGCGTTTTATTCCGGTCTTCATCAACATCCGAATCGCTCCTCTCCTCTTGAGTAGTCTCGAGGTTCTTAATATCTGGTTTTTTAGACTTCTTCCTCTTTACTGTATCGAACTGCGTATCTGACTTGTCAAAACCGTTCACCTCATCGAAAGTATCCGAGTCTGAGCTTGAAGAGTCTTCTGAGTCATTCTGAGCCTCCATTTGCTGTGGATCGCTAACGGCCAAATCTGGATTTCCCAAGAGATTGTCCAGAGAATTCGAGTGAGACCTCCCCGTCCCTCTGGCGCGCACCAGTCTTTTTCTGCGCTGCTCCGGACTGGGTTTCCCCTCGCTATCACTACCGACACTTCCATCCGAGTCTCTTCTCTCGGAGGTAAATCCCATGAATCCGCTCAAAAAGTATTTTTCCAGTCGTGAAGAGGCGAGCTCTTCGGAATTCTCATTGGAGTTCTCTTCGGTCCCCCCAAGGGATTCCATGCCCTCCGAATAAATGCTGCTGGTCTCTGAAAATGCATCGTCCCTACTAGCGGCAGCAGGCCCATCCCCCAATCCATAAAAGAAATATTTTTCCAAATCCGTAGCGCTAGCAGGGCGGTCCTTTTTGGTTCTGCATGGCGCCTGTTCAATTTCACTGTCCTCGCAGCTCTCCTCGACGATCGTATGCAGAGTGAAGTCGATGGCAGTTCGGTGGTAACCCCTTAGCTCATCCTCCTGGTCCACCACGGCGGAGCAGGTGAGAGTGACCTCTTCTCCAGAGGAAGAGTTTTCTTCGGTGGGAAAATCGTCGTCGTCATAGCTGAGGTTCTCAACCCACGAATCATCATCTGCTAAGCCCTCTTCGAAAGCGCTTAACGTTTCAGCTGACGTTATCACAGTTACGTCACCGTCGAGGCTCAACTGGGAGGGACCATCTGAAACAAGAAAAGAAGCTTCCAGTTACGAACTTGAAGTGAGCATTGAGGGTTTTCCTTTCGCACGGGTTATAACTGCGGCGGACGGAAGCCGAATTCAGGACGCCGCACCAGTGCCGCAAAATGGCCGACTTTATCGACTGTCTTTGTTTTGTTATGACGTTTTATAACATATTAGACAGGCGCAGATAGCTTTCACCGGGCATAATGTTGCCTTGGTGCGGGTGCCCGAATGTACCATCTACAATCATAACCAGGAGCGCATGCAAAAGGAAACGTTCGTTTAGGCACTTTTTACACCAATTACATAATGAATTTTGGCAATAAGCACATGTCGACTGAAGGCGATACCGAACAAGATTGTTTCATGCGAACAGGTCAATGTAACAATTTGTTTAAGAACGTTTCAGACGTAAACTGAATTTCGATGTTGTTAATTTCTTTAACGATTGCTATAACTCAGAGACCACCCAGCGAATGACGCCCAGTTGGAATGACCTACTGCTATATATATATATATATATTTTTTTTTTGTGTGGGATGATCTTATTTTGCTGTACTAGATTCCATCAGCTGAGATATGCGAGAAAAATGGAAATTCCGGCATTTCATCTCCTTAAACGACTGGTTAAGTAGGATAAAATTCGAACGTTTGTGCGGATACTGAATAGCATTTAATTGAGTGCCTAAAAAAGTGAAACCAAGTTCATGAATTGGACGAAATCGGTACAAAAGAGAAAGTCTACAGCGACCGCCTTCCACAATGAAGTCAGTAGTTACCTGTCTTTTAGGTAAATGGCTAAATTTTTCCTCCATACAAATCTTTCTTCTTCTCACCTTTTGAATCGTTGCATTAAGTAGTGATTAACGAACAAATAGTCTCTAGGTATCTCACTATCGTGATTGCTAATAAAAAAAGGGAAATCCACCCAACAGCTCTTCTCAATACATATTTAATTATCGTTGCATAAACATTAGCAGTAATTAAACTGGTTAACTTTTCGAATGGAATAATTGGCGTTTCTCAAGAGTGCATTTCAGAATTGATTGCAAGAAAATCGAATGCACAAGGAGTGATTTTTAGAAATGTGAGATACCCGTAACATGTGATCCGTTCATTAATATGAACGCTTATCGATAAAACCAATTGAAACTGATAAGCGCCGAATCTCACATATTTAAGCCTGTGAAGCAATAGTGAAGGTTTCGTGGGGTCTGTGTTTGCGGAGCAAACGTGCAAATAAACTATGTTAACATTTACGGCAAACAACGAATTATTGCGTAAAGCAAACTCTAAGAAAAGTTTCAGAACTCGTTATTTTGGTATTAACCATTAGAAAATTTTGTGCACATCAGAACTCACAGATTTGTGGTCAATGATCTATCATATGTGAAAGTAAATAGTTTTGAACATTGTTCATGAGTTTGCTTATAGATGGCCTTATGGTAGCTCACGTGAGGATGGCGCTTCTTAGCTGGATCTGTCATCGATACATTTACGGAAAAGGTGTATTCTAAAGCGCTGTGGAGACGTCGAAACCATAAATATTTGATAAAGCCACGAAGAGAAACCTCACTGTTACACTTCATTTGATAATTCATAACATTGATCCGGTAGACTGTCGAGAATGGCAGATGAACTACATGCAGCGCGTCCAAGATGAACGTCCGACGTTATCGAGGTTCAAAGTTAGAGGTGTCGCCCGAAACGAGCGTTTGAGCACGTAAATGACTCTGTGTCTGGAAAATTCAACAAGATACAATCAAGCCGTATGAGGCACGTTGAAGAGCTCGTCATATGAGCTGATTCATATGAGTTAGTTTTTAAGGCGTTCGGAGCTCATTTGCCGAAGTTATTAAGAATGTCCAGCGTGTACTTCGTAAACAGTACTCGATACAGACTTGGTTAAATGGGAGAACATTCCGATTTTTTCGAAATATTGCAAGACCACAAATAAGCTCTTGGATTTATTCGTGTCATAAAACTACCCCCTCGGACGCACAACCCTTCTCCTGGTTAACTAAAAACATTAATATTTTGGACACACTGTATGTGACTCCGTGTCCTATGCAGTTTTCTAGCATATGACTGCCCCTTCACAAAGGGCTGTAAAGTTTACTGTACTCAGAAACGATGTAATATTTCTGAGATGGTTCAATCTCTTGTTGGGGGAACCACAAACAATGCGTTTGTTATACCGAATGAAACAATTAATTTTAGTTTTGGTACAAATTTGTCGCCAAAACGTCAGCAAGGGTTTTTCGTCCGAACTCTTGAATGAAAGGTGATTTTACTTTCTGTTAGTTTTAACTTGGGATCGTGCGCGCAATTTCGCCCCTACTTGTGTATAAAGCGTCATTCTCAACAATACAACAATAAAAAAAAACAGAAGCAAATCGTTTGTAAATCCATTGGGTCGTAGGATTTATTGCGCACAAGTGATTTAATCCATAAGATCATACAGTCGTTTTCGCACTTCAATTATCGGAAACTCGAAAAGATCTTTGCCTAATTGGCTTATTACACAATGGCTGATTGTTCTCTATATTGCTAATGTGGTAATTAATGAATATGTTGCAGTTTGCACGTGAAACAATACATTAATGAAACTGTTATTTTTACTATGGCCTTTGGTGCAAGATAGTCACGATTTAAAGGGACTGCGTTCGTAGATTATTAATCGTTGGTCAATTGTACAGGGTGTTTGGAAACATGTGTCGGAAAATGACCGCGTGATTCTTTGACTCGTTATAAGAAACAACGTTCCTATTAACGTAAGTCCGAAAACGTATCGGCTTCGACATACAGGGCGTCGATAAACAATTTTTTTTCATTTTTTTTTTTGAAAATATCTCAAAAATCGTTTGAGATACAGGAGAGAATTCAGATCTTGCGTATCTATTATCGCTAATATTAGTTACGTTTTGAGTGCTACTTCAGTTTTTTTTTCACATGCTAGAGATTTTAGAGTTGCACTAATTTTAAAATCACAATTGTTGAATGGCAACGCAGGCCCCCGGTCTGCGTCTCAGCGACTGACGTAGCCGTTCGAAAATGCTCGGAGTGTTGCAGGATGCGACAATGCGATTCCTCAGTTCTTCAACAGCACTAACCGGTGCAGTATAAGCTGAACTTTTCAAGATGTGGGGACCAGGCCTGTGGTTCGGTTGTTGCGATTCTAAAATGCTAATTAGTCCAGTGGCGTTAAAATTAGGGAGCAAAAAAATCTCACCCGACCCGAAAACCTCAGCCTCTGGCATATTGAAAAAAAACTGAAGTAGCGCTCCAAACGTGGCTAATATCAATTATAATAGCTGTACAAAATCTGAATTCTGTATCCGCAACGATTCTTGAGATATCCTCAATAAAAGGAAAAAAGTTTGTTTTGACACCCTGTATCGTGAAAACGGTGCGTTTGCCAACCCATGTTAGTACGAACTTTGTTTCTTACAACGACCTAAAGAATAACACCCTTCATTTTCCAACACATGTTCTGACACACCCTGTATATGCGCTTTTTAATAGTATAAATCAAAGTGTATTTGGAGCTTCTTTGCAAACAGTAAGCTTCAACTGTTAATTGCTGACTTTAAATGCCAAAGTTTTTCCTTAATTTACTACGAATTCTGTCATTAAGTAAGTTAATTGCTCTAGACGTCAAAGAAAGTGAAGGAATAATCTATGGCTCTACAATTATTGCAAAACCGTTTGAGGCAATTTGTAAATGTCAGGCAATATTCACAAGTTGCTTCGGAGGCGGCTTTTGAATTAACATTTAACTTACACCAGATGTTCAGGAAAACAAAATTTTCGATTTGGGGTAGTAGATAACCCCCTATTTGCCCGAGATCGGTTAGGATGTCATATTTCCCTTTGCTTCTCATGATCGTTTTCCTCGAACGAAAATTACAATTATGATTCATTGGTATAAAGTGTCCAATATCGGCAGAATTTTTGGAAAACCGACTTTTCTACTTTATCTTTTGCACGGCAGATTTCAGTGAACTTTTATAGAAAAAATTTGTAAGTTTTCCTGTTAAAACCATAATTACGACGATAATTAATTATTTTCTTAGACTCCCGTCCATGTTGGTTGGTCAGAAAAGGGCGTTTCCTTAGTGGTTGGACAATGGTATTTTATTTGCAATTTGCCGACAGGTCCCAGAGAAATTATTCTTCAATTATCACAAAAAAAAAAGGTGATGAGTTGGTTACACATTAACGTAGCTTACTGAGTAATAAAATAAACCTGCGCAGATGCGATTTATACCGTTATTTTATTGCCCAGTGGTCATTCAGTACACAGAAAAACAATTTGCTTTTAAGATGTGCCAATTAAAAATATATTTTTAATTATAGATTAATAGTGCCGGCCGCTGGCCAGCTATTTAAACAAACAAGCGGTCTTGGCAGCCTGAAATCTCTGCCAAAATATGAAATGATTTGTTTTGATAGCACGCTGCACACAGCTGCGCTTATCTACTCAGCATGTGTTGTTTTTGCTACGGTTCCTCAGGCATTCGCAAATGTGTATAGAATTCGACAATTTGAGCCTAAATGGATAGTAATCAATTAAATTGCTCGGTTCCCGGACGCCTTCACTTTCGGCCTCGGAAGAGCAAGGAAGAACGAAAATTTTCTTCAATCAAAAGTAAAAAAGCTTCGAAATAACCCACCGCGAGAAGAATTATGAGGACTGCGCAACAGGGCTGCTAGGCATGCGTATTTCGAATATTGCTAGGTCTCCACGTTGTGCTTCCTTTCATATTTTGACATTAACGTCACAGTTCCCATTGGTCCTTAAACGAAGAAACTCTTTTAAGCACATGTTCCGTTTGGGAATGGTCGACATGGAGCAAGGGTAATATATAGATTAGAATATACCTCAAAGCTTTACAGAGATATCAATGGAAAATCAATAAATGATTATTCGGTCACGCAGATCATTTTTTTTCATCTAGGAAAACTATCCAAAACAAAAAAAAAAACAAAAAAAAAAACGCGATGAACGATGACCGTATGTGTCCCGCGCCCGAGAATGCCCTATTGCTTCTGGCGGCCATTATCAATAAACAATGTGATAGTGACGCTGCGGCCGTACAGAGTTACCACTTTTGTATTGAATTTTGCAGGGCATTTTCATGACCTTTCAATAGCGACGAATTGACCGTCTGCCTGTTTGACAGCCGTCACTTCTACTCGCAAAAGAATTTAATGAGTCTGTGAGTTAAAAGTGGCAGCTACGAGGACCTACGATAACGACTATGAAATAATGGATCTCTTATGACTCAGACCATCACCGAAAAAAAGAGCCAAAATAAGGTTTATGGCGTTATAAATAAACATGATGTTCCGTGCGAAAATGAGTATACATGCATATAATGTGCACGCAATATTAATACAAAACCCACTAATAGTTCAATGCAATCGCTGAAATTAACAACAAAAATACTCGTCTAATCAGCTTATCTCTAATTTTTTTGTGGACATTAATGATTTAATGGTGCCTATCAATAAGTGGCAAATGATTGTCGCAAGGAAAGGTGTTTGTTGCTCACCGTGATTCTTCTGGCCATCAGTCCCTGCGCACTCATCCTGCCTATTGGTGTGGCTGACCACCACTTGCCCGCCCGGCACCACTCTAGTGGTGTCCGTTGTCACCACGTTCACCTGTTGATAGCTTACATCACTCGTGATCATCACTAAACTCGTGTATTTCGCACCCGCACCATTTCGACCGTCAACAGGCGGCTGCTCATCGATCACTGCCGCCGTTACACCTGTAGGATCATCGCACGCGCCTTCCACTTCTTCCGTCTCGGTTCCCACCATTAGATCGCCGTTAGAACCCGCTTTATCTGTCCTTTTCCATTCTTTGCGCGATCGCGAGGAACTCTCTTTTTCCACGTCGCTGGAGCTCAGCGACTCGGCGCTCACGTCGGACAGGCCCGGACTAGATGAATACAAATACTCCGATTTATACTTGTCACCACCAAGTTCCTCCTTGTCCATTTTGATCGTTTCACCTGGTTCCAATCCTGTATCAACAGCTTCCGCACATTGTTCTTCATTGTTCAGGTCTTTATCACAGACTTGTTCAGCTTTCAATGAGTCAGCTCTCACGACTTCCGCGCAGCTCTCTTTGGTAAAACTTTCGCTCGGGTCTACATCACTCTTGCCTCCCTTTTTGCCCTTTTTCTTCGCTTTGTTAAATCGCCGGGTTTTGCCTTTACTATTGTGATCTTCTCCGATGTATCTGACTCTCAACAAACTGGCTTCTCCCTTATCCTCTCTTTCTTCTGCATCACATACCTCCGGAACGTCGCTGTCCTCGCTCCGCAGTTGCTTCACATTGACAAGAACCACGCCGCAGTCTAACTCCGTGTCGGTGTCATTGTCAGAGCTGTCGCTATCGCCACTTCCAGTACTTCCGGTGGCGCTGCTCGAGTCCTGGTGGTTAACCACAAAGACCCTTGAGAATCTCTTAGGTTTTTGATCGGCCACTGTGCCAGTATCGTTGCTATCGGTATCCGCAGATCCTGACGAAGACTCCTCACCCTCCTCGCGTTCTTTTTCGTCTGCGGATGATTTTCGATCGACCTCGTCCTCGTCGGTAACATCGCTGCTTGGCAAAGCATCATCGCTGTCTCTGTCATTGCCGGTGACGTTGTATACGTTATTGGCGGGGGGTTTCCCTTCGTCCTCGCTCGAATCTGAGGAGGTGCTGCTTTCCGAGGCAGATGAACCGCTGGAAAGAAAAATACAATCATGGATTTCTTAGACATACCTGATGATCCGAATGGAATGTACGTAGTCAAAGCTCAGTTATCACTACAGTCAGAGATTTTAAATATGAAACATGATTATGACATAACGGAACTAAGACTTCGTTAATGTGCAACGTCTTTTATTATCTTACATCTCCACCACACAATCTCCATGAAACTACTATTTAAATTTCTGTTTTGTACTCTGTAATAACCAAGATACAGTGCTATCACCAAATCGAAGATTTATCTAGAACGCCATATAGGGATATGAAGACTGAATCGGTTAACTGTGAAACAGTGATATGGAATGGTTTCTCTGCCAGATCCAAAAGTGTGCAACAACAATTCGCCTATTTATATTGCTGCTTTACCAATGCCCCATAAATACATCGCAAAGACCCCCCCTTCCTCTACATTAAACTTAAGTCACTTGGTTTATGCTCTTAAATTCGATTTTCAGAGCCACTATACAAGCGAAAAAGGTTTATAAACTTGAACACACTTGAGAATTAAACTGGCAAACGTTACAAGCATCTATAGAAAATTGTCCTAATTATTGGAAAACCTTTAAAAGCTCTATGAAAAACATTGAAATCTAAAATAACCTGGTTTAGGAAATTGGGCAACGAGAATTAAGGCGATGCAAAACCAGTGGCGGAGACGTAACTGGGCTGTTTTGTGCCGTTCTGGGAATCCTCTTACTACCCAACGCATTGGTAAATGTAAGAGAGTTATCCCCACAATCTATAAGAAGCAGACATGACATTGTGTTTTATGGTTTTACCCGCACTTTTTGGCTAATTAGGCACTAATTACTGCATTAAGAGTTACTTTCTTCCCTTATTGTGTTATGCGGTTCACAACTTTAACGTAGTAAGTTAATTATACAATGCTCAGCAACCCCCTAAATGGCGTCGTATTCACCAGTGATTTACCAGTATTATTATACATTAAGGTTGGGAAGTATATTACTGAAACCGGAATGTCAAGTACGAAAATCTCGGAATATGTAGCAAGCTTTAAAGCGGGAAAGTCATAAATATTTCACAACCACGAGATATATACGATTTTTCCATTACTAGACTTTATTAATTTCGGTAAAATTACCATAAACTTTCCCCAATTAAGCATGATTTATGTTCTAAATGCAAAAAGACAATTCACCTAGTACTATAACACGATAATAGTGTCTTCCAATCGAAGTAGTAGACATTAATTCGTATTTTATAATCGCAATAGATCAAAAATGAATAAAGCTTTGTATAAAACTCGCGCGACAAACCCATTTTAATTTACCTGTATAAACAACTCGTATAACACTCGTGGCCGAAACCTGTTTCTTCGCTCGAAAAACTTAGGTTACTGGCTAAGGCTTACTTTCTCCAATTTTAGAGACGCCCTGCGTACTCAGCACCTTGTTTTCTATCATTTCAAACATTACCCTACAGATATAATAAAAGCAAAGCCATACCTTACGCAATTTTCAATTGAAAAAAAAATCAAAAACCCTGAAGAAAAAACAAATAATCTTACCGATTCTCGCACTCTAAGTGGCCCTTTGGCTCATCGTCCACCTGTCCAGGGCCCTCTTTGTTGTCCTCCCTCTTCCCATCTTTCTCCCCCGCATTCTTCCTCGCATCGATCATCGCTTTCTCCAGCATCGACCATGGAAGCACCTGGGCAAAGTATTGCCACAAATCACCGGGTTGCACATTGGTGTTACCGGGCGCGCAACGTTGCAAATTCGCGAACGTCGACTTGTAGAGCGAAAAGGGTAGAGAGGTACCACCCCAAGGTACCGGAAAGGGCACGGGTATCGGTACCGGTATGTATTGGGCGACAGGTGCCGGATCGCCGAACCCGCCGCAAGATTTACAGGTGTACGTACGCAAAGAGTGGTCGACGGACTGGCCGGCGGTGCTCTGATGGACACATTGCATCGCTTCGGCCACGGTACCCGTCACGGGGGGGTTAGTGGGGCTCGGGGCTATCGCGGCGTCTTCGTCCGAGGATTCTCTGATGCGTGGACGGCGCTGCAGCAGGGGGGAACCTGCAAATGAGACCCACAAAACTCTTAGAGATTGTTTTGATTAATTTTTGATCGAAAAAATTCGAGAAAATCTGAGAAACAAGTTTCATTTGGATTTTTTGGAAATTTGCAAGCAAACCTGGTTCACGGCAAATTCATTGGCCCCAATTATTACAGACAGGTAGAAAATGAAACCGAGTATAAATAGTAACAAAATAAGTCAGATAATTACAGAACTTAAGCAAAAAATTAAATTTGATTTTAAAATGTGAGCGAATGTCAACATATCGGGTAAATGGGTAAAAAAACTGCCCCGTTTTAGGACAGAGTGAGCGTAAAACGAATTTTTGAACGTTGCGTCAGTGCGCCTGCTTCATCAGTACCCTGTTTTAAAATAAATGACATTGAATCTATAATTTTCACTTAATTTCACTCTAATAATTTATCATATTTGCTCGAAAACAAATTTCCGTTATGATATTTAGACTGCAGCTTCTTTACCATCGTCAGAACAACGTCAGAACGACAACCCAAATCAATCTAAATGAACATCATTTTGACGTCGTCACAACTACCCAATACGTTGCATATACAATATCACTTAGATATCGACTTGCATTTGATGCTAGTTGGGCCAGCACGTAAATCCAAACAGCGGGTTTTCGTTTGTTTCCGCTCGCTGAGCAGAAAGAGTATACTTTGCACGAAACCACCATATGTTACTAGTAATTTTCGAGGCCAATACCCTGCTCGAACAGATGTTACAAGAATGAAACTATAAGACATACCTAGTGGTGAATCGATGAGCCGCTTTCTGCACCCCCTGGGAGAACCAAAGGGCGAACCCCACCCTGCCACCAACCCCGCCCCAGGTTCGAAATAATCCCAATCGCACTCATCAATGGGGAAACTCGAGGCGGAGGAGCTGTCGTTATCGTCCAAGTCCTCCTCTTTCGACGAACTGTCCGAATTCACGAAAACCAGGCGGTAGTCTTCTCCATCGGGTAGCAAAATGTCAAAGAAGTCGTTGTCGGGCGTCCGTCTCCAACCTTCGGCAAACGAATCGACTTTTGAGGAACACGCATTTACGGGTGTCATTTACACCGGAATCCCCCACGAGACTCACCCTTCAAGAAAGACCAGACAAGCCCATTCACCATAGCCGTCTCAGTTAGTAAGAAGCACTACTTATTAGAAGGATTAGTTCAACAGGGAGCACTTCTTTGCAAGTCCAAATACTGTTCTTTGTCATTGGCTACAAGAGAATAGTATGGGTTGAAGTCAAAGAAAATCCTTAGAATCTACCGCGATGCCAATTTTCTTGAACTTTAAACACTTCTATTTCTCGAAGAAGACTGAAGTAGTACAATTCAATATGAATTATAAACAAGCAGGCAACAATGCCCGATCGTTTCCTCCATGTTGAGCAAAGCCGCCCACCAAAGTTGGGGCGTTAAATATGGCCAAAACACGTTAAATTTTTAACAAACATCATTACTCAAGTCGCCGCTTCGAAAGGTACAATCTTTGTTTTCTTACGTTCATTTATTTTCATTTAAGGTACAAATAGGTCTTTGTTCTGTGCAACACATTGTGTCTACTCCACGATACACATAGAGAACATTAACGTTACTCATCCTCCCTTATTGTTGTCTTCAATAAACAAAACTTCATTTTCAGCACCACAATAATCTTGTCACAACCCTCCGATAAGACCATTTGGCCATAAAGAGGAAATGTCACTAAGTTGTTGAGCCATCAACAAGTTCATATTCCGCGAGCGGAGAGTGCAAACACTATTACAATACTTCTATTATACGTATGTTCTATATTTACGGTTTTGCTTATTGTACCTTGCAGAAGGATCATGAGAAGGGCTTCATAACGGAACACTATTGTGTTCACGTCTTACCTTAGGAACAGCTAAAACCAAGTTTAAATATGACATCAAGAGCAAACGCAGCTTTAAAATGAACACTTATTAAAATAAAAACGCGAGTCCTAACATTATGGCGAAGGCGAATCACTCAGTAATGGATTTGATCATATTTCTCTTCAGTTCAGACAACTTTTAGTTTCTTGTTTTGAAAAGAATTCAAAGTTGAATTTAGAACTGAAAGAAAAAGTGTTAAGGAAGACTAAACGTAATTTAATGAAACGAAATGTTCGCTTAAGATCTGTGTTATTCTTGTATGCAGGTAACGATAGGTTTAACATCTACAAATTAGGAGTCATTTTCTGTTAACATCGTCAACAAGTGAAAGGCGCTTTGTTTTCACTTATGGACGATTTTATAAAGAGATTTTAACGGTTAATAACCCTGTCAATCGCATTCGCTGGCAATCACCAGGAATCACCCTGATGCTAGCCAGCCCTCATCGGGCGACGGAAACCACACCCAAATAATCCGATTAATTTAAAATCAACTAAGAGGGATCAATTCGATCCAGATTATCGTTTTCGAAAATGTCTCATGTTTTGAGAATCTGGCTAAGGACTAACAAATTGCCTCACATATTGTGTTAGCAAACGAACGATACCTCCTTATCACTTACAAAGAGTTGCATGCACATAAGTATTAAAATTCTTCCTGCTATTCTATCTAATAATTGAAATTGTTCACCAACACAACAAATCGCAGGATATCAGGGAACTCTTTAAACCAATTTGCACAATTGTAAAAATTGAAATATGAGAACACGGAGTCGTTACAGAAAACTATCAAAACAGCCATATGGTTTGAACAAATTAGCTGCACCCTGTTGTCATTTGCGGACCTACCCCAAGCAAAATTAGCTAACAGAGAATAGAGGAAGGGTAAACGGCGTTATAGGAAGCATTTTACCTGAATCTATGGCATTCATCTTCCTCATATTGTGCTGCCGCCTTGTTCTGACGGTCATTTTCCTGAAAACCGTGCCGCTCAGGGGTTCTATGTCACAAAGCTCCACTGCGGGGTGCGAATTCTCCGAATTAGTCTGTTGGTAAATCGAAAATAAAAAAAATACATGTGAAATAAAAATGAAGAAAAAAAAATCATTTATTCACCTCCTCATTTTTCTTGCTAACTGGTTCCTCGGGCAGCGATCGGCTACTAAAAGGCATCTTCCCCACCTCTTCGCTGGGTTTGTTATTCGACAAAGACCTGTTCCGAAAATAGGACAAATCGGCAGTTTTCTGGGTACCATCAAAGCTCACATGCCTCGGCGAAACTTTTTCTTTTTCATTGCAAGGCTGAAGGGGTGTCTGTGTACGTATATCTGTTTCTACTACTAAAGAAAATATGAGTTGTGTGTAATATTGAGAGAGCGAACTGACCATATTCGAGTTTATTGCTAATTAAGGCGCTTTCAGATTGTAAGGCGGGCTCAGTTTTCCTTCTTGCAGCCTTCCTATTGGCTCCCTTGTGATCGTACAATGATACCGACATTAATGGGTTCGTACGTGTTTTTCTAGGGCTTTTTTCTGGGTTATTTAGGTCATCTGGAAAGAGCACAAAGTTTCGTTAAATATCAATATAACAAATACCGATCCCATTATACAAAATGAATAGCAAATGTGGTTAAATACCCCTTTTGAATAACATCACAAGCACATTTAAACATGTGTAGAATCGTAAAATGAGATCAAGGTACGCGAAGAACTGGCATCTGAAGGATATTTAAATTTTTTAATGATAGAATACGTGATATTTTTCTGTGTCCATCGCGGTCGACCCTTTTGCAAATCAAGCACAATTAAATCCAAGTGCTGTAAAATTCCGGTCATAACACGCAGTGAAAGAAGATTACATTAATAACATTAATTAGAGTTACATTGCTTATTGTTCTCGGAAACATGACAAATCGGAGCTTGATGGGAGTCCACGGTGGTCGCTTTAAAAATCAACCGTCCGCCACCAGTTTCTTCATTAACTGTGCACGTTTCGACGCTTCCCCCATCAGCCGTCCTCAGGTTGTTCTGGTGGTTCACCAAAGAAGGATAACTGCTGATTTCTTGTCCTCGCGGGAGGCTGTTGTAAGGCCTCGCTTCCACCGAACTTCTAAGAGCAGGCCACCGTGGAGTTGGATCTGAAACGAGGACTTTAGGGGTAAGTCAAATTTTAATTATGGAGGGAAAATTACTTGATATAGTCCAAGACCGGCGGATGGTTCTTTTTATGAAATCGGCAGCGGGGACGTACACTCGGGCATCTCTTCGTCTGCTCGGTTTGCGAACGAACTCGTTCATCCACTCACCGGAAGCTGCCTGGATTTCCCTGAAAACAGTAAACCATCATAAGGCAATATGATCAAAAACATTGCTCTAAATGTCGTACAATTATTATAAGCCATGAGGCCGTTCAAATTTACTCGGGAAGCACAATTATGATATAGTCAGTTTCGGCGGCAGTGGTAGAAGGTACAAGATCGATTTGATTCAATGGTCGACTCAGCCTGTCTTACGTCGAAAAGAAGTTCGACATCCCTCTCTTATTGACTTGAGCTCAACCATGAATAAAACAATCGACAAAGCCCTTGAAGTGCCGAATTTTTCCAATTACCTCTTAATCAGTTTTTTCTCGTTCCATTTAATCTTAAGTAACGTTATCTTCACGTATTGATATTAGTGTTCAATTATTACATTAACTATTTACATTTAAAATTCTTATTTTATAGAACATAATCTTTTCAATCGTGAGGGCAACTGCTGATAAAACATATTTTTGTTTAAAATGTGTACAGAGTACTTGGCCTACCAAATTCTTCGATTAATTCCCCTCTATCCGAGCGCAGTGGCTCGGTCTGTAGAGTCAAGTTTATTATCAAATAAAACAACACGCATAACAAACACTAGATTCCTATCTTAACTCGTAGAACTCTTTACTTTTCTATTGATGTCCAAAGAGGTAAAATCGCGAATATTTTAATGTTTGGTTATGGAATGTCCGGATTTATGGATTTTCCACTCGATTATTTCTCAACAAATGAATAAACACTTCAAAATGATTTGGAGGAACGGAAATAACATTTTTGACCGCTTTGCGCCAAAAATCGGCGTAGAAACCGATCAAAAAAAAGTGGCGAAATATTATTAATTATTAGTGCAATATTGCATAAAGTGCTCCATTATGCGTTATTAATGACTTAATATTCAATAACAATAAATAAGTAACTCTAAAAGAGTGATAAAAAACCTATTCGAGGCAGTTATTTATCGTTCGCTTTAAAAGCTTTGGATGCATCAACAAAATTGCTTTTAATTATTGTGACGTTTACCAAGGTAAAACATTTATTATCACCGTTTTTGTGTCATGTCGACTGTCTCAGAATCAGCTTAATGCATGATTACATGATCTAAAATAATTACGTGTGATGGTGGAAACGAACAAATTAATCCTAAAGGTATTTTCAAGTAGGAATTAGGACACTCTATGAACATGGATAGAGTAATTTCGACTACAATTTTGTCACACAAAACTATCAATATTTGCAACAAGGCGACATTCCACTTGTCAAAACGAATGGCCGCTAGCGATGTATCTGACAGATCCACTGTCGCTTACTTCAGACAAAATTTTGCAAATCATTCAACAAACACGATTGCTATATATTTGACAACACCGCATCAAAAAAAAAACAAATTTTGACGTTACCATAAGCCTGTCAAATATTTATATGGCAGATATTTCTATGTATATAAAGTATACAAATGTATATAAACAATTTAACAATGCGATCTTTAAACATATCTGTTTATGAAAATTATTAAATGAGGCGGCCACTTTGTTTCCGCAAATGAGCGAGCCCTTATTGCCAGCCCTTTCTGTTGCCGGTGTTTGTTGCGAAATTTAATTATAGTTCTTTTACACTTTTTCCACCCACGATCGTTCCCGCCCGGTGGGCGAAATTATTCTTAAAAAGGAAGCACATTGTCCCAACTTTTCTTCAGAAATGTCGCCTTCGGAGCAGCTCTTTTCTGGTGTGGACGCGTGATTTTGAGTTAGGAGTTCAAGAAAGGAGCCTAGTCCTCGGAAACTAGCCGGTCAATAACCTATTTGGGAGGGAATTATTCCGGGGTCTGTGCCTTGTTGGGTTATTGCAAGGCGAGAAAAGGTACATACATACGTGCAGATTCTGGAATGGGGCCTTGCAAGCTACGGTTACATCCAGCCCATCGAGGGGCTTTCTTTATTATGGTTGACGTGTGCAGGAATAAATCTAACTTTCTTATGGGACCCCGTTAAATGTACGGAAACGTGTAAATATCTGGAGGTTGGCTATGGTGACATATCCAGACTAGTCGCAACCTCCTTCCAGCATGAGATGGCACAAGGCCCAAAACGGAGCAGCCGTCATCAGGAAGATTGCTACTAGTACTGCCGCACCGTTGTACTGAAGTGCTTACGACTGAAAACTTGGAGAGTTTAAGTGCTTAAGCAAACAAAAAATCTATAGGCATCAGTAAATTATTTTATCGTCGATCAGGTAAATACTAAAACAATATAAATAACGAAAAACGCACTTCCATCAATTATTGGGTTGTTCGATAATTAAATTCGTTTTTTTTTCACTTTTTTCAAAATGAATTTATCCATATTAATAACCAACATTAGTCAATGATACATTGATCATTTTGTTGGATGATCTCTTGGTATCTTTCGTTAAATTGGCAATTTCCGCCCTCCAAGAAGCCTTGGTGGTTTCTTGAAGTAAAAAACTAATTCGACTCAGTTTTAACAGCTTGATCGGAATCGAAAATTGTACCATTCAAATAGTTTGGAAAAGTATGAAACAACTGATAATCCGATGTATTATATGATGGACGTGAGATTAATTCCCAATTCGGCTCTAATAATATTTGACGTGCTATTAAGGACGTGTGAGGTATGGAGGTCTCATCGTGGAACAGTACGTTTTGCGATTGTCCAGTTCAGGACTTTTTCTTTTGATTTCTCCATTCGATTCCGATATTTAACGACAGAGACATTCAAATTTGGTTTCTTGGAAACGATTCAAAATAAAGAATAACCTGGTAATCGTACCGCATGGAAAGCACACCCTTCTTCTGCTGAATATTGACTTTGACTGTCGATTGTGCGGGGCCATCTTGCTTGTTCCATGATCGTTTTCGGACTGCGCTATCGTAAACCATCAATTTTTCATCACCTGTTATGTATCTTTTTAGAAATGGGTTGCTTTGATTACGATTCAATAAAGAATCCCGTGCGTTAATGCGTTTGGCGAGATGAATTTCTTTCGATTCGTGAAAAAACCAAACATCCTGTTTTTTTCATAACCAAGATGTTATAAGTGGAGATAAATGGTTAAATTGGGTTTGTCGAGCTTCTCTGCTATCTTTCGAGTTGTGATACGCCGATTAGTATCGATTAATGCCTTGAGTTTCCTATTAATGGTGATTGAGTCCCCAATACGTGGTGCATCTTGCATATTAAAATTTCCGGAACGAAAGCGAACGAACCAACGCTGATGCTGGCGTTCGATAAGACAACCCTCAGCAGAAACTTCAGGCAGTTTCTTCTGAGCTTACACTGCATTTTTGCCCTATCGAAAATAACATAATAAAATGTCCCGATAGTTCGATTATCCGCATTCAACTTAACTATTAACTAATTTGTTGTTTATTATCGAAAGTCAATTTTTTACTGAAAAAAGTCTAAAACGTGACCTTTAAAATGGCATATACTAAGATAAGCCACGCGATTCCTACTACTGTAAATATACTGTTCTATCCACCTATGAGAAAAAAAAACACACATTAATTATAAACAAATCAATATGTCACTGGTCTTTCACTACAGTAAGTACCCCATCATTATAGCAAAAAATCAATCAAGAGAGGTTTTTTTAAGAAACACGCAAAAAAGCCATTGAGACAATGAAATTCGTACCTGTCTTGGCCGTTTTCCTGCTCTTCTCTGAGGAAATCAAGTTGGACATCCACAACAAGGATGGAGGTTCCATCTGCATTGGAATCCGTATAATCATAACTGTATAATAACAATATGAACGATGCCATGGTTTCAACCATTTTTTTTAAATTTGTTCTTTCTCCATTATTGCGCAATTTTTTTTTTCTTTAAAAGTGTTATTCTCGTCAAATACCACATAAAAAAATAAGATTTAATCAAAATTAATCAAGCTTTCCCTTCTGAAATCTTGCCTAAACATGTTAGGAAATGCTCCTAAATAACGGCCCTATTTTTCGTCCAAAAATAATAAAAAAAACAAATTGAAATTCAAAAGTTCAAGTGTGTAAGTAAACAAAGCACTTTAGAGACATTATCAACCTCATTTTATCGTCACTCATGAGTGACACAATGGTATAAATGCCGCAAAATGTGTCTCCAATAATCATATTAGTGGTCGTTTTGCTATTGTAAGTATCTTACCATAACAGCGAAAGAACTTACTCAAGACCAAACTTTTATTCAAGTAACAACCAAACAACCACCATGACAATGAAAATCGTCGCTATCTTGGCGGCCATCCTCGTCTGCTCTGAGGCAATCAAATTCAACATTAACAACAAAGATGGAGGTCCCATCTGGGTCGGAATCCAGGGCAATAACGGAAAAGAACACTTGGCCAATGGAGGATTCAAACTAAGCCAAGGCGAATCAGTAAGTTTCGTCGAGCAAAAAATAAATTAAATCCGATTCGTTCTGTTCTATAGAGAAGTTTAGACGCCGCTGACGACTGGGGCGGTAGGTTCTGGTCCAGGACTTGGTGTTCCGATGATCAAAACCACTGCCAGACCGGAGACTGCGGCAACAAGGTCGAATGCGCCGGCGCTGGTGGCACTCCCCCAGCTACTCTTATCGAATTCACCCTCAGAGGTTACGGAGGACTTGACTACTACGACATCTCCTTGGTCGACGGTTACAACACCGAGGCTTCAGTAAGTTCTTTAAAGTCATCAGTTTCATCGTTGCTTACTAACGATTCAGGTCGAACCTGTTGGCGGATCTGGAGATGGAAGTGAATACAGCTGCAAAAAGGCCAGTTGCGGAACACAAATCAACGCAGAGTGTCCCGGAGAATTGCAAGTGTGGAACGATGACCACAGCCAAGTGATTGCTTGTAACTCTGCTTGCAACGCTTTCAAAACTGACGAATATTGTTGCGCTGGATCCCACAACACTCCTGAGACCTGCAGGAGCTCGGACTGGCCCGTTGACTACCCCGCCAAGTTCAAGAGCGCCTGCCCAGACGCCTACAGCTACGCCTACGATGACCATAAGAGTACCTTCACATGTGTCGCTAATGAATACAACATCAACTTTGGGGCTCCATAAAGTTCCACAAAATGAGTATTTTCTGAATATTTTTTTGCTAATAATTGGTTAATAAATGTTTCGTTATTAAAATTTGGCCGTCATTTTTTCAATTCTTGTTGAAGATTAGGAAGAAACTAGTGGCAACAAAAACTGTGCAGGATGTAACATGGCATCATGGAGATATTTAAAGGAACGAAAGTACTCTGTGAAATAATTTAAAAAATACTGGTAGAACCATCGTCAAAAATGCACCATTTTCGATATACAGGGTGGTAAAGTTGTACTTTTTTTTACATCTCGGGACATTTTGTGTGTATACCGAAAATGATGAATTTTTGAACATGAGTCCATTAGCATGTTTTTATTATTTTGCAGAGCACCCTGAAATATCTCCGTGGTGATATATTATACCTTGTATATCTCTTATTAACAGACCTTGTGTTTTTATGATTACCTAGATTCTCAAGGTTGAGCTCCAGTAACGGACACCCTGTCTATATAATAGTAAATACTATCATGTCAAGTGTAATTATCAACAATTACCGCTTTCGATTTTAGGCGTTTAAATATCCTACAAAGGTTAAATTCTGAAATATGCCGAACAGAAAATCCTTGAAGTTTGCGCAATGCGGGTGTAGGTTCAGTCAAGAACAGATGCAGAATAGTCACTAACGCGGTTAACACTTTTTATATATGTAGAAATTTCAAATTATTTACTACAGTGGACATTCCCTTCATCGAGTTGTTTTTTACTTATCGTCCAAGATAACTAGTTCTTTATGCTTGAGTACTGATTTTAATTATCTAAATTCTTAGAACTCAAATATCTATTGTGAGCATCGACACTCACATTCTCAGTTAACAACGGTGTAATTAGCTGCCAAAAAAAAAATAAAAAATTTCGACAATACGACTCACATTCGTTTATGGCAGACAGCACACACCCAATCCGTAGCCCTGAAATTGTACTCCCGGCATGCCTTGCACACTCGCAGCCTGCAGGAACGGCAGAAGGCCCCCCTGTTGATCACCAATCCAAGTTCCGCCCGACAACGTCCACAGGTCCTCTCTGGGTCTGAGGGTACATCGGCTAATTCCAAACTCACCCTTAGAGCACCCTTGCGACGAAGATTCTGGAGTTCGGCTTTCAATTTCCTATAAGGATAAAACCCCTATATGGGATCAGTTTTTTACTCGAAGGATAATGCAATCTACCACACTAGTATGTTAATCTACAGATGTCTCAGTATTATTTATTATTGCTACAAACCATTATAGCGCGCTAGCAGATAAAAGAATGGGGGGATTCACCTAAACTTGCCTTATGCAATTATCACTTGTTTTCATTCTACAAAGTGTTAAATACATTTTTTATTCTGCAAATTGAGAATACATCTCACAGTGTTCGATATTCACGCTTGAAATTGCACGTAGGGGGCTTTTGGGTACGGTAAAGTCATTTTAAATATTTGTTTCTAACTAGCTGTGCCTTACCAAGACAGAAAATCTTTCAAACTCTTTTATCAACGCCGAGAAGGTTGATATTTTCACGAATTCTAATGCTTTGAACTCTTCAACAACAAAAGTTGATGTAAAAAATTCATATTCAACAACTTACCGACACGTGTAGGGTAATAAGCGCGTGCGCTATATTAGATAAACCAAAAGCAAATGTCTTAGGGCTAGAGAAACAGCCTCCGAAACTAGAGACAAACCGTTTCTTGAAGAATTCCAGTACCGTTTAATGGTCAGTTTTTCAGGAATTTCGACAGGTCCCAAAATTGGACCCCCCAAAATCCCACACCACGTACTAATTTTTGAAGGTGATATTCTCTCATTAAGTGAGAATTTTTTTCATTGTAAGAACATCTGTTCCTCCAATTAAATGTGCCTCTCCTTGTGATGTTGCCGCCTCAGTGAACAATATTTTATTAAAGAGCAAAGGGTCATGATGTTGCTTTGAGGTAACAAATGGCGAAAATCAATTCTGGGTTGAAAATTCCTTGCCAACAAGTCCTGTACAGACGTAAAATAGCATGGACCAGCCTTCCTTTTCGCGGAAGTCTTGAAATTGATAAATCGCAGATCTCCGTCGCTTCAGAAGTGCGTCTGGTGCCAATTTCCGAATTCTCCAATTTGAACGTAAATTCATCATCTTTTTTTAATTTTTTGTCTTCACATAATCGTGATTCATCAGATGCCTGGTTGCGGCCAAAAGTTTTTCATTCTTGTCTGCTACGTCATCTGTTATCAGTCGCAACAATTCTCTAATTTTGAAAATTAATTCCCTTAGAAACATTAACGAAAGTGTAAATTAGTGGTTCGTCCCACCGGTTCAGAGTACTTTGACTTGTTGCCAAATAACAAACTGATTGCGCGTTGAGCGGTGTCCTAGTAAGCGGACGATTATTCTTCAAGACTTTACCGCCCTAGTGCTGCAAACGGACAAAGACACTGGTGGCATTGGATTTGGATGCGGATGTGGATGAGGAACCGTTAAATCTTGTTGACAAAGATAGTCTACCACCAGTACTCGAAAACAGATACCGCTAAATAAATGTCTCCAATCAGTTTGTCTGGAGGACACACCGTGTGCGAACAAATTGCACCAGAAGTGCAGGCTTTATAGCCTGAAGATCATCCACAACGTTCGGAATTTCATAGATGCTTTCTAGGAAAACATTAGGAAATTTCAAACTTTTCCAATTTTGTACTGTCCAACGATGATGCAATGTTTACACGCAATAACATAAACAACTCTTGCAATGCTCATACCTTGACGGTCGATAATCCACATTCTGTTCGTCGTAACCATATGCAGTGCAGTTATTCGATAAAGGTTTGGACCAGACTGGTGAACAGACAACTTATCGGCCCTTTCATGCTGCCGAATAGATTAGCCGGATATGATTATTTATTTTGTTTTACGAAGAACTCTTAGAAGAGATTCCACTAAATGTAGGTTGATAATTATAGATCTTTCCAAGGTGGCTTACCCCAATCTTTCAATCCTTCAGTTCTTCAGTGTTTGACTTTTGCCTTTGGATACCAACGGATTTCTCGTGTTGGTCCCGTTCTACTATACAGTCTTCTCGGTCACCCAATCTGACACCATCGATTTTGATTTATGACGCCTTATGAACAACACGGTATACACAACGAAATACACGATGTCGAAGATCTTTTTAATCACGTTTCGCAAAGACGAAAGCCGAGACTTGCGTGTTATGCCGATTGCTATTGTTAATTGGATAATCATCGTTTACTTAAACATATATGGAAGATCATTATACGATAAATTGTTTTAAAAATCAAATCCCTGTTATAATGCGACTTCTATTATGGTGTGTTCGGTTTAAACGGCTCCTTTTGAGGCGTTTACTCACCCCTTAAAAGTAAAATGAGATGACTTAAAACGCCCTGTGTGTTATATATTATTGAACGTATTGGGTAACATTATGAAGTTACATTTTACTTTTTTTACGTATTTTAGCATAGGCTTACATGTTTAAAACGATTTTTTCTAAGGACGCGACTGATGAACAAAGAACATACGAAGGCTCTTCTTTTCCACGCAAAACCTGCCAACCTACTTAAAGACGAATTTGTTTAACGCATTGTGAAACTGGCATGTATTTCCATCTTGTTATTGACCGTTAAGGTTGAATTCAAACTGCCCACAACAAAATGATTTTATCATTTACATCTAGCTCTAGGTTTATCATTGTCAGCAAGGGGACCTATACTAAACAGTTTCCTAGTATCTGGCTTTATGGTGGTTTAATGTAAACTGGTCTATTATATTTCATGGTTGAGCATGTTTCAATCAAAGCGTGCATAAATATGAGTAGTATTTTAAAAGCGCGTTACGCGACCCCATATTCACCTTGAAATCGAAATTAAGAATACGCCCGCGAGCGATTTCACGTTGAATGATTGCATTATGCAGTCGGTTTACCCATTTTCAAGCAGAGTGGTTTTTTATTTATTAATTAGGCTCACACCTTTGTATTTTGATATACGGTGCTTTCGTAAAGTAAGGAATAACTTGATTGATATTAAAACTAACATGTCGTAGAAAAAATCCTCGGACGCGTCGATTTAGTTTTTAATAAACATATTTTTTTAAATATTATTCATCTTGGTGACGTCACAGCTGTCCGAGATACGACGTCATGGACCACTTTTTTTTTTTTTAATGAAAACCCCCATTTCTTTGTACGAAATGTTAAAGAGCAAATTTGTTGAAGTTCAAACTGTGGAATAAATAAAGGAGTTACATACAGAAATTGGGAAAATTCTTGAGAAAAATGGCGTTGATATAATTTGAAAATTTACACAAAAAAAATAACAAATTATCAAACGCGATGCTTAAACTGAGCTCAATTCATTACATGCCAATAAGCAAGACGGTAAATAAATTCTTTAAAACATCGTCGATGACATCTGAAATTACTTGTAAGTGGCACTTCTACACGAACCCGTCTCTTTAAATCGTCAAAATTTAAGAGCTTAGTGGAATACTCTTTGCACAATGATGAGTACTACACAATTAATTATGCAAAACGATTCTGACTTGACAAAATGTCCTGTTGACGGGAATGTTTGTTTCTTATTTTTGTCTTTTTTTACCTGTTACCGTATATATAAATAGTAACAAAGTTTGACCTGCGTATTTCAATGTTATTTTTCTTTAAAAATGTCTTATGTAACCGCCTAATTTTTTTACAGTTTATACTCCAGAAAATATTCTCTTTAATATTTTGACTAAAAAACGAGGTTCATCATAAAAAAAAAGAGCAATCAATGACAAATATTAAAAAAAAAAACGTTTCTTAAAATCTAAATCGACGTGCTCTAGGACTACGTTCCAAAACCTGTTAATTTTAATGTTAATGAGTTCATACCAGAATTTACGAAAACACTGCATTAATGTGCCTGTTCTGCCAGACGCACATAATATTTTACGAACTGAGGTACATTCGTTCGGTCCGGGACTGAAGGTGTTTAAAAACCGACAAAGGGACAAAAACAGGCATGAATCAAATAATTAATAAATGGCAAAACAGGCATTAGGAGGAAGCAAATGGATTTCGAAATGCTCCTTACTTACATACCTCGGGAGCCATTTTGAAAGCGTCATGACAGGCAACGATGGACCAGCCCCCTACCTTAAGAACTGCCGATTAGGCCCCGCGCGAGTGACTTCGGGTAGATTAAGGTTTAGAATTTCATAAATAAATAATTAAGAGGAACTGAACAATTTAAAAAAACGTGTATTTTTAACGAACTTTTCTCGAGCGAATCTTTTATCGATACTAGATGCTGTTCGGAAAACAAATGAATATCGTCGAATTCTGACATTGAACTTTGATTGTCAAACAAAATATTTAAAGCTGTCTTAAAAAGAAAAAACCTCGGATTTCCGCCCGGCAAGGAAGCAACGTCAGCGGGTATGCTCTCGACCGATTATTTCAAGACTTTCTTCCATCCATTTCTTTTCGTGGGTGAATGAAACCATGCAGGTTCAAAAGAGTACAAAAGGGGGCCCCATTAAGGTCCGTACAACGGTCATTCACCGGCCATTATTTGTACTTACCGCACTATTTGTACCTGCTTAGAATGCAAATGCTATGAGAGGAAAATGGTAATTTCAAAAGATTATTTTTACGACTAGAAGAAAGCAGGAAAAGTCTTCATATAATCGTAGGCCAAAGTAAGTCGGTATTGCAGACGAATTGCCACCTTATTTTTTACTTTTGTGATAATGAATAAGAGGGCCGTAGCCAATTCAATTGATAAGAAAAGAAAAGGTTTTAACGTAATATCTCACCAAAATTGGAGTGGCATAAAATACGAATCCTGACTAGAAATAAAGTGGTACTTATGAAGAAAAAACCCACAGTGATCAATAGAATGGTCAGTACTAGAATGGGACCAAAGATTACCATTATTATTTATTTAGCATTAGTGTTGCCACATTAGTACCTCGCCTTTTTAAGATATGGTCAGACCTTGGATTAGAACAATGGCTAACTGAACTTTTTAGTCGGGACTGGCGTGGTTTAAAGTTCATTGTATGATATTTAAGTCGTGTACAGTTTTAATGCGACACTATTGAACATAAATATAAAAATATTGAACAAAAACATCTTTGAATGAACTTAATAAGTGGACACGCAGGTGCATTTTCAAAAACATTTACGAGTATTTAGAGAGATATAGCCACTTAAGTGCGATTCCTCATTTGAGTGATTAAAAAATACTAGTGAGTTCCGATCGTTGATAATTTTGAATGTCACTGAATGTGGTTTCACGATTATCAGACCAAAACAATGCATCCGTAGCGAATTATCATAATTAGTTCTAGATTAACTTTCCCACGTTCTATTATTTTTGTTGTAATTATTATAACCAAATATAAACAATTAAAATCATTCGCGAACGGGGTTATTGATTAATTTTTCGATTTTCGAAAAGGAATTGCCATCAGATCCTGTTTTCGCCTGTGACCGGTCTGCAATAAGATCCGAAATAACCGAGATGATACCGTCTTAGCATCTCCTCACTCAAAGAGTGATTAGCCTCATGTACTTTAAACAAAGCTATACCGGGTGAGCCATCTTGCCGGGTGCAAGAAAACCTCCCCTGGTATACCTACGTGTCAATCTGATTGCGATTAGCATGTGGATTTGTTTCGAAAGGGAAATTATAATTTGTCAATTGAGTACACACGCTTTGCAGAATCGGTTTGGTGTCTATTTTACACCAACGTAAAACAACTTTCGATATATAATCAAAATAAACGCAGTATTATTTAACTTTCTAATTAAGCCGGCACGACGCGATGCGTTGAACGTTTGATGTGGCCTTCGTGACAATGCCGCAGCAAATTTACATTCAAAATACGGGACAACCATTGGAAAATTTGTCCCTTCCAGGGTGGAGTTAGATTCAACATTGGAAGGAGCATTGGAGCCGATGATCATTCATCAAGGGTCATTTTTCCGAACGGGATGCAGTGTTGAAAAAAGGGAAAATAAAAAAATAAAAAAAGTAAAAAAACCGATAGGAAATTAAAAAGAAAAGGGTGGGGTATTCGAAAAGGGGAAAATTAAAAAAGGGAAGAAAAAATGATGCGTAGCAGGACTGGGCTGCAACAAACACTCGGTTATAACGAGCGAACAAAAAAGTCCCGTCCAAAATCCTATAAAGTCAATGTATTTTGATTCGGTATAACAAACTCGAATATAACCAACGCTCGGTCATAACATACCATATTTATTATTTTCTGGAGCTTTGAAGTCGCTCTAACGAACCTTCCAGAGATGCTGCTGTGAACGAGCTAGTGGAGATTTAAGCGAATGGGCCAAAAACAAGCGCATTCCTGATTTTGAGGAAACTAACTTAAATGATATTAGCATTGTTCAAATAACTGCCAGTGACAAATATGAAAACGCTTCGAGTGATGAGCAGAAAGTTGAGATGAATAATAAAGTTTGAATCCCCCCAGCTCAAGAGGCCCTTTCTGCTTTGGAGATCGTCGCGTATTATGTACAGATGGCTTATCCAGAAAATGAAAAGTTTTTAAACGTTACAGACCTTTTGCAAAACAAAATAACTGAAAAGATATTGAAAAATCACAAGTGCAGTTAAATTACGGACTTCCGTCCCACCTAAACTTCGATTTTATTTAAAATGTTTTTTGCTTTTTTTTTCTCGTTTAATATATACGCTAATGAAAAAAAAACTAAAGAAACTTTTGAAATTTTCAGAAATAAATCTAACTCGACCCCCGTCGAACGTTCAGACATATATCAAGTCTTATTTATCAAGAAGCGTTCGTTCAATGTACGCAGTACGATTTTTTTTTTTGCTGATTTTCGATTTGTACTAAAAAAAAAAAAGCAATTTTGGTTTGTATCGATTTTTATTAGCTTAAACTCGTATCTTGCGTGGAATACCCATGCGAATTTAGCGCAAAGCATTGCCGGAATGCCTGCCAAAAGATATTTACCTTGAGACAATTGCGACAAAAAAATAAAGCGTTTCATGACGAAATGAAACAAAAAGACACTGCACGTAATTTTTCTTTGCACAAATCCGTGGTATTCGAAATGTTAAAGAGGTACGCGACGCGAGGAAGTGTTATTTCCAACAGACGCTGAGGTGGCAACCCAAGAAAAACACCTAGACAGGCCAGAGTAAAAATGATCGGTGGGGCACAACAGAATTGGTTTGCAAAGGATAATCTACGCAAATTTGGAGTCGAAAACTTGCGGTACGAGACTGTGCAACGAGATAGAGCTTACACGCCGACGACCAGCAAAAACACCATCGAGCGCTCCGAAAAATAGAGAAGCCAGAGATGCTTCCGCCCAAAAGTATTTAACATTTGTGGAAAAAAGTTTTATTTAGTGTCGAGATCAAAGTAAATCTTTGTGAATCCCACGGAATGGCATGGGCGTCCAGTTGGTAAACGGTACGACCTCGAGTGCACTGTAGCCACGATAAAACACAACGGAGGTTCCGTTGTTGTAGGGGGATGTTTTTCGTCCCGCAAAATGGGTCCAATTTATTTCATTGGAGGAAAAATGGAAAGGTTCGTGTGCTTAAACATTCCGAAAAATGGAATGGAAACATTTTGTGATAACAATCTGCTAATTAATTGGATTCTCCAGCATAACAACGGTTCAAAACGTGAAGCAACAATCGATGCGAATTTGCTCAAGAAATCAAAAGTCGGTACTTTGAATCGGCCAGCGCAAAGCGCACACTTGAATTAAATTGGAAATTTGATTGTTGACTTAAAAGTGCAAATTACGAAGGAAACTATCAGAAATGAGGAAGAATTTAAGCAATCCACTCAAAGCATGTGGAGAAATGTCCAAAATAAATACTCTTCTTGAATCGCTGCGCAGATGTATGTAAGTTATTAAGAATGAAGGGCTACGCATGATCAGTTCGATTGTTTCTATTTTGTCACAAGTGTCGTTTGTTGTTAGTTTCTCCGAAGTTCCTGCAGTTTTTCCCAACTATTTTTTCATAGAATAATTTATTGTTTTCTTTGTAACGCAAATTGTTTGTGCTGCACGTTAGCGAGCTTCTTTTCTCGGCTTATGCCCATTATTATACAGGGTGTTCCCTAACTACGTGTAAAAAATTCAAAGGCGTAATCCTCGACTGATTTTGAGTCAAAAATGTCTAATAAACATACGTCCGCAAAAGCCTTGTTTCCAAGATATAGGGGTGTTGAAATGTGACAAGAAAAAGAGATTTTATTTCCAAAACGACTCAGTTTGGGTGTTTGAATTTTAGAAAAGACAATTTTTTGGGGGAATGCTTTAATGATTAATCGTAAGAATTGCTGAAAATGACCACCATTACTCATGATGCACGCTTCCATCCTTCTTGTTAATGATCGTCTCACTCTCTCTAAAACTCCTGGTGTGTTGCGTATCGTTTCACATCCGGTAATTGTACGTTCCTGAAGTTGATCTAGAGTGTTTACTGGGACAGCATCGATAAGTCTCTTCAGATCACCCCAAAAGTAGAAGAAAAACTAACAACAAGCAAGCTAGTAAATACCACCAAACCTTTAGAGACCTTTAAAACCTTTTTCAACGTCTTTCAGTCAACACCCTGTATCTTGGAAACAAGGCATCTGCGGACATATGTTTATCAGACATTTTTGACTCAAAATCAGTCGAAGATTACACCTTTAAAATTTTTACACGTAATTAGGAAACACCCTGTATATCAAACTGCGTTAGTTCAACGGAACTATTCAAAAAACAGTATCGTCGAAACTTTCCTTAGTTCTAGTCCATTCGTGTACCTACTTACTACAACGAAAAATTGTAAAATCGGACATTTGGTTAAAGCAGAAATTTTGAATCAAAAAGCTTTTTCTCTCGGCCGCTTACAACGAACCTCCGCGTATAAGAACGACGGGCGAAGTCCCTTGAAGGTTCGTTATAGACGAATTCTACTGTAAATGAAATGACGTCTACAGAGACTGCTGCTGGCGTAGTAATTCTGTGAAGTGAAACATAAGTAGGAGACACAAAAGAGAAAATGATGTGTGCGAAAACTGCCAGGAAGATGATTCGAAATCGCACAATGGCAACTTCACTATCGAACACCCGACACTTGCTCGTGAGTCGGAAGTTCCAGAGTTGTTTTTCAAAACGTTTGAAGTCGGAGCCCGGACTTGGTACGAACGTGACGAGCTTCAAACGTTCGACACATAAAGTCTGTCGGTTCACGGCCACACGACGTGACAAGTAGCCATATGTCCAACGTTTGAAAACATTCAAAGCATCGTGTGGCGCCGGCTTTAGATATCACACTCCGAGCTATTTTTGTCATTATTAGCAATAAAATAATACTGCACTTTCTTTAATGTGATGCGCTTTTATGTCACATTATTCACTCTATAATGGGCAAGTCAAATGGTTATTGACCCGTAACGTTATATGGCAATATTTCATTTAAACGGCGCTCCTCCTCTCTGATTTCTGACACTGAGCATGTATTACTTGAGGACTACTTATGTCAAAACTACAATACCTGGGGGTGAAAAAATAGGGAAAATCCTACACTGATGGGGACACAATTGACCACCACACAATATATGGTACCAATTACTGGGTGTTTATAAAAGCACGAAGCACGGGCAAACAATAGGTACCACGGCTATAGCCGAGCCGGTAGCTGCGGATCAACTTTCTTGCGTTGTTTTGCTGCTCTTGGTACCAAAGTTGGTACGGTCTCGAGCCGAGGTACCGTCCGTGGTACTCGCCATGTTGCCACAGTTTGCGAATCGACTGCAAAGATTTCTAATCAAGCGAACTTGCTCTTAAACCATTACTATCCTCATGTTACGAAGGTTTGGCAGTATTAGGGTAGATCCCATAAAGCTCGTTCAAAGGGTCGTTGGGGGAATATTTTGCGGATGGTTTTTCCAAGTTTGACAACACCCTAAGAAACCGAAAGCGGCAGTTGAAAGCGGACGCAAGCGCCCTTATAATACGGATACAGTTATCGGGAGACTGTGGTTTAACAGGTGATAGGAGAATTTGCTTTTAATTGCAATTAGTCATAGACAGGTCTTCATGGGAAAGAAGCGGAGCAATGAAGTGTGTTTCGAAATCTCATGGAACGAAATTTCAAGGCATAAAACGAAAATATATAATTATTACTGTGTTCCCACTTACATTATCCTCACTTCCTGATGCCGTCTCAACTGTTCATCCTTTGTCAACACTCCAAGAATAATTTCCCGTTCCTTATCAGAGAGCCCCGAAGCCTCCCTGGAAGCGGCCGCAAGAACTTCGTTGGAAGAGGACGAAGCGACAGCTTGAGAGGCCCGATTCGCACATGACATTTTTTCCTCAGAAAATTGAATTTAATTCCCCAATAAACCCATTAGAGGCAAAAAAACCACCTGCCTGCCAAGGCCACGTGTTGCTCGTATTTACGTTATCCTTGATGAGAGAGCGAGGGAACTTTGGAGCCTCCCCGCACATCGATTCGCGACACGCAGACTGCGGTGGCTCCAGTTTGCGTCCCGCGGCTCCCGACACTCCCCCAAGTTCCCCCTTTTTCTGCCCACTTCCAGAAGACTGCGATTGTTGCCGGTGCGTTTGCGTTAACGCGTGTTCGGGTGTATAGTAAACGGTGTTTTCAATACGGAATTTAATTTTGTAGATATACCATTAAGAACCCCTGAGAAACAGGGGAAGGGTGTATGATCTATTTTTCGAAAAGTTCAAGAGAATAAATATCATCTTAATCTCATAGTGAGACCATATTTCAAAATGATTACTCCTCAAAAACGGATCAGATTGCTCAGTATCGCTCCTCTTCTATACTCCTCTTCCTTTAATTTTTTCAAGGCACCTTGAGAAGAAAAATTCAATAATCCCGAGAACCACTAGAAATGCTCTTGAACCGAGTGTTTGCACATTACAGTACTTCAAGACTGTTAGCTAATTTAAAGGGAAAGCAAATAATTACTGGTTGATGGTCAAATTTTTCTTCTTCTCGTGCTGCTTTTGTTGGGAAGGAAAATGAATACAGTTTCAGGGATATTTTATCATCGTTATGCGTTTTTAGGAAACTTACACACCATTTGCAATTTAGGTGAATCACTCTTTGATGAATTCCACATAAAAAGAGGATCTTTTCTCTTCAGAAATTTCCGCGTCATTTGCTTGATCCCCGTGGCATTGCTGTTATGGCTAAAATAAACTGCCTTACACGTCAATGACTTTTCGTCGCAAAAACTTCTATACAGGGTATTTCCTAAATACAGAGCTCAACTTTAAAAGAACGTTCCTTGGGTCAAAATAAAAAGAAAAGGTTCCTATAAACGTATGTCCGGAATCGCGAATAATAGTGTAGTGTGTCTTTTAAAAACACAAGAGTTGGAAAAAAATCGCAGAAGCATAGCTACGAGGCAAGGCCCATTAAAAAAAGGCCTTGCTTGGTAAATGCTGATCTGAGATTAGACAATAGGATTGGTTTGGCTCTGATTTTAATGCAACGAAGTATTTACACTTAACTGTTCACTGTTGTATAATAAAATGTTCATACAAACAAGTGCCCACATTATTTGCCAACCAGAAATTCTTATTATAATTATTTAAATATTTCACCTTCTAACCTTCCAAATATCTTGAATTTTTAAGTTGTTTGAATTTTCAAAATATATATTGTTTCAGAAGTAGTGGTACTAATCTGAATGAAACTTTTAAAGATTTTTTAAAGCAATAAACTAATTTGCTTGATTAATTAAATTAGTGAAAAAGAATTATTTATCATGAAATTCCAACAATACATTTATTAATATTTTTCGCCACACTGTCCTTCTTTGGAACTTTCTTCCTAAAAAATGTAACATGTGACATGTGGCAAAAATGCCTTAAAATGTAAAGGCTGTGGAGAAACGTCTTCTTACACTATGTATCGTCTGATATTTGTAACAGGCTTTATACCCATTGTATCGATTTCTAATATTAACTTCAGTTATTACTATAAATAATGCAACCAAGTCTATAGAAACATATTAAAGTGAAATGCATTGTCTGTAACTGACTGTAGCACTTCGAGTGCCTGAAAAGACGACAAAACATTAAGGTAATGAGTTTTAAGTTTTTGACATTTTAATTTAAGATACTCTTATATTCCTCTTATGTTATTTCAAGTTTTCCATCATTAAATAAATAAAATAGGGGGCTTCATAGAGTGAATATATATGAGGTAAAATCTAGTTTGGCGAATATCTGTAATCCCAGCGATTTCTATGATGATCTGAATTGTTAAGTTTTAGATTCTTAACCTACTTACCTACTAAATTCGGTTGATGATGAGGTTTTAAAGCACTGACAATGGATAAAACATGAATATTTAGAAACACAAATTTAAAAAGAAAGTTTTCCGTACAGGAAACAATTTTCTAAGGTTAAGTCCATATCATTATAAGCCTTTTCAGGAACCATGATAAGGACGGATCGATCCTTATCAGCTGACTTTCTTCCAATGGGATTGATCATCGATGGTGGCTAGCCAATCCGGTTGTCAGTCTAATCCGATTTTGATCATCCTTTCCGAAAAAGCCTATTATGATAGTGACATTTTCACCGTCAATATATTCTAACCAGTTCTAAATTTGAAATTGGTGGCTTTTTGGCCGGCCACATTCAAAATTACGTTTAACAAATTTCGTTATTATTAAAGTATCTTGGTGATAAACATAATTTTTACTTACAAAAGAATACACTCATCTTTAAGCGTCTTCCAAATTTCCCAAAGGTTAAGAAATCCATAAAATAGTCAATTGTGTTCCACTCCAAAAACAAACATTTATTTCTCAGTTTATATCTCCATAAATAATCATTAAATGTAGAATATAAAGTATAATAATATTGCAACAATCAAATTTACTTTCTTAAGTTCAAAAACATTCCCAATCAGACTTTTGTACCTATTTAGTACATAGGCAGTTTTGCGAACCGCTCCCTCCAAAAAACATAAAAAAGGGCTTCTTCGTACGTCATGAGCTTTGTTACCATAAGAAAAGTCCTGTTATAACGTCATATTTCATTCAAGGAAATAGGGAAATATGGCTATAATTTTCCATTTTGTTTCATATAATGCATGGAAGCGTCCTTTTCTATAATAGACCTCTCTTATGGTATAGATTAGACTACCTTCAAGCAGGTACTTAGAAAAATAAAGAGATCCGTATCACAATACCTACAGACAGATCAAGACGAAAATAAGTATATACAAAAATATATAAATAAATAAAAAGTATTATACTAGCTTTTGGGCCGGCTACTTCACAGAAGTAGGCAAAAATTATTATAGTCTTATGCAATATTACTATATTGTAAGCATTGGTGGATTCCTGATTTCTCGTATTATTTGGCTCACCCAGTACATTACGATTTGTAAATAAAAAGGCGATGTCCGCAGGCGAGGGCTATGCATTTGGTAATCACTCGCTGCATTTGACAAATTCGGACAGTCAACAATTGGCGACAAAATGGTGAACTGTAACTATTGTCTAATGTGCGCTTTTTGGCGGATGCCAGAATACGCTACTGCTTTCTCTGACTTTTTCATTTTCTTTTGGTTAAATGAAAACTGTTCTTTCAGTTCACGATTCAACATAAAAAATACATGCATTTCCCTAAACTCACTCAACTCTCCAACACAATTGAAAACTATTTCCAAATTAACGTCACTCTTAATCACTGCATATCCGTTAACTATCGAAATGCAAAATTACCGAATACCCGTGTACAGACTCAAGACGCTACGAGTCTCTTTCTGCGACCTGGCTTTGCTAAAGACGTTCCAGAAGCGCAACGTTTCGTCTCCTGCGCCGGTCACTATAGCCTCGCCATCGGGACTGAGCGCCAGATACAAGACCCGGTACGAATGACCTGTCAATTTGGCAACCTGGGTTAGGCTCGGGTACTTCCAGACAAGGATTTGGTTCTGTGAATAGCCATGTGTAGACACCAGTTCCGAGCTGTGCTTGGACCAAGCCAGGTTGCACACCTGAGATCCTGGAAAGAAGTTCAAGCTTTATATGTCAAAATTTTATACAAATACGGGAAATCGTAGAAGTTGTCCCGAGGCAGCCTTTATTTTCTTAAATAAAATTAGTCTTATGAATTAAAAACTTGGCAACGTGGCAGTTAGAGTTTGTTTTTATCGCTCGTCTCGTGGAGTGTATACAATAAAATTAAATACAATTCGACCAAATACTGTTATGAATAGGGTATCTGAAACTTCCAGGAAACCATTAAGATTTTTTTCGAAATTACCACTGGGATAAAATACAGTTTTGACATTATCAAAATTTCCATTATTTCTTGAGAATGGAAAAAATAGAAATTTTTCATTAAGGGTCATTCGAGTCCTGACAAAATTTGTATTGATACTTGGGATATTTCTCTCTCACCTGT
Source organism: Euwallacea fornicatus (assembly GCF_040115645.1). Lineage (NCBI taxonomy): Eukaryota > Metazoa > Arthropoda > Insecta > Coleoptera > Curculionidae > Euwallacea > Euwallacea fornicatus. The sequence continues at coordinate 431,525 of NC_089559.1, read as the reverse complement.
ATCAACACACTGCATCGGCTGTCCAGTTAAGGTGTTCCAAAACCGTATACATCGATCGGCAGTACCACCCCCAGAAGCTAACAAGCCGTGGTGGTGGGGCGACCATGCTATCGCCTTCACTGCCGCCAAATGATCCGTATAGGTCTGCACGGGCGATAAAGATTGCATGTTCCACACGTACAGTCTGTTATCGTTACCACCTAAAAAATATATTGAATAACAAGGAAAACTGAATTGAAAGCTTAAAAACTAGGCTATTAAATTATCCTGTCAAAATTAATTTACCTGAGGCCAAGTACTGATTGTCAGGCGACCATTTAAGACCACACACCTCCTGCCTATGTCCTATGAGGCGACGTTCAGCCACGTTCGCTAAGAGAGCACAAAATAAAAAAAAAAAAAACTAAGGTTTTTTCTTCTCGAACAAAAATGAGATATTTAATAAGAGATGTAACTTACGTGGAGTTCTCGTATCCCTCTGCAATATCATCCTATCTCTACTTCCTGAACTTAGTACGTCTCCGTTCCAAGCGAGGGCCCCCACTCTCGCCGAATGCCCCATTAGCGTGTTAACTTGCTTGTTCACCGCCACATCCCAAACCTAATTAAAATATTTAACACAAAAAATAAGGAATGCCAAAAAAGCTGTCTAATGAGTTCAGATAGTGAATGTCAATATCAAATTCCTTCATTCGCAAGCGCATTATTGTGAAGGCCGTTACATTATTATAGTTATATTACAGCAGGCTCTTACTTTAAGTTAAAAAAAGACAATTAAAACAATAAAATACAAATGCGCACTCAATTCCACGTTTTTAACACTACCATTGACATGTCATCTTTGGTGCACTAACATATCAATCAAATGCGTTTACCATGGTAGTTAAACAGTTGAAAAACGCCATGTTACCGTTTAGCAGATAATTATGTAATATAGATAATTGTGTGGCACTTTTTGATAAAAATTTAGGCTTCATTTAATATGTGGTACAGATATTAGAATTCACTAATTAAAGCTATTTCCAATACAATGACTATACCCGGAGAGCTTTTAGAAGAGTTTAGTAGTATTATTTTAAGTCACTTTTGACAGCTTTAGCTCTCGTGCATTTTCATAGTGTTTTATCTTACTCACCGTCACGTATCCGTTATGTGTGCCCACCGCTACTAAATTCCCCCTCTCGCTCCATGACACGGATGTAACCACGTTTCCGTCACCTGACAGGTCACATAATCTGGTTACTTGACTAGTGCATGCGCTCCATAGATATACGCAGCTACCCAGGCCAACGCTGAGTACATTTTGAACCGACCAATCGACTAGGTTTAGGTAAAAGTCGTCCTGCAACTCGGGAGCGTCTAAAACCTGAAATACACGAAAGAGAAATGAAATAACGCAAACTATCATATTATATTAATCCCCTCTTTAATTCCCTTATTTTTCTTATTCTCTCTATCTTGCCCTCTACTTTGCCTCCTTTAGTCTCATCAGTTCTCTCTCTACATAACAAAATAACAAATTGATTTTTTAGACTTTTACATCCGTTTTGATTGACAGCAGTTTTAAAATAACACGTACATCATAGTATATTATCAAATACTTATAACTCGGTTTGTGAATAAACGAATAAATGATTTTGACGGATTAAATTGTCAACGTGAGTACCTGTTAATAGCTAAATTACTCAATACTAATGGTGTATTTGGGCACCAGTGCCCGCGAGTAGGTGGGGCAAAATGCCTGATTTCTTTTACTGTATATGTGGTACTGTGGTCTGTGATAGCACGTTAGGTAAGCGCATGTAGCATTCAGTGCGCATACTTCCGTACCTAGTACTCACTTTTTGAATGCCCGAATTCGACATTGGTTATTTGTCTATTAAACTCGCACACGTGGCCGTATTTCCGGCAAACATTTGTTTAACAGACCCTGCTTATTTCAGGAACGATCCTATAAATCTTAAACGTACCCCTAAAATCTATAGTAACAAATGACCAACTCCATAAGGGATCATTTTCGTCATGCAAGATAACCTCAAGGAGATAATTTAATAAGCTTTTGATTATATTATTCCTCCGCCCATGTGTGAAATGGAATCCTGCACAAATACCCAGTCTGATCCACATATTGATCATCGTTTGATAACCTTGGTTTGAAAAAAATGGGATAACGTACTCAGTTCGGCGCGCGCATGCGCACGCACTGTTGCCAATTCTCGGACACATTTACTAATTGTCGAATGTAGGGAATATTTTTATACCAGTCCTATGCTGAGTCAAAGCGACTTGTAAGAATATAGGCAACATTGATTGCAACATGCATGCGTGATGTGGTCCTGCTTTCCAAGCCAAGTACCCCGAGTTCGCCCGAGCTCAACTGTCGGGTGTACTGAACTGCCAATACAGCTATGAAATTTTGAAAGCCGGCCTAATTTTGAGCATGCGCAGAACTTGCAAAGTACGAATAAGGTCAATATTGATATTCTCATCCCCTCGTCTTGCAGTTCAAGGTCATCAATGTAAATCGTTGGTCATAGACAGTATATTATAGAAGTATGTGATCTCATAAGGACCACACTAACGGAAATGGCTGCATAAGTAGACAGTTGACAAACCTGAGTTAGCGCCATGTTGCACGATCGACTGTTGATATTAGGGCTGATGGCTTTTTTTAAATTGCTCTGTGGTTAAAAAATAACTGAATGCAAATGTAATTTGACGTCATTTTAAGAACTGTTTCACTAGCTATTGGCAACTTGAAAAACATCAATTAACAGAAATTTTCCAAGAATACTCGTTATCCTCAAAGTTTATTCACATTTCACGGCACCTTTATCGGTAGTGCAAATCGCTAATGGTACTAATCAATATGGCTGTTGACTGTGAAGTTAGACGATTAACAAACGTCACGTGACGCAACATTTTGTAAAACAAACTGCTGACTCTACAATCGGGGCCATCTTATCGAAACCATTTTCGCGGTATTTACTCATTAAATACAATTCATTATCCTGTCCGAATCATTTACTTTCTTAAATACGCGCTGTTGCCCCTAGATGCCGCATTCATTTTTCGGAATCCCAACGGGAAATACTCAAAATGGCCGACTGTTGACAAATGTCAGTTGTCGCCATCTTCGTGGGATTTCTACAACGCCATTATTCAGAGTTTGAGGCAGCATTGGTCATCGTTTTGACGACATTTCCATGCTTTTTTCCCAAAGACCTAAGAAACCTACAGGTTCATTGTTTATCGGTTTCTCTGGAGGGCATTTCCTTAAATAGTCTTTCCACGCAGAGAATAGACAGAGTTGCGCGCCATGTTGAGGCATTTTGATTATAATGAAATGTTACCCACCTTGAAAGGTATCCTTGAAATTTTCCTGGTGGCCTTGTGGGGGGACCGCAACAGTCTTTGGCTACTTATACTAAGCGGGGAGAGGGAATAGGGACTGGCCTGGCATTTCATTGGAATCCTATCGTTTTGGTTGTTTTTCTGAAAACCACACACCAATTATATCAACAATAATAAAATTATAAACCTTGGAATAGATCTACATTGGGATTACAGCTTACAACACCATTATACAGTCTATTTCTAACTAAACTTATTATTACATGGAAATGAAAAACAATACGTAATTTCAACTGAAAATATATGCGTAAAAACAATTATCAAGGGCCATTTACATTGTAAATGTATTGATAAATTATTCGCCGAGGCCTTTTTTATGCAGCCGTGGTCCGAAGTACCATAAAATTTGCACTCGAAATATGATAAATGGTATTCGAATACGTCGTAATTCACATAAGTACCATATTCAAATAATCTACTTATTAATGATATTAATGGAATTTTTTGGTCACTGCGAGTTCAATACGAGAAACATGCGTGCAGTTATCTCTGTATGCTATATAGACCTTTAGTGCTATCAATGCACGATGGTCAAAATTGGACCTTGAGAGGAGTCGCTTGCCCCTAATCAGAGGAATGCCCTTTTGATTAAAATATTCCGTTAAAATCAGGGGACCGTGTCTAAGACCCGTGGCTCTACCATCCCCGTCACGAAACACCTTAACAGTTATAATGGGGAACATTGAAAAACCGCATCACGCCATGTGTTTTCCATTAGAAGAGCATTCGCAATTAATTTCGCATAATGAGGTTTGCACTGATACTAAAAATAAATACTTTACGTAATATAATATATTGCGTGATGGGCAATTTTTCTTGCCACATACCTTAATGGCGCCTTTGTATGCGCTTTCGATGCAATGGCAATGAGGAAAATACTGCGTTGTTATTATGAGAAATATTGACAAATTTAGTAGGTACAGGAAGTTAATGTAATAAAACATCAAAAATAATAACGGTAGTGCCATAAGACAAAAATCAAAATTCAAATCAGCCTAAATGGTAGATCCGCACTTAACGGAAGTACTCCATATTTAGATTGCAAATCACAAAGTGGTGTGCAATGACATTCAATATTTTGATGAGTAAGATTTTACCGGTTATTCATTAGGTAACTATGAAACGCCAAAAATAACTTGACGAACGGATTTAATTTATCAGTGCAAATAATGGAAAAAACGATAATACTTATCTTCAGCCCTCTCGAAATGAAACATAAGTACTTATTTATCAATAAATGCAACTGAATGACAACATCGCGACGTTCAGTTGTTTAGCTGTCACTGCTATCGCCCTTTGCCGGCACACGAGTGTGACGAAGACAGCCCGTTGGTAACGCTATCAAAAATTTGGGGATGACGGGCATATCCGTGTTGCGCGATTGCGTTTGATTTCCTATTATTTCATAGTTTTCTTCGTGGCCAAAATTGCACGATAAAGATTTTTCGTGTTTCGAGACGTCTAAATAAATTCATATCATCTATTATAAAAATAAATTTTCTCGATAGAAGCATGAAACCCTTCGGCTAAATCAAAATTTACATTTTCCATCACGAAGTTCCATTTTCGCAATGGTCCAACAAGGATTTATTGCGTTATTCCTGGATTTAATCGCACATTGAAGTCCTGAAGGAAGCAACGAATTTCTCGTTTAAATCGGAACTACTCACACGCACCATAGGGATATTATTAAGATAATGCTTGAATTTTTTGCTTAAATCAACATGCAGTTATAGCGTCTAGTACAAGGTGCATTATAGGTCGGTTGACTGCATGTGCATATAGAAAAACAGTTTGCACGTTGAGGCATTTAATTGAGCCGTGTTTTCAATGCACCACTGATCAATGTCCTCTAGCGACCCGAGTTAGATTAAATTATATTTATCATGAGTAAGGCTGCCCTTGTACGACGACCTAGAGGATCCATTCTGCCTCAATATCCATTACAGTTCGCCCTAACTTCCTAAGAAACTCAACTCTGCCGTTGAGTGAGATTATGTGGAAGTCCAACATTTATTTTTGCAATTTTTTTGGTTTCTAAGTAACATTCAAACCGTTTCCTCAACCACAAGATCTTCATTCGGCGTAGTTCGCTAAACCGCTCTTGTACATGCGACGCCCCCGTCCGAAGACCTCAGTATAAAATCTCGTAAGAGCTCACAAATGTTGTCCATCAAGGTTTACTAGACCTCTTCTCCTGCTCTCGAAGAGTTCCAGAGTGGATGATCAAGGCTCAAGCAATCATTCCAGTAGCGTTCGTTCTATTCGGCCCCACACTGGATGACCCTTTTTCTTGCCATTTTTTGGGATACTCCGAAGACTCCGAAAAAGGCCACGTCGTCAACAAAATTGCCCTTCAAGTACAGGAACTAGGACTCCATATCAAGGTCTCCTTCGGTTTTCATTTTCCTCTTAGTCCGGCTTCTTTTCCAGGAAATCAGTGGTGTACATCGTTCGTGAAAACTTTTTACGAGTTTCGAATAACAGTTTGACAAATTTCGTCAATTTTTCCCTTTATTTTCTACTCCGTAGAACTCTGGGTATTTTTCAGAATTTCCCATGGAACGAAGAATGAACGGCTTCAAATTTTCTTCATGTTTGCAAGATCTACACATAGAATCATCAGTGAGGTGTGCCGATGGTAAAACTTCTTACAAATTTTGAAGCGTAACTGGGCAAATTTCTTGCATTCTACACGTTTTCATTTGCCTTTCAGTGCACCCCTGCCTTTTAACAAAACTTTAGATAAAGAGGTGCTTAAATTTTCCAATACGTTCCTGTCCAAGTACGACCCTGTTGTTTTCAGAATGATGAATAAGTGAGAGGTGTCGCTTAATATGTTTTCTGAGTTTTCAAGGTGTATATATAGAAACCAGTGACGTACATCGGTCGTGAAACTTTCTAGACATTTTAAAGAATAATGGGATAATTCTTGAATTTAAAATTTTCTATTTCCCTTACAGTACCGGTAATCGCCTTATAAGGGTACCTGGTTTTAACCGCCTTAAAACTGTATATTTAAAATATACCCAAAAAAGCGTGGCAAACAAAACTTGTGTTTTTTTTAAAGACACTCTGTGCATTGTTATTTTGTTTAATGAGCTCTGTTTTCTGATTCCAAAGATATAGAGTTTCCTATAATTCTAGCCGCCATCTGCAACTAAGGAATAGCTGTTCCACTGGAGTAATGCATTCGACGAAGAACTAATCCAACGTCGAAAATGAAGAGGGTTGTCTTAACTTGTTATTCTTACGAATCGGCGAATTGGTCATTTGCGAAAAAACGATTCGAATCAATATCAAAAAATCTTATATTTTTTAAATCTAGAAGAGCCCCTTTTTGGGACACTGTATACCCAAATATAACACGTTCTAATCTCTAAATTTGAAACTTACCTACACGTTTTTTACAAAGAATTTTAACAAAAACCAAAAACAAACACTTAAAAAAAAGGGCGTTTATAACGGATTTCTCCAGGTCTTCGGATCAGCACAGGTACTTAAAACATTTTTTATGACTTTGGCCCCTAAGGCCCGCATGATAAAGAAGAGATAAGTTTTGCCCTTAAATATGCATTAGCTTTTAATCGTATTATTCAGTAATGGTCTCAACTAATAACTTCAACAATTAGTCAGCGAAACTAACGAGTATTTGATAATAATTGAGCAGATAAACAAGCCAAATGTTTTCGCTTTAGATGTGTCTCCGTTTTCCATTAGAAAGTTGGACAAATTCCCTGTAATACGCCGATGACGAGTCCTAATGAGTTTTTCAAATAGAGACCCGGTGATACAATTGACCAGACCGAGTCTAGTGTTTAAAAACCATCAGACAGACTTATCGAAATGCCGTTTATTCGATTGTGCCCTACCAAAAAGACATGACCTCTGGAACCCAAGAAAGATATTCACCATGGGAATTTATTACCATACAATCACCATATCTACTTATCCACAATTCAAATTTAATCAATGCTGACTGGGTTAATGCCATTCATAGAGTTTTAGTCGGAAACTATAAAATTACTGAAAATTACTATACAGGGTGTAATATATCATCATGGAGGTATATATTTTACGACAATTCTCCGCAAAAGTCTTAAAGAATGCTGATGCAGCCATAGTCAAAAATGCGCCATTTTCGATATGCGGGGTGGCAAAGTTTCACATTTTCTCACATATTTTGCGCTTTCTTCACGAATAAATTTTTCTCAAATTCCGTACACCTAACGACTTCATCACCCTCTACGGCAAACTATCAAAATCGTTCGCAGCCATATACAGAGTGTTGTTTTTTGGGTAATGTACTATTTTATGCTTTGTATCTCTTCTGGGACACCCTGTATGAATTAGGATACCAAATTTATATTCCTTCTTCAATTCTTTAGCTTTTTGGTCTTCTAGAGCATTTTCGTAAAATATTTTTCACTGATTTCGTACAATTTGTAAAATTATCTATCGATGCTAATTAAAAATGTAAAGGAAATAAGGAAAAAAATATTATTCGGATTAATTACGAAGTATCTAAACTAATTCGTAATATTTAATTAAATTTCTTAAAATAAGCATAAATCTAGAGGAACACGAAATTTGTAAAAACTGTTGAAAATATACTCCTCCTCGGACAGGGTCCCCTAGATCCCCTGATCTGAATAGTTTGGAATTTTTTTTCGTGTTACCTGAAATCATTGGCGTATCCAATTGAAACAGAAGAGGAATTGCAAAATAGAATAATGCATTTACGTAACATCATCTGCAATACTCCTGGAATCTTCAAGAAAGTCCGTTGGTCCATGAGGCAACGAGTGGGGCTCGACATCTTAGGAGGACGAGGAGATTTTCAATAGTTTTTATAATTTTGTTTTCGCTTAGATTAATTTTCAGTTTAACAAATTTGATCAACTATTACAAATGGCTTCAGATGGTTGATAAATGAGCCGGATTCATATTCTTAATTTTCATTGACAGGTATTTTTGCGAATTCTACGAAAATGCTGAAAAATGCAAAAATAAGCTAAAGATGCGAATAAGAAATCTAAATTTGGTGCCAGAATTCACACAGGATGTTCCAAAAAAAGATACCCAGCATTAAATAGTACATGACCCAAAGAAATATAGCAACCTGTATATGACTATTGGCGATTTTGGCATTTCATTCTAAAGAGTTTTAAGAAAACAGTTGTGCGAAATATCAAAAATTCAACTCTAAGAATGCATGGGAAAAACATAAAATATGTGAAATTTTGCCACCCTGTATATCAAAAATAATGCGTTTCTGATCGTGGGTCTATTAACATTTTTCAATTATTTTGCAGAGTACTCTCACCCCCTGAAACATCCCCGCGATAATACGTTACACCTCGTGTTTATTAGGTATTTTTAAATTCAACGTGTAGATTAAAACTCTTTGACCTTTGAAAAGGAAACGACCCGTATGCTTCGCCATCAGCAAAAATTTTATGCGTTATTGCAGACAGTGTTATCATTTCAAACAAACTCAAATACTAACATTGGCGAGTATACAACTTGTTTGTAATATGAACACGAATCATGTAATCATGCAGCACTCGGAATTTGATTCAAGTCAAACAAAGCTGAAAGTTCACACCAGGATTTTCGTTCACTGGGACATAAGCACCTGACCCAGAACTATATTAAAATCGCGTGTTGTGAGATAAACAAACTCTAAGTTTAACGAAACTTATCAGTTTCAAGGAGTATTTCATAATCGATAAGACGAAGTACCTGCGACTCATAGGAGCCGCTCTCGTTTATTCGGAAAATTTCGAATTACAAGATTAGTTAAGTAGCGAACAAACATTGAGCATGTGCTCCGCTAAACACACAAGAGAATTAATGGAGGACAAAACGTGAATTCCGTACCGGGATTGCCCTACGCCATCGTTACAGTGAGGTTAACGAATTCCAGCTTAAATTGAGTGTAAAAACATTTCAAGACTGGAGAAGAAGGCGATCGAAACCCCCGAAAATAGCGTTTTTTTATCAGGTCGATTAATATTAAAAACATCGTTAATTATACCCATTAAGGCACAACAAACTCAGCACCTCATACATATGTATGTCCCCTGTTGGAAGCATTGCTAAGTCAACCATTATGACTATTTGGGCAATATGATTTTAATTAATAACGCGCATTTGAAATACCAGGACTATGTGTGGATTTCTAACCAGCAATGGTTTTACTTATGACTAAACAATAGGACAAAAACGTGTCAAATCAACGTCCACGTATTGCGACAATGATTGGCCATTGTAATAATATGCATAATGCCTTTACAACTGTGTAATAGTCTCAAGAAGGAATGTGAAACCTGATGCCTCATTGTTCATATGTGGCTGGAAATTGATACTATAGAAATGCGTTAGGATTATCTTTATGGAGCTTTTGCAAATAATTGCAAAGGTAGAAACTCCATTAGACCAGTCGCACTTTGAAGGGAACGAAAATTTTATCTCTAATGAAATTGATAAGAAGCCCGGAATTACTAACGTGAACGATAAAACTGGAATGAGGCTTGTCCTGATATATTCGAGCCCATAATGGTGTCGCATGCCAGAGTGATTATTGTTAGTTCCCACTGTGTTGTTGTCTATTTACAGCTTATGGCTTAGAAGGAAATGCTCTAAAACAGCACCAGGTTAATGACATGCCGACGCTTTTTGGTCGGGTACTTATATATCATGGCCAGAAATAGCTTTTAATATATGCCCCCGCAGATAAAAACTGCAATTTATTGAAAAAGATACTCCTTTCAATAAGAACTTGCTACTTGTAATGTAAAAATTGGTGAGTAATTGCTTAATTTCTGATAGTGAAGGAAGTGCCATTAGGTCTTGATGAATGGCACGTACTAGTAGATTTCTGACAGTTTAATGAGTTCTGTTAAAAAGCTTCTTTATGGTGAGAGCTTTGAATGGTGTTTCTGTGCATGGCTGGTTGCCTAAATTTGCTTAAAGTCATGAGAATATACGAGTGTTCAGTTAGAAGTTTAACACCACGAGCCAGCGCAGACTTTCATGATATAGTCAAAATGTCTTTACCAAGGGTTTTACTGGAGATTCTCCCTATGTATTTCCCATTTTTTTCTCTACTTAATTCTTAGGTGTAATACTTCAAAATGATACATTATACACTAAGGTTAAGTAGTATATTATCATGCCCTGAACGTTAAGTTTAAATCCCGAAGCGAGCGACACTGAGGGACCTGCGACTTGAGGCTCATAAGTATTTACAACTGTGGTCTACATACTATTCTTTCCACCGCTGGATATAACTATATTAAAAAAATATATTTACACAGGGTGTAACCTTCCATTGTGGGTATATCTCAGGGAGTGACAGTACTGTCCAAAATAATAAAAATATGCTAAAACGATATTTTGCCACCCTGCATATCAGAAATGGTGGATTTTTGACCATGGGTCTATTAGGATTTTTTAATTATTTCATAAAGTACTTTCGCTCCCTGACATATCTCCATGACGACACGTTACACCCTGTACACGTTCAACCAGAAATTCAAAGAGACGACGCATTTAAATCGCAACAACACAGATGGGCTTTCAATTAGAAATCATAAATAAAATAGTAATGGGGTGATAACCACATTTTCTGCCATATACTCCCTAGGTAAACAACGAGCCACATGCACCAGATAAATAATACACCACATACTGTAGGTCACATCATTAACCTGTTATTAAAACTATTTTTAGAAAAAAAGAGTAAAAACCTATTTTGGAGTCATTCAACCTACTCAATAATGGTATCTTAAAACTAGTAGTCCAAAAACATAATTATTTACCACCACTGGTAATACTTGGATGGTTGCCACATTCAACTGACGTCATGGGACGTTCAAATCTCAGACACAGTGGGAGGAAATAGTCTTGTCTAGTGAGTAGGCCACATCAAATTATTACAAACACAAAAAATTTATGGTAGTTTCCTTAATATTGTTATTATTCTTCAATTATAAGGAGTTTTTGGAAGTGATGATCTGGACTACATTGATCCCTATCAGCTGATCAACCAGTCAAAGTGGCTGGCAATTATTGTAAATCAATTATTTCTTTTAATCTAACCTACTTCAATTTCAATACAGATATTTAAAACACTTTCTATAAAACCAACCTCTAAAATATCATACAATTTTCAACTAAAATATTGCTTGCTGGTTACTACGGTTAATTAAATTTTAATATTTTCAACACAGCTCTACCAATGATTCAATATGGGAAAAAATCTAAGTAAAAAAAAAAAACAAACTTACCTTTATTGGAGTTCCGTATCGAAACAAATTTCTACTCTTAACAGGTGTTAAAACTTGTCCATCATCACACTGACTTTTAACATCCTCAATCTTCTCCCCCAATATTTCATTCCTTAATAAAATATTATAAACTGAGGAGTCTCTGCTACTCTCCCCACTTTCACGGCTTGACTTTTTTCCTGACAGAGGGGTCTTATTGGGATCAGGCATGGAAGCAAAACTAGCCTCCCAATTGTTATTTGTCCGACACGGTATAAACCGATCATAGTTTCCTGCAGGGGCTGCTTGCACATTAAAAAGATTCCTTGACACTCTCAACTTGGACTGCCGAAGAATGTTATCACTACTTCCTTGAGACATTTTTATATTCTTCAATGTATAAAGTATGTAGAGTATAAATGGGGCACTTTAAGTAAATTTCATGATGCTAACTTGTCTAAATTTGATAGTGACAACTGAAGAGTGTCACTTGGACAATCTACGAGGCTGTGGGTGTATGCATGGCCCCATACAGAGAGATTATTATATTAAACAGGGATATTACGAAGGGGCAGCTTTAAGTACGGTCTTTTTAGACAATAAATCAAATCTGAAATCACAATAAGAACACTTAACTCCTAATTGACAAGTAATGCTTGGAAATTAAAGTTCCTTTGATCCGCACTTGAAGCCCTACTAAATGCTTCTGATAAGCGTGCACCATTAACATTTCGCTTTGGGCTTTGGCCTTTTAAATAATTTAAATAAATATGGAGTAAACAATATGGCCGTTGAAAATGACAGTTTTGACGTTTATGGTTTTGACAAAATGTCAAAATCAAACAATAGTGTATTCAATAGGTCAATAGAACCGTATCGAGCTTTAAGAACAAACTTATTTATAAATGAAATGAGCATAATTACATTATTTTGGGGTTTCTATTTGACGTTAAATATCATACAACAATAAAACCATCTTCATTTTCTCACAAAACAACTGATTTTAATGTTTTAAAAGTAGTACATTACACTGCATAAAAGGCAAGACAAACGAACAGCCCAACAGCACGTCATGAAAATACGGAAATGTTCTTTTCTACTATGTTTTTAGATATCATTTTTTTATTATAAATAATATTTTTTAACTTATGATGACTATTAGTTATCTTTACTTTCGTCTTTCGATTTCGTTTTTTTTTAATTACATTTAGATGAAATTTAAAATATAAAAAATCAGTAATTGCAGAATATACCACAATATAATTTATTTATTTTCAACCATCAAAGATAACAATTACATCGTTTCGCGTTACTTTAATTATTAACAGTTGAAACTTATTTTCATCCTCAGTTGGATAGAACTCTCAGTATAAGCGTATCTTTATAGGAAAATCATTAATCGAGACTAAAAACAAAAAAAACAAATAGTTTCTTATGACGTCACAGTATGCCTATTCTTTAATTTTGAACTTCGTGACAGTTGAAAGTTTACTTCATTGTCAGCTGAGATAGTCTAGACATTCATGATATTCATGCGTCATTTGCAGTCTCTTTTCCGTTTTGCCGATAAGCGAAGGACAACATGGGTGAGTGTCCTGAAGATATTTTTTAGCTATTTTTGTAGAAAATATGCTTTTTTCATAACTAAACTCATCTAATTTTGGGGGGGAAAACATTTCTTATTAATCCCATTAAAATGTAAACCCCATATATTTCATCTGATAATAAAAAAAAACATAGTTTGAAGTCGGCTCTTCAGCAGTCAACTTCCCAACTATTTCCTAAGAACTTTTTCATCTGCATTCATCTTGAATTATCCTCAACGCATGGAGTTAAATTTAGGTTTTTTAGTTGCAGTGGAGCCCTTATTTAAGTTTTGAACCGCTATTTTCCGTAGAACGATAATTTTTTTATTCATTTTTGATTGATTTTTAGGTAAGCCCCGTGGTCTTAGGACTGCCAGAAAGCACGTCAATCACAGAAGAGATCAGCGATGGGCCGATAAGGACTACAAAAAGGCCCATTTGGGGACCAGATGGAAGGCTAATCCTTTTGGTGGGGCTTCTCACGCCAAGGGAATCGTACTTGAGAAAGTGTGAGTTGTTATTTGAGTAAAGGGTGATCATTAAAGAAGGAATCTAAAGCAGAGGTTAAAATAACAAATGCCTAACTGGAATCAATTAATGTAATAATTGCTTAATCGTCGCCCTAAGTTTTGTAGTTTACGCTCTATTGCCAGAGATTTTTTCATTAGTCACTTATAAAAACCTGTTTCCTATTCATTCATTGCATTATTCTACTCTATTTGATGATTCTAACTACATTAGAAATATCCTTTGTGATAGTGCAAAATAAAGTAGGCACTGAACCATTGGGTATTCCCATTAATGGAATAACCACTCTGATATGTGCCTAACATTACAATGTATTTGCACCTTTTGAGTTACGCAGAATTTCCTTGTGAATGGTGATATTTGAAGCCCAATCACAGGAGAATTCTGTGCGACTCTTAGGGCACAACCATGTTTTATAATTGTTATTGCCTTACCACTTCCTGCAGACAAATACAACATACTAACATTCTTACAAAAACTGTACTGTCACTTTAAAACTCAACTTACAAAGGATAATAGTCTTAAATATGTTTATAAATGGTGATTACACACCATAGCTATTTTTGAAGCACATGTGCTTTCTGCAGTGAAAATGCTAATATTTGATTATTAAATTAAAAAAAAAAATTTTATCCAGTGGTGTGGAAGCCAAGCAACCTAACTCTGCCATTCGCAAATGTGTCAGGGTTCAACTGATAAAAAATGGCAAGAAAATCACAGCTTTTGTGCCCAGGGATGGTTGCCTTAATCACATTGAAGAGAATGATGAAGTGCTGGTTGCTGGATTTGGTAGAAAAGGTCATGCTGTTGGTGATATTCCTGGAGTTAGGTTTAAGGTAAGAATGTTTTTTTACTAAAAGACTGTTATAATTAATTTTTAAATGATGATAAATGTTCAGAGCCAATCCCATGAGAACTGTGATTCAACTGTAATTTTTCTGAGTCTTTTTTTTTTAATTCAAACCTTAACAAAGGTAGAGAGATGTGTTCATTCAAGGGTTTTGTCTGATTTTCAGGTTGTTAAGGTGGCCAATGTTTCCTTATTGGCGCTGTACAAAGAAAAGAAGGAACGTCCCCGTTCTTAAAGTAATTTTTTTATAATGTAAGTTTTTGTAAAATATCAAGTCCTTTTCTATAATACATAAAAAAGGACTTGAAATTTATAATAAAAATCAAGTATTAAAGGTATTGGTTTTATTGTTAAACTCCTTTAACAGAAAAAATCGACATTTTACTGCACTAACTCATTTAACAAGTCTCTGGCAAAACATAATAAGCCAACTGTCCCTTTATGGTATCGGTCCACTCGGCATGCCAAGACCGCTCTAGTTGGTCTTGAATCCTTGTTTTAGTAGCCTTATGGATGTGATCCTCTAAATAAATGAACTTCTCACTAACCATTGCCACATCCAAGTAAGACAGACAATTCTGTATAACTGGCATCTCAAAAGATTTGATCAATTGTGCAGACTTTGATAGCCAGTTCATTATTGGTACGTTCCACCAATCCCAGCTTACAGATTGAGTACTGGTGTCTAATGGTTGTTGATCCAATTCGGAAGTGCTGTTGGAGGGTCCTTGGGTTTTGATGGATGCTAATAAAATACTTGCTTTAAGAACTTTTAGAGCGTTGGAGTTTAGAGTGTTATGGCATTTGGGTGGAGCCATTTTGGTGGTTTGATTGACAGCTGAAGTTTCTACTAAAAGAAATTATCATTGTAGGATGTAGTGGTACTTTGTTTATTGAGTTGATTGCTATATTGCAATATGTCTAAAATCGTAGCTAAACTTTTTTAATTCACCTTTTTGTGCTTGATATGCAAATGGCAATGTAGCAGAATTGGAAATTCTATTATAGTAGAGACTGGTCCCAGGTATTGTGCTTGCCAATGCCACTGACCCGACGAGCATTAGCACTGCCGTAGCATATGCAGCGGCCAAAATTGCTGAGAGAGCCAAAATGCACTGAGCAACTTCATGGATGTCTAAAACATCTCTTTAAGACTGAGATTGAAACTTATTCATATTACATACCTTTATAAAGCAGAACCCCCATTTCTGTGTAGGTAAAATATCCCCTCAAAGTACCTTGTTTGAGTGCCAGAGAGATCTCAATATCATTCAATTTGTCCCAAAATGTTCCTTTACTCGAGTATAATTCCCAGTTCTGTAAAGCATGTCATAAAAATGCAACACTGTTTTATTTTTTGTTTTTAATAATAGGAATTAGTAATAGAAGTGCCAAAATGTGCTAATTTCAAATCAGGTATTTGAATATCTTTTAGACAACTAGGAATATAATATCAATTACTAGCTTACTATAGCTTTTAAAAAATCCCGCTCCAGCTGGATCAATTCTTTACAAGTCAGTCCTGAAGAAGCAGCCCATTCATCCATGAAAACTTCATCAATTTCCCCATCATCAAATAGGAATTTTGAGGAAACCATCTAGTATGTTATATATTCCTATAATTATCTACTTTCACTATTCTCATACAAAGGACTTACAAGGGAAACCAAAAAGAGATCTGAAGGCGTCGTTTTATCAACATAGTCCATGTTGCATTTTTTCAACCTTTCTAAATATAACATGGCTAGGACCAGAGAACATGGAGAAACACAGGCATTCCTTGATATTTGAGCTGCAGTGTACAGAGTGAGACAGTTCAGGGATTTTCCTTTTTGAGCCTCAGAGAAAATTTCGACTGCCAATTCTGTGGGGGATATGATGAATGGTATATGGAATAATTTTGTATGCAAAACACCAACCTGTGGTGGGGAAGCTGAGCATGTCAGTTTTAGGGAGTTTGCCATAATAGAGAGTTTTAGTGATCCTGGAAAGGTACTTTTGGTGATCGTCTCCGCCCTATATAAGCCAGAGAAATGTATTTTAAGAGTCCAATATTTAGAGACATTCATGAGATGTAGATTGGGCAATTTAATTGTGTTTGATTTCTAAATTAGTGATTACCTTGCAGTGGGGGGGCTGTTTATAGATTTTAGACATTTCTTCTGATTTTTTTCTGTAATTTTTCTACCTATAAACGTTTCTTAACGTTACTATTATAAAACTTTAAATTAAGAGGTCATAAAATAATAATACAAAATTATCACCAATAATCACCATTTACTACTGTATTACAATGTTACCAGAATGTCGTATATAAAGTTTTTTTTTTATAGCAAAACTAAGTTTTTAAAATTGCCTTTGGAAGGGCCCAATAATTTTTAGGATAAATCCTATCCATGGGAAAAAATACAGGATATTAAATTGTTGATTGCAGACTATAAAATTGCTTAGGGCCAATTGGATCGACTGGGAATTTATTATATTTTAATAAGATTTCAGATAAACCCACTAAGCGGGCAACGTCGCAATATTTACTTCTTTAGTCATTTGATATGTTGACATTTTAATTTCATCTGCCAATTAATGAGAGATGAGGTTAAATTGGCACTGATGTGTTTAGCATCTAGTCAGTACGATTACTATTGCTACAAATTTTTTGATAGGGTTGATGCTTTAAGTTTATGTATAACATAGTTAATGATTAGCGAAAAATAATTTTAAGCGAAATTTTATGCATACACTTCAGCACTTGCTATGGAACACACACGGAAAGAATGTAGAAAATAGCCGGCCTGATTTTAAGGTTGGCATATTGTTTTTGGTTTCATTAATATGAATACATAGATTTTGACAATTCTATAAGTCATAAAGCGGGATTTACCAAAAAATTCTTTTTGTATTGTTTTTTTTTATTACTTTTTAAAACTCAAACAAAATTATAATTTTTAGTTTAATTTATTTGATAGAAACTATTTTTTAGATTTCTACACTTTATAAATTCTAAATTAAATTAACCATACAAAAGAGAAAGAAATTTAATATTGAAAAAGAGTAGTGAAAATAATCCCCTCACAAGCAATGTGCGCGACAAAGTCAAGTATATCGGGTATGTAGTGTGTGAACATCTAAAAATCATTTTTCTGACATTTATCTGACCGTAAGACAAACCCTAACTTAACCTCAATTCATTGTTTTGGTGTTGTAATTCCCTTAAACAAGTTGTTTCAAGAATAATTGTCCTAATTTCCCCAGTTCCGTATGTTTGCCTTATAATCCATTGCACACCAATGAAAACCATGAATTCTCTTCAATTTCTGCTTAAAAATGTGCGTCGCGATATTACAGAAAATCATTTGCAATTAAAAGCCATCATTCAAGTAAGTAAGGAGTGTTTCGTAAACTCTTCAATGTCTTTACGGTTAGGCCCAAATTTTAAAGCGTTACTTCTGGCATCTCACAGGACATTAATGCATGTCCGGGCCCGCTTTTCGAACTTCAAAACTTGAACAGTGCAGGTCGATCTAAAATTGCGACCTTACGCAAGTTAATTGATGAATTTGGAGACACAGTTAAAGAGCATAGAAATGAGGAATTGCTCAGGGAAGTGATATTGGAAAGAGAACAACTATCTGAGTAAGTGACTTTAAGCGTGTTCTTTAGAAGCTCAGTTGAAGGAAATCATATAGATCTATGGATGCCTTTAAAAAAGCCAATTTAAAAGCCATGATAGTGATAGAACAATATTCAAAGGAGGAATTGTTAAGGTATAGTAAAGACAATGAGGCACGGCAAAGACAAAATAGAGATAAAGAGAGTATGGTTAAAATGAGTGCTAATGTCACTGATCAATTGTTGAATATTAGCAAACAATTAGCTAACACTACTCACCAGGTTAAAATTTGAAACCATCAGTAAGGCTTTGAAGTCACAGTTTGAGGTTTTCCAGAGCGCTCAGACATTAGATACCTTAACTTCCTCATCAAATACAGTGTTTGGTACTCACGAAGAACTGAAGCTTACTTCAGGGGTAATCAGCCAATCGGGGAAATTATTGGATAAATATGGAAGGCGAGATTGTACAGATAAAATCTTAATGTTTTTTGCATTTCTATTTTTCATCTCTTGTGTACTGTATATAATTCAAAAACGAATGTTTTAAATTTAAAGGACGGTGTAATTGAGCGTAATATAATGTGATATAAGGGGCTTTTTTCAAATAGATTTATTGTTTTTCCATGTTATTATTTGATATCTACAAAATATTCTATGATAAACTTAAGCACAAACAGGATTTCCAACCCGTCCTGGAAAGGCCAATGTGTTCACCGAATGCACGCGACAGATTGATCTATACCTATCTCCATTATCTGAGCCATAACTCCTTCCATAAGACCTAAGCAAAAACATAGAATAGACCTTAAAACTCTTGTAAAGTACACTCACCTAGGTCGATTATAATAATTATTAGTATTGTCATAACCACTGAATAATTTGTCCCAAAAGGGAGATCCAGTCACAACTGAATTACCCACACACAACAAAAAAACTAAAGCTAAAACGCCAAGAGACAGCTTCATCTTAATCATAAACTCTTTTAGAATTAGCTCTTCACCATTTGCGTCTTCTATTTTATACGGTGTTGTGAGTAATTGCTGCGTATGTTTGTAACAATAAAGATGTGTGGAAGAGAATAGCGCTTAATCACCGTACTTCACTTATCTTCTTCGCAGTCGTAGGGTTAAGGTCATTACCAAGGAGAACGTGCCTGAAATTGATAACTGTCCGAATGGCGTCATTGCCTTTTGTCTTTATGTTAATACGGATTGCCGTTTTTTGTACTTTTCTAAGGGAATGTGATGGTAATTACAATTTTTCTTCGTAGCTAATTGTAGTGATTGGAATATTATTTTGTTTCAAAATTAAATATCTTCTTTGCATTATTGACCCAGAAACCATGATCCAGTTAAAGTGAAGAAGCAACAACGGACACAGGTTATCAGTGTTTGTATTTAGATTCCATAAATTAAAAAAAGTTGTACTTATACAGAGCGATTCGGAACTATGGGATCAAACATCTAGGGATTATTCAGTGCAATAGCAGAAGACATTTGAGTATCAATGTACGGAAATGTCTCCTTAAGACTCTAAGACCGTATGAGGTCGTCATAAGACCGATAATGTAGCGCCCCGAGGAGGCATTACGGGACAGAGGTTCTTATATTCAAATATCTTTTATTGCTGCGGTGAATAATCTCTAAAAGTTCAATTCCATAGGTGTGAATCACCCTGTATATTTTTTCACGTAACGTAAAGAAATAGTGAAAGTGCAACTTTTCAGTTTTACATGCATGTTTGATCAAAACATTATCACATGAATGAATGATCACCAAGTCCTGGAGCGTGAGATTAAACAATGTCTCCAATGCGTTTTAGGAGTCGTTCACACGGACTCGATTATTTTAAGACGCACCAAGGTCTGAAACTTTTCGAGCTAAACGCAGATGATATGTTAGCTTTTTCCTTACTGGGTCACTGGTTAATGAGCCCTGCCCACACGAAATTTTATTAAATAATTTGACAATATTTTGTGTTGAATATTACTGACAATATTCTGCGTCGTTTAAAATGAAAAAAAAAAAGATATTTGATGGCCTGTAGGCAGTACCGGTCTTGTGGAGAGACGGCCTAGAGCGGCAGACTTTCCTGGTTGGTTGTTTTTATTGCAGGAAGACGGCAGTGGCTAAAAAATTCGTCCAGGGGGCCAAATTTCCTAAGATTGGTCCTACTCTTAAGTTCCGTAGGTTTTTTTCTCATTAAAAGCGAATGTTTGACGTTTATAAGTGGCATGTGTTTAGTATAAAAATAATTGGAGATGTCTGTGGACACCATACATCCTAATATAACGGGATGTCCAAATTATTGTCTATCAGATTAGGTTGGTTTAGATATTAAATAGCAAATACAATGATCAGGGTCTAGAACATGCAATTTGCCGAGATATTAAACATTTGAGGACGTCGTGAAATACAGTATTCTAGATGACGCTGTTAAAATACCGAATGACGCCTTAAAATGACAGTGGCGTTGACAACGACATCTAACCTTTTATTAAACAACAACAAACACTACGGTCCGCTTTTGCGCTTATTTTTTAGTGAAACTTTCTTAATAAGTTGAATCAAATTTTCCTCAAAATTTTAAATTGATTTTCTCATTGTTTTACTCAAATATAGAACCAAACATTACAGACCATTAAGTGCAACAATTATCTCAAAGTTTTCGATTTTAGTGTTTCTTTTTTGGTCTCCTAAATCAATTACAAACAGGACTTTTATAGAAAAATTGTTGCCATTGTTTGCGATACAATTATAGAATTTACGTAATTGTAATATTTATAACATTAGTATTTAGTAAGTTGAATAAGTCTGTTTGAGAGACTTCTTCCATCTTCAATCAATAAGTTAATTGCTGATGCAGACCAAATTTGTAAACCATTTTCAAAGTAGGTCAAATAATATAAACTCATCAAAAACAGCACTAAACACCAGGCCAGTACACTTGTTATTAATGTAAAGTATTGATTCACTGACCTCTATGCATTGACATCTTCCATGAGTACTTAGATAGCTAAATAGTAAGTAATATTCAAAAATTCAACCTCATACTAACCCTGAATTGTTTAGCATTGATTTAATATTGTTTTGTTCAGTTTTTGCATCTCTACTTCTCACTCCAAAGCAGAAGAATAATGAGTGACAATGGGGACTCAGACAGTGAACTAGATCCAAGAATTCAAATTGAGCTCGAGAAGTTAAACACTACCACTGATGAAATCAACAAACTTGAGCTTGAATATGATGTAAGTACTTCATAAGTAACTTAAAGGAGATTTGGTTCATTAACTGTCCATTTAAGGAGGCCAATACAACATTTCGAATGCTACTCAATGAATCAACTAGACGATTAAAGCTGCTGACTAAGAAACTGGGCAGCTGCATTGAAAAAGCAAGGCCCTATTATGACTTATTAGAAATTGCAAAAAAGCAGCAGAAAGAATGCCAGGAGGCAGCTTTACAGTATCAGAAAGCAAGTGGTAATTATTCAGTAATTTTCAATGTAATTTTTCTTAGTAGCATGTTTTTTAGGGATTCATGGAGCAGCTAAAGAAACAGTAGCCTTAGCTGAGCAGAGGTTTTTGACCAACCAGCATGAGTGGCAATTTGACAATGCTTGGCAGGAAATGCTAAATCATGCCACCATGAAAGTAATGGAGGCAGACTCACAGAAGGCAGAACGGGGCCGGGAGCATCAAATCAAGGCCTCAATATTCAAAGAAACTGAGGAAAATCTGAAACAGCTTGAAGAGAAACTGCAAAGATTTATCATCAAATCCAGACCTTACTTTGATGAAAAAACTTTGTGCCAGGTTAGTTTGTGCAACCAAATAGTTTACCTGGTGACTAAGTGAAATTTTAGGAGCAATTAAATACGCAAAAACAGCGGATTGAAGGTGTAAAACAGGAGATATTGAAAACAAAAAATTTTTATTCACAAACACTGAAAAATCTAGAACAAATCTCTAATGAAATTCACATAAAACGGCAAGGTCAGTTAAGTTTTGCAATCCAATCATCATTCATTAACTGTCAGATATATAAACAAAAAACTAATAAAATATTTTTAATTCTTGTAGGTAAACAATCTGAGGATGATCTTTTGACTAGACCTCGAGAGCCAGGCGTGGGAGCTGAACTCAATCAATCCTTCGACGAAATTCGCTCTCAAAAAGCTAAAAATATGTGTTCTCTGCCCGACATTACTGCAGAATTGGATCGGTGTGAAATATGCAGTGTTGCTACTACGAGCTCTGCGGTCAGCGAAAAAGATATGAGTGAAAATGTTTATGAGGATTTGGAAGAGGTAAAATTCATCAGTGTGAGAGACTAATATGAATGAGTTTTTGCAGGTAAGAGCAATACTCTCCAGCATGTCTTCACGTCCAGAACAAGCTGACGGTCGCAACGAGGACGTTTATGTGTCAGAATTGCATATAGGCGGATTAAATTCCCCAAAGAAGTCAGCTATTGATCAGAAATTAAGCTCTACAAGACGCTGATTGATGGCGGAGTTCAAAAAACTGAAAGTGTCGTTTAAGCAGCGTTTGTCCGCGTCGGGATTAGGTTTTAGTGAACTCAAATGATCGCAAATAAGTGTTGTTGCTTGAATATGTATAGGGTGTCCCAAATTCGTGCCTTGAGAAAGAGCGACATCAACTCGGTGTATCGTAGAATTCAGTGGTTTGAGTAGGAACTTGGGGCACTTAATATTAAGAGATATTGTTATTATATCACCATTTGTCGTAGAATCTCATCGCTGTGAACGTTTATTTTTGCCCAATGATTGCCACCCTCTGGGGGTCAATTTTGCTGTACATTTTTATGCCAGAAAAGGTCAAATTTACCTAGTAAATTCGTTATTAGTGGGAAAGTATTAGTATATTTATTGAAACATTGAGAGTAATGCAAAATAAAAATTTCAAAGTTTAAAACCGTTTTTGATTTGCAGTGCTAATATGGAGAATGAAATTTAATGATTAATTTTTTACATAGCCGATAACATTATTTTTTGATTTACACTAAAACTATTGAACTTTTCTTGATATTCTGGTGAATGAAATGTGTTATCCATTTATTTATTATTTACAACGATCAAAATCTTCATATTATATACAGAAGCTCGTGAATGCTGCTAAAAAACACTATTTATAAAAGATAACAATAAATCGGTCACACGTTCCTCCGCGAAAATAATAAAAACGGCCGAATTTTACAATCTTTATATATATATTCGTACTAAAAACAAAAAATATCTATATTATACTAAATACAAAAGTTTTTGCTATGATACATACAGTGGACACAACAAAGCTAGCTTTTATATCGGAATAAAAGCTATTTCTAAAACCAACCTCGGGATATATAATGGGATGATAAGGAGAATCGCATAGTATCATCTACGACGCTGACGGCCAACAATCGATCGGGGTGCGCAATCAAATCGCACCCTGTATAATTGTGTGACGCAGTGAGGGCCGTGGATAAACCCTTTTCTGGACTTCTACTTTCAACAATTTATATGATTGAAATGCATCCCATTACGAGAGGTGAGTGAATTGTATCGTAAGCTTGTGATATTAACAAGTCAAAGGTTGATTTCCCATATAATTTAATTGATATCAAGTGGTAGATGAAGATATTTTAATGTTAATAATTTAATAATTGTGTTTAATAGTACGGTTTCATTCACCTTTAGCGTCTAGAGCACCAATATTTGCATCTGATATGGAATTTTTAGATCACGAAGGAACCTTATCATTTTAGTACAATTGTATGTTTACTCTTACTCTTATTGAATACTATAATAATAATGCTCAATACGCAGTTTAAGTTTGCAGTGAGGAATATCATTATTCTGAAAACAGTGAATTCTTAACATTGATGAAGTTTTTAATCTAACATTTCCAGGAAAACGGAAATTCTTAACATCATAGTGATACTAGTCTGCTTCAACTAAACTTGCTCTTCTCAGCACAATGAACGTCCGCCCTAAAGACAAAGTCACTGCGGTATTTAGGCGTCTGTTCAAATCCTCGCACAGCAAAGAAGAGGGCCCCAACAAGCCCAGCGGCTCCGCACAAGGGTCGCCTGCACGTCGCCTTTTAAGAAGTACTTCATTGCCGCTGTAATTTCTTCTTCAATAACGATGTTTGTCTATTTAGGTTACAAAGACACTGTATCTCCTGCAAGCTCAAGCCAAGCCCCCTCTCCAGGGTTCAGCACAAAAACCAAAAAAGAAGAGACTGCGGCTCAAAATAAGTCTGTCCGTGCCAAAAGACTGATGAAAGAATTTCGAGACTTACAAAGGTTTTCAGGTCTTATTTGCCATCAATAACTGTTTGATAAACATAATTAATATTTCAGACTAAAAAACTCTCAGCAAGAGCCGATTTTCACAGTCGAATTAGTCGAAGACAATCTGTTTGAATGGTATGTAAAAGTCTACAAAGTGGATGGTGAAAGCGACCTCATGCAAGACATGCTAGAGCTGGGCATTCACTACATTTTATTGCACTTGATCTTCCCTGAAAACTTTCCGTTCGCTCCGCCCTTCATGAGGCTCATTTCTCCTAGGATTGAAAAGGGATTCATCATGGAAGGTACTTACCATACATTAAACTTCTTCGCTTTAAAATATCAATTTAGGTGGGGCAATATGCATGGAGCTATTGACTCCTCGAGGCTGGGCCTCCGCCTACACAGTGGAGGCAGTGATCATGCAGTTTGCAGCCAGTGTAGTTAAAGGCCAAGGCAGAGTACAGCGCAAGAACAAAGGACAAAAGGTGTTCAATAGGAGGACAGCTGAAGAAAGTTTCCGGTCTTTGGTGAGGACGCATGACAAGTATGGATGGGTCACTCCTAGTTTGTCAGATGGATAGAGTATTTTCCAGTTTCAGCTGTGTAGCGGCAGGTATACTTTCTGCCCTTTATTAATTTCTCTTTCACTCATGTGCCAAAGTTTAACATTAACATAAACTGTTGTTTTAAAACGCCATGATCAAAATATACTACAATGTATGATTAGGTAAATCGGAATACAATTAGGGAGTGAGTCAACCCCACAAACAGTATTATTAAAACTACTATATAATAATTTCAACAATACGAAATAACAGTATAAGATAATTTTGTTAAACATTTATATTAGATTTATTAGACGTTTTGTCTTCCAAATATTTTAGCCATTTTTCAAAGGAATAAAGGTTTAGCGAGACAACAGATGCTTCTGTGTTATAAATGTTACATTAAATTTGAGCGTTATTATATTTAAGGTTACATATACTAAGAAAAACTTATGATAGAATTTAAAAAAACACTCAATACATGCCATCCCTTTAAGACATTTATTATTCCATAGAATGTTAGTCATAGATGGAAGATTATAAGCTTTTGGTGTTTTCAGTACTGTAAGTATTGGTGTGATAATGTTACTAAATAAAGAATGTTTGTATAAATTAAAATATTTTGAGTAAATTTCTTTTCAGGCAACAACAATGCACAATGCTTAAAATTCCTTTTATTTCATGATGACTTAATTAAGAAACAACAAACATAAGTTAATAGTATCAAGAGGTGACCTTTACAAAATGACACAACTTGTTATCTAACAAAACCTTTTACAATCATCATCCTCTTTGTCCCCACCACGTAAAGCTAATACCAAATGTAATACTGAACCTCCCTGTACTTTGTAATCTTGGGCAGTTTTCTCATCATTCCTAAAAGATAGGAAAATGCTAAAATTTGAAAAATCCTTTATCGATTAATTTACATTTGTTTTCCTGAGAAAATTAATCTCTGTTGCTGTGGTGGGATGCCTTCTTTTTCCTCTACCCTCTCTTTGATTCTCTCAACTTTGTCTGTGGGCTCGATGTCAATTTCGATTTCTTTACCAGTTAAAGTCTAAATTGAAAGTCTTTTAATCCTGAGGACATGAAGAAGTGGGAGTCAATGACAGAGGTTCAGGAGTATTCAATTCATTCTTTTGCACGGATGTAGGTGTGGATTAATATGATCGTGATTGTAAGAATAGTTTTATGAAGATACTAATGTATATTTTTGGAAAAATCTATACACATTTTAATATTATGAGTTTTTGAGCCTATGGAACTCGATTAGCCTTGACTTGTTAATAACCTACAGTTGCATATATTTTGCTTGCTTGTAATGAATGGGTTGTTAATAATGTAAATTGGTGTAATGCAGATAGGGAATGGGATATAGAGGATGTTAAACTTAAAAAATTACCAAAACTTACCTTAACCTTGATGAGCATCTTTAAGGGCTTAATTAACTGATAATAATCAAAGATACTTCGTGGGAGATCGTTCAATTGAACCTTTGCTTAAATATGGCTGTATAAATTATTTTTTTTTAAGAAATATTTTATTTTATACAATTTATATAAAGAATAATAAGAACAAAGTTAAAATGCAAACATACAATTCTTAACCTCAAAATTATGAAAGTTTAAAGCCGATGCTGGAGTGAGAAAGAGGGTTAATAGGGTATCCATTTGTGTAAGAAAGATAGTAATAAAGGACTATTGTGAGGTGTCAGTTTTCGATTCTCTATCTTTACCACGCTCATGGTGACTTTATAATTCCGTCTTTTTCTGCTGGATATGTGGTTTGAAAGCAAGAATTCTGGTAAATCAGACATTTATTTTGTATTTAATCAATAGCACTTGTAAAACTTCATAGCTGTTAATACGTCATCGTGGCGGCTTTTTCAAGTTTCTGCTATTTTCACTATTTTTGACCTAAACATAAAATACAAACGAAAAAGTCAATTGAGAAGATATTTTTTATTTATATTTTTAACAACATAACATAATTTGAAATACGTATTACTCTCTGAACAATTGACAAGGGAATGACTAGGGGGACAAACGTTACAATCACAGAATGGCAAAAGGATATTATGCAGTCGAAATTACCTTTTAATCAGGAATAATGATTATTAAAATAACACTATTCTCATTCAAAAATAAGAACCTTCAATTATTGTAGCTATTAATATTCTTCACTCTTCAAAGGAAGCTCCAAACTTAACTTATATCTTTATAATAGTGTTTTCAAAATTTTTCATAAGGGTCGCAGTGTGCGCGAAATAATTATCTTATTAGGTTTTTATTGCTTGACTAAACGTGAGCGAAAACTGTTTTATTTCTTTAAATCAACAATAGAAACGACCAAAATAATAAGTTAGAAATATAGGCCTGTTCCAACTGGTAAGGAAACCATCTCAGGATGGTTCGAAAACTCCTTTGAGCAACACGCCTTGCAAATTTATTTTCAAAACGAGAGGTGCGCTTACTAAGAAGGGTTCTTAATGTGTCTAGTACGAGCTGCTTGGTAGGTTGGAAAAAGCCTATGATGGTCATTGGTAGAATCAAGTTCTAATAGGAGCAATAATGTGCACTAAATACTAATTCTTTAGAAGTATTTCAATCAAAAATTGGTGTATACTTACTCCTCCCACTACTGACTTTAAAACACTATTATTGGGTATATTGAATTATTGTAAAGTAATGAGAGACATGTGGCTCATTATGTACCTAGGCAGTAAATGGGCTATCACCCCATTACTGTTCTATTTATGGTTGCCATGGAAATTCATGGTAGATTTCATTTATTTTCACTTTAAATAAGTTTGCTGCAAATCTATAAAATCTAGTAGTGGGAACAACCGTATACAGGTACCGTAAATTCAATTGAAAATACAGGGATTGTGCAAGTGGGAAATGAATTGTACAATGTTTAATATGCCTTCGACAAAGATCAACAAAGCGTGGCGAAAGCAAAGAAATCGGCACTAATCTAAACATCGAAGTGGAGAAACTAGCCCAACTGACCACACTTCGTTGATCTTTGTCGGAAGCACATAATAGCTTGTGCTGTCCGTCTCTCACTTACACAATCCCTACATTTCCACTTAAATTCGTGATATACACCACAAATGTGAAACACTTGTGCCTCTCAAGTTTTAGACCGCTCTTATTTAATTATTAATTAAGATTTAAGCTTGGCGCTCAGCACATGATATAAAATAGTATAGGGACTTACGATACTTCATAAGCTTGGTGCATAACACACAGGATGCGGCGCAGGAACCAAGATTTTTTCGAACGAGTAGTACTCGACCATTTACAATGGAAGGGTTGTACTTTAAAAGGCATTTCATTCTTTGGCTTGTAGCATTTTATTATTATCTTTCAGTTGCCACCATGAAGTCGTCCTGGACGTTAGAATATCGAATATTCGCTTATAATTGTTTTGTTAGGAGAGCTGAGTCTGTGACTGCAGTTCGGCGTAAGTTACGTTACAGATTTGACATTAATCGATATTATTCTGTTCTCAAGCGTGACACAATCTTACGTTGAGTTAACGATCTACGAAAAGGAGTTTCAACGATAGGAAAAAAGCCTCTCCGCCATCAACGTACTGTGTGCACTGTGAGAAAAATTGAAAGAGTGAGGTAACCGATATATAAATGTCCACTTCGCTCTGCTCGGAAACATGCCAGATGTAATTTTCTGTTTGTGATTATAAAATAGTATTTTTTCGACCATGCTGTTATAATAAAAAACAAATTATGTATCAAAATTTAACGATTCTATGATTATTTCAAAAACACCCGATTCCCATGTCCCACCCTGTGCTATTTTTTTTTTGCTTAGAAATGGGTTCCTATCATACCATATGTATAATATGGTTTTCTAGAAAAGCGATGTAATATAGTGGCCATTATAAAATATTCCCCATGTGTTTATATAGTTTCATATGGTTTTTTGGGTAGTAGCAGGCAAAATAGGTTGATTGACGCTGAAAAAAAGTTATTGCCACCCTATTACGGAACCGCTTTCCTAAGAAACCTTTATTGATAGATAATTATGTGTATAGGAACCCTGTATATCTCTGAAAGAAATGAGAATAGTTTCCTTGCCGGTCAAATATCATAATGATACTTAAAATTGTCTTTCCTAGAAACCTATACATGGAAGCTTCAAAATACGCCGATGGAAGCCATTTAGGGTCCAAACTATATGTCATAATGTATGCCTATGTATGAACATGCTAACTTTGCTGTTTTTCTTATAAGTTACACTGTAGGTCTGAAGAAATTTATCCCCGCCCGTTTTTTCTGTACAACAACCGCCATTAACGTCCCTGTACAAAATTTCTAAATTGTCGCTAACCTTGGTAATATTGTCACTAGAAACACTCAAACTTTTCTCGCGCATCACATGTACATCTGCACTCACGACGAAATTCTGCGCATTCACTTTTGAGTCATAAAACTCCTCGCAATTTCCATTCGCGAATGTGAAATTATCCCCACAGGTATTTTCGTTGATTACAGTCACTTGCGGATCTTTATGTGGGTGTCTGCACTCTTCGTGGGTCCATTTGACGACCACTCAATCGATCCGATGTGGCCCGAATCGATTGCTGTTGCTGTTGCCCCTGTATATGTACACTTGGAGCAGAATCAGCATGTCGATGGTCACTTGCAGTGAGCCGCACACCCAGAACTGCATTGGGGCGTCCCGCAAGATGAAATAGAGGGTTTTGAATATGTCCCCGCAAGTCCAGAGAACCACCATACTTAGACTGGAATTAGTCACTTCTTTAAGAGTGATGTGGGGGAAGGGAATAAGTAACTGAACCAACCTCATTCCCTCCGTAGATCTGCTCCGGTAATTTTTTATCAGCTGAGGCATCCCGAGCATTGCCTCAGTAAACACAGCCAAGAATCCAATAAGCTCAACAAAAATTATATACTCTATGAACAAGTACATTAACAAGGAAGCTATTATGGTAAATACGAGCATGCAGTCCAGGTAGGACTGAAAATCAGACCAATTCCAGAAATTTTTCGCGTCGAAATCTGAAATATGGGACTCAGCTTTAGGTAACCTGCAGGTGATTATCAATTTCTGGAGCACAAACTCTGGTGAATCACAGTAATGTTTTGTTTACCATATATAATAATCTTTGGTGACAATACAATTTGTTCACTGTGTACAGAGTTTTATGGATTGAAAATTAGAGTAAACATTGTGGTGAGACACTTTGTGCTCACAGTAAAGGCCAATTTGAAAAGAATTGAAACCCAAAATTAATTCAAGCTTAATGTATGAAGTAAATTAAAATTTATTTACAAAGACCAAAGTCAGTATGACTAATTATAATTCAGTGATGCTGGTAAAATTGTGATGACCTCAATACACAAATAGGTACCTTATCCTTTCAAAAACATTCCCACACTACTTATTTATATTTGATTGATAAGCAGTGCCAAAGTTCAAATCCAAATATTTGAATTATTGGTTCTGTTTTATAGACAAATATAAGATATAAGTATGAATGCTCAGGGCATTCAGGAAGACACAATTATTACATGCAAATGAGCTATAACCTTCAGTAATGTGATTTCATGTAATTAATACTGGCATATTATATACATAAAAGAAATGAACCCCAGTGCATTAATCAGTTTGGAGCTTCCGTCACCAATCGACTTCAATAGCAAACTCTGGCTTGTAGGCACATATAAGCAGGCATACATAGTAATTAGCTATCCAATTCTCAAAATGTCGTTTTTTACAGTGCAACCCATATTTTCTGGGCACCTAAAAGATTCTGAGGTAGATAGAACAAGCATCTGCCAGAACAGAAAACAATGTGCAAACACAGGCAAACAATCACTGTAAAGTATGTGTTAAGAAACTTAAGCGTGCATGCCTATTACCAATTATTATGCGCTGAGGAGGGCGAGGTTTTGCAGAAAGAAGCTTTAGTCTCACTACTTCTTGGCTACTGGCTGCCAAACAAAAACACTATATAAGATTACTAATTCAAAATAGTACAAAGTAAAAGAAACAAGGGCACAAAGCATTATGTACAAGTTATATAACACAAATATCCTGAGGACTGCTGTTTAGCACAATAGGAACAACTTACCAGTAAATATTCTTCTTCTTGCTTGTTGTAGTTCACTTTTATTACGAGTTTGAACACATAAATGAATCATGGCAAACATTGTAACAGTCATTATTATACTCTGCATTAGCAGGGGATATTCGAAATGCTTTCCAAACCTAAATCGCAGCCCCATTCAATTAAAGTCCTTCAAAGCCTATCAAAACTTACCAAAACAATACCCTTAAAGTATTGGCTATAAGTAGAGCTAAGCAAACTAAAAGCGAGAAACCCTCTGCGTCTTTGGTTTTTTTTATTTGCCTATATTGGGGTATATAGGGAATTACTCCCCCAATTATCATTGCTCCAGCGCTCCCCCATCCTACAATCTGGCCTACAGTCAAGGACAGCTCATCTGATATAACCCAATCCATGTTTCGGACCCGTTTAATCTATGGGTTTATTCTTTTTTACATAATTTTTCTCATTTGTAAAAAGGAATTCTCGTTTATTTCAATTTAAAGCAAAATTAAATATTAAACACAAAAAAAGTAGAAACACTAAACAGCAGTTCAAGCGTTGTCACATTAACAGTCACATATGACAGCGACCAGTGACATTGAAAGAATTTTATTTAAAATTAATTTTTTTCTTTAGAATCTACGCGGTTTTCAAACTGGCAACAGTGCATTTCGTGATAAAATTTTAACGTAATTATTATTTGTATTTTATTAAGTAAGGGTTGTTGCTGCGACACAATTGCACATTTCTTTTCATTAGAAAAAAAGGAAAAATCATCAATTCACCATAAACTCTTGAATTTAAAATATAAGTATGTTATAGTGAACATAATACAGCGTTGCCAAATAAATGGCTTTCTTTAACTAAATATTTCGTCAGAGATAAGTCATATAGTGAAAGTGCTGCTCCTCTGCAAATGCACATACAAGACACTGTCATAGCCGCAGTCGTTCTAGTCGTTGTCGTTGTCGCTGTCAGAGTCAGGTCTTGGGGCTCGCCCATTGTTTAATTTTCTACTGATAATTTGTTAATTACTATTATTTAAGCTTCCGAAAATTAGTTACCAATTAATTCCAGAATTAAATCACGTGGCGCAAGAGTGATGCAGCAATAGGAATTTCCTCTTACCAAGTTTAAGCCGTATCGGTCGATCTTTAGCGTGGCGAAATGGGTAAGTTTTTGGGTTATCTGTAGCCGAGTAGTAGGTGTGAATAAAATCTATTTCAAAGTACACTTTGCCCTAATTACGGCGCAAATGTTAACATTCCAACCTGTTTCCGTGTCATAAACACATACTCCAAAGTCATAAGTGTGTATTTTCCATTGATTAACACCTTATTTAATCAAACATTGAACAGGTACAAGATCAGATAGATCAAGTCAATTTCTCCTCATTAATTCTCCTTTAGGTGCATTAAGAAATGTTTAATGGGAAACTCTTTAAATAGATGTTGTTATTAATGTAGGTGGAGTGGGTTTGAGGAACTATAGGAATTCCATTAGGGTTTAAAACTAAGTACTAATAGCCTCCACTTATAGGTAATGTTGTGGGTATAGTCTGAATTTTTGGGGCCCCTTTTCAGCTCTAATTGCTGTAGAGGCTCATTGCCCCTTGTTGGGTTTCATTAGAGTAATTGAATCTTTTCAAGACTTTTCTTTGGAGTCTCTTTTTTAGTATTACAGTGTACTTATTTCAATAGTCTATATTTTTTAGTTGTTTTTAAAACAAATCGAAATTCAGAGGTTACCTACTTGTATAACATTATAATATTGCTGTAATTTTCTGAAATTTCTCTTATTTACTTAACAGCCATATTTTTGGTTTTTCTAAGAATTAGCCTACAACAGGTAATTGTTATTATCTTATGTAACAAGCAAAATCTGTAAAATTGTATGCATAGTTTAAGCATTTGTCATTGTTTTTGGGCAAGCCATTTAGTGGGCGTCAATTAAAATTGTGTATTTTGTATCAAAAACTTGCGGAATTACCACAAAAATTATTACATAACTAGACTCAATTGTAGTCATTTGTTTACGTTTGTATTTAGAGAGTTTTGTCATGCACAATGTAAATATTTGTTATTGGTATCAGGCAAAGCATATTGCCAAGCCTGCAAGAAAAAATGTTCGGGCGAAGTCCTGAGGGTCCAAGACAAATACTTTCACACTAGCTGCTTTAAGTGCAAGGCCTGTGGCTCATCCCTAGCTCAGGGAGGCTTTTTCAGTAAGGAGGGTGCCTACTATTGCACTGCAGACTACCAAAGAAACTTCGGAACTAAGTGCGCGTCTTGTGGTGATTATGTTGAGGGAGAAGTAAGACTTCATAAACTGTCAATGCTCAAAAGTTTGAGGTAATTCTGTGTAGGTTGTTACAGCACTAGGCAAGACCTACCATCAAAAGTGTTTTACCTGTGCAAGGTGCCGGCAACCTTTCCCTTCAGGGGAAAAGGTTACTTATACTGGAAAGGAGGTGCTTTGCCAGAAGTGTGTTCAAATTCCAGTTAGAGATTCCACACCTAAAAGCAGTCCTGCCACTAGTCCCTTGCCAAATGGTAAGTTTTGGTTATAATACTTTTAGTTCTTAACATAAATGACTCCTCTAGATTATGGATATTCAATTTATAAAAAGAGTTAGTAGCTGCAGTATGCTAATTTTCTTCTGTCATCACTATGTTCAAAATGTTATTAAAATTGAATAATAATCAGTCACACAGGGAAACCCCGGAGCTCTACAAATTTATCACTTTAACATCAACACTGAAAGTGCATTTCCTTGTGCATGTAAACTTTAAACCATTTTTGAGAATTATTTCCAAATACAGAGTGCGCTGGCTGTAGAGAGGACCTCAAAGAGGGCCAAGTCTTGGTCGCCCTGGATAAGAGCTGGCACATCTGGTGTTTCAAGTGTTATACCTGTAGTACGGTGCTTCACGGCGAGTATATGGGCAGGGATGGGGTGCCCTACTGCGAAAGAGACTACCAGAAGCAATTTGGGGTCAAGTGCGCCTATTGCAACCGCTACATTAGTGGCAAAGTCTTGCAGGTAAGAAGACGTAATATGGACTCTCGGTCTATTACCGAATTCCGACTAATGAGTGATTGCTAAAAATAAACATCATAGATCTAGACTCTACAAGGTGAATGATGTCATGCTTTAATTTAATCTATGTTTATTGGTACTTTAATTGTCGGTGGCATTTTAATGTTATGGGGAAGGAAGGTGCTGCATTAGAGCTCGTTTATGTATAACGGAACATATGTCCTTTTAAAGAAATTTTGTTATTTCCAACATTAGTGTTTTTAGAAAAACAAAACATATTTATAGAAAAATTCCAGTAAAGTCACGGAGATAAAGCGACATTTTGAACGTTTACGCTTTCAGACGATATGTTTAACTGATTAATTTTGGAGTGCGACGTTCACCGCTATTTTTATGCAAATTTCCATCTTTGCTCGTTCATTAAATAGCGGTGAAGATACGGGAACTGACAAATCAGTTTAAATTTTTTCTATCATCACTTTATAGCATAAATACTAGAGATATTTAAAACTATGAGATGATGAGTTAACTAAAGTTGGAGGACGATTTTTTTTATTAGTCTGCAATGATAAGAACGTGTTTCATTTCATTTGAATTAAATAATTGTCTTGCGTTACGAAATTGAAATTCTTCGGGCGTTTAACAAGGGTCCCC
This sequence comes from Euwallacea fornicatus, assembly GCF_040115645.1. Taxonomy (NCBI): domain Eukaryota; kingdom Metazoa; phylum Arthropoda; class Insecta; order Coleoptera; family Curculionidae; genus Euwallacea; species Euwallacea fornicatus. Next base: position 396,616 of record NC_089559.1, on the reverse strand, counting down.
ACCAGTCCAATTAATATCCTTGAACTCCCAATATCACATGTTTTGCCATGAAACTGATAACAGAACATATAAAAGTTCGCTAACGTAAAAATTTTGTGTTGCATTTGCTTAGGAGAACCGCATCAGGTGGCTTAATAGAATACTCATAGATTCAAGGCGCTAATAAAACCAGCAGTTTACCCTTGCGACGTCGTAAAGGGCACTGATCACATCTCGTCTTCATCTGCTTGTCTATGAGTTTCATGTAAATTACCATTTGGAAATTTCTAAACGTAGGCGGAAGGCCGATTGTGCAAAATTTAAAATAATTATTGAATATTTTACTGTAAATTATAAAGACAATATTATGATTAACGATTAAGGAGGGCCCATTCCGTACTGCCTGAAATGTCCTCATTTTGGGACTTTGAATATCAATTATTTCTGCAAGTTTAATGAAATAATTTTAGTGTTAAAACGCTTTGAACGCATGAAGTGAAGAGAAGAGTTCAAGCCACTATTGACGCGGCCCAGTCGTTCTTTAGCTTACAGTTATTTCAACCGCAGTTTCTCAACCTTCAATGACCATTTAAGTACTTTTTTCTTCCTGGGGTGATTTTAGGCCGGCGACAATCACCACTTCCATCCGACCTGCGCCAGATGCTCAAAATGCGGCGATCCCTTTGGAGATGGTGAGGAAATGTATCTTCAAGTAAGTTGCAATAAGTACTGTGATTTCGAGTATTTATTCCCGTGTATAAACGCAGGGAGGTGCGGTGTGGCATCCTAGATGCGGTCCCGGGCCCCAAGCCGAAGACGGTCTGATTTTGAACGGTCCCGAAAACGGAAACATCACAGACACCGATATTAGCACTAAAGACTTCGATAGACATAGCACCAGTGGCGCTAGCGAACTGCAGGTAAGATCCTACGTTCAGTTATAGGAGAGAAAAAGAAAAAAATCCTCCTCTTTTTGACTGCCAGAATTGAGTTTGTCTTTCGCTTATATAGATTTTTTTTTTATTTATTTTATTTTTGATCGTTATTTAATGCTGGAAACTTGAAATATGTAAAAATTGGATATAGGATGAACTAAGTGTGTAGTGGGATTTTGAAAATGTTTTTTTACCGGCTTGTGCTTATTATAAATTTTGTTTTCGTTTTGCATGATTTTCTTTCAGTTTTCCATGAGATCGCGCACTTCTAGCTGTAATGGCTCCTTGTACAGCCCTACCAACACATCTCGAAAGGTTGGTTTTATTTATTTATTTCTTTTTTATGCCTCATTATGCATTTCCATTTATTTCCTACATTGGTTAATTTTCCTTTAACTACATTACTTTATCTTAATTGTAGCACTTCAGTCAGTCTCGCTATCGAACGCCCTCTCCCGGATTGATCTTGCGCGATTACAATAAATCTGGTACCATAGCCGACGACATTTCTAGAATATATACGTACAGTTATTTGACAGATGAGCCTACGTTAGGATATTTGCGCAAGCCCATTGATCCCTATGACAGGCCACCCACGTCGCCTCATTTCCACAGGCCTACTTGTATGTTTTATTTACAAGCTTACCATAACGAGAAAAACGAAAAATAACTTGTGATTTAGCCCAGAATTCCCTTCGTTCTTCGACTGGTGCGGGAGGAAAACGATTCGGTTCCAGATCGGCAATGAAAGTCTTGGTGGATTCGATTCGAACTGAGACTCCAAGACCAAAATCTCCCCACATGAATAACGAAGAACCAATTGAACTGAGTCATTATCCGGGGGCAAAACCCCCAGCCCCGGGAGAGGCGCCCAAGATTGAAAGGGATGATTTTCCAGCTCCGCCTTACCCTTATACTGATCCCGGTAAGGATGTTTTTTTAGTGAATTTGTTCATGTTATAAAACCTGTTGCAGAGAGGAGGAAAAGATGGTCGGATTCGTATAAGGGAGTGCCCGAATCGGAAGACGATGATCTGGACGGCTTGACCGAGAAGCAGATCGAAGATATTCAGCTGAAGAAAGAGGAGGAAGAGCTGAGCAAAATGGGTAGCGGCATCGGAAAGGTGTTTCTGAAGAACGTCAAGGAAAGGGAAAAGTTCAAGCAGTGGAAGGCAGCCCATTTAGACCCGAGGAACGCCTCTAGGTATCTAAAGGTTTGACAAAATAGTGAGTGTTTGTGGAGAGAAATTTTTGTCTTTAGAACGCCCTCGGCCAATAAGGAGCCGACCTACCGGCTTCGCTACGATAATCCAATAGGTGCGAGCCCTTCTCGTCAGTCAGATCACGTGCGGCCCTTCGATGAAGACGAGTATGACAGGTCTTTTAGCTGGCGATCGTCATCGATGAGTCGTCCAGGCGGATGGAACTATAACGGTGAGTGTTCTGCGTCGGCTCCATTTAATCCTGATAAATCAATTCATAATTAGTTTGTAAATTCACTGGGTTGGTATTCAAATTATATTTTTCTCTGGCAATCCCGAATTCTGCCGAGATCTTTTAAACCGTAGGACCAAATTGCAAGTTCGCACTAAATTGCGTACGCTACTGACTCAAATAAGTTTGTAATTTTTTAATTTGTTCCTTGTTCGGGAGATGAAAAAGGAAATTTTAAAGATAATAATTTGGGTGTAATTATTTCGAAAAATCTCAAACTACTTCCTGTAAGAATTCAGTGGAGTAGTATCATTTTTTTGCAATTTCAAATTGTGTAAATGTTTATTTTCAAAATTAGTTTTTCTTGTTATTTCTATTACGATTTGAAGACCAGCACGCCTCTGTTTTTTGGCCAGATTGAGTTTTAAGGGTGGTCCGAATAAACTTTATGTTAAACTCAGTGGCGTGGACGAGTTTCCTTTATAACTACAAAATTATGAGGTAGGTAATTCAATTGGTTTTTAAACCAGCTCGTTTTATTTTTCGGGTGTTTCGTTTGAGAATCTTTAAGACATACGTCTGGCTACATAAGAAAATTACGTGTTTTTACTCGTTTTTTTCATATTTTATTTTGGAAACTGGAAACTCATGGCCATTTTAGCCAGACTGTATATGTCTATTTTAAAATATTTATTACGCCGCAGCTTAAAATGTCATACAATGCCTTGATTAAGACCTGGCCAGTGAAAAGCCGTCATGTTAACGTTGCCCGTGGAAAGCGGCTCAGATATCTCGGAGAACGCTAAAGCCCTGCTGCACTTTATTATTGGAAACAAATTTGCTCGGTAACTAACAAAACTGCAGTTAGTCTTGAAAATTACTGGAGGAAGCGCCTTTATATTTCCATCTCTCGTACGTGCAAGCCCCAGTGGCACGAAATTTAAACTATTAATTGACCATTTTAAGTTCTGTACGATATGAAAAGCTCTACTTTAGCTATTCAGATTGATTGATTTAATTAAGAATGCCATTGAAGTTAGATATAAGCCATACTTGATATTTATGCCTTCAGTCAGCCGCAAAGTAGTAGCGAATAAGGTGAGGCATCACGATTTTATTTTAACTACTCGATTGATTTATTTATCGTGTTTTTTTGTTTTTGTTTACTTTGGCATGCATTCAATTACCTTTATTTTTTCGCTCGTTTTTTTTTTTTTTTTTATTTGTGCACCTTTGTTTTGCCTGCCGTATAGTAGTTTCGTCCCTGAGAATGGCCCCAAGACCTGGTTATGGATTGCGAGCCCACACCTTGCCTGCCGGAAACGGATATGTAAGTAGTATTGGTTAAGGAGTAAGTAAGACCCGCTTAAGCCCCCCTTTTGATAAACACGAAGTTCAACTCTTAAAAAAATGTGCTGCCGCCCGTACAGCATGGAAAGGTCAGTGGATATGTCGTATGATCTAATAATGTGTGGTGCGTGGAATTGTCCAGAAAAGTGTACGAAAGATCGCGTCGATTATTACCAAGAAACAATAATAATTTAGAATTAACGAGTTTCCGTTTGTTGTCAGTTGTGAGTGCCCTGAGACACATTCCGAAACCGGGATACGGCCTGGCCCCCCGATCTCATACTTTCTCCTCGTCCGCCGGTAGCTACAATCATATCCCCGTAAGTTGGAGTGCAAACGCAACGTTTCCGGACGATAATCATCCTCAGGCAGCGTTGCGCGCAGTGTTTATGTGTCTTAACATCGACTAATTTTTTGGTGGTTCGAGTGCATGCGAGTTTCGTTACGTGTTAATTGTTTGGTTGGTAGAGTGCATGTTACTGCGCAAGTACCCCAAGGGAGAGCACAACACTATTACGTGTTTATATATGAACTTTGTGTTTAAACGTAACAAAGCAATTGTACTTTTTGATTTTGTTTGTAATGGATTTCCTGGCTTTTAGTTTAGGATAGTGTAGAAGAGGGGCAAACGTAACGAGTAATAATGCGTTGCATTTGCTTCGAAGCCAGCCCCAGTAGGTTAAGTGTTGCAATTGATATTACATGTCTATCCGCAGGGGGACTATTCTTTTGCCGGGATGGGCGTAAAAACCCATAGCACTGACTTTAGCTCCGGAAAATCCGACAGTAAGTATTGCAGTTACAAAGCTTCGCCTTGCTTATTTTTACTTAATTATTCACATGTTTAACATCAGCACATTTTCGTCTCATCCGATGAATTAAAAAACAAAACGCAGTCTTGGGCACAATGAGGATTACCCACTCGTTAATGCACACGTTCCCAGGTATTTGCCAATGATGGTGATGGATTTTCTATCACCGACAACCTGAATATTTTCCGTATTACTTGTAACGAGGCCTGCATTGGTGTAGATGTATTTCTTTGTTCAGGGTGTCCAGTTTTCGACGCTTTTACAGCGTATCTCCGTTATTATTGCAATTGGACAGTTGGATTACAAGAGGCGTCTGGAAATGCACAATTTTCAATTTCGCCCTGTATTTCAACAACTAAGAGAGCTACGACAGATCTGTTTGCGGCATCGTTCGTTTTGAAAAAAACGTGACGCGTTTGCGAAAACTCCAACCCTCGAACTGCAACAACAACGGAGATACGCTGCGAAGGCGTCGAAAACCGGACGCCCTGTATGTTTGGGTGTGAAGCGTTCAAATCCTCAGAAAAGCGCCCAAGTGCTCAAAATCGAGAATTCCAAGCTCTGCGTTTTGTACACTATGCTCCTGTGATATAACATAACAGTTCCAAGGGAGACAATGTTCCTTGAAATGCGCGAACCAATAGAACAGGCAGCCGTTCTTTCGTTTCGAAATGGCCAAAATGTTATAACGAGTTGGTCCCATTTTTAGAAATTGCATCGGTTCGATACAGTAATTCCATGACAAAAGTGCTTTCGACTATAGATGCCACGCGTACCATACAGGGTGCCCCGAAATTAGTTTCCCAAACTTTACCAGCGCAATCCACTTCCAAAAATCAGACAAACAGGAATAATCACGGGTTCGCAAACGCCTCCGTTGCAAGATACAGGGCGACAAAAGTTTATTTATTTCAAAAAAATGAAATATGTAGTTCAGAGTATAAATTATCAGGGCCAATATCGTTAGATAGGCCAACTGATTGCGAAAATCTACGGAGGCTTTTTTCTTTGAGTCTACGGGGTGTTATTTTTCTAGGACCATGCCTTCTTTAACCCTTCAGCTATTCTTCTTAAAGAGCGCTGGTGCTCAGCACGTTTCCATTTGGATCTCAAAACGTATGAACAAAGTAATTGCGGACCTACGTTTATATCAACCTTTTGCTTTACTGAATTGCCGGCTTTAACCATTCGATTGTGTAAATGCATCGTACTGAAAACTATAGTATCGATCAAGAATCAGATCGATTTTGATCATCCTTAGCTGCGGATAGCGCAATACACTCGTTCATAACAGAATCCGTGTTGCCACATTGTGGAATTTTTCCTAAGGTTTTGGGGAGTATATTTGCTGTTCCTTTTCGGGTGTGATTATGATCATTTTTGTACAGGTATAAGGTCCAGTTTTGTTCATTTTGAGAAATCCTTAAGTTATAGCATATGTGTTGAATCCTATGGGCGATGGGTTAATTTAGAAAGGTTACTATGAGGGTTGGCTTAGGGATATTGCATGGGTTTTGTAATACTCCTGAGGTTTCTTATGGCATAAAACCCTGTTATGGTTTTGATTTGCATTTACCAACTAACATTGACGTTTCTCACGTGACATTTTAATTTTTTTTAATGGTTACCTGCGCCCTAATACTAAAACCAATGCTTTCTTCTTCAGTTTCCACCGGGTCCATCACAGATGTCGAAACGCGAATGGTATGTAAATAGTGCTTCAGTACTCCCATTGCACGCCTTTAATAGTCCGCCACAGGTGTGGTTTTCACTGCGAACTAAGATGTTTTATTTGCATTTGACCGTTTTATGAGTTAATTGTTGTTAATTAGCACTCGGAACTGGGCCCAGTTTCGTACGCAGTGGGGAGGTTCGGGGTACCCGGCGGGTACGGCTCTCAAGTCAGACGCAGCCTGCCCAACATGGCGCACCAGATGTTGATCAACGAGCCTGCCAAGATCTACCCTTATCATCTGCTCGTTATCACCAACTATCGACTGCCAGTCGATGTTGATCGTCTCAATTTAGAGGTGAAGGGCACCCTTTTTTTTTATATCATGGTTGTATAATTTTTTCTTTCAATTTTTAGCGCCATCTCTCAGACCAGGAATTCGAAGCTATCTTCCAGGCCTCAAGGCCCGATTTCTACAGATTACCGCAGTGGCGTAGAAACGAACTGAAACGTCGAGCGCGGCTTTTCTAATTTTTTCCCACAGGTTTTTCAAACGTCATCAAAAACTAGGTTTAGAATAGGAAAAAACGTAGTTGCATTTTTTTAAATTTTGACGGCACTGTTGCAGCTTTAAACGAGCAGCTCAGAGAAGGCATTTCCTTTTCGTGGAGATATTAGGGAGAAACGTTGGTATTAAAATTGCATTTATGTGAAGAGAAACGTAATTTTAAGGGCTGTATTAAGGTACTGCGTTGTGGCTACTTACATGGTAGCTTAAACGACCCTTTAAAAACGTAAAACTTGCTATAGTAATGCGTCTGAAAGGGAATATATATTTTTCGGGAAACATTAAGCATTTATATAGGCCGTGTTGCAAAGGCAAATCTCCTTTAAAAGACAGCTGTTAGCTATTTTTAACAAATTACAATTATTATTATAGATATTTTTCTAGCTTGTAAGTTTACGGTAGCTTGTAAGACACTTCACTATTATAGGGCAATATAGGTTAAAAAATTGCTTTATAGAGTGCTTACTTAGGTGCGTGGACATGGGGTTTAGGTACTATTTGTGTTTGAAACGATTTATTTTTATGGTGGTTTTGACATGTCTGATAATATTCCTGGCGACTAGGAATAATTATAAGCCTTAAAAGCACACATTACGTTTTATACAAGTGAAAATCTGTTGTTCAATCCGAAGTGTAAATATTTCCATTTCTATATATTTTAAGCTTGCGATGGATTAGAGAGAAACGTTAGTTCTGCCTTTGCATTTCTCGTATAGTAACGTTGTTAACCACCTTTTCTATCTTTTTGTAACGACACCTTACCAACTGCTTACTTGATAGTGTAGATTTAGGTTTCAGGTGTAAAATTTTGTTCTATTTATATTATGTTTATTTTAATGTCAGTTTTCGTTTGGTTGATGTTTATCTTGCAATAAAAAGTCTTATTTCAAACGCCTCTATTTTTTTTCTCATCCTCAAAATCAGCTCCTAATTTCGTTTCACACACAGGGAAACGAACTAAGCACTGTTAGTCAAGTGGAAATTTCAAACGAGCATGTTTTTGGAAATCTGTTCTCACATTTCGGCAAAACACATTCCTGACATGTGGCTAAATTATTTGCCGAATGTTTAATTTACTTGAATTCAATGCTGAATTACACAAGAGATAAGAATAGATGTCTTTATACGGGGTGTCCAAGTAAGGATGTACGCCACAGGAGTTACATATATTTTTCTGATTTAATAAACAGAGATATTTCGAAATAAATAGCACTTCAGATGACTTCTTTTTTCACAAAACGGTCCAATCAGATTTTGGGCTACTAATCGTCTCGGAATGTTACGATATGATTTTCAGTATTCTCCTGTGTATCCTTATCTTCGACATACGTTTTTCAAATACCTTCGAAAGTCCTCGGAAATTTTATAATTTTACTGTTCTCGACTCCCAACTTTGTCCCAAATTAACCGACCTCGTATCTTTCACGGTTACCGAGATTCCGCGGTTGATCTCCAGAAGTGGACTCTGGTGGAATGAAGGAAACACCCGTAGATGTAGAGTAACGTTTAGAAAAATACGTTTATTTCCCTTATTATTACAACCTTAAAGTGAAACTACCTACATACATCAAAACTTAAAAAGTAGGCAACATGCCTATAGGGCCACATTTCCACACGTTTATCACATTGACCATATTATTAGTCTAATATATGGGCATAACTGTAAAGATAGGCGCACTATAATGTATATAATTCGTTAGGTATTAAGCTTAGCCTTACTTACAAATTATAAAACAATCACTAAATAAGATATTAATTAATGTTTTTATCATTAAAAAAATGTCATTAATATTCAAATTAAGATCTGCTTTTCCAACATTACAGAATATTGTCCAGAAAAATATATTGGTAGAAATTTCGCGATAAGAAAAAAATATTAATAAATATTCAAAGCTTATGTAAACAAAATATTCGACTATTTGTTACATTATTGTAGAGTTCAACACTTCTTTACTTAGGATCCTTGGTAGACTTTTTCAGTTTCATTCTGGCTTGAAGAAATTCTTTGTTTATGACTTTGTCTTCCTCATTCTACAATATCAGAACACAACAATTCGGCGTTCTCTAAAAAATAAACAAACTAATAAGTGTACAAAAAGGAACTGAGCACTCCCGTTAGCCGGATTAAAATAACATACGTGGACACATCAATTTGGTCTGCAATTCTGCGCATGTGCAGCTTAATCATTGCTGTTTATATGAGAAAAATCTCAATTGTTTACGAGTTGCCATTCGACACATAAAACTTGATAACGATATTAATATTTGCAGGTAAAATTTCAGAATTTCCATATTGTTTTATTTTAAACTGAACAAAAATGCAGTTGAAACCACAAAGATGATTTATTTGGCTTAGGGACACAATTTTGTTAACTGCTCAATTGTTAGAAGGATGTTTCGTGAGGAAAATGATTTTCTTGAAGATGAGCCACGTCCGGGTGTAGGGAAAAAGTTTGAAGATGGGGAACTTCGAGAACATACGAGCTAATCGAAGATAATAGACAGAATGTTCTATAGGACAATCCTAAGCGAGGAAAAATATGGGTTAATTCCAGCCAGCCATCCACATCAGTTACAAAATCAAATATTCAGGCCTAAGATGTTTTAATACATATGTGTTTGGTGAAATGGGAAAGAAGTTGTTTCCTACGAACTTCTGGAACGTGGTCAAACCACTACGGATGAATCTTGTCAGGCATAAATGATGAGATTACGTAAAGCTCCGGAGGAAAAAAACCATATAAGTGATGTTGCTGCATGACAATACTCGTGCGCATAAGGTAACACCGGCACGGGTACTCATCTGCGCCTTAGACTAGGAAGGTATGCCATTACCATACAGCGTATTTTCCAGACTTAACTACTTTCGACTTCCACTTAATCAGATCAACACATGATCATCTAGCTGACAAGCGATTCTCTAAAGTTGAAGATATTCGAGAATAGTTGAATAACATTTTTGCAACTAAGCTTTTATGGCAAGGTCATCCATAATCTTTCAGATAAATGGCAAAATATCATAGATTGTTATAGAAGTTATTTTAATTATTAATATTTCCAATAAGTATGTTTTTAATGAAGTTTAATTTCACCAAAAAAATGCTCAGTTTCCATTTGTACACTTATTAGATCCTCACTTCTTGTTTGGGTGGACCCTCCAACCGCCTCGCCCTATCAGCTATCACCTTCTCGAGTTCGGGGGTCTTTTCAGCTATATGGTGCTCCAGTTGCTTTTTTGCTGCGTTGTCTTTGTGCTTTTCCAACGCCCTTTGGAGCTCCGATTTCTGGTTGAGCACACTTTTACCCCTAATGACGAAGATAATATCAAATAATCCAGGACTTAACTATTGCTGCGTAATTAGAGCAATAAATTTTATTATTATTAATTTTTAATTATGACGTCACATATATTATTCCCATAAACCATGCTACTGCCATAAACTAAAAATGAAGCAAAAAGGTAAAAGCATCCGGTACGCAATGTAAGCTCATTAACTCGAATGAATATGACGACACAAAACCTCGGCTTTCGATGTAATGCAGCAATACATCCGTTCTTGTAAAATGTGCAGATGCAAAACACTTTATTGGTTTATTATTAATATCAGTTTCCTCTATTTCAAAAACGTTAAACTGCGGGCTTCATGGATTTATAATACAGGAACCTCCTGGATATCAAAGCTCCACTATTAACATTAATACTGAAATGCTGTAACAAAATATTTCCGACGGGCCAAAGGGTCCTGAAACAAAAGATCCAGGATATAAGTCCGCATGCATGCGGGTCTGGAGAACACTTGTGTTTGTTCCACTAATGATGATGACGTGGGTAAGTGCCAGTAGCGAAGCTATTGTCGGAAAAAATGCGATGACACAGTTTTTTCATTACATATTACACATGAAGAACAGAGGCGTATGCACAAAAATTCTCAAATAAAAACGTGATGGAAAACCAATTCTTTGGTTTGTGTCTTCAATGTCAGTACACTTACATTTTTTGATTAAAACGTAGTTCGCGGTGAAGATTTTGCCTTCCTGGGTCCTCCCTAACAGGATTGGCAGGCTTCCTGGGAGCAATTAACCCATCGTCAGTGAGGTGGTGTGGAGCCTTGGTCTCCGGTATCATATCTTTTCCTGTTACAAATTGTGTCGTGGGTGAGCTCGTCTCTGATGGAGATGAAAGAATGGGGCGTGGTTTAACTACAATCAAAAATTCTAACGTAACTTAATGAGTGAATGAGTAATTTAATTAATTTTAAATGCTCGCCTTACGCAAGAAGTATGAAGTGAAAACAGGTGACTGTGAAAGTATCGAAAAACCGTAAAAACGGCATAATTTGATTAAAGCTTTGTCTTCAAGGTTGGTTTGGTATAGAGCTCGATTTAAGAGAAACCTTACAAATTTTCAAAATAAGGCGAAGGCGCCGTTTCAAGGATTAGAAGAGGTTTCAATGCCAAGTGCAAAATTTTTAGAAACACAGAGAGGGAGGGAATATAGTACACTTGAGGTAGGTGCTAGATTGAAAATCAAATAAATAAATGAACATATGAGGTAATATGATAAAAGAGCCCAAGTTAACGTAATATATAGCCTATAATATTTAGCCTCCACCAAAATGTCAACAATTTTTCCCAAGTATGTATCATAGGTTACTTACACAAAGAAATGAAAAACTGTCTATTTCACGAATCCAAATTTTATAGCTGCATTTACTAATAATATGTCCCTTAATCGTTCAATTTTGAATAAATATGGTGAAATGCAATAAAAAAATGTTTCGTCCTAATAATTTGTAAAATACAGGAAAAAGTTCAATAATGATAGGTACTTAGGAGTTTCAAGTTTTAAGAACGCAGTGCCCTCCAGAATTTGAAATAAGTAGTAAATTGAACGGCAAAGAACCAAATGAGTACAAGCAACGTACGAAAATTATAAGATGTAACACAATAAAATTCATCGAAATGTCAAGAATCTCTCCCAGTTGGTTGAATGTATACGAAAATCAAAGCTATATTTCGCGAGTAACTCTATATTTTTTCGTTTCTGGTAATTACTTGTTATTTAAGCGTTCAGTTCTAAACAAACGCCGAGCAATAACATTAGTTTTTCTTTTTCGCCATAATATTTTTCTAAAATTACTCAAAAGTGATGTAACGGTAAGTATTTAGGGTTCATAAAATCAAAATCGAACTACTGGCAGAGTTGCGGTTGATGTAGGATGAAGTATTATTACACGCAAAACCAACCTCTCGGAATGATCACAACTGTATCTGAGATACCCATAATAACCAACAGCAAAGACTCAAACCGTCGAGATAAATTCACTTTTTCCGAAAATTCTCCACTACCTTCACAGTGAGCACTTAGTTTCGTATCTCCGAGATTACTATCCTTATCACGTTGAATACCTCTAACTTTAAATTAAATTATACTTACGTCTATAACGTACAATTATCTACATTATAAAACAATTACTAAGTAACACAGTGAGGTTGGTAACTATATTTGCATGCCGCAACATGTGACTGACAACTGGTTTTATCATGCGGTTTTCGAGATTTTTAACAATTCTGGGCAGTGTGGGCTTTTCACCTGTGCAGAACCGGTTTGGGTTGCAGTTTGGGATAACGAGCAGGCGATTAATCTCGAGAATATGGTGTTAAGACAGGAAATAAAAAAAGAGTGAAAGTGTTTTATGATGGAGCCTTTAAGGTTTGCTGCGCCGAGCAAAATACATTTGAAATTCCAATAAAAAGGCTCGATTAATTTGGAACTACTGATAACTAAGGCATGCGGGCTTAGATCTGTGAAAACATTAGGATTAAAAATCTCAAATTTAACCTTCATTTAATCTTTATTGGGGAGCTATACGCGTATCACGTTGGTCTACTGGTCCCCGTACGATCGGCGAAGTAGAGCGACGTCGTGGCCTATAGGATCAAGAACGACCTATCATCACACACAAAAAAAGTTTTTCGGGGATTTCCAAAGAAAGCGCCCTCTATAGCGGGTCTCGCCTAGCTAGCAAAAAGTGAAGTAAACCGAATGTAACAAGGAGTAAGGATAAGTAAGGAGAATACGGAAGTTCAGCTTCTTCCTTTCTTCGTTGAACTCATCACAAAACTGGATTTCTGGAGGGGAAATTTCAAAATTTCAAAATTTCAAAAAACCATGTAACTCCTCCTGCGGTTTTAACGAAATAAACAAACTGCGATTGCATATGTTGGCCATTTAAGCAGGGGAATTATGTCAAGTCCAATGGGGACAGGGAACCGTTATTATTGCTTGTTGAATTTTCTTGTATGCCGAACGTGTAAGGAATACCCAGCAAGCAAAATAACACTGCTGGAAAACTTGCTTAATGCAACCAAGGGGGAGACTGGTACATTCCAAAAACAGAAGCGATTATGGGATTCCACTTGACCGTTCTGTAGCTCAACTATTGTGCTTCTGCAAACAGAGGTTTGAGATGATGAGAGCAACACACATAAACACTATCTATATTTACATGTTGATAAGAAAACGAAAGTAAATGGAGGTAAATAATCGCTGATGTAGATCGCCGCCGGGCTGGAGGAACTAGCGCTGATTATTATTAAAATATCCGATACTATGAAATAATCCGGAAACGCTTTGCACGCATAACTAATGGGGAAAGCCATAATATTTAATCGCTTTGCAGTGAATTGACATAAGACGAAACAAAATTTCTAATTCGTTACACCGCGGGTTCACGTCTTGCATAAACCGGTACCTGGGGCTTCAAAAAAGATGCAGGTGCAGGTACCTGTTGGGTACCCAAAATTAGCTCGCAATCCCACCTGGAGGCTTTGTTTTCACTTTCGAGATCACCGCACGTCTCGCGACGATTCACTTCTGACTGCTCGAGGACGAAAACGCGCACTGAAGCACTGATTAATCGAGCACCATGTATATCCATGTGAGATACACTCGCCCACATATAATTTTGACTGTGATGGAACTAGGAACGATGTGGATATTACAAGTTCGTTATGGGACTGGGTCATCTTTGAGACCCACGAAGCTACCTTAGGTGGAATAGTGTTCATGCCAAATGGAATAGGGGAGGGCAATTTCTTAGATAGTCTTGACCTTCTGGTAAATACGCCTTCCAGCAGGGAAGGTCAGCACGCAATACCCTATATTAGAAAATTGCAGGGCTATATATATCCATCCACCCATAAGCTAAAGTATATTGATGTTAAAAGGGTGTAGCACCTAAAGATAAGTACTGCGGTCATGGCTAGATTTTGCCAATTCCTGTAAAACGGCGTCGGCATTAACTCAAAGCTCTCTCCAAATTCTCCTATTACTAGATTGGCGCGCGCTGGAGGCTTCTAAGGCCCAGACGATTTGGAGCCTAATCAATAGATTATCGAGCAATCCAATTAATATCGCATCCTTCTAATCCAATTCAACCTTTAATGCACACGATGCTAATTCCATTAGAAAAATAGGATAATCGCACTACAGGGCGAGCCAAAAATTTAACAATATTCGCCTTTGAAATTATTATTTTTAATTTTGAGTAACTTTGGTTTTAGCACGGCGTCCTACACGAGTTCGAGCAGTCAAATGGTTCGATATCTGCATATTTCGAGGTATATGAAAAAAATATAAGTAAGTAATGCAAAAATTTCATTCGTAGATTCAATGCCCTTTACGTGATGGTTGCAGCCCCATAGAAGTATCTCCTTTCGTTCTCTAATCAAAACTGCTTTGGTGTTAAACTTTACTGCAAAGAATAATAGAAAAAACGAATTTCGTGTTATTGGCATCATTCCCTATAATAAGCTGCAAACCTAATAACGATAATGTAATAAAACACCAAATGAATCAATCCCGTTCTATTATGAGCTGTTCAAAAAGCATTCCTCGAATCCCTTGGCGGTATCTTAATCGTGAATAAAACTGTTTTCTAACGTAAAACAACATCTGAGGCGTAACCGATTTAGTCTTAAGCGTTATTCTACTTTTTAAGTTAGCTAGATCGCGTGGTTTTACTTTATATGCCATACTCTTCCCATATCCCAATGAAAAAAAGTCTAATGGAGTAAAATCAGGTGATCGTGCTGGCCGTTCTAGCGACTCTCACCTCCCTGCCTCCTAATTTGGAAAAGTCAGTTAAAACACATTAAGATTGATCAATTTTGATATTTTATTATGTTATCAATAACGAAATAGCATTAGTTATTAACTTTTTAGTTTGCTGTAGAGAATTTCGCCTATTACATCTGTTGAATCTGCGGTTTTTTTACGGCAGCTTCAATTAGAAAATGGAAAGACCCATCGAATGAGGCATCACAAACCCATATTTCCAATTTAAAAATCTGGGGGTTGCAACTGTCATTAAAGAGGGTTGAATTTTTTCATAGTAGTGGCCGAAAATAGACAGATAAACCGAATTTTTCAATGAAATCACGCATATGTTAATTGACTTATTTCCTATGCATGCGCGTTATTTGTTGCAAAACACGTTATAATAAATAACGAATAAATGTTGACAAAGTTACTTTATTGTTAATAAAAAAATAAATCTTTGGAGTTCACGTAGTCAAAAGTAGGTGGATAATTTAAAGATGAAAATAAAAACATAACAATTTGCTTCAAATTATTTCAAAAATAAATTGGGGCAAAGGTCAAGGCACTAATGCTTGGTAAAATACCCGTTATTGTCAATGATTGCCTTACATCGACGCGGCACCGATTTAACGAATTTGTTTAATATTTCTGGAACAATATTTCGCCCCTTTCCTTGTGTTTCAATAAAATTTGAACAATTTTAATCCCTGACCAACAATTCGCCACAGGTTTTCTATGGGATTCAGATCGGGCGACTGGGAAAGCCGCTTCAAAATCGGAAAAAATTCTTCTTCGAGAAATCGTTTAATTTACTTCGAGGAATGTTCGGGGTCGTGTTGAAAATGGAATCCTAAGGGTAAATTGTCTTCAACATAAGGTAACATAACATTCTGAAGTATGTCCCTGTACACGAATCTGTCCATGATTCCATTCATTCCATGCAGTGGGCCAATACCAAAATCGCTGCAACATCCCCATATCATTACCAATCCTCTTTCGTGCTTAACCGCGAGTCTGGTGTATTTAGGGTTTAATCGCTGACCAGTGGGACATCTAACATATTGAACACCATCGGAATTCAACAAATTGATCTTGGATTCATCGCTCCGGCTTACTTGTTCCCGGCTCTGTTTGAGCCAATGAAGATGCTGTCTGGCAAATTCCATTCTGACCTTCCGATTCTTCTTAGTGAGAAGTGTTTTTTTGCTGGCCCAAGGGCAAATAATTTCTCTTCGACTAATCTACATCTTAGAGTCTTTAAACAGGCAGAAACCCCGAAAACTTCTAGCTCAGATTGAATTTTCTCAGAAGATATGAATATATGATATGTTTTTATCTTCCGCATGTCCCTTTCGTCTAGCTTCCTTGGTTGTTCAGTTTTTAGTTTCGAGTTAACTGATCCATTTGACATCTTTTTATTATAGCTAAAATGGTGCCCCTTTTAACTTCGATCCTGCTGGCAACGTGCACTTGCCGTTCATCCTCATTAAAAGCTTTAGCAATTCGCTGTTTTAAATTAGGGGACAATTTTACACTACGAGGCATGTTGTGGACTGTAAACTGAACGCGAATTGTACTGATATTTTTCTGATACCTTAAGAATTCAAAGTAAATCCAATTGTTTTTACCACACGTATCTACTTTCGACCAGGTGAATTCCGAAGCTTTACTTTGTTATTGACAATAAAGCAACTTTATCAACATTTGTTTATTGTTTCTTACGACGTGTTTTGCGCCAACTACCGTACGTGCATGGGAAACTGATCAATTAACGTATGCACGAATTCATTGAAAAATTCTGTTTGTCCATTTACTTTTGGCCACTATTGCTTGTCGAAATCCGCAGATATTGAATTTATTCCATCAGGTTGTTCAGCGACGTATATAGAGCGGCCGTCTCTAAAGTTTAACCATGGGGATGTCGGTAACCATAATAGATACCGTATCAGTTAAATTAGGGCGAAGTTACACACTTTTCAGAAAAAAACGGTTTCTGATTGGCTCTGTGCGTCACGTGTTAAGGTTCAGTTTTTCTGGAATTGGAACGAACGGCGAAAAAATCGATGTCGCAACGAGTGCCTTGGATGTGACGTTTGCTTGTTAGTCTTTTGTTTAATTAACGGATTTTTGACAGTTCGCGCGAGTTTCACGCAACGTCGCCTGCAGTTATCGAAATGAGAATAAACTTATTAACAAAATGTCCGTTTCAAACGAAGGAAACATAATATTCCGATCATTTTCCGCGCTTCAATTTGCGATGTGAAAGTCGGAGACGTATCTACAGCGGTGTTCGCAGAGGCACTAACCCGCTCACTATCACGATCTATTTCTTCCCAGAGATTTGACGGGGGCCTAGTCCATTTTCGAAGCCTCGAAGGGGTTTTCACGGGCCAAAGGAGAGTGAAATGGAAGCTTTACGGGCGGCGAGCAGAATGTTAAAACGTCCTCAAAAGTAATAGCAACGAATCGAATTCATCATTAGAGTGAACATAATCTTACCCGACAAGGGTTACAGCAGAAGAAATTAACGTATCTCTTCACGCGATATAAAGATACTTAAATAAGTACATATGTGTATGTATGTAGATATGGCCCGGTTAAAACATGTTTGCGTCGATCTTGTAACTTTCGTGGTTACCGAAACGCTCGTGGTTGAGCTCCAGAAACAGACACCCTGTATAATAACTTCATAGCTATTTCCGTTGATGAATCACAAGGGTTTGACTCTCGATGTAAGTGCATTAGCAACATATATACATACATATATATATATAAATAGCAAAATTGATTTTGTGAATCAATGAATAAGATTAGATTCAGCCTAAAAAAAACTGTAAAATTCTCACTTGATTCTGTTCTGATAACTCCAATGAACTCATTATGCTCTGAGATATCGACATAAGTAAATATTTGTGTGGGGCTAGTCTTGCTAAATTGTTCTGCGTTCTATCATCGTCCTATACAAACATATTACAACTAACGGGTGCCTATTCATAAAATTTTACACAAGGCGGTGAATCGGGAACGTAAGGCGTTGATTAAATCATTCGCTAGTTAACATCGAACGTCTGACGAACATACAATAGCCGATGAGTTAATCAACGCCATACCTCTGATATGTTAATGCCTTTTTCGTTTTTTTTTAGTGATCGCCCTTTGGCTATTATTCAGAATGCCAATAAATATCTAAATAATTGTTGCCTCATGGCCTAAGTTTGTTGCTTCATGCATTTGCATGGTGATTGTATGTAGAGCTCAACGGACGTACATAACGTGTAAAGGTCCTATTTTCAACTGCTTTGGAGATATTCAGATTTTGTGCTTTTCTTAATTTTCAGCCGAATAGTTGCGTATCTACCGAAAAGGGTAAAGTCAATGTGCATTATTTCTGATTCATCAATTTAAAACCGTAACAGTGGTAAAATGAGCGTGTTTTATTTACAATAATGTCTACTAGCGAAGAATATGCGGACGTGGTTTTCGTGTATGCTTTTCCTAACAGTAATGCACTTGAAATGGTTAGGTCATGCCAGTGTTAATTTCCAGAACGTCAAATTCCCAATCACAAAACGTTTGCGAGAGTTTCCCAAACTTTAGAGGGAACCTGGCCCCTTTCTTTCCTCTCTTCTGGCCCCCTCGAAATCCAGACTTTTCACCTTGGGATTTTTACGTTTGGGATCACCTAAAATCTCGACTGTATCGGTGACCCATCAACTCCAGAGAAGAACCGATGAGGCGAATACCAGAAGCATGCGAATCCATGCGCGAAAGTCTGTGGGAACTTGGTCACGCTCTTAAATTCTGTTTCTCAGCGATGCAGATTATGTATTCGAAACGAGGGGAGACATTTTTAACCGTTTTCGCGTTAAACATATCGATTTGCTAAATTCCATTTGCGATATTTACATTTTTTAACTCTTTAAATCGTTTAACATGCGTTTCGGTAAATTTTCCGCAATCAACATTGTCTGTATACGAAGAATATTTAGTGTAATTTTCACGTATCTCTAAAACAGATTGAAATTGGACTCTCAGTTATATGACATTTTTTATTGGAAATACATATACTTATCCCTTTAAATGTTTTTCTCTCGTCACAGAACGCCCTGTATGAAGTTTTCGTGCAAAGAAAAACCGAAAGTTTGTTTCTTATGGTTTTTCAGTATTTACATACTCGAAAATTCGCGATTTAAGTTTGTGTTTCTGGATTAAAAGTGCGAGATTGATCAAATTGAATTTAACAAAAATCACTAAATGAAAAGGGCACAGTTACCAAAGGTTTTGCCTCCGAAGTGGTACGCGGCATTTACCTCACTTAAATTTTTTTTCTAAGGCTGGAATTGTCAAGTTGGTTTAGGATGCGCTTATCTTACGCTAGATTTCGTCTTACTATCTGCTAGATAATAATTTTCTTCACTTAAGACATTACTCAAAGACCTAGTCAACATTTGCCGATTTGCTTTCTCAGTGTGGCGGCAGCGCCGAATCAAAAACCGCTGCTCCACCAGATTGAACAAGAATCCTCATTTAATTTTGAGGTTTCGGCCTACGCCATTTTTCAATACCTGCACAAAATTCATCACAAATGATCAAATTCTAAACGTGGACTTCTGCAACGAGCAGGGTCACGTAAAATAAATAAAAAATGATCAGTATTAATAAAGGAAATACATAAACATGATAAAGTGTTGATGTGAAGAGGTCAATCTCTGTAATAAATTAACAATTTATCTTTGCCACACACTGATTTCGGTTTATATGAAAATAGCAATAAATAATAAAAAACCGCGAAATAAATTATCAGCAAGGGGATCATTTAATGTTCGTTTCGTTCATTATTTGAAATTTTTCTGCGTAAGCTTTAGATTTGTTTACCTAAAATACTCACATAACAATTCCTTTTTTTCTAACTTGAGCTTAAGTTCCTCAACAGTGCTGTTTCTAACGACTTTCTGGACCCCCGTGTTGGACTCCTGCAAGAGACGAGCTGCATAAAGAGCCAAAAATAACTCACAACATTACAATTTTCCCATATTCCCCAATTGAAAACATCAACTTTGAATCACTTTCCTTTAACTCCTCTTCTTTCACATTTTTATGAGGCAACTCAGAAGTTCCCCTGTCGCAGTCAGCTGCAACGAGATCATTCTGATCCTCATCCATGTGTCTCTCGATTTTTTTTTTTTTTTTACTTTCTCGAAGTGCCCTTGTATTAAGCTCTCAAAATCCTGTTTCACACTCTCACAACTCTCTAATTGAACAGTGAATTGAACACAGACGCTGTAACCGAAAAAATGAGTTCATGCAGAACTAAAGTGTGTCCTATAGCTTGAACAAGCTTCATAAAGCGTGACTGTTTGCCATGTTCTGATAAGATCTTTTCATACACATAGGCTGAACGGCTAATGAGGATTTCAACGAGAAAATACGAAACTAAATCCCATCTACTGTATTCCAATAAGCCGATAAAATTAACAGAATTAAGAAGGGAAGTAATCTAAAAAAAAAATCTTAATTTATTGAAAATCCATTACGGGCACACTCTAGAACAATGTGCATTACCGGTGAAGGCTATGATTTCTATATGGTTATTTGAGATGTATCATATGGCAAATTGCTTAGATAATTAGATAGATAAAGGCATATTAATTGGGAAATTTGTCCATAGAGTATGACGCTTGTAGCGTAAACACCTCGTCTGTTTACTACACACTCCTACCTGCAACAATTATTACCGACAAATGTTATAATGCTCTAACAAAGGGAGAGGCGATATTGACAAACAACCGGATTGTTTATTCTAAAGCCAACTGGGGTCTTAATTGTCACCAATAGAACGTCCATTACAACCAATAATGGGGCATTACATAAAGCCACGTAGAATTAAATACGTGGTGTGACTAGTCTTGAGTGGGGTAATTAAACTTAATGATGCCCATACGGGCTGCTAAGGCATCTCTAAGCAGATATTCGTGTAGATGAGAGATGTTATGTAATGTTTGGTGTTAGGCATGTTGCTCAATATTTACATTCCGCTTTATTACACGGTGTCACACGTAAAATGCGCATCGCATCAAACATTTTTTTACCTGCAAATTTGGGCCACTTTGGGCTTGCCCTTGTGCGGTTTTGCCTCAAAAACAATAAAAAATGTACACTGAAGTGAAAAGACGAATGACCCCCTTGCAACTACCAAATTGCATTGTTTTTTTTACGAAAAATAAAAAAGTTTTAAATTTTCTATCTACACTAACTGTCCCGTGAAACGCACCACCCAGTAACACTAACAATGGAGTCTTCTAACTTCGGGCAAAAAACGCTTCACAATGGAGAATGAAACGATCAGACTTTCAGTAAAAAAGGAAGAATGCTGGTGGTTTTTTTGCCATTGACCTTTTAGATTTTTTATTCAATTGTAAATAAATTAATTAATGTTTGCGTGGAAACATCAGTTTATTTTGTTGTTGAACTGTGAACGAGACATCTCAAGATGCCCCCAAGTGAGACAGCGTCGAAATTTATCCCCCGTTTCGGATTTTGAGAGGGCGAATTATCGGCACGAAGGAGGGTGGACTTTCTCTCCGTGAGATTGCCCGAAGAATGAATCGGAACCACACCGCGATTGCGAGAATTCATGGTCTGAAGAAAGGGTTCAGCAACATCGTCCAGCTGGACGACCTCCCCGTGGCAGCAACACACGTCAAAACCGACCTCTTAGACGGACGGCCGTTGGTGATCGATTTCAAACAACGACGTCCGTCGCAGTAGACTGGACGGGAGCTCTAAATCGTCGGGTGTCGATGGCGACAGTTTACGGAAGAATTTCGTCTTTCGGCCTGCATTCGCACCGCCCAAATCTACGACTGCCACTAACCGCCCAACGCCGAGCTTCCAGATTGGCCTGGTGTCGAGAACGAGTTGATCGGAGTCATGAGCGGAACAACATCGTCATCAGCGATGAGTCACGATTTTGTTTATGGATCAATGACGGTCGTAGAAGAGTCACCGAGGTGAAAGAAGAAATTTGCAATTTTCTGAAAGGCGCCACACGGCTCTAACATTTTGGTGTCGTGGTCTGGGGTGCGATACGTGTTGGTGGAAGATCTTCTCTTGTGTTCATTCCAAGCACCCCAAACGCGCGGCGCTACGTTAACAATGTCCCGAGGCCAGTATTAGCACCCTTCGTGCAAACTTCACCAAATGGCATTTTCCAACAGGATAATGCAAGACCACGTGGCGCGAACATTACTCGACAATACCTGGAAGAAGCGCAATTGGAAATACTGCCTTGGCCTGCACGGCCACCGGACCTATCGCCCATTGAACATCTTTGGGGCGAGTCGCCGTCTTCGAAACTTACCGAGGCCTCCAAACCACGTGGATGACCCACGACACCGTCTTGAGGCAGCATGGAATGAGGTGCCCCAGGAGGATGTTGATCATTTGCTGCAAAGCGTGCCGCGACGAGTACGAGCTCGCATTGCCGCACGAGGCGATGTCACTCATTATTGATTTTTTAATTAACAAGTGTTGTACCTTTTTGCTGAGAGTCTGATCGTTTGATTCTCCATTGTGGAGCGTTATTTTGCCGAAGTTACAAGACTTCATTGTTAGTATCACTGGGTGGTGCATTTCGCGCGAAAGTGAGTGTGCATGACGATATTCTAGTTTCTTGGACAACTTTCAATTTTATTTTTGCATTTCCAAGCCATCCAAATCGGTCTGTTATGCGAAAGCAGTTCGATGTAATGGGATTATGGTCAAAAATTGTTCGAAAAGCAGCAATAAACAAATCTTGGAAAAAAAAATTCAGAATGTATTATAGAGGCTATGCACGCCTTTATCCATGGTTAATCTAGATTATAAATCAAGTATTCAGGTCAACTTATTGCGGTATTTTTACAAAGTTAATTAACACAGAAATAGACTTGCAAACAAATACCCACCTAAAATGGCTGCATGGTGTATCAGTGTAAGATTGGACATATGCTCCATGAATTTTTTTGTTAATTTTGTGCTATAAAATATTCGAACTGTCGCGAATAAGGATGCTCTCCACAAGAATCGTCTCAATCATGAGGGAAAGGGAGGAGGTTAAATTAGGGAAGGGTCGCTCCCTCCTTTATTCTGCAAAAACGTGTTTTCAAATTGGAAAAATTCCGAACGAATCCGAAGTTGTTCGAGGAAAGCCGATTTTTCGAGATTCCTTTCTTGCTCTTTTCAGATTTCATTTCAAAAGACATGTTAAAACAACTTTAAAATGCTCATTGCCGTTTTTAATCCTCTACAAGGTGATGCTTTTAGGCTTCCGATCCGGCGTTTAGTTGTTCCGAAACCGTGATCCACTTTGTTTTTCTAAATAATCAACAAATTTCACTTTGCGCTCAGCAAATTCTACTTTTGTTTCTGAATCCAACGATACGTCACACTCACGATTAATTAAACGGTTAAGTGCAAAAACTCTCATTCCCCGTTTTGCGACATAATGTAACGTTGATTTGACATCAGGAGAGGCTTTAAATATAACTTATTCGGATCTGTCGCTAAGTAAACAAGGAAATCGACACAAAAAATTCGTTTGAAATGACTTTTCATGTTCTACCCCCATTCACCAAACGTGAATAACGCCGATTAACAATTTCGTCTACAACATTATTTCAAATCTCTGGAGTTCTCGTTCGATTTGCAATAAGAACTGCAACCTTCAACTCATCATTTCGAAAAGTTTTGCACCAAATCTGATTTTTAAGGAATCCCAGAAGAAAAAGTCCATTGGTGTAATATCGGGCGGTCGCGGTGGCCAATTTGTGACATCTTTAGTAGAAATTTAATTATTTCTAAAATGACTTCTTAAACGTTCAGCATTATGTCTAGAGTTATAGGGAAGAACTACATCTTATTGTGAACCACTCGTTACCGGGCACTGCTAAAAGAAGGTCGCCCAGAATGTCTTCAACTTGGTTCCTTAAGGATTGTCTTTATCTTTCAGAACCTAGAGTTCCCTCGTTGATAATGGGTTAAATAATTCGTGTTCCCAAAATACCACATCACAACTTCAATTTAAAGCTCTGCTGATATCTGAATGTTTGGGTGCGATTTTCATTTTTTGTTCCTCAATAATTATGATTTTTTCCGTTAAAGATGATTTTGTTTGAATGATAACTCTCGTCTACCCACGAAATCTGATCGGGACAGTGATAATCTTCATTATGTTCTCCAGGGGTCTAGTAAACCATTCGTAAAAGATTATTCTTCCAGGAAGAAAGCATGGATATTCAAATTTAACAGCATGATTTCAGAACACAGAAAGGCGTCGCTTTTCTCTGATTTAACCACCTCCTTATCTCTTACGGTTTACAGGATTCCTGTAGAGCGCGTTCTTGCCCGAGACGCCATGTATATGGGATACCTCGAATGGTGCCGAGCAATTCCGAAATTGTCTGTTTTTTTTCATCATTTTGAAGCAGAGCCGGAAGGAAAAGTCAAAATTAGAAAAGAGATTCCATATGATGCGCCTTTCCTGGCTCTATATTCAAATAATATTTACTGTAGGTGTTAGAGCGGTTTCGGTAAGAGTAAATCTCTGAATTAAGCTCCATGACTTAAGCCAATATTAGGATATACCTACAATTTATTTATAAAATTAATGTAATTAGGAATCATGCTCCCACTTTCCCACGTTATTTGCAAATTTGTTAACAACAATACGTGCGTTTCTTGCCTCGTAATGGCTAGAGTTGGTACAAAATCTACCAAGTGTGTCGTTACGTAAAAGGAATGCAATAATTATGGAATTGGCTCTTAGACACCTAATTAACTGCTTTGCATGTTGCATAAATGTCGGTTATATATTATCCACAAATCATGGTTGAAAAAGGCACTATGTAGGCCTAAAAACTAATTTGAAACGGTCGACTACGTTGGCATTATGCTGCCAATAACAGCTACGCTTATTCTTAAATTGCGAAAATGATATTTTCGATTATAATTGGGTTTATTGAACTGAACATGCAAAAAAAATGGATTATTAATAATTACACTGACGAATAATTATGCCATGTAGCGTCAAGTAAAAATGACGGATTGTGGAACAGTTTGTTAACGTCTCCGTTAAGACACGCCTCCTCTACTCGCGCCAGCCAGTCATAAACGTGAAATTTAGAGGTCGCAAATGCTGTTTTGGGGAGCGGACAAATTGGTCTAAATTGTTAGCGTAGGTGTGTCCTTTAAACACCTGTCGCAAATGTAAGGAGATATTGGGCCAAAATAAGACAAAATTTCGTTTAAACTTACATCCTGAATCGCTTCATTTCAAGGTTCGTCTAAAAATTTCTGGCTCGTGCCCACGAGGCGCTATTTTACACAAAAAGAGTAACGCCCGGTAGATTTTTACAATTTTTATATTTATTTTGAATAGAGCCACTGCCACGTTCGTTAATATTTATGACGTATCTTGTTTCGTTTCCGACATTAATATTAAATTTCTAATTCCTGCACATCTCTGAAAAAAATTTGTATGATCTTTTGCGGTCTTCGCCGATTCGGAAGTTGAAAAGTTCAAATTTGTGCGCTTTTTCTAGTATTGAGAAAATATAAAAAGCATCGTTTGAAAGCAGTTGGAGCTTCAAAAAGGGGTTTGCAAGCTTTTTTGTGGCTCTAAAGGAAGCATTAAAGACTGAAAGCCCATGAGGATTTCCAACCACGAGCAACCTCAAATTTAAATTCCGAGACGTAATTCATAGAGACAGCAAAGGTTTGTTAGAAAACAACTAAAGCTTTCTTGAAAAAAAAAAAGAAAATCTTATTCGCCAAACTCTAAATCCTCCAAAAATCTCAGATATGAAGAAGCCCCAAAGTAATTTCCTCGTCCTTCAGAAACCGAAAGTAAGGAGGACGATGAGACATAATTTGAGCATATGTAGCTCCTATGAGAGCTATTTGAAGAGAAAGGCAAGAGGTGAAGAAAACTTAATACGAGGGTACATCAAATATAAATCGGAATTTCTCTCGTGCGACGAGTAGATCATCGGGGGGAACCCGTGGGTCTAAGTGTAATAGATACGAATATCACAAGACCACATTCATTCTGCTTGGAGCCTGAAGGTCGCGTTTTCAGTCAGCATCACCGTGAGCGAGCATGAGGTCCACACTCAGGCTGCACATCATGTTATTATTAAATTTTTCGCACGTAAAGAGGTAAAATCAGCTGAAATCCTTCAAAGCCCTGAAGCACAGAAACCTGTCAAAAAAAACCAGGTATACGAATGGCACAATCAATTTTTGGAGAGACGAAAGAGAATTGGAAAACAGTTGAGCCCCATGCTCGCCGCCCTCGGCCCAATGTGGAGCACAACCTCAGCACCATCCGTCATTTTCTCGGGGGCCATCACCGATTAACCATATTGCAGTGAAGTAGGCATAAGCTATGGAAGCGCCCAATCCATCATTACAGAAGAAGTCAGAAGGCATATGGCCTTCTGACTAATCAACAAAACCAATCGCCAACCTGACTTGGGAAAAGTTGGCAAACATTCGTAGACCCACATAAGAATGGCCTACCTACAGTCCGGACTTATCGCTCCGTGTTTGTCCCCTCGAAATAGGCCCCGCGAAGAGAAAGATTCTGCATCGATGCAGATGTTGAGGCAATTGGTTGCGAACACTCCCCGCTTCTTTTCACGATAACGGCTTTAAGATATTTCCGACACGAAAGGAAAAATGTATTAACATATCAGGACGTTATGTGGAAAAATGATATGTACAGGGTGTCCACGCAAAAACCACCCCCCCCCCTCTCTCTATTTTTTTAATATATTGAAATAGGAAAAAAATTCTAACAAAAAGTTCTTGGAAGTTCATGTAGTTTTTCAAGATAGTTAGTAGTTTTATACAGGATGTTTAATAAACGTGTGCCAACCCAGCATTGCATTTTTTGAATAATTAAGAATTACATTTTTTTGAATATTTAAGTTCCGCGTTTTATTACGAATTCAACGATATATACAGGGTTCCCCATTTAAAGCTGTGATTGATAATTATTCAAAAACGGTGCGTTGTATAAAAAAAGTTTCAAAGAAAAGTTAAGAGGGGGATATATCATGAATATAGTGACTTTTAGCCAAAAGGTCATTTTAAGGTCATTTCAAGGACACATTTTTTTCTCAAACGTCAACTCCGTATTTTTTTTACAGATCCTTGGAGGCCTTCAAAAAATAAATATCTTTTATTTGAACGATTTTTCCATTATATGATTTGTTGGAAAATTATCCTCGATTTTTGTCCAATTTTTAAGATAGTCGAAATCACTGAATTTTTTTCTTTTTAAACAAGTTTTGCAATGCATGTTATGTTTAAGACTCATAACAATCCTTCTATCTAATTAAAAAAGTGATTGTTTCTAAGAAAAAAAAAATTCTTAAATTTCCTCCTGCTAGAGTCCACCTCATAAAAGGGCTGTAAGAAATCGACATTATTTTTTCGACAATTAATCTAATTGTTTTGTGTGAAATTATTAAAAAATTATTCTTTTCACTTTAAAATTCGACAATTGAAATGGATTGCTACACCCTGTATGAAAAGTTAGAAATAATTTTTATTTGTAGAGAGGTTGGAAGAAATGTTAGTCAGGCAGTAGAACTTCATGCTGAAAGATTTCAGGACGAAAGGGCGCCTCGATGGACGACTCTCAACAGTGTCAGTCAAAATTTCAAAAAAACGGAAATTTTGGAAACGGAAAAACGCAATCGCTTGCAAAGTAGAACACACGAAGGCAATCAAATGGCAATTGTTGCAGCTGTTGCCTTCAATCCCCACGTAGGTTATCGTCAAAATGCTGCTGGAGTCGGGAATTTCAAAGACAAGTGCCCAAAGAATTTTGAAGGTGAATAAATACCATCATTACCGCATTTCTTTGCACCAGGAACTACATGAAACTGATTTTGAAAACCGAGCCAGTTTTTGTAATTGGGCAAGGTAGCAATTAAATTAAAATGTATTTTTTCCTTCCACCAACATTACGTTTGCGGACGTATTCACATTCACAAACCGTGGTGCAGTGAATCGTCACAATCTGCATTTTTTGTAGTGCTGTAGCTGCAAACCCACACTGGCTCAGAGAACGTAAACATCAAAGACCATAATCAGTGAATGTATGGTGCGGTATTATTGGGGAATACTTAATTGAACCTTTCTTCATTGAGGAAACTTGAATGGAGAAACATACCGCAATTTCTTGCGTAATAATCTTCCGGAATTGTTAGAGAACGTTTCACTTGTGATTAGACGAGTGATGTGATATCAGCACGACGGCTGTCCAGCCCATTCATCTAGAACGTTCCGTGAGGTTCTGGATGAAATGTATCCAGATCGATGGGTTAGACGGAGCGGTCCACTGGTCTTCTAAGTCGTCTGATCTGACCTCACCAAATTTTTTCCTCTGGGTTTCTTTTAATGGACAAAGCTTATGCAGAAGCGCCAACGACTGCAGACCGAACGAAAGGGAGAATTGAACGTGCGCGTCAATTGATGAACTGCTGGGCAGAGTAAAGAATTCGTCTCGAACAAGAGTTAAGACTGTTCGGAGCAGGAAGGACAATCTTTTGAACATTTGCTTCCACAAGTTCCTCAAATCAAGACTTTAAATTAATAGGTGTACAAGTGGAAACTGAGCATTTTTTTGGTGAAATTAAGCTTCATTAAAAACATAGTTATTGAGAATATTAGTAATCAAAATAATTTCCATAACTGTCTATGGTCTTTTGCCATTTACTGGGTAGATGATGGATGCCCTCGTAATGGAAGCTCAGTGGTTTCGACGAAAAATAGTTATCGAGTCATTTTCGAATATCTTCATCGTTAAAAAATCGTTGGTCAGCTAAATGAGACCGCATGGATCTGAACGAGTGGAAGTCGGTAGGAACCGAGTCTGGAGAATACGCCGCATGCTGGAGTATTTCCCAGCCTAACGAGAAGATGAGTTCCTGGGACCTGGGGTATGCGGACGAGCATCATCATGCAGCAATATCACTTTCCGACTTCCTTGGCCCGTAAATGGTCTTTTTTCCTCCAGAGCATCGCTTAATCTGATCATTGGGGCCTGATAACGGTCAGCTGTAACAGTTTGACCGGGTTCCAGAAGCTCATAGTAAACGACTCCTTTACAATCCCACCAGACACACAGTAAGATTTTCTTGGCATGAACGAGTGGTTTTGCAACTGATGTGGATGGCTGGCCTGGGTCAACCCACGTTTTTCTGCGCTTAGGATTGTCATAGAAAATCCACTTTTCATCTCCCGTAATAATATTATGCAGAAATTTTTTTCTTTTATGCCGAGAAAGCAAGTTCGTGCAGATGTCAACTCTTCGATTTTTATTGTCTTCGGTTGGCTCATGAGGAACCCATTTTCCGGCTTTTTTAATTTTTCCCATTCCATGCGATCGAACTGAAACTGCTGGTTGAGTTACTCCTAACTGCTCTGCAAGCTGTTTTTCAGTTGGGCATTGATTTTCCAACATCCCCAAGCCGAATTAACCATTTCTGTTGTTTCAGCAGCATTTTTTTTCAGTTTAAAACAGAACAACATTGATATTCTCAAATATTGCTTGGAAATGTCCATGTCCCTGTTTACGTTTTGTGCACTGAACTACAGCTCCTGAGCAACTGAAACTTTTATCATATAAAAAGTCATAAACAAACAACACCTGCTTACAATTGCAGGCGAATTGAACGTGTCTAAGTATGTTTTTTTATCGCATATAACTTCATTGCTCAGGTTCTTTTTGTACACCTATTAAATTGTCAAATTTAAAAAAAAATATATTTTTTTAAAGAAATATATATTTTTTTTGATTCGATAGAGGGACTGTTATGAGTTTTAAACGGAATGTGCGTTGCAGAACTTTTTTAGAAAAAAAAATTTAATGATTTCGACTATCTCAAAAATTGGACGAAAATCGAGGATAACTCTGCAGCAAAACGTCCAATGGAAAAACTGTTCAAATAAAAGGTGTCCAGTTTTTAAAGGTGTGCAAATATCTGTAAAAAAATATCGGGTTGCTATCTGAAAAGAGTTGCCCTTGAAATGACCTTAAAATGACGTTTCGGCTAAGTCACTACCTTCGCGACGTGTCCCTCTCTTAAACGGACAATTTTTATCTGAAACTCTCTTTAATGCAACGCACCGTTTTCGAATAATTGTCAATCGCAGCTTTAAATGAGAAACCCTGTATACGTCGTCAAATTCGTAATAAAGGGCCGAATTCAAATACGTAAAACGGTAATGCCCAATTGTTGGAAAAACGCAATATTCAGTTGGCACACGTTCGTCGAACGCCCTGAATAAAATATCATATTATATTTTTCACATTCGAAGAGCCCTAGAGCTTAAACGACAGAATTTTGGACAAAAATACGCGTTTGCTAATTTCATTAGTAAAAACCATGGTTAAAATGTTTGCACTTTCATCTGGGACACCCTGTATAGAAACATGACACATTCGTCTTCTCTAATAAGTAAAGGTAGTTTAATAAAGGATGTACATACGGGGTGGCGCACTCGGCCCTTCGGCTTAAACAAAGATATAAATCAATTTTAGATGTTGCAACAATTATGGCCGATGCTGCGCCTTTCGCTTTTGGATCTCGGCCCAAGAAATAAAAAATCATCTGGTCAATATTTGATTCAAGGTGAAGCGGTTCCGGACATACAGTCACTCAAAAAAGTATTCATACAGCCGGAAAAAAACTCTGTAAACCGTAACTTTTGACTGATTTTGTTCAAATTTTGTATAATGAAAATTCAAGCCGAAACTCAACTTGCGTAATCGAGCAACTTTTGAAAATTTAACTTTTAGGGTGCTTTCCACCGTTTTAAAAACTTCTTGTGCGGTGGAAAATTTTCAATGTGGTTTTAACATTCCTGTAGAGGGGATTTTTCTTCATATTTCCTGAAAATTTGATCAAAATCGAACGATAAATAAGGGAGTTGCAGCTTTTTAAAGTCGTCAAAAACGCCAAAGAGTGACGATTTTCGCGCAAAATGAAATTTTGACGTTTTTGACGACTTTAAAAAGCTGCAACTCCCTTATTTGTCGTTCGATTTTGATCAAATTTTCAGGATATATGAAGAAAAATCCTCTCTGCAAGAATGTTAAAACCACATTGAAAATTTTCCACCGCATAAGAAGTTTTCAAAACGCTGGAAAGCACCCTAAAAGTTAAATTTTCAAAAGTTGCTCGATTACGCAAATTGAGTTTCGGCTTGAATTTTCATTATACAAAATTTGAACAAAATCAGTCAAAAGTTACGGTTTGCAGAATTTTTTTCCGGCTGTATGAATACTTTTTTGAGTGTCTGCATGTTAACGGGGACTTTTCCCTAATTTTTACCTCAGCAATGTCACCTCCAACTTGCGTCTATGCCGAGTACACATCGCCTATAGCAAATGCGCTTCGTACCACCATGGGTCTACCTAATTACTGAAAATTGCGTTTTCATATCTAAAAATGGAAAATAATCGGTGACAATGTGGATCACAGGCAACGTTACTCACTAGTATGGTTATTGGAATATCGCAGGTAAATAGGTAGTATTCCAAGGCCGGTATACTGTTACTTACGAGCAAATAGTATTATTGACGAATATGGGATTTATCGAGAGGACACCCAAACAAGGTTAACTGCATTATTGCATTACACGTTAAAGCCATAGTGTTTAAACAGTTTGGTAATGTGCATTTCTCTGCGGCTTTAAAATGATATTTAAACGACGATAGACTTTACAATAACGTTTCACAGCGTTTATTATCAAACTAAGCAATAAATTATCATCATGTGTTCGCTGACAAGAATTGGCAATAGAAAGTACATAACCGTATAATATCTAAATGAAATGATTAACTTATGCCCATAAGTGCCTGTTTTATCTCGATCGCTGCACACTTTATGCATTGCAGGTTAGACTCTATTCACGGTCTTATTATAGAAAGTATCAATTTTTGCTTGTGCGTTTGTAATACCGAAGTTTACGCTCCGCTTGGGTCTTCCCAGAACCACGTATTTTTAGCCAAGAAAACAATAATTGCCCCTTAAGTTATGTGTAAATATTATTGTATCCTCAAAATCAGGAATGTAAACTAGGAAATGTTTGGTTTCGCTAATGGAATTGACATATACACGAGAGGTTTTATACCTCTGTCTGTTCCGCTTTAGATAGGTCTGCCCATAGAGCAAAGTCCTCGGCAATTTATTCAAATATGGTACCAAAGTCAGGTGCGCGACGTGAAAAACGTAATTTTATTACTGGAGAAAGTTTTTGCCGCCATCAGCAAACTCAATGAACCATGATTGAGAAGCCGATGTTTCTGCTTCATTACCGAGCAAGAGCATATTACGAAAGTGGACAGACATGAGGATTGCCAAGAATAATATTTTATGGAGGATCTATTCAATCCAAGATTTGCTTCGCGGAAATTTTTGAAGAAAATCCCCCTTCGAAAGGTTAAAAATAAGGCGCCAACAAGATTATTATTAAATTTTTTATTACGTAATCAGACATTACCATCATCAATATCGTTCATCATCGTGATATGGACGATACACTGCGACCACCTCGCCTGCCTCTTCTGCTCTCCGCGCGTCTTCCGCATGAGGCCTGCTTCCAATATGGATCCCTTCGTCTTTGAGACGTATTCGACTGCTTCCCTCGGACCCACCGTCACTGTTTTACCGCCTGTGTCTTTTTCCATACCTCGGAAGAAGCTCTCATCACGGTCTGGCTGATTAACTGATGTTGACCGCTGAGGTTATCTCCCCAGTCTTTGCTCTTTTGGCATTTCTCACATGAAGCCTACACGTGAAATGATTTTTTTTTTCTAATTTGAGACATATCTGTGCGTATTTGAGCTCTGGTCGTTGCGCACGCCATCGTTGCCATCGCGGTCTGGATGATTGACTAATAGCGTCCCACTGCGACCACTTCACTTGGTTCTGCTCTTCCTCTGGTTCCTGATTGAAGCTCGTTTACTCCAGAGAACTCTTTTTGCTTTAAAACACGTTCCTTCAGGTCTCACCTCCTTCCGTCGCAAGCGACACCTTTGTCATGCCGCATATGATCTGTCTCATGTCTCGCAAGGAATTATCATCATGTTCTGGAACGTTGACTGAGAATGATGCACTACAACCAGTGCGTCAGCCTCCGTTCTTCTTATGACTTCTGCTTGAACCCCATTTGCACTATGGATCTTTTGGCTTTGAGGTGCATTCCTCTATGTCTCACCTCCATTGTCGTACAATGTGTTATCGACTTTTTTACACGTGAATGTCACCGAAATGGAGAAAATTAATCATTTTAAATTTAACGAAAACGCGGAAAAAAGGTCACTTGGAACGAGCAAAAACAATGCAAATGATCATTAGGATCTCCGGCCTGGTTGTTGCCAGCAATGAGATACAATGACGGTTTGAAATATTTTGATAGGTATCGAATATCTACAGAATTGACGCCATCTGCTCCACGAAAAGTTGATGTATAAATCATTATATAAACACAATACATAGTAAACTTAACGGTCGATGACATGTGGGATGGTTAGTGAACTTAATGATGATATTTGCAACACCCATACGTAATTAACCACCAGAGATGAGACTGTGTCTTGAGGCAAGTCATTAACCTTTGGTTTTGCTAAGTATTGTTAGTTAAGTGTGTACCTACATAGACATATTGAACCGCAACCTGCTTACAAACTGCCCAATGCCAGCTATTAGTTACCTAAAAGCTTTTTGCAGAAGCGAACAAACTGACAATTTTCTTGACAACCAACTGGCTTGCGTTGCGCAATTATTGCCCAAGATGACTACTTTATTGACAAAGATAGGAAAGACAATATAGAAATTTTCACACAGGGATTTTACGAAGCTACGGCCACATACTGAGGGTGGATAGACATCTAAAATATACTGAAAAGCAGCCAAAATGAGGGCCTTGGCCTGACTCCTTTTTGAGATGAAAGCATTTTAATAAATTTCGTGGGAAACCAGATTTTTTCTTATTTAAACGTGCTATTTCTCCGCTTCCTACCCCGTAAAACACAAAAACGGCTGAATTTTTAAAATCCGCGTGAAATTTCCTATAAGACATGTCGAAAAATGTTCGTTGGTAAATGTGCCTTTTTGAGCCCAACGTAGCCGAATAGAGAAAAAGAATATCTGAAAATCCATATTTCTTGGTATTACTCAATGGTAGCTCGCGCAATGACTTTTACAGCTACCTCGTTGGGGGATTTCATCAAAGTTGCTCTATTTTTTATGCTATTAAAGAATAAGCCCACTTTTATGTTTTGTGTTTGTTATTTTTAACTGTTTAAAGCAGAATTTTCGGGGGAAAGATTGTTAATTCTTCAAAGTGAGTATATCATTTAGGGTATATTAAATAGAGCAACTTTAATGAAAACCCCAAAGAGCCATCAGGAAAGTTCATTGCACGAGCTACCATCGAGTAATACCAAGAAATATGCAGTTTCGGATTTTTCTATTCTCCAGTCGGCTACGTTGGGCTCGAAAGCGCACATTTGCCAACAAAAACTATTCTATACGTCTTATAGGAAATTTTACGTGGACTTTAAAAATGTGCTCGTGTTTGTGGTTTACGAGGCTGGAAGTGGAGAAATGGCAGGTTTAGAGTTTAAAAAGTCTGGTTTTAGACGAAATTTATTAAAATGCCTGTGTCTCGACGAAGAGCCCCAATTCTGACCGCATTTAGCTGCATTTTAGACCGTCTATCTACCCTCGACCTATAGTTCTTTCATCCAGAAATACTCCGTAGAATCCTAATGCGTATAGAGGGTGGTCTATTTAAGGGCCAGCTACGAATCAACCGACAGTTTCAGCACTTCGGAAAAGGACGATGAAAAGAGTCGACTGACAGCACTAATGTGAGGACGCACCCCGATCTGATTAAACCATCGGCCGGTTGTTTCTATTACGTAATCTATGACGGCCCCACGAGCATGCGCTCTGTACGCAGAACTCTTAGGAAGTACATATGGCAGTATGCGAAAAGTGACAGTGACAAGTCCGCGAAAGAGCTGCGTATGTATTTATCGAATTCATCAGAAAATAAATCAAAGTAGAAACGTCGAAATTGTGCATGTTCGAAAATATACCCACATGTGGCCTGGGAAAAATGAAAAGAAAGCTCCTCAGTCTTTTGTGAAAAAAGCCATTCTCTCTAATTTCAGGTGTGAAGTCAAACCTTATGGTCCGCAGAATTGACTGAATTTATAAATGAACGAATTTGTAAGAAAGCTCAATAGGATTCGAACAAAAATCAAGAGATATAATATTTGGTAATAGCTCGAAGAACTTGGGGAAACTATTAAAATTCCTCAATGGCGTACGCGGAAATTTCTCTAAAGGATTTTACGGACCGTGACCTCAGAAAATACACTATCGTGTGAAATAGTTGGGGGCAATTTACTTTCTTATTAAGTAGCGTCTATTGCCTAATCAGCATATAAAATTTAAAAGCTCTAGTGACAGTGAATCAAGCACAATATAATAAAAACCCAATTTTTTCGTAACTTTTAACACTCCGAAATTACGCTACCGATCGAGATCGGACAGATATTTACATGCACGTTTTTCTTCATCTTGCGCTAGAGAATATCTACGTGAAAAAGTGCCATGCAATTTTAAAATACCCTGTATTTCTTCGGACATGCACCGCATGTCTCTGTGCCTACTTTGATTGAATGGAAAATATTGTGCAATTTCACGGCCGTTCTACCTGTGTAAGGCATTATTTCCAAATGAAATGAAAGGAAAACATGTCTTCAGATACACGCAACATGACGTGGGTGGACCTACTGTAATGAACAACGGCCTGAAGAAGCCAACAAGTAGAAACAGGTGTTTCGGTGTTGCTTAAAATAACCTTTTCATTTCTACTTGAATGCTCGACTCCTGTGCAAACATGCCACCAACTTTGCTGACTGATATCTGCCAGTGGTAAAATTAATGGATTTTTTATTACAATCAAGCATGCAATAAACCTACTTCCCTAGAATAAATATAGGCAAGTTTGAAATCCCGTAATGGAACCTACATAATTTAACACTTAAACAGGTACTTGTTGAAAGAATCATATTTCTCTGCTAACATAGACAGGAGCATAATAAAATCGGATACAATGGCTGTAATTACATGGTAAGGACAGTTCTTGCGACCAGGAAATAAATCCAACAGGTCGTTAAGGTGCGCGTTTTGCCTATGTAATTTCAGTAGTTTTCTACTTTCCATTCTATGTAGTGTGGTCAAGTCAGACATAAAAAATACAAAAATAGATATGAACCTCTCTGTTCTTAGCGTCGGAATTGTCGTTTCCATCCTTATCTCGTTTTTTCTTGCAGCAGCAGCAAAATAGGCACATGATCCACCGTGTGACAAAATACCATGGGTAAATGTAACTATTAGGAACTGGCTAACCGGTTTCAAAGCAATCCGAATCAAAAGTTGCCCGGTTGAATACTAATAAATAAAAAAGCTACACATTGGGACAAGGACGCTCGGATTTGCGTGATGCTTTTCGCGCATCACCGTCTTTAAAAACTGCCAAAAATTGGTGTTGTTGTTGCGATTACGTAAACTCTAAAACTGAAATCTATTTCTTTCCGATATTCGATATCTGCTGCTGCCGACCTAAAGCAATATCACGCTTAATGCCTGTGATTATCAGAAGCTTAACAATAAACAGAAACAGAGACGTTAAATAACAATACTCCGAATCGGCTCAATAATAATTTTGCATTGGCTGGTATTAATACATACCGTGAGATCCAACGAATAAAAGTTCAAAACATGTGATTGAGGCAAAGTCAAAGTCCGAGCGTTATCACTGCAGGCGCGCGATAAAGGGGCTGCCCTCTATCATCGTCTTTTTTCAACAAAAACAAATCACAGTCGATGCCGTTAAAACAATACAAGCAGCACGATGCGAACGCCCATAAAGCAGTCTTCGATTTGTTTATAAACAAAAGATCGAAGCAGGAAAACTACTCTTGCTTAGTAAGGCGAATCGCTACTGAAACAGAGTGAATGTGAACAAGAAAGCATCGCCGCCGCTGGCTGGTTTCTTGTGGCGGTGTTGCGGTCCCTCATTTTCTCTCTGTGCTAGAGGGGTGCCTTACCACCTGTTTCCTTCTCGCTCGGCAGTCGGCAAAAATTGATTTTGTGTTCTTTTTTAAATGCGGTTATTATTCATGAAAGGGGTAGCAATAACCCCTCTTGAAAGCCGTTTTATATATCTGGATAGGGGTTGGCGCCACTTAGTTTAATCGCAGATTATCGCCAAATAAAACAAATTTATTATTTTTCTCCTACATAGATGTTCCAACTTTTATATAAAGAATATGTGTATATACAGATAGTAATCATGTATCCAATAAAAGTAATTTCAATTCTCAACAAAAACATATATTTATATGTAAAATACTAATAGAAGTACATTCAGCATTACATAAAAAAAATACTTAAGGCATAATTTATTGGTTTAATACCGACAGCCAAGTCAATTATAATGTCTTACCTTCACTGGTCTGTAATATACTCATGGAGAGCTTCTCATGCAGACCCTCTTCTTGAAGGAAATGTTCCGCATCAACATGCTTAATATAGGACAAAAACACATTGTAAAGCATTGTTACTGCATTAATGTAAAAAACTTGGTATTTCACAGGTACAAAGTAGAAATTGATAAACTGAGTGGGCACCCACACACACCAATCTACCTAGAACACAATAATTCCCGTTAAAACAACTTTTAATTTTAATATAACTTATGCCAAAACTTACAACATAAACATCTACAAACTTAGCTAGAACTTCATCATTCATCTGCTCCAAACGCTTCATCTCCATCATTCCCATACTATAAAAGAATGCAGCAATGCACACTGGGGACATAAAGAATTGGTCCAATCCAATTTTAATCAATACTGTTGATAGATCCCTTTTAGGCATAATTTTTGCTATGTACAAATAGTAATAGTGGTGTATGGGGCCTAGGCCCAATCCCACAAGGAACATTCTAGCTAAAATAGCGCTGTTAAAGGCTGGCACAAGAAGCCAATCAACAGAATTTTACTCATTCGACCATAATCATAGCGTTTCAAGATTTTTCTTTGCCTGTACTCAATTTCTTGCTGGCAGAGGTCGCCCAGCCACATAAGAACACCGGAACTTATAATATTAGTGTGCAACAAGTATTTACCAAAAACTAGCGTGTGGAAGGTACGAATGGGGCTCAATTTGGGGGGTGAAACTGATATATCTCGAGTCAGAGGTCTGTGGCAGTTTTTTAGGCATTTTAGGCAACGATGTATAACGAACATACTCTCAATAAGTAAAGTCAAGCAAGTTTTTGGGATTTTTAGTTAGAAAAATAAGTTAAAATTATCCCAATTCATTGAAAATTGATTTTAAATTTGGACTCAAAAGAGGGAAACTGAGAGTCATAATTTGAGGTTAGATCGGCATTGCTTGTCATGTTAAAAAATTAAGAAAGTGCAAAGTATCATTGATTGACAAATACTGATGTAATCTTTGTAGACATTCAATCGATATTTTTTTGTATGATTTTTGTGCTTCTCCTCCTTCACTCTAAAATGAGAATATTTAGGAATAATTTATTTTAATAATTTAAAAAAATTATAAAATTTGACTTTGATATATAATTTCTCAGTAAATATTAATGTTCAGGATTGGTTTTAATTCTGAATATGAACAACCGTCCTCATTCTTATCAAAATTTCGACTTTCAGATCCGCGCCCTCTGAGAGACTTTTCCGACACCCCGTTAACAGTGACAGTGACGTTCAAAACAATGGCCGCAGATTAAAGATCGTAAATTCAATCGATTCCAGTGTTTTTCCCAATTTTCTTGTAAAATAAAATGTGATTTTTCTTGCCAAAGCTAGAAAAATGTGGACACCAACTAAAAGTAAAAAATATGGCGTCGGTGAGTACAGAATTTATTCTAATTTATCGTGTTTTGGGCTATGGAAAGCGCTCTCCTCCCCAGTTAATACAAACTGGAAACTTTTGCTTTTTTCCTTATTTTATTTTGTTTTCATCACTAGTTTTTTTTATTCCATGCCCTCAGTTAAAGCAGTTAAAATTCTCCTAAACAGAAAAGTTTTAATTACCTATTCATTCTTGCTGATTAGAGAATATTGAGAATAATATGTAGACCATCAGCCTATAAACAAACAAAAATTATTAATTGCTTTTATCCTGCTGAAAAACGTTCTTGAGATTTGAAACAATTTCATCAAATCACTCCCCACTGCACAGCATTTGCCTCTTTTTTAAGCTT
Source organism: Euwallacea fornicatus (assembly GCF_040115645.1). Lineage (NCBI taxonomy): Eukaryota > Metazoa > Arthropoda > Insecta > Coleoptera > Curculionidae > Euwallacea > Euwallacea fornicatus. The sequence goes on along the minus strand of NC_089559.1, from coordinate 357,390 downwards.
AGGCCAGCAGCACAGCCATTTCCTGTCTGAGGTTCTTGTACTAAATCACTACTTCCTCTCAGCATATGGACATGACTGGAATGTTTAATTGGTATTATATTTAAAGCTGTCTTATTTGGTTGAGGCAAAGCCCTGACACTTGATTATAACCTTTTTATACCTTTTAAAGCTTGAAAATTAATTCACCAAATTGTTGATATGTTGATATCTTAACCAGGAAAATAGATTTCATGGAACCCGAGTTCATAATAAACTAATCTCAAAGCTATATTTAAATTAACAAAAATGTGAATATCAATAATTTGAGTTTAACTCAATACCTCATTAGTCAAATTTCTTTTTGGTTTCGAAATCATCTGTATTATTTTCTTCATGATATTTTCCAAGTCCAAGAGTTGTTTCCTATAATTAAGTGAAATCCATAGTTAACATTTTAGGAGTTTTTTACTTAAATATTGATAATTAAGGAATACTTTTTTGTTAATTGAGGTTTCAAATATGCATGGCCAATTTGCAATTATTATTTATTAAACCAGCAATTTAAGCAGAATAATATAAACTGAATCATGTTAACCTTGACGACCATTGATAGGAGAACTCCTTCCCTTTTATTATTCATGTTTTTGTCAATCACTATCTCAATTAAATATAATCCATACCCATTGTTGAATCATATCAGTCCAGAAATTCATACTAGAAATTTCTTCTTTTAATTCTAGCCATATACAATTGGAAAGCTGACAAACGTTTCGCTTTACCCTTGGAAATAGGCGACACCATTCAGATCCTTGAAGAATGCCAAGGATGGTACCGCGGCTTTGCTACTAAAAACCGCGCCTTTAAAGGGATTTTCCCACAAAATTATGTATATCTAAAGGTACTCATGGGAACTTAAAATGGGGCCTCAAATCTAAATTTATCTCCCTCTTTATAGCCCTGCAAAGTGGAGAATGAAGGGCTCTTTGAGAGTGTAGTGCCACTAGAGGACCCAGTGGTGCGCGAGTTGAGTTTAGTGCTACGAGAATGGGTCAGGATATGGAAGGATCTGTTTGTAGTAGGTTTTTACATGAACAAACGAGAATCGCCAATATAGCCTGACGTTTGTTACAGCAAAGGAACCAGTATAAGTTCGATACTGTAGGCAAGGTAATGAGGGATCTATTGGAGTGGCGCAGGCAATTGGTTTCAGGGACTTTGACCCACGACCAAACCAAGGAGCTCAAGATGAAAATCATACAAAAAATCGACTGGGGAAACAGGTGAGTGTGGAAACTTGATTAGTATGGGATTTATGAGTATTGGCTAACATTTTTGTCATAATGGGTGATTATTTTATAATTATTGAGAACTATATTGTTTCATTGAGTTGCACAATTTATGTCAGGTATAGGTACCATGAATGAAACTTAAGTGGTTTTGAAGAATTGTTTATTGTCAGAAAAATATACCTTAGATTAGAAAATTGAGCTATTCTTAGAAATTATTAACTAAAAAGCAGTCTTAAGGTACTAATTTACTGCTAGCTATGAAATGGATATGTGTAAATTCTCATATAAAAATGTACAATAACATAAATATTGCGCAACCTTGACAATAATAATATCTAATCTAAATATAATTATATCTAATTGATGCGTAAATCAGTAAAATGCAACTAAATCTAACTAGTAAATGCAACTTCTGATAACTCCTATGCCTAAAACTTAATTGGTGGTTTACTTACTTTTATATATACAGGGCAGTTTCGGTAAACCACCTCTAGTGTGCGGGACTTCTCTGCTGCTCCTTATAACAATACACAATTACCTTTATACCTTAACATCTAGAAGATTAAAACACAAAAAATTTTCATCACAATAATAATAATATCGTCAAAAATAATAAGTACCTTAAGTTTATTAAAAACAAATTCTATCGCGTTAAGTCTCAGTTTCCTTCCCGATCTTCTCGATTTCTGGGTACATATTGCTCATCTCGATGGTGCTCGGTGCCGAGGGTAGGTTGCTGTTACTGCCGAAATTGAGCCTGCGCACAAATTCATCCAAAATCTCCCCAAACACCAGTAAATTCATGTTTTGACCGAGCAAGTGAAGAAGCAAGAAGTCTCCAACCTAAATTTTAGCAGGGATTTGGCATCAAAGGAATATTAAAAAAGAGATAATATGGGGGCTTAAACGAACGATCGAAATATTCACGATAAAAAGAAATTTACACGAATTTTATTTACCTGAGTTTTTCGGATGATCGTGTCGACGGCATTGGGAGCGCCAAACCTGAAGCGTCTCTTCAAGATGGTCTCCCTAGTGCTGGGCAACAAAATCACAGCTGCTGAGTAGACTATAGCCAATCCGGACAAAATTGCCAAAATAATAAACCAGAACCATAGAAAAATGTAGATTTTTTCGTTTAAGATGTTTAAAGCCAGGATACAGAGGGCGTCATGACGTTGGATGGAACCAGAAGGACCAAACTATAATTCAAGAATCTTTTATTGCTGATTTTGGACTTGATCAAAATAATAACCTTGTGGAAAGTGCATTTTGTCACCCTAGGAAAAACCGCAACCATGGGGTCCGTTCGATTTTCTTGGTTCATGTTTGAAAATCTTACTACATCAGTGCCATAGTTCATAAAAGCCCCTCCGAGGAACTTATCGGTCATCACAATGTTCACAATCTACATGAGATTCTTGACAAATTACCTCTAAGCTCAAATAAAAACGTGTGATACTTGCCACATTAACAAAATTCAAAGCTTCACACAAAAAGTACCCAAAAGCATAAGTGTTGTGTTGATGCATAGTTTCCACCAAATACTGGACCAACCTATTTTGCCTATGCTCCCGCTCGGCCTTCTCACCAATCAACAGCCCCCGCAATCCCTCGCTGATCATGCGGATTTTACCCTGTTCCCAGTTCTTCCAGAACCAGTGAGGCACGTAAAATACCACACCCTAAAAAAGATTTTTTTCCTTTATGAACTAATGTAAAAAATAAACAAAATTTGCCTGGAAGAAAAGCACGAATGGCACCCATTGGTAGTAGCTGTGGTAGCGCCTTTCTTGGTTCTCGTTGCCGAGCCCTGGGTGCGCCGTTTCGGTGCCAATGAGTTTCCCTTGCTCATGGGGTAGGGTGAAAGTGTATGTGATCCAGCAGTAAGTATTAATGACGTGGCCTGGTACTCCGCGGTCGTTAATACACTGAATGGGATCACCTGGACGTTTGAAAATTTGTGTCAATTGGAAGCTGTTGACTTGCTAATCATAAGACAGAATCTTATACATTCTCACACTTTAATTCATCATTTTTTTTTATCTAGATTGAACTTCTCATGACGTGAAACACAGCAATCTTCAATATTAAACCAAGTTAGCAATGAATTTCTTATGGATCTAAAGTGGATTTGAAGCATATGAATTTTGAAACAGCATTATATACTAAGTTCTAATTTAATGAAAGTCCCTTGAGATAATGGAAGTCACACATGCATCCCCTGAATGTATTATTGATAGTATTTGGATTTTAAAGATGAACGACGTTACATATTTAATGCTTTTCTTCTGAATAATCAGATATTTCATTCATTTTCTAACATGAATTCTTAAATTCAACCATTGTGTTTTCATGGCTTCGAGGGATTTTTTTATATTGGAACACAAAATAGTTTCTCATTATCTTAACAGTAGTTGCTGGTTAATCGCCAATAATTTCCTAAGAAGGGAACCTTTTAAATACTGTAAACAAGGCGCCGAAATGTAGGTGAGTCTGATTTGGAAGTGTGGATTGGTTTTCTCTCTATGAACCAGTTTTTCTTAAGAAACTGACTCCTAATGAGTAGCCTTGCATAGTGTGATTTAAGGGAATTTATGTGGCTCTAGGGGCTAAACTGTTGAACTTCTGATAACTTTGCCAACAGCATTCGTTCTATAGAATTATGGCAACACTCATCCATTTCAAACGTGACGAGAACCGTATATGCTCCTAATAGGTTTATTACTACTTCGAATAATTTGGCCTTAAGGTCCGGTTGTATATTTCAAAAATATCGACTTGAAATTTAAGCTTCGGATTTCACATATTTTACATCCACAGTTTATCGCTCAAAATCTCCAGTTCATAAATGATGCAACTTACCGATAAGATTGTTGGCGGTGACAATAATGCAGCAAAGGAACAAAATAGCGGATGTGACCCTGTAGTGAGTCCTGAAGATCATATTGTCAATCATGGCTTTGTCTACCAAGAAACGGACCTTGACGAAGCCCGCCACTGCGGACACCATGCCGAAGACCGTCATTTTGAAGGGTTATTAGCGCTAAAATTAGGAAAATGAAAGGATTAAAGATCAAACGCAGATGGGTCGAATTTAAGGAATTTATATACAGGAAGTAGTGATTTTTTTAGTTGAGCGAATCAGAATGTAAATAAATGTGATATAGTGCTGATAATGATTAATCGACTCTACAAAGTGTGTGCAAAGAGTTGCTATTGCAGTTAATTTTGCTAGTTGGCAGTAACAGCATTGAAGGAAGAGTAAAGGCAATTTTCTAATAAGAACATAATGAGGAACAAGTTAACACCCACAAATGATTTGCACTCGTGTGGTCTCAATTTTCATACAAATTCCATGATTAATAAATCAAAAATGCACTGAGAGAGAGACAAATCTTAGACATTCAAGAAATCAACAGTAACATACAACAACCGATTAAACAGTGGTTAAGGATTACTATTGGTTGTCCTTGTCATCATTAGAGAGGATTTCGTGCATTAAATCGAGTATTACGAGGCATGGTGAAAAGCTTTATATGGAAGGATGTCCTGTAATGTTATCACATTTGCTGTAAAATCTTAAATCGTAATTGTTGCGATAAGCACACACGCAGTACCAGCAAAGTGTAATAACATCAACGATTGTTGTTGAAACGGGTTGGACGTGGCACATTAGCAGGCCTTTGGAGCTACAAAAGAGCCTTAATGTTGGTCTCAAAGAAGAGTTATGGTTTGAACTCCTTATAGTTTAAGTAAACATAGTTTAATTTAAAACACGATTAATCTAAATGCGAAATAATGATGTCATGCAAGATTAATCAACCAGGCAAATATCGGTTGCACCTGGAGGACAATTTCTAACCATAATCTGTGTCAAAGGCAGTAAGTTCCGTTCCATGCAATAACGATTTTTCTTCGTAATGAGAAGCTTAAAAACGTGGCTAATAAATATTAATTTGGATAACCCCAGAGGTCAAATAATTCAGTTAACTATAGCACTCACGGCGTTGCTTCTAGTTAAGTCCCCAGCGGCATAAATAATATCGTGCAGAAGTTGTTAATTTCCCATGAAATTTGTCGAACTACTTAGAAACAATTAGACACCAAATAACATATGTGCGTTAATAACACTAACAAAAAATCATTGAAGCTGTGCGTTAATGCTCAATTAATTACGATGCATCTGCCAGGCTTTAATAGCGGTTTTATTGACTATTATTGTTTATCTCCCCTATGTGGTACATATTTAGACTCAATTCACATACCTCCAACTTCAGGAAAATCCCCTATATACGTCTTACACAACCACGACGATTCACCTTTAAACGAAATTTTAGTGGAAACTAGTCACGTTCGCGGAAATCCAACGGTATCCTCAGGTAGGTAGGTATGAAGACCGTAGCACACCCAAGAGGAACTGAAGAAAGGCCTGGTTTATGAGAGGTAGTGTGCAATAAAGCGGGCTTTCGTGACGTCTTTTGGGAAATTTATTGTGTCGCCTTGGGGCTGCTGTTGGGGTGCATTCTGCAAAATGGTGATCGAAGAGTGGTACCGCGATTATACTATCAGTCGGTACGCTGTAGTTAACTGGCGAATGGTTCTTTATGTTCGTAGCGTTGTGATGCGGCGTTGTCGAATCGCCTAAGCAGCGTTTCCTTTAAATTGTGGGTACCAGTAGTAGTCGGTACTTACCGATCAGCAATAGCGTAATCGTTTTAATGTTCAAATAAGTAATAAGGGACTTTAACCGATGGATCACTTGATCAAATTTGAGATTGTCTTTTTCTTCTCCTTCATCGGGGTAATAAACGCGTTCGATTTTAGGGTCAGTTAGCAAAAACCTCGTCTAGTACCTTGGGCACGTAACTTTCCCCCTAGTCTTAGCCGTTAAAGGAGTTTTATTTTGAATATGCCGGATTCGGTACAATTTCCGATATATCGAAGTCAATCCGACAATGTGGCCCCTTTGCAACTGGAAGCATAAACCCGTGGGGACATTACATCTCTCGCTCGACCATACGCGAAGAACCGGTTTCTTTCCCTCTCTTCATAAAGTTCTTTCCACCCATTCCATGGGAGGAATGTGGTCATTTTCAACTGAATGCACAAAGGGCCACAATTCGAAGAAGCAGAAACACTTGCATTTTGAACTGTCTCTGGCAGTACCACTGACTATTGTTAAACGGTGTCGATGGGTATTAATTGACTAAAATAGCTGGTGGTGCTTGTACGGCATGGATTCAGTGCGGGCATCACGTCGACCAATTTGCCTTCACGGGGAATATGTTAAAGTTTGGAGGGCTATATGTTACAATTTGATGATTTTGTCCACCGCTTTAAACTCGAAATAGCCTCAGAGGTCTTGGTCAAATTGTTTCGTATATTTGGTTTGCCATATCCACTCCTGACTCATCGCAAGATGGGAAAATCTACCGAGTCATGCACAAGCACACGCAAACTTTTTTCCATCAAACATAATTAATTGCTAAAATGTCTTTTATGCTGTTTAGCATGGACATTTTCACGACTGCTTTAGTTTTTCTTTGCTTCCCAAAAATTTCGCAAAATCGTGGATTGTTGTAGAAGCGACAAGCGCGTACTTTCAGAATCCCCCTCATAACTACCTGGTAGGTGCCGTGTTGTAATGACGTTATTAGAGCTGCTGTCACAGAGTGGGGGTGAATCCGTATACAGGGTTATTCACCCAACATGTTTATTAAAAGTTTACTAGGATCCAAAAGTGAAACTAATTTGATTATTTGGAGTTGAACTAACTTCGACGTGTGTTGTTTTCTAAAAATATTTTCAATTTCCCGTCACTTCCGGTTTAACCGGAAATAGCTGTCAACTTATTTCAAATGGGACCCCCAGTATATTATATTATTTTGAGATTCTAGGTGATGTTTGAGGAGCATTTTCTTTGTAAAATTCTCTACTTAGCCTTTGCCGTTTTTGAAATATTGAAATTTCGATTAAAAACGTGCCTCCGTAATGACCACTTTTAAAATTGCACATCTCCGCAATTATTAAAGGCATAATCTTCGTGCTTGGCAGAATGTCAATACATAATCTTCAGCATACACGTTGGCTATTTATATCGCTTAGCATCACACAGGGTGTCCAAATTCACCTCCTAACATTACCATTTTTAGAGTTGGAGAAGTCCGTCTTTCTAAATGGCACACCCTATAACTTTAAGCGATACCAAGTAGAGAATATCGTTCTCTATCGAGCTGTATCAGAGTTAACAGTACCTGTTCCGAACTATCTTCGAAATGACAATAAGTTTTAGGTGAAACTAGTACTACACGCTCGTTCTGGGAAGTTTTTAGTCTTCACTTAGGTAATAGATACGCTGGTGTATGTTCGCTTGTCCCCGCAAAGGTCAAAAGGATTTTGGAGTTTCAGTTTCATCTATACAAACCGGAATTAATATGTACTACCAGTTTCGCGTAAAATTCAATTATTACGAAAACGATTTGGAATAGATGTAGACGGGCCCGAAACACTTCGATAGAGAATTACGTTCTGCTTAAAGTTACAGGATGTTCCATTTAAAAAAATAGACTTCTGCAACTTAAAAAACTTCAAGGTTAGGAGCTGAATTTCGGCCTCCCTGTATCACACCGAGCCATGTTAAGTAGCAAAAATGTAAACTGAACACTCCACATTCACATTCATGCAAAATATGAAGAATGTGTTATAATTTTTTTTTAATAACTGCCAAGATATACATTTTTCAAATTGGTCATCTTGGAGGCACCTTAATTCAAGGTTAAATATCTCAAAAACGGTAAGGGCTAGGTGTAGAACATTACATAGAACAGGTGTCTTAAATAAGCGAGTCGACAGCTATTTCTGGTTAGACCGAAAGTGACGGGAAGTTAAAATTATTAAAAAAAAAAAAGTGCCCATCGAAATGAACTAAAATCCAAATTTGCATCACTTTAGATCCCGGTAAATTTGCAATGAAAGTGTTGGGTGAATAACCCTGTACATATAATTTATTGAGACCCTATCAGCACCTTATTTACTTGTGATTACATAGAAGTTTCATTTTTCCGTGTTGTGTCTACTTAATTTACGTAATCGTCATTCGGTCACTGTAGTTTTTCGAGCCTAATCATCAATTTAATTATTTTTTACGCATTTGCTGGAAAATCTTTAATCGGTAGTTCGTCTCACTGTAATGCGTTAATAAATTTAACGTTCTGGGAGAGTTTTACCACTAATTAAGGGAACTTGCTAGTCTTGAAGCAATTTAAATAGCCACATAAATTGCCTTTTCCCGAATAAAACCATTTATTACGGGCCTATGTCCATATTTGCTGAACTAATAATTATTAAAAATTTAGCACACGATTTTTGCCGCAGCATAAGGTACTCAATAATTAGTATGTAGGAACTGATAATGTGGAATACTTTCGCAATGAAAACCGTGACAATTTTCCATTACATTAGTCTAATCTAAGTGGAGGTAGATAAAGGCTTCATATTTGCATTAATGTTACTAATATTGTCCGAACCATTGTCTAAGGTGAAATTGGACAATACTTACAAAACGTTCTTTTTGCTGTGCGTTGTGTGTAAACACGCGTCGTGTCAAGTTGTGAAATCTATATTGGAAGTACCTGCTTAATAGGTTTTTAAGTAGTTTATCTATAGTAGTGTTTGAGTGGTATAGTGAACGCAGGTGGACCATGAAACTCAAACGCAGAAAATTGTTCAAGGGAGTGGGGTTCAGGAAGAAGAATTTTTGCTGCCTCTTTTTCGGCTATAGGTAACGTTGCTACGATACTTTGGGTAGATGCCAATTGGCAGCCGTGCGGTACCACCACCACCACCGCGGTTTAGCTAAGATGCGATTGACCTAAGACAAGGGCAAGTAATGTCTACAGCTGATGAATATTCGTGATGAGACGACATTATAATTTTCGCAGAAACCTTTAATTCTTTGGTTTCGTGCATGCCATGATATTGCCAGAGAAGCACAAATGTGCAAAATCGTTGTACGTTCATTTCAATGAACTTGCGGAATGCATACTGTGCTTGAATGCTAACTATCTTTCCCAACTGTTATTATTACACATATTACCAGGTGGGATTAAATTCTAAGTGTATCTACGTTCGCGGTATTAGGAAGGTGCCAAGGTCAGTTGTGTTCAGTCATCTTCAGACCGACTTTTACTTATTAACGTGAGTTGGTTCCGTGTAAAAATGCTCTCGACAACCAACTTAACCAGAAGAATTAACCATTGGCACAATTACCTTTAACGACCGTCAAGCTTTTCCGTAAATTAAAACTTGTTTCGTTTCAATCACTCGCGTTGCATCGCCCAGCGAGACATACTGCGGTCGGTTTTGGGTACCATGGAGGACCACATACAAGACGTGATCGCCCGCAAATACTCCAGCGCTAAATTCATCATGATGTGCTTCATTAACGAAAGTGTCAATATGTATTTGCACTATAATAAGGTGAAGAGACTACAGCAGAGGTCGTCCGAGAGCACTCCAAAGAGGAACGGCCCGTATGTATATTTATATTGCCCCCTCCTCCTCTTCCTCCTCCGCAAAAAAAAAGGTTTTAGTTCAAATGATAACAGCGAATACTTGTGAAATTGTAACGACCTCGAGGTATTGTCAACAATTCGACGATTACTGTCTGGAATGACGAGAATCACCCTCAAAATGAATTCAAGGAATTTTCTTAGACTTGGTGGCGTGGTCTGCACGACTGAAAGTGACATGATTAATTCTGGTAAAAGTTTCCTGAAGTATTTGAGCACCTAAAATTTTCTTATTAGTATCTACCTCTTCCCCTGGGTTGCCGTTTGCGACATTTCGTCTTAAATTGTTGTTTATCGGGTCATTAAATAAGCTTTAATGTAGGTGAACATACGAGTCTGCACTGAAGTTAATATCTGCTTCGAAATGGAGCAGTATTATTGCTGACGTCACAAATGCTTATAAATTGAGCTGCCATGATGGTTCGAGTGGAATAAATTTACGTCAGTCTGCGTCACAATCGCACTCATGGCGTAACATGCACGATGAGCGCGATTGTTTTATAATGACAAACATTCGCAATATAGTCGATTTTTCTGTCTCTCATTGTCTTATTAAAACCTGATATAACGTGCAAGAGAGGGACAGATTGCATTTGGCAGCCATGTTGACGCTCTCAATGCGCACTCTTTGGATACCTAAATTCGCTATCCTTTATGAGAGATTTGGGTAGATCAGTGCGATTCGAGGAATATCAGAATCATTTTCAATCTGTCAATGATGCTGAAATATCCCCGAAAGGGAATTTGTAGATATCCCATTGGTTATCAACTCTACAAACTTATAAATTCTTGAGCGATTTAGAGGGGTCCAAAGGCATGTTTTTAATATTTATGAACAGACCGAAGAGGAAGTTTTCCTGTAGTGTATATTTGATTATGCGTCGCTTGGTTCGATATGAATGTAACACAAACTTTAATTCTTGCAGGAAGTTAGGTTTGGACTTGGTTCCCCGCCAGGGAGCCAATATGGTGGAACCCGACTCTATGTCAGTAGTGGAGCTGTATCACGTCCATGTTGCCAGCGACGAAAACACTTCTGTGTCTGTAAGTGTAATTTTTTCCGATTGAAACTTAATGTCTTACACCGTGCTTTCAGGCTAGAGGTACAATAAAAAAGAAAGAACTGAAAAAAACACTGACCCACCACTTGTACTTCTGCATGCGCGATTTCGGCCACCATATCGGTGAAGACACCGAAGTTTACTTCTCCCTGTATGACGCTTCCAAGCAGAAATACTTGAGCGAACGTTTCCTAGTCAAAATCTCCAAAGAAGGCTTCACGAACCATATCGAGAAGCTCCACAGCAACTGCACAGTATTCACCGACTTGGGCAACTCGGATTTAATCAAAGATATCTACATAGTGGCCCACGTCATGCGAATAGGCAAAATGCTCTACTCGGACAGCTCCAAAAAGACTGAAAAGTCGGCGGGTCAGCCGCAATTGTTCAAGAGACCCCACGGCATTGGAGTGCAGAATATAGGCGATTTTTTAACTTCCAAATCGGAGGAAAATGAGGAGAAGGAGTTCAGCATGAAGGTGTTTCAAGGGGAAGACAAAGACTTCCACCAGTTGCATGAATTTATTATAAGACAATCCGGGAAATACTCGGCCCTCTCGGGGCCTATAAACTACGGCATTATGATCTCGTTGAAGATGTTACATGGGGAGTTGAGGACTATTAGAGAGGACAGTCCTATGTTGTTTAAAAACGTTAGTTTGACAAATAAGCTGGGATTCCCCGATGTTATAATGCCGGGAGATGTGAGGAATGATCTGTATCTAGTGTTGGATAAAGGAGAATTCGAACGTGGGGGAAAATCTACCGGAAAGAACATTGAGGTGGCAGTGGTAGTGCTCGATGGGAAAAAGAATGTTGTCAAGGTATGTGGTGGTTATGGGGAACATTCAAGGGGATATTCGTGCTTCCTGCACTATTGATTGAGTTCAGTGGCCACATAATTTTTAATTTATTTTCAATTCGCTGCGTATATTTCCTGCCCTAAAATTTCTTTTTTAAATTTTAGAATTGTTTATGGGGCGCCTCTGGTATTGACGGAGCCAGCGAGTACAATTCTATGATTATCTATCACCACAATTCCCCTGCATGGGCTGAAAACATCCGTCTGACACTGCCTATTGATAAGTTTGCTGGGGCACATGTGCGATTAGAATACCGGCATTGCTCAAGTACCTCACACATAGGAAAAATTCATGAAAAAACACTAATAATTTATTTTCAGCACGTGAAAAAAATGATAAGAAGTTGTTCGGTTTTTCCTTCATGCGCCTAATGGACAAAGACGGAGCAGCCGTCCAGGATGGTCCACACGAATTGTATATATACAAATGCGAAGATCCCTCCAAGTTAGATAATTGCGGGTATTTAACTTTGCCTGCGTTCGCTAAAGATTACGAGGGAAACCATGAGGCCAGCGGGCAATTTTCCAGAAGTCACAAGGAATTGGTGTCTATTAGAACATTACTTTGCTCCACGAAACTCACTCAGAATGGTCAGATTTAATGGAAGTCAAAAAATTTTTGTGTAAATGCTTATTTGTAGTGGATTTACTGGCACTTTTGCAATGGAAGGCTCATCCGGAGCGCATTCAAGAATCACTGCAACGTGTGCTCAAATTGGGGGATGAGGAGTTGATCAAGTTTCTGCAGGATGTCTTGGATGCTCTCTTTGCTTTGTTTTCTACAGAAGATGGCAATTCCACCCCCCACAGCGGGCTTGTATTCCACGTGTTAGTTTCCATCTTCAATTTGCTGGATGGCAGCAAATATCAGCATTTCAAGCCAGTTTTAGACGCATATATCAAAAATCATTTCGCAGCCGCTTTAGTTTACAAGCAAGTCCATCCTTGCGCTTACCGTATCCCTATTAACTTGGTGATTTTTTAGGGGTCTTCTTACCAGCGTTCAGCATTGTGCTGATTGGGTAGTGTCCTTCGAGAAACAAGAACCTATTCAAAAATGTTTCAAAAGTCTGGAATATATTTTCAAGCTGATCATTCAGAGTCGATTGCTGTTCTCCAAGGCCACTGGCGGGCATTTCGAGGACAGTTTCAGACGGGATTTATACAGCGTTTTCTCCAGTTTGAACGCCATGTTGAAGATCAACGATGTTCACATCATTAACACTCAGGTATACGTTTTTTTTTTATCCAAATGAGCTCTCATTTTCAAGTTTGTTTACCAGGTGGCTTTAATGCTGACGATCAGCGCCGTTTATGAGCAGTTAAATGAGGTTCTGCCTACTATCGAGTGCACCAAATTGGCAGCTACTATGTTGGATTCCATTCCTAGGGATTTGCCTCCATTGCTGATTCAAGCTAAGCTGTCATGTGTCAAAAATCTGGTCACCAGCAAGTTATTTCAGGACGACGGTAAGTTGAAAGCCGACTCCCATGAGTTTTTACGTTTAGATTGATTGTTGGACAATTTCAGTATGAATAAAATTGCAAAAAATCGTCGAAAAAAAAAAAAATTGCGGACGTAACTTTTGAAAATTGCATAGTTGTGGTTTATTCGATTTTTTAGTCGGATGTAACAAGGGAATATTGTTGGTGTTTTTTTCCTGCATGCAATACCTCCCGTAAAAATGAAAATTAAATTGAATATTTTGAAAATTGTGTAGGAACAAAATCTCATGACTGAAACCCGAAACCTTGCATTTTTCCGTATCTCTTCAAGAGGCTTTTAGGTGTAATTACAAAAATACGTCTTAATCTTCTCTGAATGTGTATTTAATGTCAGATAATATGGTCTAAAATATAACAATAAATCAAAGAATTAGAAATAACTCGGCCATGTTGTCATCCTTAGTACACACTGCTTTAAGTATTTTGCTGTTTGCTGCTGGTCCTTCTTTACTTAATAATAATTACATTCACTCGCTTTCAATTAAGAATCCCGTACCATCCTGCTGGCCAACGCTTGCAAACACCTGCGCTTCCATCTGATGCGCAAAGAGGAACTGAAATTGTGCACGGACATAATGGGGGAAATATTGGGATTCTTGTTCAAGCAGAAGAAGGCGAACGAAGACCAGGGAAAAGTGAACAATTGCATCCATCACGACGTTGATACTTTAAATCTGTCCATACTGGAAGTGCTAATACAGACCGTCTTGAGTATTATCGATAAGGATTTGAAAATCTTGGTACTTAGAGTACTGTGGAGTATTGCAAGGATTTAGAATGAAAACAGGCATTTTCAGGGATGTTTGGTGGCGTGTCTGATAGGCATTTTGCAGCTATTGGACGAGTTTCATTATAAGCGCCTGTGGGAGGCTCTAATGGGACCTAATTACGATAGAAAGCCTTTGAAAGACTTCTTATTGAGGGTAGGTATGTTGCTATCCAGCGTGCAACAAACAAAATTTTAATTGGTGAAATGTTCCCATTTAGTGCAACAAATAATTAGGACTTTTGCAGGTGTTTTTGGTGTTCAGGAACTTAATCATCATGGAGGTATTTCCGCCTGATTGGCTCGTCATCAAGATGCTGACCAATAATGTGATACTCAAAGCTTTGCAGGAATTTGCTCAACCTTTAGCCTTTAGGTTCTTAGATAGCAAGGCGGGCTATTTCGACAAAGAGGTGATTTTTCGCAATATTTTTGCCAATTTTCTCGATGCTTAACTAACCTATGCAGCTCTGGACCAACTACTTTAACCTCTCAGTGAACTATTTGACTCAACAATCCCTGCAACTAGAGCAATTTTCGGATGTAAAACGCGAGAAAGTCATCGAAAAATACGGGGATATGCGCGTGCTCATGGGCTTCCAAATTCTCTCAATGTGGTCCCAATTAGGTACAAATTTCTGGTATTGTTCTTGGAACCAGAGTGCTATTTTACGTGTTGTAGGAGAGTGTAAACTTCACTTTATTCCCTCAATGGTGGGCCCTTTTTTGGAGGTGACGCTGGTGCCGGAAATTGAGTTGCGCAAAGCTACTCTGCACATCTTCTTCGACATGATGGAATGTGAGCAAAGGGCCAGGGGCAACTTCCGACAGGTCGAATGCGAGTTGATCGATAAATTGGACATTCTCATTAGTGAAAACAAGGGTGATGATGAGTATAGAAGACTGTTTAATACCATGTAAGTCATCCAATCAACAATTCTACTTATTTTTAACTTTCGACTTGTTAAATGCCTTCATAAGGGAACATCTCAGTACTGTGTAAGTGTTTTCATTTCTCTGAGGATTTTTTTCTGTATATTTCATATAATTGTTTTCTTTGAAGTTTACTAGACCGAGTGCAATCCGAGGACCCCACTTGGAAGGACAGCGGTGCTGCCTTCATAAGCTCCATAACGAGACTGTTGGAAAGACTTTTAGATTATAGGAACGTGATACAAGGCGACGAGAATCGGGACAAGCGCATGAGCTGCACTTTCAATTTATTGGTAGATTTCGATAGTTTTGAATTGGTCATTTTCCAGCCCTAAACGATTTCAGAACTTTTACAAAAACGAGTTTAACCGCAAGGAGATGTACCTGCGGTATATTTATAAACTGCACGATCTACATTTATCCGCGGAAAATTACACGGAAGCAGCGTTTACGATGAAATTGTACGCGGATCAGCTCACCTGGAATAACACTCAGGTGGTTTCAGATACGAATTATCCCAATCACACGGAGTGTCAAGTCAAAGAGCTGCTGTACCGGCAGATTATCAATTATTTTGATAAAGGAAAGGTAAAGAATCCCCTATCCTTTTGCCTACATATCAACATTTAAGATAGTTTGAAATAGAAACTGTAATAATGGTAGAGTAAAAAAATTGATCTGTCTATCGAATTTTTCTGATAGAAATTTGATATTGATATTCGTCGAATAGTTTTTTTGCATCCGCCTTTGTCAAGAATAATTTACTAACTAAAGAATGCTGGATTTTTACTCTACAATCTGTGACAACATTGCGTAGCATATAGAAAAATATTATATAGTATATTACGATATACACAAGGAACCCTCTGTCGCACTGTGTCTGTTTTAGTGTTGGGAAAAGGGCATTCCACTGCTAAAAGAACTAGCAAATCTATACGAAACGACGTTCTTCGACTATAAACAGCTGAGTGACATCTTGAAGTGCCAGGCTAAGTTTTACGACAATATTCTGACTCAGCTCCGTCCAGAACCCGAGTATTTTAGGGTTGGCTTTTACGGCCTCAGTTTTCCTTTATTTGTCCGGGTTAGTTCTGATTTTTCACTTATTATCTACAGGGAAGTAATTGTGTTGTTTTTCAGAACAAACAGTTCGTGTATCGCGGTTTGGAGTACGAGAGAATCGGTGCGTTTACGCAGCGACTCCAAACCGAATTCCCTTCGGCCCAGATATTAATGAAGAATACTCCTCCCGATGACAGTATTATAAATTCCGACGGCCAGTGTATCCTTTCTATTAAGATTTGTTTTTTTTTTATGCTTTAAAATGTGGGTTTTCCTTAATATCTCTCTCATAGTTATTCAAATTTGCAATGTGAAACCCATTCCGGAAGTGACTCCTATTACCACTGCCACAGACATTCCAGAGAAAATCGCCAGGTTTTACCACTATAATGACGTTAAGAAATTCCAGTGTGATAGGCCCGTGCATAAGGGGATCATAGACAAGGAAAATGAGATTAAGGTAAAACAAAGCTCATTGGTCTTACGCAAATCTGCTTTGGCACCATTCCAAGTGCATTCATTAAGAAATTAAGCAAAATCCAAATCAAATTAGGTTTTTGTCATTGTTATTTTCCAAATTTCAGACTCTTTGGATCGAACGAACGGTCCTGGAAATCGCTTCTCCCCTGCCGGGGATTTTGCGATGGTTCGAGGTAGTTGAACGTCAAACTGAAGAGATTCCTCCAGTTCAATACGCCTGTGAGACCATGCAAAACGTCGAGAATGAACTTAGACAACTGATCGCGATTTACACGCACGAACCTAAGAGGAACCTGAACCCATTCACCATGCGACTGCAAGGCATCATTGATGCCAACGTGCAGGGCGGCCTTAGCAAATACCAACAGGCCTTTTTCACCAAAGAATTCGCTAAGCTCTTTCCTGAGCATAAATGTCACGTTAATACGTTGCAAGAGCTAATTTTAAATGCCACAACAGTGCGTTTTTGTGGTAAATTGTTTTATTTTTGATTTTAGTTATAGTATATTTAGGTAATCGAGGAAGGTTTATACCTCCATGGCAAGTTGGCTCCTGCGAGTGTTCAGCCGTTGCACCAAAGGTTAATCGAACGCTTCCTGCAGCTCAGAGAAAGCTTAGGGGCTTTGAGTTTGCAAACTCCTAATAGTATAATACAGTGAGTGTTTGTGTTGATATTTTAGAAATTTTGATGTGTTCTATGGGGAATTTTAGCACACCACTGCCTCCAGTACCTTCAGAGAAACGCGCTGTTGCCTTGATGGAGAATGGAGGGAGCAATCGTTCATCGAATTCCAGCGGAAATTACGGGCATCTGGTCGAGCATCAAACCGCAGAATATGAGAGCTTAGAGAGACCTTCACTGAACCGGGATCACTTGTCTCTGCCCATGGGGGCACCTCCAGTGCCCCAAAGGGAATGCCGCCCCAGATCTCAAGGGTTCAACAACAACGCTAGTTTTTCCGATTTGCGGACCCCCACACGATGTCCTCTAGAGTATAATGGAGGGAGTTTGCCTTCTATGAAATCCAGAGAGGCTGGTGATTCGTGCGAGATTCCCCTGCCGCCCAAACCTACCCATTCGAGGGAGCGATCGTTGACCAAGCCGCCCTCCCCAAGGCTTTTACGTCACGCCCTTTCCATGACTCCGACAGACGGGATTTCTCCCCTAAGGAATTCATGGCCGGATTCGGGGATTGACGAGGCACCACCGCTGCCGCCCAGATCTCACAGTATGCAGCCGAAGTTTTAAGTGTTAATGCGTACTAATGCGAAGTTTACAGCACCAGATAAACGCATTCAGTCGATGCCCATTGACACACCTCCCAACATTCCGAAACGAGGGCAAAAGAAGTCGGTTTATGGAATGGAGTATTTACCCATCGATGACAAGACTTCGTCGTTGGAGGGCGACAATTTAGGAGGCGGTGTTGCCGCTGCTGATACCAAAGAGTTTCGCGATTCTGGGATAAGCATTAACGAGAATGGGTGAGATCTATTATCATTGAAATTGGGAAAAAATCTTTTGATCTGTAATAGGGCTTTAAAGAATTTCAATTCTCACGCAAACTGCTATGACGAGTTCGAGCTGCGATCTCAATCGGCCGAGGTGAATATCAGCGGCAGTCCTTCGGAGAGGAGCGATGCAAACCCACCTCCTATTCCCCCTAAAATCGGTGGCAGCCTCAATTCGAGCCTAGATTTAGGAGGTAAGCGTATATGTTTTTTTAACGAATCACGAGAGATTTTGGAATTTGTCAGGGAGTTTAGAAAGGCCGAAATCGGAAGATGTCACGTCCTCAAACCCTGACATTTTGACCCCTCCCGAAAACTACTCCGAACCGAAGCTGCGCAAAGACAGCGAAACTGAGGACAAATGAATAGTAACGAGAAGCTGCCGGTAACCATAAGCCAAAAACTAATAATTTTAAGAGTGTCTGGACCATGTTAGCTTTGATTGAAATTTGCTAGTTTAGTTCGCAAGATATTTTAGAAGGTTAATGAAGTGTTCGAGGTATGTAATTTAAGAATTCTCAACTGGCTAACTTCCACATTGACGTCACCACCTTTGTTTTTTCTGTCATCAATCGTGTTTAATAGAGACTAAAAAATTGCTTCGATTGTAGCTCTAGAAACTAAATACTTAAACCATTTTCTCATAGAAAATCTGGTGAATTACGCATATCTGCAACAATCAAATTAATTAATTTTAAGGAGGCGTAAATTAAAATAAATACGCCTCAAGTAACATTAATTATTATTAATCAGTATTTCTCCATTATCGACATCGAAGTTTTCTATATATACATGGTGCTATTTTTTTTATCTGCTGCTGTACCGTTAATGTCGTTGTAATTGTGCTGTGGCGCGAATCAGACGAGAGAAAACTCTAGTTTTATAGAAGTGAGTATATTTTGATGTGTCCTAGTCATATATCTTGATATTCGTATGATTATTAGAGTACCTAATTATTGATATGATATTTTCCATAGCTATACTATTATAGTGATTATTTCGATGTAGCAATTAAATTAATCAGAGGAGATTGTGTTTTAATTTTCATCTTTAATTGAGTTTTTCCATTAAAAAAAAAGCATCTTTACTAAAACTTAAACAGGAAATGTTCAAACTATAATGGTGTTTGATGATTTTCTTAAAAAATACTGTTTACCTAAAGAAATATAACGGTAAGAACCGTATATTATCTATTGTTCTAGCACATGGTGCCAGATACTAGCTGTAGGTCTTGTCATTTTCAGATGGGAAGTATTGAAGGAAACTGTAATATTTTGAATTTGTCACTCTTACATATCTCTCTGTTAGATAGATGGCGCCACAGCTAATAGAAACGTTGCTCCATCTACTGTCCTACGTTTTTATGAAGAATCGGAAACTGCGAAAAAAATAATGATAAATATTTATGAACATAACGACGAAATAAAACACATTTTAATCTTTTTATTAAATTAGGTATTTTCTTTCTCTTTCTCTAAAACCCGCATAACTTCATTCGCTTTATTTAGATTCAAGTCCTCAAGCTTAATCTTTTTTCTTCCCTTTTCAAAATGACCTCTTCTGTGTTTTTTCATGCTGCTTGAGTCGTAGAAGCCTTTCGAACACACGTCACAAATATAGGGCGTTTCGCCCGTGTGAATGCGAGTATGCACTACCAAATTACCGCTGAAATAATTGAATATTAAGGAATCGAATAGAAGGGATGCTTATTACCTTAGTTTGAAGGTTTTGCCGCAATAAGTGCACTTAAAAGGCCGCTCTGTGGTATGTTGGCCTCGAATGTGTGTTTTTAAATGCGCGTGTTGTCTAAAGCACTTACCGCATACCGGGCAAGACAAGGGCTTTTCGTTGCTGTGGATCTAAAGAGCATTTAGGCTGAATTACAGATATGAACCAAAACTGTGGAAAATTAGGACATTTTCTCTTTAAGAAGTAATAGTTACCATTACGTGGGTCTTATAGGTGCTAATAAAACGAAATTGCTTCTTGCACACATCACAAGTGAAACTCTTCTCTCCTGTATGAATTTTCTGGTGATTTTCAAGAACTGCTTTGGTCGAATAGCGTTTGCCGCATATTGTGCACAAGAATGGCTTTGGCTCTAAACAATTACAGCATTTTAGACCAAATGTAAAGAGGTTTGCATTTGTATTTAACAGTTTTTTAATAAATAAAAAAAATTTCAAAAAAGTATATAACCTACGTTCATGTTTCTTTTGATGGGTCATCAAAATTGACTTGGTCTTGTAAACGTTACCGCAAGTGGAACAAACAAACCCTGTCTGATCTTCCTATAAAATTCCAATACAAAAGTTGTTTATCTACAGAGTTAGCAAAGACTAACCTTATAATTTGCTCTTTCATGAACATACTTCATGTGTGAATAGAGACAATAGTAATTCTTCAATTTTTTGCCACAAACTGAACAGACATGTTGCTTTTCAACTCCTCGGGCTGTATAGTCACAAAGGCATTGTTTGAGAATTCACATAAAACCAAAAAGGAATACTCACCTTTTAATTTCCTCTTATGTTTATATCTTAAAAGTCGACAATCTTTGTTGTCTTCTTCCTCAATGGTCTCTTCTTGAATTTCTATTCCCACCCTGTTGCCTATACCACTGTGTCTTAATATTTGCTATATGTAGTCTTAGTGACTTACCTAAATTGACTTCATTTTTAAGATCTACTTCAAATTTGGGAAAATTATTTTCTCGTTTTGAGACTTCATTTAACAGCTTCTCACATTCAAGAACTTTTGTTTTAAACTGGTAAAATTTAATTATTGTATCATAACATGAAGCGCAGATTTTCTTAGGCTTCCCATCATTGATGTCCACCTCAAAATAACAGAAAAATACCTCGAGTTCATTTCAATGCAACCATTCAAAGGGAGACGTTTCCAAGAATGGTTCCTTCAGCTAAACTTTGAATTTATTATTAAATCATGAATGATGCTCACCTCGAGGGATGTAACATTATGGTAAATTTCTATAAACTTCCTTTCCAAGTAATAACTTTCAAGCCAAAAATATCGTTTACTATCAGTTTCAACCAAACAAGACCTGCAAAGGTTCTCGCCTTCATAAACAACTACATTCACTCCCTCTTTAATGTCGCTTTCACTCATTTTTACGGTTCCACCTAAGTATTATTGTATCATAAATCCATTAACAAGATATTCATTTAATTAATTAATTGACAAATATTGTATAAATATGGTTAACAGTAATAAAATAAATTAGCAAATAAAAGTACAAAGTACAAAACAAAATAAAATAGAAATCTAACCTCACAAACATCACTGCCACTATGTGGGAAGTGTCAAAAGTTCACATTAACGTGCCAAAACATGCAGTGGAATGTGGCAACGTCGATTTTGGCGTTACCGCGTGCCTAATTCAAGAGTTGGTCATTTTGTACAATTTCTTTTTGGACATATATGTTTACTTGACATTTGTTATGGACTTAACTGCGAATTATTTTCACCTAAAACCTAAAATACAAGTAACTTTGGGAGGCAAAACGCGCAACTATTGGCCCTATTATTCGTATGAATTTTTTACATTTGTTTTGGAGCGTGAATCTGGAAAAGGACGAAGGATAAGAATTGTAAACGACTCGACTTACTCGCCAAATAGACGCGACTACGACTGTGGCTGTGCCCCTATCGAGCAAGGGTATTGTGCGGTCGAGACCATGGTTTTTCCTAGCCTTAGTAGCAGCAGCCTTTGCAGAGGGGCTCCAGGTCGATACTTTAACTGGTTCAACTCTTAGATAACAAAGCCTGTTTTGCCACAGTACTTCGATACCAGCGATTTCCAGTGGATCTGGGATGGTATTGTCACTTCTCCTTATATCGCGTTCATAGTTGTCGGGCGTACATATGTATGCCAAGCGCATTCGACGAGTAGACTGAGTATTTATTTTTATTTTATTTTGCACGCGGAATATTCCCAACTATTGTGAATGCACCCTTGACGAGCAGGCGTATAGTGAGGCTAGTGAGGCTGAGGTCATGGTCACAGTGGCTTTCGGGCATCTGCGCAGGCTACTCAGCGAGTAGGTTGAGTCATTCATACTATGCATTCTCCATTTATTTTTTCGAGCAGAGAATATACGCGACATATGCGCGACAACGATTGTGAATGAGACCCAGCCCCACACAAGAGTATAATCTTGTCATTGCCCTTCCTGTTGAACATTGAACATTGTGTGAATAATCTTTTGCTAATCGTTTTGATCTATTGCTCGAAAAAGTTATACTAAATGCTTCATACCTTATAATATGGATAAAAGTGAAGATTTTAACTAACAATAATTGATAAGTAAATTGATTGCTTCGAGCGGAAATACATATAATAGTAGTATAAAATATATTTTATATATCTGGTTTCAGATGATTTTTGTAGACGAATCTCGATACGCATTTGAGAAAAGAAATGCTTGGGTGGAAGGTAAATGTACTTTCTTAAGTTTTTACATATTTACTTTTACATGGAAAATAAAATCAGTGCTGAGCGCCGCTCAGTGTTTTGCCATATAGGTAAGAGTGGACAAAAATCAATAACTCCTGACTGCTCGGCAACTTCTAATTACTTCTTTGACTTTTGTTGATAAAACGTAAATCGATAAATTAAAATATATTATATTCAACAAAAATATATTCTGTGTGGCTCAGTGAAGACGCCGAATTAAAATTCTTGATAAATCAACAGCGACATAAATTTCTCTCCCACCGTCACATATTCTTAAAGAATCGGGGTCCGGGAACTCATTTTTGAATCTGGGAAGTCGAGAATTCCCGTTGAGGAAGGAATATGTCAAAATAGTTCGGTCAACACAGCCCAGATATGTGCAATGTCAGCAAACACGCCTCATAGTGCCATATTTGAGAATCTAGCCCTTTATGTATGACAGATACCGGGTGTCCAGGCGAACCCGGACATAGGAGATTAACATGAGAAATCAATGACCAAAAATGAAAACCGATTTCCCATATTAACCTCCTATTTTCAGTATTTGACTGGGCATCCAGTATGTGGATGCCTTAAAATCCTATATACTGCAATTTTTTATGGATAGAATATGGTTCTATCACTGGAAGAATTTATTCCAGAAATTTTAAAATCTGTATCACAGGAATGAAGTATTTGCGGCCTTTGTTATCATTTTTTGTCCTGAATTAGACAAAGTTCGTTTTTGGGAGCTGACGCAACTCGTATATCGGAAATTACGAGTTTAATATATTTTTGAAGTTTGTATTTACTGTTTTGTGGAAAAAACTTGATATTGTAAAAATATTTGCAAACTGATATGACTTTCGATTAATTCCGAAACTGATTCGTACTTAATTTTTTTAGATGGAACATGGCAGTTACAAAATCGCTTTAAAAAAACGAAGTAATTTTCCAGTTTAACCGTGGCTCTCATTAGGGTGAGAATATTTTTACAATGTAAGATTTTTTCCGAGAAAACAAAAATGGGTATTACAAAAATATAACACTTGTAATTTTCCATATACGGATTTTTTCGACTAACAAAGGCGAACCCTGTATACGGGAGAGCTGATAAGTTCGATTGGATAAACAAGATAAAAAAACATAAAAGGGGTGTGTGTGTTCATTGCTTTTTGCAGTGATAACAAAACGACTAACGTGACCTATCCCAATGTCAAGTGCCAGTAGATTAGACGATAAAAAATATAGCAATTATTTATTGAACCTAAAAAAAAGGATTTATGTACCACTAATTTACCTGTGGCAGGTTAGAGGATAAATCAAAGGGATTTAGTATATAGAAATGTGGGGTAAAAGATAAAATTATATGAGCGATGAAGTGACGCCTTTCTTGATTGGATGCACTCTAGATGCGGTAATCGATCAGATTATTTATTTTAATCTATTATTTGAGAAGAGCAAGGGTACTTCAAATCGCATAAGCAAATAATGGATTTTATTAAATTTTCCTTCAAACGATAAATTAATTAATTCTTACTCAAGAGTAATTTCGTAAAAAGGACACAAACGACTCAAATAAGCGCTAAAAATATGTGAAAACAATCACTCATACCATGTCCTCATGAGTATTTCCCCTGAAAAAGTCTGTCTTTGAAAGCCCGAAAGAAGGCAACTTGGCAACGTCGGCATCGCTTATGCGCATTTGAAAACTTTCCGAGGCTATCTCATAGGGCTTGTTCCCACAAAGAGGTAAACCAATTCCGAATCGAGATAGACGATAAAAAAATATGCGCAATCACCGGTTGGGACCGCTTGCACATGTTTTTGACTGTTTCTGACGATACGAAAATAATTTTCTTTCGTGTTGAAGTAGAGCTGTAACTTAATATCTTTTATAATAAAATCGGGGCAGATTAAACTTTTGAGTCGAGAAGAGCCCTATCAAACAAAACAAGAATATACATGGTGTTTCATTTAAAAAAAAAGCGCAAGTTGGGATCGATCTGCTATTTTTCTTCAGACATCCTGTATAGTCCAAATATAGTGTTTTTAAATCTTTGGATTAAACCCTACACTTTCTACATAAAGCTTTTTTTTTGAATGGACGAAGATTCGAAAACAGAAAACAATATACTCAGTACTTATATGTATGATGTCAAATTTGATAAACAAATTGAGGCTGAAGGTAAACTCTCTTCAAGTTCGTTCATGCAAGTACCTATAGGCTAATGGAAATGCACAGAATTCGTAGAATTTGCGCATTATTGGGAACATGCACGTATTACAAAAAATTAATAAATGCCTTCAGTGATTTTCCAGCAACTAATGACTTCCGGGCTCCACTATTGACACGAAATAGCTGATTTATAGCGCGGGGTGCAGAGCATTCAATTTGAAGCCCAATTTGCCCAAAGTGGATTCGGCGAGTCCAGTTACAAGGGAGTCTGACAATGAATTAGTGCCTGTCGGGTAAACTATTCAAAAACGCACAGTGTCTGGTTTTCTTCAACATACAGGGTGGCCAGATTTAACAACACGAATCTTACTTGTCGTCTAAAAAAAACATAACTCTATAATCTTCCAAGTTTTCAATTTAGCTATTTCAGAACAATAGCAACATAACCAAATAATATTTTAACCCTCAACACCCGGTATTTCCGAAACTAATAACCTTCGAATAAGGGATGCTGCCAATGGTCGTCATCTGATGTGTCGTGCCTCCAGATTTCCACCCTGTATGCTGGAAAAACTATTCAATGCAGCTGAAAGTCTCAGTTAATTGGAAAAGCTCTCTCAGGAAAAAGGTGTCTCGAAGTAACATACAGGTCCTCGCCCCGCATCCCAGGCAACCATCCATCAGTCATCTGTGTGCTCTTTTCCCGCTGCTACCAATTTAATTGCGAATTACGTAACTGTCAGCCGCGGGCCCTACTGCGGGGCTCGCCGTGACTCCGCTGCTGCCTCCGTGGCGCCAAGCGGCGCGCCTGCGCCCCCAACGTTGCCGCCGCCAACGCGATGTCCGAGGACGTCGTCGTCGTCTGCGTAGATTGGCATTCGGTCCATGAACGCAGACTTGAGCAGTGGTGTCTCGTGGTCGTGGGTGGTGGTACGCATTTCGGTGAAGTCGTATTCGGCGCGCGTGTTTTAACCACTGCGTCATCACCTCCAGAACGAGTTTGTCCAATCGAATTGAGGACCGAGTGCCGTGTGGTCCTCACACCAAAAGGTAAAAAAAGTTTACGAGTGTCCCGAGTGAGTGCGTGGACTTTGGAGTTATCGCCTTAATAATTGTTTATTTTTGTGAACAGTGTATCGTAGCACGCGGGGCGATGACGATCATTCGCTGTTTACCGCTCTAGTGCGAAAAGTAGAGGATCTTTCAGTTCGACGCAATAAGGACGGAATCTGTGCATATATGAACAACGATCTGTACGGGGGGTACAGTCCTCTGTCAGGCAAAATGAACTTGAACATCATGGAACCGTTGGCTGAGGTGGACGGGTTCGAGCCACAAACGAGGGCCCGCTCCAACACGTGGCCTTTGCCAAGGCCGGAGAATTTCGTTGATCCAGAGGAGGGAGCGCAGGGCAACGGGGGTGGCATGCCCGAGGGTGGCAACAAGTGTCCCGTGCCGGTTAGTAGTTGATGTTTATGTTTACAATTTTGCGTTTGTTTTGGTTGGCTGCGAATTGCGAGGTTTATTTTTAGACTATCCTTTAATTGAGGATGATGATGGTTTATTTTTTTAGCTTGGGGGTGTCCCATATTCATATTCCAACTCATGGACAAATTTCACTCTTGATTCGTTCATTTTAATACGCAGTAACTGAGGTTATATTTCATACGAAATGGGATGAGGGGGCGGTTGTTTACAGGGAAGCTGTAATGTTTATCTTTTCCCCTGCACAATAGTGACAAAATTATCATCTTTTAATGACGTCATTCTTTGGAGCATTAAAAAACGTACTTGTCCAGGCAACTTTTAGTAACCTTAGGTTACTCACTTAGTTCTAACATATTTTAAATCTAAGGTAATTGAAAATCCTAGGATTTACATGGTAAGTGCCTAAAATAGCTAGTTTTGTCTGAGATGTTTAATACCAAGTGCCAACATAAATAAGACGAAAATTACCTAAATAGTTCACCGATCACCTACATACCTCGATCCACATTTTTCCCAGGCTGAACTCAGAGCAAATTTCTCGAACTTTGATCCAAAGGTTTTTCTTTACCCCCGCACATTTATGGTTTAAAAGTTGTACATTTGCTTTCTTTGCACTTCAAAATTATACTGGTTGTTACAACTTTACATTAATTAGGTAATTACTATTTCAAAAGGGCAGAAATAGTGAAAAATCAGGAAAGTATAAAATGAAACGCTGAAATTCGTCTAATAAAATGAAATGAAGAAAAACCTAACCCTAAAACAAGTAAACAATTTATTGCAACCATGAAAATGATGACTACAGAGGGAATTCAACGTTACACTTCAAGACTGTATCGATTGTCTTAAATTTAATTAATATCTCTTTTGTAATATTTTAAAAGATCTAAAACAAAAAACAAGATTTTAAAATAGGTATATCATTTATTATTACATGTTAATATACAGAGTGATTAATCGGTAAATTTACATACTTTATCTGCATATGTAGCTTACCGGGCAGCCTTAATAACCCATAATTAGTGAGCCATCATTCCTCATTTACCAAGATGTGGAGTATCTGCTGCTTCATTATGTTTTGGGTCATATTTTTAGAACTAGTAGGTATAAAAAAAATTAATTTGACATGTATGTTTTAAGTCGTCAACCAAATTTTCCTCTACGTCAAGGAGAATCAGAAAACAGGACCGGACTAACAAAATTTACCAAATTTTTAAATGTCAAAAATGAGATCTTGCAACAAAAGTTATAAAACATCTGTTATGAGGTCTAGGAAACACGAAATATATTCGAAAAACACGTTTTCAAATCACCGCTTATAAAGAATTGGCACGCACATGTTAGGGATATTTTGGTTCAAAAAATTTCTCACATTTAATATCAAATATGAAGGAACTTCGTCCTGTTGAAATATGATTTTTCAAAATTTTAACTAGAGACACAGCAGATTTTGGATACAATGTGAGTAAAATTCATCTGTTTATAGAAGATGTATGCTGTGAACTGGACTGCCGAATAAAGTGGAATTTATCTTCTGGCCAAACGTGTCAGATTCTGGACCATTCCTTGTAAATTTTGCTGTACCAGAAAACAACATTGTAAATTGCACTACATTAGAAAACAATATGTTAGATTTCTTGGGTTTGGAAAAATCCATCGACTAAAATTTAAGCAGCAATCGATATAATCTTCTAATAGCAGCCCTTGAACTTCTTGTAAATGAGTCGATGTTTTTTTAATCTTCGTCAAAGGATAGATTGTGTAATATTTAATCCATTAGCAATCGGTAGTTTGTGGAATATTTAATCCATTAGCATTCTTGTCATGCTAATATTAGGATTATTTTCAACCATATTCATTAAATTATCTTCAAGGATGATATGAGGTCTTCCTTGACGTTTCAATGTTGCCGTTGGAAACCAGAAACTTGATGTGTTCTTTAGTGTGAGAAAAAGCTTCTTTTGTGTTGAAAAAATATTGGAAAAACCATTCGCGCAATTTGCAAATATGTCTTATTTGCCTCAATTATTTATGCCGCTTTTGAGATATAATAATTGTATCATTCATCATTTGTAAATCAGTTAAACACTCTGTATCTTGATAAACAAGAATTACTGACTCATTAATGATAAGTGATATAACGTGACTGCCTAAGTGACCTACATGCAGAAACCATTAAATCACCCTGTATTTTGTTTACACGTTTACGAGTCCCTTGTTTTGTTAGTGATAATAATTTTAATTAGGACTAAACTAGACTTTGCATTTTTTCAAATTTTACTAAGAAACTTTCCAATCCATGTTAGATTTTTAAATTATTAGTAGCCACCACTGTAATCAATTCCAATCGTTTAACTAGTAACAAAACACAGTATTTTTCAAAACCGTAAGGTCGTGAATCCACGTTCCTGATTAAAAAAAAAATTGTACTCTTTTCAATACCCATTTGAGTCTCTATGAGTTTTCTGAGAATTAATGGATAGTACAGGCAGACTCCAGAATCTGAAACTTGGCTGCAGTACTTAGAACACCCTGTATAAGTGTTTACATATTCACATTATAATTTCTAAATAATTACTTAATAGAACAAGGTATTTAAGAACTTCATCCGGAAAATAACGTTCGCGGAAATCCTAGAAACTGACCAATACGTTGCAAGGTGCCCCGTATGTTTTTATTTATTTTTTCTAATTATGCTCATAACGTTGATTATTTCTCTCAGTTTTGTCCGGCTTAAGTCTTCTGGACCAATGTCTGCATTCCGATTTCTCAAATATATTAATGTGGTGCAAGAGCAGGTGGTGGCCCGTGTAAACCACCATGGCAATTCTTATTTGTTACCTATTTAAGCATATCAGGGATTATGCTGTTTCCTTTCACGGCCCCCTTAAAAACGTCTTGGAGTGTACTTAATGTTGGAGGGAAAAAATTCATATGTTACATAACAGTGGTTGTGGATTCTCATTGTCCGTATTACACCCAGACATGTCTGTCTCTACCAAGAAAAAAATACTGCCTCTATGATGCTTTGTTGTTTTTTTTTTAAGCCAAACTGTAGCTCTGTATGTCTCATAACTGTCCAGAGACCATACCGGGGGTCAACTCCAAGGATTCCTTGCATATGTATGTTTTTGTAGACGTTTTTCGTTTATAACTATTTTACTCAGTTTTTGGCAGCCATTTTCCTCCACCTCGATTTCATTAGATATCAAGATGCAGAGTGTTACGTATTGATGCACATCACGGAGATTGAGAGAATTGCAATAGATGACTTAATCAGAACGTTTTTCTGGAATCTCAAAAAAATAAATTCGACTCTCAACCCTTATTTTTGTCCACAGCAATTCCCTTCAAATATTTCCAAACATACACTGAGTCCCATTGAAGGATTTTTTACTGTTCTTAGTGCTGCTGATTCTGTTCATGTCTGTTTGCATAATGGTAATCGCAATGATAAAATTACCAGAGAGGGCAAAGTTTAGTCTGCGTCAAAGGAACTTGATAC
Source organism: Euwallacea fornicatus (assembly GCF_040115645.1). Taxonomy (NCBI): domain Eukaryota; kingdom Metazoa; phylum Arthropoda; class Insecta; order Coleoptera; family Curculionidae; genus Euwallacea; species Euwallacea fornicatus. Next base: position 327,739 of record NC_089559.1, on the reverse strand, counting down.
AAAAACCCACTTTATGAGTAGTGAGGTCATCGGTCCTAATGCTATTTCGTGCAATCAGCGATTTTGATGATCATACGATGTTTCCCCTGCAAGTGTGCATTTAGCGGGACAATAACGATCTTAAATATGGTCTCTGTGTGTTTGAGCTAGATTGTAAATTTTTTCAATTCTGTTCGGGGTCAACGCTTTACCCACAAATAGGGGTTGCACAACATTCTTAGTTGAAAATATCTGAGAATAACATTCACTCGTTACTAAGGACTTGAATGAAAAACTTTGGTTAACTGTAAGTGTTCTAGACACTACTGATAGATTTGTCAGTAGTGGAACTGTTAACGATGGAACGGTAAAAAAGGAAAGTCCTCGAATAAACCGGGAATGGAGCTGTTTGAATGTAACCGTTAACGGTGTAGTGGTAAAAAAGGAGAATCCCCGAATCAATCGGGAATGGAAGAGAGGAATAGATCATGTTCGCAGAGTGCTAATTGAGTGGTTATTTCATTTGAGCAGTACCTGATTTATAACGACGCCACTAAAGGAATATTCCAATTTGACATTCGCCTCAATAGCACGAGGGTGGATTTTAATGAATTTGGCAGCATTTAAACCCGGTTTGGAGCTTTTAGACTCAACAGAAGAACGAGGTCGATTTGAGACTGAGTTGGCTTATTTAGCTCAATTTCAGAAGCAAAACACTTGATAAATTCGTTTTACAAGAATCATTGTAATACGCATTTAGGAAGTTCAACTCACCAAGACAAGTGAATTCATAAAATTTGTCACACGGGAGGGACGCTTTTTGTCAAGCAAACTTTGGAAACAAAACAATAACGCTTCGTTTGTCAATATTAATGGCGTGTCCGAATTTCGTTCCGTTTCGGTCGCGAAAAATATTAAATTTCAAGTGAAAATGTGCACGAAATTCGGAAGAGTTGGTAAGGGAGTTGAAGGTTAATTTCGTATAAATGTAACGAGTGCTCGTCCGAGATCATGCCCGCCTTAAAACAAGGTAAAAATCCCACTTTTAAAATTCGATTTAATTTGATAATATCCGGAGGGATGCCGTGACGTTTGCGCTAAGTTCTCTAAAGTAGCACGATGACCAAGCAGCAACCTAGATGGAGCTGAAATTCAATCGACTAACTGAAATTTCTCTAAAACTGTTCTTGTATTCAAGAACTTTATTATTAAGGTGCAGTGTGGTATGTGTGTAAACATGTTAAGTACGTTACCGAGTTCCCCCTGTTGTAACGAAAGTAAAAATTTATTAGTTAATGCTTAGAAATTTTCTTAAAAGTGACTTTAATCTAACGGCGCCGATTTAACGCATTATTTCTGAGTCTCCTCTGTCTAAATAAATAAATTAGGTTATGTTTCAACAAAGGTTTATGTACATGTTCGGAGTTCCGATTAAAGTACCTTGTCTTTTAGCGAAATATCCAGTTTCTAGTTGTCATTTTTGGTATGTATAAAGATTTTTGATTAAAGTTTACGTTTAAAGAAAGTACCGCAGGTCGTTTACTGATATTTTTTGAGAAAAGCATTAGTCTACTCACACCTCGGAAATATTTATGCACAGAGCAAGTACAAGCTAGCCGCTGGGGCGAGTGTCGATTAGATTGCAGTCGCATAAAATATTTAAACAAATGCAGAAAAGAAGATGAAAAAGATAGCAACGGGAACGGAAGTAATAACCATCGAAGAGGTTAAAAAAAGATTAATTAGAGACGAGCGACCAAAGCAGAATGCAGAAAAAGGGGCAGAATGAAGAAGCCCATCAAGCATAATCGTGGTAATGTCGATAACGACAATAACTTGTGTACCGTCTGCAAGTGCTACTTTCAGTTTTATATTAATCACGGACAATGGATTCGATGCGTTAGTTGTACGCAGTGAATGTGCGACATTTGCGACAGGTTCAAAAAAAGAAGCACTATGAATGTGAGAGATGTTTTGACGAAAATTAATAACGCTCATTAATTTGCAAAACTAAAATTAACAATTCATTTTTTACATTATAGCTTTTTACGAAACGAAATCATTAAATATACAGGGTGTTTCATAAACATACCGACAAACTTTCAGGGGATGTAAAGCTCATAAAAACAAGTATTTAGAACGAATAGAGTTACGTCCGGAATCGTCTAATTTCGAAGATACAGGGTGTCTAATTTTTCATTTTTGTACATTTTTTTAAATATTTACAAAAGGGTTTGGAATACGGACACGCTGTGGCGGAGCAAATGTCCACGTTTCTCAGTAGGCAGAATGTTTTCATTTACGCCAGTGCCCTCTGTACGGCCATTCAATGGAACACTTTTGATGAAAATAATGGTACACCACTGATTTTTTTAACGCGAATATTTTTTCCACAATATGCCATTAATTCTTAATAAAAAAATACCTCTTAGTGTTTTATTGCTCAAGTAGCCGTTTTCGAGATAAAAAAAAAACTATTTCTCATTCATGTGGCTACCAAACACCGGTATTGATTTCCAAGTGCGATTTTTTAGAATTATTTAGGAAAATTTAATTTAATTTAATTTTAGTAGAGGTGGAGGACATTAAGGCAAACATTTTTTGTCTAATAAATTGTCCGCAAATTAACGGTTTTGACTAGAAGAAATAAAAGGCACATACGATAATAAAGTGTACTTTAACCTAATGTTTTATGTAAATTCACATAAATCAATATGAAATAGTTTGAAAACAAATGATGATAAATATTTTATAACAAGTTTTCGAAATTTCGGCGATTTTCCTCGATACAAGCATTGCACCGTCGATTCATAGCTGCACGAACCCTATAGAAGAATTTTTTTATCTCGAAAACGACTACTCGAGCAACAAAACACTAAAAGGCCTTTTTTATTAAGAATGAACGGAGTGTTATGAGAAGTTTTTGTATTAAAAAATGTCAGGGGCGTCCCATGTCTTCCACTAAAAACATTCCATTGAATGGCGGCTGCACAGACGCCACTTGTTTAAATGGAACATTCTGCCTACTCAAAAATGTGCACATTTATTCCGTCACAGCGTGTCTCGAATTTTACGTCCGTATCCCAAACCGTTTTTGAAATATTTGAAAAAAATTAAAAGCTAAACACTCTGTATCTTAGAAACGAAGCAATTTCAGACCCAACTTTATTCATTCTAAGTACTTGTTTTTATGAGCTCTACATCCCTTGAAAGTTTGTCGATAGGATTATGAAACATGCTACACATATTACGCCACTTTTTAACTTACGTCCCTAACTTTTGAACTTTTTACCTTTTAATTAAAAAAAAAGTATTCATTTTGTTTAAAAGTGTGTCACTTGTAAACTAAATCATACATTTTAATGCGATGAAAAGCAATTTGTAGATGAATTTTTACTAATTCGGCTTTTACTCTTTGCCCTATAACGTACGGCGCCAAAGTACTTCAAACAGGCGTGTCCACACTGGCCCTACGTTCGGGCCAAGTACGGAGCTGATTTTTTTTAACAGTTTCCCATAATATTGCATTTTGGGATGATAGTTTATCGTTTTCGCTTATTTTAATTAAATGGCAATAACCCAGAATGTCAGTGACGTGTGAAAAAAAAACAGATACTCATATAAATAATAAAATATATAAATCAGTGCAAATCGAAATATACAAAAACTTGTCCGCACTTACCCCACCGCACCTTATGTCAATTTTGATATTAACATTTTCATTTTTTCGGAAATAACGCCGCATGAAATCATCAAAATGAGGTGAATTTTCTAAAACATTATTCCATACGATGATATTAGGGCTCATTATAGGCGAAAGTGTGCCATAGCAGAACCGTATAAATTATTTAAGTTACAAGACAATTTTTTTTAGATTAAAGTCCTTAAAGTTATTATTTAATGAAACGGGGTTGACCGTCCGCGTGCTTTGGAGATATGCAAGATGTTGACATTACTTACAGGCAAAAAAACTGACAGATTGATCTAATGGAAGCTAAATGTGCGTCTGGACAAGTTCCCTCAAAGTTACAATTATTTGAAAAGAAAAAAGGTTTCAAGTTGCAAGTTCGTATCCTCAGAAAAAGAAAGTTCTCACCTATGATTCTATTGAATACATGCTAGCTGTGAATACTAAATATTTATCGAAAAAAATGATAATTTATTCGGTACCTTGAAGGATTTCGTTAAAAAAAAATTTTAAAATAATTAAAATGTATGGAAAATGTTTTTTGTTTTAATATTATTCTTTATATTGGCGGTTAGTTTATTTTTATGTGCACGAATAACTAAATGTTATCCATACTTCCTGAATAAGAGGCCTTACACACGAACTTTCTTTGATTTTACGCTTTTTTGGGGCCCGCATTGAATTTAGTGCACTTTTCATCATTCAAAAGCTCTCAATTTTTCGCTCATAGGTAACGCAGTCCATTATGATTATAGCGTTGCCTTTGTTTACCGGAAGAATTTTTATGTAATTGAATGCCTTTTGTTCAGTAGGGCTTCAATTTTGTTTAATTTTAAAGGGTTTACCTAAAATTAATTTTGACCTAATTCCGAACTCTTGTTGGTATTCCTGTGGTAAGTTTTCAACTGTTCCTGCTATGGCTGAAATGAAGTTAAGGTTACGAACATATTTGGGAGTGACAGAGTAATTTCAGCTTGTAGAAAGAACAAGAGTTTCAATTTCAGAGAGGTTTTTGTTGGACAGATTTATTACTTGTCTTTGTAACTACATTGTTATTATGATTATTCAATGTTCAAAAACTTGTTACTAAGTTTTCCTTGGACTAAACTGTACAATTTACTTAAATGAATGAAGATAATTGAAACGTTAACGAGGGTCTCCGTCCGAGCCCTTGGTAAAGGGTGAATGTTATTCTTGGTTAATTTTAACTGAGGACAGTGCGCAACTTTATCCCTACTTGTGTGTGAAGTGTTAGTCCTTAATAAAATGAAAGAAAAAAACGGTGATAATTTCGTGACGTTCTAACATTTCCCTGAGGCTTCATAATATATGGTTTTAAGGAGTTATTTTCTTTAGGTACCAGTTACGTCGTTACCAACGAAAAAGAACTCTAGTCGGCGTAACGCGTGGGGCAACTTGTCTTACGCAGACCTAATAACGCAGGCCATCACCACCTCTCCAGATAAACGGTTAACGCTTTCGCAGATTTACGAGTGGATGGTCCAGAATGTGCCCTATTTTAAGGATAAGGGAGACAGTAACAGTTCTGCCGGATGGAAGGTAAGCTCCCATAAGAATTTCAACGCAAAAACTAAATCTCTGAAGAGTTCTGTATCTGTAGAAATACATCATTTTCCGATTAAGTTACGGTTAATTGCAGTGTGACTAAGCTTTACTACGGCATTAATAATGTATGAGATGATTTGAAGCCAGAAAATAGTTTCAAAGCCACTCAATTATCCATACACATTTATGCAAAGACAGTTTTGATTGGGCATTCGCGTTTTTCCCTGAGGCTTAGATCGGGACACTATCGGTATGAATTTAAAACTTAATGGTGGATTGTTTTGAACTTTTCCTATGAGAATCGGTGAGTTTACGTCGGTCCTGGCAATTTCAGAACCTTCGACCCAAATAACTCGTTCGTGTTTACCAAATAATACTCCTACGCCTAACAGGACATTATAATACACGTGGCGTCATTGGCCAGGAAAACATATTATGTATGTAGTTCTGACGAACTTCGTAGGAATTTTTGTTAGGTAAATTTTCATTCAACAATCTCCCATGGCTTTGCTCGAACCTCCACAAAATGAAGGAACGTCGTGCCTCGTACGTTTTATGAATTTAAATACGCACTTATTGTGTGGTCCATTGAATGTCTTTATGCTAACAGAACTCAAGGCAACATCTAAGTGGCAAAAACTTGGCTTTGGGTTTGTTTTTGTTGCGGGTAAATGTGGGAAATGGATGGTCGCAATCGAGATTAAAGAAAAAAAATTCACTGCTTCGGATGATCAGGTAGGGAGCTATCTCGTATCAGTAGACAACAACACACGTTGTGCTCACACTTTATTTCGGCGAAAGATTACGGTTTTCCTGGAATAACCAATACTAGTGTGATTTTTCGTAACAGTCAGATGTGAGTTTTACGGGTAAATGCGTCTATGCAATATCAGAGGTGTGTGCACATATCCTCGTTCTAGAAACGCGCAGTTCTTAACAAATTATCCCTATATTTTTAATGAAAAAGTTTGATATTCAATTGTTCCAAGTCGTCATTGAGTTTTTATAGGCTAAATCGCTAGTAAAATTTTCATTCTTCCCGAACTAATTACGTTCAAAAGTTCACGGCACCAAGGTCTCGGGGAGGTGCAATTTGACATATACACGGCGTTCCGAGAATGCGTTTAAGCCGAAAACCCTTGCCAGGTTGTTCAGATTCGTCACCGTCCTCGGAACCTAGGAAATTTCGTTCAGAAAAATAAAAAATTAATATGTATTTATGGCAAAATGGCACGTTGGTAAGTTCTCACGTTTCTAGATTATTCACAAACGTTCCAATTGACGAAACATTTTCAATTATCACAAATAAATTTGAAAACGACCCCAATCTTGGAAAACGCACTAAATTAAACATGAACACCATCGCGGAGTCGCTAACGATTTGTGTAAGAACGATCTACTTCCTTTAAGCAATTTACTTCGACTATCCGATCTATCGCGCAAATTACATTTTTAAGATGGGCCCTTCGCGGAAGCATCCAGTATCAGCACAGGATTCACATCTGTCGATTAGAGCAATAAACATCCTTTCAAAAGATTCTAAGTTTTCCCGAAAGTTTCCAAAGGACCAGCAGGCACCCGATTTCAGTCCACTTTTCAAACTTTAAGCGTCGATCTTTTGGTAACCCGAAGAGCAATTGCATTAAAAGTATAGATCAAATTAATTGCCTCGATGAAGTTTATCAACTTGGTGTGGGCGGGTTGCTCTGTCTCTTTTAGTTCCCAATATATGGATTAACTTTAATGCTGATTTTCTCAAATTGGAAGTCCCTCTAAATGAAAGTTTTTCAAATTGCATTCTTAAGGTTCCGGAGCCTGAACGAAGGCATCCAGGGTCAATATAAGATCCACAACAGTTGATAAGAGCCATAAACACTGGATTATCCTCCTCATTGGATAACATGGAATAAAATTTCAATGTAGAAAACAAGCATGAAAAACATTTTATGTGCTCTATTTTACTTAGCAAAAAATCTACAATGTATTACAAATAACCTACAATGCAATATATGTGGCCTTTTGTTCAGTAAGCATGGATAACATAGAAATTGAAATAAAAAATTCTGGTTCAATTACAGTTTTTCACATATTTTGCATATTCACCTTCCATACATTATATTCAACTGTTAATTTAGGCTTTTCAAATAATGCTTCCTATGAATAATTCCACAGATTCTGAAGATATTTCAAGTGAGAGTAGTGTGCAATTCCACGGCTTCAACAACCTGTACTCACGCGTATACGTACATAGTATGTGTCAGTCGTCGTGTCCAAGTGGAAAAAAAGAAAACACCCTGTACTATATTAGAAATTATGCATTTGCCGGAGTCTTTCGACGCGGGATCTGCGTCAGAAAATTCTCTCTTGTCCGGGCAGAATAAATCAGGACCGTCCTGTATATTCCATCGACGTATTACAGGTAAAAGGGGAAATCACAAGTTTCCCTTCTACCTAGAATTTAATAACAGAAACGTAATTAGATTCGCAACAGTGATGGGGACTGGCTTCAATTATCCTTGATACTCGTACTCGTACATCTAGCACGTGGATACATAACTAAACGACGATTATGCAATGGTCAGTGCCAATGATGTTGAAATTTGACCTTAACAACGTGCATTGGATTATATTATGAAATTCCAACGGGTTCGTTTCTTTCCGAAGAGATTCCTCTCGAGATTCCTAATTCGTATGCCCGAATCCGGTACCCGGTACGGTAGAACGGTTCGACTTGACCCGCTTTTAGGCGCAGATTTATGCGTCGTCACCGTTCACACTTAATCATCCCAAAATAAACAAACAACAACAAGAAGAAAATTATAATTGTAAAATTCTTTGCCTTGTAAATCTCGAGCCAAGTTCGTTATATCGATCCGTGCGAAACGACTATTCGATACGACGCAATACCATGCATAATTGGAAGACGTCTTTTTTTTCTTGGAAAACAGGATTAACTTTAACAGCCCGGACTTTTTAATGGAAAGAGCAAATTACTTGTGGATTTTTATACCGTATTACGGTTTACTCAATAAGAATTCGCGCCTTTTCAAATCAAGAAAAACGTGAGAAAAAACACACCATATTGTCTCATTGATTTGCTGGCTTATTTCGGTTAGACCCTGGGTTCCTTGTACGGTTCTATCTCAACGGAGTCGCGTTCGTTTGAGGATAACAAGACCACCAGCTCGGTGGAAGTCGGCAGCTTTGTTGATCGCTCCCCGTATTCGTCGAATTTCACCGAAACTCAAGATTTTCACGGACTGTTCCTGGGTGTCCCTCGATCGGAGCAAGTTATTTCTGAAACGCATCTACACCGATATGCGGACACTCGGCTTAAACCGATTTTCCATTTTTTCATGGAAATACGGCCGAATTTCGATGTCAAGCTAGGAGTTGGTGGTAGAGTTAAAATATTTCCTGGTGGGCAATTCAAATAATGGAGAGATTGCATTGGTCGACACGGTCACCCGATATTTCCGCATTCGATTGTTATTTATGGAAAACCATGAAAGACCTCGTTTATAAATCGATATCCATCGTTATCAATGAGCTGCGAAAGAAGATCGTCAGAGCTTTAAGGATCAAAATGGGACCAATAAACAGCATCAACATATGTTTCATGTACAGAATTATCATGAATACCTATCGTGATGAGTGAGGAGATTTAAAAAATTAATCTTTAGATGGGCTTGTTGTAAAAGAAACGACACAAAAGCATTGCAGAACAACGTCGAAACTTATACGAAAGCTCTTCAAATCTGGTAGTATGGCCAAACGATTTGACAGGCTCGGCAAACATGTCAGTTGTTCGTAATGCTCAGTTAATGCTCGTGGCACCCCACAGCCATTAAACCATCTTGATGACTATCGCAAAATAAGGAGATAAGTACTCAATATCTATCCGAGGTAATAACGCAAATGATTGATTCGTTGGGAATCTTAACGTTTGTCGGAAAACAATACTCGCATATTTGCTGAACCAGATTGCAAACTCAAATTGTAGGAGTGTGTCCAAATACTTCCCACCACATAAATTGGCCCACGTACTATAAACATACATACTATAATTGCCTAATAAATTGCCTTAAGCGAGACCAATGGCCTTCGATGTCATTGGTGCAGACGCCGGTCTCAGAAGCCACAAAGTTGTGTGAATGATTCACAGTTTTGTGAATAAATAAGGGAAACACCGTCTAATTCTCCGAATCCTGAATAACCACGCCAATAATCCATCCAAATCTCGGAGCCTGGCACAACCAGATTAACGATCATTAATCGAATCTAAGGTTTGGACCGGACGATCAGGTATAAACACAATATAGTTACGTTTTGCTATAGCTTTGCACATCCCCAGCACCGATCTTCGGGGGATTACCCTGTCAATATGATATTTTATCTTTGCCAAGACAGCCTCGTCTGTCTGTACTAGGCGCCAAACTGCCCTCTATAACCAGGCCCCTGGAACTAACCATATCAAACCCACGCCGAAAGAAACTGACCTGATCAAATCTGGGCTAATCTGAACTCTAAAACAGGTATTTATCGAGTGTAAAGTAATGGAAATTCATAATATATTTTAAATAAAAAGTTCTGGGCGTCCATCTAGTCTTAATCCACTCGATTTTATGTTTTTTTTCTTGGCGGAGAGAAGAGAATACGGAAAAACAAAAAAAAAATGACAAAAAGATGCGTAATTATAAAATGCATTTTTCAAACTAAATCTCAACACTCTGTATCTTAGCAACGAACGCTTTGGGGACCCACGTTTATGACGACTTTCTTCGTATTAGATTCAACTCTATTTACCCCCGTATTTACGACACTTCTGAGGAACCCTGTATAACAGGCGGCGTGCTCTTTAGCAACATAAATCTGATAGAATGTTGCACCAACTCCACAAGTTGAAGCGTATGCTCGTAATATAACGAACTCATAAATAAATTGAGGGCAAATTGCAATCAGAAAAACCATTTTTAATTTTCTCAACCGATTCTCAACGCGTCTCATCCCGCGTGAACTTCAGGGCTTCGTGCAACGGGCCGATGAAAGGAGAGATCGGAAAAAATCGGAAGGTACTTTCAAGCTTTTTATCTCTTAGATTTTAAGCTTATTGTCGTTGGCAGGACTTTTAGAGTTATGTTGAACACATATATGCAAAAAAAATCGAATGGGTCGCTTTGTGGAAAAATGTCTCAATATACACCAATCGACGCTATGCACTCAAAAAAAATCATGAAAATACACAAAGAAAAGTGCGAAAAATCTTTTTTTTTTTCTTTTCTTTTTTTTTTTTTTTTTTTTTTTTTTTTTTTTTTTTTTTTTTTTTAACTCTGTGGGTATTGAATCTGTGAATTAGACTTTTTGATAAAGTGTTGGCTTACTGCTCTCAGACAATCTTATATCGCTAGACTGGCGATTTACGTCTCTGGCTTCGATCGCTCGCAGCTCGAGTTGCTTCTTCGATTTTCCGAAAACGACTCCGATCTAGTTTCGACCGCTCTCGCCTGATCGATTTTTTTTTACAGACGAATGTCTTAAATCACAAGTTCGACGTTACTAACGGCACCCGACGATGTTCGACTTTTCATTCGATCCTCGATCCGAAGTCGATCGCACGATATTTTTGAGTTCGATCGAGAAAAGTGCAATCCAAGACGTCACAGATCACTTACAGAACGATCGTAAATTCAAGCGTGAGCTGTGAAAGTTTGGAATTTTTAGCGTTCACACCGAAGAAGGCACAATCGATATGAATAAAAAATAACATTGCAAATTGGAAATTTGCAAGTAAATCTGCTTTGCGGTCATTTTGTTCATTCCGACTGATGATTACAGATAGACCAAAAGTGAAATTGAAAATGAGTAGTTTAAAAAAAAAGCGAACCCCACCACAACTGGCGGAGGTGAGGATGCAATTCTGTCTTGATTTTGCAATAATTTTTCTTCCAACCGTCTACCGTATTTTGGGGTTGTTAATATTGAAATTGATACTTTCCCGATCTATAATAATCCATTGCAATGAATGGAATAACCGCAAAGCAGATTTGCTTGCAAATTTCCATTTCGGAAATTTATTGCTTCATATTTATTGCAATTACTTCTGCGCAGGCGCGTAAAATCGAAACTAAAACTATTTCTTGCACAAAATAAATCTTCTATTTAATTAAGAGCAATAAGCTGAAAATGCTATTAGATAACAGGCTCCTTGAGACGAAACTCGGAGATACTTCCGTTTCACTAAACATCATATTTGCATCGAGTAAGTACGAGACAGAGAAATAGATCCTCAGATTTTCATTTTAAACTTTAGAAATAAAGCGTCTTATTAGGCGAGATCGGTTTGGCATATCACGTGCATTAATAACAATAATTAATGCACGCTAATGTTTAAATTTCCTAAAAATTAACAAAACCTGAAACCGTCGGGTATTGGATATTTCCTCGTTCAATAAACCAATGTAGGCCAATTTGCAAAAGAAATGTCAATATTTTCCTTTTAATAAAGGAAGAAAATGAGAAACCTTTGCCAGTGCGCGCAAAGTTGCAAACACAAAGTTCCCGTTTCTGACATCAAATTTCTTTAATGAAATCGCTTATAAACTTTCTTTGAATAGCGAATTAAATGGAGTTCTTCAACTCCACCTGTTTTGGCTCCAAAACACAAGACATGTAGGCATGTCTTGAAGCAAGTCTTTGTGTCTTTCGAAGAAATATCGGAATTTAAGGGCGTTAGTGGCACCAAACTTTTATACATTCGAGGATGTGTAACAGCATAATCAGGGCCCGAGGATGGTAAAAATCAGCCTAGTTCACCCACCGTTTGATGACCCATTGAAAACACGAGATAACGTCCCTTATTAAGTTCATTAACGGATAGAGCAAGCTTTAACTAACGGCTTATTCCGCGGAAACCGGAAAGCTCACATTTCACGTGTTTATATGTTTTGTGTCCCTCTTGTGTATGTTTACACTCTCGGATGGTTGTTTGTTGTTGTTGTCGGAGGTCCGGGCTAAAAAGCCGCTTTGTTTCGAATCACTGGGGCCCCATTGTAGTAAAATCGGTAGTAAATAAGTGGAGGCACGTGCCACCCGAACGCAGACTTCGGGTCCCCCACCTTTTCTTCTTATGCTTGCGGCAAGGACCTTTTCAACCCATAAGTTAAGATTTGCAATAGTGGGACCAATTTTCCAGGTAAACAAACCAATTTAAACCAAGACCCGCTGTGAACACTCTTCGCGGCTGTGGCCTCTGATCGGCTATTTCAATAAGGAATCCTTCAGGAACGCCATGGAACATGTCACCGGCCTGGAAAAGCGCGAAATGCTCGTGGTAATGGCAAAAAATTAGAACTCGTTCGGAGGCGAAAAGTACAAGAGGGCCGCAAGCACATAAATTCGACTCAATGGGATGCTATTGGTCTTTGATAAACACCTGGTGGTAAGAAGAATGTGACTCGGAGAACTGGATGTGGTGGCATAAGGGGGAGAACCTAAGAGGTGCTAATGTTGACATTGCTGCTTTTTAACGCATAAAGTCCTAGTTTGACTTGTTTGTTGAAAAGTTATATGTTATGCCTTGAATTGTCAAGTTTGTTTAGTTCTGGGAATTAAGCGAAAGGTGCAAAATAAATTAACTCCATGATTTTTACATTAATTTGCATATAATTTCAATTCCACTTCTGGATGACGCATGTGCGGTTGGCCAATGAGAATACATGCTTTCAGAGTGGATATGTGGCAATGTCCTTGCCAATGCCATTTTGTTCCATGTTTTCGTTATATTTTTGGTTTCAAATCAATTAAAATCGCTTATACGCGTCATATACAATTTGAAATTGAAATATTTGCTTTGTTTTAAAGCGTTAAGGCTCATTAATAACGTTTTTCACTACTAGCTTTAAAAGACATGATACTTTTAGAAAATTTTGTTAACTCAAGTAAGGGAAAAATCATATATATTTATACACATTTTTAGTATAACAATTTATATAAAATATTTATATAACGATATATATATATATATAGTGGACGTTCGATTTTGCGAACATAGAGCTAAATTTAATAAAGGTACTTGTACCTTGGTAGACTAAAATGGGACTACCCTGAAGCATCCGGGACTACCACTTGCAACCTGAGAAGCCGTATAAATCACTACACAGGTTTCAATTGTATTTGCTGTGACAGGTACACATTTTTGGTTTATGTACAGTGTGCACAGTGTATCGAGTCGAAGTTATCAGAAAAAAGTGACATCATAAAAATCTTGGAAAACGGTGTGAGTATTACAAATATACCTAAAAAATGTGGTGTCGCCAAACCTACAATTTGTGTTGTAAACTTTAAAAGTAACTTCGAAACATTTTCGGAAACCTAAAAGAAAAATTTTAAAGCAAGGTGAAATGTCTGCCTAGAATAGAGAAAAAACCGTATAACAGAGGTTAAAAAATATTCCAGTAACGAGCGAATTCTCAAAAGCTAAAGCCAAATCCTTGCAAGAGAAAATGGAGAAAAAACCGAATTTTTTTGCAAATGACGGTTGGGTGCAGAATTTTAAACACAGATTTGGCAGTAGGATTTTCAAAAAAATCTCGTGAAAAACTGTCCACAAATCCTGAACTAGTCAATCTATTTAAACAAAATCTGCGTTCGGTTATTCTAAGGCTAAATTTAGTAAACTAGCAGATCTATAATGCTGACGGAACCGGTTTCTCTTGACCATTACTGCCTGATAAAATTTTGGTTAAAAGTTACCAAAAATCTACTCCGGGGAGAAAGGCTGAAACGGCAAGACTGCTTGTACCAATGCAATTGGAGAATATAAAATTTGATCGCTTGTAATAGGAAAAGCGAAGAACGCCAGATATTTCAAGAACTTACCAGAATTCTTACCAGTTGATTACGACTATTCCGCAAACCCTTGGACGGCATCGATAATTTTTGGTTTCGCAGGTAAAAAGTACATAGATTACATACATTGGACGTAACACGCATGCGTATGCAGTTATTGAAAGAACATTTGTCATTCGTTGGGTCAGGAAATCTTTGAAACAAGTCGGGCTGCCTGAAAAAGCGATTCTCCTGTTGGACAACGTTCCCGGTCATCTGTCAGCCAAAAATTTACGCTCCAATAATGGAAATATCTTTGCATTTTTCCTGCCACCAAAGTTCACATCGCTCATACAACTTGTGGACCAAAATGCCATCCGCATCACAAAACTTTACAACAGATCTTGTTTGTTGTCTTCGATTGCATCTTCGAAACGTAAAAACGCGTCCAAACTTTTGAAGGAACTGACCATTAGGGATGCCATAAAAAAATCTTTCTCTGCCATTCAATGGACATGATATTCACAAGTAAAACGATGATCGGGTAGACGAGCAATAAAGCGACAATGATGATGACGATGTGGAATGCTGTGGGGATGAAGTTTAAAATGATAGAGAACGACTCGGAGTAACCACATCAGAAGCTGTAGACGCATTTAATGTTGTTCGTTGGGGAGAAAGAGACCTATTCGATTTTGACGACGTGTCAGTTCTATGAATTTACGGAGATCGGGCATTGCGACAAGGTTCAGCTGGGAAGAAAGTACCAAAATATATTGCACAATATTTTAGTTAAGTGTAAAGCCCGAATGAAGCGATAAATTATCGCGAATAAAGTACTTTTGGTTATATGAATAATTTGATTTTATGAACATCCCTAGTTTGCATTAGTTCACATAATCGAGCGCTCACTGTATATAATTAATCACATAATCTCATTTTTTGCTTAATTTAGTGAATTATCCGCTTTATTTTGTAATTAATTGCAACCAATGAAACGGCCGCAAAGCAGATTTGCTTGCAAATTATCATTTTGTAATTTTATTACATTGCACCTACTTCTGTGTAAACGTTAAAAATTCTAAACTTAATTGTTTCTAGCAGAAAATAAATCTTCTATTCAATTATCCTTACGTCTTAGATCTCGCGCGCTCTGAGAGTTTAACTTGATGTTCGGGTCATAATTATTTACTTTACAACCTTGGTGTAAACTCGATAGTTTTCGTTACGCTATTCATAAAAATATCACCAATTCATAAGTAAGGTTAGGTTAAAGCAAATCACCACGCACAAATACATTGCTGCCAAATTTCACGATGTTTAGCTAAAGAAGCGTGAAGACAAACGAACGTCTAGTTCGCGACCGTTGTCGCGACCATATTTTTTCTTTGTTTTATAGATGGATTGTGACAAGAGACAGAGGGCTGGCCGACTGCGAGAGGAGATACAATGGCAGTTTTTTGGAAATAATAACCGTTTCTCTGATTGAAGGCACACTTCCTCACGTGTCTTTCTATCAACCTGCCTTATTATATCCTGGCAACGTGGCAGATCAAAACAAGAGTCCAGCCTTGACTTGAAATAAAACCTCAGACTTAGCAGTTTCAGCGGCAACGCCCATAATTTTCTATTTTTAAAAATGTTTTCTGGAAATTGCGATTTTCTCACTGTCTGACCAACCGGGGCCAATACTAATATTTACACTGGGAAAGGCACGAGGACTTATTAGATTTTTCCCGCATAGGAAAATTCACCCATTCGCCTGATGTTTGCCCGAGAATCTAATGAATGTTAGTTGCAATAGATATACTGCAATATGGATAATTTCAAGTGTTTGCTTATATCCTTGAATACGAATATATTAGAGTTATACACATAATGCGTTACATAAGGACTGATTGGAGGTGTACCGTAGACACCACAAAATTGAATCTACGCACCAAGAAATCTAATCTCATTGTAGAGTTAGGTAATCAGTAGCAATAAAAACCTGAAATGAACGCTCGCAACTGTTAAAAATTTTATATTGTTAACTGTCACTTTCTTCACTATACGCAGTCAAGGTTGTGCGTTATCTGAATTTCTGAATTCACAACAGTGTTAGTTCCGAGAGATCGAGTATCGATACTGTTATCGATTATTACTTTTAGTTGGCTTCAAATTGGATAATAATGGTATTAATAAGGTGGCTAAAGTCACAGTCCTCGCCTCTCGTGGAATGCGTAATATTTCAGTTCTCCGACTGGCTGGCAGGTTAAAATTAGGAAGCCCGCTCGAATTGAGGCCACCGTTTTAGTTTTACGACACTTAATCACAGCTGGACGACGTTTCGGTCTTCATTTAGATCCTCCGGCAATGAATCTTATAAAGATGAATGCAAACAGCCGTAGGAAAAATCTAAGAAGATTAAGGTCTATTACGAATTTATACGTCATCCCAGCTCTGTTCAAACAACACGAACACCCCAAAGACCGGTCTCGATCTTATTACATCTCGTCATTTCGGTTCACCTCGGGTCGATTAAACGCAGGCAAAAAAAAAAAAATGGAGAATGTCAACGAGAACTATGTCGGGCCTGCGGGAAAATTTCGTACCAGCGCCATCTGTGGTGTTCCTTTTGGGGCATCTGGATCAGATCTTCGAGCGTAACCAGCAGGACTGCGTGCACAGGGCCCACCTATGGCCAGGAGCACGAAGGCAAACAGAGCTGGAATTGCACATCAAGTCGTAATAGGACTTAAAATTTCTCGATTTTTTCCCTAGACCAATTGTATTGATATGCGTTGCTCGCGCAGTTCTTGCTTCATTGCCAATGTTTACACTGGAAGACTTGGTCCGGATGAGTAAAACGGGGCTTGTTGGACGTTTTCTTGCAGACCCAAATACACTCGTTGTCGGCGTTGCCGATTTCTGCGTGAGTTTAATTGACTCGTGATGAACCGAATTGACGAGATCTAATGGGATCGAAACCGGTCTTTGGGGTGCTCAAGTTAATTAAACG
The DNA here is from genome assembly GCF_040115645.1 of Euwallacea fornicatus. NCBI lineage: Eukaryota > Metazoa > Arthropoda > Insecta > Coleoptera > Curculionidae > Euwallacea > Euwallacea fornicatus. The sequence goes on along the minus strand of NC_089559.1, from coordinate 310,679 downwards.
CAGAAATGGAATGACGCATAGAGTCGCAATAGGCCTTAATCTTCTCAAATGAATCTTAGAGTCGAACTGTACAAAAAAAAAAAAAACGATGACGGTATAAATGCAACTCTTCGAACTAATCCCCTCGATATCGGCAATAGGCAATACAAATCATGCATAAGATAATTGAGATGCTGTTCAACGAGAAGGTTTCTCGCGAAAGCTTCTACTCGAACATATGTGGAAAATATTTTATATATAATTGTCAGTGCTTCCGTCATTTCATAATGAAACATGTATCCCGAAATATAGGCAACTCGCAGTACTCTTTATACTTTTTGTTAGGCTGATCACCCATGGCACTGATTATACTCGTCTTTGTCGCTAACACGTTTGACTTGAAGATTTTTGTAGAAGACTCGGTTGGCGTGTGCGTTCGCGCTAGAAACGCAGTTAAATCTTCATCGACACATTAATGCTTCAATAATCCACAAGAATTTCCGTATTTGTATTTGCAGTTTTTCTACGTGGATTGATTCGTAACTATTTCGTCGCGAAGCGTAAGTGTGACTTAATTAATTTAAAATTTCGCCGAATGTGAGATATAGGCAACCCATAATACCTTCCCGAGACCTTTCCTCTCTGTTGCTTTTTGGGGGCTACCTTGTTGAATTGGTACCTTCGCTTCGAACATTTTTGTACATTTTCTCCAATTGAACAGTTGTTCTTAATATTTTTCCGATTTTTCAAGGAGTAAATGTAATCACTTTAAGTCTAATATGCACATGTAATAAAATACCCCTGAACGCAGACGATCCATTATATAGTATAACCTCGATTGTAACCCTCTTTTCTGCTTGTCGGAGACGACGCTACTGGATGAGTGGGTTTCTCCCGAACGTTTTCCCCGAAGAAAAATTTTTGTAGTGATAAATGGAATTTGATGCGTGATAAACGCAATGAAATGCTATGCAGTTATAATAAATATTTCCTTGTATGTGTGTGTAACTCACAATACTCTTTGACCTCACTTATTTGCATGTAGGAAACCATTTGAATGAGTATTTATCAAGATATTTACGTTGTAAATTAATCAAAATTCATTACATTCCAGAAAGTTTCTGTAAATTCCCAATAAATACCTTATTTCTATCGATGCGCACCAATATTCACCGGTGATTTTCCCTAAATATGGGCCACCCACCGTATAAAAATAATGATAATAGGAATATTCCTATTCAGGAATATGTTGCGCAGAGTGTGAGTACGTTTGTTGCGTATATCTTAATTCAATCCAACGAGGCAAATACCTGAAATTCTTATGACATCATATCCTCAAGTCCCGTGCAGATCAACGATTAGGTTTCTTAGTTCTACGCGATCTATATCAAAAGCCCAATATTGGACGTCATTTCTTAATTTATCGACTTGTATCGACGTCCGTACACTAAAGTCGATCTGCTTAACAATGGCGGTCTAGACCGGAATTCCCATACAGTTGGGCAAGTTTGCTCTGGACACCTTGAACCCATCAGTTATTCCATAAGCAGTGATGAGTTTTATTTCGGCTTGCTAGAGCATAAGAGGCCAAGGTTTAAAAGCTTATTTATTAACCGCATATGATACATGGTTGCCGAATAATTATCGAAGGTCCGGCAACGTTGGAAAATTTGCATTTCAAATAATATTTTTTGTTGATTAGACGGAATATTCATATATCTGCATTCTTTACCTGGTTTATATCAAACGGACTTGAGTCTGGTATGCGGGATAGATGTTACTGGAAAATTTTTATTCGGCACATCTCTCTCGATTTAAATTGTAGTACCTAATTGGGTAATTTTGGAAGCAAACAACTGAAGCATCAATGATATTGGGAACAACGTTTATCAGTTGGTAAATAGAAGTTATTGCAGCTCAAGCAAACTTTGTTTTCGCTTTGTAATTGGTTCGTTTAGGATTTCCTCAAGTCATTGGTTTTACTTCTAGTATAGTAATTAATTATATGACACCGCCGCCGTATATTTCTCATTCATTATTGCAGGATACTACCAAGTATCCATTTTTTTCGTTACTGATAGTTTTTAGAATATTTCCAAAGGAATATGTATTAGCTGAGAGTTAAATTTATTACCTTCACAGTTATAAGCAGAACCAGTCGCCCACGTTACTTAATGCCAGTAATTAAGAGACATCCTCAGAGCAAAAAGATGGCTACTTTGAATGGTATAACCACTTAATGCGAGGTTGCTAGCGGATAATTGACAAGTTCGCTAATTTATGGTTTTAATTATGCGTTTAAGAATGTTAAGGGTGATTCGAGTCTTAATTGAAGTACCGGGCGTTGCCAAAAATCGACGTCATTTGCGTGACTTCTGGTTGAACCCATATTATATTTTTACACGGTCTTGGCACGCAAGAACGCTCTCCGCCATTATTTATAGAAAGCCTGTGTCGAAATGCTCCAAAATATAAATAAAGTTGCGGTCAACAATAATTCGGGTGCCCGAAGTTGGGCACGTGCCCTTTCCACCCAAAAGGTCCATTTCCAGTCGCGGGGTGATGGCGAGAGGCGGCTCAAGCCCTCCCTCCCACCTGTTGCCCCCTTAGATGAGATCCGCCCCTAGGACAACATTGCCAAGGTTGAGATAGGGTAGGGAATTCTCATTTTCGCGTTACATCAACCCCCCCTCCCCCCAACTCCCGGCCCCCCCCTCAAAAGGCATTTGACCAGCCTTGGCACGCACTTCTCCCACTGCTAATTGCCAGCAGGTTAATGTTAATCGATGACCGGTTTGCAACAGTGTTGCCGATAACAAGCCTTATTAATCAGCCATAGAGATGTGGAAAAATTGGACCACTGCATCACAGTAAATGTAGTAATGTTAATATTCTCCTCTCGAATGAGATCCTTCTTTCCTTATCTAATCAAGTGGCTTGGATAGCCGGGTTATCGGCCAATCGTGGGCTTCCAGTGTTGCCAGGCGAAGGCACGTCGTATTTACATATTAAATGCGATATAAACTCGAGATAAGGCGGGACAAAAAGCGAATTTTCTGCTTATGCACTGTGAGTGCTAATCTGCCAAAAAAAAAAAAGAAGAAAATTGAAAAGTTATGATGCAACAATGATGAGACATTGTTCAACGGTAATACCAGAGAACCATATAAATGCTTTTAACTGGTACGACACACAACGATGTAAACTTAGCCCGTCATTAATACGTTTGAACATCAGCAATCCGGAGGCCGTGTGAATGAGTGCGTTTATCATTATCATTCTTTATAAATAATTAAAAAAAGTCTTTAAATTAATTTAGAATTTGTAGGTTTAACTAGATTTCATTGTCGAAAGTCGTCAGACGTAACGTTCGGACGTAAGACAAATACACATATTGATTATTTCGTTAGTATTTGTACTCAATAGAAAGGTACCGTAAGGCACCTTCTAATTCTGACATCCATTTAATGTACAATAGCGAATATCGATACGTCTCACGGTTTACGTTAATGAAACTGTAAATCAAGCTTAGTGGATCTTTATTTCTACAGGATAAACGAAGTCAAATTTAACATACATTTACCGCACTCCCAAATACATGTAGGCAACGAACATTACATTGTAATGAGTCCTGTGCAATGTCTACGTTGCTCGTAGAGATTTTCCTTTAAAATTAAATCATCCTTCAATTAATTTAGGCTTCATAAACTTTATTTCAATGAGATGAACGTACCGAAACATACTCATGAATTACTTTTAAATGTTATTGACATCGCTTTTATTTGAAGTTTCTTTCGATCAAATTAAAAAAAAATTATAATTCAATAAAATTTCAACAAAAAAATCGTAGATCGTCAAATAAGGTGATACTCGCCTGTTCGTGCAGGAAACACAAATTTGCTCCCTAAGTAGGAGTATGACTTCCACGGTAATTTAACAGGATTGACAAAAAATTATCCTTGAAAAATTGTTAATTAATTATTAAACCAACTTGAAGTAGCTTGAAACATCTAACAAAAATTTAACAGGGGAACGTTTTTATTAAACTGATTTCATCATTAGAATGCGATTCTAGAGAAAAGAAATCTAATCCAATGAAATGAACATTGTCGTGTCGGATACTCCTTATAATAATGAAATTCTACCACCCGTAATACATTTTAATCCTAGTTTTCCCCTGCAAGGGGAGTGTTGTCGGACGAGTAGATTTATCTCGGAAGTAAATTTTTGATCTTGAATATATTATAATGGGTGCAGCATCAACGGAGTAAACGGAGTCAATCCTAATATTTGCAGACCGTTGTACAATCGTAGCCTCCGTTAACGCGGCGTCTATTGAGTAGGTTTGTCCCGAACGATTACGCGAGGCAAAAAAATCCAAAATAAAGAGTGGAACTTGTAAACCTCCGCCGTGTTGTATTTGTTCAACGACGTAAACGTTATCACTTCTAATTCATATCGTCTTTCCTCCCAAGATTCACATGGAACGCTTCTTTTTGAGAAGATTAGTTAAGAAGGTTTTCAGATGTAACTTGTAGAATTACGGATGTTCACTAATGAGGTGCTTCAGGAAGATATTGCCGCTGGGGAGGACAACAAGTTGAGAGTAATATAATCTGCAATGAGGACATTTTTCACTAAAAATCCCGATGTTTGGGTGCATGCATCCCCCAGATGACTCATTCTTACCGCAAAGACATCGCTCTATATGTAACCCTGTTCGATTTTATTAGGCCGTATTCTCCGGATTTAAATTGCCGCTTTCCAGGCAGATGGCCTCAATATATCATCCAATCAGTCAAAAAACCTGCGCCGGATTGACGATCCAGATTTGGAAAATTTACAATTTCGTCTTACGAAAGAAACGTAAAATCGCCAATTTACTTAAGTCGATGATTAAATTCCTTGTTGTTATTGGATTCAAATCTGACTTAAATTCGTTTTACACTTGAAAATTATCCATTTTCCACTAATCTCGCGTTATGATCGACGACTCGCGCAGTTGATTATTGGAGGCACAAACCTGCGACAAATTGTCCACAAAAAGAATTTAGCAGGAAGGTCATGCGTGTAAAACTTCATTATTACACCTAATTACGAAGTGTTCGACAATTTAATAGTAACTTTGCAACAATATCTTCCGTGAGTAATTTTTTTCCGGTCGCGCGGCCTTGAGTTTAATACGAAATTGAAGGCATGCTGGCCATCAGTAAGACTAATGTAGTGTATAATCTAACACAAATATGAAATAATTATCAGACTTTTTTTTGCGTAATATTTCGTATCTAACTTTTGTCTTTTTTTTAATACACTACAGTACCAACATGAATTTGGTCGTTATGTCCCTGGTGCTCTTCAACTTCCATTTTGTATAAACTGACTTGAGTTTATGTACTTTCCCCTTATACCTCTTTAACAAACCTATCCACTTTCCTCCTAAAATTTACGTGAACCTATTTACATTGCTGGTGACCCGTATTGAAACATCAGCCAAAGTAATGTGAAGTTCATTTACATCGTCGCAAATGTTCCCGGTTCCAGCAAGTCATGTTGGATTGTATCAATTTGAAACGTACTATATACATATTCTATTATTTTTTCACTTACTGTTAACAAACGTTATCCTGCCTCGTGCTTGTACTGTTGGTTGCCTATGTTTCGATCTTAGTTAGATCGACTCTTGGTTTTTTTTGCACAATTTCCTACGTTTTACTTCTCCACAACAGCAATTACGCATTGTCGCGTAACCAAAACGTAATTTGTATTCCTAGTTGCCTATGTTGAGATCTATAAGTGACATTCTTTAAATTATCGCATTTCTCTGTGATTTTAGAGCTTTGCATTTTTCGCTGTCGTTCGTATAAAATTTTATTAGGCACCTTTTCCTTTCAGCCTTCCAAATTGCAAAATTTTTGGTTGCCGACATTAACAGAGGGATGAAAATTAAGTTCGTTTAGGTTATTGCCATCATCTGTGATTTCGGACTATCAGTTTTTTTCACTCTCGTTTATTCACCTTTTTTTCTTTACATTGTCAATATCGCAAGGAATTTCAAACAATTAAGCATTTGAGCACAGTTTTTTACGAATTACGTTTGAAGTCATTAAAGTGGGTTTACGGGGTTAGAATTTTCGCAAGTAGCTAACTCAATCGTATTGGAGAAAGAAAAAAGTTACTCAACTGTAATCTTGAATTTTTGTTCAATTCTCAACAAACCAACAAAATGGTGGATAAGAAGCTGTGGTTGTGATTGTAGCGTTAGTTGTCCTCTTTAAGAATTGGGCAAACTTAATCTAGATTGACTATGTTTACATTGATGCAATAAATTTATTCATCCTAAATATTCTGCCGTTTCAGTCTTTTTAAATAATATTTAATGACAGAAAAGTTTCTTTAGACAGTTAATAGCCTTGCAGACTCTTCGGGCATTTCCAACGGAAAAAATCTCTTCATCCCTTTTTTATTACCATTGTTTACATAATCCACTGCATGAGTATCGCTAAAAGAACGATTCGAGGCTAATTATCATTAGTGCATTTGAACAATGATAAAAATGTTGGTCCACATTGTTTACATTGTCTACTTTGACAAAACTACCTTTTTTACGCTAAATCTCAAAAAATGTCTGTGTTCGCGCATGCCATTTCTCTTCATGGATCAAAATTTTTTACTCGGTTAAAACTAAGCAAACCCACGCATTGTCTTGTGGCGTTAATCTGTAATAGGTGCATTGTTTAATGGTTATCTCAACAATTATAGTTTTTTTGAATTCTTTCATAAAATCTTGGATATGTCTACGTTGAAACTTGCGGAATTTAGTTAACTGGAACACCGTCTCAGCTGTTTCACCGTTGTCCTTATTTCAATTAACTAATATTCAAGTGCATTCTCGGGTCTAAAAATTTTTGAAATATTTAAACGTACATTTGATGGAAAAAAAATCCAATTTACTTCTTATCACATCTCCTTGTCAAACGTACTCAGTATGTATGCGGCGTTGTCTTTATCGAACCAGTAAATTGAGTATGTTTACGTGCACTGTTTCCGTTCCTATGTCAGAATTTTTTAGTGGGTTAAAACTCGATAAACTTACTCATTGTCTTTATAATGTTAACCCCAACATAAATATATTACTAGTTACTCACATTAGTAATTATTGTTAACCGAAATCAAACTTGAGAGCATTTACGTTGAAATTCGGAAAATTAACTTCATTGAAATAGCGTTTCAACTATGGCTCCAACGTTAGCCTATTTTCAGTTAAACAACATTTAAGTGCGTTTACTCGGTCAAAAGTGTCTAAAATATCTAAGCACATTTCTGATGAAAATTTACTTTTCATGATACGATAAAATCAATACATATGCAGCATTGCTTATATCACTAATCTGGCTATATTTGCCCGCTCTATTTCTCTTCAACTTTGTCGATTTTTCCACCGAAGGTGGCAACACTGGCTTATTCGACTTGAATCTATAGTTACGTCACGAAAATCGTAGTTGAACGTCCAAGGTCGATTCGCGACCAGGTTGGAATTAAGTGAGTACTTAAGTAGACTCGGTACTACAACAGTCAGAATGTTTATTATCGATTTTGAATGCGTTTTGGACTAGAGCTGAGTTTGTTGACACTTAAGTTTATCAATAAATTTGCTATTGAACAATGACGTTCTGTCCATTTCAATAATGATTGTTATCATAAGAGATTTTTTTTCCTTGGGCCTGATGAATCGTCAGGAGAAAGCTTCATATTGTCGGGCAGTGGGTCGGAAACTTGGAAATTTTCATATCGTGATTTTATGGGTTACGTTGGATTTGGTTCCCCCGTCCTCCTTAAATTGATAATTTCACAAAGTAACAAAATAGCGTCCACCTTTATTGGTCTTTGCCTGTTTTTTGGGCCCTTTTTTGGGATTTATGTCCCACTGTGCGGCGCCATAACCAGGGGCCCCAAATGGCCCGTGTAGGTTGCCACAGGTGATGATGTATATCTGGTCTCCAAGGCCTCAATTAACGGAGGAATGCGTGCCCCAAATTCGCACGTCGAGATTTTGTCGGTGTACAGGGTGTGTCGAGAAAGTGGTTTGAAAGACGAAGAAAAGTCTTTTCTTGGATTAGTTGCTATTTCCGTACAGATGCCTGTCTCTGAAACAAACCTAGTCGCTCGACACGGTGGTGTCTCATTCCCACATTGGCCGGCGCATGTGACAAACTTTAAAAACGAATGCGACGCCTGGTGGGCAAACTGCAAACGAGAATTCTGACATTTTAGGTTGTTCCTCCGACTAGTTTTGCCATATCGAAGCAACTTCCTAAACTTATAAAAGTACTAATGAACTTTTACTTATTTTGTTCATTTTAGAGTACTCACGATCGCTGCAATTGTGTGTGTTTAGCTTTCTCTCAAACTTCCTCCTGCTTCAGGGTTATCATTGCAAGTCAACATTGATAAAACTGTAACTTAAGGTTGCAGGTCAGTAGTAAATCGTTATAAAGGGTGATTATTTAAAAAAAAAGGAAAACTCAACTAAGAGCTCAAAAATCGGAGAAACATCTTGGATGAGTTCATTTATTATCAGTTGTCAATTAGATCTTTGATAGTGAATGGCAAATGGCTTAATTAACGCCATACGATTACGGTATACCGCCTACCGGGAGGTGTTTTTTAATGATCACCTGTTATTACAGAAAGGCCTACGATCCGTAATAGTCACGTGTCATGTGAATAATTAACATAATTAAGCTCGAGAAGAGCTATAAAATTAACGAATTTACCCCTTAATGGGGATTGTCAGATGCTTGAATGAAGCTCATAGTTATCTTTTGATCCCCAATAAATAATTATGAAATGCAAAGGTTATCTGAACCAATGTAAAAACAAAGGAATATTGTAACTATTAGAATCGTTTATTTTCCTTCAGCAGGGCCGTACGTGAAAAATCTGAAAATCATTTTAATAAATTTGAATCACTTCGTTTCCGAAAATTTTAAGATTTGCATAAAAAATTTTATACCTTAAAGTTTCTAGGAAGCTCTTCTGTAATTCCGGTTTACTGGGTGAATTTCCTACTTGAAATATTATTAGTATAAACCGATTCTTTTTTTTTTATGGTAAGTTCCTTGGAATTTCCGGATTAAACTAGAAACTTCCTGCAAAGTAAAACTAGAAAAAATCGGTTTTCTACTTTACGAGTTTGTAATGCATTTTCTACAGGTTTTAATCAGTTTTGCTTTCGTGGTTTTCGCAATTGTGTGTCATTCACGAGAAATCGAAAACCAGTACCTTTTTTAAAGCCTGAAGAGACTATTTTAAAAATCTTGTTGTTGTCGAAATGGACTCTCCTGATGGAATTTAAAACCAATGTGCAAACCAGTTATTCCGGTTTGAACTGTAAACTACTTATAGGCATAAACCAGTTTATTTATCAAGTTTTTGAGATCCCTCGAAACTGGAAAGTTGGTGTAAAAACCTGTAAACACTTAAAACTTTCTTTCTAGTAGGACTACTATAAATCAGTTATCTGCTTCAAGGATTTTCAGTGGTTTTTCAATAGGTTTTAGTCAGCTTTAAACCAGTTTATTTTATAATTTTTTGAAACTATTGTTGCAAATTCGCAAACTTGAAGAAACTTCTTGGAAATACCGATTTAAACTGCAAAAACTTAATTTGGCGAAAAACTCAATGCTTAACATCTTCAAACATTTACGGATTGAAACGGAACCTTCTCGATTTGAAGATCGGTTTAAATGAGTCTTTAAATTTCTGATTTTAGGAAAATGTTATTATTGATTAAAACATGTTACGCCACTGTATTCAGTGGGATATATTAGTTCTAAGCTTCTTTGATATTTAGGACCGATCGATCGGAGCGAAAGTTTTTTAATCCCTTGAGAGCTCAAAGATCTTTCCAAAGCTCTTTAAATCTCAATTTTCCTAAACTAAAATTTTCTACTGATCTGAAATAACTTGTAAATTCACATGTAGTTTCAATACTTTCGCTGGAGATGTAGCTGAGAGTACTAGGAATTGGGATTTTACAAAGCGAAATTCGTGTAACGCTTCTCAAACTCTAGAAGACTCGAAGGTCATTCCAGTCCTCCCCAAATGCCCATTTTTCTAAATTCGAATTGTTTAATAACCTAAATTAACCTTAACTGAAATCCCAATTTGCGCGAAGACTCAATATTACGGTATCTTTGACAGTGTGGCCGAAGTGGCTGCAAACCCCAAAAAATCAGATTGTTATACAGTTGAGCTCCGTTATAAAAAACACGAGGGGACCAGAGATTTTGTTCTTTATAGTCGGTTATGTCCGATTTTAGTTAGTATGTACAGGGTGTCCGCGCGAAAAGTCCCACCCATCCCCTAACTTTATAATATATTGAAAGAGAGAAAAAAATTCGAATAAAAAGTATTTGAAAGTTCATGTAGTTTTTTCAAGACAGTCACCTTATTTTTGTACAGGATGTTTAATAACCGTGTGCCAACCAACCATTACACTTTTTTGAACAATCAAGCATTACTTCTTTTAGATATTTAAGTTTTGCGCTTTATTACGAATTTAACGATGTATATATATATATATATATGTGTCATACTTCGAATCTTATAATTTTCAAAAAATTTACAAAAATTTATTCTGATGCAACATTCTATGGCGATGTTCTGCAAATATATCTTGGGTAGTTTTTAAAACAATGTGGCTGATGTGTTTAGCAGTATTTATTTGATTTGTCATCATTATGGATTTAAATTTGAAAGTTTATTGCGTTTATAGTCAATATTTTCCATCAAAAATTATATACACTGTAGAAGACGCATGCTAAATTTGATCAATTTACTTGAAACACGAGAAAAATGCTTCGAAAGGTATTTTTTATTTTTCTTAATTTCTAAACCCAATATTTACTTTTCGGCCCAACACGAGTATAAGTAAATATTAATAATTTAAATTTAAATGAGCTTAAATTGAACACAATGACAGTAAGACGGAATAAACTTATTCTTTTATTTTTGTCGTTATTTTACAGGTATTTTTCAAAGTTTCTTCCACCATGTTCACCACACAGTCGATATCTTTTTTCGAAATTTTGTAGGCATTTTGTCATCATCACTTCGGTAGATGTCCCTTGTTACATTTGTCACTTTTCTTTTCGTTATAATTGTAAGAACAATAATTAAAAGATTTGAGATGTGACATGTATACATATATCGTTCCTAACGAAAATCAGAGCTTAAATGTCTAAAAAAGTATTGCTTAATTTTCCAAAAATGCAACGTTGGGTTGGCACACGTTCATTGAACACCCTGTGTAAAACTGCGAACTATCTCGAAAAACTACATGAAATTTCAATAACTCTTTAGTGGATTTTCGTCCTCTCTCAATATATTAAAAAGTTAGAAGGGGGGTGGGACTTTTCGCCTGGGTACCCTGTACGTACATACATACTCTATGTCCTGCCTTAGCTGACGAACTGCGTTCATTCGAAAGATGGTGGATTAGGGGTGTGAACCAAACCTAGACGTACGCATATTAATTTGATATAAGGCCAAATGGGCAGCGACAGATTTGTAGATTGCTCAAGTCTTAACGTCAAATTTGAATAAAATGCAGCTAATGCAGTCCAGAATCGCTCGAAATCGACTACGATTCCGTACATGGGGATTTCCCGGTTTCGAGATCATTCCGACAAAAAATACCCTTGAACTACCCTAATACGTTCTTAAGGATGGTCTTTGTAATGGACGTTTTATTAGAATTCGTTATAACAGATCGGACCTACAAATTCTTCCTTGAAAAACGTTCCCTAAAATCAATCGTTTGTTATATCCGAGCAAGGATAACACGGAATTAAATAGACACTTTGTACATTTCTGACATTTTGTTCGTTAAAGGCGACCGTTCGTTATAACCAAGGTTCGCTATGACCGAGTTCGAGTGTATATTTATAGAGAAGAAATTGAAATGAACAACAAATGGATTGTTGCTTTCTTGAAAATTCAGTAATAGCTGGAAAAATGATATAATTTTGCATCAATTTAGGATAAATTTTCGTTTATAATTCTCCAAATGGAAACTCGCCAAATATCAATATGAGGAGTGTCCTTTCGGATTTCCAGGCCTTACAAGTCAATAATCCACAAATTGAACTCTTCCCTCTGCCAAAGGAGCGCAAATTGCACCCAATTGCCATTTAATTTGTAACGTGTAACTCCTCGTTTGTAGTTAGGCCGTCTCCAAACCGAATTAAGGCTCTTTAGCAAATTACAGGGGAGAAAAATAATCGATTTGCCTCGTTCTTTAATTAGTAATAAAGAGCTTCCTTCCAGGAATTGTTGTATTCTAATTGAGTTTAACTTCCACTTGATGGAAATTTCCATTAGGCGAAGCGCCAATGGGTGAATGTGGCAACCAGGTAGTACTGAGCGAGTGAAAATCGTACCCAAACCGAGTTTGAGGTCAAATTTCTCGGTCTGCCGATCTCTGAAGGTCGAATGGGCACCCGACAGATGGACAGCTCGTATCGAGGAAATAAACTGTTAAAAGGATTCCACGTAATTTCAGGTTTAGCACCTCGAAACCTGCTCAACTTCAAGATACAGAGTGACCAGAATTGTGGCGCCATCTTGGTCCAATAATGGCTGACATGCCAACAGGGTGTCGAGCTAATTTCCGTATACAGTGACACGAAGAGGGGCTTCAAACAACACCACAAGTGCTCCCGCCCCCCCCTGCCTCCCTCCCCCTTCCTCCCCCCCCGCACACAATCAAACTGTCAATTAAGCAGGGATTGCGTTTAATTGCCCAGTTTGTCAGCGACCAGTCGGCACGCTGTTATTTCGGACTTTCATTAGCGCCCTTTGTCCAGCTTCAATCACTCCACAATGATGTGAAAACATCCCAAAGAAGCTTTAGGCTGGAAGGAGACATCCCTATATAGCTTTTGCGGTTAATTGAGGACAATAATTGCCTTTCTCTCGGTATTGCTTTAATTAAGCCGAAATGCAGATCAAGGAGGAATTTCCAATTTGATTTTGAGGAAACAAACGTAGTCAATTGTGAGGGTTTTATTGACTGTGCCAAACCCATCCACTTAAGATAAGGATTCAGATGATTTCGAATGCGTCGATGTACATAATTTGTATTATTAAACTCTTATCTGTCCTATATCGACCAATATAAATAGATTAACTACTTTAAAACAGCAGAGTCGTATTAGGAATTTGGTGGATCAACAAGTTTTGGAGTATTTTTTCAAATAAGCAGGGACAAACTATCGGGAACCCTTCGACTGATGCGACTTTGGAATTACGCATCGAAAGTTCAAATATGTGTGAATCCCGAAACTTTCCGATGCGATTTTAACTGTTAGAATCGAGCTACGCCACTGAAGTACACATTAGATTAATTATAATGAGGAGTTCAATCTCGATGTTCGTAAGTCGCGGACGTGCTGGATGTGGGTTTAAAGAAACGAGAAATGAGTAAAAATTGGACGTTTTAAAACTTAAAAAAAAAACCATTGGGGCTCTCACGATCGACGTACGTCGCAGAGCTACGTATGCAATTTTTTTTTTTTTAAATTCTTCATTGAACACTGGGTGTTTTCATTTAAATTTTCAGGAGTAGGAAGTACATTGGGTAAACGTTAACACTGATACCAACTGAGTGAAAAGCAAATATACGACACTAAAAATAACTGCTCCGCGTTCGGCGCGCCCCTGACTAGACGCGAAACAGGCGAAAGAACTTCGGAGAAACTTCATTAAACAGGAACGTAGCAAAAAGGTTATTTCGTAGTAAGTAATTTGATTTTGATATCAATATTTTTTTAACTTTGAAAAAAATAATTAACAATTCAGAACATCCTTGATAATTCACGGGCTTAACGAGCAAGGTCTTGGTTCGTAAAAGCCTATGATACATTTCTGCGAGTTATTTGCTTATTATCGAGCAAGTCTCGGAACAAGTTCATTTACAGGTCAACAATAAAAGCTTCAAACGTCCCGAACAAAGATGAACATTTGCTACTAGGGCTTGATTTAATTGCGATCCTCTGGAGAATCCCCAGGAGTGCCTTTCCTGGTTTTGAGGATGTTTTAAAAAGGAAAATTACCTTTCCACGGAAACTTAAATTGAGCCCACAAACGAGCCAAATTTGGGGCAACATTTTGCGATTTGTCGTGTTTATACATGCACCAATAATTGATTCTCCTGCGGATTTTTCTGCATGATCGGCTTAATGCAGCATTGCAAAAATACGAAAAATGCACGTTCGACACGCCCGAAGCGGACTTATTTATTCCCATAATTAGTCCTGCCATCCACGTGATGGTTTGCCGGGAAAAATGTGAATGTTTAATTGAGACCCATCAAATCACTCCTTAAATTCGACCCGAAAGTAGGTCAGGGCTTCGTCCCCCCTCCCAGACAAATTAGTCCAAATCCGGATGACGCCACGCTTCCTCCTCAAAATTGAGTCCAACGCCTTTAAACGCAATTTGCGAAATTCGAAACTGGCGTCATTCAATTTTCGTTTCGCATGTTCTTGACTCTATCGTGGAATAGAGCCGTTTGGGGGCGGCGAGGTTCGACGCCTGGAATGCGGCTCCAAGTGCAACGTCATCGCATATTTATTTATGGAAACTTTCCCCTCATCAATTTAGTAGAGAAAGTAATGACTCAATAAGGGAAATTATCCTGCCTGCCCCGCTACCATTAACCGACGATTTACGGGCCGTTCGAGGCCGGCACCTTTTGACCCAAATTATGTCCCATCCAAGTATGGGTCTATTTTGGCGCATAAGACTAGCTCGTACATGTAAAACGAGATAAATCATTGCGCAATCATTAGATAAATAGTGAGGGTTTATGATGCGATTACAAATTGAGATAAAACTCGACATGGATATTCGTCGAAAATCTTGAAAAACTTTTGGTATAATTCAGATAAATTGGTGCACTCCGTTGCTGGGTACGACCAGGTATGTGGGGATATGTTCTGCAGTCTGCAACGATGATTTACTAAAATTGCGATTGCTCATTGCGATTGCGCATTGCGCGATTTAATGCAAATTTATGCTTTAGGGCTGTATATTGTATTAAGTTTAATGGTGACGTTTACTCAGTAGCGTCTAGTCCAAAATCTGTAGATTTTCCCCTGAGTTCGTAATGAATTGGTTTTTTGCGGTTGCGCGTCTAAGAGCACCACACAAGAAGCGACTCGGAGATTGATGTCAAGAGTTAACTGTGCGAATAATTCAGATTTGTATTAAAGTGTGTTTAAATATTTAAAATTAATAGTCAAAATCTACGAACGCAGAAGAGGGAAACAGTCGGCAGGTCGAAATCGGATTTTACCGCGAAATAAATTAGGGTCAGGAAAGTGGTTCCAACCTGGGCTTTCTTGCGTGGCCCATGAAATTATTCTCGTCATTCCGACACCTTCCTAGAAGTTCGGAAAATCGTCTCTGATCTGGATTCATCTAAAAGCGGCTTTGAAGTCGTTTTCAACCTCCTGCAGGGTTGATTCCGTAAAGTATTCTTAAGAAACGGGCAAGTTTCCTTAAATTGAGATTCCTCAAACGGAGCACGAAGTTCTGAAGCCTTCCTGAATTCTCAAAAAAATTCTATCCGATCGAGATGTTTCTCAGGTGGGCTCTAAAATTGCAGTCCGTTATAATCGGTTTACAACATTTCTGGTCACAGCGACGTTTCTCTTGTCGTTCCGAAGCCTCCAAGAAAGTTGAAAAAAATCGCGACTTCTCGTCAAAAACCGTGAAACTTTATGAAAGATCCATGCTGCTTTCTAGAGCACAAGACAGTCGTCTCCAAAAAGGGACGATTCTCCACGGGTTTCTAGGACGGACTCTTCGGTGAAGAAGCCTCGGCGATCCTTCGCTTACGGACTCAAACATCCGTAATCATCCTCCCAACTCTCTCCCATTGTTCTCAACATCATTACACAACCGCCTTGTTTTATTATTCACGTATTTTTATGACTTGTTTGTTTTCCACGGCAACACTGACCTAGGTCAACACGTTTCGGCTTGTTTGGATCTTGTTTGTTTACAGGAATCGGTAAACAACGCGCCTTCAGCTCGAGGAGGGACGTTTTCGTTGTTGATGACGCGTGCCATCCAATTAAGCCATTATCTCGCCTCAAGCGTGCAAACAAATGAACCTAGGGCCTGAAGCGGCCACCGTGCAGAGACGTCGTTTGTATTATGAATGTGTGTCGAAAAGTAATATGCTCGAATCCAGGTGCGGCTTAGGCGTCGCGACGCTGTTGCCAGGCGACGCAGCTGCCGGCCGGCGTCTCCAAGGATACCTGGCGCCGCGTCGACGTCGAGGCCAATTTTATGAAAGAGATATATACGTTGATATTCCGATGCTCGTGCCTACTATTTATATGGCCCAGTTTCGGGAGGAAATGTATCGAAAAACTGGGGGGTCGAATGTCTAGGTCTAAAGGTGGAATTATTAATACGGTGTTAAATTTAACTGCAACATCGGAAACAATCGAAACTAGCTTGGTTTGACGGTAGCAGTGCGTTAGTAATTTGAGCCTTAATTGTGTTGGAACGCTCAAAAACTGAGGGAATTTAATTTAAAATTCTCAAAGCAAATTTGATACAAACTAGAAAAAAGACGTTAATTAAAGAAGTTTCGAATGTAAAGAGTAAATGAACTTTGAACATCGAGAACGTTAAATTTTTAATGAAACTCCTTTGGGGTTATTATTGGTATTTAATGTTAAAGCAATTCAGTCACTACTAACTCCTGAAGTTAATTTGCCGGTTTCTTATTAGAGACTTTATTTAGCCGAAAATAGCTGCAAATATACATCTGTTGAAGGCAGTTACATAAAGCATAATTTTCTCATTTTCACTTTTTCCTTTTTCAGGTAAGAAACGCGGTTCTACCACATTCCTCAGTACTTGACTTAAGGTATGTACATAATATATCTCGAAAACGAGTCAAAATTGAAATCGGTGCGTGGGCAACAATACCTATACTGAGGCGACAATGTTAATCTTTTTATTGTTAAAGCGATTATTTGTAGAGTCAATTGACAATTTAAATGAATCGGACGTTTCAATGGCGCAACGCTGCCATTCAGACGCCATATTAAATGCTAATTAGCTCGGTTTAATCCAATCCGGCGAATAATCGGTGTCAGAGGAGTTTCGTTATGAGAAGACACCTTTAGGGAGAGACTTTTGCCTTTAAGTCAAGAACGAAACAGTCACCTGACAATCTCGTTCGCCGAGATATTCTAGATGATCTAACGGCTCAATCCTGTTGGTAAAGTTATCTGCACGTTAACAATCCGATGTTGAGGGAAAGAGAAAATCAGGAGTATGATCTGTTTTTAAAGCTAAAAATTAATAATGGATGGGTCTATAAGACAGCTCCTTTCAGAAGTATTAGAATAACAAATGGAGTTCCTGATGTGCATTCACTCTTTTAAGGCTCGGCTGCACGCTTCCAGTTTAAGTCCACCTAAGGTTAAACCCAAGGTTGTGGCAGATAATCAGTGGGATGCGTGCACGTCAAATCTGGAGTTTAAGCCTGAGGTCACGTGTGAATCTTGCCTGCGTAATCTGAGGGAGACCAGCCGCCGGGGCCGTTGATTTCAGCTTGACTGTACGAAAGAGTCGCACGTTGTTACGCATCTAGTACTGCCCTGTTCTTTTCGCATCAGCGATATTTCTACAGGGTGAGTCGGGAGGATCGTGCCGAACTTCAGGAGCGCGTTGTACATGAAAAATAAATGTAAAAAAACTCAAATGTCGTTATCCGATTTTCGTTTGTTTACAAGTTATAGCGCAAATAATTTTTTTTTAACTAGGATTCTATTTACCATAAACGTACCTTTCCTGGACGTTGGATTGGTCGTGGTGGCCCTGTTAGTCGGCCTCCAAGGTCTCCAGACCTCACACCGCTAGACTATTGTTTGGGGGGTTGGTTTAAAACTACTGAAGGGTACAGAGTAAAAGCGGACACTCAAGATGCACTAATTCGACGCATTAGAAATGCTGCAGCTGCCATTAAAGAGAGACATGAAACAATCAGGGGCGCAACGAATGCTCTTCATAGACGAAGCCGAAAAGGTTTAGAAGTTAATGGCGATATTTTTGAACATTTACTATGATGTCCAAACGTCAATTTATGGAATTTCTTATGAAATTTATAATTTTTTAAAATTTTATGTTTTCATTTCATTTACGCTATAACTCGTAAACAAACGAAAATCGGATAACAACATTTGAGTTTTTTTACATTTATTTTTCATGTACAACGCGCTCCTGAAGTTCGGCACGATCCTCCCGACTCACCCCGTATATGTGCGTAGGGAAAAAAGTAATTTTTGATCGAAGAGAGCGTTGCACCGTCAAAAACCATGAGCCGCAGGTCGTTTCGAAAGTTAACGCCTCGATGAAAACCTCAAAAGTGATACATCGCAGTTGTTTCAGTCGATGATTTTTTTTCTCCCCCGTATTTCAGTCATGAGCGGTAGCCAGAGCCCATCGAAGCAGGCTACTTTTCAGCGCCTGAAAAAGCTCTGCATTTTCAGCCGTTTCACATCTCAGAAAGCGTCACTGTATTTAGTAATTTTTCCACAATTTTCGCGACTGCCGACGAAACGAGATCACTGATGATAATTGATTGCAAATAACTAAACCCATAAACCACCCATCAGCGAAAGATGTTGATTTAAGTCCCAGCACCCTTGAATGAGAATTAATAGGAAGGCTGAAATTGGTGATAAATGACTCTAAAGTGAAAATTTCAATGATTAGTAGCGCACTAATGTGCACAATGTTGCAGGGTTGTCAGTTAGATTAACAATCCTATAGCTCGACTAATTATGCTTTCTTGGAAATCGGAAAAAATCTCAGACTTCTAGTATTATATAATACCCGATAAGTTATTGTTAAAGTAGCTCGTGGGCAGAGAATGAAACGTAAAATACCATAAATCCTGTCATACTGTTCGAAATGGTGAAGGTCGCGTTAGTTACGAGCTTACATTAAATACCAGAGAAGTGTCTCATGTGTGATAAGGTGTTAATCATTGTCTCAAGTGATCAGGCCATATGGCCTTGTGCAAAGAAATTTAATATGTTGTTAGCATTGGACATGCAAGGCATTGTTAACAGAGACCCTTCTTGAGGCCCTATAGAGGCTTATCGCGTCGAGAAGATCGGTCATCTGCATCCCACACCCACCCCCTGCGGAGTCATGGGTTATTGTGCCCGAAAATACAAATCATGGTTACCACATTTTCGGATTTTATGCATGAACAATGAAAGGGTTTTGGAAAAAGGGGTTTTTGCAGCTGCAAATTTCGGATTTTCGCATGGGAACGATGGAAGAATTATTTTTCGTCGAAATGGGACATTGTCAAGGCAATAAATGGGGCAATGTCAAAGAAATTCTTAACTGGGACACCTGGGCTTATGTAAAATTCATCAACGTTACGACTTCCTTCAAATATTCGCTAATCAATATTTCAAATTTAATTTCGCTCTGGGGCCGAAACAGTGACTTAAAATATCTTTGGTGGTCATGGCGATTGATAAAGGGGCATTTGAAGGTTTCACGTAATGCAGAGGGCCAAAAGCGCAGCAGCACCTCACCACAGAAACGGTTAGGCGAAGAGGTATTTTTTAAAAACTCTGCTTATCTGCCAATAATTTAGCGCACCTATGGTATGCGTGTGCCTTCGACTTCGAAGGGTAATTAATCTTAATTGGATTGATACGATTATAACTGTATTAGCTGTTTAACAATAGGGCTGTGCTGAGAGACGCGCAAAGTTGCCAAGTTTAAATCATTTTTTTTCTTGCGCAAATTTATGAATTGTAAAACCCCTATAAAACCTCGAAAATTTGAAATTCACTCCACATATCTGTTGCCTCGTGGAGAGCCACATTGGGGCCGTGCCGAAGAGAGCTTCGACAAATGCAAAATGCGAAAATTCGATTTTTTCACGTTGCACATTTCGATCACTTTTCTTTCGTGTTCGAAATTTGGTGCGCAAACGAAATCCGCATAATTTAAAATTTTAAGATGAGCTCGACGTAACTGTCACCTAACACACGGGAATACCTGGGCCGTGCCCAGAAAAGCGGCACGGAAATGCTGAATGAATCGAGAATTTCTCCTGTCTCACTTCGTATTTCAAAACTCGTGCTTTTTCCTCCGGGAAAATTCAGACACCAATCGACCGCTCTTAAGTAAAATGCGCAAGGCCGTGACGCGCACGAAGCGCGCACGTGACCGGTCAACCAATAAAAAATGCGGACATTATTGCTGTTTCAGTCGCTCAAACAAAAGAACGATGCATTGTTGCCGTTTAAGGAGAAGTTGATCGTTTTATGGTGGAATTTTTTTTCTAATTTAACGAATTTGAGCTTCTAGCTGCCAGATCAGTCTCCAGTACATATCAATTTTATTCTGTACAATTCGTTGTTTTAATGGTTGCGAAGGTGTGTGACGTAGATGATCGATGTACCATGACCATAACTAATATGAAATTGTGTGCATGTTTACTTTGTCGTCTAATGCATATTAATGACAATTAATATGTTATCTAGACGTAGGTAGACGAAGGTTTTTTTTCTCACATTTGAGTAAATTAGGCCCGTGTTTACCTAAATGTAGCCACATTTTTTCTGCCTTATTTAAGTGGAAGTGGTTTCTCCATTTTAATGATTATGTTTGTAGAAAATTCCTAGTGCACCAAGGCCATTTTTCTTTTGACGCTGATAATTTCAGTTCTATTTCCAGGACAGATATAGATCTTTCAAACAACGAAACGATAAAATAATAAGCATTTGTTCAAGAGAGGATCGATATGTTCTAAACTACAGTTTTTTACTTCACGAGGCTAAAATTACGATTTACCCAAAAGATAATCCACCTTAAAATGTGACCTTGCACATTTGCGCAAGTTCACTAACCTAATCAAAACCGAAATTGCAATTTGTATGCAGCTTTGGTACAAGAATGGAAAAATTTAAATAAAATTGTTGTACTGCCTGACATGTCTTTGAAATCGCTGAAATCGGCAAATTGTTAGTGAAGTTTCATGGAGGAGGGAAGAGTTTTAAGGAGCAGTTTGGTCCCTCGGGAGATTTTTGATGGTCAACGTGCTCTAACCTGAACTGACACAGTACCAATAGAAACAGGTAGGCATAGCCGAGATCACGCGGCAGGAACGTGGATCTAAAATCTGTTCAATGTCAATCTTATAAATAAATATATTTACATTTTTTGTGAAATCGAGGTAAAACGCTCATATCTCGATAATTTGAATGTAATTTTTAATCGACTCCTATAAATACCCCCACGTAGATTCGTTATCGTCATTTATCACCGTTGCAAGATTATGTCATAATATTATCATCAAGTCGATCATGTGTCGAATCGCAACCAATAAAAACCGCTTTTCCATACTATAGATAATAATACAGATACTTATTTGTGAATAAAACTACCTAATTAGTCAGTTTTAGTTCATGGGATAACAGCGTTTGACTTGGTGCAGGTAGGGACCAAATGGGTTACGTAATGGCGCGATGCAAAAGGCAAGGTTAACTCAAAGTCAGTGCGGATTTATGCATTTTCTTGGATTTTTTTCCTGTTAAGACGCATTAAAAAATGTAAATGCTTAATGGGTGTGAGAAGTGCTCGGAATTAAACAGGTCACTGGGGACGATCTAAAAAAAGCCACAACCGCCTGAAGCAACTCAAGAATCTATCCGCAGGAACGAGATTCCTCTCAAAAGTACATTTGCATTATGTGACGGTTAAATATACCCATCTATCTCCCTTTCATATTTCAATATTGCGGCTCTGTATGGTTTCCAATGAGAGATGTACGCCACAAATTTAAATTAATTATCTATAAAAAAATTAAAAAAAAAAACTCAGCAATTCAATTCGGCCCTATGAAAGGCGACTTTCATTTTTTTCCATGCCCATTCCCGCAGAAAATCATTGGCGTATTGCAACATTTTTTTTTTTTTTCAAGAGAAAAATTTGCAACATTTCAGGCGTTTCGAGCATTTCTAAAATTATTTCCATTTCGAAGTTGTTGGGCTACGTATCCCCCCCAGTTCTCTTTCGGAACGAAAGTGAACACTTTGCGGTTCATACAAAATAACTACTATTGCACAACTATCGGCGGTAAGAAGATTCGTCTATCGATCTTTTTTTTTTTTTGAATTATGGGAGTTGGACTAAATTGAACAAGGACCACCCTCTTCTCATCCCCCCTCCCCATCCCCCGCGAAAGGGCCAGAGAGTTAAGTTCACGACACATTTAAAAAGGTACCAGATAGTTTTGCCGATGACGAAAAAATTTCTTTCGTCACGCTCAACGCTTGGACGCCCAATTTTTCCGGCGTTTCTAAGATCGACGAAAATAACATACCTCTAAGACTTATTGGTAGTAGCATAGATTCATTCACACATCCACTCTCTAGACTCTCCCTAAGCATCCTAAATCCGTGAGCAGGGAGCACAGACTCTCACGTTAAAAATTCTGGCAATTCTTTTTTGCAAAAATTAAATTATACAGGGTTCGCCATTGCTCCGGCCTCGGTTCCTGGTGTCTTTGTATAAATATCAATGTGACATGTTTAGTACGGTATTAATTTATATCGGAAAGCTGCATGATTTAATAATATTTTTGTTTATACAGAGTGTTCCGTTTTCGCTGGGCAGCATGAAGCCATAATTTCTTAAATAGTAACCCATAATTTTTTTATGCCATTTGATGAAACCTCAATTTAGAAGGAAAATACATTAAACGTTTCTTAAATTGGTTGCGGCGTTGCCATATTAGAGAATTTTTTTTTAATGCAGCATAAAAAAAAATTATCATAAAACTCGTGTTTTTTGAAATTTGCTGTTGTAAAGTAGGAAATGAAAGTCAGAGGTACTTAAAAACTTTAAAACATTTTTTTAATGCACCATACTTCTTTTGTATAAGAGCGCTAATTTGCAAATTTTACAAATTGCCGAAACTCGTTTTTTTTAAATGGTATCCATGATTTTTTTCAATTCTTTCTAATGTAGTTTTTAATTCTCTATTAATTTGCAATAACATCTTCTCGTCTGACATTTACAGTTATGGAGATATTTACAAAATTTCAATCAAACTGCAACAGGCATTATCATAATCTAGCAGATTTATTCTAGTAGGCTTTGCTTCTATTTAACAAAAGCGTAAATTACTTATTTCATTTAGTTGTCATATCACCTGTCACTACCTTCTAATGTGGCAACGCCGCAACCAATTTAAGAAACGTTTAATGTATTTTCCTTCTAAATTGAGGTTTCATCAAATGGCATAAAAAATTATGGGTTGCTATTTAAGAAATTATGGCTTCATGCTGCCCAGCGAAAACGGAACACTCTGTATAAACAAAAATATTATTAAATCATGCAGCTTTCCGACATTTTTAATTTTAAGGTTGAGTTGTGACAGTGGGTGAGGGCAGTATTCGTACATATGGTCTTAAGCAATTTTTACAAAAAACACAAATAATCATAAACCATCTTTCGTATATTTAGGATTTATTTTTAATGAAAAATAACAAGATAATAATGTTGCTTATCAAGTAACGAATACGAACTACTATATAAACAAAAAAATAAAAAATTTAAAGCATTCGTGCAGATGTAAAATAATAATAAAATAGTAACAATCAATTTGGTTTCAATGACGTGCTGGGGTTCCCCTCGATTCTGTTCTCGCTTCTAGTCTTCTAGGCCTGGAACGGACTAAATTTGATATCCAAGTTGACGGTACTTTGTCCCATCCCTCTCGAAGGGCAACTTTTAACTTATCTCTGGACGAAGTAACATAATTCCTCATTTTCGTTCGAGATTGTCCCAACGATGTTCGATTTGGTTCACCACTTCCAGTAATTGTGGAGACGTTTTTAAATACTTTAAGGTACTTTGTGCAAGATCCAGAGCCCGGCGCTACGAGCTGCACACCTGAGATCACTGTCGTGGCTAAATATAAGATCATCCTTAATCCCCATTTCAGTTGCACCAACACAGAGGTGGGCTTCTTCAATGTTTATACTTATATTTTGGTTGATCGTTGCCTTCATAAAACGAAGCGATCCTACCCCTAAAGCGCCCATACAATCCCATACCTTTGCCGAACCTTCGCCGTCCTTTACGCTCGGTCGAAAATTTTCTTTATTAAATTCAGTGAACTTTTTCCTCCATGCTTCCAAATGGATTTTATTGTTAAAAACTGATAATTTGCCCTCATCTGTGATAATCGCTCTGTTCCAATACGTTATGAGGGTGTTAGATAAGTTCTAGCGAGCTCTAATCGCTTTGTTCTATTGACTTCGTTTACTAAGTAGTTTCTACGAGTTGCTCTACAGTTATTTCTTAAATAGCTTCTGCTAATGCCGGCTAAGACGTTCTTATTGTCGAAACGATTTTTTCTGCATTCGTTCATGGACCTCTCGTCTACTTTTCGCGGGATCAGACTGGTTCGAAGTGATCGTCTATGTTTCTTGGACGGCCTCAGCGTCCTCGCTTTTTCTAAAGCTCTTCGCGAGCGATATCTGTCTATTGTGCTTTGAATAGCAGACCTTGATCTATTTACTATTCGAGTAATTTCCTCCGATGATTAGCAGTCATTATGTAGTTTAAGAATTATTCGTTGCCGTTGTTTTGATGTTTGACTACCTTCACGTCACGTGATCTCAATAGTCATGAAAAATTTAATGTTATCACCCCGAGCTCATCGGACTAATCACCTCTTTTCATTGTTAATGACGTAGTTTGGGTGGATCACAACCAAAGTCCAAGGTGCGAAATGCAGCAGCGTACGAGGGCCTTTGGCAAGTCTGCTCCTGCTCATTTTTTTTTTTTTTTTTTTTTTTTTGGTTTATGTTGTCGTTCTCGTAACGATTAAAAGCATTTTTTCTTTTGTGGCAAAAAGTGTATTTTAAAAAGATCAAAGAGTATTTGTCGTCAATGTGGCGTTGTAGAAAAAGTGTAATAACATCGGGACAGTACGTTCCACATAACAGTATCTGCTGTGCGAACATTTTCTGCGCTGACTGTACATATTTAGGATGTTTTTTCGATTCGCCAGTGTGATAGTAACCATTTGGCTAATTTTCTCAACGATTTAAATTCCAAAAAGCCAAATGTAAAATCTCCGATTCAGAATGGACGAAACAAAACACTTTCTTGTTTCGATGTTTTAATCAAAAAAGATTTACAAACGTTCCAAACAAGTTTTTACCGGAAACCAACTGTGACAGACCGTTACTTGAATCACGACTCGAACCATCCAATCATGGTATAATTAGGTGATCGAATGGAAAAAAATGTGAAAACAATTATCCCAAACATTTTATAGAAAAATGTTTTCAGCATTTCGAACAACCTCTAATGAGGATAAAATAAAAATAGATCTATTACCAACTTATTTTACACCGCGCATAGCAGATATATCAAACTAGATCAAATGATTAGAAAATAAAAACAATGTTGGGACAGTTTTCAGGACAGAAATCACACTGCGTTCAGGCCCTGCGAAGGACAAAACTACCGAACGAAAGCGAACACAAAAAATATCACGAATAAAATTCGTAGCGAATGTGAGAAATTCGATGTGGGTGAAACGCCTAGATTCTCAAGAGAGAGAATTAAAAATAATAAATCTATATTAAAAATAGAGAATTTCGTAGGTCAAATCTATGCCAGCATGCGTTTGAGAATGGTCAGGGAATTACATGTTATTTTTAGATAGAGAGGCACGATAGAGAAAGAGATATTAGAATGATGCACTCGTCGTTATCGAAGAACTGCTAACGAACGTGAGTAAAATCGCAGGAAGTACATGTATTTCGTCTAATAGAAGATACTTATTAAATTGGACGGGATTAGATTCTTCGTTGGTATCTTGACAACACTTCGTGCCACGCAAGTCACCAGAGCATGCGTACAACTCTAAAATACCTAAAAAATAACACACATATTTTGCATCCTACATTTAGTAATATGTCACAAAGATGTACATACAAAAACGGTTAAAGAGCGAAGAAACCAGTTCGATGTCAGGGAGTTCCGAGTTCAACACAATGTTCAATCAATCGAAAGGTGTTGGCTCTCACCTATAGTGTCTCAGATCCCAGCTACTCAGTGTGCCAATAGGCGTTCCTCATTGGTCATTTTTTAATCCTCAAGACGAATCCTTCGAGGGGCAGTATCCCCATCGAGCGTGGTAACTCGTGGAACAGAGGTCCCAAGTTATTAGTGCCGTTTCAAGTCGTTGTTGGTCTCGGATATTTATCCCTGTGATAGTTTGCGCTTCTAGTAGAGCCACGTAAAAATATTGATTTGTCTCGTGTATTTCGTAATCTCCACGAATGTTATGCGAAGAAACATACAGGGTGTTAATGAACGTGCATTGCATACTTAAAGGGCATACGGGGGGACTGAAAACTGACCAACTTTTATTAATAAACTCGCATGCGGAAATGTGCCGTTTTCGAGCCGCGGCCGGATTTATTATTGATGCTCATATTAATCAAACACCCCAAATGACCCACCCGTATGCGCGTTATTTCTGTGATTGCCTGGATTTTTTAAAATTTTTCCTTTAAGTGAGCTGTCGTCATTCCCTCGATAGTTGTTGTCAATTTTGACGTGTCAAATTTGCTAGATTGGCTCAGTGTTTGTAGCTTAATTGAATTGCGGATGCATCGGGAATGAGGGCGCGTTTAGCGAATGAGCGAACACACGGTGTTCCTTTACCGCCAAGCTCACTGTAACGGTAGAAGAGCGGAACAGCTCCATTTAGCTCAATTTCCCAATTGGCCAAGGCCACCGCATGGAGTTTTCGCCGGAGTATTTCAGCGATTAGAGGAAATAGGAACAGTGGCAGTTAATAGGGCGAACTCTGGAGGTCGGAGAAGTCGTGGAACCATAGAATTCGAAGAAGAGGCGCTTCGTAGGATCGAACAAGATCCATCAAGTAGCACTCGATCCATTGCCCTATCGTCCCCACCTAGTTCGAACGCTAAGCCCGACTGGTCATGCACCGCGCACCATTTTCTCTCGGTGGTTCGTGCAACGTTGTCAAATAGAACCCGAATTTCCACGGTTCGTTCTTTTTCTGACGAAGCTGCCTTCACCAAGGAGGGTATTTTTAATTCCCGCAACAGTCATATTTCGGGCTGACGAAAACCCTCAAGGTATTCGGTCCGTCAACTATCAATCAACAAGTTCGGAATCAATATGCGGGCTGGTATTGTTGTTGGCCATTTAATCGGCCCACACCCTCCCGTTTACTTGAACTTTATGCGAGAGATCTAGCCCGAATTGCCGGAAGAAGCGCCTCTGGAGATTCGTCATCGGATGTGGCTACAACGAAATGGGGCACCGGCACACCATTCGTTGGCCACCTGAAAGAAAGAAAAATTCGATGAAAAACGCATCGGAAGAGGGGGACCGGTTGCATGGCCACCGCGCCTTCCCGACCTAACCTCCTTGGACTTTTTTTTTGGAGGCCATGTGAGCAGTCCCGACTACGGGACATTCGTCGAGTCGGAGGAAGGTCTATTGGCGCGCATTGCGACCACGGCAGAAAGAACACAAGCAAGGCCGGGCCTATTAGAAATAGCGTGTCGCAACATGACACGTGCTATCACTCGAAAAAGTATCCGTACAGGCGAAAAACGATTCCGAAAAGTGTAATTTTCGACTCATTCGGTTCGAATTTTGTGTAGTGAAAATTCGAACCTAAGCCCTGTTCGCGTGTTCGAGCAAGTTGTGACAATTTAATTTTTAGAGTGCCTTTTAGGGTTAAAAAAAAAAATCCGTTTTGAAAACTTTTTGTGCGGTGGAAAAATTTCAATAATCTCGCAGAGGGGACTTTTCTACACGGATCCTGCAAATTTCGTCAAAATCG
This sequence comes from Euwallacea fornicatus, assembly GCF_040115645.1. Lineage (NCBI taxonomy): Eukaryota > Metazoa > Arthropoda > Insecta > Coleoptera > Curculionidae > Euwallacea > Euwallacea fornicatus. The sequence continues at coordinate 282,727 of NC_089559.1, read as the reverse complement.
AATCACTAAAAAGGGAGTTGCAGCCTTTTAAAATCGCCAAAAAACGACGGTTTTAACAGAAAATGACGAAATTTATACATTTTTGACGATTTTAAAGGGCTGCAACTCCCTTATTTGTGGTTCGGCTTCGATCGAATTTGCGGGATACGCGTAGAAAAATCCCCTTCTACGAGATTATTGAAACCACATTGAAATTTTTCCACCGCACAAAAAGTTTTCAAAACGGTTTTTTTTTAAACCCTAAAAAGCTCTCTAAAAATGAAATGGTCAAAAGTTGCTCAAAACACATCAACTGGGTTTAGGTTCAAATTTTCATTAAGCAAAATTTGAACCAAATCAGTCGAAAATTCCGGTTTGTAGAATTTTTTTTCCGTCTGTACGAATGCTTTTTTGAGTAGCTGTAGACGCAGTGTGTGAATTGAGGTTGGCAGCAGCCATTTTGAACGATTGTCGCAGTTATCAACAGATTAAAGAGTTGTTATGGGTGTCATTTGCCGCGTTTGATGAATATGAGCATCACTAATGAGTCTAGCCGCAGCTCTGAAACGATGCGTTTTCGCACGTGAGCTTATTAATAAAAGCCGGTCAATTTACAATCCTCCTGCATGCCCTACGAGTATGTAGCGCACATTCAGTAACACCCTGTATAAACGTGAGAAATCCAATATGTTCTCCAGATATCGTTTCTGTATGTTGGCCGTAACGTCACTCTCAACAGCCAAAAACAAACAAAAATACACAGGATTTCGCGCTTACTAAAGACCGTATTCTTGGTTTTTTTCTTTGTTTATCAATGGAAATAGCAGTAGTTTTTTGCTCTAATTCGTTTTTTTGTTTTATTCTTCTTGTATATTCGCCATCTGTTGGTATAAATACCGATGTTGGGCACCTTATTCAGTGAGCGGGGATAGGTTCTTGGCTCTCGATGCTTGAGCTAGAGAACAATTTCAGACACGTAAAAAAGGAAACTAAACATCAAGCAATATATCACAGAGTGAGCACCAACGCAGGCGATTAATCGGAAAAATCGCAGGTGAAAATTTGGTGAAACGTTCACACACCAATCACTTGCCTCAAATCACCCTTGTTGGAGGTGACTCATGTTAAAGACAATTTACGTCAACAAGATATTTCGCTTTGCGTAAGGGGTGAACGCTATTCTCAGTCAATTTCAACTGAGAACGGGCTACAACCTCTACTGGTGTGTGTGTGGCGTTATTCCCAAATAGAATAAAAGAATAAAACCAACAACCTGACTCAAACGAGCGAAGCATTTTTATAAATCCTTAGTTTTGATTTCCCCCATCCACGAGTTCTCTTTGAGGAAAAAGTTTTGAAGCCGACTCTGTGCCTCCATGCAAGTTACCCCTGAAACGTTCCACCCCCATCCCCTTTATGGAGCAACAAGTGCCACTCGTTTCGAAGTTCCGCCGGGAGTTGAATGTTTCCGATAGCGAGGGAGTTGTAACGTCGTGACCGTCATAAGAGAGATCAAAGGGGACGACCCAGAATTTTCCTCGGTTTGTTGTTATTATTATCATCCACTTTGTATCGGAATTTTTCCATTAATCTGAACTTAGCCGTCATAGAAAGTTTCTCAGGTGGCCTTCCTGGGTGCCAATTTACGCATATTAAACGAGGAAATGTAGAATTTACATGATATTACGTAGATACGTGCACAATTAAAATCTGATTATTGCGATAGCAAAAATTCGTCACGCATTGTCGCAACGTTCACCGGAGCTCAGAACCGGTCAGAGTCCGGTCCTGGCGGCACGCGACTCCCTCTCAGCTCTATCCGGCTCTAACGTGGTTGCTGTGGTCTCGTTAAGGACTAAATTACTTCGCACTTCGTCGAACCTGCCGGATTATTGTGTAACGATGGAGACTCCTTCAGAAACGAGACTTTTCTCTTCCTCCTCTGCTTCGTTCCCAACGTACGACGACACGTGTTACATTATTATTTGATGCACGAAATGAAGGAGCCCTGTTATCGGTTGTCAGGGACCGGAAAAAAGGGGCTCGATAAGTCGATAAGTCGCTTATTTTTTCCGTCTCTACTGCGTGCTTTATGAGGGGGAATTCAGAATGCGAATGCCATATCATGCTTTTCTTCGGCCGAGGCATCAAACGGGCCGGTCTTGGTGGCTAATGAGAGACGAAAAATACAATTTAATGAAATTTATTTAAAACATCGTGAAATCGTGATAAAGCCCCGGGGCGACGGGTGTTTTGTCAAAGCAAGCACGAAAATTCCTCGTATTGATGATTTTTGTTAACATTTGGGGCAGTCACGGCCGGTTTTAATGCGGCCCTGATATTTTTCTCACAACGTTGCACGTTGTTAGCTTTATTCTGCCAAATTAAAAGGGCCAAATGCGCAAAAAGTCATCGAAACGTTTTGCCTCGAGTGTCTGGGAAGTTTTTTTTAAAATGCCTAGATCCTCTCAAGCCCCGAGTTTTTTCTTGATTTTGAGACTGTCTTTCGTTGCGCCTTTAATGCTTCACGTGAGAAATTGAGTTTTTTTTTTTAATTCATGTTGTAGCGTGAAAACGGGAAAATGTGGCAAATGCGTCGGCGTAAGTCGTCAAAAATGACCGGAAAGGATTATTAAAAATTACGAACATTCCTGGAAACAACGAATTTTTTGATTAATTTTGGAGTATTTCTGACCTCTTCGGTACGTCCCCGATTTACGAAGGAAGTTACACCGCTTAATTTTTCTGCCCTCCAACGTTCAACTATTGTAATAATATTGAAAATCGATGGTTTAACATAACTGAGGGGGGTTTTCTTTTGACTTCACGCATTCCTCAAGAAAATTGATTTTTCTTTTATCCTAAGGATATTCTGGATCTTTCAGTACGCCTCGGATACTTCAGACGAACGGTCATTTTTTTTTTTTTTTTTTCTTTTTTTTTTTTTTTTTTTTTTTTTTTTTAAATTATGCGTGACGTGCGTTGTTTGAAATGGCCGAAAAATAATTTATTAAAAATTACGAAAATGACTGAATGAAGCATCGAATTATTCTTGGCAGTTTTCATCCCGTCAGTATGCTCGTGACGCCTAACAGAGGAGGTTTCAAATTTTAATTTTAATTGTGCATCGTCGAAAAAATAAAATACACCGAACTCATTGGTGTACGCAGTTCGATTTAGACGGGGATAATTTCTAAAAATAACATCAATGTGCAAACGGACACGTACATGCATTTCTGAGTAGCGTTAATCTGAAGTAACCTCTAACGACACTTCTAAGTTCGACATGTGTGAGCGGTAAGTGAGAGCGATCCTGGTCATTAGAGAACGTTCCGGGATTCTCTTACATTAATCCCGAATCATCTAAAAATTCCGGAGAAAAACATGTGAACTTACAGCAACCCACTTACGAAGTTCTAACGTGTACCAATAAATACGATATTTCTCGTGTATGGTGAGTATTTAGCCGCATCGAAGCTTAACTTCGTTTTGCTCTGAAGCCTTGAAAAGCATTATATCACATCGTTGTATCCATTAGTTTTAATAGTTAATTCGTATATCGTTATCCTAGGTCATACTTTTGCGCTGCTACGGTTTATGGTACGGAGGCACTGGCGTGCAAATTTTGGTTTTGCTTGTCTTGTCCATCGCACGATGCGAAGGGTTTTAACGCGCAAAATTGCAGCATAAATAACCAACTTTCCCGTGCTACGCCTCTGCTTGGAAGTGAATTAACACTTTCAAGTCTCTGAAAATAAATCGCAGACGACTGCGACCTTGGAGACTAAAGTGACCTCTAATTTTTTTTTCCAACACCTACATTGAAATATATAAAAAAAAAAAATTATGTGGCCAAAAACGTCTTCGAGAGTCGTAAAACTAAAGGGTGGCAGTGGCAACGGAAGGGACGAAAAATGGTCCATTATCCGAAACGGGAGTCTGAGCGGCGCCCGAGGGCGGACAAAAGACGATCGGAGGCGCCGCGACGCCGTGGCGAGGCGTCCGTACAGGTGAGAACCAGGTCCGGAATCTTTGCGAGATTTATGGCACCCCCCTGTCAGGAAGATACGTGCACTCACCTCCACTTTTTAATCGTGTTGTTCGGTTTGCGATCGGAATTTATGGGCGCATTTGATTGGAGCCAAATTGGAGCTAATAGAGGGGGCTGCGCCTACGGCGCCCCAGTGGTTTCGTCTACGATTTAGTGTGCATGTATTAGGCAACTCTGTGATGCACGTAACGATATGTGGTTCCGTTCGGGTGAGAATCCTCGGGTGCCATCGCAACTGGCGGATATCAAAAAAGTCTTCCTCAAACCTCAACGGTATCTGTGCTAATGTGGGAAAGCCACGAGGAAGGTTCTTATCCTGTGAGAAAGCGGTTCCTCGTTCTTATCTCTTAGCCGCAGCTTTGTTGTTTGGATAGGGCCAACACAACGAAATCCTGGTAACTCCTGCCTAGGAGATATGTTCTTATTCCTCGTGGCGAATGTGGCTTTTCGGCACTCATCCACGGCACTACACGTTCGCAAATGCTCTACATACAAAGCTTAATCTCTGGCATCTGGTAGTCTGCGATCACATGTGGCAAAATCGCCATCTACGTCTCTTCCCTAAAATCGAAAAAACGAGCATCCTTAGTCCCAAAAAAACAGTGTATTAACCACATTAAGTCTCTCTGATCCGGTCGACCTTGATCGTCTGTAAAGTGCTAAAGAAGCTTTTCATGGCGTCGTTTATTATTAAGAGTCGTCAGCGTGATTAACCATTATGGGCCCCGGATTGGTCGATTTCATGCCCGAAAATAAACTGCGTTTACAGCCGAGAACGCGTGGAAATCGATGGAAAATCGATTCGATACTAAATCGAACCGTGAATTTACGGAGTTATTGGTATGTTTCCGCTGTCGAAAACTGCACTAAAATCCTGCATCGCGGAACATACTGGGCGTTCTATTGTTCCTCGTGACCAGCAAGTTCGTAAAATTCAATGGTTTAAAGCGTGTCCCATAGGAAAAAATTAAGCTTCTAGAACTTAATGCAGATTATCGTGTCGAAAATCCCCTTTCGAAAAAAATTTTTATAAAATATGGGATTTTCTGTGTGAAAAAGAGCAGTTGTAGCGTGCAAAACATAGCAAAAATGGGTTTTTGATAACTGCCTAAAAAAACTTAAAATCATTTGAAAAGCGACGAGGGTGGTGGTTTCGAACGAATTACACATTTCTTGTTACTGGTACAGTCCCAATATTCGAAAATACATAGAGTGTCCCATGGGAAATCGTCGAGTTTCCAGGATAAATTCTCTTTAAAAGGCATTTAGAGCGTGCGCTTTTTAATTCTCATATTACTCAGAAACTAAGAGAGACGCCTGCAGGGATGGGTATAGATACTCCAATCCCATCAAGTAGAAAATTCAAAAATTGTCTAACGTACCCTGTGTCCCATACGAAAAGGTCCAACGCATTCCAAACGCACGATAACAAAATGTGATTTTGACGAATCCGAAAAAAGAGAAATTTCATGGAGATTTAAGTGTTTTTTTTTTTTTTTTTTTTTTTAAATAAATTCAGCAATGCAAAAAGGAGGACGCGCCACTGAATCCATTTGAGAAAATAGTATTTTAGTTAGTAGGTCTTCCAAGTATTGATTGTCAAATAGGAGGCAGTGGCGTACTAGCGCGGTGAAAGCTATCAGAAATGCTAAGATATGATAATAGATATTTGAATGGATTTGTTGCACTTGGAAGTGTAGGAGAAAAGTAAGTAAGAGCGAGACCCCGAAGAAGAACTAGAGAAGCGTTCGCTTTGCCCCCTAGTATTTCGCCGCAGATTTCCTAATCGGTGTAAAAAGGAGTTCGAGTTACTAAAAGGTGTTGAAGTCAGTGACGTAGACTGTCTACGTGCGCACTGAAGTATTCGTCCAAACGCGCGTAACTGTCATCACTAATATTTCGATATAATTGGCGGCGTCAGGATTTCTTTTGGCACGCCTCTGTCGATTCTCCATTCAGTGCGTCACAATCACAAATTGTAAAGGGAATTTAGAGGTACTAACACCGATTAAAATCAGTGGAGTGAGTTGGTTCCAAGCGCGTTCAAGTATTTAGTGAAAATACTTTTCTCATTGTCGCTTCGTGGCGGCTAAAATTAATCGAAAATTTTAAGAATTTTCATGTCGTACGCACGTCGAACGTACACACATATGTAATGTTCAATATTATACCGAGTGTCCAGGACTTACAGAGAAAAAAAAAACGGTAATTCGACCACTTTTAAAACGCATTGAGAACGTATTCCTTTCAATCCTCGCATTATTCGAAAACTAAGAAAGATGGGCGATGAGATTTTTAGTCGATGTTAACGAGGGGTATTCGAAAAATTGCATATTCTACAAGGGGTCACGAAAAGGGAAAGATTCAACTTCCCACCGGTAATGTACGTTTCTCAATTTTCTCACCGAGTTAAACGTAATTAATCGCCTCTCAAACCACTTTAGTGAAGTCTAAAAAGGGCGGAAAGGCTGGGGGGGGGGGGCGAAAATTACCAGGCAGTGAAATAAAATGTGCCCTAACAAGGGCTTTTGAAAATAATCTGCACGTTGTAGGACGATAATTAGTCTTGGTAAGACGAAATTGGGGGGTGAGGTTTTTGTGTGTCACGAATGTAATTAATTTCGCGTTGAAAATTGCGATCTGGAAATATCCGCAAAGGGCTAATTTATATCTTGAAGTTTTCGAAGCGAAAGTATACGAAGGCACAAAGGGAATTATGGGCGGGGAATCCAAAGAAATTGGGTGTATAAACTGATATTCGAAAGAGCCCACTTCCTGTATTCATTAAGGGAAATTCCTAGTACTCGCCAGATAACGGGTACCTTCGGATATCGATGGTGAAAGTGGAATTCGGAAGTCGTCAGGGCTTATCTGAGGACGCGCGGGTTTGGAGCCAAACGCAATATGAACAAGCAAATTGGTCTATTTCGTTTCTATCCTCATGAAACATTCATTATAGAGAGAGGAGATGGTAAAAAGATAAAGTTGTTTAAGGCTGAATTGAATAGCAAGGAATGTCTACAAAGGGAACTCGTTGAAAATCGCTGAAACGCCGTTTTATCGATTATTTTTGCAGCAAATAACAATTATTACAGACCTCAAATAAATATTCCACTATCATTTAGAATTTTTAAACCTGCGTCGGTTCCATTTCTACAAGTTTTTATCAATATTAAACTGTGACTTTGTTCACAAACACTGTTGTGATCGTACGAAATTTTCGGGTTGTCCTTTAAATTGAAAATTAAATAAGACACTCGCTGTCCGGTCAACTGCCGTCCACTGTAAATATTTGAACAATATGTACCTAAATCCGAGCTTATGTTTAGCCTTTTTTTTTTCAAAAAATCGCCAGTTAAACTACGTTCCACGAATTTACAATCCCCAAATATTTGCCTTTCCAGTGGGCGGGGATCCGATGATTGATTAGGACTTTTCTTCGGTAAATTTGTTTCCATACAGCTTCGTTCCAGAAAATAATATGGTAAGTATTCGGAATTAGTGTGGAGAGACGATCTGGATATCGTGGGAAAGGTCTTGGCAATAGTGGCCGGGAAATCCTGGATCAACCCGATTTTGCTACGCAATCGGTTTTTCAAAACTGTCTTCGAACTGCGTCACTGATTTTTTTCAGCGCGGACGTTTCGGGTCGGCGTCACAACTGAATTCAATATCTGCCGAGATAACTCAGTGGCGTAATAAAGAGATAAAGCCTAGAGAAAAGAGGGGCTCAACGATATTGAATTCGATCACTCCTAGACGAGCTAGACGCGACTCATTTCTAGGTTGGGCGCCACGTACCAAATCTCGGTAAAAATCCGCGATAGTTCGTTGCGAAAATCCAGTGGCGTACGCGAGAGGTTTAAATTGAATGTGGCACTCGTCTCGGCGGTCGAGAATGCGATAATCGGTACGTTACGCCACGCGCGCCACCCTGTACCGATTTGCAGCCAGTAAACCGAACATTACAGTACCCGATACTGTAATGTCGTTGCTAAGCAAGCTTGCCGGATTCTAATTAGAGGCCCGTTGTTTGAAAATTTGCAGTCGTTTCCAGAACCGTGACCATGGTGGGCACTAGTTTTAACGTAAAAAAATGTCGAAACGTTGGAATATTCATATTTTTACACGTAGCCAAATATTTTTACAATAAATAGCAAACGCATTTGAAACTCGCAGGTTTCAACCCATGAGATATATCTAATTGCGTTCGAGTGAATCGGAGTAACAAATCTATTCAAATATTGCGTTCGCCATGTTGTCAAGCAGCATTGTTCATTTTAACGTATAACTCATATTCGAAATTAAGGAGATTTAAATTGGAGAACTTCGGGATATAATAATCTGACCTCGGCAGCCTTAATTTTGATTCTCCTCTTTACTATTAACTTCTCCATTATTAACGTCCAGTGGCCCATCACAGAGATTTAAATTGAATAAATAATTTCGATATCTGACCTAACGATCTAGATTAAAAAAGTTCGTACTCGCACATCGGGATGTAAAATGTAACGCCACTGAGCATTTTCGAAATCGACGCGACGTGAAAGTCAGAGCTGTAGCAAAGGGGGAGTTCAGTGATTAAATGGCACCTCATCATCTAAGTCAGCTAAACCGACTGTATTTGGGACGATAGAATGAGTATCTTGAATAAAGGCCAACGTGGCCTGGCATTTTTGTCAAAACCAAGTCGAGCTGATTAGATACGGTAACGACGGGAGCGACTGGGATGACGATACGAGCTAACTGTCAAATTGCCGCTTCGGCAATGTTGCCAGACGTTGCTTAATTAATCAAATTTATGATCGCCGACTTACGAAGAATGTAGGGAAAAAACCATCGACCCCGCCCATTTTGCGGGCACCTAATTACCTCGCATGAATTAAACATGAGGCCATGGTCGGGCCTCTCCTCTTTCCATTATCCGTTCCATTGGAATTGAAAAGAAAGCCCGGGGATAACGGTCCGGACGGCAGCATCAGGGCCGAAGAGAGGTGATTAATTTTCGACGACTGTGAAGCGAATACGGGACGGATTAAGAGATCGGGGCGTCCCGACGGACGGACGTGGCGTCGGGCGTCGCGGCGCCACTTTAGCACCTCGCGGAGCGGTAACGTCACCTGTCACGATTCGGACAAAATAAAAGTTTGTTACTCTCGCTGCAACTTTCCATGATTTGTCGCTCGGTAATTTATTCCGATAGATAATAAAACTTATTTGCGAAGAATTGCAACTCTTGCAAGGGATGAGTTATTATTTGTTCGTTTGGTCCGATGAGGGAATCGCAGAAGCGGTATTCGGTATCAATTCTCCAGGACCAGCAACAACGGAGCTTTCCGTTTTGCATCATACATCTATACCATCCTCAGACCTGATATTAGTCTGGGAACAGTAGTAAAACGTTTTTATGGAAATTTTACGACTTCCCCCTCCCCCCCACGAGAATACTTACTTCGTATAAATTCAATTAAGCCTTTCACGAAAGTGATAAATAAATTATGCAGAGGCCAATGTATGCAGATTGGCCATTGTGATTAGGTCCACTTACGGCCAATCACACTGTGATCCACTTCGTGGTCAAAATCTTTTCGTGACATGAAACTTCAGCTCGGGTCACTTGGACAAGGTTTTCTCGTTAATGACGTCATTAACAGGATTTAGAAATCGGTTTGTAACATGTAATTTCGTCAACATCAACTCGGCAGTGAACTCGAGAAGAATTTGACGGGAGACTTCTTATCAGTAGTAGATTTGACCCTTTAATCGAATGAGGTCGAGGCGGAGATTGTTGTTGGACGATGGTTAGTGTTTTTGATGTTGGTGGAGCTGATAAAGCTGAATATTAAATGTATTTTGATTTGGGAGGTTGGAAACATAGAGAAAGCAGGTGGTCCGGTAGAGAAGCAGTTAGATAACGATAGCAGATATGAATTATGTGCGGGAACATCTATAAAAACAGTCCGGCGGTGCTTTCGTGAAAATCTATATTTTTGAAATCGGGACGAATACCTTTATGAAATGTTATCTTGATACACCTGGTGTTCCGTTAAAAAATAGTTTTTTCTCTAATTCTGCTCTTCGACGTTGCGTCTTCAATTAATTTTTCTTAAGTGGCACATCGTAAAAGTTTACGAAAAAGACACAGGGTGTCTCGTGTTAGTGGGACAATCCGCCAACCGGAGATTCCTTATGCGAAAATAATTGGACCTCCTTCATGGCACTTTTTTCTTTGGCGCTCTACGCTCGTTACACAGGGCGTCGAAGATACTAAAAAAAAAACTTTGGTTCCTAACTTGGGCGCTTCTTGGCATACTTGAATGAAATTTTTCAGTGGTGCATAGGTCGATTAGCCGGACGTTTCCTGTGATTTAAATAAAAAAATTCGATAAAACGATGGCGAAAATGGGGGGCCGCCTTCCCGTTTTCGCTCCAACTTCTTTTGCGCATGCCAGTGGTGCATTTGTTTAGCTATCCGAATTGGTTGTTTTTTTAACTGGATATTTTCGTCCTTGGAAAATTTTGATTTACAGCTTACGTCAGAAGATATTTCGCCCTATTGTCCCTCAGTACGTGGCTTCCATTATTTATTTATTTAATTGAGTGCACCAGGAAGACGCAATTTTACAAATTGTCCATAACGCTCCGGGTATAGTACGAGAACGATCGATTTGCAATAAGTTATACCGAATTCTATTGGTAATACCTGATAACCTGGAAAATCAAGAGATTAATAAGAGCAACGTTCCCTAAGTACTAAAACGGCAAGTATGTGCGTTTTAGAACTACATATGTCCTCGATATAAATTGAAAATGAAGGTCAGACATTGGGAAGTGATAAGCTATATATATATATATATTAATATTCTCTAAAGGAAGCTGTAAATAAAACTTTTCCTAGATTAAAGTAATCAAGATAAAGAAACAACTAATTTGAATAACTAAACAAATGCACCGTTGGCATGCGCAAAAAAGCATATTCCCCATTGTTTCTTCGAATTTTTTAAGTCAAATTATAAGAAATGTGTGCGCCTAGTCGAACTACACATCACTGCAAAATTTCATCAAAATACGTTCAGAAACACCAAACTTGTTAACAAATGTAACTTTTTTTCACTAATTTTAATACTTTAAAGTCTAATTGTTCTCGCATAAAGAATCACCGGGATTGGCCTCCTAATACGAGACACCCAGTATGGCTTTTTTATTTACACGTTATTCCCGTCCCCATTAATGGGCCCGCTGTAATTTTCAAATTTTTGAAACCTGGCCTGTGTGCAGGGCGTATCTCAATGTGTGGTAAAAGCTCAAATGGGCGAATCACGAGCTTATTTTAAGATTAAAACTTCACGTAAAGGCATATCTCGAATTGCTTTCATTTCGATTTACAGGGTGTTGAAGTTAAATTTTTTTTTTCGATTTTCATTAATTCCTCTGTTACTTGTAAGGATAATTAACATAAAATTGGTCACAGCAATCACTTTAGCATTACGAACGAACTAGAATAAAGAATTATTTAAAATGCCCTACCCGGCGTTACTTTTTTCCTGGTCGCTCTCAGTATTTTAGATAAGAACTTTTTATGACATTTTTAGACTTCATTCGTTAACTTCATTTAGTCCCTTAATTGTTTTACAAACTCTTTTGCCTCTTAATTTTTTATTAAGAACGATAGTTTAAGAGATTTTTTGCAACAATACCTAACCATGTTCGCCCGGACTAACCTGAGGCTATAATAAAACTGCAAGGTAGTAAAATTATAAAATATTGCAAATGCTTGTCAAACTATTAGAAATACCCTTGGAATTTTTCATCGAGTCCGGCAATCGATGTGCAGAAGGGTCGAACCTTGCATTTTGACAGGAGGAGTGAATTTTAAGCATTTACTTTGATTACAGTCCATCCTTGTCTGTCACGTGCGGTTGGGTAAGGATAGAAACTAAATTACTCCTCCACCTGCTCCGAAGATGTTTCGCTTTAATTAACGATTGTGTTCTTACTCGGGGAGTTTTTATATAATTTTATCCCCCTCAAAGCCGCAGTCCGCGATAACACTACTATAAAGGCTGTAACTTCCCACAAATTCATTCTTTCCCCATTTCTATAACGCTGTCGCTTACTTATGAAACGTTATAAAAATGGAACTTTTTCGTACTCTGATTAGTATCCAAGAAAAGTTTCTGCGATTTAATTCGGCAATTTTTGAGAGTTTTACGAGCTGAATCTGAATACAAACCGCCCCCTAAATCTGGATTTACATAATCACTTTAAGAGGGTAATACCTGCGGACTTCGACGGGCGCCAATGAGTCTGCTCCATGAAAAATTCATTTTTTCCTCTGGTAATAAATTAACGATGTTTAATGACCCCCCTTCAGTCAAGTTCGAAATGTTTCTCCCCCTCTATGTTAATGACTTAATCTCTTTATGTCCCCCCGATGTAGTTTCTTAACTCGATTATTTGACTGAGAACAACTTTTTTTGCAGAACTCAATACGACATAACCTGTCTCTACATAACAGATTTATGAGGGTGCAGAACGAAGGTACGGGGAAGTCTTCCTGGTGGATGATTAACCCCGATGCGAAGCCTGGAAAGTCGCCTAGGAGGAGGGCGGTTTCGATGGAAACTAGCAAATTTGAAAAACGACGAGGTATTTTTTTTTCCGATTTTTTGGCTTTTTTTATGATGAGGGATCGTAGGGAGGGTGAAAAAGAAGGTAGAATTAATGAGGAATGGTACTTTGCCGGACCAGCCGCCTAGCCCTAGTTCTTCAGTTTCCGAGAGTCTCGATCTCTTCCCAGAGTCTCCTACCATCCACAGGTAAACCACCCCTAACACCACCCTCAATTTAAAAACTTAAAGTGGTGCGTTGTTATAATAAAGTAGTACTTTACTAATGCTTCCACCTGTTTTTAACAGACTTAGTGCATGATTTTGTTGATAATGAAGAGATGTAAGCTTGCTGTAAATTGATGTAAAATGATAATTATTATTGTGTGTCTTGTTGACAGCTCCAGTGGCTTCCAGATAAGTCCAGAATCCCGGCCGAGGGCTTATTCCAATCCCTCAGTTTATAGGTAAAAAAAACCAAAGACGTTTTGTGTTGAGATGTTAATTTCGTCATCAATGTTTTGATCATGCAAAATCACTACTTACTGGGAGTCGTTTTAGTCAAATGGGAATTTTTCGAGAAATTTTGTTATCAAAAGTTTACATCGATTTAACGTTAATCAAACATCACATCGAAAATTGGTGAGGGTTTGATCGAAATCTGGGTAGATCTGCAAATAAGGTAGTTTTTGTGTGCTTTTTTTTTTCTTTTTAGTTCGAACCTAAGTTTGTAGACGTAAATTCGACTCATTAGCGTTTATTCGCAAGTTTTTTCAATCACCGTTTAGTCCTAGCGCAATTTTTCTTCGCCATAAAAGACCCACAATTTTAGAGCAATATTGTTATATCGAAATTTGCTATATAACAAATCGTTTTCAGTTTTATGTCTAGCTCGGAAAACATATTTTCTTTCTTCTGAGTGCTTACACTTCAATAAAGCTCGTGAGCCAGGTGGAATTTCAGCTGAAGTTTTCAACTCGCTTTCTGTGTCTTATTTTAGGCTTGAAAATGCAATTTCATTTTCGAAATCAAGGCTGCTAAGGGCAAATTTTGTCGTGATTTTATTCAATTTAAATGCCTCTCTCGTACGTCACTGTATTTTCATAGCGAGCTTTAGGAATCTCGCAAATTGTTAACGAAACTTGGGACGTTCCAAAGGTAAAAAAAGACAAATCGGTGACGTGGCGTGTGTTCGAACGCGGCCACGAATTATTCCATCTACAGTGTTGAGATCGGATTGTGATCTGTTTTTATCCTTTTGATAAGCTTTGTAAGGGGACTTTGGAGAATTCAAACTGAAAGAAAAGCAATAACGTGGCTCGCCTTTAAAGATATTTGCAAATGTGTAAAGTCTAGGCTCTAAAGTTAGGATTTGTGTCGGCTTCAACTGTCAAAATCGCTGTTTGATGCGCCACTGGATTTGCGTGATCGACTTTTGGAATTTCACCTAATTCGCCTTTCATTTTTCAGAATTTTGGAAACAGTGCGGTTCACATTTTAGCCCGATTTCATCCCTTTCAATAACAATCGATTACATAAACCCAGTGGGGTCTCATTAGTGGATCTTTAAAAGTTCAACGGTTGGCCCCTCTCTTTTTTCTCTCTCTTTCTTTCTCTTGCTCTCTCCCCCCCCCTCTCTCTCTCTCTCTCTCTCTCTCTCTCTCTTTCCCCCTTCCCTTTCTTTTTTTAATGAGAATTAGCAGAACGTTCAAACACAATGAAAAACAGCGCTTGAACCAAACCGTGATAGGCCTCTGTACGTTTTAACGTTAAATAGGTAGAGGAATTTGGTTTTCTGGTACGAAATAGCATTAATTACTGGTTCCACGCATGCCTCAGCTTGTCTAAAGTCGGTCATTAATATCTTAGGTTTCCGGCGAAGAAGTGCTAAACCCACCGAGAAAACAGGATTCTCTGCACATTGTCACCATCATTCTGTAACCATTTCTCGTTGCTAACTCCACCAGAAATTCATCATTAACTCGCTTTAAATCCAGGCTCACTGCTCATAACTGCCGTTCTTTCTCAGTCACACTTAAAGTAATCTCAATCGCTATCTCTCTCCCAGCGGAGGAGGTTTTCAGCTGAGTCCCGACTTCAGGCCCAGAACCTCCTCCCAATCCTCAGCCCGGCTTTCACCAATTCCAGCGGTGGGCATCGAGACCGAATGGGTTGGGTTTAACAGTTCGACTTTCAGCAATTCCGACCTGATCAACAATTCCACCCCCAGTGGGGGTGGCAGCAACGCCGGCAGCTATTCTCCCGACCAATTGGCCGGCAACTTAGAGCAAAGAATGAAACTGGAGCCCGGTCAATTCATGGGGTGAGCAAGAGCATTTTTGCTGCGTTGGGGTGTCGCTTCTGAACCGCTTTGTTTTTTTTTTTTTGGGGTTGCCCGTGCGTCTTCGCGTGTAGTAATGGTGTAATATTCGGATTTTAGGTACCTGACTCAGAGGCAGAGCGCCACTAGTCAACCCCCGCCACCGTATAGTACGTCCCTGTTCAACGACGCTACATTCCCTCACAGGGAATACGTTTCCATGACTGGTGCTTCGCCCTACGCCTGTTTGATACACAGGATGGAGCCCTGTACGTGTACCATGCAGCAACAGTGTGTCAAAGTGGAGGTAAAACCCGATATAAATACTTAACGGACAAGCGTATTGATAAATCATTGATTGCTACGTAATGACGTTTGGTCGCCACCCTCACAAGTTGGATTTTTTTCCGACAGAACATGTCACCTACGGGCATGTCCCCCTCGTATCCCCACTCTGAACCATCACCAGATCCGTTAAGCACGCATCAGTTCATGGAAGCCCGGCTGCCGCCCCGGCCGCCTTCCTCGAGTCCCCCTTTGACTCCGCAGAATCAGGTGACTCCCTCTACCATGATGGGTCAATATATTGGCGCCCTCAATGTCAGTGAGGATCTGAATATTCACGTGGACTCATTACCTGGAGGTTTCGATTGTAACGTTGAAGTAAGTCGCGAGAGGGTTGTCTAATAAAGAGGGGTACAAGCGAGGGGATTGCAGGATATAATTCAGCAAGAACTGAACGCAGAAGGATGTTTGGACTTCAATTTCGGGGGACAGCAACAAGCCATGGTCCAGCAGACAGCCGATGGGACGATAGCGGGGGCGCAGGCTCCTCCACCGGCATACTCCCAAGTAGCGGTCACCTCCCCCTCGTGGGTTCATTAGTCTCGAAGGAGAATACAGGTATGTCCACATTAGTGTGTACGTTTCACTGCAATGCTCCGAAATTAAACAGTTCGAAGTGCAAAAAGGCAGCGCAAGCCGCTGTTAATGTTTATTGTTTAAAAGTAATTGTTTTCATAACATTTCTTCACATGTCCCTACCAATTCCGAAATCTAGTTTTTCGCCGATTTTGAGTAAAACGAATTGCACCGCCACTGGAACCCCGTTAAATAACTGAGAAGTGTTCCATAGACTCCTGCAGGTATACACCGCTCTAACTTCAAGGGCTGCAGATTGTGATCTCAGGTTAAAAGAAAAGTAGAATTACTGACCTTAAAGGATTACATTCGATTATATAGTGACTCGAATTGACCTCAGGTTACACGTAGGACTTGGGGAATCCCCAGTCAACTTACGGTCTTCGCTGGGACGTTGCGAGGAGTGACTTATCACAGCTCTGCCACGACTTACGATATTCTCTAAAATATGAATGTTTTAGCAGCACCGACTGCTGGAGAGAATTTAGGGGGCTCCTACTGCAACCACATCGATGTTGAGATGGTGAGGAAAGAGTGCCAGAGAATTATTTTAGAAAGTTCGAGGGAAAATTTGCGATCTTAGATTGACCCTAGGAGACAGTATAAGATTTTTCAAAAAGTTTCATTTGACCATAGGGGATTCTTCGGGACTTTCCGCAAGCCTTTAGCGTGCCGTACTGGACCCCAGGGGGCTGTTGGTAGGATTCATACGGGATTTGGGAAGAGTTGACGCGGATTCTTCAACGAGTCTTGCGGGACAATTTTCGACTCAGGAAACTCCGGCGTAATTTATTTGTGTTTAAATCTCCGAAACCTCTTTCCATAAAGGTTTTAAATTTGAAACGTCGTCGTCTCCCACTTCTGATACTCCTCGACGACTCGCGGATTCAATCGAGACAAGGGCTCTCTCGGAACGATTTACTCTTGAGATTTTTCTCCTCTTTGTAACCGAACTCCACATTACGCAATAGAACTCTGCGAAGTTTTTCCAGTTAACTCGAACGGTGTAAGCTAACAAGAGAGGAAAATATGGCCAATCAATTCCCATCCGACCTTAATATATCTTATTCCGATTGTATGGCGTAACCGCACACTTGCGGTTTTCCCAACTAACTAAGGTGAAGACAATTCGAGTCCGGAGTGGAAAATGCAATCAATTAGGCCACCGGAGAGGCTCGTAGGGCATAAATTTCCTACAGAGATATCGTTAGACCGTTTGTCGAAGAAGAATGTTAACGTAATGCCTCCCTCATGGGTTTTCGATATGACAGATGGCAATCCGGAAGTTCGCACAAGGGTCGTTTGCCAAGTACAACAAGTTGCCGATGCAAGTTCAAATTCCGTTATTTGTGCTAAACAAGGTTGTCCTCGAAATTGGAGGATGCAGGCTGAATGAAATTTCAAGCAGCTGCAACTTGTTGCTTCCCCAAAGGGCAGCGTGTGTGTCATATTTCCAAGAATTGTGCTCGGGATCGTAATTAAAGGGAAAAATGTATTGATCGGGACGTTTTCCCTCGGGGAAGTCCCATCAATGTATTACAAAAGGATCCTTTCACGAACCGCCAAAAAATAAATGTTATTTCTAAATTCATGATTAACAGTCGGGAGGATTCTATTCGATCAACGTAGGTTAGTAAAAGTGGCATTTGCTGAAGACCGATTGATGTAGGACACGCGGTTTCGTATAAAATTGTTCAGATATTTAGTTTCCTTTCAGATTTAAACGTTGAGAGTTTCCAGCCTTCGCGCGCCGCTGCACCGGCAGGTGGAAAACTGAAACTGTTTTCACCCAAAAAATGCCCTTCAGGGTGCGGAAAACTACAACGTAATCAAATGTTTAACGTCAAGCAAAGGGCCATTCCGAAAATGATCAAAATTTTTAATCGGACACTTCCATTCTCAGCGCCGTGCCGATTGTACGAGCCCCAACAACCATACAGGGTCTTCCAAAAAGACGCGGCAATGTTTAAAGCAGGGATTTCTCAGGTCATTTTGCGAACAAAATTCCCACAAACATAGATCCGGAAATGTATTGTTTTCGAGACGCGGTTTTTACATTTTCGGGCAGAGATGGGATAATCGGATAAAATCGTGAATGATAGAAAATAATACGTAACAAATGTGTAGAAATTGGAGGGGGCCATTTCCCAATATCTATTATAATATTAAATTGCGGTGGCTAAAAAACAAACTAATTTTCTGAAAAAAAGCGTATGATTACTTTTCCCTGTGGCTTTCGATCTGCACCGGTACATGCAAATATTTTGTTTATTGAAAGGGAGTTTTTCCATTTTTTTTTTTTGTAAATTAAGCTTAATTCTAATTCTTGTGTTTAATTCAGAAAGGCTGGAAAGATTATATCTCCGTTAATCCTTTAGATTTTTGATTTTGTTGTCGTTTATTTTCCAAGAATTCCACCGTCAAGATGGCGCATTCCATCCTCTCCTTTATTTTTTTCACCATTTCGGAGCCTCTCGTCACCTGTGATAACTCGATGTAGAACCTCCTGTCGCTTTTGCCTGGCAAGCAAAATTTCACAAATGGCTTTTCGCCCTTTCGATGTCTCGTGCTTTTAATTTAGACGGCACCCATTTTCCTTCCTTTTGAATTTTCCCCAAGGCACGTGGACGTTCGGAAATGGCGGATCGGGCGGCATTAGGGGTTTCAGCCAATTGCTTCAACGTTCGAGTGGGGTCTTCGTTCGATAATTGTTGCAAATCTGCATCTTCAAATTTCTTAACCTGTGCTGGTTGTTCCTTGTCTTCTCTATCAAAATCGCCACTTTTAAAACGGTTAAACCATCGTCTGCGACTTTTTTAGGATAGAGCATGTTCATCATACGCTTCAAGTAATAATCGATGACTTTCGGCAGCCGCTTCTGCACAGTGGCAATTAATGGCGAATCGACTTTGAATGCGGTATTTTTACCTCTCAGGACCCCATCGGTATCGTTAGTTTACGTTAACGAACGAATCAGTATCGCAACCCCCGTGCAAAATCGACATTATTAACCGAAACACCCAACCAAAAAATAAATCGATTCACTTGGGCGAGAGCAAAAGTTTCACGGACCCATGAGGATTGGAAGAAGGTCATCATCAGCGATGAGTCCAAATTTGACGTCTGCGTCGGACATGTGGGTAAAAAAGTCATATGGACAAAACGAGAGACCTTTCGCAAAGATTGTTTAAAAGGAGCGGTGAAGTTTGCCAAAGGTCAAACGGTTTGGGGACGCATCATGTCTGCCAAGGGATTAGGGTCAGATGGAGTTTATAGACGGTGCAACGAATGCCGAGGAGTATAGACAGATATTTCGAAACAAATTACTTACAAGCGTTCCTCTGTTCTGCGGTAACCAAAATTTTATTTCCCAACGAGACGGCGTTTCTTGCCACACTGCTCGTGCATCGAAAGCAATAGTTTGACAAAAACAATATTGACGAAGTCTCCTGGCCTCCGAACAGTCCCGATTTGAACGTAATTGAACGTATTCGGCGCGAAATGAAGATATGTCTAAGAAGTAATCCTCGTGGCAGCCTTGAAGCTCTAAGATTGGCAATCGGACAGATTTGGAACGCGCTCATACCCGAATTTTGCCGTAAGTTGGTGAGAAGTACGCCTGCAAGAACCCAAGGAGTAATCGAAGTCCAGGGCGACGCTGCCAGCTATCAATTTGAGATAAAGCGTGCTCTCTCAGGGCGTTCCCCCGTCCTGATTTTTGCACATTTTTACTAACATTCGAAGATGCCGTTCCGAAACTAGTTTCGGTCTTCCAGGACTTCAATACAACAAGTTTCGCCATATTTCGTGACAACGTCATGAACGGCGCTTTTTGCCACGTCGAATTCTCCACCAACGTTTCTCATCGGTACGACTCCGTGGCATTTCCGGACCGCAATTTCCCAGATTTTTGCATTTGCAGTTTTCCTCGAGCCATTTTGCAACGAATTCACTTATTAGATCGCCAGTTGCAACGTTGCAAATAAATAAACTATAATCTGCTACAATAAACCGTTGGAAGCTATCAAACGGACGTTTTGAATTTGTTAAAGCTCTTCATTTGACGATCCTTTCGGTCGTATATGGAATGAATAAAAATAAATAGAGAAAAATAAATAAAAACAGAAATAAATTCTACCTGTCCCAACATGCCGGACGACTCAAGAAGATGGCTGCCTGTATTAACTTTTTGCTTTTAAAGTTGGAAAGTTGAAACTTGGAGAGAAGCTGTGTGAGAATAGAGCCGATTGATTGACGTCAATGGCGTTTGTCCAGCCCCTCCAGTTTAACCGAAAATCACCTCGACTTTCGATTTTTAAATCTAACGCCTTAAAATTTTTTTACTTACCTGAAACATGGAGGCAATTTTTAGCCTAAGAACGTCATTTAAAAAAAAAATATGTTTTTTTGTGAGGAAATTGATATCCGGTCAGTAGTTGGAGGACGCCGCCAGCGGCTCTGCGATGCTGCGCGACTTTAGGCGGGAAGGTGGATGGCCTCCACTTGGATGCCATCCGGGCCGCCACTATTTTCAAAAATGAACGAATGAACCGAAAACGGGAAATGCCGATGAAGAAGAAGAGTTTATCATCAGCGAAGACGAAAAAATCCATATTTCGTTTATGGTAGAGGTTAATTCGAGCACGGCAATTCGTGAGATAGCTCTAGAATGCTGGATTACCTATTCGGCAAGTCGTCAAGTTTTGAAAAAACTTCAGTATTCTTGCGGTTGTCAACAAGTAATTAACTGAGCTGTTCAAAATGACCAGTTTGTTTTTCTCGACGAGCAAAAGCATTTTGAACTGTTTTTCTCATAACGTTTGTCCAATTAGTTTGGGGTAATATTATTTATCGCCCTACGAACTTTTTCTTCTCATTTTTCCTGATTATTTGAAGAAGTGGCGTGAACTTGTGCTTTTACCGTGACGGTTTCACGACTGCACATAATTTCCACAAGAAGAAATATTTTTGTCTTTTGTTGCGGCAATCGAAAAGCGGCACGTATTTTTTCTAAATATCGATATTTTTTAACGAATTATTTCTAGACGAATATGCGTTGTGTTCGACGTAAAAAAAATTCAGGAAAATCGTCTTTTAAGAAATCGCGACGTGTGCCACCACGTTGCAATTTGAGAAACCGAAAGGCGAACGAGAAAAGCTGTTTTTCGGCATTTAAATTGCGTATGAAAGAAAAAATATTCAATAAAATCACGAATTAGTATTTTTCTTCACAATTCCGACCTAAAATTGTGCGCAATACGTAAGCCCCAGTGGCGTACCTCGACACGAAGAAACCACAAAAAAAAACAATTTTTTTTGACAACGATAGACAGGGTGTCCCACAAGTGTTTCATTATATTTCAGTGGGTAATAGTACATTGAAAAATAATATGACTCCCTATATAAACCATATTCCAATAATGCTTCATTAAGAAGATACAGGGTGTTAAACTTTACTTAAAAAATCTAACTTTTATTGATATATTCAAAACCGTTTGAGATATGTAAGTGAAATTTGGCATGTTTTGAGAGTTAATGTAGACGCATTTATTTATGCAAAAGGGCTATTTTTCGTTTCACCAGTGACGTGCGTACGGACACCTCTCAGCACATTTTTTAAGAAAAACATGGTGCGCCACTGCTTTTTATCAAAATAAAAATTATTTTTAGAAGTTTAATTTCATTTAGAAGAAAAATGCTCACTTGACTCTTTTTCGTCCGACGTATCGTTTGCCAGTAAAAAATTCAATACCGTCTATATGCACGATATTCTCTAAATGGTTTTAATAATATTAAGTTTGTTTTAAATATTATTTATTTGCTATAACATTATAGAAATTGTTCAAATTGGCGGCAATTTTGTTCAATACATAATTGAGCTCGCCTGTTCATTGATACTCTGATACGTTGAAATATTCCAGGTGTGTTTTAAGTTTAACACCCTGTATCTTCTTAATGAAGCATTATTGGAATATGGTTTATATAGGGAGTCATATTATTTTTCAATGTACTATTACCCACTGAAATATAATGAAACACTTGTGGGACACCCTGTATATTTCAGCCTAAAAGGCCTCTAGGTCGCAAAAAAGTAAAAATGTTTAGGACGCTACGTTTAAAAATCGAAAGTCGGGATAATTTGCAGTTAAATCGGAAGTGCTAGATAAACGTCACTAATTTCAATCAGTCGGCCCTATTCCCATATAGCTTTCCTCAGAATTGAAACTTTCGAAGTTTGAAAGCAGCAAAGTCAGAAAGGCGAACCGTCTTTTCGAATTACCCCGTATAGTTGTCAAACGCAATAAGCAACATTTCTCAAAATTCGTCACATTTGGTGTTTGACAATAATTTCGTCAAATTAGCTTCTGCTAGTTGCTCATGCGCTGTGTGGGCATTTTGAAAATATAAATCGTCTTGAAAATATTAATTATCGTTTGCTTCAAAATTTTGATAATAAAAAAAAATCTAATCCGTCCCAATATACAGGAGCGTTCACGGTGAGTGTCCCATTAAAAGTTTACGGGGTTTCAATGTAGCTAGATAACTGGAATTTTGGATGGCGTCAGTTGGATCCGTTCAGTTAAAGTGCAGGTAGCGTCGCGCCGTTGCCACATCCACGCGTAACCGGCAACAACTTTGTTATTTCAAATGTCACACCCTGTATTTTATAATGTTTTCGATTTCCCCGGGAGATTTAAACCCCAGTTTACGCATCATATCCCATAGCTACGATCATTCGTTTTCGACACCAAAACAAAATTTGTTTGTCTGATGTAGCAAGAAACAGCTCAAAATTAAAAAACGAATATTTCTTCAACTATCGCATCTAGAGAGCCGAAACTGAGCTACAGACGCTTATCAGTTACACCATAATGTTAACTAGAACACCCTATATATCCTTGGATGGCATCCGGAAGATCAATAAATTCGCTATCGAAAATTATTAAACATTGACGTCACTACACGTACATTGATAATTATTTTCAATCGTTTTTGGGACGTTTGCAAAAATTAGAATAATTGAGAGGAGAAAGTACCACTTGCTAGTTGGTACTCATCAATTCGACGCATTTTAAGAAAAAACAAATCTCGTGATCGTAAATTCATCACGGTGCGGCAACACCTTCCGGGTGCCGCACGACTACGTATAGCTTTTCGGGAAATAATTTCGATGGGAATTCAGGAAGATTCAAACTTGAAAAAATTAATCAATTTAGATGAGCAAAGGAAAAATTTTGCAGGGAGGAACGTTGAACGCAGTAATCACATTTGGTCTTTCCAAAATCCAAAAATGTCGCGAGGAAGGGGGTTTCCATTTAAATTTAATTGCGACGTTTTTTTTTTTTTTTTAATTATAGATGATAAACTAAAGTACATAAACTCGGGTTTAAATCTTACCGGGCAATTTGAAAATGTAATAAAATACAGGGTGTGCAATTTAAAATAGCGCGAAGTTGCTGTCGGTCGCACGCAGATCTGGCAACCTCGCAACGATACCAATATTTTAATTGAACCGATCAAACTCCGTTACATCGGCATCGAAAATTTCAGGTCTCTAGCTGGATCAGAACCCTGTAAACTTTTAATGGGACGCTCACCGTGAATGATCCCGTATGGTTGTTAGGGCTCGTAAAACCAGAAAAATGAAAGTTTACAGACCAAGAAGATTATTAAAAATGACGTTTCCGACAACTCCTTAGCAGGCCATAGTTAAATGTGAAAAAGCTGCAACTTGTAGCTGCCCTTAGGGGTAACGTGTGTGTCATATTTCCTCAAATTGTGCACAGATAATTAAAGGGAAAAATCATATCGATTATAAGGTTTTTCCCTTCGGGGAAGTCGTTTTGATGTATTAGAAAAGGAAACGGGGATTGAAATATATCGCTCAAGTGACTTTTCCATTTCGAGTGACAGTCCATCGATATTAATCCTTTTAGCTCGGATAACGGACGTGCGACCTCAATACGTTATCAATTATTGTTATCAATAGTCGTCCTGTATGAAATCCACTATTCCCGGAATACTTAAAATGCAAACGAATGGAGAAGCAAGTCTTGGCATCTTCACTCCTTGGATATTAATTTTCAAATTCCAATTAAACTGCAATTAAATTGTTGAATGAGAATCTTGCGTCGTCATGAAAAGAAACTCGGAGGTATTTGTCAACACTAAGCAGCAGTAAACAAGGTAGAATATATACTACTGGAAATATTCAGCAGATGAGACGTTAGTTTAGCAAAAATCCACTCCAGGAAAAATTTCAATTGCCAGACACAAACATCCCCTCGAAAAGTCCTCCTAAACGCCGTTTATTAAGTTTATCATGTCAACTTCGCACGAGAAGGAGGTCCTTTTTTGAATTTTAAATTCAATCATTCCCTAGAAGGAAATTTGATTAGTCCGAAACTTTGCGGAAAGTTGTAATTTTCGAACGTCGATTTTCCGGTCACTCCGAAGGAATTTATGAAGATATAATTTTGGACATAAATTCAAAAATTATGCCGCGACAATAAATCAGCGCACTGCACTGGGGGAACCCCCGAATTAATGTTTAATTCATGCATAAATTAAACACATCCATCCCGACTAAAGTTGACGTCCCCTTAATTTGTTTTCACCATCAGCGACTACTAATTTGATTGATCTTCTTAACTGGAGTTAACGGTTCGGAAAACGCCACTTTTTCCCTTAAAATTAATTAAAAATTCACCGCCATTTATCTAAATTCTTCACAACCCTATTGGGAAACTGCGTATGAAAGTAACGAAACCTTATATTACTTCCCCTCTTTGAGAAAATGATTAAATGACTTGTATGATGGAGGAAGTGGTGTAGAATTTTCAGTATCATAAGTATGTCTTCGGTGTACATCAATGAAGTTACAGTGGCGTAGACAGCGACCGTGCGAGTCCCCGTGGCAGAAACAGTTAGTTGTTTTAGCTAATTTTCGATCCTTATCTAATCTCAGGCACTATTAGTTGTTAAATTTAAAATTGTGTGATTTTAGACATATTAACTTGGGCAAAACATGCGCGTTCACTACAATGGAATTTATAGCGACGGAAATGGCGATTGGAAACGTATGCGAGACGAAATGAAATGTCCTAACGCGACTTAGTTCAGTTGGAAGGGACTACCGGGAAAAGTCGGCCCTTTTGAAGGCCTGCACCTTCGATTTTGAAGTGTTTCTCTTAAGTCTTAAGGTCACTCTTAAATTTTTAACAAATCGAAAAGCGGAATTTCAACAAACGAGCGAGAAGGAAATAGCTCAGGTCAGTGGATGCCCTTACGGTACCAGTCACTGTTGAAAGAAGAGGGACAGTGTCACGAGCGAGGAAATGCCCAGAAACAAAGGAGAAAATACAAAGGGAACGTTGAATATTTGGACAGTTATAGATTTTCCATTTTCAACCTAACTTGGACGATCCAAAGAAGCCTCCATAGATCAGTTTATCCATTGATTCCTAAGTATTTACCTACTTTACGAGTTGATAAAACTCCATTTACCAACTTTCCCCAAAAATCGTTGAATCAGGAAAAGTCCCCGAATGAATTGCAGACATAAAAAGGACAAACCATCTCTCTCTTTTTCTCGTTTTATCGTTATCGAAGCGTTGTATTTACGATATAGTTACTATTTTGCTTAATTCCAAGGAAACTTATGAAGCACTGGAGAGGGCAAAAGAAACTTCCTAAAGCAATAAAACAACTTGGACTGTAAAAACTAAAAATTGCAAAATTGCAAATTACCTTCGAAGACGCCACAATGTGACGCTTCCGACGCCGCCGTCGACGAGGGCGTCTCGATGGCGTCTGACGCTCCAAGCTGCGCCAATTTTTCCTCCTCGATCAAGGTAAAGTCTTGGAGAGATAAAAGTTCTTTGCCATTAATGGACACTCACAAATTAGAGGGACTAAGGTATTCGGCTAATTAAGTTTATCCTTATCTGGGGATAAATCCAAAGTTCGAACAGGGGCAGCAATTAAACTGTCCAATGTATCTCAATAAAAATCCAGTAAATGAATCGACCACTACTAATAGGACTTTTGCAGGCAATTTTGCACTTTTCTTAGCCATGTACGGCCCTGGAAGCTTCCATTACCATCCACTTCTGGCCCCTCGCAGGGGATGATGATTTGCAAACCGAGTACATAAGTTCGGGTTCTCATAGCGATGAAAAGGGGCCTTGGCGGGGCACATTATCTTAATCGATTCTTTTATAATATGCCAGTAGTCTTAAGACGTCGAGCAGGAATTTCGCGAAAGAGTGATTTAATACAATTTTCTGGTAAAATGTTGAAGAGTCGGAAAAAGGATATACCATATGAATAAAGTATCAGCCAGAGTCGCAAAAAAAAAACTATCGTAGGCACGTCACGCGGCCGAAAGTGGGTTGAGCCGAGCTCTTCAAGGTTTCGGGCCTACTTTGCTTGCCCCGCAAAACGCTGCTTTCCGGTCTCGTCACCCAATAGTTATTTACGTCACTAGGCCACTAGGTAACTTATTAGAATGTGATTTTTTTTCGACTGGGCACTGTTAAAAGGCAAATCTGAAAGGTTTCAACTATCACTGGAAATGCACCTAATGGTCGTGTCTCTTATAATATTTCAGTTCGAATTACCAGTTGAGATCCATGTCAACAGCGACATTTCTTGAAAATATGGCGAATGCAAGTTTCATTTTTTTTTTAAGCGATAGGTCCCCAATTAGCGTTTGTTAAGGTCGCTCAACTATAGCATTGCCGTATCAGGTATTGTAATGTTATTTTGGTGTATAATTTTTATGCTATTTCGTTTCTTTGCGTTCAGGTGGGAACGTATCACTTTCCCTCCTATAATTGATGACCAGGCGTAACATTTTCTTTTTCTGTTTCAGATTAATTCTAAAGAGAAACCAGCGCTACTGTGTCACCGCCCAAATAAAACCAATTAATAGTTGGTAACTGTCTAGGAATAGGCTGCGATGTTTACGTTATTATAATTCGTTGTGCAAAACTAAACGGTTGACGTTAATGTGATTACAAGAAGCATATTGAATAAAGGGCGCTTCTTTTTGCCCACCCCTTGAACCCTCAAACTCTTTATGCAATATGCCATCTTACTACGTAATATTGTTATATATATTATGATCTCGTGGTTTATGCTCATCATTTGTATACATGTTTGTACATATTGATATCCGTATACATACTGTAATATGTTCTGCTTAAATGCAATAGATATATACACATATTTATGTAATTCACTTACAATATATTTTGTTAAACGGGGAATTTTTCAATTTGCCATAATAGTCAATGTTTTCTGTCAACCCTGGCTTTTAAGGAACCCTCAGGTTAAAACTAAAAGAGTTTATCCTAATAGTTCCTTGAAACAAGTCGATAGTTTGGTTTTAAAGGGATGGAGAAACGTGCTTGTACGGAGGTACCTTAATAAATTAATAAATAATAATGATTGTTAGTAAATTTTATTTAATTTATATAGGACTAACCGTCAATTAATTGTTAGACTTATCGAGAACGGAGGTGAGCTACGACGTGACCGTTCAATTTTCGCTCTGGTGCCATTTTATAATAGTAGCTTTACTTATAAGTTCTTAACGATTTTTTAGAGTAATAGAAAATTAAGGCCGCGTTCACTGTTACTGCCTGGAACGTCCAGCACCCTCAATGATAATGTAAACGCAGCTTTCTTAGTTCGTGACGACCAAAAAACAAGTTCCATACTAACTAAAATTCTCGGGGGGGGGGGGGGTCAAGAAGACGTCCCTGTCTCGCTATTTGTTGTTTCGATGTAAAATATACTGGGTGTTCCAGTCGGGGACGTCTTCTTCAGCCGAGGTTTAGGCGATCTTTATTGTCAATGTTGGTAGGTGTTGTAAGACTTAAAAATACGTAAACGCTGCATTTTTTGTGATAAAAAGAAATGTTATAAAAGTCGCCTAATCCTCGGACAAATACAACGAAATATAGGGCTTATTTCGAATTTGTTTAATTAGATCGAGTCTAGTGTAAAATATTAATAAACATGTTGTCAGGGGTGCGCTATTATTCTTGGTTTCAAATAAAACAATTTAATGTATATACATGTCTAGTTTAGGTAGCCACAATCGGCGAGCCCTGTTGTTTTCTTTTGTTGTTTCATTTGTAATATTTTTTTATAAAAGTAATTAGTCTAATTACGTGTATAAGCGGTGGGTGGAAACGATTACGAGGCTCCAATATAGGCTGAAAAGTAATTGGAAGATCGACGGTGGTTCCACATTTTCCACCGAAATCAATATTTACCCCCATCTCGTCATTGCGGTACTGGTCATTCTCACATTTCCGTTATATTTTTATAGAGTTTTTCATTTTGATTTTCATCCATTTTAGAAGTTTAATTTTTGTTTTACTTGTATGAGAAGGATTTAAAATATAGATGTCTATTTAAGATTAAATATCTCGTTTCATTTTCCTTCGTATTTCCTGATAATATGGCGTCTGAAGAGAACACTAGTTGATTTAGGAGCTAACGCCATCTTTTAATCAATAGGCAAGCCTGATATAATTCTTGACACATGGCGAATAGGGGCTGTTAGGGCTAATATTCCATGCTCTTCTTTATGCAGCAGGAGTCTTCATCTCTCACACCAAACTTCAGCAATCAAGACGATTTTGCATATTACATCCCTCATTTCAGCTTTCCATCTGCGCCTTGTCGAGAGTGAAATAAACTGAGAGAATAGTCAGCGACTTTTTTAATTAACTTGTTTTTTGACTTCCCGTTACTGTGTAGTCTTATATTGAGTTAAGCTCTGCCGAGAAAGTTTCTTAAATTTTATAAATTGCATCTGCATTAATTGAGCCGGGGAAGGTGTTTGTCGCCGGCAAATGATAAATTCAACCTTAAGAACTAGACATTAATTTCCAGGGATTAGATTTTTTGCAAGGTCTTGCATCTATTAATTTTCGAGAAAAGGGCTTTATGCGTGCGTGGGAAATTATTCAAGAATTTTTATTGAATCCTCCCCCGATGTATTTTAAACGGGAGAGAAATCTGGTGCGGAGCAAATGCCCCATTAGTGTTAGACACAAAAGTATAATCATTCTTCTTTTCATGGTAGAGCAAAAGGCCGTGGAATTTTTGGCTACGTCACGTTTGGCGTTGCCAAGTTGCGTCCAAATTTTCACTAGGACTCTGCTTCTCGAAGTGCTGACAAAATCAAAGCGAGGTAACTTTAGCAGAAATGTCATTTTCGTTGAAACTATAGAACGAGACTACATCGTTGGTTATTTCTTGAATTTTCACTAAATTATTTGGTAGATCAAGTTTTTATCTACTGACCCTAGAAGTGTACCAACTACTTCTAAAAGCTAAAAATCCAGTGGAGCCGGCAACTGAGCAGTTTCCAGGAGCAATGCAACTTAACATAGGGCGAACCATCTATCGCTTACATTCTTAAGAAAGATTCTTTTGAAAGTACGGCACGGAATCATCAGTCAGCGTCATATCCGGCACAATGGCGGGCACCGGAAGCTTTGTTCCCCGGAGTCCGGAACGCCGTTTCCCCGCTGCGTTCTTGAGGGGAATTAGCGCTTGTTAAAGAATTAATTTTAAAAGGGGCCCGATTTTATTGCAAACTTTCGGTTTGACTTTGTCCTTACGTGGAAAATGAATTATGGAGGTTCCATGTATATATTAGAAAGAAATTGGTGCCGTCGTAAATCTTTAATATTCAAAAATGACTAAGAAAGTTCATCGATAAAGACGAGTCTCGCTGAATCTAACATTAACACAATAATAAGTTAGATTTATGATTAGAAATTCGTGCGCTCAACGATTCTTAGTATGTCGTAAAGCCACATACTTTAATTATAAGTCTAACATATTGTTAATTTAATGTGCTGTAGACTAAGAAAATCAATGTAATACATTAATAAAAAAATAAAAAAGTAATGGCAGCGGTGGGATTCGAACCCACGCCTCCGAAGAGACTGGTGCCTTAAACCAGCGCCTTAGACCGCTCGGCCACGCTACCGTTGGACCTGTTTCGACAAAAGTCTCATAAAATTATCGACAATTATCATTTTATAAAATCAATGTTCTACTTATTACCTTTTATACATACTTCACATTAATTCACGTCATCATTCAACAAAGTTTAAAATATAAATATTTATTACCTTGAAACATACACTAGAAGGTCTTCAGATGTCTTCATTTCATATTATTATAAAATTGTTGAATAAAACTTTTTCCTTGACAATATGGTGGATTTAAATATTTGTTAATCAAATTTCGAACTAAAGAATTTCAATGGTCTGAAATAAAAGATTCCCTTGATTTCTTCCATTTATTATTGCATCAAAACCTCTCCTCTGCAATTTCGCATAATTTTATATTCAAACAAAATATAAAACTTATATGAAAAAAAATGTTGATATTCACGATGTGTTTTAGATGGCTCTAGCAATAATTTCCTACCTTTAAATATCGTTAACTATAGTAAATTTTAGTCATTAGGTCATTTTTAACGATTTGGTGAATCTAATTTTTAATATAATTGATCAAATTAAATCGACCACGATATCAGTGGCATAGCTACACTGCACGCCACTGATCACGAAGATATAGGGCATTGTGATGATGAGATCCTTGTAAAGAGAAGGGTGAGAAGGTTTGAATCGTAAGTTACTGGGGGGCTTAAAATTTCTAGTTTGCTGCTACTGTGGCTGTCTAAAATTCTAAATTTGTTATTTCATTTTTCAGTTCTGATCACTGACATGAGGTATTCAAAAAATTGAAATAATTTCGAAACTTCAAGCATCCAGATCATTGTTTTTGACATTCTGCACGCATAAGGTATTGAGGTCCTTGAATCACCATCATTGCGTTCCCTAATAATCGTCGGACATTAAATAATCACCGTGATTTAGCGGTGTTTTCTTCCTGAGATCATAATAACCTCTAATTTAAAGATTAGCGTTAATTCACCCTCCTGACTCGTCAATAGAATAATTCCCCATTCATCGGCGATATCGCAACGTTTTTTCGCTTCGGGTCACTGGCCAATTCCCCTAGAAGCCATTTTGCCATAAAACTCTTCAGGATGAGTGAATTTAAGCTGAGTTGGCCAGCGTCCCCCATCATTTTTACGTCCATTCTTTGGCACTACTAAAATTAGTCTAATTTAATCCCCATTCTTGTCTTGTCAGCACCACAATTGGTGGTGATCTAGTGATATGTCGACATAAGTTTTAATAAACTATAGAGAATGTTTAAATTAGTGCTCGCTTTTATCCTGGCCCTATGGTCAGCATTTAGCGTAAGTTTTACCCGTTTTTTTCCTCAAACAATCTGTTATATTTTTAAATCTTAGGCTGAAGGCTTGGAGAAGCGAAGCATTGACCTCATAGCTGCCCACGGGCTCATTTCAGACACAAAACTGCCTCGAGCGGTAACTCCCAACTCCTACAACATCAAGTTGCACCCTTATGCTGAACATGGCAACTTCAGTGGAGAAATTCGAATCAATGCCACCATCCAGCATAGGACCAAACAGATATCTCTACACAAGCACGTGGACTTGACGGTAACCGCCTTGAAAGTTGCACAACTTTTGCCCGCAGACTATGAACCTAAGAAGTAAGAGAATGAAAAAACCTCTTCAATTTTACAAGTAAAAATTTTGTTATAGAGAACAGTCAGAGAACAAAGTACAAATCTTAAAATCTAATTGGGAGCAAGTCCCTAAACAGTCTATAATGACCATCGACCTTAGCTCTGAAGTTAACACTGGAGGGGTGCTGGAAATTTTCATTCAGTTCAAAGGGCCGATGTTCAATAACACCTCCGAAGGACTGTTCAGGAGTTCTTACATGGATCCAGACACAAAAAAAAATAAATGGTGGTTTGCTCCAAAAACGCAGAAACCCTTAATGATACTTATGTCTGTAGGTACGTGGCCACATTTATGAGGCCAAACATGGCCAGAACGGTCTTCCCATGCTTCGACGAGCCTTCCTATAAAGTTCCAGTAACTCTAACAGTGGTCAGACCCAATTTCATGAAAGCTGTCTCCAATATGCCTTTAGAATCCAGCAGCGACCCTAAGTACTCAGAATCAATGACTAATGATATCTCCTCGTAACAATTTTACTGTTTCAGTAATTATTGGGTGACTGATAAATTTCAAACAACACCTCCTATAGCCACATTTTCCATGGCAGTGGTGATTTCAGAGCTCAATTATACTAATCACAATGTCAGCGATAGTGAAGGTAAGAAATAAGCAGTTTGTAATCTTAAAATAAGATGGAGCAATAGTTTACTTTCCAGACATCAAGATGAAGATCTGGGCGAGGCCCGATTTCATTGGGGCTTTGGTTAATATCACCACGAAGGTCTCTAAATCCATAAAGTTCCTGGAAGACTTCTGGGGATCCCCTTATCCATTACCTGAGTTGAACATCTTTGCTCTGCCGAACTATCAGGCCACAAGGCCTTCCGACAGTTGGGGAGTATTAATGTTCAAGTAAGTTTTTTCTATGGACATTACTATACTATTTCATAGATATTACTGCTTATGGGAAATCAGTTTAGTTGAGCTTTAAATTAGTAATTATTGGAGAAAACAGTTTTCACCAAATTATCAAGAATCATATAGTGGGTAAATTGAAAAGTTGCCACTGGCGCCATCTAGAGTGGGTTATTGCAATCTACACTACTACTCACCTTATTATCAAGAAAATCTAAAAAATGAGTATAACTTTACGGTTTTCCGAGGATAATAATTTCTGTTGAAGCAAAAATCAATTTCATGAAAATTATATTTTGGTTCCTAATACTATTGTTTACATATAGCCACTTTTTTACATTTTTCTTTTTTATTTATAAAGAGAAAGCGAATTAAGCAGCAAAGGATCATGGCATTTAACTCAAGAACTAGTTTATCAATGGTTGGGAGCTTTGGCTACCCCATTCTGGTGGAGTGACGCTCATATCAACAACGCCCTAGTGCGATATGCTACTGCTTACACCACTCTCAAAGTAATTTGCTTTATAATCACCCGAGGAAAAATGCACCATAAAACGGCTTTAGATAGGGGAAAATGAGACTTTCAACAACTGGCCGACGACCATGCTCTACTCAATATACTACGAATTCAGCAAAAGATATCCCCACGGCAAGAATACGGCCATTAAGCAGGATTCCTCGTCAGCTAAAACTGAATTGGTGTTCAGGATGCTCAATTATACTCTTGGAGAAAGCACTTTCAGACATGGGATGCAGCGATTCATGGCTGATAGGTAGGTATTACATCACTATAGCAGCAATCAACCATTACTTTATCTGATTTAAGGCAATACAAAACGTTCTTCGGAGACGATATCTGGATGTCCTTAACGGACCAAGCGAGATTCGACAAAACTCTTCCAGAACCCATTACCATAAACGAAATTGCCGGATCCTGGATAACCAAGGATCGGCTACCCGTCGTAACTGTTACAAGGAACTATGCGTCAAACTCAGCAAAAATTCATCAGGTTTTTGCATTTTTTGAGCTATTAATATGAGTTGATTAAAACCTGATCTTGCAGCGAGTGTATCTGAGGGAGAGACCCCATGACGTTCCTGATCAAGAAAAATTCCTATGGTGGATCCCGGTGGTGCTGATTCGTCAGGATAAGATGAATTTCCTTAACACCACGCCTTTGGTCTGGATGAAGAGAGAGAGGGAAATTGAGGTGCTAAATTTACCGAATGCAGACAACTTCGTTATTGTCAATCCAGAAGAAATTGGTAAGAACTTAAGCGACACACTTTACCGGTTTCACACATTGGGTTCCAGGTCCATTTCCCGTGAATTACGACGTGGACAACTGGAACAAACTGGCCAAGTACCTGCAAACGGAGAACAGGACCAAGATCCCAGTCTATACCAGGGCCAAACTCCTTCACGATGCCTGGAATCTGGCTTATGCTGGAGACCTCAGTTTTGCCACAGCCTTAAACATGACGCTGTTTCTGAAAAATGAAAGGGAATACCTGGCTTGGGATCCAGTATTTACGTTGATTGACCATATTGGGAAGCACATCGACAGTTCTGCGGTTCACAAGAAGTTCCAGGTGATGCATCTCCAGAAAACATATGGATTTGATCAAATTCAGATGTTCAGAAAAGTATTAAATTGTGTCATAGATAGCACCTGAGATGCTCCATTCACCCCAACTTTCATCCCTAACCGATTAGTGGCAGCTCAAAAACGCCCTTATACAACGTTTAAAATCATTTCTAGACGTATGTGAGGATCCTCTTAACCCCTCTATATGAAGAATTGGGCAACGAGCCTCAAAAGGGCGAATCTGAGGGCAGGGCCCATCTGCGCAGCTCCTCAAAAGTGTTTCTATGCCAGGCTGGATATCTGCCCTGCATCGAAGAAGCGCAAAAGGCTTTTAGGAAGTGGAGCGAAAGTACTGACCCAGATGAAGGGAATCCGTTAGTGATTTTCCCTCTTCATTGAAATTTAGGTCTCATTTCAACTAATTAACAGGGTGTCGAATCAATACATCTGCCCAGTATTCAAATGGGGTACGAAGGAAGAGTGGGAGTTCGGCCTACAGAGAATCATCAACTTCCCTCCCGGAAGGAAACCCAGCGAAAGGACGTATCTGTTGAAGACTCTAGCGGGCTGTCCCAATGACTCTTGGAAAATCGAGAGACTCTTGAACATCACAGTCCTGGAGCAGAATGGAAATTTCACCGACAACGACATTTATCTCATATTCAGCATGCTCACAGGCGGAGCCAACGGCTATACTACTCTCTTCAATTTCCTGCGGAAGAATTGGGAACCCATTAAGGCCAGGTAGAGCTCACATAATCGCTCATTAAAGTCGCGGACAGATTGGTGAATTGCATGAATTTTGCTTTTATAATAGATTCTTGTACGATCAAAGAGAAAGTTAATTATTTGCAGTTATCTAACTAATATCAAGATAATAACAGATCTGAGAAACTACCGTTTTTCCGGCAGTGAGGAAGAGATTAATACAATCCTTGAGAAGTTAAATCGATTAATTTTTCCATTATAACTGAACCGCTGATGTAACCGTAAGGTGCCCCTGGTTTACTATCGCAAAGGTCACATGTATATCCTTATCTTCGGTAATGAATAAGGTACTAAATTCAAGGGAATTTTCACTCTGCTGAGCCCTGCAGGGTCGAATTTGATCATGGCAATCCAATTACATCACCGAATCAATCGTACCTTCACACCTTAACAATAAACAATGGGACATTACGTATGCAGCCGATGGGCAGTAAATTTCGACTTTAACCGTGTGGTTTCGTTTGACCTTAGTGCATAAATAACTATGCAAAACATCTATTAAACTTAAGTTCATTAGTATCACCGGAATGTTCAGTTGCCACGCAATTATTTATATATATATATATATAAGTATATATATACATATATATATTTATGTTCTAGATTTGAGGAAAAACCCATGCTATGGAACAGCATCATTACCTCGGCGACCACCGTGTTTAAGACCCAGGAAGGCTTGGATTTAGTTTCTGAGCTCTACGTGGAAAGGCAGACGGAGTTCGGAAACGCCGATTTTGTTATCGAGAAAGCTCTTAAGAACATCAGGGAGGAAACGAAGTGGAGCAACGAAAACCTTCCTATTATCGAGAAATGGTTAGATAATTATCTGAAGGAGAATAAAGCGTAGAATTGCTCTCGTTCAGGTTGGAAATTCTTGTAGTAGTACAATTAGAGGTGTTTCTAATAGTCGAGTAATAAAATTTACGATTTTTAAATTATTGTGTCAATTATTATCACGTGTTTAAATAAAGTCTAAGTTAAGGCAATGCGGTAGGAAAAATTACATTTTAGTGACCACATTATGTGCAAAACCATCATACCCTCTCGGTGACAGAGAGTGTTTTATTTCATTCAAGAACCGGAAGTTTCTCCCAAATGAGAAAAGCGATTCCATCCGCCTCCCCCTCATATTGGGTATCCGTATTGAATACCCAACATGAGAAGTACGGACGTGAGCATGTATACAGGGTACCTTACTACTGAGATGATCACATTATGTAACAGTTTTCCTTTGCTTTGCTCCTGTCTATTTTTTAAGCTTTTTGTTTTATTTTCTTACTGTTTCCGTTTCATTCATTTAATCTAGGTGCATCGAGAGTAATTTGCGCAGTCAGTAGGGCGCACATGGTATTTTATGCACCTCTTATACAGGGTGTAACATATTTCAGAGCGCGAGAATTCTCTTCAAAATAAAAAAAAACAATAGGCTCATGATCGAAAACACATCGTTTTAGATATACAGGGTTGACAAGTACAAAGTTTGAGTTTTTTTTGATATTTTGCGATTTTTATTTTATTAAATTTGATTAAATACTACAAATTAATTCAGATAGTCACTAACTGAAAGATAAGAAAATACTGCAAAAGACCAAAGAGTTAATGAATTGACAAAGCAAATTAAATTTGATATCAGAACTCATACATGACGTTCCAAAAAAAAGATACAAAATCATATTCAATAGTACAAGGTCGGTCAAACACAACGTCCCATCCATTTTCTATGCATGAAAACAGATGAATTTAGTAAAGTAGCTGTTTTACCATATGAAATAAAAAGACGTAAGCTACAATAAATGCTAAAAACTTTAAAATATGGAAAGCGATGCTCGGTGTCGCAACGCCGACGCAATGTTTTTTCAGAAATATTTCTTTTCTTTAAATGTAAACATCCCCCCAGCTTGGGTGGAGTGTCCCGCGCCATAAGCTCATTGCAAATGGTAGAACCGATTTTCTGTTTGACTAGTCCGTATCTATGCTATACCCTATGGATCAGAGAGCTGTTTTTGTGAGCTTCTCCTTACTATGTGCCTGTTGGGGGGTCCGATTCGTGTATTTTTAATTGGGATTTCCAATCAATCTACAGTAAGATAAATGCAATTTTTAATATTTCTGGCTATTCTTGACTATCTGGCGACCCGACATTGACTTTAGAAACCGAATGAAAACGATTTTTAAAAAATTCAAGATTAATAATTATTTTCCTTTTTCGATCATTAAATATCTCAGAAATTCGCTGAACAATAATTAATTAATCAACTTTATTAAATGGATAAAGTACTTATGATTGAACTAGTAATTGAGTTGATAATAACGGTGCTCAAAGTAATTCTAGGCAGCACTGAAAAAAACTTGCAACACTGCCAGAATGAAATATTTTTAGACCAATTCCCACTTCAACACAGACAACGAGATAAAATTAACAAATCATTCTCAATTACTGTCGTAGTTAGATAATCACTAACTACTTTAAGAGGGGACAGATAAGCCGACTCATCCCCCCTATTTTGAAATTGAATTTCGTGTCGCGCATTATCTGGAGCGTCGAAAATGTTTATTTTCAATTGAATCGGTTCGATAGCCGTACCAGCAAGTGGTTCTGGGTATCGGGCGTGAAATGGCGAAATCGAAAGTGCATAATGTCGGTGATCTCCTCAGCCAGTCTCTTGGAGAAGAAATCGAGGTATTAAGTGAAGATACCCGCGTTCTAACCGCCCCTGGGGAGCACTACGGCAGCGTCATGCTGGCCCTCAGCGTCAAAATCAAACGGAAAGACAGCGGAAAGGAGCAAAATCTACAGCTGGTAGCGAAACTCATTCCCGCCAATGAAATGCTCAGAATAGCCTTTGATGTTCCAGTGACCTTCAAGAAAGAAATATTCGCCTATAAGGAGACTATACCGGCTCTGGTAGCTCTGCAAAAGGAGTTTGGCGTACCAGAGGAGCGTTTCCAAGACAAACTTTTCCCAAAATGCTATGGAGCGCGCCTCAGCGTAGACGAAAACAAAAATATCGTGGATGAAGACGCGGTGCTTATATTCGAGAACCTTAAAGTGCAAGGCTTCATCACAGAGGACCGCCTGAAGGGATTCGACCTCAGCGCTGCTAAAATAATCCTCAAGGACTTGGCCCAATTCCATGCGGTTCCCATAGCCCTCAAGCTCCTCAAACCCGAAATATTCCAGAAAAAGTTAGTACCAGCGTTGGTACATAACAAAGGGCTGGAACAACTGCCTCCAGAAGTAGGACTCGCGTTCCATAACTCCATAATGGATGGTGCCCGTGATGTTCCAGAATTGAAACCGTATCTTGAAGCGATACAGAAAATTGTGGACCATGGGGCTGCGCATCCTTGGGTGAACCGCGAGGCACCCAACGAGCCTTGGGCCACCATGTGCCATGCAGATTTCTGGGTGAGCAACACCATGGTCCAGAAAAATGAAAACGACGACACCATCCGCAACAAAATTGTGGATTTGCAGCTAATGCGCTATTGGAGCTGCTGCTGTGATTTGGTGTTCTTTTTATTTACTAGTGTGATAAACAGCGTGTTGGACGAGCATTATGAAGAGCTCATAAGGCTTTACCACCAATCTTTAATTGACACTCTAGAAACCTTCCACGTGGATCTGTCTGCATTCTCCTGGGACAATTTTTTGAAGGAGTTGAATGAGGTGGCTCCTACCGAACTGTATCACGTTCTAGTGATGCTCAAGCCTATTTGCACTGAAAGAGGTAAGGTGCAGCATACTTCGGAGGAGTTCCAAGATTCTGATTGGAGCAGGAAGGATTTGCTAGGGCCACATCAC
The DNA here is from genome assembly GCF_040115645.1 of Euwallacea fornicatus. Taxonomy (NCBI): domain Eukaryota; kingdom Metazoa; phylum Arthropoda; class Insecta; order Coleoptera; family Curculionidae; genus Euwallacea; species Euwallacea fornicatus. Next base: position 244,166 of record NC_089559.1, on the reverse strand, counting down.
AGAAAGAAGCTCAGAGACACAGTGCTGGCCATTCAAAAACGTGGGTGGCTTTAAGCCTAATTATTTCTTCCCAATTAGTTCAATGTTATGTTATGAATTATGATTGATTCTTGTTAGAATCTAGTTTAGATAATAAATGAAAAACACTATTTCGGAATTCTATAAAGCTATCGCTAATAAACATTTCATGTTCCAATAAATCAGCGGATTGCACTGTTTTATTACGATTTCGAATTAACATTATTTATTAAAATTGTGACTTACTATCGGCTTATCGTGCAGTTTTGTAGTGATTAATTTCAGCCTTGACGAGCGTGTTCTAATAAATAATATTGTAAAAACGCTTGGACTTTTTTCGTCACTCTTAACGCTGCAACTTAGATGTCATGCTTTAAAAGGGTACAAATGACTTCCTAGTTTAATTATCTATCCACCTTGACAGATATTTCCAGACTCTTTATGGTTTATAAATACAACAGGAAAATTTGGTTAAGCACTGGATGCTACAGGCTTCGCTTTAGGTAACTATATCGTAAAAAATAATAACACGTTTTCCGCCGACTTTCTGACGTAGAATGTTCAATACATGTCCTTGTGATATCACTACTGCACTGCACTGAGTCTCGATTTTCATTAGTTTATTCCAAAATTTTATTTATGTTCCTAATTAGCAGGCTGTATTAAATCGTCGTTCTCAATATTGACAAACGCATGAAATTTAATAAATGCAAGGTCTAGATACTGAGAAAAAATTATTTATAGCCTAAAGGTGTTTTAACTGGTGCGTATAAAATTCACTAACCATTCCAATTAAAGCTGGACAGATATGAATAATCAAAAATTTGTCAACAATGCTATGCAAAAATATGTAAATAAAACTGAAAGTTTATGCGTCTGACTATATATTATGTTATATCGCCATCCTGTCAAGAATTCCGTCTACCTATTTTTATTAAAACACTAGTGTTTTATAAATGACTTTAAAAAATTGATAAGGAAAATCAGAAAAAGTCTAATGGTTTTCACTGTGATTAGTAAAAAGGTATTAAGATTCACCGCGGTTACTAACGCAGTTTAAAAGATTTTTTCACACACTCAAAAAAACCAGTACTTTTATTGCTTAGGTCAGGCGTGCTAGCAAGATACTTAAAAACAATTTTGTTTTTCTTCATATTTTTAAGGTAATAATACAAAACTTGGAAAAATTATAAATTTGAAAATGCTTTATTAATAATTAATTCTTATATTGCCTCTCTCCAAAAATCATTTGTCCAACTCTAACATTTGTACTGCCCATCTCTATGGCTCTATCAAAATCATTTGACATTCCCATTGACAACTCAACCTTCTTCCAATCCAAACTCAACTTCTTACATACCTCATCCCTGCATTTTATCAAACATAAAAAATCTGGGTTAGGCCCTTTGGAATAGTCATATCCATATTCACCAATCGTCATAAGCCCCTCAAATCTACGGCACCTTATTTATTCTTTTGATAGAAGCATTTGCAGCAATAACTTACCGCAAATTGTGGCACTCTTTGAGGACATAATCTGTTATCTCTGTAACCTCTGAAACACTGATTCCACTCTTCTCTTTTTCCCCACTTGTGTTTACTTGAACCATTATTTTGAGTTTCGAGTCAGATGGACCAAAATTGGGCCAGTTCTTGTTTAGCTGACTGGCTAGTTTTCTAGAGTGCACAGTTTCAATTATGTACAAGTTAGGGACTGAGAGAACCTTATTTATTTTGTTGGCTTGCAGGTGTCCAATAAAGTGCCACTTTATATCTGGGCATTTTTCAAGTATCAGACGATGCATAGATTTCTCCTGCAGCTCTTGAACATAGTTCTCACCAAAATGTCTTTGACCTGAAATCACCATAATCAGCTAGTGATTGTTAAATGGCTGGTAACTCAAATTGATATGTTCTTTCCTCATTCTGTGTATGGGGTTAAGTAAGGATAAAATATTTCAATTTTGGGTACCAAACATATACAATTATTTAACAGTCATTGCCTCAAGTATCCCATTTGTAAATTCAACCACTAACTCACCTTCTTCATAGGCCTCGATAATAAGCTCTACAGGTTTCACTTTGCTCACGGCAACTAAACGGGGTTTTAAATCACTAAATTCTGCGCTTCTCTTACTGCAGGAAGCTTCAATCTGCTGGAGGACTGTCTTGAGTCCTTGTTTAATGTTTACATCAGACATACTTCGAATCATTCTAGTTAACCATTTGCTTAGCTATATAAATAAATTTCTTCACAGCCTCACTTATAATTATCAGTGTTTTAACGTCATTTAGGTAAATTTATGTAATATTTTGCAATTTTTTCTGTTAAGACATACATAAACATAGAACATAACCTGCAAATAAATAAATGATGGAGACAATCAAACAAAACTGATTGTGACGACACCTGTGGAAAGACCACAAATCTGAAACGACTAAATTGTAACGGGCCACCTGGTGGAGAGCGGCGTACTACGTATAATGCCATCCATATTGCGTCTACAAAGTACTTAGGTAGTACCTTGTCGCTATTCTTAATCAAAATACTCTATTTAATTTTAGCTTATGGGGTAATCCAATTTACACCAGGTCCCCATCATTCCATCATATATTTATCCTTATTTGCGTTCCATTTAGAAAAAATAATTTTCGTTTTTTATGGTAAATTACATTTCATATTCACCATTTTAACAAAATTTTGGTCCTAAATTTTTATAGTTTGGAATATACTTAGAATATTTTAGAATAGTAATTTAAAAGATTTAGAGCTTCGCACTACGTCTTCACAATGTCATCAGAGTTTAGATTTAATTTTTGTTGTGTAGAATATTGTTTTTTTGTACATGCTTCAAATCAATATCTCATAAATAGTCCCAAGAAATCTTTTCTGCATAACTCTTTGCTGTCGCACCGTGCCGTCAGATTCCGCCACCCATACTCACCCCTTCGCCCATAAATCGCACATTGAGGACTGCGCAACAGTTTCCCTCTTCGGATGGAATCATCCCAATTTTTAGGGCAGTAAGTCCGCCTCTCTATCCGGTTCCGCGTCAAGAAGTCCATTTAGAGGTCGAAAGGGCACAACAATTCGAAGCCGGATTCTAGCCAGAAGGACAAAGAAGGTAAGGGGGTAAATAGGGCCGAAGGGGGCGTCCGCTGTGAAAAGGAATTTGCGAGTGTTTTAGTCAGAATTTTTGTTTGAGGAGTACACAAAGAAATTCGGCTTAGATAATAAGTTAAGTTTATTTATATCGCAATAATGCGTCTGGAACGTTGAGGGTGCTGGAATAAGCAATTTCCTTATCTGTTTGCTATGCAGATGTTACAATAGTTGTGAGTAATGGTGATGAGTTGATGCAACTGGTTGGAAATTGGAAAGTCAGTTTAAGCAGGAATATTATGCTACCCCGATAAATATGAAAAATTAAGAGATATCGAACATTTGCAGCTTTGTAGTTTATTGTCGGGCAAAGAATATTTTAATAATTCAAAGGGCTGAGAGACGGGGAATTGTATAAAGTAAGTTGTGGAGAGAAGTTGTTCTGTGTCCCTTGAACACACATTATTTTGAAGCTCGAAGTCGCCTTCGTCCTGGAAAGTTATAGACTTTAACACAGTAATCCACTTTTTAAATGCATTGGGCACCAGCCACTCAAAGTTTCCAAATAAACTTCCAGACAATGATATTTTACAACTTGCAGCAAAAGCAGGTGTTCAATTTTACCCTCTTATCGCGACTCAACTTCACTTGCGACAAAGTTGGAAAAGTGCCTTTTAGTTGTGTCCCTTCCTTTGCTTCTATTATTAGCAATTTCTTCTTTTTCCATAGGTATGCCTTTACAACTGTAATCGATGAAAATGTTTCCAGTTTAATGGTCCAAAAGCCGTATTTTGCCTCTTTGTGATGCAATCCGCAGACTTGCCAATTAAACTGAAAATAACGTATGCATGCCGGGAGCCACACAGGATTTATATTGGAAATGGGAAATGTCGAACTTATCGGTTTTTATTTGGCGATAATGAAGTTCAATAATGAATCTAAAAAAATCTACAAAGAGAACTGGAAGCATGTTTCTTTTTGTGAACAAATCGACTTCTCAAATCCAGCCTCATTAATCTGCCTTTTTCAACTACCTTATGTGATTGTTTACAATTGTCATGTAGAGTATTGAAAACCGTACGAAATACATTAAAGAAAACGCGTAAATTCTAGAAAAAAAGCATTTACATGACATCACCACGGCTTGTTTCAAAGAAGTGAAACGCCATTCTGTCAAGAATTTGGTTTGCAATGCCGAACTTTATTTAAAATTGTAATGTTCTTAAGGTTTACGCCTTACGTTTTAAACATCGAACTTATCGGTTTTATTTGGCTATAATGCAAGCCAATAGAGAATCTCTAAAAGGTTTGTTTACACATACAGCGACCTCTGAACTCCAGCTTTATTAATCTACTTATTTTAAGTACTCTTCGTAATCATCTTCAATTATTCTTCATTATATTGAAAAGCGTATGAAATTTAATAATGACAAAGTGTGGATTCCGGAGAAAAATTATTTACCTGGAACCTTCACGGCTTATTTCAAAAACTCCTTTCGTCACTCTGTCAGGAATTTCTGTAGTATTGCCGAATTTCATTAAAAATGGTGATCTTAAGAATTACCCTGCTTATTGGCACACCATAACAGACCCAACAACGCCAATTATTCTGCAAAAAATAATTCATTATTAATTTTAAGAGCGAAAATGGAAATAAATCCGCATCATCCAGCGCTGAAATCAAAAATAACAGTCTGCAACTCTCTGTCTCTGTTTGACACATTGCGGTTGGCATTAGAACAAAAACATGGATCAAAGTAAAAAGTCGGGTATTACATCAGTTGTGACGTGTCACGTGATAGCTTTGACATTTGCTAGCCGCCATTTTTTAATTTAAATACGAGCCAAATTATCTGCATTTGAGGCAAATTTGAGCAGAATATAATTGATATTATATTGTATTTTAGGTGACGAGCGGAAGAATAAGATGGGCAGAGGCGACAGGCATAAAAGAGGACGTAGCGACAGCGGTAAGTTGATGGTTTTCCTGTTATAAGCGAGTGTCCCAAGAAAGGGCAAATGGGGGAACAACATCCAATATTACTAATAACCATCACGGGAGTAATCGAATTTACGGGAAACATTCTCTTTTAAAGGCAGAGCTTAATTTCCACTTTGGAGGCATAAAAACATTATTAGCAGAACGACCACAAGTTGCCCGATAATTACTCCATTTTGAGGCTCTATCTCAGGAAAAATCGTCTTCAAAAGAGAAACTAATTGGTTTCTGGGCCCTACGGATTTTTTGGTCTTATTAAATGCCTGTAATGGGATTTTATCCTTTTGAATTAGAGCCACTGCTGATGGGAAGCAACAGATGGCGCAGTTTAATATAGTGACTTTCAAACTGAGATGACACAACTAAAAATTGTTTGTTAATTAGAAATTCGAAAAAATGACCGAGTTTTTCTGTTAAATTATGATATTTTATAACTGATCAGGCTAACGCAGATGTAGCTTTAGGCAACCGTTTTGCCGCACGCACGTGATGACTGAACTCCGCATAAGATCAATATCTGTGGTCGCCGTAATTTTGATTTTGCAGCAATTGCTTTTAAAATGTGACGTCATTTTGATTTTTCGAAAAATGCTCCAAGCGCCGCCGATTCAAATATTTTGAACATACAAAACAGACTGTGCGTTTGCATTTAAATTCCGAAATCTTGGTTCCCCGTTTCAGCGTGCATAATGTCCTATTAAATATCACTGTCTTGTGTCTTATTTATCCCTCCAAGATAAGGTGGCAGTAAATTAGCCACTTTATTATATTTCGTTATCGTTGCTGAACATAAGTTTTTTTTTGTGATTTTACGCCTTTTGGCACCCGACAAATTACGCTACGAATTCGAAACTTTTCGGATCGTCTTTTATTACCGCAAAATAAACCAGATAAAAGCGACGATTTCCAGTACTCTAACATTGGTTCACACGCCGATTGAAACGTCGAATTAAAGGAATCGAGGGAAGGTAGACTGAAAGAGAAATCCTTGAATATGTGACTAATTTGGCAATATACAAATCGTTCAATTTTAAACGATTTATAATTTTATTTTAATGATTCAGGGTGTTCGTTTCTGGAGCTCAACCATGGAGAAGTCGGTAATCGTTAAGGATACAACTTCAGTTCAATTGGGGCAAAGTTGAAGTTGAAGAATATGCCGTTTAAAGATTTGAAAAAAAAGTTTACTTTCGGATGTTGTTTGAAAAAAAAACTGATAGTTTTGAAAAACTTTTAATTTTTGCCGGCTTATTTCGCCAGGCAATTCAAATTGATTGACGCTTCAGCATTGCAGTTTTTCTTCTTCCACGATGTGGCGATGCCCTACATGAAATTCGACGTTTCGGTTTTCGTCAACCATCATCAACATTCTTTATTCTTTTAGGCGCCATCTTGAACTTTTACATTTTAGAGTTTTTCGTTTTTTTTTTCTGATTCCAACGGTCTGTCGCGCGTTAAAGTTCAATCTGGTAGTTTGGTGGAAATTAAAAAAAACTTTTTTGCAAGGATTACCACGGAAATAACAAAGCGAAAAAGAGTCGAGGACCTTTTCAATGATGGGAATTGTACTAAATTGAATACAGCCCATAGAGACATTAGAGAGGCAAATTCAAAACCCGAACAAACCTGAACCTACCCGCACGTCCATTGTGTAGATTTTTGCAAATATCTTAAATCCACTAACAGAAAATGCAGATTCTTATACTAAAAATTCGAATCATTTTTTGGAAACACTGAAGCATAATGTGTATCTTTTCACTTAAAATACATTTAAGAAGATAATCTTATCATCACATTTCTCAAAAAAAAGAAGTTTTGTGTATTGTCTAGACATTTTTCTTGCATTTTTGCCGAATTGGGCTCTGAAACGCTTTGAAGATTAAAAGCAATTGAATTTCATTTACGCGTCATATCGATGATCTCTGGGCCACGCTAAAAACGAAGGTCGAGCTGTAATTTCCGACTGAACATGAAAAGTACAGTGGCTCGAATTTAGGTCACTGGCGCAGGTAACAAATTAAGTTTTATGATGATGTAAAACGCACTTAATTATTTGCGTAAAAAAATATATATTAAAATCCTTTCAAAACTTATTCAAACACATAAGTTACAATGTTTGTCTATTCAGGGTTGTCGAAGCTCGGTTTGTCGTAGCAGGACGGGTACAAGAGAATATGGAAAAAACTTTATTTTTCTACTTTTCGTCAAATGGACCTTTACGTGGCCACGAACAGTGGCTACGTCAAGCTTCACCTAAACTGAACTATCCTGAACATAAGAACAAAGTTGAAGATGATTGTGGAAAAACGAAACGTCGGATTGCGGGCGAGAGGATAAGTTGCAATAATAAAATATCTCCACGGTTGACCTCCAGAACCGGATGTCCTGTATTCCTTATTACTATTGCATCTTAACATCTATTAATAAGGAACTTGACGTTACAACAACTGAAGACTTGTCTTAACCATCAATACAGTGCAAAAAGTCCATCACAGTCTCGAAACGAATCCAACAATAACCATCACAGATCTCTTTCCTCTCGTCTGTCGCTAAGTCATATCTCAGCAGCAGCACTGTTCCTGTCATAATAATCCAAAGCTGTTGCAATAGCAGCCTTCGCAAACTCCCCGCTGCAAGGGCTGTTGCCCCAAAAGGGTCCGGGACAGCCCCTTTGCTCGAAACAGTTGTGGGGTGTGGCGGTGGGCGAGGTGGCCGAGCAGCACGAAACAATCGCCCATACACAGTTGCTGGGACCTGATGGTGGTTGTGGGGTGGGTGAACTGTTTTGTCGCGCATCTCCTTGTGTGGCTCCATGGACTAGCTGTGGCCGGGGAGGGGCTGAAGCTTCAGGACGCCGCGTAGGAATCACCGAAGAAGAATATTCTTTTTGTTGCCCTAATATTGCTATATAGTTAGGACGAATCGATTATACAAATACATCCTTACCTCCACTTAAAGGCATTTGCACCATGAAGGGTTTGCTGGTTCCCCAAATGGGGGCTTCGTTAAAATAATCTCCGAACCGGTTTGCGATCATCTCCTCATTTGGAGGCAAATAATTAGGCGCCTTGTAGTCTTTGTTTTCGCCGGGGTTGTCGACAGGAACACCGGGATTCGTATAGATTTGCTGAGGAGGGTAGAAGATGTAGCTGCCCCCCACTGCTCCATAGACAGGAATGTAGTAAGGGGGTGAAATTGAATGTGAAGCAGGTTTGAAATACTAAAATATGACACAAAGGTTGTTTTTTAGTTTCTTATTACAAGGATCTCACGACTTCCTAATGACCTTTCACCTCTGCCGAATGACTGGAGATTGTTCGCTTAAGCGAGGAATAAATGATGTCATTATTCGCTTTAATTAAGTCAAACAATAGTTTCGTTGATTTTATTTATTTTAACATAAAAGCGGAATAATCTAAAACTCATGTTTCATCGATCTTCCTCGACTCATCGATTTTTCTCGACGAAAAGGTGAAACGAAACCGAGTTGAAAGGGGGAATAAAACCGCTCACACATAACTACGAGAAAATTACGCCCTTCCAGGCCAACTATTTGATATTTAGGGGTAGGAATTTAGAGAGCGACACATGGGAGCTAATCAAATTTTAATATGCCTTCAATAGAAGCGGCTACAAAACATTTCAAATTTCTGCTTAACAAATTCCCCAAAATTCGTCCTACAGGCCAAAAAGAACTAATTTGTTACAAATTATGTTTTGGAGTGGTTTGTTTGAACTTATATGGAAATTTCCATAGTTAAAAATGTGTGCAAATGCCCGCTTTGGGTGCCATTAAATTTTTCTGTTTGGCATGAAATTCTGGTTAAATACGGTTCACCAATGGTAAATGCCACACGCACACAAATGTGGCAATGTAACACTGCTACACATACCTATCAACCGCCAACCATAGGAAATGACGTCAAAATGACCCGTAATAACAATTCCATCATTTACAAGATCGTGAAACATATGTCATTTTTACGGAATTCTCTGAGAATATTCTATAAATTCGAAATTTGCTAAGGAGAACATTGGAATATCTTTTTGTGAAAATCCTGCGTTCATTTTTAGAAACAAATGAGCGGCGCAGCGTTGCCCCTTCTCATCCTTGAATTCACTTAAAAAATTGCGACATTATTACATGCATTCTTTAAGTACTACATTACACAAGGCGAATCTTATGTAGGGGTTTTGAATTTAGCACAATATACACCAGACCAAGCCAGACCTCAAAAAACTAAACAAAGTCTTTATGAAATCTTTTTTCAAAATCTCTAAAACAATCGTAATATGCGCATATGAAAAAAAGTTTAAAAAAAGTCCGGGATTTTTTAAAAACCACTTTTCGACACGCGGACACCTCGCAATGGATCAATAACATGACTCGCGAGATCGCCAGACCTAAATCCATGTGATTTTTATCTGTGATGTTACATGAAAAGTTTGATGTTCACGACTAATATTGACACAGTGGCAGCGCGTTGCGCGGACAGTTTGGAAACGCCGCAGAAATATTTCGAGGAAAAAGATCTCTTCTAGCAACATGTACAGAGTCGAGGATAAGGCGAGCAACAGTTTATGTAAATTAAACCAACGGCGACAATTTCGAACACCTTCTGTAGCCAGTCCCGGACTGAATAGTGATCGAAGGTTTTGTTATTTATTCAAACTTTCATACGCGCATGTTCCGGTTGTCTATGAGATTCCGAAAAAATGTTACATAAAGACTTTGCTTAGTTCTCGAAGTCTATATCATGTTAAAAAGAAAAACCCCTACTTAAGGTTCGCCCTGTACCTATTTTGGATTCTTATTATGTTAAAACAAACTGATCTACGCCAATGGGCATTCCCATTAAAAAGTTCACCATTTGTTCTTTTTCCGAGATTTTCATTTAGATCAGTAGGGTTCCCGCAATGTGGAAATTTAGTAAACTTTTACACTTTCAAATTTTGCAAGAAAATTTATGTCAGCGAGTTACGATGTTTGGGATTTTATTACGCATAAATAAACTCAGTTGCTTCAATGGGGTTATATCCATTCAAAAGCCAAAAGTTCAATCTGTCTTCCCTGAAAAGTACGTATACAGGGTGTTTAAAAAGGCGGCAATATTTAAGGGAGTAATTTCTCAGGTCCTTTTATGGAAAAAGTTCCTATAGACATAGGTCTCGAAGTGTATCGTTTCCAAGATACAGGGTGTTGAATATTTTTAAATAACGGTTTTTGAAAAATAGTTCTAATATTTTTCACCGATTTTTTTTTTATTGGTAGTTGTTTGCAGTAATAAGAAGCTGATTTGGACCTAACTAGATTGAAATGATTAAGTCCAGTGACGTTAGCGGGGGGGGCTTGACCAAATTTATTGACGAGACAATATACGCCATTGACATTAATTAAATTTCAATATTGTTTTGGGAAAAAGTAACTAAAAATACAATTTTATGTGTTGAATTTTCGTCGTGTCTTGCTTCGTTTACGAGATAAAAGCAAAAACAGTTTCGTTGCATGTCCATTTATCATACAGAAATATTTTCAAAGTTTTTAGGAATATTTGCCAACGATTCGATTAAAAATAACTGTTTTTTTCACTAACATGCTAAATGTGTTTAAAAATCAATGACATGAATGTCGCTTGCTGCCTCTCAGTTAAACGACATTTAAATTATTTTTCAAAAATCTACATTTAAAATACAAATTCAAAACCCCGTGTCTTGGAAACGATACATTTTCGGACTTACGTTTATAGGAACTTGTTTTCATAAAATGACCTGGGTAATCATCGCGTTAAATATGGCCGCGTCTTTTTCAAACACTCCGTATATGAGTGCCGTGTTAGATGACTGACAATTTGATAAAGTTTCCGAGCGAGTTGTACAAAAAAGCTGTTTTTACTCATTTTCGAACTTCCGAATTTAGCCACCGAAGTTTCGTGTAAACCAGCGGCGTTTCAAATGCGTTTTAATTAATTTGACAACGTTAATTTCGTCGTTGCTTCAAGACTGAAAAATGTAAATCTATGAATCTTTGAAGCTTTAGATCTTCGGTTCTACGCGGCAACGTTGCTTAAAGAAATCTCAATGCTCATCATCCGTTCAAGTCTGAGGTGCACGAAAACAAAAGTTAAGCGCAACATTGCCATTTTCCTGACATGCTTTTAACGCTGCATTTTATAAGCTTTATAAACAGTTCTAACTAGGTTTGTCCTGATTTTATGTTCTGACAACCATTTCGCATTGTAGCTCACTGATTCACCAACAGTCGGGAGCATTAAACGTGCTCTTTTCAACAGTTTTAACTGCAAAAATTACAAATTGTCACACGCTTAAGCCAGTCACCGTTAATAACGTCGATTATCCTGGGAGCGTTTGGCTTAAATTTTAAACGATTATTTCTCCCAGCCCGTTTATTAGCGCAATCAGGAAACATCTGGGCTGAGTGATTAATTTTACGTACTTTTGCGGCATCGTAAACGGAAATCGAGTTGAAGGCAACGGGTACTGCCCAAGGGTAGTAGCTTCTCTTCCGCACCCTGCTTCCACCCTTGTCCAAGCCATTCACGTCCTGCAGAGCCATTAAGTGGAAGGAGACCACTGTCAGGCACTTCAAAAACATCTTCCTGCAATAATTGCAAAAGAAACCTCTTACAAATGAAAAAAAAAAAAATGAATTCTGGCTGTGACTGCGAAATAGGGGCGCAATGGAAATTCGCTCATAATAAAGACTCCTCGAGGTCGTAAGGGTTTTTTTTCCCACTATCTTATTGCCATGCGGACAAAGAGACGTCTGCGAGTGCACCTTACAATGCGAGGGTCAAAAATAAAGTCATATTTTAATTGGTGGGGTATGAGAATAATCGTTTTAGCGGAATTAGTCCCTTAGGGCCAATTGCTGTGGTCACTCTATCCCTTGATCTTTGACCTACATAATGCATGCGAGCCTCAAGGGGACGGTCTGCGTAATGTCATGCTTAAACTGATACATTTTTATAAAATGGTCCTTCTGAATGTTCAACAAATCAAATTAAATCGGGGTCAGTTTCAGTAAAAGTACCTACAAAGCCTTGTTGCAAAAGAATGTGTAATTGCTCTTAATAAAGGCCTGCACTTTTGCTTATTAGCAGCAGTCTTTGCCTCGTTAAGCAATGGTCAAAGATCGCAATATTAAGAATTCACCGGTCAAAGGAGTGGGTTCCCACATGATCAAAGTCAAAGGGGCACTATGCAAAAGTCTAAGATCACGATTGAAAGAGGAGCAAGTTCTTCGGCAAGCCGACACAAATTGTCTTTGAAATGGCGCAAAGGCTCTTCGAGAGAAGGTAATATTTGCGGAGGAAAAACAGGGTTCTTCTATTAACGGTACCAACTCTCTCATAACACTCCAAAAGAAGGTCATGACCCGGAATTTCTGGGGAATTATATTTATTGGAGTTAAACCTTTAACTACTAACCTGGTATCTTTATAAGGAATAATACTTGAAACTACATAGGTTTACTTGTTACGAATAAGTAACTGTACCAGATCGTTGAAGAAGTACGCGAGCTCCATTGACTTCGACGAAGATCGTTGCAAGTAGTTCAAATATTGATATAATTTTGATAGAACCTACACATATCTAGAAATATATAAGTAAGACGCTTTTAAGCAAAGACTGTTTACACGAAGAGTACTAGTGGTACTTGTTTAAATGATCTAGAAAGATTGTGTAATCGGAACAAATCACGTCAGTGACTGATATACAGGGTGGAGCATAACATCGTGGAAATAGTTCAGGAGGCTGTAGTGGTACCCTGCAAAATAATTAAAAAATGCTAATTGACCCGTGGACTAAAACGCACCATTTTCTATATACGGGGCGGCGTAGTTTCACAGATTTTCTCACATCTTGCGTTTGTCTCACGCATGTCTCAGGTGGAATTTATGAAAATGAAAAACGTCTAAAAACATAACAAAATTAATAAAACGGCTGAAATTCAGCTATGCCTTCCTAGATAACGGACCGGAATATACAGGGTTGTTCGCCCAGCCCGCCCGTTAAAAGTTCACCAGGATTTACAAGTGATAAAAATTCGAAAATTTTAAGTTCAGTTAACTTCGACGGGAACTATTTTTTTTTTAATATTTTCAATTTTCCGTCACTTCCGGTTTAACCGGAAATAGTTGTCAACTTTCGTATTTCAAATGCGACCTCCAGTATATTATTTTATTTTTAGATTCTACGTAATGTTCCGGACACATTTTATGTATAATGTACTTTAATTAGCTCTTATCGTTTTTGAGATATTCGACTTTGAATTAAAAACGTGCCTCTGTAATTATCAATTTTAAAACTGCATATTTCCGCATTTATATAATACAAAATGAAATCTTTATATTTCGCAGAATGCCGATACATACTCTTAGGTTTACATTGTTGCTATTTATATGCCTTAGTGCCATACAGAGTGTCCAAAATTAAGCTCCAAACGCTAATATTTTTGAAGTGGCAAAAGTCAATTTTTTAAAATAAAAAGTTCTACAACTTTAAGCAGTATCAAGTAGAGAATGTAATTCTCTATCACCCTGTATCAGGGTTACCCATGTCAATTCCAAACTATTTTCGAAATAATTGTTTCATTCTGTGATACTAGTGGCAGTATAGTAGTACACGTTTATTCTGGTAAATTTTTTAAATAACTCTCATTTATGATAGAACAATGCCTTATTTATTTTTCCATGATCATCTACGTGAAGGGTAAAAACTTACTAGAATAAATTTGTACTACTACTTTCACATAAAATTTAATTATTTCGAAAGTGGTTTAAATTAAATATAGGAAACTCTGATACAGTTCGTTGGAGAATTACATTTTCTAGTTGATACCGTCCAAAGTTACACAGTGTCCCATTTGAGAAAGTAGACTTCGGCGACTCGAAAAATGTGAATATTCGGAGCTGAATTTTGGACACCCTGTAAAATACTAAGCCATATAAGTAACAAAAATGTAAACTTAAAATTCTGTATTGACATTCTGCAAAATATGGAGATTGTGTCTTTAATAACTGCGAAGATGTGTAATTTTAAAATTGGTCATTACGAAGAGATGTTTTAATTCAAGGTTAAATATCTCAAAAATGGTTGAGGCTAGGTATAAGAGATTAAACAGAAAATGTGTCGAAAATATTACGCAGCATCTAAAAACGAAATAATATGCTGGGGGTCCCATTTAAAATAAACAAATAGACAGCTATATCCAATTAGACCGCAAGTGACAGGAAGTTGTAAATCAGAATCCATACAGAATGTTCCAAAAAAGCATAAAATAGTGCACGACCCAAAATAACATAACGTCCTGTATGCGGCTACCGACGATTTTGACATTTTTCTGTATCTCTAGTCTTAAAGAAAGTAGATGTATGAAATTTCAAAAGTTTAACTCAAGTCATTCGCGCGAAAAACGCAAAATATGAGGAAAACGTGAAATTTTGCCACCTTGTATACTGTAAATGGTGAGTTTACGACTATGGGTCTATTAACACTTTTTTATTATTCTGCAGAATACCATCGCCCTTGGAAGTGTTTTCATTATAAGTTACATTCTAATTATCGGGCATTTCAACCATACGCCACTGGTGCAACCGAGCGGGCGCGTCACTGATTTTAAAAATCGTAATTTAGAATGTCTCAAGTCGAATTGGAAACATTCACGGAATTCAAAATCGTCAGAACATCAAGGTGGAGTTCCTAAACGTTCTATCGGGTGTCTGGCAAGCTTCCTGTCTGAACTGTAGGCATTTTCGAATCCGTGTCAGCTAAAATTCTCGATAAAGGATTTAGCTCTATTTGCATCAGATAAGTTAATCCTCGTTTGCGCGGTAACACAACCGAGCTTTACCTTACTAGAGTTGCCTTAGTCGTCCACAAACAACAATTCGTCTTGCGGATTCCATCTCAACTTCCTGAACAACAGCTGTTTAGGACAACGGCGCGGACAACCGTCAGGTTTCGTTCATGTAAAATTGTGAATTTAAAATCAGATCTCGAAATGAGTCTGAGAATCCCCGGGAAATTTGAAAAAATCGAATTTGCAAAGGGACTCGAAATAATTTCAAGCGGACGAGTACCCATTATGGGTCGATATTTATGTTTCTGGACGAAAGCTGTAGTGGTCCCGGGAAAAATAGTGATTGTGGATCAACAATGTTTCAGCATTTTAAATATTCATCCAGTAAAGTAAACAAAGAGAATTTGGAGATGTTTATTTTCATAACTTGACTATCGACAAATTTTGCAACGTACCCGTTATGTTTCTGCGTTATACACGTCTACGTAACACTACTTTAATTATTATTTTTACCATATCTTGTTTATAGTTTATTTATGTTCTTACAAAGATCTGAAAGCTATTTGACGAAAGATAATGTTAAACACAACCTCTTCCGCCAGTTCAGCTGCCACCAGGGCGGCGACCCTGTTAATGTGTGCCCACCCACTCATTCACTGTACGCAATTCAGTTTTATTACTGAATGCGACCTCTCATTGTGATACATTATTAAAAAATTTATGTAAAATTTTGGCTGACTGTTCCACTTAAATAACTTGCATATATTCGTAATGGCGACCAAACCATTTGTTAAAGAACCGCGACTCTACTTAAGCAGGTGTTTAAAACTCTTTAAGCAGACGTTTTAAATACCCGCTTAAGGTACTCAAACACCCCTATAGATGGCAGCACAACTAGAGCAAAGCGGCCTAATTTAGGTTTTACGCATTGAAATTCCGGGTGTATTGTTAAAAATTTGCCCCCTCCTTGATTTCTCTAAGTGGAAATTAAAGTTAAAAAACTGAGACATGTGGACCCTAGAATAGAGGGGAAAGAAGATGAATGAAAAAAGTTCCCACCCCCGATAGACAACTTCGTAGATGAAGCACCTTTTTGGTTTTTCTTTTAGTTCCGTTTTTAGTAGGGAACATGGTTCAAGTGATGCATTATTTTAAAGGTCTTCGAATTCTTCAAAAAAGTGCCGAAATTTGTTATTTTTTTAATTAAATTTAATTGAAAAAATGAGTAATTTCTTGCAATTATCAAAAGATAAACGAAAAGCCTTTCTTTGTTTAAAAAAAGGGCCGTAACTATGTAAGTTTCATCCCGATTTGGCGAAGATTTTTGATGTGAGAAACCTGCTCTCTAGGTACAAGCTCTGATGTCATTCCAACACATTTTTAGCGTTACGAAAAGTTCGCAGACACACAACTAACGTATGAACTTTTTCGTCGTTTCTAATAAAATATAAAGAAATAGAACAATACCGATAAATAATAAAATAAAAATAGCATTATTGCAACTTACTTTATTCATGGAGTCAGCTCGGTAATAAATAATAAAAGACGAAAATAAGTCTAAGATCAACTTTATGTGACAAATAAATTGTCGAAGTTGTTAGAAAATCGTTTCCATAGCAACTTAGTATGTATTGTGGTTTAGAAAGGTAAATAGAAAATAGTCTGGTGATAAATTATTCGGGTTGGAACGTTAATAAATGTAAATAAATTATAGATTGGTGTGCCAGAAATAAAAAGCACTTTCGAAGTCTGAAATAAAAATTCCAGGTCCGTATTTAAAACAACGAAGTCGACGACGATTACTTAATTATTAAAAGCTGTACAATGACATTCGGTATATCGTTTTGTACAGAGTGAAAAGTAGTGAAGCTTTGTAATTTAAACTTCTTCTCCGTCACAAACAGTTTACGAAATACAAGGGATTGAAGTTTTGGACCGTTTTCATATTTTTCTAAATATCTAGGAAACTGCTAAAAACTGTGGCAACCTTGTAGCGGTTTTCTTAATCAGCTCCGCAAGGGGCCAGTTTTGTGTAATTTAGCGGTAGTGGTAATTCTCACGGATTCGGAGATAGCAATGACGATCACACCAAAAAAAAATCCTGCATAATATACGCTATTAATTAGTAATACTTATGGAAATTAACTTAATCACGATACGTCCCTGTTTGTCAAGAAGGAAGATGCGAGACTATATCCGAAATACGAAAAACATAGTACAGAGCATATTGAAGTATTCTATGTTATAGAAACGCACAGCTCCACTTATGGCAGAATAGGCTGGCAAGTGATTTGTTTTCGCTAGTTTTGACTGTAAAAACTTATCGAGAGACATAGACAAACTACGACTTATAAAAGTATCGAAAATCGAGGGAACAAAAAATCTGTGCATATAATTAAAAAGGAAAAAATTCGGTGCCGGCACTGCAATTCCGTTATAAAAAATAAATTTTTTTCTTCGGCTTTTTGCTATTTTAGTGGTGCAAGTAGGTTGTTTCAGGAATTAAAAACTTATTTTCCACAGTTTGCAATTCGACAAAGTTCTAATCTCTACAGCAAAAAAAAAAGAAAAAAAAACTTGGTGGAAATCTATTAAAACAGTCGAATAATAGGGAATTGGTGAGATTCCCCGTTTCCATGGCAACTGGGTTGAAGTTCAATTTAATTCAACCACATTAAAAGTAAATGAAGCCCCTTAAAACAACAAACCAGAGCCAAATTGAGTGGATAATAAGGACCTTCGGCCCCACTTAATGCAATTTGATTGGAGTTAGTCGTTATTAAAACAAACAAACAATTTTCTATTTGCCTCTCTACGAGCACAGTTGCAATTGAAAACTAATCAAACATCCCCTTCAATCTTCAAGTTACTCTATATTTCTGTTTTTTTTTATTTTTTTATTTATTTATTTTTTTTTAATCTGCTACTTACATTTTCTTCTTCTCACTTCCTTATTCAGTCACTAATAAAAAAAAAACTTGAATGGTCGCCAGATGACGTTTACTGCAGCGCGAGAGAACTTCCGATGTAGAATAACGTCTCCTAAGCATCCGCCACCCATAAATACCCATTTAACAATGGTTCAGTTCGTTCAACGCAATAAGCGCTGATTAAAGTCCACGTCACGGTCGGGCCCCAGAATCGAAAATTTTCTCTCCGTCATTATATTCCACGAGAAGCATGCAAATACTTAGGAATCGTATAGAAGAGACTACTTCCTGAATCTACCCCCCTCTGTGATCGGGGGCGACAGAATTAATTTGAACCACCGTCAAATTGCGTCATAATTTGTTATTGTATACTGATATCTTAACGAGGCCTATATATATATATATTAGACTGAGTAAACTAGAATTTTTGAAATGTGACTCATTGAAACATTAATGAATGTACGGTTTTATGGTGTTTGGTGTGCTCGAACGGAAAATTTCTAGTGACGGCATCTCCTCTAGTGAAAATCTTCTAAATCATCATTTGACCATCGGCGCTTCTTCGCTCTCGTTATAAATTTAAATTTGGTCATTTACGGGCCCGACAAAACACACTGATAGCGACCGACCAAGAAAGTTCCCCCTGTTGAATGCGTTTATCGCAAAATGCACAATTCCAACTTTTGTGTGGCTGATTTCAATAGTTTTGACTTGAATGGAGACGTAGAACAAAGTTACACGTTGTCAATTAGACAATGGGACAGAAAGTCCCCTTCACGGGAGCGCAAGAAAAGTGCAAGGTCGCTTTTAATTGAATTTCTAGGTTTCGGCATGTTTTGTCGAGCGGCGATAGTGGTTCGGTACTACCACCTACTTTTCATCGGAGATACGAATCACCACCCGTCTGATGTGAAACTGCAAATAACGATTCCGTTGAAATTATTAGATGCGATGCTTTGGTTGATGTTAATCAAGTTTGCATATTATCATCATCATCATCATCATCATCGAATGCATCCTCTTACGGGAATATCAACACTGGAAAATCTGCGAGTTTTGATATCTTAACGTGAATCAGGCGGCGCACAATAGAAATCAGCTCAGGTGCGGTGCCGCTCTGAGCAAAATTTCAATTTTTCGTTAATTTAGGAGCGATCTTTTCAATGCGCTTTTTTCGCAGCTCAAAAAGTGGATATAGTGACGACAACGTGAATTGAGCGGTTCGCCATAGAGCTCAGCTCAGTCCGGCAGCGTTTCTCTCCGTTCGGGTTGGTTCAAATTAGGTGGAGGTTAATTTTTTTTTTATTTCTCACCTTCAATCGAAATTTCAATATTCTAGTTTCCCGGGCGACGTTTCATTCTCCCTATTTCCAAGATACTCAAATCGGTCGGCAATCTTGTAACGACAACTCTATTATATCACAGTACATAGTTATTGATAAAGGAGAATGAATATTTATTAATTAAATCTGCAATAAATAAATATTCTTGAAGAAAATGCGAAATATACAGGGTGTCCAAGCGAACATTGAATATAGGAGATTAACATGGGAAATTGGTTTTTATTTTTTTGCGCCTGTACGGATTATCCAATTGAAAAATTTTTATATGGAGGTCATAGTATGCAAGACCGGCTATCTTTCAGTATTTTTTTCAGTCTTCTAGTTACAGCCGTTTTGGCTCAAAACGCCTCCAAAATTCAAAAATTTGAATGTCCCGCGTAACCGTTCGGCGCCATGATTGGTCAGAATTAATGTCAAAACACAATGTCGCCAACAACGTAAGCGTAAACACCCCATTTCAAATTAATTTTCCCTTTTTGCTGATTTCTAACTTATTTAAGAATTAATTCAGGGAAAAATCAATGGAAAACCTGAGGATAATTATTATGTGGTCTGCTTTGATGTCCCTACGGTAAATACGCAAGTTTTGTTTTGAATTAAATTTAAAATTGCCCGCGAAGATTCTGTCTAGTAAGTGAGATAAAAGGTTAGGTTAGGTCTTTGTGTTATCATTATGGGGTAATAAGAAACTTGCGTATTTACCGTAGGGACATCAAAGCAGACCACATAATAATTATCCTCAGGTTTTCCATTGATTTTTCCCTGAATTAATTCTTAAATAAGTTAGAAATCAGCAAAAAGGGAAAATTAATTTGAAATGGGGTGTTTACGCTTACGTTGTTGGCGACATTGTGTTTTGACATTAATTCTGACCAATCATGGCGCCGAACGGTTACGCGGGACATTCAAATTTTTGAATTTTGGAGGCGTTTTGAGCCAAAACGGCTGTAACTAGAAGACTGAAAAAAATACTGAAAGATAGCCGGTCTTGCATACTATGACCTCCATATAAAAATTTTTCAATTGGATAATCCGTACAGGCGCAAAAAAATAAAAACCAATTTCCCATGTTAATCTCCTATATTCAATGTTCGCTTGGACACCCTGTATATGTGAGCATTCCTTGCCCATATTGAAACTATTGATCAATTATCTGAAAATGTCACGGAGTTCTGGCGCTAAATTCCTCCCAAGATAAGTGCGAGAAAATGGTAAAAGGGCTGTCATGAATCCCCTCGCACTTCTCGTTTATGTTAAGATCGTTAATTGGCATTATCTGGAAGTGATACAGGCTTTTGGTACCAAGTTCTTCCCCAGATTAGCATGGGAAGAGACGGTTGGTTACAAATCCCCTTAGCGTAGGTGAGATGGATGTTTAGGTGTTCAGTACCCGTGGGAAAAGGGGTGGACAACCCTTCCATCCTATCGGTTCTCTCGCGAAGAAGGGATGTGTTCTGTGTATGGATACCGGGTTGTATCGGGATTCCACTGCTGGATCACGGGGGATAAAGAAGTGCTTTGAGAATTGTGTCGTTTCTCTCCACCCTTGAACCGTGAATCTTTCATATACATTGAAGAGGCCGCACACTCTTTAACGGAAAATTGATCTAGATTAGAAAGCGAGCATTCAGGGTAACTCGTTGTAGTATTTTTATCACACAAATACAGTTATAAACATATATCAGAATAAAATGGTTACATCATGTACTAAATAGCTATTATGAATCCAAGCCGATATTAATTACTCATGATCACATTTATATACTTAGGAGAGAAAGGCGAAAATACGTTCGACAATAATTATTGTTGCTATAGAACAATACAAAAAAATTGACCACATTTTCATGGAAGCTTGATTTACGATTTAACGTCCGACATAATGCTACAAAGATGTCCCTAATGGGCGGCTGCTAGGAAAAAAAATATATGTGTTCCCGTGTGTGTTCCATCGCGTACAATACAAAGTGTTGTGCTTCTAGTATCCTGCGTCATTAAATTCTTGATCGCGTGCGGACTCATGTTTAAAACTCATTCACGAGATGACCGAAATTGCGAGAGGGGTTTTGTTTATAAACGGCTGTTAAAAAAAAAAAATTAAAAAAATCCAACGGAGTCAAATCGGGTGAACTAGGGGGCCAGAATATTGCATCCGACTACTCTGCTCTCCAAACACTTCCTGAAAGCGTTCTTTAACACGCCTTGTGTTACGTATACAGTAAAATCTCCCTTGGCGGACATCTCCGATAAGCGAACCTCCCTTATAATCGGACAGTTTTCTGAACTCTTTTTCTCAAAAGATTCTAATAAATATTTTTGTATTAAGCAGACTCTCTATTAAACGGACACGGATACTGAATTTAATTCCCTTTTTATATTTCTTCTCTCATAAACGAATAACCGTTACTCTCCGATAAGAGAGTTTATTTACGAAGAGTTTTTTCAGCGATATCCTTTCCCGGCAGTTCACGTATAATTGAATATTCAGCGGTGCTTTAATCATACCTCATTTATTTTTGCCCGATAAGGCACAATCGTTGGGACTTTCGGGTTTCTTCCTGGATGCTGCAGGTGTTCTGGCCGCTCATAACAATTTTCCAAAATGTGCGATGCCAATAATTAAGGATTTACGAATCTGATGCTGTGCAATCAGTGAAAAAACAACCTACAAGGGCGGCATTTCGAATAATCGGGGATCGAACCCCCAACAAGGCATTAATTTGTGCGGCAATGTTTCTCGTTGTGTGTTTATAGTGTTCGTAAGGTAGCAATGGCCCCAAAAAAAGTGTGCATGTTAACTCTAAAGGGAAAGGTGCATGTAGTGGAAGTTTACGATGGAGAAAAACTCAGTGCACGTAATTTGGCGGCTCGATTTAATATAGGAAAAACCCAGGCAAGCTAACTAATTAACAAGAGGATATAACTATTAAACAGTTGTACATCATTTAACTCGAAGCAGAAGAGATCGTTCTTCAAAGCTAAGTCGCTTAACACTGACCGACTACTACTGAACTAAACCGACTTATGAATGGTTTGTTAAAGCTCCGAAAAGTCCTATATCAGGACCTGTAATTCGATCGAAGGCGAAAGAACTTGCAGAAAAAAGTGGGGTTCCAGGATTACGGTGCTTCTTCTGGATGGTTGGAAAAATTTCTGATTCAATACAACAATACATTGCGTTCAATTTGCGAAGAGGCTGCCATTGTCAATGCCGACGTGGAGGTTCTCGAGAACGATATCTCGGTATTACTAAAAAACTACGTGCCAAGGAACATCTACAGCGCTGACGAGACTGGACTTTACTTTCGGACATTATCTGAAAAAACATTTGCGTTAAAAGGTGAAAAATGTGCCGGTGGAAAAATGACCGAAGAACGGCTCGCCATTTTACGCTGTGCAAATATGGCGGGTGACAAGGAAAAGCTTTTAGCCATCGGGAAATCAGCCAGACTTCGTTGTTTTAAGAAGCTGGACATGCGTATTTTGCCTGTCACGTGGTAATTCCGACAACAAATCTTAACCAGTAACATCACGACAGAATGGCTAGGGAAAAACGGAACGTTTTATTATTTACTGACAATGCCGCTTCTCATCCGAGGCATCTCAATCAGCAGAACATTAAAATCGTTTCATTACCACCAAATACAACTGCTTTATATCAGCCATTGGATCAGGGAATAATAGAGAATTTTAAGATGAATTATCGTTCAATCAGCTATAATCAGCATATCTGCGCTGTTGCTGGCGCATGCACTCTTCCTCCGTGTTTATCTCCATCACTGCCCCCAGGTACCCTTCAATTGCACCACGGGGCCTTTTTGAGCTCAATAGGAGCTTCGTGCAGCTTTCCTTGTTAAATTCCTCTATGCAAGTGTTACTCAACCTAAACTAACCCGAACCGGTTAATTAAAATTTACTTATTTTACTGAAAATTTTTGCCGAGCATTAAACGTATCAGTTACGTAAATCTCGGTGAGGTGTATTTTCTCCACAAATCAACAAATTTTCGTTTTGTTCTTGAAGAGATTGTTTATTAACTATTGATAAGATAATTTGAGCTTCACATAGTTTTCAATATTTTAATGGCCCTCTTGTGGGTTTTGAAATTTGGTTGGCCTGTAAATGATATTTGCTTGGAGAAGGCTTCATAATGGCTATTTGTACGTAATGAAACTATATTAGACTGATATTCGTAAATAACTATTTCTGTGTTCGTTAGCCTAATAAAAATACGAATTTGAATATTCTTCTTGGCCTCTTGCTCCGTTGGGTGTTGCTATAAATCCGATTTTGCTATAATAACACTAGTAGTTATCAAATTTCATTGTTCGTTGGTTGGTTTGCGAATTTCTGCCAAATAGGCTTTAGAAACAAAACAATAAAATTGTTGCGGTGGCGTTTGTCCCCATTTCTCCACCAGATTAAAGGATGATTCTCAGTATATACATTCTGTTTCCATCCCATATTCGTTCCATACACTTTACATACAATTTGATAGTGTACGGTTGATAAGACTAGCGGTATGCAAACAGAAAGGACATGTATGTGTGTACCCGTACGCAACAGGATACTGTGTACGGGTGTCCCAGATTCAATGTTACAGCCACTATTTTGACAACCTCTGTTGATAGAGAGAAAATACTCATACAGAAGGTGGAGCAATTAGTATTGAGAGCTCTTTGAAGAATAATTTTTGTATACGAGGTGCGTTAGAAGTGAGTTACGGTTCTAATTTTGCTTTTTGAAATGAGACTCCCTGAATGCTTGTCAATTTTCCAATTTCCATTTCAATTCTAAATACTTCATATAAGATACGTATTATCCGCAATCAAGAATATATTGCTTATGCTCACAATGTTTCAACTAAATTCTGAATTTATTTAGAATTAGGTGGACTAGATGGCTATTTACAAATATGGTTCGAAATGTTCTCCATTACAAATGAAAAATTCTTCCATTCTCCTATTAAACTCCCTTGACTCAGAGGCCTTAACCATAGCAGAGGGAATGTGGGCACGAGCCGTTCTTATCCTCGTCTGTAAACTTAAATTTTAAAGTGATTAAAAATAGACAATATCTTCCTATCAGCAGATAGCCGGACAAGAAAAAGCCAAGTGGCGTCAAATCTGAGCTGCGGGCTGGCCAGTTCATGGGTCTACTGATCGTTGTTAACTCATTTCCATGCGTTGCTTCCAAATATTCTGTAACCCATTTAGAATTATGGGCAAGTATACCACCATCTAGATGCCGCTTACTCAAGGAAACGTAATAGGAGAGTGGAGCAATGAGTAAATTCAGAAATTTGTTGAAACATTGTTATAATTAATGAAACGTTGACTGAAGACCATATGCACCTTATATGAAAAGTGTCTAGAATTAAAACAGAATTTGGAAAGTTGACAAAATTCAGGGGGTACCGTTTGAAAAAACAAGATGTATCCCGCATGCCAAAATTATTGTGCCTCGTGCAACTTTAAATGTGCCCTACGAGGATTGTATGGATATTGTCCTTCTATTTACAGGAGTTGTCAAATTGATGATTGCAACAATGAATCTGAGACATCCTGTATACGGTAATTTGCAGAACAAATATAGGCTGAAAGCGGAACATGTGGTAAGAATTGACGTTAAATGAGAACAATGTAAATGAATAAAACAAATATTAATTTAAACAATTAAACTTTGAGTAATAAATTCATTCTTATAAGAGTGCTGACCGTTTTGAATAACCCCGCATTGCAAAAATGCAAGAAAGCCGCTAGGAAAACTGGAAAATTGAAAGAAAACTATTTCCTTCGTGGATTTTTCAAATTTCGAAAAATTACGGTAAATTTTAAACTTTTTGATAAAAAGTTGTAATTTGACAATTATAGATAGTCATTTATTTTTATTCTTTTTTTTTTATTTGAATTTCATTTCTTACGATGTTTCTCATTACAAAATTTGGTTAAATTCATAATTAAACGTTTTTCCCATGTGACGCCTACTGCAGTAACGGTCTGATAGGGCAGGGGGAGAAGAGGACTGAGACAATGTTGCGTTACAGACGAAGAAGAGCGGCGGACTTTCCTGATCGGCGTTTTTCTGAGGAGAAAGGGTGCGGTCATAAATTTTTTTTACCAGAGCGCCAAATTTGCCGATGCCGGCCCTGCCTACTCATGTAAGACTGCGGTGGACAATTCGCTATTGCTCTGAATTCATCTTTTCTTAACACAGCAAAGCCCAATTCTTTTTCCAACCCGTCAAGAAATGCGCTAAATATAACAATGTAATAGCAGAGCCATCCGTATTTGAATCATTGCAAGCTATAATTAATTAAACCGGCACTTGATTTACTTTTAAATTTATGCAAAATTCCTTCTCTGTCCGACTAACTAATTTCCAATGCATATGACATGCTGACCAACGCCGACCAGCACTGACGAAATACTGATTAAAATTGTTCTCGTTGTGCGGTACATTTACAATCCTCAACTTTTGCCTTGAGTTTGAGCCTCTATCGATTTTTTTTTTAATATGGACCAACTTATACTATTGAGATGAAGTCGCAATTGAGAACATTAAGTGGTTTAAAGAGGGTGTTGGCAGTCTGATGGAGTATAGAGCAAAATACGTACCGCCATGCTTTTTGTTTGTCCTACAAATAATATGTCTGATACGAGGAGGAGGCGCAGTATTAATTTTCATTCAAAGGCACGTCCGTGTAATCTATTATTGACTTATCACGCTATGACACCCTTGCTTGTCCTGTAAATTAATCGCCATTGTGAAGGGTATCAGTTGTTAGTCTTTGTGTCCTGCAGACCTCTATTTGTACCAGTATAATAAAGGACAATGTTTAAGCCGAAGAGTTAAATAAAAGATCTTGGAAAGGATTTTCAAAGAAAAATGAAACTTAACCGACAGTTACGCCAGCAATGATTCCTGATGACTCAATAAGTAATATGCCTTACTTCAAGCTGTGCTGTAATATAAGGAGTACACGTTTGATTCAATTAGTCATAATTAAATCCTGATTAACAGGCATCTAATAAACAGTCGGAAGGATTACTGGGCAGTTTTCCCATTAACAATGCTCAACAAATAGATTTTTATGTTACTTATTAATACCAGATAAAAATATTTATTCTTCATTGTTCCAATCTTGACAACGGGGTGGACCATCAGTTAAGTGCTATTGTTACCATTGAAATTCCAATTATTCACACTTCTGCACTGAAGTTAATTGGCTTTTGTTTACATTCAAAAATACCAAGGTAGCTGGTGTGAAGGTAGTTAGATGGATAAATAGACTTAGGCGGGTTTGCTCACACCCGCTTTTATCACGTTGAAGCTTCTGTGCCTACGTTTCACTTCATTGTAGAAAATAAGTTTCTAAAAAAATTAATTTTTCTAGACCCACACCGACACTGAGTCACACCTAGAGAACACCACACACCACTACAAAACTACCAAAAACCATCAATAACATGTCACTTCGCAGAACGGCCAATGAGCGTCCCCCAGCCCGTAAGTTAAGTGTGTTAGTGTTGTAATGTACGGAGAGCTAGCTGTATGTATATAAATACACTGCTCAAAAGAATCTAAGGACCATCCATTCTTTTGGCTGTGATCTTTATATAATGACGTTCATTGATAATAAATTCACATAAAATTTCTCCAATACCTCGTGTTACCACCAAAAGCATAAATAACAACACGGCAACGTCTTGGCATGCTCAAAATTACCCTATCTATAACGTCTTGTGGTAAAGCTGCTCCCCGAGGATGTTCTAAAAAGCCAAATTGTCATAAACACGCGCCGTAAGCGGATAGAGTTGCCTTTGCAGCATGTCCCATACGTGCTCAATGGGAATCAAGTCGGGTGATTGTCATGGCCAATTCATAAAAGTTACATTGTTGTCCTTGAACCAACGCGCAGTAGTAACATGTAACATTGTCTTGCATATAGAAGACTTCTAAGACAACAGCGTATAAAAAAAGGAAGGACAACAGATTCGAACACGTAGACTTGGTACCGCACTTGGTTCGGCATTTCTGACAAACAAACGAGCTCGGTTCGATGATGCAATGTGATACCACCCTATGCTATCATGGAACTTACCCCATTATTATGGACTTCCTGAAAATGCCTCTTTCATCCTATCCTCCATATCCTGTTTCGCGCCAAATACGTTTGGATATCAGGTCGAAATCCCAACCGAGACTCATCTGTGAATAACAGATTAGCCCATTTTCCAATATGAGGATTTGTCGACAATTGTCCTTATTCCGTAGATAATTTTGAGCAGTGTAGTCGTGATTAAGTGTGTTTGATTATAGTAAATACTGCACACAAAGTTTAATCATTATCATCTCGTCGATAATCAGTAACTTTCAATAGGTTTATAACAGCTTTGTTTCAGCAGGAAGGGAAACCAATTCCGAATCATCGAAAACGGTCTGAAATATTTTCAGCCTTAAGCGACCTTACTGATCGTATTTCAGACAATTTCTAGAGATTTAAAATCAGTTTATGTCTCTGTTGGAATAGCCCTCAAATTTTTTTGAAAAGGACAGTGGCGAACCTACGGGTAAATGAGCTTCGGTGCAAAGCAATTTTATGCCGATCACTGCCATGAACACTAACCTGCTCGCAGCACTCAAGATTCAATACATGCGCCACTTGCGTATCGCAACATTTTTTTAACAGGTTTTCTCACGTTGATTTTATTCTTGTTCTCCTTGCTATTACGTTTATTGTAATTAAATGCAAAATTTTTCAAAACATAATGAACATTTACGTCACTCAATAAAATACACTAAGTTATTAGCGCATTACATCCTTTTTGTGTATTTAATTTAAGTAATTGTTGGTTGAATATTGTGTTTTGTGTATACCTGTGTTTTTACTAACTTCGAAAGGGTGTTTTTCAAACTAGAAAAAACATCAAAAGCTCCGAATGTACGTTGATAATGGCGTGTCAATCTTCTTAAGGACAACTGGCATTTTTTGTTCCTCGGGGTGTCCACAAACTCAACATCCACCAATTGACAACATGCTCTTTAAGTCAATTGAACATTTCCAAAACACAGTGGCGTATTTGCATTGTTTCTCAAAATTTCCTCGCACTTCCCAAATTAATAAAATACTAAAATAAATCGAAGGGACAAATATACACGCGCACGCAATTCATAGGCACATACGGGTCCATTTGTATATACAACAATTCCCGGCATTGTTACAGAACGGATATGGGATGGAAACGGACTCTATAGAAAAAAAAAACAATTTCAAAATTGGAGTAACATGAAAATTATATAAGTGGTAGAAATAAGGTCTAAATAGCTAACAATTATCATTCAAAAATGTTTTAATCAAAGTAAATGTTCATAATCTGATTAATCAAGTTCAGCAAATCAGTCAGTACTGAAATAGCACGTGGGACGCAGCGTAAGTGCGCAGCAAAATCATTTTGACCTTTTACGCGATTTTCATTGCTAACTAAAATTCTTCACCTTCGACCTATTGCGAAAGATCGACCTTATCCGTAGGTTATTATTTATGTATATTTATAATATTTCCCAGAAGTATTAGGAAAAGAGTTGAAATTTATTCATATTTTCGTATCATTAAAATGGCCAAATATCGTAATTCTATTATCGTAGACTATCCTTAACGCCCGGAGGTTAAAATTTCTTGTGTCTCAGCCAACAAGATAACGTTCCTGAAAATGGAGAAATTGACGAATGCACTGCTTTAATTTCGTCGCTTTTATGGAAATTACCTTGTAGGTAAAGTTGCCGCGAGTTTGAAAAACCGGACCTAAAAATTTTAGGAACAATCCAAAACGTACGATCGTGGAGCGTCAGAGGAGTCAGATTTTGAAACAGGAATTCTGGCTTCTAGAGCGACTAAACTTCACCTTTCTGGTGAATTTCGGTAACCATAAATCGGAATTTATTAATGTTGCGTATAAAACTCGGAAAAACAGTCTTAAAACACAAAATTTTGCAATTATTTTGCTGAGATACGCGAATTTTCACATCAAATCCACCACATCGAGTAAGGATAACTAATGACAACTATGACAGGTTGACAGGGAATGAGCTTTGGGGGTGCTTCTCGCCGTTTTACGCATTAAGTGTGAATGAAATGGACTGGTGATACTCACAATTCGAACTTTTTCCCAATTTAAGCGGAGATCCTACACGGGGCCTGGAAATTTCCAATGCTGACGCCATTCAACTTAAGTGTACGTGAACATTCTTTATTTTAAGATAATAAAATAAAATATGAAATTTCGTATATGCATACAGAATTTAATCCGTGTTATGATTATTCGTCATGAAGGCGACATTAAAGTAATAAACTGAACGCTAATTCTATAATGAATTTGGAACTTCCGCTTAACGAGGAAACGCAATCATAAATTTTCATGCCATAAAGCAGGTAAATTATAGCAATAAAGGTTGGTTATTCAACAGCAGAACTAGCAACATTTTAAGTATAATTAAAAACTGGAAGGACATAGTCGTATAATGATGATAATACATATTATTTACGAGCAAAAACAAAGAAAATGATAAAGTTTTTAATCGTGTTTAGTCTCATCGGGATGATATCACCGATTTGTTACAGAAAAATACACAAGGAAGAACTTTATTCGCCAACGACCAATAGGTGGCAAAGCAATTCTCGAATTCTTAGTTTTATAACTATTAAAATAAATAACACTTACCGATTCCAAACAAACGCACACTACATGGTATTTTGATACCTACCGCTTAAAATTCCTGGTACCCACTCTTATTTACAACTGCTATCGGAATACCCAGTAGACGACGAAAACAACGTGGAACGAAAAACCACTAACGATGGTCCGTTTACACGAACTTTGCACGTAACCAAACCGGCCAATCAATGACATTGTTTATGCTAATGAGGACCCGAGTTTAGGTGCTAATGATGTGGGTTTTAAATAAGGTTCCAAGTTTCTTTGCAGGTTCCACCAATCTGGTGGGTAAATTCACGCAGAGCGTGCGCCGTATTGTTCAGGATGTGAAAGACGAGGGTACGACCAGCGGAGCCACCAAAGAAGAGGTGATCGAAACCAATGAGCGACTGAGGGCGGTGAGGGTGAGAATGGACGAGTCCTATGACACGGCCAAGAAAGCCTTGGTAGGCCTCATGACCAAATATAACGAAAGCAAGCATGTCCACAACGTGTTCCAGAGATACTCCTTGCTGAAGACCATGATTAAGGTAGTTGGAATAAGTCGAAAACCGACAACAATGAAACCCATTAGAATTTGGATTGTTCCCTTTCTAAATTAAATCTTGGGCCTCATCCACTTACTTTAATTGAAAAGTTTGATACGTTCCTACGACTAAAATGATTAGAAGGGTCCCGAATTTGCATTGCTCCGAAGGCTGAAATATGGACCGACTAATTCTGGATGGGGCCTAACGACTTTCGAGTTAATTTCAGTCGACGCCGCCCGAATACAAACTACCTTGGGCCTTGGGTCTTAAACGAGTCAAAACTACCAAAAATTGTTAACAAAAACACCGGATTTTAGCAGTAAAGAAATATCCAAAAGTAAAATTTTAATGTTAGTTGTTCAGTAATTGATTTATAGGTAAGTGCTACCATCAGTAGCCATAATATTATCACCTAAATGACAGTCTCAGCGTCACCTATTTCGAAAAACTCTAGTGATGTAGCTACCTTTATTCCACAACGAAAAAGTCTTATCTAGAAATCACAATTCCCCTATTTGCAGCTGAAAATCCCATAGGCGGAGCTCTCATTATTCTCTAATTGAGAATTTCTAAGCTACGCGTTATCTAAGCCACGAAAGTTAGAATTTAATTGTTAGGAGTGAGATAAAAATTGGCGCTGCCACTAGAGTCTTATAATAAATACTAATTTTGTCTTAAATAGTTCCGTATTTGCTCTATTTTCAACGCTAATTTCATAGACGTAGACATGTTTATACTTAAATCGAGAATTTGCAAATTATCGATTGTCAAGTAAAAACAAAAATGTGGCGTGGAAAAAGCGAATCTGACCCTACCATTGAAATCCCATAAAGACTCAATGGACTCATTCAAGTACTTTGCAGCGATCATGCGCAGCAATACTTGAACCTTAATTCCGTGTGCGGTTTTGTTCGACAGGTGCAAACTTGAAATTGGAGATTCAAAATTTCACCTTTCCAGTAAGAGACACTGCACCGCGTCAAGCCACTACTACAGGGAAATAAAACCGCTAGAGCACTGCTGTTTCCTCAATGCCCCCAATATGCTTTTTTTCCTAAATTGCTCCTCTATTTTTCAATATAAATTCGATAGGCGTAGTTCTCATCAATCATCATCACGTGTCCGAAGATGATCAATAAAAATAATCATAAAAGCCCTTTAATTAGGACGTAATTCGATTAGAGACCCAATACTGGACGTTGGTGGACATCCCAAAGCAGGAGAAACAGGAAACCGTGCCCGCCTTCGTGCTGCGGGCCTGCTCCATCATGGAGAAAACACAAAAATCTGGGGAAAGCGTCAAGACGTCCACAAAGTTAGCTGAGGAGGTCATAGACAAGAAAGAGAGGATAGAGAGGCTAGAAAGTAATCCTTTTTCGTATGTTCACATACAATTTTGCTTCTTATTCAATTTATCAGATATGACGACATCACAAATCGACGCAGAAAACACCCAAATGACCAACGATCTCTACAGGCTCATAAAGAAGTATTCAGGGCTCCGGAACCTTATACGTCAATTAAAGGTTAGTTTTACCACATATTTTACACACAAACGATGATCAATTACTGAATCGCCAGATAATCCGGCGATGACCTAATGACCCGGTTAATGGCTCATTTGCTGCGCATACATTAATGTGGAATTTCAGATCGAGTACACGAACGTGAAGATGTATCCAATGGTCATCCGGTATCCCATGCTAAAGGACATGATTAAAGACATCATGCTGCATCCCGACTACATGGAGGTGTGTCACGAGGTGGACGTATAGCCAAAGTCGTTTTCCTAGGGGACACCGAAACGAAGGCAAAGCTGCCGGTACTAAACCGGATTTTTTGGGTAATTGTTTTTTTAATCGAGTAAACCAGGTTCCATGAAAAAGTTGACCCGAGGTATTGATGCTCTGCTCGTTGAAAGAGGAGCCTGTCGTTAGCCCTAGCGCCATCTGTCAACCAATCCGGTGAATAAAATTTAATTGTGGATAGATGGCGCGAGGTACTTTGGGATATATATATTTTTTTAATTTTAAGGACAAACGGAGCTTTTACACCTTCGCAATTGGCAACCTTAGGGAGACTAGTTTGAGGACAAAGGCGCGCGTTTCGACGCACCATTCAGGCAGGATTATTGGATTTTTGAAAGGGTCATTGATGACTATAATACGCTTTTGTAAATAATAAGTAACAACAATAATATGGATGTCGTTTTGTAATTAAGTAACTTGTGCCATTTATAAGGAATACTAAGTCTTAAGTTAAGGATTTGCTCTAGATATAGTAAAAACTGAAGGATGCAGAATATAATTCATATCAGTAAAATCATATACTATCATTATCTATTTTTTCGATATTATCTAATCAAAGGGCGATTTCGTGATATATTTTCTATACTAAATACTTTGTGATACTCCTGTGTATAAATGTTCCAACCCTTAAGTACATACTACCCACTAACTAACACAATCGTTATTGGAACACACATATCGCTTATTCTCAGTTTTGGATTCCATTTTGATGTAACGAATCACTCCAACCAGATAAATATCTTAAATGGCACACTTTTACACCTTTCTCTCTTCTAAATGTTAGAATATTAAGTTGTAAATAGCACCGCAGTTATAATAATGTGTGTATGTACGTGTTAAAGGTTTTAAGTACCTATAAATATACAGGGTGTAAAATATATATGTATGTATAAATCTATCTAGGGCACCCTTTTGTTGAAGCACTCTGTATATTACTATTGAGGCGAAATTCAATTCCAACTATATGGCGTAATTTAATTGCTTACAGACACTAAATCACTGCCATTAAAACAATTTACTAAATAAATACACATATATCACTAATTGGTGTAATTCGTGAGGTATAATTTATTTTGATGTAATACCTATATTATACATATAAGACATATTTGAAATAAATCAATTAAGGCGATACCGCATACCCGGCGACGTCAGCATAGATTTCATCAAACGCAGTCATCGAGTATGTGGTGTTAAGTGGGCCTAACACTTTTTGGCAATTAACTTGAAGGAACAACACCAATTCGAATTATTGTAAGAGATATAAAATGAGTTAATGTTTGCGCTTCCAATCATTTGTCCCCCGACTAAGCCTCATCAACTAATTTTTATCAACGCTATCAGTATAAAGAAATTTTCCCTGAGGGAACTTTTTCCATTCCTCTCGTTCTCACTTCTTCTCTCCTGATTAAATTTGTTTAACATCAAAATGCACAAATTAATAATTAAACAAGAAAGATGCGGCTCCTCAGAGAGCATTCGCATAACAAATTTCAACTGGCAATAGGCAAATCATTAACATGAGAAATTCCCCATTTCGTATTTATCTACCCCACCAATACCTGCTCTTGCACTAAGATTACTGTAAAATTATTGGTGGGCCGTTATCAAAAATACCGGCATGGTACCGCTTTCACCGGTACCAATATGTTTTTGCACTAAGTACCTCGCTGCACCTCTGCGCTCCTGATGGAATTTGTTTAACTTGGAATATTTGTTGTAATTTTCGGACGAAGCGATGATACTGATAATTGCATTTTATGTATATAAAAACGGCCAATACTGACTGTGTTATAGCAAAAACTGTACGAGTGATGTTGCCATACAGAAATCTAAAGCAACTAACTATACGTGTACTGCGTATACATATTTGTCCGTATATAATATTATGGATAAATGTATAAGTGTATCAAAACGCGTGAATATGTGCATTTATTAATTGGTAAATAATTAAACACATAGTCTTGCGGAGACTTATTTATTAACACAATCAACCGACTACTATACTATAGTCAATTGGTGTAGTTTAATATTAACAAATCTGACCAGGATCGCAGAGACCTGCAGGGAAATATTGCAGTACCGCGGTACCGTTAGAAGCATTAGAAAGTACTTTGAACCCATTTATCGCAAATGACGATTAGACAAAAACCTCTTAACTATGTACCAAGAGGTATGCAAAGTGCGTTATTAGTACTCGTATTTGTAAAGTTATAAAGTTGCCTTGTGTTCATGCCGGACCCCAATAATCATAATGTTATGGATTAGCATATGCATAGAATAGTATTGATGGTATTACCCAAATTTGACTTACCAGTGGCGGCTGCACGGGTATGTGGGCTTCGGTGCATCGCTAATTCATGTGAGCCTGAATGTGCTTACTAGTGCTCAATATACAGTACCTACGTTATCGACAAAACGCACTGTTTTTAAACAGGATTTCTCCTGATTGTTTTTTTTTCTGTTTTTGGTCGCTACTCCATTTCCTGTAAGTAAATGAACATTTTTCAGATGATATAGAATCCTCACAGCACTCAGCATTCTCTGAATCGTTGGCGTACTACATTCATTTACGATCCAGGGGCGTCCACACATGAATTTTGTAAATCCATTTAATAAATAGAAAATGATCTTTGAATATTTCTGAAACCTCAACTTTTGTCAATTCTCTAAATTGTCCAAAATAAAATCGAGATTTTATATCAAACAAAAACTCAATGTTATTAATGTGTTATGCCCTTTTCAGTATGACCCTGATTTTTCTGTAGCAGAATTTAAGATTTCCAATAACTAACTTAAGATTTATGATCAATATTCTGGCCAATCGGTGACGTACCTTTTGACAACAACTTTTTTTTCAATTAGATGCAAAAATTAGAACGCATGGGCCTTCATGAAATTTGTTGCTGTATTGAAACCACTAGAGAAACTCTAAAGAGACGCCACTGGATAGTTCATTTCGAAGAGCAAAACTAAAAGAAACTTTCAAATTTTTTAAATTTCTATATGATATCAGAATAAAAAAGCAGGAGGGATCCTAAAAGGGCACAAAATTCATATGAATGATTCTGAAGCACTGACTGATTTAGAAAAATTTGAAGTGTCTTGAGACGCCACTGAACGCTACAATTGTATAAATTAAAAATAATGGACATTTCAAAGTGGAAAAGTATCATTTTGCAGTAAAAATCTGAATAGACAAGGGATTCAAAAAATTATATCAAATTAATGCAAGTTTTATGAAGTTTTGAAAATATTTGTCTTTTGACTTCACTAGACTCTTAAAAATATTTTTTAAGTTCCTTCCAGTCTTGCAATGCCACTGAAGGTTCAGTTTTGAATTTAAACGAATAACTGCAAATCTCAAAATCTTGGCATATAGCTACCTCTAAAAATCATCAGTGGCGTATCAACATATATATTTTTTTAATAGAGCCATTTTCCGAATTGTTTTCTGTCATTGGGTTTGTTGGCTGTTTAATGTTTACAGAACGTTATGACCTGTGTGCTGCTGCTTTTACTGCCTTCAAATGGACGTTTTTCAGATTATAAGAAATTTTTGTAGCGCTTTTTTATGAAAATCAGTGGCCGAATTGTATGGTTTCGTTTAAGAATTCCAACAAAGGTGTGTTTTCCATACTACAGAGAACCCTATCTTGCGGGCAGTGACGTATCTACGGGTAAGCGGGCCCGTGGACACAGTACCGAACTGCCTGATTATAGGTCCGTACCACTGTAAGTTGTCCTTCCTTTATACCATAAGTTACATGTTTTTTTCACAGATATATTGATTAGTAAATAACAGTAGACATGTATGCATACCATAATGTAGTATTGCAGGATTTGCTGCAACCATTATTATAAAATATGATTAAATGTTCACAACTATATTACGTACGTACTTATCGTTAATTTGCCATGAAAACAGGGTTAAATTTACGAATTATATATTTTTATATTTGTTTAACCAGACGCACAAATGTACTTGGTTAAAAGGGCGGAGAGAAAAGGTAGAAAAATTGATTCAACTGAAACTTCCCTCCAAATTGTTGACAATCTGGTGAAGGTAATATCGCAAAAACATAAATAATAATCTTTATTATGATAATTGTTACTTAAACAGACCATTAAACAGAGTGTTTCTAAATATAATGTACATATCGAAGAGGGTTGCTTTTTGGCTTATTTCAATACTAAAAACTCATACAAACATAGGTCCGCCAAGGTTTGGTTACCTATCTACAGGATGTTCAAATAAAAAAAGTAAAAAGTGAATATCGTTGATGAGTTGCAAAAACGAATAATGGATGCATTTTCTTCATATGTTTATAGGAATTTTTAGTCATGAAAAAAGCTAAAAAAATACTCCCTTCCGTATGCACATGTTATTTGAAAACACCCTGTATTATGTGTTTTAAATAAGAGAGAAGCCAAGTGTATTTATTGCCCTCTATATAAAACACTATTATATTTTAAAACGTATATCTACGCAATATATCTTATAATAATAAACCAATGGAATTTAAAACAAAGCCAACAAGGGATCAAAATACCTGGCCAAAAAATATAAGTTAGCTGTAACTTGATCACCAATAAATAATGCGCTTGTTAAACTTTATTAACAATCTATTTTAGTATTTTTTTTAAATATAAAATGCTTATTCATTGTAATGTCTTATTTAAGAAAACGTAGGTACATATTGTGTATAAACAAGTTATAGACAGCTGTAAGTATGTACGTGTAATAAGACCTCTAAGATAATGATAAATAATGTAAAACTATTTAAAAAATGTTGCTTAATAAAATTTTAATCAGATTTTGGCACCACTATTCTTGTTAAGACTTCTGGCGTGAGATTACAGAGTCAAGCAGAATTATAGCTTTTTACTCTGCTATCACTATATAAATCTTTCCTGCAAATTCTCCTTTTTTCTAAAAACAAAATAGCTTCATTTTTCCGAGTTAATTATCCAGAGTCGCTAACTGGCAATTAACCTCATTACTCGAGATTTGAGGTTGGGGTCGTGACCCTCACTGATAGTGGAAATTGGGGTTACACCCAAATTATTGCTAATAATCTCATTATTTACATTTTCTACACACCTACCTATTCTCTTTCTACTTCTATAAGTAGATAAAGATCGCATTTCCATCAATAAACCAGCTGTCATTGTCAGAATTTACGATGTAGCAATCTCGTTTAGGATTTTTTGAGTTATCTTGAACAACTTCATTATTATCGAATTTATACTAATTTGATATACAGCTGTAAGCTTATAGCCTAAAAAGCTGTTGACAAAGTTTATTTTTCAAAATAAAATATTTTTTTAGTATTTCCTCTCATAATTAACGTTATTATCCATTACGCAAATCAACTGATCAACATAAGTCTTATTTACTATTTTTTATTAATTAGAATAAACCCATTAAATTCTGATTTAAGAGATACATAGGTCAATTTTACATTTCAACTGTTCTTTACACCAACTTCTTAAATGGAATTAGAAATGGATAAAGCTCCACTAAACAAGGTAAGCCATCAAGGTCAGGACAGAGGCACCTCATAAGTATTGATAGAATCTTCAATTTGATTTAAAACGTTGATTTCCTTCTTCAAAACCCCTTTCTGACCATGGATTACCTGTCAGGCCCACCAGTTGGAGCGAAAAGCTCAAGTCCTGAGCAGGCAGAAAAAAGTTGACGACTGCATTCAATGTCATTTAGAAATTGTGGAACTATACAATAAATATCTCAACTCGGATGGGGACAAAAATGCTTTGGAGTCAATTCGGCTCCAAAAAGAAGCAAATGAAAGGTAAGACATAGCTTAAATACTACTTGTTGTATGTGTGAGTGTTTTTTGCATGCTCAAATTTTGTAATATACTGGACAAAAATATATATCTAGACAAATCAGAATGTTGCAATTGAAGAAATCATTTTTGGAAAGAGCAGAGAGAGAAAAGAAACTTAACAAAGTAATATTAGGGAAACACAACCAAAAGGAGGCAGTTGAAAATTTAGAGGCAAAAATTTTTGAAAACTTTGAGACACATGATTCTTTAATAGCCTATTTAGCTCACAGAGGTAAGATCCCAAAGACCTGTTCACAGAGAAGCAACCAAGTTTATTTCTAACAAAAACATGTTTTAATACTTAATACCAATCATATATTAATGAAGAGCCCTACCAAGCTCCAAATGTTTAGGAAAACCTCATTTATTTGGACATGGGTATACATGTATATCATACAGCCTACAAGAAGATGGAGAACAGTCCCCTTGACCAGGCTTCTACATGAAAATCTCATAATATTCCACTGCTTAATTTCCTGCTACTATGGCATATTTTAATTACATGAAATCTAGCTCATCAAAGAAGACATTCAAAGTTGTATTTCGGTGGACAAGTCTTTACATTTTTTCTCAAGCACCATAGTTTAACCTCCTTTATTAGGTATAATTGACAATAGAGACCGGGATTGTCAAAGCATTCTGGAAGAGGTAGATGAACAGGACGGATCTCCCTTCATTATAGGTAACAAACTTCCCAAAGACGACTCTACAATTATAGAGGAATTGAAGGAGTTGAGTGGACAACTAAGAGAGTCTGTGCAAGGTATAACATTCTCTCAAATTTTTGTTTGTTTGGGAAAATAATATCGTAGTCATATGGGATGATTTACAGGCCTGTTGAAATTGTTAATTAAGTTAGGGGAGCGAAAACAACAAAACGAACGTATTAAAGAGCGCATTAAAAGAATGGATCTTGATCAGATCTACAAAGAAGGTTGGTTAGGCAAGTGCGTGCTTAAATTTTTGAAAAAACCGTGTTTTTGTGTGGTTATCAACAAAGGATTCATTTGCTGATTTTTTTTTTAAATAAGTAATATGCTTGGACATTAAAATTACCATTGAACCAATGTAGTTTCAAGTTATATATCGGATTTCATTGATAGGTTTACTCATCCAGTTAGATGACAGAAATAAGGAGATTGAGCAGCTGAAGGTGCAGATACACAACTTGGAATTAGAGAAATCACACAAAGATGGTAAATTACTCAGATTAATGAATATTTTTGTGACTAGATTTAAGAAGCTGGAGTTTGGTAGCTTGAACTGACGTCATAAGAATATATTACAGTGTCGCTTATTAACGTAAAACTCTTATCGTTGTCTCATTTTGACATTAGCACTATTCAAAAAAACTGCATTTTTATTTAATCATAATAAGATAATAAAATGTCAACAGACTCTAGCGGAGCAACATCTCCGATGGTCATGTCGTGTCCCACCGATTTCGATGAAGAGGAGGTGCCAGAACTGCCGACTCTACCTCACTTGGACCCAATTGCAGTGCCTGAGATTGATTTATCTGTCTTTAAACAGTTTCGAATGCCCAATGTGAACCAAAAAGTAGTAAAAACAGATACTAAGGAACACTAATGAATAATTATGAGTTGTGGCCATTATTTGTATTGGAATTATTTATACATAGATTATTCAATAAACGCGTACATTGAGTGTTTTGCCAAGTAGTTTACGTCCATTTTTTTTAATGATTAAAAAAATGACAAGTGTATCAACTGTAACTATGTAAAGTGGGGAATACACTGAAAATTCTTCGATTTGAAGTAGGCGCTTTATATTTGATTTGTATAGTGCAACTTATTTTTTTTATTACCTATATTCTCTATTACTCTATGTGGTATTTTTTAGTTAGCAGTTTTCTTTTATGTGTGCGAGTTAAAATAGTAAAGTTAAAGTTACTTCTGATTAATTCAAAAGTCTAAATATCTGCCAAAAATGGGAAATCGTGAACATATCACGTAATAAACAATAAGAATCTTTATTTCAAAAGCTATTCAACAATTTTGAATGGAACTGCTTTGCAAAAACATAGGACAATGTATTTTTAATAATGAATTAAATGTAATAAACGCTTTAGTCTAAAAGAGCTTACTTTCCGCGATAGAAATTTCGTAGAGACTGGCAAATGAATATTGCATGTATCCTGTATATAAGCATCTAGGCGTCATAATTTTAAAATGAGGGATATAACGTACATTTATACTTGTTTCTCGTAAAAAAATTACGTCTAAAGGGCGCTAAACTCTATTGTTTTCAGAAAGATACGAGACACGTACTCTTTAAACTCTAGAGAATTGCACTCAATAAACGCACCCACTCCTGGTTTTATTTAACTGAACACTACACAAACATATGTGAAACGTCCATGATGACAGTGATAGACATCAACTTATCATTTTTTAAATCTTTACATGTTTTTCGCAACAAACATTTCAAATTTAAAGGGCTTTAAATATCCCTTTATTTACCCGTTGTAGTAATTTGTGTGTTTGTATTGTAATTAAAACATTATTTTATTGAATGAATTAGCGGCAAGAGAGAAATAATTACACCATGTCAGATTCAGGACCATCCGCACAACATCTAGAATCTTCCACATCCAGTGCGACCTTGGTGGAAACTGCCGACGAACAGGTTAGTAATACTGAGTAATACAGAATGTAAATACGTATTAAAACCAAGTAAAGCCCTATAAACAATATAACAATAAGTAGCTTATCTTTCGTTTATACGAATGTAGGCGGGTATACAAAATATTATTTTAAATACCTTACAGAAACAGTGTAGTTGCAAAATGTCTCTGTTGAGAAATGTAATAAAGGCCTCTGGTCTCTTTCACACCTACAAGCAATCTGGACTCAGAAATGTCTCTTCATATATCTCACCATTAGAAGGAGTTCGAATTCTTGATCTTACTAGAATTGTTGCTGGTCCATATTGTACAATGGTGTTAGGGGATTTAGGGGCTGAAGTAATAAAAATCGAAAAACCAGGCACAGGAGATGAAGCCCGCTTATGGGGTCCCCCTTTCATTGGTTCAAGCAAAGAATCTTGCTACTTTATTGCCTTCAACCGCAACAAAAAAAGTGTGACAATCAATATTCAAACTGAAGAAGGGAGGGGGATCATTTACTCCCTGGCAAAAAAGTCTGATGTTTTGGTTGAGAATTATGTCCCTGGCAAATTGGACTCAATGAAGCTTGGTTATGATGTTCTTAAGGGAATAGCTCCACATTTAATTTATTGTTCAATCACTGGGTTTGGCCCTAAAGGGCCTTATAGCCGAAGGCCTGGATATGATGTTATAGCTGCGTCCATAGGAGGATTGGTGCATATTACGGGCCCGCAGGGTGGAGAACCTTGTAAAGTGGGAGTGGCTTTAATTGATATTGCAACAGGTAGGTGTAGAAATTGCTGGCAATTAATAATAGGGCCATTTCCATTCCAAGATGTTTTCAATTGTAAGTTTGAGCTAAAGTTTATATACTGCTACCATTAAAGAAGTTGCTGACATCTTTGAACTCTTTACAGTGTATTTTCAACTGGTGACACATATGTATGTTTTAAACTGAAAATAGGTTTTTGTAAAATTCTCTAAAGTTTTGTTCATTCTCCATCTTTCATAGTTTTCAAAGTAGCAATGCATGTATCACCACTTTGGATCATACTATATAATATGTAATATAGCAAGAGTATTTCTAGACAAAAATTTTCAGGCCTCTATGCTCATGGAGCTATCATGGCTGCCATAATTAAGCGCGCTAAAACTGGGAAGGGGCAGAAAATCGATTGCAATCTTTTATCAACAGAGCTGTCAACTCTAATAAATATCGGATCTAATTATTTAAATGCGGGCAAAGAGGGATCTCGTTGGGGTACTGCTCATGAGAGTATTGTCCCATACCAAGCATTCTCTACCAGGAATGGGTATTACACCATTGGAACCGGCTCAAATAAGCAATTTGAAGAGCTTTGTACAGTTATTGGACATAAGGATTTGGCAAAAAATCCTAAATTTGCAACTAATACTGATAGAGTTGCTAATAGACATCAAATTGTGGAAATTCTCACTAAGATTTTATCAACAAAAACAAACAAAGAGTGGGAAAGCATATTTTATAAA
This sequence comes from Euwallacea fornicatus, assembly GCF_040115645.1. Lineage (NCBI taxonomy): Eukaryota > Metazoa > Arthropoda > Insecta > Coleoptera > Curculionidae > Euwallacea > Euwallacea fornicatus. The sequence continues at coordinate 201,908 of NC_089559.1, read as the reverse complement.
TGCTCATTTCCAAATGGGCCAGTAAACGACCTGAAAGCTACTTTCAGTGATCCTCATGTACAAGATATAGGGATAGTCAAGACCATGAAACATCCTACTGCAGGGGAAATTCGTCTAGTCGGGCCCGCTGTACAGTACAGTGAGGGTGGCAATGAAGTGCGAACACCACCTCCCAATTTGGGTCAACACACCAATGAGGTGCTGACAGAATTACTGGGATTTAATGGGAGTAAAATTGATGATTTACGATTACGAAAAATAATTGCATGAAATTGTTACAGAAAGCTGTAAATTAAACCGAAACGTTGTTAAAAATGCTGACCACGTCACCATAAGCTTTCCTTAATTAAATCATACTCGTAATGACACTTCAATTCAACAACTCCATTAATTGTTTTCAAATTTTCCAGGACTAAAATAGCACATATTTTTTTACTGATAATTTTCTTTAACCCTTGCAACATGTACTTAACAAATTAAATATATAGGATATATTTTGTTTATGTTGTTTAAATTTCACCAATTAGTTATAATAATCAACATCAAAATTTTTTGTCACCTACACTATAAGTTTTTCAGTGAACATTGGTTTTTTGGACATAGCGAATACTTATTGTATAATAAATACTTTAGATAATACTGAATATCGCGTTTGAATTTCAATTCTATCGTCTTATATCGTGCATTAAGTGATATTTCTTATTCATTTTCATTACTCTTTACAGGATCACGCAGTTCCTCGTCTGACAGTCAAGCTAAAAAAACCTCGGAATGATAAGAAAGTTCAATGGACCACTGGGACTGTAGACAATGAAAATTTAGGCAAGAAAAAGTCAAAATGTGAGTATATTTCATAGTGCTGAGAGCAAGGTCACATAATGTTCTTGGTGCATATATTGAATGGCCACATTCAGCAGTAGGACAGTTTTGTAACTGTTGAAAATTCTAAGCAAAATTTGAAACTTGTGCTAGACCAGGTTTCTCCCCTTTTTCTCCATCATTTTACAGTGGAGCTATACTTTCTGCCGAGGGAGATGATAACTGTTACGTATATAACCACTGAAACAACATCATTAATATGCCAGCTGGGATTGAAGGACTTTTCCAGCTAATCTATCTCGGGATATCAGTGTTCCTCCCTTATTCGTGATAAAAAGTGGGCTTACTCGTCAGACCCAATGCCTGACGGTCTGGACAATAGTAATTCCTGATAACCATAGTCCATTGTTTACAAAGGTTATATAGTTACTTGAAATTCACTACCGTTGTTTAGAAGATTTACTTAGGTTCACAGAAGAAGGCGAGGAAACACTCTCCCCCAATTCCCTAGCAGCTATTGATTTTAATAAAAGAATGTGTCGTATTTATTGTTTATATAGTTTTCATGACATTCTCGATATTATGATGAAGAGATTAGCGGCTAGTAGCCGGTCCCCCATCGCCTCTGTAATTCATGGTTTGTTTAATGTTAATTCTAAGTGACCCCATATTCCTTAACGATAAGAGCACTGTGTCCAGCTTCTCCTGTAATACATTTGCACAACTGTTCACTCTGCTGAACTTGACACAGAATTGCCATATTTATTTGTGTCCTAAAATCACTGCTCATTCGTAGGTTGCTGCATTTATAATAAACCTCGAAAGTTCGGGGAAAGTTCCTCATCAGATTCGTCGGATGACGAGTGCGACCAATGTCAAGGACACGTAGAAAAAAAGAAGTATTCTGGTCAGACTAAAGTAGCAAAGGCTGAAGATTGTATAACTGAAACCGTGAGTTCCGAGCCCCACTTGCCAAACTCAGGAAAACCCTCATCAGTGTAAAAGAATAGCCGTGTTTAATGCAACCGCAAATTAAGTGTTTAATTCGTGGGTTAAAATTCGGATTGACCCTTAAATTTGCCGTACGCAGCAGGTTGTGCGGGGAAATGTGGTCCAACACTTCAGGTTTCATAATCAAAATCATAAGAGAGACATTCAAAGTGTAGATCAGTGAGGAAGTCCATTGTATGTGCATCTACCTATGTGTTGAATAGCATAATTTGTTTTTCAATTTTTGTTCTGATAATTGTTATTAGAATGTCAAATTAATCAGTATTACGTCTTCGGTTTTATAATCATTGCTGACGTAATTTTTATTTAATTTATAAACTGTTACTTAATTAAATACGTAATAAAGTTATGAATAAGTAGTTATAATTGTAATTACTTTCCTATCATATAAATCCAGGTAGATTTGTAACATGAGCTAATAGCAATAGGAAGGTAACAATTAAATGACAGTAGTTAATAACGTTGACCTAAGTAAAAATAATAAAGGAAATTATTTTGAACACTATATTTCCCACAAAAATACTATTTGCATCTTACAAACCAAGATAATTGCCAGGGACATTCGTAAAAACGTTAAAATATTGAAAGAAAAATTAATATGTCGATCATTAATAGTTATTTTATTTCAACCAGTGTTGTCGCTGAAAACAATCACACACACCATAGCGTTGCTGTCTCAATAAAATATTAGAATTTGGAACCTGACCATTTATCATGTCAACATTTGTTTTCTACGCATAAAGTGTATGCAATAATATAGAAAAATGTAAACTGATTTTTTTTGGAAATACAGTAATTGAATATTAAAAGAATCTCATGAGAGGACTACTTAGGAAATACCCTTTACTTTCAATCATTCTTTTTCCGACCGCAATTAAATATTTATCAACCCCTGAGTCTTCGTTGTCAACAATAGACTGCACATTACTACGAACCCTTTCCAAGGCTCTATTACAAAACGTGGTGGCTAATACTAGCTCAAAGTCGGCGAACTGAAGACCTATACAATAAGATCTTGAGGCACGAGCTGAAACAAACGATTCAGTTTTAATTTGAATTATTAAGCATCAATACAACTTACCTAGAACTGCACTCATAACGTAACAATCGATAATAATGTTAGATAAAGTTCTTAAATGAGAATGTCTATTGACGCATTCAAAACCATATTTGGTAAGAAAAATTTCGGTACAATATTGTAGTCGTTTTATACAGTATCTGGAATCGACAGGAATAATGAATGAGAAAATTGAGAGAACGTATTACACTCACTCTAAATGTTTAGAAGAAGTTTTACAGGATGGATGAAGTGAATCGTAAATCTCTAAATCCAGTGTCGGATTGTCAGAGTGCTGATGGCGATTCGTCCAAATTCGTTTGAGCATAAAATTACCATAAGACCAAGGATTGCGCAGCTTTTTTACTGTGTCGTTCAAACTAGTCTATGAATTGAAATGAATTAAAAAAAAATACATATTTTTTTATAACAATATACTCCGACATGTTGTAATCCAGCGAGGCTTATGAACAACCTCAGATTCTCGTTGGTTTCATAAAGAGTTAGATAATTTATTACATCGTCGTGACCTTTCCTGGCCCAGTGATTTTTCATGGTAGCAGGCAAACCTACTGAATCCAAACATATGGTGGAAACTCGCAAAGCCGCTTCAGAAGAGAAAATCTAGATTTTAAGGAAAAAAAAAATTAATTTTCTTGACAACAATTGTAAGTCACCATATTGTCAATATAGTGGCAAATATTTGTAAATGAAAATATCTCACCTTTACGATTGCGCACTCGACATCAACATCCTGATTATCATACCAGTCTTGCAGACCCGCAGTTAGATAAGAGACGCTTTCGATTGCGTACTGCTCCATTAAAATCTGTGAAAATCATGATTTTTTACCGTATTAATATAATCTATATTTCGTTAAAACTTTGCCAATTACCTCACCCAATCTGAATCGCACAGCATCAGTCGAGAGATAATCGTATTCAGCCGTACTCATCGTTACAAAAAAGTTGTGAAGATTCGTAATTAGTTGCTTTGAAATTGCATTACAAGCAGGTCCACAACTTAACCTGAAATCCCGCATAACAGGTTTCAAAATTTGATCGGCCTTGTGGGCTGGCCCAATAATATTTTCTGAGAATTTTCATTTTATCATAAAAAATTTCAGTTTTATCATACTTATTAGAATTACCTGCAGGTATTTGAACGTTATTGAAACTAATATTTACTAATTCCACCCCTGTTGCTTCTAGTTTTTTACAGTTAATTCCTACTGTGTCCTTTTCTACCACAAAAACGCTAATAGAATTAGCAGGGCCTTCGGCTAAAACTATTGAATCGCTAACGGCAACTACAATCAAAATATCTGCAGAAAGCCCATTGACTACATATGCTTTTTTCCCATTTAGAATCTATAAATGTATTATATTCTTTTGCACAAATAAGAAATTAGATACTTTTGACGAACCCAATGCTTTCCATCATCAGTTAATTTTGCAGTTGTTGTCATTTGATTCAACTCAGTCAATCCTATTTCATTCATAGCTAAAGCACTGATTGATTCACCAGAAACTATTGCAGGCAAATACTTCTTTTTTATTCTATCCTCTGCAAATCTACTTAAAATTTCAGTTCCTAGAACATTACACAGATTCAGTAAACTTGATAAAAATTTTAGTGTATTTACCTAATAAATCATTGTGTAATAAGTCCTGTCTTAAGCTGTGTTGTGAAATGGTTTCTAAGAAGGGCATCAGATCCATGGGCCAGAGTTCTCTTGTACCAAAAAACTGGGAAACTTGCAGACCAATTGCTTGGTGATCAACTAAATTTTGCCTTTTTATAACAAATACAAAACAGACTTTAGGAATCAAAAATGTCTATTAAAGTACCATTTTTCAATGAATTCCCTACCTGAATTTTTTTTCTCCAAGGGAGTCCACATTTACCATATGATTTTCTTGCAAAAGCTGCTTTAATCCATTTATATCTTTTTCTAAATTCCTATATTCTTCCAAATCTAATTCAGGGAATATTAACATTTGTTTATCAAAAGTCCCTGAAATCACAGAAGTGTAAAATAACCATTCGTCATGTAATAAATTAAAAAAAAATTAATATATTTTAGGGAAGTATCCAATGTAATTTGACATAAAAAAATCATTAAATAATATCCCTCATTTTCTTTACTGGAAGAAGCTAGATTTATTGATTCACACAGTATAACATGAAATTTACTTAACATAACATGTTGCAGATAATTCAATTGACCATGGACTGCTTATGTTATATGAACTTATATATTTGGCTTAATTGACAAATGTTAAGAGGTAGCTGAAAATGGTTTCTCTCTTTAGAAGCTTATTTTTTCCAGTTTACTGACAAATTAAGTTTACAAACTTCACAACTAAACCCAATACCTACCACTCAAAAAATTCTTAACAAATGGTGCTCTTTGAGGTTTCTTTGCCCTAGTTTTGTGGGCTATATTACTCAGTCTATCATATTTCTTGATTTCTTTATCTTGCTGCTGTTCAGAGGAGTCTTTTTGAAGGGGCTCTACTGCAGTAGAATAAACTGCCTGACTGCACCTCTTTAAAGTATGGGATTGGGCCGCAATACGTCTTAGAGCCGATGATAGCATCGTAGCTAAGAAGACTGTTCTTTGTTAATTTATGTACTAGAAATATTGCTTCATCAACGTTTTGGTAAATTTATTAGCAAACTTGGCTCCAACACTTGGTAGGCAATAACATTTGAGTTAACCTAAAATATTTTGGTGAAATTGTAATTAAATTATTCAATCGCTGTTCCGGTTCCAAATGGTGCAAAACCCAGAAATTTTATTATAATGTACATATTAAGGAGTTTACTTATTTTGCAAGATTTATATATGTAAATAATATATAATCTAAGTTTTAATGCCTAAAAAAACCTATTATTGTTTACCTGATAGTTATGTAGAGAATGTAAATATTTGTATAGATCTTACTTCTTATTTATTTACACTGAAAAACTTTTTTTTTAGTCTTTCAGTTTAATTTATCCTGAATCATTTTAAAAATGCCCATGTTAACCGTATTTTCCCCTCTAACCTTTTATACCTTAATTCGATTAAACATCTGCGTTATACACGTAATGAGGTAATTTAAAGTAGATGAATAGGACCACATTCTTCTCGCAGATACCTCCACAAGTATTTCTAAAAATTCTGAAAATACAAGATATAATGAAAAAGGAGTATCAAGTTAATAATCGGGTAAATGGCCATTGACGTATCAAAAAAAAAATACAGTAAAAATAAAGGGGGCCTGGTATAGCGAATGACCAGGAATTCAAACATGACTGATTAATTCAGAAATATATTAGGATTGCACATAGCAAACGACATATATTTGTGCATCGATATAGACGTGTATGTTTTTTTTATATCATTTATCTTATTGATTGTCTAATCTAAAGCGTTTTAAACTTAATAATTTGAAACTTTCTATAAAAAATATTCATCACCATGATGTCAACAACTAATTTCTCCAGTTTACTATTTTAAAAATAATTATTAATTACTGAGTATTCAGGAAAGTTAAAAATAAAATTTCAGCATTTTCTATTCAAAGCGTATCATTTTAGTAAGTTTGGTAAACTCTAAATGCTGAAATATATATTTATTATTATTAAAAAGGGCATTTTTCAAACTACAGATATCTTTCGCTCAATGGCGGATTTTTGGATTTTGCTCTTCTGAGGATTTTTTTTGTCAAAATACATGGACATAGTAATTTTTTCTTTTTAGTACCTTTAGAGTCTCGCTTTGTTAGCTGAAAAATAAGGTACACTAAAGCTAAGTTTTCCCTTCTTATAACGCCCAAAACCTTTAATTATCATTACTGCTGGAAAACGTTTGCAATACCACTGCGCTTAGCTATTCATTGTGAAAAATTCTTACTCAGCAATAGTTATTATTAAGGGAGCTTAATTACTTCCAGTTGCCTGCAAGATTTTTGTGCAGTAATTATCTGCTTCGCCATAATGTCAACAAGTTTTCGTTCTATCTATTTTTTAAATAATTTTTAGTTAATAAACAACGCTATAACGAACTTGCAAATAAAATTTTGTTTAGAGGTCCAATGTTATGAACGCTAGGGAGCATAAATCATATTACTACATAGTATTAAAGTTTTATACTTCTCTGTTATCTGAAAGCTTAACACGATTTATATCAAATTTAATCCAACAAAGCATATGTGATTCTAAATATAGTTTCAACGATTTACGACATTTATAAACATTGCATGTTTATGCTTTTCCTCGGAATTAGAAAAAATTGCACCCATTTATTCTGGTAGATGAATGATATTCGGCGACAAATGCGGTTCTTTTTTTAATTTTTTGGACACCTCCATTGAAATGAGATATTACATCCTTTATATCCAGTTTCAATAAAAAATCAAGAAAAATACTAGAAATTCACTGTATTTCGAATATTTTAAAAAAATACACTCTAAACGTATAAGAAATTGTAATGATTCTCAATGTTTTACTCATTAAATGAAAAATATAACTATGTATTCACCATTTTATTGGCACTAAGCTAATTGAATCCATTTTAAAATAACATTTTTTAACTGAAATTAGTTTGACTCGAGATAAGCCTCGCGCATCAGTTGTTGCTGATGGTTATTTCTGAAAAATTTTCAATATAGCAAGAACTAATAATACTCATTTGAATCTATATAGATATATAAATATTTACTCAAGTGGTCGAATTTCAGATTTAAATCGTTGACCTAATGAACAACTATAATTTAGGGAAATAATAGGTGTTCTGAGAAATTCATCAAATTACTCATACCTGGACAACTCGATTTCTAAAATCTTTTGAACTTGCTCAGATATCGAGCCCTTTGGATGGCTATTTCCTTATTATATGACGGTAAAGCGAACTACATTTGCACTCCAGAGTTTATATGGCTTGTTCCACGCAGTTGCAGACATAAGGCCTTCTTACAAGGTTTGCAAGCACCAACTACTTATTCGAAAAAATCTGTGTGTTTCTTGTTTCTTCAAAATTTCTCTTTAAATTTGCAGTTGTAGCAAAAATGCAAGGTCTAATTCGATTTTAAAAGCAGCATTAAGATATTATGCGCAGAATATGTGCATAATTTAAAAATTTCCCCGTTGCGAGGATATTTTTTACGAGGTAATTAAACGTTACGTGAACGTTTTAACGGTTCAAAAAATTGCCTATTTTCTATTTATATCTAAATTCTCAGTTCATAGAAATAGCCATTAATGCGGGGTTTTGAGCCACACATGCCCGAGGTGTTTAAGAACTTCGATTGTTTGCTGCTTGTTTGAAGGAGCAAAACAGAAAATAAGACCCAAAAACATGTTAATAATTTTAGAAAAAGACGCCAAGCGACTCATAGTTTGTAATCACTGCACATGTGAATAGCCATAAAGCTGTTCAATTTTAAAGTTCTCGTAGTTTTCTTTTCTTATGGTTTGATTCGTGCATATTTTATCCAATACATTAATATTTCAACGGTGATTTTTTTTCATATTTTGAATTTTTTAATTTTTAGTTTTAAATTTTCAATTGTTTTAATTTTTTTTAAATAAAAATAATACATAAAAACTTTTAAATCTTCAGTTATTTTATATATAACATTTGTATAAAAAAAATCTAATTTTTAAAAGTGTTTTAAATTTTTTTAAGTTTGTTTCGATTTTTTCAAATTTTCAGTTTCAATATTTTTCAATTCTCAATTTAATGAATCTGCTTTAAGTGAAATTGGATTGCAATCAATAACATATCAAGCATGGTTCAACAACTTCTTGGAATTGCATAATTAAAGGTGGTTCCACTTGCTCTAAGAATAGTACATGGCAGTCAGATTCAAACGCTTAGAGGAATCTTATAAAAATTTCCTCTATAATTAGTTTGCGCTCAGTTAAAAAAATGTGCAGGAGCGTTATTTTGACGTATTATTGTGAGATAAACCATGTTTTTAATATTTTCTGGTGTTCCATAAAGTAACTTTTGGAATTATTGGAAAACGTTTGAAAATTGTTGTAGGACTACTTCATATGAACAGAGGAGCAGGAAACGGGTTGGCACGTCATTATTGACCAAGCAATCCTAAGTCAATATCGATTAAATATTACATTACACACTTTAGCTCATTTTAGCCTATCTAAAATGCCGAAAAGCAAGAAAAAGAAGCCCAAAAATAACAAAAATGGAGATAAAGGCAAAAAAAAGGTGACCTCCAAAGGGCGGCGAGGGGGAGGAAAGAAATCCAGGAATAAGAGTGCTAGGTATACAGAATAATAAAAAAAAAACATGCACTGGATTGTGTAATTCATTTTTAGATGCAATGTCGATATTTTTACCGAAGCTGCAATGGAAAACGCTTATACAACCTGCCATAATGTCCAAGACTTGTTAAAGTGGAGAGGCTTTCCATGGCCTGACGCTCAGAAGAAGAAGAAAAAGGGGAAAAAATAGCGTTAGAAAATTCGATTTGTGTACGCATGTGGTCTGTGTTTTTTCAAAATTTGATCCAAAACAAAATAAAACTCGGATCATAATTCGATTTACCTGTTTGTTTTCTGTAAAGGCAGTTCTTGATGCCAAGAAACTAAACGAACGAAAAACGACACGTTGCATTTTTCAGCGGCTCTACTCGCCCTCCGAATATCTTTGGAAGACTATAAATAGAGAAAGAGCAGCCCATTTTTAAACAAGTCTACTCGCGCTTTCCTAAGAGACTAGTTCATTGCCTTCAGATATTTTGTGAGTGTGATTTCAGTGCTTTCTCATTATTGGTGAGTCCGTGAGTCTTCCAATACATCAAAATATCTTTTATTTAGCATTTCTGGAAAGTCCCCTTCAAGTGTCATGAAGACCCGAAAGTGTCTTCCTAGAAATTATCAAGCATTGATAAAATGCAAGGTCGAACTATCTTAAAGATCCTCAGGTATCTTTTTAGACTAAAAATGACCTCTATATTTCAAATAAGTAAAAAAATTTAGAGCTTTACGTATAAAAATCGAAAGTTGAGGTAATTTTCGGTTAAACCGGAAGTACTTGATAAACGCCATTCATGTCAACCAATTGGTTCTATTCTCATATAGCTTCCCTTTAAATTTCAGCTTTCTAAATTCAAAAACAAAAAAATTATACAGGCGAGCCATCTTTTTGACTCATCCGCTATATAATTGTTTTATTCCAGTTGATTTTGTTTTCTTTATCCTTAACGTACTTTACCTCAGCTCCTAGTCAGCTTTTTTGAGATTTTTGAGGTGGACAAACAGCACTAAAACCCAACCACAATAAACATATCAATTATAAAAGCGAAATTTAATTTCTGCAAGTCAACGAGATTTCTTGCCATTGGGCAGCATTCCAAGGGTCCAACATGCATAAAGATACAAAATGAAAAATTACAAAACTAAAAATGTGAAATGTAAACAAACACTCATTGATTACAGGGTACGCCTAAACTCCAACGAGGTTTCAGATGGTTCGGAAAATGCTTATGAAAATAATGCGCATGGAACGCTAAAAATTGCAAGTTTCAGTCTGAATCTCAAGAATGGCTTCCGAGTTATTTTCAAGGTTGAGTCACTCATAGTTCAAGTATCACTGTTTGGAATGAAAGCAAATGAGTGTCCCATTGTGTATGTTACGAGGATGCGGCTCTTAAATCTTAATTTTAGTAAAGTATTTTTATAGCGTTTTAGTCCTTGCACTAACTCAGTTAAAAGCTGTTCTAAAGACGTTTGAAATACTACACATAGCTCTTTCTATTTTTACTACATGTGTGCATCGCATATCAGCCAACGAGGACTTGGAATTGGAACTCTGCACAGCAATCCATCTGAAAACGCAAAATCTCGTGGGTGTTTCAGCTTCTGGACACGCCAACTATGAGGTTCAGCAATCAGTTTCCAACGCGATTTGTCAAACCTCAGAAACGAGAAATTTATAGACCGTTATCAGAAACACTGTTTAGAGATTGCAGTAGATTTAAGAGCAATAAAAGAGGTGTTTTTCGCAGTTCGTTTATAAACCTTTCAGTTTATTGTTATATAAAACAGTCCAACCGACTCTATTTTAAGATCAGATAATTAAATTTTGGAAACTTGATTATTTTCAATTTCACCATTGACGCGGTTTCTTGTCCTATTCCTCGCGTCCATGTCTACACATGTCGATCATCATATTGTGAAGAATTTATACGTTTTGACTTTGAGAAAATTACCATATACACCAATGCATTTTGTTGAAAAATATGGGAAATATCTTAAAGCGTTTCGCAAAATTAAATAAATTCTGTAATACACTTTCGTGGGTGGTTACAAAGTTTTTTTCACTGGGAGCTTCATTAATATAAATTTTTGAAAAAATATTTAAAAAAACAAGATCTATTAATATTGACGCCAATGTAATTTGATGTAGAATGTAAAGTAGATTATTTAAGACCAATAAAACTTGTTTATGTAATTTCAGCGCGTATGACATTGCTTTAATATTTCAGCTTGAAAAAATTACTTTTAAAAATTTCTAACTGGACAAAGGAAACGCCTACGCCGCTGAACTTTATTATAAACGATCGAGGGTCTATGGGAGAATTTGATTAAAAAAAAAACTCAACTCTTTAGCATAGATTTAATACCGCTAAACCCAATCGACCAAAAATCCTGTAGATATACAAAATAGAATAATAACTCAAAAATTGGTAGATTATTTGGGAAAAACATATCTACGCCAATACATTTCTTCGCAAAGCCGAAAGTAAATATTGGATTATTTTTAAAAAAATGTTCGACTCCTTAGAACCATTCCTGTGGGGATGCCAAAATTTTCATTTTCAATCCGTTTTTCAACGTGAAGGAATAAAATTTTTTAAAATAATTATAGAAAGATGCCTCTCGCCGTCGCCTGTAGAGCCAACGACGCTGATAAGCACGACAAAGATATCACGGCTCTGGTATTCCACAAAGGGAAGTTGTACAGTGGAGGAGATGATGGAAAACTCAAGGTAGTTTCCTGATGAAGAATCGTTATCACTCACTATCGTTATCTTTGCTAGGTTTGGTCTGCAGATCTAGTAAAAGAGGCTGAGGTGCAAGCCCACGCAACTCCAGTGTACAGTTTGGCTGCTAGTGATGACGCCATCTACAGCGTTTCGAGTGATGGTTCCATCAAGCTCTTTGAACCCAACACTTTGAAGGAGAAACAGGCGCTAAGACAAGGAGAAAACGCTGAGTATTGGAGGGTGCGATACACCAATGGCAATCTTTACGTTGGGGATAATGAAGGCAACGTACGTGTATAACGGGTCATGCAACAAATTTGCCCTTAAAGCCACTCTTGCAGATTCTGGTATTCAAAAACAATCAATACTATGGGGCAGTCAACGTTGCAGCACCAGTAAAAGGCCTGCAAGTAGTGGAACCCTACGTGCTGGCTGTGCAAGATACTGACCTCGTTATCACAGAGTTTAAGCTGGATGGTGAGCAACTCAGCGGCATAAAAGCGAATCGTGAAAACGTTTTTGATTAGGTGAGAAGATTCAATGGACCCAAGATACCACTATCCCCGGCAGAGTTCCTGTGGCCCTCATTGGATCCGCCTATTTGGCCCTTATCGATAGAGATGGCAAAGAGATCTTGCTGCATAGCACCGATAAGCATTCCGGATTTAAACAAATTGCCAAAATTGTGGTAAGTATATAAATAATCTACAGTCAGGGCCCGTATCAATGAACCTGACCCCCACAATATGTTTTTGTACTGATTAAATTGGTTTCAGCACGGATCTGAAGACAACAGGATAATTAACGCGTTAGCTGGAGTCGAATGGGCCACTGACAAGCTGCTTTTTAGTGGCGGATGGGACAAGGTGGTCAAAAGATGGAAGGTGAGCGACCAAGGACTAATACAAGAGGGCAGCGTCAGCGTCGACTTAGTGATAAACGCCATTACCCCAGGCGAACCTACCGCCATCTATGCAGGTGGCACTGATGGACATATCGTTAGAGTCGACTCTAACTGATTTTCGTTTTCGCTTTTACTTTTTTTACTTAGAATTCGCCATTATCATGAAAACGTCATGTGACGTTATGTCGTGTTCATTTTTAAACGATCTTTGGCTGTAAATATTCACTAACGGAATATCGGTTATAATTAATGTTTATATTTTTAACGCATGTTTTGTAATGTGTGAAATAAAGATTTTATAACATAATTTTTTATTTCTGACTGCTCATACTTCAATCAGGGTTTGTATGTCTGGTAGGGACTCCCTGCAGTTGCTCACCAACCTTTGCAGACTGACATACGCCCATGAAAAATACTCCTGCGGATTACTACATATACAGGGCGTAACATTTAATCAGGGAAATATTTAAGGAGACGACAGTACTTTGCAAAATAATAAAAAATGTTATTGGACCCATGGTCACAAACGCACTATTTTCGATATACAGGGTGGTAAAGTTTCAGTTTTTGTTCTCATATTTTGCGCTTCTCTCACGTATGCTTTAAGTTAAATATTTCAAATTTCGTGCACCTATTTTCTTGAAAACCCTCTGCAACAAACTGTCACAATCTTCGGTAGCCAAATACAGAGTATAATGTTTTTTTGGGTCATGTATTATTTTATGGTTTTTATCTTTTTTTGGGAAACCCTGTATGAAATCCATTAAACTAAATTCATTAAGAGTTTAAATTATCATCTGCGCCAATACAATTTGTTGAAAAATATTGGGAATATCTTAAAGAATTTGGATAAAATATTATACTCTTTAGTACAGCTCCAGGGGCAATAACAACGTATCTCTACATATGAATCTTCATTCAACCAAATTTTTGGGAAAAAAATGTAAAAAGAAAATGGATGTCTTAACTGATACCAACGCTAATGCACTTTGATGTTGAATGTAACGTATATTATTTACATGAATTTGACTAAAAATACTTTTTTGCGTAATTCTGAAAAAAAAATTAAAACACCTGTAAATGGAGAAAGGAAACGCCTATGCCAATGAGCTCTATTGTAGAATATAAAGACCTACAGGAGATTTTTACAAAAAATATTCAACTCTTCAGTCAGTAGAGATCAACAATCGTTAAACCGAATCTACCGAAAATCCTGTAGATCTATAAATTACCGGGGTAGAATACTTAAAAATCAGTAGATATTTTGAGGAGAATGACATATACGACAATACATCCGCAAAATATTGAGCAGATATTGGAGTATTTTCAAAAAATATTCGACTACTTGGAACAATTCCAGTGGTTGTGCCAATTTTTTATTCTTAGTTGAGATTTGAGAAAAGAGGCGCCTATGCCAATGCACCTTAGTGTAGAAAACACTTCTGGGGCTTAGAATACAAGAAAATTTTGGCTTTCCCAAGAACAGATCGTGCATTGATTACTCTTTCTCCTTCTCTATCCCTCTCTTCTCAAAGTATCTACTGAATGCATGGCAAAGATCTTCACTAAACACAATGAGGCAGCAACCAGGTACCAAATTACCATTAAACAATCTGGGACAACTCCATCCCACTTAGGCAGTATTAATCATTAAATCTAAAAAGGCAACGTTAGAAATACAGCAAAGTTTTAATACTAAAATGTAATGGATAAGGCGCAAGTGGGAGTCAACACCGTACGTTGCCTCGACCGGAGACCATTCTATTTCTGATACTTTAATATAAACATCTCGCGAATATCCCAGAAACTGGTCGAAGTTTAGTTTAAAATTTGGAAGTTCGTGCAAGTGGTTTTTTTGTGGTAAGTTGGAGTAGATTTGCTCAGAAAGGTGGAAATAGCAATTTTACTCACAAGGGTGGAAACACTCGCTGAAAGGCTGTGGAAGACCGTGACTTCAGGTTTTTGGTTGTTACTAAAAACGTCTTGAAAATTTTTTGTGATATTTTAGATTTAATTAAATTCGCTTTGATGATGATTCATTTGTGCAAGTCCTCTCAGAACCATTTGACGCAACTTTAGCCGGCACATAGACCTGAATTCAATTACGTAATTTCCTATCACTAGTCGTGCAGATTTTCAATTTTCTATCCAGAATAACCAAAAATGGGAAAAATTCCTGCAATCGGAATTGATCTGGGAACCACGTACTCCTGCGTAGGTGTATGGCAGCATGGAAAAGTGGAGATAATTGCAAATGATCAAGGCAACCGGACAACCCCCAGTTACGTTGCCTTTACCGACACTGAAAGGCTCATCGGGGATGCTGCTAAAAGCCAAGTAAGTATCATCCACTATAAAATGTCTAATTTACTAAAACTTCGCTGGAAATAATGAGTCATTAAAGATTTACTGATACCAAATATGGGAGCCAAAAAAATGCAAATACTTCTTCAGGTCCAATCACCGAGGAAACAGTTTTTTAATGAGTATTATCGCACGCCCATAAAATGTCTATTTTTGAAATCGTACTATAATATTAAGTAGGTGGCTTAAAAATATTCGGGATATTTCTGTAGAATTCTCCAGAAAGACGGGAATTACTTTGAATGTAACCGTGCCAAACTGACCAGATTGCTCACCGGCAATGGGCATAATTAGCGAGCTGCTGCTGCGTAACTGCAGCTATTTTGTAGCTGGATTCTACTGAAATATTTTTCCTTTCACTTTTTTAGCGATAGAGGCCAAAAGCCGACACTGAAACACCATATGTTCGAGCTAATTATATATTTCGCATTGCACACTCGCAGCACCGAATAAGGTTGGATGACCAATATTCTGAATAAGGCTTAAATTCATTTTGGTTGTAAGATTAAAGCTGTTGTTAACTCTCTGTTTAGTTTGACAATAATTAGATGAATACACCAGAAAGTGACCCGAAAATATAACATAAAGTTCTTTACAAGGACATTCTTTCAGGAAATTTATTTACGGTCTAAGAACTAAAACTACTACCTAGTTGTTTTTAAACAGCTGAGTCACCGACTTTATATTTTACACATAAAATGCATATATATAGAAGGGTAGAATGGCATAATGTGTGCCTTCTAGATTGTTTAAGTTGAGGGATACAAAATTTCAGATTCGATATAATTTTTCAAACAGCTTATTGCCGTTTTAGTCCAGCAGAATCTTCGTGCTTCTAAACGAACCAACTTATAAACTTCATGTTTTTCATAGATGTAGAATGTACATAGAGGGATATCATTATCAAGTATAAGCATTTTAAGGTCTTTAATTTGTACATCATAGTTTCAAATCTGGTTAAATTTTTCAAGCAGATTTTTGGTACTTTTTCCCTGACGTGATATTAGATTCGTTTTTCCCCAAACCCAAACAAATTTCGGATGTTTACAAATCTAGGATGAACATAGAAATGTATCATGCGTATCATGTACTTGATATCGCTGTTGCAATTATCACATATCATAAACATCCTAGGTAGCAATGAATCCAAAGAACACAGTCTTCGACGCCAAACGCCTAATAGGGAGAAAGTTCGATGACGAGAAGATTCAGGAGGACATGAAGCACTGGCCCTTCAAAGTCATCAATGATGGAGGCAAACCAAAAATCGAGGTCGAGTACAAAGGCGAGGTAAAGCGCTTTGCTCCCGAGGAAATCAGCTCCATGGTCTTGACCAAAATGAAGGAGATTGCTGAGACCTTCCTGGGAGGAAAGGTTTGAAGACCCTTCTCGAACTAACACTCAAGAATAACATCCGCAATTTAAAGGTAACTGATGCGGTGGTTACAGTTCCGGCATACTTTAACGACTCTCAGAGGCAGGCAACCAAAGATGCAGGCGTGATTGCAGGGTTGAATGTGTTGCGCATCATCAACGAACCCACAGCTGCAGCTTTAGCTTATGGACTGGACAAGAACTTGAAAGGAGAGAAGAATGTGCTGATCTTCGATTTGGGAGGAGGCACTTTTGACGTGTCGATCCTCACCATTGATGAAGGTTCTCTGTTTCAAGTCAAATCTACAGCGGGAGACACTCATCTCGGAGGAGAGGACTTTGATAACCGTTTGGTGAATCATTTCGCTGAAGAGTTTAAAAGGAAGTTTAAGAAGGACCTGATTAACAATACGAGAGCGTTGAGAAGATTGAGGACTGCCTGTGAACGGTTGCTGTCGTGGAATCCATAGCGATCATTCGGTGATAGAAACGTTTTTAGGGCAAAGAGAACGCTGTCTTCATCAACTGAGGCAACTCTGGAAATCGATGCTCTTCATGAAGGGGTCGACTTCTACTCCAAGATCACTAGAGCCAGATTTGAGGAACTTTGCATGGATCTATTCAGGGGCACTTTGCAGCCTGTAGAGAAAGCTTTAAATGATGCCAAGCTAGACAAAAGTGCAGTTCACGATGTAGTTTTAGTCGGTAGGTGCTCGAATTCTCTACATAATCATTAACTTTATGTATCTTCTGTTCAGGGGGTTCGACGAGAATTCCAAAGATCCAGAAAATGCTCCAGGATTTCTTTTGTGGCAAAACTCTAAATCTCAGCATCAACCCTGACGAGGCCGTGGCTTATGGGGCGGCAGTCCAAGCCGCTATTTTAAGTGGCGATACCTCTTCTCAAATTCAGGATGTCCTCTTGGTGGATGTAGCTCCTTTGTCTTTGGGAATAGAAACCGCTGGAGGAGTGATGACCAAATTGGTGGAGCGGAACTCCAGGATTCCCTGCAAGCAGCAACAGACCTTTACTACGTATTCCGACAATCAAAATGCAGTAACAATTACCGTATTTGAAGGAGAAAGGGCGATGACCAAAGACAATAACTTGCTGGGGACTTTTAATTTAACTGGCATTCCTCCAGCCCCACGGGGCGTTCCTAAAATCGAGGTAACGTTTGATTTGGACGCCAATGGTATTCTGAATGTGTCTGCCAGAGACACAAGTACTGGTCGGTCAGAAAAAATCACCATCACCAACGATAAAGGTCGCCTTTCCAAGGCCGAAATCGATAAGATGTTGGCTGATGCCGAGAAATATGCTGCTGAGGACGAGAAACAAAAAGAGAGAATTTCTGCTAGAAACCAGCTGGAAGGCTACATATTCAGTGCCAAACAAGTAATATGTTATTTCTCAGTACCACTGAACTTTTAAGTAATTATTTCATTTAAGGCTGTGGAAAATGCCCCTTCAGACAAACTTTCCGAGGACGACAAGAAGTTGGTGCAAGACAAGTGTTCTGCAGCACTGCAATGGCTGGATGGGAACCAACTGGCTGAAAAAGACGAGTTTGAAGATAGATTGAAACAGTTGCAAGGGGAGTGTCAGCCGATAATGATGAAGATGCATCAGGGGGGCGCAGCAGGAGCTCAGGGGCAAGGAGGACCGAAAGTTGAAGAAGTAGATTAATTGATTCTCTAATGTTTTTTTAATGTATTCTTTAATATATCTCTTACGGATATAGTGTTCTTGGTGATTATTAATTAAGGCAAATTAACTTCGCTATATTTCGATTTTTTTTTAATGTTCTATAAGCTATTCTCCAGATTCTGATTCTGCATCTTGACTCGATGGTGACTTATGATGTAAATAATAGAAAATTCAAATTTTTTAAAAAATTTTGTTACATTTACTGTAATTAAATGCAAATTTTATCAAATTATTGAGAATCTTTACAATACGCAGTAAACAATAAATCATTGGGATATTACGTCTTTTTAAGATCCGGAAGTTGTTCAAGTTTAAATACTCAATTTGATTTTCATTAATGCTGCTTCATTAAAAAAAAAATGTTTTGTACGCCTCAGTCTTGACTGGTTGCAAATGTATCTTTTTCCAATTAGAGAGAAAGTTTATGGCGATCAATATATACATATATATAATACATATCATGAAAGCTTCAATTTTCAAAAAAAAAAAAATGGCGTTTTTGGTTTCTCGAAATATCATTTATAGTGTTAACTAGCATTTTTTTTTCATATTTTGGCGATTGTGAAAGTACGCCCTTAGTTTTTATAGAGTTTTAAATAATAAACAACGACCCTGATGTTTTTCCATACAAAATTAATAACTCTTAGGTTTCGATATGTGTTACTAGCATGTATCAGTAGCGTACTTAGTTTTTAAAAGCTTCTGCGTTTTTCACCATTTTGAATGATAAACAAAGATTTTTTCCTTGACGTTTTGAATTTTTTAACCCATCTCCGTACGGCCCTGATTTTTTCTTGCTACTAATCGCTACTTGGAAGTACTTTTTCTGCAAGCCCCTGTATTTGTTTTCTCCAAGTTCATGTTTTATGCATTAATGTCAATGCACTTAAATTGCATTGAATATTGAGGACATATTAGAGAATTTGTCAAGAAATATTTATCTCTTTGGTGCAATCCCAGTGGCGATACCAATTGTTTTTCACAGGGGTTTCCGTTAAACTAAATTTTGAAAAATAAAAAAAAGTGTCATTTTAGAAAATTTACGTTTATCCCAATGCAATTTATTGTAAAATTCGGATCACACATTAGAAACTGTGTTAAAAAATATTTAATCTCTTGACATAGTTCCAGTGGCGGTATATTTTCTAAACGTGATTGCCAAAACAACAAATTGTTTGAAATCTCTCAAAATCCTTTGCATTCGTCCATTTTTGGAATGAAACATCCACGCCAATGGGTTTTGCTGTAGAATATGGCGGAGATAGAGGACTAATTTCGATATAAAATTGTAGTGGCGGTTACATTTTTTTTAATTCGGCTATAAAGCTCTAAATTGTGAAAAAAACATTGAGGATACGTTGGAGAATTTAGTAAAAAAATATCTATCTCTTATTGGCGCAGTTCGAGTGGCGGAAATAGATTTGTAAATGTGGGTCTTCATTAAACTGCATTTTTGAAATGTTTATTAATTTGAAATTTATGCAAAGGGGGGCGCTTGCTCCCGTTATTCTCTCGTTGGACCCGCCACTGCGTATTTCGCTCGGACACTGGAATGTGCGAAAAAATTAATAGTTGTTTATCGAATCAAATTATCTCACAAAAGAAGACAGCGAATTTAAACTTTAAGTGCTGCCCTCGTCCGCTACAAATTCCCTGGATACACCCAATACTGAAACATTCTAATTATTTATTAATATTTTATTTATTAATATAAATTTGTTTATTACATAGAAAAAATGCATCGAATATGCGACTCAAGATTCATTGCCGTGCATCTCCAAATGCAAACTTAGATTAGTGCGACAATGAAATTTCTTATGAAACTTGTATATTAACGATCGATTTGAATTGATGATACCACAGTTATTTTATTGGAGGCTTTCTTTCAATGATGATTACGAACTGTCGAAGAGTTCAACAAATTTTATTCGAACCCAAAATGTATATCCGATGACCTGCTTTGCAAGTGATAATTTTGCAGACGTTATGAATGGACCGGAGACCATTAACATTTTTAAAATACACGCCAGAAAGTCTTTTTAGGTTTCCTGGGCTGTATCCAGACCATAGTGAATCGAAATCCTGGAAACATGAAATATATTAGCAAATTTCGGATTCGGATATCTCCAACGTATTCTCGCTTTTTTTGGTAATTCGGATTGACGAAAAATGCAAAATTCCTGCATAAAACCGACAGCCGCGACGAAAATCTAATGCATTAGAGCAGCCACCTACTTAAAATAAATAAAAGATGCTCTTTAAGACTGTTATTTGCATGCCAAGTGGTCGTTTTCTCACAGTTTAATGACCTTTTTTGAATTTTAAGAATTCAATGTTTCGCCGCCTGGTTTTTTTTTTTATCTAACTGTAAGATGAGGGCATAGACACAGAAAAAATTTCTTCCTTGAATTTCGCGTGATTGATTGAACTCATGTTTTAACGTAGTAAACCTGCCAGCATTGCAATGGCTTGGCCCTTTTGTTAGGCAACCTAGCATACTCCTTCCCAGCGTCGTTATGGCAAATGGCTAGGTTTATCGCGGATACCTTAAGTTTAGTTTAAAATTTTGAACTATGATTTTCTTAAAGGTAAGACAAAAAAAATTAGTAGAAACGTGCATTTGCATGAATTGAATGTACTGTCGGCGAAGCGACTTCTGCATTTTCGATATTTAGGTTGGGAAAATTACATTTTATTTTTGAACCCAATTTGCCTCAGTTTTTTCCCGTCTCGGTTGTCCCGATCGAAAAATTTGAAATTTAAAGCGGCAACGAGAGCAAAACAGAATTTTGGTCTAATTTGTGATGATAAATGGAAATACCATGCAGGGCGGCATTTCACCTCATTTTGCCGTGAAAATTGCTCATAGACCGCCCAGTAGTTCCAGGAATGTCAATATATTTTCATAAATCCTCCTGAGTGTTTGGAAAGTGAACGTTTCCCTTCTATAACAATTCCAGGTGGGTAACGTTTTGTAGCAATATGGCAAAAACGCCTAAAGCCCCAAATACGGCCCTGTAGACAGGCAATGCCGTTTACGTATATATTTTCACTTCCCTCGCCAAACTTACGATTTATCCGAAAACTGACCAAACTAAACAACTCTACTTTTTTGTGTGACTAGGTGCTCTTTTTCTGTGAAGGATAAAGACTTCAGGGCTAAGACACCCAGGTAAGTTGGTTATTTATAGAATTTTCCTAGGCATATGGGGTGAGCCGAGTCCGTCCACAGGACATTCCCAAATGTTGCGCAGGACAACCGGCAATTTAACCCTCATAGATAGTTTTGGATTATGGTGACACCCTGTATATGAAGCCGAGACGCGTTTCATAGTTCTTGCAATAATTTTCCTCCATGGGCGCAGTGTCGCCCAACTGTCTGGCGTAATGCGAGAAAAGGACGACGCAAGCGTATCGCCCTCTTTGTTCCGTGCACGCGTCTGGCATCTATTATTAAAAGGCGGCAATTCGATTAGTTTTGAACTAACCGCGGCTCGTACGAAATCGGGATTGAGAAAACGGAGAGATTTCCACCAAAAAAGCCGAAAATAGTTTAAAGCCTACGAGAAAATTCAGTTGAAGTTTTCCTAATTTTGTGACAGAAAAACGAGTGATGTGCATTAATGACGGCGGACGCATTAAGTTGGATCGAAGTTGAGGTATGTCGTTGAAGACACATAACGAAAACTCCACATTTTCCAAAAATTCGTTGCCACCTAAAAAGACAATTTAATATCGTACCAATTGACAGAGAATTCTCTCAATGTTCTAGCAACGCTAAAATTATCTGATGAATTTGGTTGACCAGGAAAGGGATCCGCGAGGAAGTGGAAAAATATGATAAAAATTGTCAGTTTACATAAACTTAACACCTCCCTTAGATCCAGTTCTTTTATGCATTTCTTCTTCATTTACAGACGTATTAACCCCCCTATTTCTCAACGAACTCCGTGCGACATGAAACATTACAAAATGGGCTCTTTGGACCTACGAATGATATTCCAGAAATACATTTATCTCGTGATTCTGACACTAGCGACAGTTGTCATTTCGAAAGTGTCACACGCAAGTGGCGCCCCCACGGTAAATCAGAACACGAAATACGAATTTGAGAGGGCGTTAGACACGTTTTTGCGTGCGTACTACGACGAAGCGCTGGTGAAAAAGTTGGCAGAAGATGCAGAGAATTCCAGTGATTATTTTGCAAACTCTGAAGATGGTCCTGGAGGGGCGAAACGAAGACTGGAGGAAGGTGGGGAGGAGGAAGAAGCGAGACAATCTGGGAGAATGGATATTTATGATCAGATGTTGGGGGACCAACCGGTCACTGAGGCCAGCGTTGTGGCCAGTGGGAATTTAAATGAGGACATTAGCAAAACGAGGGAGAGGTAAGTGCAATATACACCTGATACTGTCCTATTAATTTTCAGAGCGCTTTGAAAGTTAAAAAGTTCGTGGAGTAATCTAAGGCCTTCGACTGATATGAGTATTGATGCGATTGACGTAATTTTAGATAATTAACTAATTAAATATATCTTGTACGCCGCTAGACTCCGAACTTAATAAACTTCTATTTATTTTGTATTAATAAGTAAATTTTCAGTTGAAGAGGCAAAGAAGTAGTAGCATAATATAAACCCATCCGTGTACTGGTGACAGCGCACTTAGGTGAACATTTACGGAAGAAAATGTTTGAAAAATCTTCTATATTAAAATAGATGTTCTACGTCTATGAATTTCGGGCCAAATAATACTTGGGATATTTTCTACAGACTTTTAAAGTTTCGCATTAAGTTGATAAATCAGCAGTGATCCAGTTAACCCGAATTTGAAGTCCTAAGAAAACATATTTCATCGCGCTCTAAGGCTAACTCCTCAATTAGATCTTTAATCCAAGTAAAATTTGCAGCCTGGCGGGTAAAAGAAACAGCGGCGTAGTAGTAATATACAATTATTCAAAACAAGAGAATGCAATTTTAAGAACCGTTTCAAAAAAAAAGAAAAAGATGGATGAATTATAACTAACTAAATAGATTTTTCTCTGTCACTGAATTCCCGTCCGACTAAACTTCCATTTGATATGGCTATGGACTATATTTTCCATCCAATAAAAAAATTATACATATATATATTTCATTTTTAACGAAACAATAGTGTAGTATAAAGCCGAATGATATGAGAACTGGTGAAAAGCGTCCTTAAGAGAACTTTCAAGGAAGGTCTTTTTGAGAAATTATGTTTACTGAATTATATGTTCTGCACTATTGCATTTCAGTCTGAATAAACCCTTACATATTGCCTAAAAAAAAATAAAATTTTTTACTTGACTCATGAAAAGACAGTGGCGTAGCAGAATCGCATTTAAGAACAGAAGAAAGTACTCCTAAAATAAAGTTCAGGATCGAAAAGTTGGAAGTATGTTATTCCAATTGGAAAAAATCGAAAGTCCCTATATAAATAATGTGACAACAGTCACCTGGTGATATATGACATTTATTAAATCTCTAGCTTTGCCTTTTTGTCAAGGCCGACTTCTGTCATATTATTGTTTGTGCAATGGAAAAACAATTGATTTCCATGACACCGTCTCATTTTTGATGAAATAAAACCACATTTCATTTTTCCCTTATAAGACCCTGTAGGTTTTTAATCCAAGTTTCAGCATGATCTACTCAAAAAGCTTTTTTTTTTCAACCCTGCAATTTTAAATGTTTTTCTGATCTCTTCTTCCATCGAGCGAATACGACTTTGCAATCACTTTCATCAGTAAAATTGAAAATTTTTAAACTCAAAAATAGCCGTATAATAAAAAAAAAACGAAAGGTAATACCATCCTACATCACACTTCGACAGTGTTGAGTGGTTAATATTTCGGTAATAAGGTTATTACAAAACCAAATCATCTGGTTTCCATAAAGAAAAACGGCAAATCTACACATTTTTGTAAAAAGGTTAATTATTTCTGGGGCGATAAATCGGTCAAGTTCAAGTCGTATATGATCGTCTGCTAAAGTGTCATATTCAAATTCACCTGTCGCAGCAAAATTCATAATTTGCGTTGCGACTTTCCCGCTGAATAACTTTTTTACATCACAGAAAAAATCTGTTGCGCTTAAATCCGAATATCTAGCAGGACACCAGGACTAGCACCTTGATAGCTTTCAATCTACCACGCAGTTCTTCATTCCAGATACAACTGGAACGTTTTTAGGGGCAATTGATAGTTACTACTTATATGCAGTAATCGAAATGAATGAAATAACATTTAGTAAAATCGGGTTAAGTAAACGGATGCCTTCATTAATGAAACTCTTATCGCCGACAAGTGTTTGGTTGGGTTCTCCAAAAATCTGTGTGTTTCGATAACTCTTATTTCACCAAAATAAATATTAAAAGTTGTAAATAAACGATAAGCAGAGATTGATTAATGCAGCTTGACCTCACCAATCTTCCTCTAGTATCGCTCTCCATCCTCAGTATTTTATAATGTAACAGTAATTGCAGTCATGGCTAATCTTCGAATAATTCACTTGCATTAAGCTGTATGTGTCAATACTGCATTTTTCTAGAAAAACTGGAGAAAAGCGCTATTTCAGTTATTCAAATTATGATTGAGAGTTATGCGCATTGTACGAGGGAGTGTTAAGCCAGGTGTGCGCAGTAACATATAAAAGTATAACAATAATATGCCAGGTGCATGTGAAACTTAATATCGTAATAGAAAATTAATTAAAAAAATGTGTCTGCAGGTGGACAAAAATTAGCGTTGATTTGCATGTAAATCAGAGCGACTTCAACAATTCTTACTTTCCTACGTTTTACCGATTTGGGCTTCTCGAGCTCCAGTTTAAAGGTGATTTTGCAACAAATTCGAAATATTTTGGATATCGCGAGTACCGCCAAACAATCAATTCAAATATTATTCAATCCGCGTGAAAATGTGTCTAGACACAACTGTTTTCCTGGAATAATATTATAATCTTATAAATATCAAATATACGCAAAAATAAAGAAATGGTTTCCCTGACCCTGACTCTGGCAAATATTCAAATTAGTAATGGGCAGATAAACATATTTTTTCTCTAAACCACGATATAAATGTCCTTTTCTCATACGCGTTACAGCACTTGAGTGGGAGCGCACACCTTGTATAAATTACTAAAAGCTTTCACATACATCTACATTTCCTTCATGTGTACGGGGCGTCAATTAATGTTTTTTTTTTTAATACAAATATCGTCTTTTTCTGCAGTTCAATACTTTCTATGACGGTTTTTGAAATTTATTCATCGGTTGAGGCGAAATTGACAATTAGACAAGAAACAAAACAAAAAGGAAAATCATCAAAAATTAGATGAGCACATGCAAGTTTAGAATTTTTTCCGTTTCCGCGGAAGTAGCAACAATAAAATAACATTGTCAGGAGGTACTGATCAAAAATGGATAGTTTTTTTTACCTATTTATTCCATATGCTGAGTTTGATTCACATTTCATACACAAATGTTTTGTCTAATTTCTTCAATTACCTGCTTTATTTCAAGCTCTCTCTATCCACATGTCAAACTTTCATTTGGTAATTTTCTCACTCACTTCACGTTAATTAAATTAAATTAAAGACAATCAAATTAAATTAACGCAAATTAAAGTAAATTAAAATTGCAAACTCAAACGTCCGTTCAGGTTTCAACTTAATATAACATGGCTGATCATAAAAATGTAATTAACACCCCGTATATGTTATTAACATTAAGAAACTTCTAAAATCGTAAATAACCATTTCGGACCGAATTTGAATAAATATTCAATAAAATTAAGCAAGAATTTTACGTTTTTCTTTTCAATTCAGTCTTGTTCCGCCCAGTGATCTTTCGACCTTTCAATATGATATTATGGTATCCCCTGTAGTATAATGATTCATTACAAACTTGCAATGTTTCAGTGATTATCACAGATAATCTCATTGGTGTTGCATTGCCGAAAAATAGTGAACCCAATTTAGAATTCAAAACAAATCGGGCACGACATATTTTCAGTTCGTGAACCCCGAATCATATCGTATATAGTTCAATTATCATATTTTTACTATCAGCAATAAAAAATACTACGTTGAGCGTAATGCGTATTTGCTTCTTCAAGTAGAGCCAATAAAATAAACAATTTATGAAGCATTTTTAGGGTACCTGAAAGGAGAATTAGTTAGAAAATTCGCGGCCATGAAATTTTATGTAAGACAGTGACGAGCTTAGTTTACTGAAAAGATTCCTATCAATTTTCCAATACTACGATAAAATTACATTTTTCCGGGGTAATTCACCTCATGAAATTTGCTTCGAGCGCGCCACTGATTCATTGAGCCATCAATTTAATAGATTATTGAAAACTTTTCAAGTTTAAGAATTTCATATAAGACAGTGGCGTATATTATTTTCAAAGATAATGAACAAATTTCCAAAATTTCAATTACAAAGATGGTATTTTTCCTGCAATATTGACCCTTACCATTCCCTTCAGTACGCTTGGGTTTATTCCCGAATTGACCCCTAAAATTTCATCCATTATTGATGAAGTTTTTGGCTACAAAATCCGACTTAAAACAGTGACGAATATAATTTTTAAAGACAACTATTAACTTTTTGCCATTTTCCCTGTAGAATTTCCTCTTTGAAAATCGCTCCTAGTACTCCTCTGGTTAGTCCAGAACTTCGTGCTCAATTTCAAGAATTATCGCGAACATATTGACATAAGAGAGTGGCATAACTGGTTTTTAAGGGTTGTTATTAATTTTTGAAACGAATTGTTAGAAATTCGATATGTTTGCCACATAATTCATGCGTCAATTTCACTTATGCTTAAACCCAAATTAAGGTCCGATATCACGCATTGCAGAGAATATCATAGGGTCAAAATTCCATACTAGAGAATGAACAAATGATGTTTTTAAGCAATTAATACCTTTCAAGAACTGTAGTTGGAACGATATTGCTGTTCCTATGGAATTCTACCTTTGAAAATCCCTCCAGTACATCTTTGTTTATTTTCGAATTTCAAGAATTTCAAAGAAAGTTTGTGGCTACGAAATTTGATGCAAAGCGGTGGCAAAAATGATTTTGAAATATTTTATAATTCTGTATTTAAACTCGAACTAAGTCGCAATTTCACGAGTTACTCAGAACATTTCAGAATTCAGCCGTAGGAGATTCTTTTGCGCAATTAATAACTTTCCGAAATTGTAGTTAGAAAAATGTAGCTATTCCTGTAGACTTCGAGTATTAAAAATCCTCTCAATACGTCTCTGTGTATTCTCGATTTGAGTACTCAAGTTTTAAATATTTTTGGGGAAGTTTGTGACTATAAAGTCCTACGCAACGCAGTCGTGAAAATAACTTTTAAGAATCTCATAATTCTGTGATTAAACCTAATTTCAAAGTTCCAAGTCGCATGCAACACAGTGGTGTAGGTGTTTTTCTAGGGCAGTTAAGAAACTGAACCAACCGGGAAAAAGATCATACTTCGTTGATCATTTTTTTTCTCAGCACATCCAGATTTTCTTCTCGTGCCAAATAAAACTTCTGAATTCCAGAACAATTGACCTAGATTTCTCTGACGGACTGATAAATTGAGGTAAAACTGGGAAAGCGGGGAAAACGCATATTTTTTATCTGTCTAGCCGTCTGGCCGGAAAAAGGTCTATTCCAAGGACGCTGATGGAAAGCGTTTTTTACCTGGAAGTTCAAGGAAATTATACGGAAGCGTTAAGTGAAAAACGCACTTTTTTCCTGCGAAAGGCAGGACGTGCTAGGACAATTGAGCTTTATAAATAATGCAGAATTTGCGGGCACAATACACTGATTAGTACGTGTTTGAAGGACAAGGCTCGAAATGAGACATAATAAATGGATGTCAGTCTTAGGTCAAGTATAATAAAGGCACCAATTATGCTCAATTTTTTTATCTGCTTCCTTCCTCTCTCTTATTACTCAGTTTGACATAGGAGAGAAACACAAGGTGTTTGCCAAAAAAAAAAAATGAAATATTAAGAAATAGCACATTCTCAGCTGTTGTAGCAATAACGGAAAAGTATCTATTGTGTGTAATAAACTTAATGTGTTTAGTCTACGAGAGCGTGTTATGTCTGCAGGAAAAATGAACACCTATGCCTATTCGAATTGCAGAATGTTTGATTAATTTTGCAGAATCACGCCTTGAAAGTTGACCACCATAGGAAAAACAGAAAATAACGAAATCGCCAACTGGTTGCATTCGCGGAAGATCCTACCATCATCATCATCATCTTAAGGTCGTTTACACCTTTAACTCTAGGATGTCTAGACGAAGTTAATTAAAACAGCGGCAACTTAAACTAATAAAAGATTACTAGTCGGTGGAGGCATTTACTTGCCCAGCGGACCAGGAAGTCTGCAATGGTGGTCTTTAGGCACACCCATACGGCCAGTCGGTGCTACCTGAGCGAATAGCTTCTAAGAATTTGGGACACCCTGTGGAGAAATTGGGGAAGAAAATAGGTTATCGGCCTCTTACTCAAGTTCCAAGTGAAAGCGTAACGGGGGAATCCCTTAGAAAAATCGCTCGAATGCGTGCGAAAACTCCCGCCAATACCAATTAGGAAAATTTTCGATTGTGGAAGAAAACTGACCAGATGGGAAAGTACAGGATGAAAGGTAGGTTCAAGGCTCCTCGAATCAGTGTTGAATCCACCGAAAAATCCTTCACGACGGCTTTTATCTAACGAACGTGAGAGTCAGAGAAACCGTTCAAATTTCAACCATTCAATTCCGAACTTGGTGGGGAAATTTGCATTTCAGTACGAAAAATTGATTTTTTCGTCTGCTGCCTGGAGGCATAAAATTGTGTAGCGTAATATCAGAGGCAGACATACTTAACTGTACATACAGTAGATCGCTTACGGGCACAGAGTGGGATTTGAAAATTTCCTTCTTTAGGTATTTGCTATTGGCATCAGGTGGTGGATGTTGCTTTGGGTACTACCTTTTCACCCTTACGGCCATTTGTGACGCTCTACGCATTGCCCTTAAATCCCTTATGCATCACTGCGTCAAAGTTAATTCACAAAAGATCAGTGGCGTATCTCAGCTGTATGCTCAGATGTGCAGTCTTAAAGTCAAATAATTCAACGCGAGCCTCTTCCATTTCATCCTGCTGGTGAGATGTTTCAGCCCATCCGAATTTATGCGCATTTGTTACGCCTCTGATATCGAAGACCTCCACGATTAATATATGAAAAAATCAAATTCGTTTACACCAGCAGTGGCGTATCTAGTGTACATATTCAGATGCCGTTTTCAAGTTGAATAATTGGAGCTAAATTATTTAAAGTTCCCCTAATTGTTTTCTGTTCTATTGACTGATCCCCATTCGCTAGACCATTCGCTTAATACTTACGATGCTTCAACGTTTATTTAAACCACAGTGGCGTGTCTCAGCCCTGAACTCAAATGTGCAGTTTTAAAGTAAAAATATTTGAGATGTATAAACTGTTTCAAATTACTTATGAAAATTTTATTTGTTACGCCTTTGATTTCGAAGACTATGACGATCAATATGTAAGCAAATAAAACTCCTTTGAAAAAGCAGTGGCATATGCGATATTTATATTCAATTGCTTGGCCTTTGATTTAAAAACTACAACTTCTACATCAAAGTTAATTTAAACAGTGGCGTATTTCAGCTCTATGTTCAGATGTGTAGTTTTGAAGTCAAATAATTTCAAACAATTTCCTTATAATTGATCTTGCTCACCAATTGTTTTAATTCATTCTAACTAGTTTCCATTTGTGACGCCTCTGATTTTGAAGATCTAGACGACTGATTCATGAAAAATTTCAATTCCTTTAGAAAAGCAGTATCGCACCAAATCTCTATTTAACTGTAGAATTAAAGGCAAGGCATTTTTTCTTTAAATTGGTGTCTGTTCGAAAAGTCCCTGTTTTCATCCTCATGAGTGATCCCCTTTTACAACATCTCTCATTCTTTTTTGAGCACTTCGATTTTATTTAAAACTTCATTTAAAAAACACAGTAGTATACGTAGTCTATACGTCTTAACGTGTAGTTTTCGAATTACCCTAGTATCCAACTCCACCAGTTTTGAAAGTATTTGAAGGAATATATTATATTAAGCTTTTGTAAAATATCCTCGATTTTTTTTTTCTTTATATCTAGTCAAAATTGGATTTTTTTACACAAAACACCCTGTAGATTTTTCAATTTTTTTTAAATTCTCAAGTCAGTAAGATTTAATCTCCTATAAATGTCTCTACAAAACGTTTTTTAGCACTTGCAAAGCAGTAATCATCGAAATTTTCGCTTCTTACTTACTTTCTTGGCAGTGGCTGAATATTGTCAAATGAGGGAGGTTAGAAATTTCATTTGACATATACGAAATTTCTAACCTCACTCATTTGTCAAAGTCAGCCAGGTTGAACTACCACACAGGTCCGGATATACAGACGAATTAAAAATTAGGCCGGATCTGTCTAGCTTGCCTCTATCTGCATATAATTATCTGGTCCTGATTCGGATGCATTAGATAATAATTTTTACAGACGGCCGCATTTTTCCACCTACTAGACTGGGAAATACACATACTTGGCGTGACCTTATAAAGGCTGTAGACTGGTCAGGCCTCGGACAAGTCTATATATATTACTTTCTCATGCCAACATGCAAATTAAATTCTTCCTCGTATGTCTAGGTCTAACTAACGTTGTTTTTACATCAGGTTACGAAAGGAGAGTTGGGTGGAGTACCTGAAGTCTCAGATTCTGAGCCAACTTGGCCGTAACAATACTACGACGTTCACCAAGCCGCCGGAAGAACCGTCCCTGATCAACTTCAACATCACACAAATCATACCAAAAATCCTAAATGGCAGCGGGTTACTTGACGACGACCTAATTACCGAGAAAATCCGAAGTTTCTATCCTTCCTGTGAGTCCATCATTTATTTTATTTATTTATTTATTTTATTTAGTTTTATTAAATATGAAATTATGGTTTCAGGCGATGCTCCTCAAAATCAGGAACTAGACCAGTGGAAAGACTCAGATGATATTATGAATCTCTACTTTGATTTCGACTTTAACACGGACAATAAGAACAGCAACATCGCCTCAGCCACTCTTCGCCTTTATAGAGTGCCGCAGAATAGCAGTAATAAAGTCGATCCAGCTCTTAGAGACGATTGCAAAAACCCTGATAATGCGGAAGATGAAAAATTGCTTAGGGTTTCCGTTTACTGGTATACCAAATTTCAGAAAAAACGTAAAGGTAAGAAAGCACATGAAAGAGAACATTGAACAGCCTTCGAACGTTGTTTCTTCAGTAAAACGTCGTCTATCAGACAGTAAAGTGGTTGCGGAATCATCCAGATGGGTGGAACTGAGCGTTAAACCGGCGACGAAGTCCTGGAACAGAGTGGGGTCCAAAAACCTAGGTCTGGGCATCCTTGTGGAAGACCAAGAGGGAAAGGCCCTGCGAGCCGACAAATACTTCAAAGGAGCTTCTTGCACGGTTGGCGTTTGTGAGTGTGGCTTATTAACATTACTAATAGCTGTTCGTTCTTAGTTGCATAAAATAATTAACAAATTGATGTAATGTGTGGCATTGAATAAAAAAAGCGAATTTTTTGATAAAATAGTGACTAAAAATTTTATCGGGCAGCGTGCATCTTATAGAGCCTTTCTTGCAGCCACTCCCAAGCCGATCCCCACCATCATCCGAGATGCATCCCAGGGAGACGAACTTGACAGACTTCATGATTTATCTAGAAGAAATTCAACTACAGCCCTACATAGGTATGTAAGAACTACACCGGAAAGGTGGTTCTCCCCTAATTTTTAAAAACGATATTTGGCTTTTTCCAGTGATATACTTCTGCTCCCAACCGTAGACATTTGTTACTTGGAATTCCCCGAAAACACGGACATTTCGCATTTCGATAGTGCTCGCATTAACGCTTGCAACCTACGCAAAATGCACGAGGAGAACCAGCGTCAGAGCGAAAGGGAGAGAATGGAACGTTTGGCAACATTGCACTTTCCCAACAATCGGCACATCCGACATCAACGCCAACATCGTCAGAGCCAAATGGGCGAATTGCTGAGCCTCAAATTGGACGATGTTGTTAAGTTGAGAGCTGAGGGAAGGCAAATGTCGGACCTGGAACGGGACATGAGGAGCAGCATGAATAATAAACAGATAATACTCACCAGGGAGGAACTAGAGTCGTTGCAAAGTAGTAGTAATAAGGACCTAAAACGATAAAAATCGCTTTCATATCATGACTTTGCGAGGATATTTTGTATGTATGTTTATACTCTGTGTATATATTTTTTTGTAAAATTTCCGCTCTGTATTAGGCAATAATTTTAAATAATACTAATTAAATGTGCGTATGTCAAACTTAAAATTGTAGGGAAAATCGAAAGACTGCTTTAGCTTAAATTTTTAGATACAATTATTAATTTTTTAAATTTTACAATACAGACATCAGTATTAAAGTAGTTGAAGATTTTTGCTAAGCTTAAGGAAAGGAGGAATTTGGAAAAGCATGCTATTTCTAAGTAATTTATAAGTCATTTGTGTTGTGTAAATAAAATGGCAGCGGACTCCTATATATTTATGTGTAACTAGCGTGTAATATACAGAGTGATTCGCCTACATATTTTAAAATTAGATGTTTCAGTACTTATTGACATAATGTATCATATTTGGTAGTACAGAGCTATTGCAAATTTTAGTATAAGGTTGCCGTGATTAGTTTTCTTTGGAATAAACTGTATGTTTCTAAATATCTGTAGATATTACACACAAGGGAAATAAGTATTCGATAAGTAATAATTATATGTATGTACGTACCTACTTTAAATGTTCTTCTACAAATACACCAACGATCAACGATATTTTCTTTAATATTTTATGACTTCGTCTTATTACTAATTTATTACATCAACTTATAACTAGTCTATTACTAGTCTTTTGTCAGATTAACCCTGTGTTGTTGTAGAGTCAGCATCGGCCTTTTGGAGGCCGAGATTGGGCGACGCTTCAAGATGACGATCTTTCGTGGTAAATAGTTTTTCTTGGAGGTAGGGGAACAACGAATAAAAATTTTATCCCTGTATGAGGCTCCGCAAGAATACTAGAAATCAAGTAATTTTTCCGTTTTTCCTAGTAAGGCCCCTTCGCAACCGTATACTTTAATACAGTCATTTAATGAAAACTTGACCCTCCTTAATCTTGAAAAACAAAGACTTTTCGGAAACTTCCCAAACACACGTGAAAACCGTTTTTGAGGGAGAGAAATGCTTATTTAAAATTCAATCTGAAATTTCACCCTTAGGCGCGTCATAGAACCCCTTTTAATAAAGTTAAATGATAGTAGGAACCATGTGACACTTCAAATTCAAAGTTTTCCAAAATTACATTCAATGATGTAATAGAATTCAAAATCTATCGATTAGTTAAAAAAACACAGCTATAAATTTAATAAAAAATGCAATATAAACTCAATTAAACGTAGGTAAACAATGAAAAACTTATTTGTTGATAAGAAATTAATTTGTTTTCGATGTTGTGCTCACAAACAGTATTTGGTTATTTTGATTTATTTATTTATTCTTTTTTTTTTATTATTATAATCCCCGACTAAAAGAGAAAGAAATTCCTAACCGAAAGGGAGAGGAATTCCAACTGATCGTATCAGGTAAGTAAAAAATCCAAAAGAAGATGAAGGTGTCCATGAATGGAAAAAAAACTTTCCACCTTCGAAAGAAATGTCGAACGGTAGTTCGGAAAAGACCCATAACCGCGAGGGGAAAGTTGTAGTGAGCAAACGCCCTCTTGAAAACGGCGCCAGACTGATCGCGCAGCGATACGTCGCACTATTAAAATCTGTTCTACGCAGCGCGACACGTTCGATGTAAACAGTAATCTGTGCTGAAGCACGCCAAATTGCACGATTCGACAAGCGTCTGTAAATTAAAAAAACGTTGATGTGTGTTTGTTTTAGATGGGGTTGTAAATAAATATGCTGCCTCTACGGTTTTGAGTTTAAAGACAATTGATTTTGATTAAAATAGTATGCGCACGCGCCAACTGAAACAAACAGAATCATTTTCTTCATTAAAATATTTTGCATTAGTCTGCGCAAAGTTACGCAGTTCAGCACGGAATTTCAAAGCGTGGCGCAGTGTGTTCGGTCAGTAACCGCATTTAAGAAGATTTTACTTCGTGAGAAAAATAGGTTCGGCTATAAAATTTAGTTAAAAATAAAAACAAGCGTCCTGCTTCAGATGCATGAAAATTGTAGTTTTCTGAATTTTCTGATTTCAAATTGTTATTTTGGTTAAATTGGCTGAACTGTAATCTCTAGATATCCCACATAATTAAAAGGACAACATCGAGAATACACAATGTATCCGCGTAAATTTTTTGAGCTTCGAGGATCGAGAAATGAATGAGTTTACATGGAGTCACAAAAACCAATTTTAAGAGCACAATTCAATATTTATTTAAACATTAACATCAATAGCTCCTAAAAACAATAAACAATTACTCTTCAGTCTTCTTATTAACACGCTTGTATCAACAACTAGATCACCTACATAACTAAATGCAAGCTGATTGTTGTTATAGCAGTACACGGTTTTGATTGTAAGAGAAGATTGTTATGGCAAGCGAGCATTAGTTCTTATCCAAAGATTAAATCGGAAAATGTCTAGGTTTCTAGGTAAAATTACCTATTATTCCTGCGCATGTGAGCAAAACTGAGTGAGTCGCTGAGCAAAATTGACAAGTCAACACGTTATTGCACTAGTAAATAACAATAAATGGCAACATATTAGGGAAAAAGTAATTTTGTTGGTGTTTTATCCTAATTGCCACGCCTCGATTATACCAATCCAGTCATGACCGCACACTTGACTCAGTAATATGTAACAGACGAAAATTCCAATACTTAAATTAGGTCAGTTCATAAAGCGTTATTTTGACAAGCGTAGAAAAAAAAACACATTTGCCGCTAAGTCATTTTCATGGAAAAGTTCGACGAGACCCTCATATATGACAGCGGAGTACGTCAATATCCGTCCTAGTACCCTTAATTAAAACGTGGAATTTCAGTTGCACCATGCTAAAGCATATTTTATATTTTTCAAGGCCATAGCTGTCATTTTAGGTGGACACAACTTTGGCAGCGGACATGTCTTACGCGTAAACCGGTATGACTTACATTATAATTTTGTACATCTATTGACGCGCATTAACGAATAAATCAGTTGTCTAAAGCATTGTTGGCTTCATTTATCAATGTGTCCACTCTAGAGCTTGAAGGATAAGTTCTTAATAATCCTTTTCAGTAATGACAATAACGAACATAGGCCATTGTTAAGATCCCAGTGCTCCCAGAAACACCAATAGCGGACACAATCGGTTATTGTCGTTTCTGTGCCATTGGCGGCCACAGGACACTATTAGGACCTCGGTACTCCAAGAAATGCAAATATAGGACACGATTCGCTATTCCCATTTCTGTGCCACTAACGGACACAGTCCGCTATTATGACCAGGAAATTCTGTTTTGTTCAGAAATTATGTAGGTCATTTAGAAATATTAAACCGGCCAATTAAGACTAAAACGTTTAGAAATATGATTGCCTATGAAATGCTCTGAACCAAACATGGTTATCCAGAATAACAGACATCTGTGTTCTCTTTGGCTCTGCAAAGAGCATGCGTGACAGGGAATGTGTTAACTTTAAGATTTTCAACGAAATTTGTATAATTTATCATCAACATTTATCATAACATCAAGCTATACACTATATGTATTGCTTACTTTAAAGCTTAGACTTACAGCACCACCTTTATAGAAAACGTTCGATCAAAAGCGACCTCTAGCGGACCTTGGCAATCTAACTAACACACGTCTAGAATAAATTTGCGAAGAAAATTAAACATTGAGGATGATGTCACGAAGACCAGATTCAGTTTAATATTTTCCTAATTCGAAGGAAAATAAACAGTGGTACGTAAATGATGTATCCCTAAATTTACGGAAAAGGCTGCACCACTTGACAACAATGTTCTAGAGTGGGTCCTTAGACCCCAACGCCTTAAGCATTGAAACAGCGGCGACCCATGTAACCCCACGTATTCTGTAAGTCGGATATGAGCAGCCTACGTAAATACTTATGGAGACGCCCCAATATAAGGTTGCGCGAATTTTCCCGAACTTTCATGAATGACTGATGTACCGGAAATTATTCGAGATCGTTCTGAAAGCATCTCAGCGTACTATAAAAAGATGATTCGTAGAAGCTGTAGCAGAAAAGTCTAATGCAGATCAGTGTTCTAAATAGGTCAAAGTATTGTTTAAATAATTAACTCGTTACTGATTGCCGTATTTGTGATTAAAATTGTTTGTGAAATAAGCTGACCTGACCCCCCTAACAATAAATTTGTATAGCAGCTGCCCATCCGCCAATCCTCTTGGACTTATTCCAGATATGCGGTTATATTTCCAAGGCTTACCGGAGAGTCGTTTTTACACTGACGTACGTTGTTTTTCAAACCAATTTTTGTCGTTCCTTATCACAATCCTTAAACCTGCGAGTTTCTATATTATGAACTTCATAGAATTTATCACGCATAATCACAATTTTACTTATTTCCAAAAGCGTAATGAAAATGGATTTGTCTACTGCGATTCACAGATGCGTTTCAACTATATTCAGTAGAGCCAAAACTCATATGCTGCTCGTGGTAGACCGGCTTTCAGTGTCACTGGTGCTTCCCGAAATAATAATCTTACTCTTGTGCAGCATTTGGGGCACCCTATAACATAAGAAAATATACAAGGTGATGGACAGCCGATGGTAAGTTTGACGTTGACGAAAAACGGGACAGGTGATTATACAGAAAATTTGAAAGTACTGACAATCGGTCTTGTTCTGTCGACTTACAGTATTTTCAGCCATGCGAGGTTGTCGGTATTATAAAAAAAGGGGTATTTTCAAACTTTCAGAAAGGTCATGTGTTTAGTTTTCAGTAAACTTCTAAACACCCATCGGCCCTGAATCGCCTTGTATAACTAAGTGCAAAGTCTTAAAAGAGGCGAGTGTTAAGCCCATACTCACCGCGGAAGTTCTTCACATGGAGGAAGTACGTTTTGTAAGTATGCACCAGAGATATTTCCCACCGGGGCATAATATGCAACGACCACGATTTTACCTGAGCGAGAACGAGCTTTTCCCAATCCGAAGTGTTTGCTGTTTGCCCAGACTAACTGCGTAAAATGGCCTGGAATTCACAAAAATATTAATTAGCAACAATGACATCATTACGAAAATTCAAATTAAATTACTCCATTTTCATCTCGAACCAAACACTAACAAAGAAAATGTTGGAATTTGACATTTACTGAATTTCTAATTTTACCATTTCTTAAATCATTTATACAGGGAAAAAATCTCATTTTCTACAAGCTGTCTAAAAAGGAACACAATAGTATACCTGCATTCACATTGGCCCGCATTTCTGGCTCGTTTCGGAAATCGTATTGTTTCACTGCGGAATACCAATAAGTGGTCACCTCCTGTCCAGTGACATCGCTGACCAGTCCGTTTGCCACTCTGCAGAAGAGGTTTTGGCCGATGTCTTTGTCGTTGCGATAATAAAACCGATTGGTGTGGGCCAAGTGGTTCGCCCACGTTTGAGCTAAATCGCACAACTAGAAGAAGAACCATCTCTATTTTGAGATTTCTTAATGTCCCGAAATGTACCTCAGGTGACATCGTTAATGGCGGCGAATTGTGCCTTTGCCGATATACGTTGTGCCAGCATAGACAATCCGTTATAAAATCGCTATCCTGCCAGGCAGTCCTTATTTCTGATATGTCTAGAATCATGCTAACTGGACGGTTGTGAAGAATCTAAAAAAATGTCCCGATTTATCTATATAGAGTGTTCGTTTTTGGAGCTGAACACAACTTCACTAACCATAGAAGATAGTTCGATTAAATAAGGGCCGAATTGCGCTATTTAGAACTCAAATACTCAAAAAATGCCGATGGAATTCAGAAGTATTCGAAAAATACCTTTTTTCTGATTATGATGATGTATAACGTATTGAGGTTCAGCCTTGCAGTTTGTTGGAAGTATTAAAAATCCTGTGTTTGCAAAAAGTTCAGCGGAAATAACAAAATAAATTTCCCCATAAATACGAATCAAATAGGGCAACATCTGTTGAACGCATCAGCACACACATATGTCCATCTTTGAAATCATTCTGCAGGGAAATATTTAAAATACTAACTTCCCTAACGTTATGTGACGTAGCACTATCTTGATAAACCAAAAGATTAAAAAGTGCAAATACCCTTTTGAGGTCAAATTCTCTTCGTAAATGTATGGGTCAACGATGGTACGGCGAAATAAATCAACCCATTTATTTTGCCTAAAAGTGAAAGTTGTCAACGTTGTTGGTGGTCATGTGGATTTTCAGCGGACCAGGCATGTCCATTGTAATAATTGAACGTGCGTTAGTTGGTACACTTACACTCATCCTTGAATATCACGTTGGAAAGAAGATGTAGGTTTTGCTCCAACAATGCCATAATATTCCTACAAACGCTTTAATACCTCTTAAATGCGCTACTATATTTGAGCCATATTCATTGTAAACGAACGATATTAATGGTTTTTCAACATTCTCCAAACCACCTGATGAGATGCGTTATTTTTTTCTGCTATAACCCTTATCGAAGTAAAAAAAATATTAATTTAATAAAAAAAAGGCCGAATTCCAAAAAGTGAAAATTCAATATGGTACCCATAAAAAAAAAACAAAATTGATGATGGCTGCCAAAAATTGAAACGTCAGATTTCAAATAACACATTCTGGAGGAAGAAAAGTACCTCTTATGGCTACCGAGATCCTAATGGTCGAGCTCCAGAACCGTGCACCATGTATTGCGTGGCTCCTTAAATCACGGGGAAGGTGGATTCACGCAAGAAACAAACTTGTAATATCTCGAGACATGCAATCACTGACGAGGTTTCTACACAATAAAAAATGTTGACACATGATTCATGAAATTGAAATACTTTCAAGGGTCAAATTTTAAAATAAAACCAACTTCTTAACGCAGGAAAATTGAAAATGTATTGTGTGTTCCTTGGTGACCTTTACATTCGCTACAATCATCAATTTCACTTTATCTTCTTCGCGCCGTTTCGTCAATCAGATTGAGGCTCCGACCTTGGCATTTTATTCAACGTTAATCGTTTTATTTTAGGGCGCACTATCGTGTTCCAGGACTTTTATCGGAACGTATCTAAAGTGCCCTAATTGATGTCTTCCCCTTGCGTTATTCTCAATTTTGTAAAGTCCCATAATTTTCCTAACACGAAATAAATGTGCGAAGCGACATTTCGAGGAATACTAACGATGTAAATAAATCTTGGAAAATGGAAATTCGAGTTATGGTGAATCGACACAAGAGTGGTTTCATGAAATATTGGGAATTACTGGAATAATTTCCAAGTATGGGATTTTCTCCAGTTTGTTCCAATGGCTTAAGAGTGATTTGTTAAGGAAGTTTAAGAATTGTTGGAGAGTTTTTCCTTTACTTTTTGAGGATAATGCCGCAACCATCATTAAAGGTTATTGTTGCTGCATGTCTAGAAGACTTTGGAAACAAAACAATAACGTTTCGATTGTCTATTAATGGCATCTCCGAGGTTTCCCTTGTTTCGCTCGCGAAAAACTTCAAATTTCATGTGAAAATATGGACAAAATTTGGCAAAGTTTGTGCAGAGTTGAAATTGAATGTCATAAAAACGTAATGAGTGTTCGTAGGAGGTTAAATCCGGCTGAAAACAGGTAGAAATCCCCCTTTTCAAACCCGCTTTGGTTTGATAATATCATGGAGGAAATATCGTGTTGCTTACGCTCGGGTTTCCGAAATTGCACGATGACTGAATAGCAAGCGTAAAGAGATCTTAAATTGAATTGACTGAGTGAAATTTTTTTGAAACTGTTCTTGTATTCATATGTTCAATTTTGTTTTTCTTATATTCTGAGAAAATCTGGGGCACAGTTTGTTGCATTATTTCAAAATGGATCTCATGAAAATGTGATTGCCAGCCATACCGCTTGTGTTGTTCTTCAATTGGAAGACGATCTTAGAATCTACGGTAACACATAAAATTTAAGAATTTGGCACCCTAAAAACGAACCTAAAAAAATCTTGAAAATCGACATTTAACAAGTTAATTTAAGTTAAGATCATTACTGGCCTGCGTTATTAACAGAGCGGCACGTGCATCAAAAAGAGCGAATTACTGTCAACATTAATAATGCAACAGCAGTATCAAAAATTAAAGCTGCAAGCTCAGCTTTTCGTGAAAAGGTAACAAAGCTGCTGTAACAAAGATACGACTTTTTAAAACGACCTGATTGATGCATTTGACAACATAATGACAACTTCACCTTGCATTTCTTAAGTACATATGTTATATGGCTGATAATTTTCATCTAAATCATCCTGCATGTACATACATATGCATTACCTTTTGCAATAAATATGGCCGATTGTCAGTTTCCTCGGGACTCAAGTTATTATTGACACAAGTCCTGGCTTCAACGGGTTCGGGCTTGTTTGCTTGTACGATTTTGGCAGCATTGAGTCTTCTTCTCAGATTTTGCAGAACTTTGGCTTCTTCACGTCGACGGCTCGGCTGATACTGGGGTGCAGTAGGAATCACTGGGATTTGCGGCTCGGAGTTTTGTATAGAAGAACTTAGCAGTCTACAAAAAAAAATGTTAGTAGAGAGTGAAATGGGACGTGATATAAATACCTGCAGCGAAACATGTACTCATTAATAAAATTTTCAAAATTAACAAGATGTCCAAAACCATCACTAGAAACACCACAATCGTTGCGCCGAAAGATCTAGATTTGACCTTTATTGAGTTAAATTTTTTAACGTTCGAGTGGCTCGCAATTGGGTTCAGATCGGTTTAGAACAACCTTAAATGGGACTTTCTTCGGCATTATGAATGAAAATTATGTTTTTACCTCTTAGAAACAGGAGTCCTAGGTGGGCCATTAGGATGCGTTAGCATGTGAAAAGGGGGATAGATGGAAGATTGAGAGGCGATTCTGGGGAGTTCCATAGTGCGGACGTTGTCCCCAGCATCCGAGGTAAAGTCCGCATATCGGGCGTCGCGACGACACCGCAACGCTCTCGCAAACTGATTTGGCAAACCGACGTCGCAGTAAAACAGAGGCCATGCGCCCTGCGAATGCCTCAATTTTGCTCTTTTTTCGACTGTATGAAATTCCATATAGTCCGTGAATGATTGATAAGTATGCGATGAAGTGCAACTTTCAAGAACGAAAACATGTTATAAAGTGATCGCAATACAGCTATTACAAAAATGTTTTAAATACAGGATTTGAATTTCGCTAGAATATTCCCGATGAAATACAAAATAAATATCGTTTTAATTTGAACGCCTAATAATACGAAGCGATCCCTCTAGCATTTTGTAAGTTGCTATGTTTGCAAAATTGATACGTAATTACTGTCCTTAAACCGTATCATAATTATGAACTATTTGCAAGTCCTCAATCGGACCGAGGGTCACGTTTTCGTAATGTTGTAGTCTCGTGTGCTTTCGTCATGGAGTCACGGAGAATTACCGGTTCAATTTAAATAAATCATGATTGTGTTTACTTAAAATTGTGAAATTTCGAGCAATAGTTAAAATTTCACGAGCAAATACCCAAATTAATAAAGTACCTGTGTAGTGATTTGTCAGGAACATGTTTCATGTTATTAATATGTATTTTGAAGTCACGCCTCACA
The DNA here is from genome assembly GCF_040115645.1 of Euwallacea fornicatus. Taxonomy (NCBI): domain Eukaryota; kingdom Metazoa; phylum Arthropoda; class Insecta; order Coleoptera; family Curculionidae; genus Euwallacea; species Euwallacea fornicatus. The sequence continues at coordinate 159,747 of NC_089559.1, read as the reverse complement.
CACGAATAGAGGTAGATTTGCACACTATTTTCGATAACAAATAGTTAAAAAGACCTTTCACCTTTTACTGAAAGCTCGGAGGTTTTCATCGGTATCAACGATAACGTTTCAGTCACTCCCACCGTCTTCAGAACCTAAAAAAAATTCTACGAAAACGAAAATTAACATTGAGAATTTACGAAAAGTGACATGTTAAATGTGGGAAATAATTTAATTTTTTTTTAGATAAGCTTTTTATCGGCATATTTTTTGACGATGATGATTGGCGTTTGATCATTTTACCTAATTTAGTTTGTTTTTTTTTTTTAATTTAATTTTCTGTATTGATAATTACTCTAAATGTAATTTCCATATGTTGCCTTTTGCTCAAACATACAAAACGTTATTAATTTTATAGACAAATGTTTTAATAAATTCGAACTGCTTATAATAAAATAAAACTAAGATAAACCTATTACAAACCTTTTTATGCCATAAATCGCAGGTGTATCACCCAAGTCTCACATTCAGGATACACTCAATATGTACAGGGTATTTCATAATAATGTATAAAAAAAATCAGTCGGTGAATCTGTGGACTAAAAAAAACATTATATCCGTTTCGTTTCCTGCCTGAGATATAGTGTGATGAAAAAAAAATTAAGATTTTCGTAGTAAACGCATTCCGGCATCAAAGATTTTTACGAAAATTAGAGATGGTAAAATAGATGTTGAGACACGTTTTTTAATGGTAAAACGATGTTTCTAATTTCACCAGTGGTGTCCTCATTGACTTAATCTTGAACATTTTAAACAAGAAATGTAATACTCTGCTGGTTAAAAAAAATTCTGAATGCTCCATATTTCTGATAAAAAAAATCTTGAATATTTTTCGTAACGTTAACTGTTTTCATAAATTTTAAAATAAAGAACATTATTTTTGAACGAATATTGAAACTATAAGACTAAATTAAGCACATTGCGTTGCTTGTAAAATAATAATTAAACAAGGCATTCAAAATGCTCTTCACCTGCAGGAATGCACGCCGCTACCCTTTTTCGCATATTATCTCGCACTCTTTGAAAAATACGCGGTGTATTTTTCATTATGGTAAACTTATTTTACATGGAAACAGTTAATATTAGAAACATTTTCAAGAGATCTTTCTTTACAGAAAAGAGAAGCATTCAGAAAATTAATTTTATTTGAAAAGACCAGTAGCGCATCATATTTTTCGTTTAAAACGTTCAGGGTCGCATCAATGGGAACAGCCTCGGTAAAATTTTAAAAATGGTTTTCCTCTTAAAAGATGTGTCTCTATATCTACATATTTTACGCTCCTCGATTTTCTTTAAAATAATTAATATCGAAACGAACTTATTAGGGAAAACTTTTTTAAACAATTATCATCCTGTATTTGAGGCAGAAAGCGAAAACGGGCCCGTATTTGTTTTAGTTTTAATTTAAAGTTAATTTTAATCGAAAATAGTGTTAAATTCAATTTCTATTATCAGTGGTGCGCTATTCCTTAATAAAATAATTTAAAAAAATATTTGATATTTAAATTCATCTCGTTTCAAACGTCTTTGAGCTTTCAATACTGGCCGCATCATAAAACCCAGTCAGTACGAGCGTAAATCATAAAAATCATTGACTGAAGGAGACAATTCCTTTGGTACCGCCTCATAGACAAATCTACGACGTTCTCGAGCACAAAAACAGATGTCGCAACAGGTACTATAAAGCTTCAACATTTCGGCATTATCTCAACTGCGAAACGAAATATAAATACATTGCCGGTATTCGTAATCAGTTACAGTCAACAGCGTTGAATAGTAGTACCGACCCAAGTAGTTACCGTCTGACATTCGAAGTTATACAGTGTAGTGCGAGATCGTATACAAACGATAAATCTCCTGCAAATCTGTCCGATGTTCGAGTATGGATGTTCGTCTCAAGTTCTTTGCTAATTGTACACACAGTTTACTATTTACCCGGAAAAAGAGACGGCGGAAGGTCCAGAACTAGTAATTTTTACACAGTTTTAACCCAATTTGCACGGGCAAATTGACATTTTTAGTTAAAAGCCAAATCAAGGTTGAATTGTTGGTACTCTCTGGCTAGAAGAAGCTCAATGTAAAATAGTAGATCGTTATTGCGAAAGTTATTTATTAATTTTAAACTTAGGGAATCTCGGTGATATTAGTGTAGATTAGCCTTAATAATTTTGTTTTTCGTTGAAAAATCCAAAATGAACGGTTCAACTGCAACCAACGGTAATCACAACAATTACCCGAATACTCAATATTGCGTCGTTTTCGAAACGGAATCGCTGCAGAAGAAGAAACAACCAGGTGAGAAATTCTTCCCTGAGCAAAGAAAATAAGTCTCAAAACTCAAATAATTCCTATGCTCTTTATCAGTTTATATTTACGATTTGATAAGCCTTAAAATCCCTACTATCAGTTTGGGGATTAAGCAATATTACAGACTGCAACGTGGTACTAAAAATTTAAGACGTTCACCCACCAAAACAAATTTAAATTTCTTGGAAAAATCAAATTTCAACCACAATGCGGCAACGCAGGCCGAATTTGTGGCAGCACGTGGTCGAAACATGTGCTCATCGACCGGTTTGTAAATTCTAAAGCCGCCGGGTGCAAAGCTACCTTAACGCACTGTCTTGGTGGTGGGTGGTAATCGTACTCATTTAAGAATGAGACTGTATAGAATAGTGAGGTAATCGCTATAGTTCAATACCCGAAACCTAATAGAAATGACCCTGCTCTTAATCGTTATCGCTACTTTTTCCCATGTTGTCTTGAGTGTGTAAGTTTCAAATTTTTAGCGGTTACGCGGAAGTGGGATGAATATGAAATTGTTAATGATGTTACCAAATGAAACTTTAAAATTCTAATAGTTGCATATGATTATAACAGATAAGAAGAGAAATAAATTGAGCATAAGGAGGAAGAGACGTGAGGCAAAGAATTGAAGAAATTAAGTAAGAAATTAGATTTGGAGTAACGAAAGTGCGCCAGCACTTTCGCCCCTCCAAACCGCACCCCTGTATTGAAAGGAATATTTCACTCAGACATATATCGCTACCATGCAGTGTGATGGATCATCTGGTATTATGTGATATCTCTACGTGTAGAATACCGCCTAAGTATGTAATTGTTATCACGAGGACGACCCGTGAGCATCTTTAAATGCCTACAATTACCAGAAAATAGACAATGAAAATACCTCTATCATCAGGTTTTTGTGAACGGTCACTCACCGCGTGCATTGCATCTTAAAATGAAAATCTAAAAATATCTATACAGGGTGGTTCTCGTTCGACAGCAAGTTAGACGTTTACAGAAGTTGGGATACTTGATCTTCCTGAAAATAAGTAAATATCGATTTTTGGTCTTGCTCCATTGACCTAAAATGTTTTCGGCCATACTACGCCGCAAGTTACTAAACATACTTGGCTCCCCACCCTGTATATTATTTCATTTTTTAGTTTATTTCTAGCACTAGCGTTGTAACGAAGGTTTTACTAGGGCCCTATTTTCAATAATAAAATAAGGACATTCATAAATATTTCGAATAGCGCAAGAGATAGGTATAGGAAGTATTAAGTCAGAAATGATCAAAAAGCAGTAGGAAAACTAGAAACGTCATGATATACAGGGTGTTCTAGTCAATATTTCTAAATTGCCGCTACTTTTTATATAACCGGCAGCATTACCTTGCGGAAAATATTTTAGGTGGAGAGGACAAGACCGAAATTTGTAAAATTTCAGAAAGCTCGTGTGTTCTGTTTGCCGTAAATGTCTAACATGCAAGCGACCCGCTTATATAATGTATTATACAGAGCGTCCGGAAATTGTACTGACTAATAAGAAGCATAATATATTTTTTTGTTATTTGCCTAACGATAAGAAGGGTGACCGTCTTCCGTAGAATCTGTATTTTTGCCATTTTTTTGTATTTTATGAAACATGTGAAGTGTCTAATTTCCGAGCGTTTGACGTACCTACGTTAGAAATGAACGGCGCATGCCTAATAAAGTTTCACATTCGCGAAGTTCTGAAAGACACAAATGTGACAATGTACGTAGTTCTACAAATTTGGCGTTGTTCAGTGCCAAATTTATTAAAAAAAAAAAAACACCTCCATTCACCAATAATATTGCGTAACCGTTGCGGTCGATTAATCCTCATTCGGACACTGTAGAGTGCAAATAAAAATAAAAAACTTTATAAGTTTCATTCCACATTCACCGATATTTGGACATTTGCCTGAGAACAATTCTAAATATAAACGAAGTAATTTGGCAAAGAAGATTTGGTGTTATTCTTAATTTCCAAAGTCCCCTTAGTATGGAGATATGTATTATAGATACCTTTGTTTTTTTACCGTAACCGTAAATCCGGTAAAACTAGACGGTTTAATCCAGAAAATCAGGCGGAAATAATGCAAAAAACTTTTCCGTAACCCACACGCAATATTTAAATATTTCACTAATTAATCGTGAATTATTGGTATTCAATGGACAGTTCTCTGGGTACAATGGTCATTTTCTCGTCAAAACCAACAATATTATTTAAATATTAATCAGAATGCAAAACATCATTCGGCATTCAGATGACTCGATTTTTAATTTATTGTTGCACAATACACGTGAGAGCGTAACGTGTTTTCAACTGGATCACGATTCAAGAGCCATAATAACAAACAAATTAATTGCTATTCTCAAGCATTAACCATAATCGTTTTCAAACTGATGTTCTCTCGTCATTCCTACCGACCTATTTAGTGTCTAATTAGACATAACAATAGGACAACATTGAAAATGTTCCTAAGGTAAAAGAATTAGGTACATGTAGATGCAAACGTATAGTAGAACACGTGTAGAGTCCGATGTGAGATTTTTAATAATAAAAAGATATATGAAAAAAATGTTGTCACGTTTATACATACGTATGTATAGGGTGTTTAAGTAATAGTATGTCAAAAATTCAGGGGATAATTTCAAGAAAAAAGCTCCCATGAACATGGTTCGTTTTCCCTTCCTATCCATCCTGTCCCTTTATAACATACACGGTGATAATTTTATTTATTTAGTTTTTTTCCCAGAAAGCCCATTCCGGCATTAAATATTTTTATGAAAATTGTGGAAGGTAAAATAGGTGTAAAGACACGTTTTTTAATGAGATAACAATTATTTTAATTTTTTCAGTGGTGTCTCCATCGGTGTGACCTTGAACATTTTGAACGAAAAATATTCTCCGCTGGTTAAAAAAAATAAAAATTATTTTCTGAACGTTCCATATTTCTATCAAAGCTAAATTCTCTTGAATGTTTTCCATAACGTTAAATGTTTTCATGGATTTTTTTAAACATTATTTTTATCTAATATATAAACTACAAGACTAAATTAATTGCATCAGTTATAAAAAAAAAACATTTATATACGGTTTTGAAAATGCTCTCTACCTGCAAGAATGTAGGCCATAGCCCGTTTTCATATATTATCGTGCACTTTTCAAAAAATCCCTGGCGTATTTTTCATTGCGTTAAACGAATAATTTATGCGATTTCTCAGTTGCACATAGTTACGTTTTATTGTTTCCATATAAACGGATAGCGTTATAAAAAATATTCAAGAGACCTTTTTTTACGAAAATATGGAGCACTAAGGAAAATATTTTTATTAAAAAACTAGTGGCGTACCATATTTTTGGTTGAAAATGTTCAGAGTCACAGCAATGGGGACGCCACTGGTGGAGCTAAAAATATTGTTTTCCTTCAAAGGATGTGCTTCTAGACTCACTTTAGCCTCTCTAATTTTGATAAAATTATTTAATACCGGGACGGACTTATTAGGAAAAAACTTAGATAAAATCATGTTTCCCTCACCCTATATTTGAAAAAAAGATCAAGAACGGACTAATGTTCACGTGAACTTTTTTTCCCAAAATCATTCTCAGATTCACCTTCTGATTTTTTGGCCTCTTATTACGAAACTCCCTGTATAATAAATAAAGGTTTTTAAAATAATTTGACATACATATATGTGATGTCCAGATATATCGATATTCTATCGAATTTTTATGTACCTTGACGAAATACTCAATTACTTTCAATTGAAAAGTACCTGAATAATCAGGAACACTATCTTTTTGTTTATAGGTTTGACTTTTAAACATAAGTTAATAACATAGAGGTGTTATACCCATAAAATCACACTTACAACAGTTTTCCTAACGACCAAGCAGTGTAAAATGTCCTTCGGTACGGTAGTCAAAATTACTTCGATTCCCCAACAGTTCCGAAATTTCTCGAGCAGTTTAGTCAGCCATAAATCATCACCTCAAATTTGCACGGCACGGACCTGAATGGACTATGTAAATCAATTAAATTTCTTTTTTTGTTTAAATGTTTCGAAAAACTCGTTCATTATGAAAAATTGCAGCTTTAACGTCTTAGGAGGTTTCAGCTGAGTGAAGGCTGATCAAAATTGTTTTCATTTTCTGATTTTAGGATGGTTTGGAACCAGACACTTCGTAACTTTTATGTTGGCTCTCGGCATGGCCAACGCCTACATCATGAGGACAAACATGTCAGTAGCCATTGTGGCCATGGTCAACCATACAGCTCTAGCTATCGATGACGACTCTCCTAGCGACGACGTCGATGTTATTGAGTGCGGAGCGAAGTTCAACACAACAGCAGTAAATGTTGTCAAATTTTTTGAGTTCCTCACAGATAATGTTATTTTCGACAGGAAAACTCACACGAAGCCGATGGCGAGTTTGAATGGCAAACTGACGTTCAGGCCTACGTCCTCTCTGCTTTCTTCTACGGTTACGTAATAACGCAGATTCCGGCCGGCATCCTGGGCAAAACCTACGGGAATATTCACTTTTTGGGCGTGGGAATGCTTATCAATTCGGTGTTTGGGTTGCTGGTACCCGTCGCTGCTAAACTAGGCCTTGGTTGGTTGTTGGCCGTGCGATTTATTCAGGGATTGGGTGAGGTAAGTTTCCAATAATGTCAACGAGGTGCGTTTAAACACTGAGTGGTTCCTGCGCGTCGAGGTGGATGAGAAGTTGGCCTTGCTTTGTCGGTTATTGCAGTGATAAAAAATACCTTTGGTGAATTGCATTTAGCGCAGCTGGAGGGACAAAGCACGGCCTCTTCCTGAAAACACCGTTTTTGAAATATTCCTATTCTCGGGCAGGGTCCAATTGTCCCGTGCAGCCACGCCTTACTGGCAAAATGGATCCCCCCTAACGAGAGGAGCCGAATGGGTTCATTCGTTTACGCAGGTACTAACTTTTTGATTTTCACATATTTTCTTACAAGTGTTGAATCTGGTTTTTACATCATGTTGCTCTAACCGAAACACAAAAACTCTGTTTTCCACGTAAAGGGGATGTTCTCTTTTCTGGAAGCAGTAGACGTTAACAGTGACAAATGAATGAGGTTAAAATTCAGCATCTCTAATAAGACTTTGATATTCGACCCATTTCTAACCTCACTTATTGTCACTTCCCTGTCTGTTATTTATACAGGAAAAGAACATCTAATTCAAAATTTATTTTGGGTTGCTGCAATAGGATAAAAATTTTCTTAGATGTTCCGGTCCATTGACAATCTAACGAATATAAATAATTAACGGTACATGGAAGCGAAGTTTTAATGTTTTTCCGGTTGGCGAAATACCATTATTAAAGCGGAAAAATCATTATTAACCAAGGCACATTCCCGTTGTTTTGGACAGTAATTTATGACTGCTTCTTATCTCGCATGGATGGAATTATTAACAAAATTTACGACTTAGATGAAGGAAAAGCCTTCGGATTTGCGAAAAACAATCGTTCAAATTTCAGCAAATATTGATTTTCGGTCTTAAACATAAAATCAAAATTCAATTCGGTGAAAGCTCTGTCAATATTTATATCAAATGTTAGCAGAATTTATATGCTAAACCGTAAGACAATTTTGTTTATAATATTTAAATTCTAAAACAAAGCGATCAATAAAGGTCCGTTTGTATCTAGAAATTTTTTGGAAGTTTTTAATCCGAAAACAGGAATTGTTTATTTTTTATCTCGTCTAAGCGGAGGTCACTTGAAGAACATTTTTTGCAATGTCCGAATTCCTTGAAACATGACGGCTCCATGCACTAAAAAGTGAATAAATTCCGAACCGTCAGGAACGGTCGTGTGTCACGCAGGGGCTCAGTATATCGACATGAACATGTCGTGGCCTTTCTGAAGTTCAAAGATTTACTCCTCAGTTGGGACAAAGCCATGAACAGTTTTTGATTTTCACAACACTCGAAATGAAACGAATTTTTACATCAGGACAAATATCAATTGCGATTTATTGAACTTTATTTCACGCGAGTCTCTACAAAAACTAAATCTATTGAAAATATAATTTATCGAATCCGAAGAAACGTGAATTACAATTTATGAACGCTCGCTTCTCTTGAATTTGAGAGTTTCATAATTATTGGAATTTACTTAATAAATAATAATTCCAAAGAAAGGGAGATATCTGTGGTTTGAACTTTTCATACACTAAAAAATTAAAGTAAACTTAAGTCTCCAAATTTACTTGCGCATCGTAGAAAATTTTAAAGCAAGTTCAACAAAAAATTATAAATAGCTTCAATTGATATAATTCGCTTTGAATTGATCTTCTTAACTGATGCTAATATTAGCACTTAATTGATCTAACTTGAAACGTTTGTATTGCGTTCCAGTAAATACCGCTGCATCACCATGGAATACTCAAGGAATACCTTTCTTTTTTAATCGACTATTGTCAAATCATGCTCGCAGGGAGGCCAATTGGATACCCTTTACGATACCATCTATAAAGTGACGCGATTGTTGCTCTGTCTTGTTGGTTATTTAATTACATTCGTTGATACAATAACAATAATTGTCGGAAATAGTAAAACTAAGTAATAACAAAATATATGATAAAGAAAGTTATTTACTGAGCATTATCGAGAAGATAAAGTAACAATTTTTAGAATACCCAACAACAGTGTTGTTCTCGGTATTGTGAATCAGCTAGAAAAGATTTTTAAACTCATCTGGAATTGTTCTTAAAATCGTTGGAATAAATATAGTTTATGTATGTCCTTCGTTTCGTATAAATTACCTGGATTAAAGTCGGCTTTCCAATCTATAACACATTCATGTTTTGAGGATTTTTTTTTGTAATTTTTGAACTTACGTAAGTAGAACGTCGACCACGTGATAGCCAAACCAGTGAACTGAAGAAATGTAATCTCGGGTGCTTAAGTTCAAGTACCAAGATAAGTAATAGACGTCATATGGCCGTGTATTCCCAAGCTTTCTTGAATGTAATTTTTAAATTTGCTTTTTCGTATTTGTTATTTTTCATTTTTCTTATACTGAAAAGAATATAAAAATAAGTAGAAAAACACGTACAAATTTAAGAATTCAATCAAAGCTAACCGACACGTGCAAAAAGCAGCAACCCTGCACCGCCCTGTTGTAGCAGTATTAAATATTAGCACTACTACAAACGGACTACTTTGTCGCGACACCAAGTGACGTCACTGGATCGCTTGTATCCGCGATTTCGTTGTACTGGTTAGGCGCGCCCTGGACCGAATCGTATAAACGAGATTTACAGGAATAGAAAACATGTTTATACACCCATTGACCGTTTTGCGAGACCCACCAATCAGTTATTTGATAAAATACGAAGTCGGTTAAATCACCGACTCTATATCTCATTCCAGTTCAGCGATTAATTAACTCTGTTAATATGATAGTAGATGGCGCTGGTGGGATATTTTCCTGAAGGCCGAACATACTTGTTGATATTATCAATTTCTTTCCTCCTGTGGGTGACCCAAGGTGAATTAATCCTACCAGATCCTTTGTAGCATCGAAATCGATTTTACGGATCTTCGACTTAATAAACACTGAGCTGCAATGGCTCGTGAAGTTGCAATAGGCCTTCATTTTCTCAGATTGCTCTGTAAGCCTACATTCAAGGCTGTTCCTTTTAACTTTATAATTATAATCCATTGAAAATATATATCTCCAAATAAAACCGAATATAATCCATAATCCATAAATAGGCTGCAATAGAATATTAGAATAGATTGGCCTGCGATGACTAGGACCTTTCTGTGTGTAACAGCTGCGTTGATTAACTTTAACCAGAGGAAATTGCAGTGTCCAAAACAACGAAAATCTTGCACATCAGAGGCAAAAATTAGTGAGAAAGTATAAGAAACATGAGAAAGTAGTAAACCTAAATATAACTATATTTTTCTTATGGAAAGTAATGGAGAAAATTATCTTTTCTACACGCGTTCGCCGAACCGATGCGCTTTTAAAAAATAGTTTTTATTTATTTAAGGACGTCACGGAAACTGCATTATACTGGTTATTTATCCAGTTCGCTTTAGTCTTTCCTTTGAGATGCCAATTGAAATAAAATCAACTTCCTCATTTGTGCGGTCCTTAACACCCATCTCTAGACATTTCTTCATTGTTCCATAACTATTATTTCAAATTGACCGAGTTTCTTCTTTTTTATCCCAGGTGCTCAACTCGGAACTGTGATATCTCTACCTCTCAGTGGACTACTATCCATCTCGGAATGGCGGTGGCCGGGCATCTTTTACGTATTTGGCGCCGTGGGAACAGTTTGGTGCATCGCTTTCCTAATTTGGGTCAAAGAGGACCCAGAATCCAACAAAAGGATGGATTCGACGGAACGGGAATATATTCAAACATCTCTCGGCACTGTTGTTGGGAAGACAGTAAGTCTATAGTGACTGAATGTCCAATTTATCAGAACGTGGTACTAAGTAACTCGTGATTAATAACAAAGCCTAATGTGTAAGTATTTTTTAATCTTAAGGGATCTGAGTATTATCTTATTATCACGTTTTACACGTTCTGAACGTGAAACCATACAGGTACACGCTTTGAAATAATTGCTAATCTCCAGTATCAAATCCATATAATTGCATAAGCATACTGGGCTTTTTCACCTTCATTTCGTTTTATGAATTTGATGCATGACTTTACTAGCAGTCAGATTTACGCATGTACGTGTGTTGTGACAAATTTCGAATCCATTCAATAATTTGTCAAGCGTAAAAAATGCAATATAATGCTACCAAAAATCCTTAAGATTTCTATTAGCTCTCACCTATTTGTTATCACAAATAAGTAGCACCAGTAAATTTATGCATACATAAAATTTGCCCATTTGTAGTGCTTACGAATAGAATTTTTTTTCCAGAAGATTCCCCCAATTCCATGGTCAGACATAGCAAAATCCTTACCATTTTGGGCCATACTCTTGGCCCACATGGGCTACAACTATGGATATGAAACTCTAATGACCGAACTTCCTACTTACATGAAGCAAGTGTTGCACTTCAGTATTAAAGATGTATAAGTGCCCGTTCGTCAAAATCAAACACAAACTTAAATGATATATTATTACAGAATGGGTTCCTGTCGGCGTTGCCGTACCTCGCCATGTGGCTGTTTTCAATTCTGGTCAGTCAAGTTGCCGATTGGATGCTGACCAGGCCCTACTTTACTGCAACTTCAGTCAGGAAGATTCTAAACAGCATTGGTGCGTTCATGAATTTATTGCCAGTGACCGCACTATATTATTATCATTACAGGTCAGTTTGGTCCTGCGGCTGCGTTATTCGTGGCCGCCTTTACCGGTTGCGATAAATGGCTTACGGTTTCCCTCCTCACCGTAGGAGTGGGCTTGAACGGAGGTACCAACTCCGGATTTAGGGTAAATCACTTGGATATTTCTCCACAGTTCGCTGGCATTCTTATGTCTTTCACGAACTGCATGGCGAATGTAGTAGGTTTGCTTGCCCCCATTTACGCTGGATTCATGATTAAGGGAACGGTAAGATTCTAAAGAGATTTTTGATCATTTTCTGGAGATATTTTTAATTCCAGCCGAGCATTGCCAAGTGGAGGATAGTCTTCATTACAGCTTCGGGCGTATACACATTCTGTTGTACCTTTTATTTGATTTTTGCCTCAGGTGATAGGCAGGCATGGGATAAACCGGCTGTGGACGAGACAGAGAAGGAACAAAAGGAACCAATGGTTGCCTAATCCAATTTAGTGTCTAGTGAAAATGCAATGATGGGTCCAAAAATGAGTGTCCCATGGGTCAATTTATGATTTTGTTAATACAGTTAAGACACTAGTGAATAATATAACTCTAGCGTGTGTAGCTATAGACGTCCCATTCACGACAAAAATTTTACCATTCTTTAAATTTTCAATAATAAATTGACATTACAGTCGTGTTCTTGTATGAAAATGTCCTTAACGTGATAAGCTTCTGAAAAAATTACAGAGAGACCTATTTTAAAAAACATGACTGCCTTGAGAGAATACTGATCTCTGCTTGATTCAATGACAAGTTATTGAACTATGAGCCTTGCATTAAGGTTAAGTTTTGAGGAAATCATCGCAGCGACAGAACTACAAGGTGTCATCGTGTGTGATATGTAACCAAAAAGTTATTGTGAAACCTCAAAAAGGGAAAAATCTATTATTTCAATGTCCTTTAAAGATGAGTTCCATCCAAAATTGTGCCTTAAGATAATTTCAATCATTTCTCTATTAAACATTTGGTTATCAAACTATAGAAATTTCTTATCAGTGCTAAGTTTTGAAAAACCCCATGTAGTGAGAGAACAAAAAACAATACACGAATGCGATTTTAATCAAATAGTTTTCTCTTAAAATCGATATGAAAAATAATTTTAGAAAATAGAAAATTCAAGAAAACTGTGTAAAGGTGGAAATAGGAAAAATATTTTAAATGCTAAAACAGTAAATAGAAAAAGATAAAGCAAGGTGATAAAAGGAGCAGGTACTAGAATTGACCCGGACTGTTCGTAGAATTTTTAGTATTAACTTGAAAACACCTAAATCGCATTTATTTAAGACAGTTGAAGTATCTATTGGCTGCGTTCAGCGGGATAAATTACTATGAAAGTGTGGTTAGCGAACGTTTCAGTAGTAAACCGATTTACCTTCAATGTTCAACTGTATTGAATCAATCGAAACTGGAAAGTAAAGTTGTGTTGAACTCGTACAAAGCGAAACGCGGCCATTTTCTTTCTCTGCAATCCGAGATAAGTCAATTTCGTTTTGTTAGATTAAAACAAAAATAGTGAAAAATTGCAGGGAATCAAAGGCGAGGAGTAAATTAAAAGACACATAAGAAGTTCTGGTAAGGTTTTTAGTTATTTTTTAAACTAATAAGGCACAGCAGGGTAAACTTATAGCATTAAGCATTTGGGCCTTCGCGGTAAAAATCGTGCATTGACTGCATACAATATTAAAAAACCTCAGATTTTTTCATAAAGGCAGTTTTTTTTGTTTTCTATATAGCAGCCCAACGATTGAGTCTCTAAGGAGTTTATGTGATTTCCAAATTCACATCTCAGTTCAAATTGTCGGGATTTTTCTGTGAAAGTAATTTTGATAAGTCGTTCACAGATTAGAAATGTCTGGGATTGCAGCCGCTCGTTTAGCAGAGGAACGAAAAGCCTGGCGTAGAGATCATCCCTTCGGATTTGTCGCTCGTCCCTCAAAAAATGCTAATGATTCCCTGAACTTGATGAACTGGGAGTGCTCTATTCCAGGGAAAAAGGGCACCCCATGGGAAGAGGGACACTATAAACTCAGAATGCTGTTCAAGGAAGGTAAGTTCCTTTTTTAACTTTCAGATTATTTTATTATTTAGTTATCACATCTTTTAGACTACCCCACTAGCCCTCCAAAATGCAAATTTGAGCCTCCACTTTTCCACCCTAATGTCTACCCATCAGGTACAGTGTGTCTGTCCCTATTGGATGAAGAGAAAGACTGGCGTCCAGCCATCACCATCAAACAGATTCTTCTTGGAATCCAAGATCTGCTGAATGAGCCCAATGTAAAAGACCCTGCCCAAGCTGAAGCTTACACTATCTACTGTCAAAATCGCCTGGAGTACGAGAAAAGGGTCAAGGCCCAAGCTAGAGCAATGAGCCACCAAGAGTTGTAATAGGTGGTCTGAATTATTTATAAGTTAAGGTCAAGTTTTTTTTATCTCCATCTCATATTGGTGATTTGAACTGTCTTGGAAATATAAATACCTGTACTGGGAACATTATTGCAGCACTGAAAACTGCATCTTGATCTTTAAGTTTAATTTTAGGTCTATTCTTTCTGAATCACATCATAGTCTAACATAATTTATGGTAAATGGCCTTCGGACCTGGTTTGGCATTTAATGCAAATATTGTCAAGGAATATTTTATTTCTGTGTAAAATTTCATACTGACCTTTGATAACAGTCGGATGTAACTTAAGCTTGGAAACGTGTATTAATTTTGTATAAATATCTGCAACTTTAATATGGTATGAAAACTAAAAAACCAAATGTTAGCAAAGATGTACCTTCAATATAAATTAAAAAGTGATATTTTTTTAACTCTACTAAGATGCATAGGGAGTTCTCCATTTAGAAAAAAGACGTTATGTATTTGTTTCACTCGGTTTGCAGTCATAACAGGCGTTCTCTAAAAAGGTGCAAACTTTGTACGATTCTTAAAGAATTGATCTATAATTGATTTCCTATACTTTCATTTATTTAGTGATTTTCAAATTATAGTGTTAAGGAATAGAAGTTAAGTATTGACATAATTGTATTTTTTTTTATTAGGTTTTAATATAAGTTTCTAGATGATCAGTATGCGCGATTATAGATACGTGTTGTCTATTATGTTCGATATAGAGTTCTCATCGTGTCTCAATTCTGCAAAATCTACAATACTATTAATTTTTTGTTTACGTTATCTACATCGATGCGTGTTCATAGCTTATCGATTTGGAATCGTATCTAACCTCACATTCTTGATATTTAACCTTACTAACTTTTCCTCATTTTGTACCTCATTTTCGTCTACCGAGTTAAACCCTTTTCTTAGATTTACAGCAAAGCTTAGTTTTAATTGAATGTAGTTTCAGTTTAGTACCAGTTTTTAACCATGTCCTTCTTCATCAATAAAGGGAATCAAGTGAGTAATTCTAAAAACAGCATTCAAAGGGGCAAAAAAAGGAAACATGAGTCCGAACATGAAGAAGTCACCAGCAGCGAAGATGAGGACATGGAATACTACGATGATGCCAATTCCAATTCATCAGATAATGAAAATGAGACAGCTCAAGAGAAGAAGGTGAGGTTGGCTAAATTGTATCTAGAAGAAATTGAGAAAGAAGAGCGGATACGACTAGAAAAAGATGAAGTTGATCAAACAGTAATTTCCAAGAGGCTTAAAGAAGACTATCTTAAAGAAACCGGGAAGCTTAGAATTAATTTAGCAGACAAATACAAGTCAGTTTTGTCTAAGGAAATTAGGACTCTGAAGTGTAAAAAACAGAGGTCATGTTTGACCTGCATGTGTTTATCTAGTGACAATCAAGTCCTCTTTTGTGGTAGTAAAGATGGGGTAGTTATTAAATATTGCCTAAAAACTTTCAAAACTATTGGAGTTATACCATTTGTGAGGTCTATAAAAGAACAAACCACTGGTCACACAAGTGAAATTTTGAGCCTGGCCATATCCACAGACAGCATGTTTCTGGCAGTAGGTGACAAGTTAGGTAATGTAAATATATGGGACCCTTGCAGTTTGAAACATGTAAAAAACCTCATGGGTCATAAAAATTCCATTCTTGGACTAACCTTCAAAAAAGAATCCCACACTATGTTCTCTTGTAGCAAGGATAAAAGTGTTAAAGTATGGGATTTAGATGAAATGGCATATGTTGAAACCTTATTTGGACATCAGGGTCCTGTCATGTCCATTGATTCCTTGAATAAAGACCGAGTTGTCTCTTCAGGATGCCATGATTTAAGACTCTGGAAAATTACTGAAGAAACTCAGTTGATATATAATGGTCATACTGGTAATATAGATCATGTAAAGTTTATCAATCAAGAGAATTTCCTAACTGCTGGAGATGATGGTCAAATATGTGTTTGGAGTATCATGAGAAAGAAACCTCTTTGCAGCATTCAAGCAGCACATGGAAAAGATCCATCGAACTCCCAACCAAGATGGATTACAGCCATAACTGCATTAACAAATACCGACTTAGTAGCCTCAGGATCAATGGATGGATTTGTAAGGTTGTGGAAATTAAGTGACAGTTTCAAAAGAGCAACTGAGATTATGAAAATTAATGTTAAAGGTGTTGTTAATGTGTTAGAGTTTACAGCAGATAGGGAGAAACTTTTAGTCTGTGTGAGCCAAGAATATAAACTGGGAAGGTGGATAACTGTTAAAAGTGTCAAGAATAAAATCTTGGTTATACCTTTTAAGCTGTAGTAATACTAGTAATATATGATTTGATACATTGTGGAATTAGTTTTTATGAAGGTGGGAATGAAAACAAATCAATATATATCTGGACATTTATTTAATTGAGCTTTTTATTGCAAAATATTAAGTGTTTAATTAGCGGTCTTCAAAATCTTTAACTTCAACAAGACTTGTCATGAATTTTTTGCGCAAAACGTCATTTATGCCTTCTCTGTTTCTGCCAATTTCAATGGCATAAAACTGTATCCTTGTAACCAAAATTGTATTATCCTCACTATAGTCTTTTGATGAATCAGATCTTAGTAAAGTGCCATAACTATAATCTGCAAATATAAATAAAATACATTTGTCTATAAGTACAATGGAAACCATTCTTTACCTTCAATTACACTTTTAAATCGCTCACAAAAAGGCCTCCATTTAGCCTTTTCCTTGGTACTCTTGAGTTCATTCTCAATAATGATTTTGATATCTAAACTGGGAAATTCCTCTCTAAATAGCTTGTAAATGAGGTCATCTTCTGGAGTGAGTTGAAGAAGTTTGGGATCAACAGAACATAATAACTGAAAGAATGCCAAGTCTCAATATAGTTTGGGATCCTTGAATTAATATTTTACCAAAACCTACATTGAAATATATTTCAGCATGTTCGTAGGCCTTCATAGCCCACATTGCTTCTATGCTTTGGTCATTCTCAAACTCCTCTGCAGGTCTGGATAACACATCCTTGAATATAATTATTTTATGCCTGGAAATAAGAATATTTTAAGCATAAACTTACCATTATCGAAAAAAAAACACAACAAAGTACTGTAAAAAGACCCTCTAAACTGCCCTTACATATAAGAAATATGTAATTTATTATAAGTAATTAATTTAAAAACAATAACAATAAATGGCAATGACAAAAATAGATGTCAAAAAGTTTAAGTAACATCCCTAGTTGCTGGCCGTGAATTGAAGTTTGGCAATCGCGCATTCATGCCAAATTGTATACACCAAAATTAAAGAACACTTTTTCGTAAACTATCATCTCATATACCTCGGGACATATGATAATATTATGAATCTTTAGTCATAAAAAACTTAAAGGTCACCTTTTTCTAACTTATCAACCTTTGTCTTGTAACCATTCAAGTTGAAACATCAGTCAATAGTGGACATACTCAACGTAAAATACTCTGTATACACAATATATGTTAGATTTAATGTAGCAATAAATATATGGATTTTTGCGAAACATTGGAGCTTCTCTTGTTATAATTCATTAAAATAAAAGTATGAAACATGAAAATTTTGATTTAAAACATTGTATTTGAACAAGATATAAAACACTCAAATTCTCATTATGTAAAGAGAGTTTTTCATCTGTCGTTACGATTCCACTTTTTGGCTTGTAATCTAAAAGGTTGCTGTCCTTGATTTACAGATCAATTAGTGTACCTCGAAGTGGATCAAACAAGTAGAGCTGAGAACACAATCGATTTTAATACAATGGCGATTGCGACCGATAAAGATGAAAAGTTGACTGGTGCATCCAGTGTTGCCACATGTTAATCGATTCATGAATATATATTTCAATTATACAGTACAGTTTGAGTGTCGAATTGGCACAAATCTCAAACTTGCATCTTTCAGAAAGTAAGCATATATACCAATTGTTACAATAATTATCTTTTTTTTTCTTTAATCTATAATAGATGGTTTTAAAAAACTTCAAAAGAACAAAATCGTAGTCTTAATTAATAGTTGAAACGTTTGGCATCGCCAGATTTTGCAATGGCGTCCTTACTATTTCTCCTTCCAGTCTCTCCACCTGATTCTGCTAATTGTTTCCTTGTTGGTCTAATAGCCCCTTTGTTTACTCACTAGTCAAATTCCTTGTTTTTCTATCTTTGAAAAAAACTCTTCAAATCTTTCGATTATCCAGAGCCTAAGGCTTATCTACGATGGATGATCCCGGTCGAATGATGAGCCATACAGCTCCAGGATTGATGCCTCCTCAACCCTATGGAATGTCTCAAGGTATTTAAAGTGTACCTATTTTTTTGGTACCTGAATTTGTTGATGAGTAAATAATGCGAATGATGTTAGGAGATGCACCAGGAGGTGACAATGAACCGCGGAAACAGGATATTGGGGAGATCCTACAACAGATAATGAACATTACTGATCAGAGCCTGGATGAA
The DNA here is from genome assembly GCF_040115645.1 of Euwallacea fornicatus. Classification (NCBI taxonomy): domain Eukaryota; kingdom Metazoa; phylum Arthropoda; class Insecta; order Coleoptera; family Curculionidae; genus Euwallacea; species Euwallacea fornicatus. The sequence goes on along the minus strand of NC_089559.1, from coordinate 141,146 downwards.
GCTCAAGCTCGGAAACACACTCTAAATTGTCATAGAATGAAGCCAGCTTTATTTTCTGTTCTTTGTGAAATTAAAGAAAAGACAGTCCTTTCTTTGAGAAACACCCAGGAGGAGGAGCCTCCAGATCCACAATTAATGAGGTAGAAAGAGTGAATAACTGCTGTTTTCATGGAAAATTAGTTTGTTTTTATTCAATAAGATTGGACAACATGCTCATTGCTGAGGGTGTGGCAGGACCAGAGAAGGGAGGAGGGGCTGGGGCTGCAGCATCAGGCTCGGCTGCTGCTCAAGCAGGTCAACCTGATAATGCTATAGAACATTCTGACTATCGAGCCAAATTGGCACAAATACGACAGATATATCACCAGGAATTGGAAAAATATGAACAGGTAAGGAATCACATCAATGAAAACCATATGCAAAACATGAAAATAATTTAATTGCAGGCCTGCAATGAATTCACCACTCATGTTATGAATTTGTTACGTGAGCAGTCGAGAACTCGACCTATTACACCCAAGGAGATTGAGAGAATGGTACAGATAATTCACAAGAAATTTAGCTCCATTCAAATGCAGCTGAAACAGTCCACTTGTGAAGCTGTAATGATACTGCGGTATATATCTATTTGTTACATTCAAGTGTTTCTTAGTGATGGGTGAATTTATCTCTGAGCAGGTCCAGATTTCTTGATGCCAGAAGAAAACGAAGGAATTTCAGTAAGCAGGCATCAGAAATCCTAAATGAGTATTTTTACTCTCATCTCAGCAATCCGTATCCAAGTGAGGAAGCAAAAGAAGAACTAGCAAGAAAGTGTGGTATTACTGTCAGCCAAGTGTCCAATTGGTTTGGTAATAAACGAATCAGGTGATTTTTTTATCCTACTTGCATGCATATAGATGTCTTAATTGTTTTAAACACTTAAACACAAACACACATTTTGACATCTATCAATAGTTATTTACTTATATCTGAGGAAAATGGTACTATACTCATGTATTTTGTCTGTTTGCATCTACATTAACTTAATAGCTCCATGTGTGATTTGATTAATGCCTTTGACTGTGTCTGTAATGGGGTGCTGCTGGTTAAGGTAGAGCGCTCTGACTTGTAAGGCAGTATCCTTGCCTGGTTTCAATAGTATCTGAAAGAGATATCTTAAAATTAGATTCAAGTGTTCCATATATAGAACTTACTAGATGCTGGCGTTCCTCAAATTTTAGTGTTGGGATCAGCAATGATAAATACATCTCCATTGTCTATGGTACAAGTTGATCTGACGAAATGAAGGTTTGAGAATCGTGAAGAGTGAGGGGAAGAGATGATTTGAAGAAGGTTAAAAAACGGTGTGACGCTTTGTCTGATAGTTACTAAGGTGGAGGAAGTTCATTTTTAAGTGTAACATAGGCACTCCTTCAGTTAAAAGTGCAGTGGCCTTTGCCAGTTGTTGTGCGTCTCTGTAATTTGACATTGATGGATCTCGACGATTTGGTGGTCACATTGGAATTATCTCTTTAGGATCACTCTCTGTTGCGTTAATTACAATTTGTTTTGACAATAAGTATGAATTGATAAAATATATCTACTATATTTATGTGTACAGAGAAAATTTTTACCTCACACCTATGTTGAATTGAAGTTATAGAACATAAAAAAACTAAAATACATGCGCACGAAAAATATGGTACCTGTGCTTTGCGTTCGTTGGGTCGAGTGTATTTAGCACATCCTGCAGTATAATTTCTTTTGATTGACCGTTATTTTTGGTTGAAGAAATACCAATGGCTCATACAATGTTATAAATTGGCAGGTATAAGAAGAACATTGGTAAAGCTCAAGAGGAGGCGAACCTGTACGCAGCCAAAAAGGCAGCAGGCGCTTCTCCCTATTCTGGTACTCCCACTCCAATGATGTCCCCGGCGCCTCCGCAGGACTCTATGGGGTACTCAATGGGGTCGGCATATGACCAGGGCGGTGCTTACGACGCCAGCAGCTGTGGGTACGATCCTATGCACGGACAGGAGCTATCGCCCTAGGTTTGAGTTGACAATTAGGAGAAAGTGCTTTCGAAATACGGAGTTCGGTTTGGGGAAAGTTTTAAAGCACATTTTGAACCACCTAAAGGCATCTTCAGGCGAATTCCGTATTGTGTCCTACCTAGCTATTGTGAGCATTTTTAATGCTTTCTCAATAGTGTAACGCATGGAGGACTTTCGTGCCTGCTCAATTCTAAGCTTAGAGGTTATATTTGGATGTTGCATGTGGTTGATAGTCTTTTTTTTCTCACACCCTCTTAAGATAATAAGAGGGCGTAATGTTGAAAACAATTGCCATCACACACTGAGAGGTAATTCTGTGACGTAGGAAAATATTTCAAAAACCAAATGAAAAATTCATTAGCAAATGGCCACCATCATATTGTGCCAAATTGAATGACAGTGCTCAATGAGAGTGTCAGTATGGCCGATGTTTTCGACTGGCCTTGTTTTATTTAATAATATGTAAATTAAAACTCACAACAAAATAAAAGTGAACTTATTTTTGTGGTCAGTTGTACTTACAACTTATATTAAGTTTAAATTAATTTAAAATCAAATGTGTATCAATTTTTGGACGAAATTTGACATAATTCGGGAAAATTCGTTAAACTTTGTCATCTCTGTGCTCGTCGTCCATTAGGTCAAAATTGTCAATTAAATTAAATTTAACTTATAAGTTTAGTACAAGAGTATAAATCGACCAAATTTCTTAGTTTGTTTGTGTTAAAATGTTTAAGGTGAAAGTTTAAATTAATTAAAATTATTTAAAATGAAAAAACAAACTAGGCCTATTTGCCTGACACATTAGTAGTGTTAAATTAACAAAATCGTTCCACTGAGTGCGCATTGTAGTGGAGATTCGTATTCGACATAAAATTTATTTTTGTAATTCTTTACTTAGTTTATGCTCTAAGAAACTCAGCTAGTTTAATTGCTCAATTAATAATGATTTTTGCAATTTTCTTGTTGCAGATCATTAGACAGCCTCTACCCCAAACTGGAACAGTAAATCATACTGGATCATTTTTAGCAATGAATTGAGTGTAATGCGAGTTTAAAAATTCTAAGTATTTTCTCGAGCTATTTTGGGCGAGTTACAGGTTATTGAGTGGGACGGAAAATTGCCATATTCCTTCAAAATAACTTGACGAAATTATAACCCTGTACATGCCCCTCTCAACAATCTGTAAATCTGATTGGAAACTTACGTATACTTGCTCCTTACGTATACTATCTATTTGTATACTATTTATAGTAATATGTGCATTATTTAGTTTTTTACGTAATTTTACCATATAAATGCATTATATGTAATTAGGTCTAAGAGAACTATTTAGAAATGGTTTTTAAGTGTTTAATCTTAGAACACTGTTTAACTGTGGGCTTAGGAGGCTTTTGACCTTAAAACCATAAAACTTGAGATGCAATATTAAGGTAAGTGAGCATGTATTGAGCCTTTTATTGACTGACAAATTGCATGAAATGTGTTTTTTTTCAGTGGACTTCAGTATTTTGTTATTTGTGTAAGTTCCAAACAAATTTGTGTGAAGCGTAGTTATATACCTAAATTTTAATGCGTGTCGTAAATATCTAAGTAGTAATTACCAATACCAATTTGGCGTAGTGACATACATCATAAAATGTTAATGTTACATCATAAGGCTTTAATGTTTCACAATGAGTTGACGGTATTTATTACAAACTGCATCGGTACTTATTTTTATGTAAGATTTATCTTTATGTAATGTCTGAAATAAAGGCGAGATTAAGAAGGCAATCTAGAGCATTTTAAAATTGTTAAATAACCTTTATAAAACATGATATAAATCGCTTTAAGGCATTTTACGAAGTATTTCCACCACCAGTCTACGATCACCATTTTCTCGCGAATAAAAAGAACGGTAATATAGGTTTGGAGATTTCAATTGAAACATCAATTTTTTTTTCTATCTTTATTGTGTTTAAAACGATGGACTTTATTTACATTACGTACATCCTTATTGCAATAGTAATGATTAGTATAGTACCAAAATTTTTGTCCTCCATTGAATCGATTTTATAGGCCAATTTTATTAATTCAAATACATAAGCATCTTAAAGCAGCATCATTTAAAGTTTTTGCTATTTTTAAACTTCTAAAAGGGCACCACTTAATTAAGGACATATATGATCTGCCATCAAGACTAATGTGCATGTTTACTAAATATTAGCTCGTAGATTAATAAGGAAGTTTTCGATATATTGTATATATTGTAAACACCAGTTCCATATAGCTATAGCTGTATCTTGCCTATAACACGTAGGTAAATTCAAAAACCCGATGCTTTCAACTATGCACCCCACTCGCTCAAAATCCAACTGAAAACCACACACGAACTTTTTCATATGTACCAATATTTTATACATTATTCCAATGTGATAGTCATCAGCAGCAGGCCCAATAGGGGCACTAACATTATCTTACTTCCCAAATAACTTGATATATTCTCCGATGAGTTACATGCGTCAGCATCGCTGCAGCTTTGCACACAACCCCTGACATACCTGCAAAACATTGTTTCTCTAATGTTTTAATATTTACTTAATACACTGCTTACCGATTGGAATAGTAAAACCCTCCGCAGTGAGACATCCTCACCAATTCGGTGTCTGTGGTCAAAGTGCCACTGTCCAACGCACATCCTCTTACAGTTATAGTGTCTTTATTGTCATCTAAATTTAATGAATTGTGCATGTGCGACTAATGCGTAATTGCTATTGATATTTACCAAATACACCCGTAATTTTAACACAAGCGGTGGCAGGGAATATGCCGTCTCGGCCCTTTCTGCCGCCCATACAGGGAGATTGGAAAATGTCAAGTGTGTAGTTATTGTGGAAGGGATCTTCGCATGGAGGATAGTCGTTGTTTACTGATATGCATTTAAAGCAATCTATGGCACTACCTATGGTGTGTAATATTAATCCGGAAATCAAAATCTTATTAATTCGATTAAATAGTCACTTACATCCTTTAAAATAATTGAGCACGTTCATTAAAATTACTGTGTAGAAAATAATATGTGAATTATTCATTTCAAATGCCGCTACCGTTTTGGAAGTGAAATTCTATAAACATGTCCTAGAAAAATATTGATTGAAACAAGGTGAAAACAAATCAATATCCCAAAAGAAGTAAGTAGGTAGTTAATGAGAAGCAAAGCAGAGCAAGCTTTTTTTTTTGTTGAAATTATCCGATTAATGACCATTTTATGAGGGATCTAAGGTATGTTTCTAGGTGATATTGATACCACAAAAGATTATGAGTTAAGTAGAGACGTATAGGTACCTCAGTTCTGATCTTCAGGGTGATCCTTGTCTAGTCGCGTAATTATTAAAGATTATGGCAAAATAAAAAAAAATGAATTATTTATTGGAAATCTTAAAACTTTTTTATACAGTGATATAAAAAATACTTCGATTATTATAACCGTCTTGGGTTTTATCTCTAGACATAATCACGGCATATCCTAATGGACAATTACTGTTTATATTGTCTCGGAGTTGTAAATCAATTAGCCCGAACATTATAACAATATTGAGGTAGCTACTGTTTGGTGCTTTGTGATTCGATATATTTCTTAATTTCATATTCACTAATATATGAAGAAGCACCAAGGCGTATTGAAGTACCAAATACCAATAAATTTTATCTGAAAGCGTTAACTTACAATCCAACTGTTGTCACCTAAAAAAAAAACTGGTAGTTCCTTGTACGATCCAAAAGCAATTGCGATTTTCTTGACGACTTAGTAATATACAAAAGCAGTAAAAAAAATTTTTATATTGTTTTTACTTATTATTAATTAGCATTAAACTTCACTATACTCACAAAGAAAGAAATTTCTCTCCAGTTTGATTGTTGAACCGCCATCGAAGATCGACCAGTAAACAGAAGCATTTTTAAGTTGAAGTGATCCATAAGGGGCTTATAATTGGGACTGTGCCTTGATGTCTGTAGGTAGGTGACAAGAGATGTATACCTGTATATCCTGGACTGTCGATTTAAGGGGAATAGTGTCAGGATTTCCATCCAAAAAAGTTGGCTTAAAAAATCAAAATAGGAACAAGACATGGTTAATTTCGTCTCCTAGTAAACAACAGAAATTATACTGGTTAAATAACCCCCCTTTGTAAGAGCATGAACAGTGAGAGAAAGAATTAATTACAAATTTAATGTCTTAACATCATAAATAGAGCAACTATTGTTCTGTCGATTGAAGAATTCCTATGGTTTTTTCCAAAAGGCCAAAAATTAATTTAGAATTACCTGTAGAATCAACTTTTCTCTTAGTTGAATAGTTTACAAAAAGGTGCCTATATTACCAACCAGGAGATATCCATAAATATGTTTAGACCTCTAATTAAAATTTCAAACAAATATCTGTCAACCAAGACCTCATTCAGCCCAAAAATATGCATTGTTGGGGCGGGTCCTGCAGGTTTTTATGCTGCCCAGCATTTATCCAAGAAACTGCATGATTCAGAGATTGATATTATAGAGAAGCTTCCTGTGCCTTTTGGTTTAGTAAGGTACTTAATTTATTAGTTGATTGAAGACAGAATGAATTTTTTCTTCAATAGATTTGGTGTAGCTCCAGATCACCCCGAAGTTAAAAATGTAATACACACTTTTTCCAAAACTGCAGCGACTCCCAATGTTAATTTCTTTGGTAACATTGAGTTTGGAAAAGACATTTCATTGAATGAGTTAAAGCAATCCTATCACATAGTACTGCTTGTAAGTTTAAATTTACCAATAATATAATATTTTATATAAAAACATATCTTCAGGCTTATGGTGCAGAAGAAAACAGGAAACTTAATATAGCAGGTGAAAGTTTAAAAAATGTTATACCTGCTAGGAAAATTGTTGGGTGGTACAATGGCGTTCCTAGTGACAGTCTTTTAAAAGTTGATTTAACTACTGAATCATTGGCAATAATTGGGCAAGGAAATGTTGCAATAGATGTTGCTAGGATATTATTAACTCCAGTGGATAAATTAAAGACTACAGATATAACTCAACATTCTTTGGAACAATTAGCCCAATCAAAAATCAAGGAAGTTTACTTGATTGGAAGAAGAGGACCATTACAAGCTGCTTTTACCATAAAAGAACTTCGTGAAATGCTCAAATTAAAGAACTGTCAAACAGCATGGAGGAAAAAGGATTTTGACCATATAAGAAAGGACATTGTTAACAAACTGGCAAGACCAAGGAAAAGAATTACAGAATTAATGTTGAAGTCAGTTGAAGAGCAGATGATTGCAGATATAAATGGAAAAGTATTTAGACCCATTTTTTTAAGATCTCCAATTGAAATTTTAGGAGTGGGTAATGTAGAAAAGGTCTTGTTGGGAGTTAATCAATTGGAGGGTGATGATTTTAATAAGCAAAAGGCTTGTTTGACTGATATAAAAGAGATCATTGAGTGTGGTCTACTTGTGACAAGTATAGGTAAGTCTTCGGATATGGCCCCAGCAAAGTAAAACCTTTCATTATTTTACTAGGGTATACAAGTCTTCAAGTGGACCCAGGCATTCCATTTGACTCCAATAAAGGGATAGCAATAAACACACATGGAAAAATTGATGCAGGGTTATATACAACTGGATGGTTAAGTAAGTACTATTTTATTATTTTTGGCATTTTCAATTATACAAAGCAAAACACATTTAAACTTTCATAGGTACTGGCCCTCTTGGTGTAATCTTATCAACAATGTCAAATGCCTTTGGAGTTGCAGATAAAATAATAGAAGATGTTTTGAAAAGTGATATTCTTAGCACAACAAAACCAGGGTTCGCTCAGGTTCAAAAAGTGTTAAAAAAGAAAAATGTGCAAATAGTAGATTGGAAAGATTGGGAGAAGATAGACCAATATGAGGTTATAGAGGGGATGAAAGTGGGAAAGCCCAGGGAGAAAATTATTGACATAGGGAAAATGCTTCAAATTGCTGCATCATGATTATTGTTAAAATAATCTAATTCTTATATTTTTATATACATAATATAATATATTCCATGTTATTTGGTATTTAAAGAAACAGGATCACAGAATAAAGTCATCTCTCTGGAACAAAATTATTTTTCATTTCAGGGAAAGGACAATGTAAATAAACTTACCAAACCATTATATTCCAAAATGTGCTTCCTTATCTTGGAACTATCGACCCATGTGACAAAATCTTCTAATGTTCTTGTAACTAAAAATGCTGCATCCTTCACCAATTCTGGACCCACTCTAACATGCCCTTGTTCAATCAATTTTGTTGCTCCTTTTATACTTTCTGACATTTTATCTATATACATTTTTTGATACAAATAAGCTGAAACTAAAAATAACACACTCACTTCTAACCATAACAACAGATAATCTTCTCCTACAAAAACAGGATGCTGTAACCTTTTCAGCCAAACTGAGGTCCCATCTTGTGGGAATAAGCCCCATGACAAAGCTTAAAAATAAAGAAAACTCATTAAACATTTTAGTACTACTATATACTGAGAATTATTACAGTTTTTCAAGGAGTTGGGCACTTGCTTGGATTCTAAATGGATCCTTAGCATCAAGTTCCTTGATTTTTCTTGCCAATTCGCGGATTTCTCTGCTCAATTTGTTGTATCTAAGCATGTTTAAGTAGTTATTTATTAAATAGTTTAATCATTCAAATATACATACTTTGTGTAGTCTTCTCGTTTTTGTATGTGATACTTTTTCAGTACTTTAACTTCATGTAAATTATTATCCACTGCCCAGGAAATAAAGTCTACTTTCTTCAGTAGTTTCTGCTCATGATATTTTAATTTTCGAACCATTATGAATGTGGATGTAAATAAAATAGCACCGTCTCGTATGAACTTTTTAAATATATTATTTCAGTGTTTAGGGAAAGCTTACGCACTTATAGAAAATTATTTCTAAACTTAAAATAATGCAGGTTTTTACTTTTAAACTTGGTCTCTTAGCTCTCTAAGCCGGCCTGAATATTACTTTCTTGATAGTAAAAACTTTGTTTATAATTTCATTATACAGAACATTAACCCAACATTACACCACGTGTGTTTTCCTTTTTATGACGGTCAAATTCCGGAATAGGTGTTTTCGTCAACTTCTCTAACATGTTCGCCAATCAGGTTTGACGCTAATGATGCTACTGACACTGACATTTGTAATATTTGTCGTGTCTCCTTGCTCTCTCCACCCGTCACGATTCTTTGTCATTGTTCTATGGTCGAAGGAAGAAATTTTCCAACGAAATTCCTCTAACTTTCCCTCAAAATAGGTGAAAATATCGGAAAAAACATTAGTTAAAGTGTGCAGTTCTCGTGCTGCATTTTAAGAGTGTTTTTTTTAACAAGTTTCACGAGATGTAAGTGTTCTTGTAGTGTTAAGAATTTGGTGTATTGATTTTTACAGTTTCCTCGACCCAGAAAGGACAAATATGGACTCCGTCAAAGGCCGTCGAAATCATGCATAATTTCGTTGCAAAATGATCGATTTTCCTTCGTTTTTCGCTGCGGAAATCGTTAAACGTGGTGCGTTGCTCGCTATGGAAAAATCTCTTAAAGAAACTCTTATATTTCGCGTGTTGACACACCTATGCGGTTCGATGACCCACGAGCGTTATACGCAAACCCCCCGTGGGGCTTTGAGGCACGAAAACGTCGGGGCCTCCGGAATATCTAGCACTGGTGTCGGTTAATTGAGTCTGGGAGTGACAGAAGAGTATGAATGAGCTGTTCGAGTTTGAAAGAATGTGGGTACTCGTTCGGTTACGTTAAATGTGATGAAAACCTATATGAATAGTCGTCGTGCGACCGTTGGTTTGCCATCTGTATAAAGCACATTCGGATGCTTCTCGGGTAACTAACTACGGTGTGTCAACAACCCTAAATTCAACCAAAAAAATTAAATAATTGTTGCGGTCAACAATATCAAGGCCCACCCGGGAGGCCTCGGTTTCGGTCCAAAATCTCCTGGATTGCTTAACTCGCTAAACCGGGTTTACTTTTCTGATGATGACAATACCAGGGGCTTTGGTTTTCATACTCTTTGGTACTGTGGATTGAGGTATTTCTTTATACATTTTAAGGGTGAAATTATATATTTTAAGTGACTTTAATCTGGGACAATTTTTCATTGTTTGGGTTTAAAACTTATATATCACACCACTCATTTTATATTTATGTAATTCTGTAGCTTTGAAATGTCATCTCGTAAAAGGAGTCGGAGCAGGGATAGAGTCTCGTCTAAACTACGAATGGATGATAATGCTCCTGCAGTAAGAATTACAGGTAAGTAAAGGAGACTCTTGCACAAATCAAATAAACTAAATGCTTTTATTTCTTTCTATTAAGACCCAAGTTTACCTGCTGGAAGGCGCCGAGAAATTGATAATGTAATGAAGAAGGCCAGAGCTACAAATTCTCCCATTTCTAGTGCCATTTGGGAAAAGAAATTATTAGAAGTAGAGGCTAAAGATTCAAATAGGTGACAGTTCTCATGATTTATTCTGCCTTTTTTGCAAGGATTAACATATTTGCTCAGGTGGCGCCATTCAGGTTACAAATCCCTTTATCTGGATGGGGGCTCCTCCTCTCGCTCTCGCTCACGTTCGTTCTCATCGTCGCGTCGCGCCGGCGCTACTTCGCCGTCACCTTCTCGTCGAGCACGTTCCCTGCGCGCACGTTCACCTCGTTCGCCGCCGCCGAGAGCTCGATCTCCGCGTAGCCCACCGCCGCCGCGAACAAGGAGCCCCAGGTCACCCCCAGTTCGAAGAGCCAACTCTCCAGTCGGATATAGAGGTGGCCGACCTAGGACACCTCCATCACCCAGGAAGAGGTAAAATCTGAGATGTTATGGATGTAAAAGATTTCACAGAACCATATTTCAATTTGCAGTAATAGATGCGGAAGACGCTCCGCTTCCGCCAGTAGTATGAGCAGTTGTTCTGATGATTCGTGCTCCGTTTGTTCTCCAAAGCATAATAGACGTTCGCGGTAATTTAAAATTGGCATGAGAGAATGTAGTGTTTCATGCACTGTTTTGCAGGTCACGATCTTTCTCTCCTCCACCTCGTCCCACCGCTTCTGCTGTAGTCCGCAAACCTCCCCCGACCAAACCTACGACATCACGACCACGTCCTCCCAGCCCTTCTTCGCCGCCTCCGCGTAGGATGCCACGCCCTATGACACCGCCAGTGGCAAAACGCATGCCCAGACCGGGTGCGAGCGACCGACCTACAGATCCTAGGACGAGACCGCCGCCTCCAAGACCGGTTTCGCCAAAGGGTGCTGTGAAGGTCGGCGAGAAACCTCCGCCTGGGAAGCAGGTAAATTATTATTTTTTTGTTTTAAATAACGTTAAAGAATAAAAACATTAAATTGTTTTAAACGTAAAACGTACATATCTATAAAAAAAAACATACCAACTTTATACTCTTAAGTTTCCAATGAATAACAGATATCGATTTCACATTCCTATGCGTCCGATAAAGTTATTTTATCGCACACTCATAGAAAAATAGACTAAATGGTTGATTTTATGTAGCCATTGCTTGCTCGTGTCAAAAAGGAAGGGGTTCCACGTAATAAGAAACATCCTGGGTCTCCGGGAGCAGAATCTTCAGGTTCCGAAGATAGCGGTACATTGGCCTCAGTGCCCATTGTTGCAACTACTGCAATGACTTTATCGGAAAGGTGATATTCGCCGTGAAGAACATCTTGTCATATAAATCTTATATTAGGTTTCTTTACAATTAGGTTTGGAAAGATAGCCCAATGGTCTGCCGACAGAGAGAGACGTGACATAGAAAACATGCGCATAACAAAAACTGGCAGCAACATGAAAGTAATGGTCGAGGAAGATGACTTTTTGTACGGTTCGCCTCCACGACGTTATAGGTATTTATTATACATTGCCTATCGTGAATAATAAATCTTACAAATTTGTGTTCAGTATCTCCCCAGTGCCCCAGGGACCGTACCCAGATGAACTTTTATCAGCTGGTCAATCCAGGTTGGCCGCATGGGACGACGTCCGAGTTCGGTACCAATATTACAAAGATTTGGGTAAGTCAAGTCCAATTTGTGTTTGAGCTTCCTACATGTGCCTGTCATTTTCCAGGTTATTTGCGCGATTTAAGTCTGGAGGATTATGTTAAGTGGGAGGAGTGGTGGTACAAGTACCAAGATTGGTTAGCCAATGAACGGCACTACGAGCACTGGTTATCCACCCATAGCGGATCGGGAGGTCGACGTAGGAAGAAAAGAGTGCCGGCTAGCCAGCGTTTGGGAAATTAAGTAGACTTAAGGCTCATTTCAACGGGATTTATGTGTTTACACAATGCAGTGTAGGGCGATTTTGCCCAATTTGAGGTAAACAATATTGAAAAATGTTTTAATCAATCATGAATTGGCTGGGGAGCAGCAGTATTGTGAATTCCCATTGTAATTATTTATGAGATATTTTTTAAATTTACAATTACATTAATAATAGAGTATTATATATTAACGTCTGAACTGTCATCGTAGAATTGGGGCTCTGCTGAAATTTGGAGCTCGGTAATCTCGGTAGGTTTGACATATCTTTATTTTTACCTTGGTAACACAATTATAGGTGTTAATAATTTTTTGTAAATTATATTATTGATTATTAATTTAACGTTTACAATGTAATCAAATATATCAGGTACAGCAAAGAACACGTTTTATTAATGACATTTAGTTTGCATTTATTTTCTTTATATTATATATTTAGAACGTACTATAAAAAATCTACAGTACACGTTAGCCAGGCAGGATCAATTTCGAAAAGGGGGTACACAGAAAGATTTTTTTCTCTCGCATATGATATATAGAATGCATAGAAAACGATTTAATTGGCAAGACCAGTCAGTCCTACTCAGTGCTTAAGTATCAATCTCTAAGGCAGGCTGTGCAAATTCGTTGAATAGCTCGCATCAAAACCCATAAAACTTATACAGATTGTTCTTTTTTTTTTAAACTAATTTAGTATCCAATGTATAAAAATAAATTGTTTTCATGTATCATTTCTTATCGTAAGATAGAGAAATCTCTGTGCATGCTTTTCTTCAAATTGGCCAAGTTAGCCTTACGCGTACTTTATATAAAAAGACACTAAATCCAAAACGTTTAAAACCTAAAATAGAACACCAAAAAAATCGTCAATACACACACACAAAATACCAAACACAAGTGTAAAATAATGCACACAGGATAATAGGTGCGTGCAGAGGACCTGAAAAAAAATCGATTTTTTTATGTAAATTTGTTTTCTCATGTCATTGTTCGAAAGATATTGCCCTCGGAAAATATCTCAATAAATTAAAACATTTTCAGATAGTGCATTGAAAATTACAGATAATTTTATATCAATAACAATTTGTGCAATTTAGATCAGAAAAAAGCGGTGAACGGCATCGCTCCGCGTACTCGCACTTTTTTTGTCCCAAACTGCATTCAAGCACATTGCCCTAAGATTTATTGATAATTTTAAATGCACTTATTATATTACATACGAAAATCAGTCATATATTTAGTCCGTATAATCAGACAAATACTAAGAAAAGTAACTATTTTCTGGGTAATTTTCATAGAGATACAATAAACTATAGTAAATAAACACTATACCTCTTTTAAAATAGGCTCCCAAAACGTAGACATTGCACATTTAGCGGAATCGGTAACAACCTTTCTTAACATTTATATTTAATATATTGAAAATGCTCGTTCACATTAGAACTGGTCAAGCGATGTTTCATCGTGCGATACCGCTAGAAAATTTTTTCAGCATAAGTTCTCATCGAATGCTGCACCTGTATAAAATGAATATCTGTATTTAAAATGTGCTGCTATAAATATTAAATATTTTTAGCACAGAAAAACATCGCTTGAACGGTTCTGGTTTGTTTGAGGCCTACATCTTCTGATTACTTTAAAACCCTGAGAATTGAGGTTAGTTTAATAGTAGAAGAGTGACCGTTTTGGTCACTGCTATCATCGTTTGTACTCATATTATAAAAAAATATAAAATTTACTTTAAACTTGTAGCTTTTAAAGGAAAGCTTCTATGACCCTGCAGAAAGTGTCAACATTTTAACTACATATGTATGTAGTTAAAATATATTTTATTCCGGATCATCGGGCTAAGACTTTTTTGGTACGGCCTCGTTTTTCGGAAACATTTTCAGACGATTGATAACTGCGTGCAGCTGATCCAAATCCCTAACTGGAAACGGGGCTCCACACAAAGTGCCCAAGGCCTTTGATTGCAGGATTAGTCTACCCCATTTATCGTCTTTAGTCAATACCAAGGGATTGCCAATAAGAATCACTTTTGATTTCGCTCTCGTTATTGCCACATTGAATCTCTGTGAATTAAATGAAACTTACATTCATTAATTAACCTAGCTTCGAAGCCATCGGAAAGTGAAATCATGCATCATCAATTATATTGAATACAGCCCATAGAAAAAATCACTTTCCTCTACAAAATAATTTTTCTCTCTTTTCTCTGTCTGTTACAGAAAACGTACCTTTTATAACTTGCACAAAATGCACTACTATGCTCGTTATTCTTAACTTTAAAATACAATAAATTCTCACTTGCCTTGGGTTCTTTAACGAAACCGATTCTATATTTCCCGTCATATAACAGCAAATCTTCCTGAGCTCGAACTGTGGAAATTATTATCACTCTCTTTTCTCTTCCTTGAAAGGACTCGGTGGTACCAATTTCGATGTCGCGGTACTCGTGAAGAGCTTCACGAATTTTGTACATCTAATACATCAATATAAACATTAATTACCGTTGGAGATAGTATGTAATGACGGAAATAATCTACTTGTCTGATATACGGCGTAACGACTCCAATTTCCGCTAGAGAAATATTGTTCACCGGGTTGGGGAACCGCAAATTCATCAATGCCTTTACATATTGTTTTACCACGTATACTTCCTCAAGGTTGTAATAACTAGAAATATAGTGAAGAGTGATAGAGCACATTCTTGGAAAACTGATTTCTTACCTGGGTGATCTGCCTTCTCTCCGTTCAGTGGAAAGCACCGAATGAAACTCAATGGGAGCACCGGTTTGGTTGGTACAACCGTCTTTGTGAATTACTTTGTAGAGATGCATCTTCGCCAAGGGATCGCTTTGCACGCTTACGGATGCAGCCTAAAAATTCCAAATAAATATTACAAAGAATGTGTCACGCGGATAGAATCACGCACCTGCAGTTTATTGTCGTAAAACAATTCATTGGGCAGTTTCAAAATTTCGGCGTGAGATCTAAAATTCGACTTCAACATCGTTATGAAATTATGCTCAGTGTCGATCTGATATAAATCGTGTTGCATCAGTCTTTCCAGCAGCGAGATGTCTGCAAAATGTTAAATTTGTAATAATAGCAGTAAACATATATTTATCATAAACAGAGAATACACAGATACATATATGCAAAGAAAATTTTGGTTGTTATCCCAATTTTCCTGACATAATAGTGAATGCATATTTTACAAATGAGCGATAACCACTCAAAAGGTCATCAATGAATGCAAAAATTATTTACTGCAGAATATTTTTAACAGTTTTTGAATCCACCTGCATTTGTTTACTCTCAATTTCAAAAAATCATCATTTGTTTCCGCATTTTTTCTTAGACATAAACAGAAAACGTAAAAATAAAAATGACAAATTTTGTTATCGTACCCAGTTTATACTTCTTGCACAGTTCCGAGTTAATAACGGGGCCCAATTGCATAGGATCCCCGGCCAAAATCAGCTGCTTGTTTTTGGCTAAAAGCCCGATTGCACAACATACTTCGGGTTCTCGCGCCTGAGCTGCCTCATCCACAAACAGTACGTCCGGGTGGTACTCTCTGGAGTAAAGGAATAAATTAACGTTAAATTCTTTTGAAAGCAAATTTTTTACCTAGTAAATCTGCCTGCAAACACGAGAGTGGTAACCACAACCCTGATTTTGTTCAACTTCAAAACGTTAGATTGGATGAACGGTATCACCTGAAGACTTCCATTCGCCGTTTTCATCACATTACAATAAGGAATTATACTTTCGTGTACTGAACTTCTACAAAGAAATTATTATGTATTTATATAGTGTTAAAAACTTTAACTTACAGATCGCAGTTCTCGGACATGATTCTCTGAAGTTCACTAGTGTCACAAAATTCCACCAATTTTGATGTCAACATGTTGCAGGCGGCATTAGCGGGCGCGCATACGAGAATCTTAGATTTCGTCAATCTCTTAAGGTGATAAATCGCCTCCACAATGGTAACAGTTTTACCTGTTCCGGGTGGACCCCATACAATGTAAGGCACGCTAGCGGACGTTTTATTTATGATTTTTTGTACGGCAGTGAATTGTTCTTGATTATTAAAGATGTTCTTATTTCGAAACCTAAAATGATACATTCAGCAGGGAAATGGTTAACTTACGATTAACTTACTCCTCTTCTGTCAGTTGAATTGGCATGCTAATAGGTTTGGACAACAATTCGACGCTGGGGAATAGATTATCGACGAAGCCGCTGGCCACCACTTGGTCGACTCCCTGGTGCATCCTTTCGAAATGAAGTCTTCGAAGTTTAAATCTGACATCAATATTAATGTTGGGATTCATGATCACGCACTGAATTAATCTAAAAAGGTAAATGATTCACAATTATAATTAAAAAACAACATATATAATCTTCACTTTTTAATGCACATTCTTTATTTTATAATTAAATAGTGACACAGATACTCACATGCTATTAATACCTTCAATTACAACACAACAATCCGTTACCTCCCGGATTTTGCCTTCATATGACGTATGATCGCCATGTATCTTCATTTCGATCATATCGCCTTTAAGCACGGAGGGTCTTTTTTCCGCCAACCCTGGCACAGTCAACTCTAGAATGTTCCCCGCTCTAAAGTTTAGCTTCACCTACATGGAATGAATGACTATCAGCACTTCCATTATTATTATATTTAACTTGATTATATCCATTGTGAAAATAAACAACATAAAAATTTCCATCCTTGTTTACTCTTTTACACAAAATCGAATAAACTTTAGTGTTTTTTTGTCGTGAATAACGGAGAAGAGCGTAAATCTCGTCTTGATTTCCACCCTCCTGTCTCCTTTTAACCGGCTTTAAACTAGCTGAAGTTTACTTTTAATAGCATTTATCCTGTTATCGATCTTTCCACATTGGAAAAACTACCTTATATGTCGAAAGAGTTTGTCAAATAGAACATAATATCAGAGGGCATCCCTATATCCCCCCTATGACATTGCCATTAACTTCGACTTGCAGAACATTTGTCTTGAACACGCCTGCTCAGTGACTCGTAATTTGGAACCTGTGTGTATAGATCATCTGGTCAAAACTTTCGTCAATTACTTAGTTTGACCCTTGCGATGTTTTGCCTGCTTGTTGAGTTCTATATAAACAGTAGCTTCATATACATATAATGATCAATTTAATGACCCTCTCAGAGCTGGTACAGAAGTTTGGGTTTGATGCCCCAATTTATCTTACAGTAACGTTTGCACGAGTCCTAAAAGATAGTACCGTCTTGTCAATCATTTTCTACAAGTAGTATTCCAGTTTAGTGTCTTATACAGGACTATGTCTAGATACTACCTCTGTCGCAAATGGACCAATTTTCTCGAAAAGTGACAGAGTAGCTCTAAATGCTCCCTCAGGTACTATTCATATCAAATATTTTTTAACATGAGCTATGGTAATTTGCTGCAGTGTATTCGTTTTTTTAATTCAAATGTGCTGTAGGCAACATTAGGTAGCAGATGTAACCATTATTTGTAAAAGTGGTTTAGGTTTTTCAACGGACATTACTTATTATTTTCTATGGTTTGTTCTAATATTTTTTCTCTAAATACCCTGCAGTGATAATCAGACAAAGCTTTATTGAACATCCCATTAATGCCTAGATATATTCCTATTGAAAAGCCCTTATCATTTATGTTTTGTAAGATTTTCCCCGTGTTCAAACAACTAATTTAAAAAAATTCTTACATCTTCCATATTGTAGCAACTCAAGCCTAGGATGGCGCAGGTCTCCTCTAACCATAATAGCTGGTGATAGAAAATTTCATATTTGTCTAGAGTGGTGTGACCAGGTTTCAAGTCTTCTCTAAGGGAAAAAATTTAAGGATTAAGAAAAATAAATTAAAACATTTCGGAATTATAACTCACTTGACCGCCTGCAAAACTCCATCTTGAAAATCCTTCTTCAGTCCAAAAAGAAGCGTTTTAAATTGGCCTTTTGGAATAGGAAAATCCTCTTGAGTTTTTCGACGAAAGCTAAAAATGCTATTATTTTCAATAAAGCCACAAATGAAAAATAAGGTAGCATAGTCACCGGCGGTCCATAGGAACTGCTGCCACCTTTTCCCATTTGTTACTGGTAAATGGACTTTTTTCCACAATTTTTTCTTTTTCTGGTACGTAGTCTTGGATCGCCACGACCTATTAAACCAAAAAACTTTCCATTTACTAGTTTGTTGAAATGGAAGAAAAAACTTACAATGGACCGGGCCACAACAAATGCTTCACTTGTTCCAGATTCCTTTTCAGCTTGGAAATAAAAACAGACGGGTATCTTGAAATTACTGACATGGCACTCTTCGAGAGTCAACCTGACTATGACAACATACGAGTCTCCTTTAAATAAAAGTTTAGGAAACAAATGGAGAATTGGCCATAATGCTTACCGGCATCCAATTCGATAAATTTATCTTGTTCCATCTCTCCGTTCGGATATATCATAGAATAGGGTTGGAACGTTTGCAATACACCAGCATAGAGAATGTAAATTGGACTATTTATCTTGGTTCGGCCGTTTTTAATTGAGCAAATAAATTCTATTTTCTTGTCTTGGCGTTTAAAATCTTCAGGTGTTATCTAGAATAACTAAGTCTTAATGATGTGATTTTGACATCAATGTTACTTACAAATGTCAAAGTAAATGAGATTCAAGCACTTGAGCTGAGTGAACCTGATCCTTAAGTTCCTTAATGCTTTACCTTCAAATAATGATTTCCTTTCTTGTCCGGCTCTGTGTTGAAATTGTAGGAAAATCCTTCCCTCCCATTAACAGCCATCGACAACTGCACTCCATGTTTTGGATTACGCATCGCGGTTCTGAAGAAAAATAAATCAAGTTCAATTACTATTAGGTCATCGACAATAATAAGGAATTGTTTGTATAAGGTTTTGTACCGAAAAAAAAATTATTATGGATAAGCCAAATTAAATAAAGCTGTGATGAAGTATACCTGTTTTGATAAAAAGCGAGCAGCATTTCGTTTACTTTGTGCTGGGGCGTGTTCCTGTGCTCCTCATCGTTTTCTTTGTTCGTGCATACATTGCAAAATTTCTAAAAAATTACACAGGGAAGTAATATATTATGCAAAAATGAATGACATACAAATCCTTCCTCAAATTATTAAGATATGGAATCTAAATTTTTCTATACCAACTCCTGATCATGTGCAATAGAGAAATGGATAATCGAAAGTTACATAGAAAATGCGTATCTCAAGGCAAACAATTATAGACACATGGGCAAGATTAGGTAATTTTACCATGGTTGCAATTAAATAAAATAGAATGAAAGGAGAAGTTCTTGAAAATTTGTGAGTTTCCATGGAAATCCTCTTCCAGATAAGATTTTCAATAGTTTGATCTTTCGTCTGTGCTTCTAAATCAATGTACTGTCAATTTTATATATAAAATACATGGAAGCCACAAAACTGACCAAGTCTTTATTTGAATGTATCCATGGATGTTATCGTGTTAGGAAAGTTGCCATTACTTCGATCTTTTGGTCTTAACATCAATTTGATGTGGATATACAGGGTGTAACATATCATCATGGAGATATTTCAAGCAATGATAATACTTTGCAAAATAATAAAAAACTGATAATACATCCAGGGTAAGAAATGCACTATTTTTGATGTACAGGTTGGCAAAATGTCACATTTTTTCGCATTACAGGAGGACATTTTCAATAGTTTTTATAATTTTGTTTATATTTAGATTTATATTTATTTTAAGAAAAATGATTAAAAATCACTAATTACTTTAGATAGTTGATAACTATGCCGGACGATTTTTTTCCCTTATTTCTTTAATATTACATTACGTAAAACATAGAATACATCATTTCGAACATATGAAGTATCAAAAATTTAACTCGAAGCATATGTGAGGATAACGCAAAATATGACATAAACTGTGAAACTTTGCCGTCCTATATATTGAAAATGGTGCATTTTTAATCATGGGCCTATAAACATTTTTTTCAATTATTTTACAAAATATTATCGCACACTTTCATAAAAACGGTTGCATTAATCAAAGCTTTCTTCCAAATTCATTATTTCTATAGAAGTCGTGTTATCGATTAACATTTACATGAGTTTGATATATTGGTCTCAATGGTTGCAATAATAGTTTGTAATCATTTAATTGCCCTAGAGTGTAAAGATAAATATTAAATAAAGTTCACTACATAACATACAGCAGTCTTGACACATATCCCATTAGCACCAAGTTAATTCAAATTTTTAACAACCAGGTGTAACTCCTTCTGAGAGTTATGAACTGGCTGTGGTGAAACCTATTTTTCACTGCGGAAATCACAAACTTACTAATAAATATATATTAGACAAATGCAGAAAAATCTCTCAATTTCCCAGTGAATTTAAAGTACTGATGTAGTGCACAGCAATGCAAATATTTAATTGAACATCTTTAAACAAACAATCTCTTTAGTGAATCTTAGTGGGGTTTCAGGAGAGATATGAATACAGCAATTGGGATTTGACCACGTTTCGGAAATATTTGATTTATTTAACAAATTGCAGTATAACATTGTTCAATTCTTTAATGTGAGCAAAGGTTTAGACTCTATTGATCATGACAATCTTCTGCAAAAATTTCCCAATTTCTCAGATCTTATTTATATTTGAGTTCCAGGTAGTGAACGTCACTTCCTGTTAGTAAGTTATAAAAGTAAGTACGTGTTACAAACTTGAATGCATTTAAACTTGGTAATTTAATCATTGTTCATATAATTTTTGTACGCGTTGCTAGATATTAAGTTGATTACCAAAGCAGAAACTATTCTCGAAAATAATTTCAGCATTATTCATATTGAATTAAATTAAATAAATAAAAAATAAGCTAAATATAAATAAAATCATATTTATGTTGAACAGTGCTGAAATTATATCTAACAAAAAAAACTCAATCAATATCACAAAGAAAAACTATCTATAATCATTCCCCTTCTGACTCAATTGAGTTTTATCTTTAAGGTAACCACCATACCACATACATACTTGAAATGAGAATTCAATATTTCTCAATTTACTTATGAGGAATGCATGTACTACTATATCAAAAGCCTTAAACTAATCCCACAAGACTAATCAAGTGATAAGAAATTTTGTCTGCAATGTGTATAAAATATCCTTACATGTTTTATCAAACTCAAGTTATTATGACTAATAAACATTCACGTCAATTAAAGATGTTTATTAAATGTTTCATTTAATGAACAAAATTGTGTCAGCCTCACTTATTAGGGACATATTTAGAAGTGGGTATGTTAATAAAGGTGGATTTATAGGTTGACATGACAAAATGCAGGTACAATATAAGAAACTGAAAACATGTGGGTATTTGGGTTGAATTGGAAACACACAAGTGTGTTTGCAGTGTTTTGAATTAGGTAAAAGGGTTTGTGAGATCTTAAAATAAACTTCTTGTCTATAAGGAATATAGCTAATATATTTTACTTGAGCCAACATGTTTATTAAATTCGGCTTAATTTAAAAAATCCAAATAGACAAGAACATAAAAAATAACACAGACCAAAAGAGAAAAATGGTTATATGTCTTTAAATGACATAAGAAAACCAAGTGTAAAATTTAATAAATGCTACCATAGAGATGTGGCAATATGGATGCTTTTAAGCAGATAAATCACTTTCAGTAATGGCCCCAACCAGAAGTTTCCCAAAAAGCTCTAATTCCTGAACTTTTTTTTATAGAATTTTAGGAAGTGTCTCAATTTTCTTAAAATCTATCAAGGGTTCCACCAAAAGGTTTTCTAACTTAGTAGGACATTGAGTGAATGAGACATAAAGAACTGAGTTTTTCATGGCATCAATACTAATTTTTAAAATCATTATACCAGAGACTCAACCACAGATATTTCCTCAAATCTTGTTATAGTCGACAATATGTGGAATCTCAAAACAAACTAAAGTCAGTAAAAAACACACCTTTTTTAACTTGATGGAACATATTTATTAATTATCTAAAAATTAAACTAATTAAAAATTAGGGTTGTTACTAAATAGGTGTGTCATTTATGGATCAGTAAAAATTCCATATAAGGCACAATCATGATTTGAGAACAGTATTAGTTTTGAATCTAAGTAGAAATCTACAGAAACACTCATTAAGAAATAAAAAGGAAAGCATATAGATAGGTAAATGACCCAATAAACAAAGTGAAATAATGTAAGTTCCAAAATAATAAACAAAAAATATTTAACATTAATTCACAGCAAATTGTGTATCCAAACAAAACAACTTTATTGACAAACATGAAATAAAATGTATAAATTGCTTCTTATAAAAGCTTGTGGGTTGGGCTTATGTTGTGTCAATCTATAAATCCCTTAAAAGAAAGCGCCCTCATATTTTTTCCCTTCTAGCAGAGGGTTGGGGTGGTATAATTAGATTAGGGTGGATAAGGTCAGAAAAGGAAAGCAAGTTTTTAAGGCTAAACATAAAACTGGTACTTTTTAATGGTTAAATTAAAAATTTGAAAGGTGACCAATTTTATCATGAAAATGTATAGATAAACAATCCATTTAATATGGTGAACGTCCTCAAAATGGGTTGACTGCGGACTATTTGTTTCTGCAATGACATGATACTTACTTTGTACGATGCTACCTCTGCGTCTACAGCCACAAGTTCCATGATTACTTTAGGAACAATAAATACCTACTTAAGTTCTCTGAAATTGGAAGGTTCCGAAGGATCCCCCAAAAATAACCTCCACAATAATAAAATTTACAAAATATACTTTTATTCTTTTTAAAGAAAGCACTGCAGTTAATTTACATGATTAAGGATAAAATAACATAATGAATTTATGTTTTGTGCGTAACTGAACGACTAAGATGTGAGAATTGAATTTCTGGTTGAACGAATCAAGAAAACCAAAAACCAAACCAGGACGAAAAACAATGACAAAAACAAGGAAGTAGAGTATGATTGATGGGATGTTAGAGGGAGGGGTGGCAATGACAAATGGCATGTATAAGTTACACGAAGTCCAACAAATGGGTTCCAAACGCTCAATGTATTCTAAATGCTCCAGATATAAACCATTCTATCCACTCCTGGGAATTGCGTACTTGCATCAGTACCTGTAGCGTTATTTTTGACCGTTTTTTATTTAAATTATATAGTTTTTTAAATATAATTTACTAATTATTAATCCTTGTTATTTCGTTAAGTTTGTTGTGGCCTTGATTTGTTTTAATCATACATACTAATAATTTATTTTAAAATTTGAAACCCTACAGTAAATGGAATGAATTAATAATTGTTGATTAATTAGTCAAGAGTCGATTGGTAGTGTTGCTAGAACCCTGTGGAGTGAGTCAGTAAAACAGAATAAGTAAGGTTGAGTGCCTATTACAATAAACAAAATTATTAAAATATAGAAATTAATACAATATATATATATAAAAGAATAGAATTTAACAAGAAAAACTTAAATTTTTAGCATAAAAAAATGAATCAAAAAATGCAAAGTTTTTTCCATGTGTGCTGAGGCAACAAACATTGAAAAGACAGCAATAATAACTTCACTATCTTGACAATTATCATCCTCTTACTTATTAGAATTTCCTTGTGTTAGTTGGTGTACTGATTCAAAAATTAATACCAAAAATATAACGTCAATTAGTTTTGGCTGAGCCAATAGCTCTTCATAGTTTCAAATTTAAAATGGGTAATAGTGAATCAAGTGAATGGAGTGTTGCATATTTATCCATAAAAAACAAGCATGATTGTGCATATCGAGTTATTGAACAAGCAATTTCTTTGGAAGAACAGGAAAAGCCCCTCGAAGTAAGTTTATTATTATTGCTTTGAAACAAGTGCAAATAGTTTGTATTAACTGCCATTCTAGTCCATAGAAAAGTACAAAGAAGGTATTAAACTAATTGATGAAGCTTTGAGCATTCCAGTACAAAGTCCTGAAAACCCAGACCCTACTTGGGACAAAGCATGTGGCATGATACAAAAAATAAAGAAAACTCGTGCTGAAGTGTTGGTTCGCATTAATTGTATACAATCTTCTGGGTTTTCATCAGTGAATGATCAGCCACCTTCTTATGAGGAGGCCATGAGTGGCTCTAACTCTGAGACTGCTAGTAATAGTGAAGAACTAGGTGAAGAATCAATTTTAAAAAAATATATATTATTGTATTGTCTTTTTTTCTCTAGGGAGCAATGAATCTCAATATGTAACTTACAGAGATTTAGCAGCAGTTTTGCATAATCTCAGCGTGGATCCTAATCAGTGTTTACAAGAGGAGCTGGTGTATAGTTATCCTGGTGTTAGGCTATATTTCATATCTCCAACTGGCGATGTACTGGCAACCAGACAGCCTCAATTGTTGAAAATTTCTTTAATTGAAGGTCTATGAATGCACCTTTAATTATAGGTCAATAATTTTCATGTTTTCCACAATAGGTTCAGAGCTTAATGCTCCTAAAGCTATCTTGCAAATTGGCGACTGGATTTATCCTTTAGTACCTGGAGTATCTCCCTGTTACCGTACTGATTATGGAGCATTTATTCTACCTGATATTTATTCAGATATATCAGGTAAGTTCTGTTTGTTTTGTAATTTATCACAAAATATGAAATATTTCTCAGGTTCCTCTATTGGTATAATTTTACCGTCCGATGCAGACAGCGACGTTTTTGATCTTTTAGAGAGTATTTTACATGGAATTGTTACTCAAGAAACAGAAAGAGAAATTTATGAGGAGAAGAGTCGAAGAAGAGAGAGAGAGGACACCAGTAAACATATTTCAGATAAAATTGTGAATGGTACTAAAATTTTTTGCATGTGTTGCTTTTTAGTAGCAGTTAGTAAGGCTTGTTCTGTTTTAGGTGCATGGGCTCTGTCACAGGGAATAGTCAGGGGAGCGCAGAAAGCAGGTGAAGCTTTAAACAAAGGGACGCCAAAGCTCATTGGAAGCATTGAACCAAACCAACACCCTGTGGAAGTTTCTGCTTCTGTACAGAGAAGTGTTAAAGTTGTTGAGGCAGCAACATCTAAGGCAGTACAGGTGACTGGTTATGTAGGTATGTTTATGTTTATTCAATTTGTATTAAAAGGTTTTTATCTTATTTTGGCAGTGTGCAAATGTAGGCCTTCACCATGTCAAAATCATTATTACTTTTTATATTCTTCAGTGCTAAATTTACTGTATTTATAGCACAGACATTGTCAGCCTACATTAAAACTGAACTACTTATCATTTTGACATTATGAAATACACATTCATATAAAAAATGACCTGAAAATAATGGTGGAATGGTAGTGCAGAGGTATGTAGGAATATCAGGGATTTGTGTGTGAAATAGTAGAAAGGGAGAAAAAGAAAAAGTGAAGTCCAACCAGAAAAGTTAGCCCAGGTTAGTTGCTTTCAAACTAGCATGCTCATTGCATTTGTTTTTTAGCTGAACAAGTTGGAAAGGGAACAGCTTTACTGGGAAAATTCCTAGCTCCACACGTACAGAAACAGGGTACTAAACTATTAAGGTCTGGGTTCCACATGTCTGAACAAGAAGCCTCTGAGAAAATAAAAAACGTGTTGACCATAGCGGCAGGAGCTGTCGAAGGGTTTTCTACTGTCTATAGGTCAGATGCCAAGATAAAATCGCATTACAAAGTCTATTGAAAAATTAGAGTATCAAATGATTTTTTTTCTATTTCCAGGGGATTGGAGACTTCGGCCAGTATATTAGGAACCAGTTTAAAGGATAATACAGTGAAAGTTGTGGAACACAAGTGAGAAAACTATCATTCTTTGAACAGCAACTAATTGTTAGAGTTTAAATGTATATTGTAGATGGGGCCCCTACTGTGCATCTACAACTGAAAGCTCTTTAAATGCCGCAGGGAACGTTTATAACACTTACGAAAATACGAAAATTTTTAAACCTAAACGTTTGATTAAGAGCACTGCCAAGGGTGCTAGTACGTAGTCAATATTCTATATTAGTATCTTCGCATTACAAAAATAATTTTTTTGTTTTAGGTAACGCAGTTCTATTAGAGCATTCGGAAGTGCGGAAAGGGCATGTGGAATTAATTAACCGGCTTGAGGCAGGCCCATCGCGCATCTCTTTTCCCCAATTGAACGATGATAATGAGGTACAGGTGAGAGAAGAAATCAGCGGTGATAAAGTACCAGATAAGTCTTCTGAGGAGGATGCATCAAATAATGATGTTAAAACGAAAAAAGCCTTATAGTTAATGAGCTCATATATAGGTTATTCTACATATAAGTGGTTAAGAAAGTTAATATTTGGTGGCATATTATTTTTATTTTTTATTATTTTTACAGCCCAAACAGATGTGAACTCTTGCCGTTAGTCTCGTGATTTTGTTCTATGTGTATTACGAGGCGTTTTTTAAAACTAAAGTCCGATTGATCATAACAAAAATTAGCTCATGAGAAAAGGTTATTGACAGTAATATTTTACTACATATCCACTTTACTTTTCCATTAATTGCCGTCGACATTTAAGCACTTCTATAACGCTTCTCCAGTTTTTTTAATCCCTCCGCATAGAACTTTGCCGCCTGGGGATTGGTCCAGACGAAAATAGAAATCTTGAGTTTTGAAATCGTTGACTTCTCAATCACTTTTTCAAATGCAAGAAGAGGAAATGGCCAGTTAATGCAAGGTTGGGACTTTACGGCGAACAATCAAAAAGTTTCCAATGAAAATCTTGAAGTTTTTCCTTGGTTTTGGCAGCGGTATGAGGGCGCGCATTGTCGTGAAGGAGAATAATGCCAGACGACAGTTTTCCGCAGCGTCGATTTTGAACTGCACGTCTTTTATCAGCGTTTCACACTATAAGTCACCTGTAATTGTTGACATACGGTTCATGAAATCAATCGATCTTTTTCGCTTCAAAAAACGGTAGCCATTATTTTTCGATTCGAGAATGATTGCTTAATTTTTTTTTGATTTGGGTGAACCCGAAAGGCGCCACTGTATGGATTGTTGTTTTGATTTTGCGTTCGTGTGCGGTATCCACTTCTCGTCGCCCATAACAAAGTGGGAAAACAAATCATCTTTCATCCGGTAAACATTTTTGGACCCCACCTCGCACACAGCTTGTGATAATCAAATTCTTCAGTGACTATCCTGTTAATTGACATTCGAGCACTATGTGGGAATTCATAAGCCAGAGCAGTAATCTTCAATCGCTAATCACTTCGAAATTTTTGGTTTACTTGATTAACGATGTCGTGGGTTCGAATATTGAGTCTGCTACTCCGGTGTTCATCGTGAACATTTATGTGGCTATTTCAAAATTCTCAACACCATTTTCGAACTTGTTTTCCACTCTTTATTTTAGGTCCATACAAAAGACATAACTCACGATGAATTTTGCAGCTAAAGATCCTTTTGTCAACAAAAATCTATTCGCACCGCGCATTTCACAACTAGTGAAGTTTCCGATTGTCTGGGCCATTGCGATCTGCTTTCACCGACTGGCAAACGACTATTGAATTAAAACAACTGCAGAAGTTTCCTTAAGAGTTGGTAGATAGCGTTGCACACCTAAAACTATTCAGTCTTAGCATCGGTTAAGTATTCGTTATCAGTTAGTTTTAGGATACGCCTCGTATTTATCAAACTAAAAAGTGTTAATATATGGTCTCCGCCACGATATCAAGAATTCGTAACTTATCCTGAATTAAAATTTAAAGACGATCTTTGAAAAGATATCTCACAGTACGCGGTAAACTGTAACCGTAAAACGTTGATTAAACCATTTAAAGTTAAATGATGTGGAATAGGGGTTGGGTGGGTTCTGCATTGGTGCTTGTGAGGGTTTTTCGGGGAGGTAAGATAGGTTTTTTTCTGTCGTGTGTTAATGGTGTTAGGGAACAATTCAGTAAGGGAAATTGGACGGGTTGGTAACATATGGCGATGGTAAGGGCATTATGGGTTGAAACTCAATTTGACCACAAATTGTTCTCCCATTCCTCAAATGATCACCAATGATTTCTTGCATGTAAAAATCAACAATAGACTATTGCCTGCTTCAGGTAGCGTCAGTTTTTTTGGGCATTCCTTTGGACGTCAGATTAGGGTGAGAAGAACATATCGAAGAGTTACAGCTCAGACTGAACAGTTGATGTACCATAATTAGAAGATAATTCTTAGGCACCATAAAAATCCTTAATTTAACCTGCGTGCACCCCAAATTAGTTATGGTGTAAAATTGTCGAGACTTTTCGAATCGGCTATTAGTGTTTTTTGGATACAGAAAGGAGTAGTAAGATGTATGTCTTGACTAATTTTTTAAATTAACTCTCCTTTCTGGACTTTGACAGTCTTGGTTCTGTATTTCTTGTCGTTATGCACTACTTCTGTACAGGAGAAGTCCGCTCCTGTACAGAACTAGTGCTCATGATTACTCGCAGGCAATGTTGCTGCAGGCCAGAAATAGAGACGGGACGGTCTATGGATCCTTACAGACAACTCTGAATTTTTCAAGAGTAGATCTTACTACAAGGCCATTAGAGCGAGTCTGAAGATAGAATAGAAAACGTTGAGAAGTTAAAAAATCTCTAATAATATTCTCGCTGGCCGAGTGCTACGATCTATTTGATTTCTTTTACAGTTATTATTATCATTTTGTGTTTTATTTTTATAATTTTTATCGTGGTTGTGTGTGCACTATACGTCTTTATTACTGTTACGAATTTTCGATTGTACCCTTTCAGATGAAATCTGTTGCTTCCGTCCTTTTTGGCGTTTTTTCACGCAACATCTTGTTAACCTTATCTGGTATATGATGTTAGAGTTGAATGTTCAGATCTGAATGCTTATTCGCTTGTGAAATAAGTAAAAATTTTTTGGCTGTTAATGTTTTGATGATATTGTATTTGTTGAATTGTTATGATTTATAAACAAATTTTATTCCTGAATTGTTCATAATAAAAATGTAGAGCAAAACGTGTTTGTGTTAGGCCCGTCATGTGTCTTGAAGCAAAAGGTTAAATTTAAATTTCTGGCCCCCCTGACACGCCAATGCAACATGCAGCTACATAGGCACATTCACATGGCCGCATGGCCTTTCTGTTAACACTGTTAACGTAAACTAAGTACATGGCAGAGATTTCGAAGCATAGTTGCCGATGTGCTATTTATTTAAGGGAATTGAGGGAAGGTCAACCAATTCCAGTTCACCTTTGCTACTATCACGCTGTAGATATCACTTGTAGATGGCACCTTGTTGTAGATGCAAGTTGTAATGCATGGTAAGGTAATCCTCGAAGATGTTATATTGACAACAGAGACGTGGACAATAACTATCGATTAGCTGCAACTCTTGGCTATAAAATGTCACCCTGTTTCAATTGTTTGTCCTATTTTGTATGCTTTGTATACGTTTGCATAATCACCATCAGGATTTTTTATTTGAGATATTTATACAGGTTTCATTGATATAGCATTATCGTATAGTTATCTAGAGGAACCTAAGGCGATATTAAGCAATAAGTACAAAAATATGATCTGTTAATAAAAACTAGAGTGGCTATCATAATCTGAATTTCGAAGAATTAAACCGCGCAACTCTGCCGGCGAGCGAAATTTCGAATCGCGGGAGCGGGGAGGCGTTGAGGTTAGTCAGGCCATGGTTTTAGACAGTTGAACGTCGCGTTCCTCGCGGGGTTTTCCTCTATTTTCCGCCAGTTTTCCAGTGAAATGTGTTCCAAATAACTGACCCCCAACCCCAGCAGTACCTCGTCTGAAATTCCACAATCTTGACTGGCACCGACTTGGTTTAAACCGTGAAAAAGTGGTGTTTTCTTGAACAGTCCAATACAAGCAGTGTAGTGGACAGTTGTTTATCTTGTTCCATGTTTACATATTAATTCACAGCATTCGGAATTATTTATGTTCCCTATAGGACGAGCCTTGGATGATCTCTTGGAAGGCTGTTGGGGGTGGTATTGTTCTGAACGTGAGTGCCTCATTTCTGTGGATGGGTACTGAGTACTGTAGGTACTGAGTACCGAAGGTACTCATTAGTTTACAGCTCTGCCAAGCACTAAGCTTCAGTCTTGTAAAATTACATATTTTAAGAATTGTCTAACTCTATCCCAAAGTGTGTGTGTTTAGTTTAAACTTGATTATTTCCTATGATAATTTAAATGTAGATCTTCCAAAATTACTCGAGGTACTTCAGGTAAACTTAGTCCCTATAACAACTTTCGAGGCTGTTTTACTTCAACTTCAAAACATATTTGAGCCGAAATTACATCGGAGTAACTTGAGGTTATTAACAGTTACATATTATTAATTGTTTGGTAAGTTACATGAGTTTATTTTTGAGTAAGTCACTTGTGTCGATGTCTCTACACCTAGAATTGCAACATGGTTTTCAATAATTTGACAATAAAATACCTGTCTACATCATAGTGGGTGTTAACAGTTCATACTATCTAGATTTAGGCCTGTGCAATATATGACCTCAATAAGTGAAATGGTAGGTAGACTGATCCACCTCCACACCTTTTATTATTATCAATTGGAATTATGAATGAAATACATGTTTGGGTTTTCTGTTAGTTCATTAACAAAAATGTTTCAAAAAGTCTCCCAGGGGCTGCATTAATTTACATCTAGATTGAGTCAAATATTGCATGAGGTGTTCATTCTTTATCAATTCATTGTGACATGTAGTGATTAAATTTTTTTCTTCGGTGAATTTGATCTTTCTGTCATATGGTTTGGACCACATGAGCCTGGAATATAATCTTAGAAAATTAGGGGCTTACTGTGAACGATTTAAACGTCCTGACCGAATTTTTATAGCGAGCAATTTAACGGAATCATTCCAGGACATAACCATTTTAAAACGATAAGCGATGTAAAACGATCTTCCTTTTCGCATGAGCGATCACAATGAGATTCATCAATAATGAGTCCGTCCACTAAGTACTCAGTGCGGCTTGGTAAAATACTAAGTCATTGAAAATAGTGGAAAAATTAAATAGAGAATCCGCTCTGTGCAATGCTGCACTGCACAGAGCAGGTCAAAGTTGTGGATCTTCATTATACCATTAACAAAGATCTTCCTAAAGTGCTCTTATATGGTGATATGACTCAGTGATCCTCTATTTCAGGACGTAGCTGCTCATCTTGCAGAAATGTGTATGGCCTTGATGCATCTATTTGGTCTTAACTGATGGTCTTATGGTACCTTCCCTGCAGCTGTTCGGCCTCCTATTGTATTTTCTTTATATTTGCCCTATTTGCCATTGTTACATGTCCCATTTTGATTAGAGTTAGTGAAGTACAGTTGTTATCTAGAGAACATATGGCTTCATATCGTGGATGGTCTTTATTATGAAAGTATGCTTTCATAAACTTTAGTAGTTTGGTTGAGAGTTCACGCAGATCAATCAATCCTCAACCTCCTTTTGCTTTTTTCAAGTGTCAGTCGCTGGATACATGACTTGAAATGCAGTTACCGCTCTCATTATTTGGTTACGTTTGTCAAATCTATGGTAAAAAGAATGGGGATGATGAACATGTTGATGCCTTTAAACGGGTTTCATGAATTTATTTCGGTTTTTTCAAGCGATTTTGCATGAATATTGTCTAATTCAGTTGTACTTTAGTTGTATCCTGAATATCTATACGTCTTGCATATATCCCATTTGATCTAGAATTTGATCTGAAATGGCATTCTTGGCGTCCTGTTGTATCCACGTGCCTTTTTGGATATGTCTACTTGTGCATTTATCCATTCTAAATTTCATCGAAATATCTGATGATATTTTTACGCACCGTTTTGAACAATTTTTGTAATTGTACGTTAGTCTAGCCATAGAACTTAATGTCATCCATATACATCAGATGATTTATTGTATGTAACGACCTTCCAACTTTCATTTTATATCGACCTTACAGGCGATTTGGGGCTCTAGAGAGTGGAGTTAATGACATGCAAAACCACAGCGCACTCAAGGCATCACCCCAATATATCCCTCAGTTGATATTAATTGCTTCTCTTTCTATAAGAGCTTTACTAGTTCTTAGGTGCGTTTTAGTGTTCAAATGCAACAATTTGCAACTGATAAATCTCAGAATTCATTCGTTTAACATAATAATAAATACACCAGGGACTTTTCAAAGAGTGCGCAATAATATGCGAAAAAAGGCCGGGACCTGCATTCTTGCAGGCAGACGGCGTTTTCAACACCTTATATAATTATTCTTTTATACGTAATGTAATGCACTCAATTTAGTTTTGAAGTTTTAGTATTAGTTAGAACATAATAATGTTTTTTTATAGTTTTTTTCCCATGAAAACGGTTAACCTTATGAATAATATTCAAAAGACTTCTTTTCACAGTAATATGGAGCATTAAGAAAATTATTTTTATTGAAAATACTAGTAGTGTATCATATTTGTTTTTTTAAATATTCAGGGTTATGCCAATAGAGATGCCACTGCTGAAAATAGATATATTGTTTTTCTGTCACTAGGAAAAAACTAAAAAGATTTTTTTTATCACCCTCTATTTCAAACAAGAAGCGAAAAAGGGCCCATGTTCATTAGATTTTTTTTTTAATTCATGTAATCTTTCTTAAGAATTCAAATTCAGATTCACCCCCTGATTTTGTTATATGTTATTATGAACTACCTTGTATATTACGATTTAGTTTTAAAAAATATGTACCTTTCTACAACTCTTAAGCCTACTTATTTTTTGCTCTAACTTTAATGCTAAAAGAGATACGACCAATTTTACAATATTACGCCTCCCAATATTCAGGAAGATTGCCCAAGATAATATACTCTTACACAAATGTAGTTTGGCATTTTGCCTAGTTATCAAAATTCTAAAAAATAGAAACTCAACGTATTAGTTTTAGCTTTCCTTTTCAGATTTTTCGGGGATGAGATGAGAATAAGATGCCTCAATGGTTGATCACTGTCGCGTTCGTTTTATCTCTCGGTCACGCTTTTACTGGTCAATCTTCCAATGATGTCGAGTTCCATTTCACTTCGCAACTGTATAATCTCAGCATTCCCGAGAACAGTATCGCGAAAACTTACGCCCTTCAGAGCCCTGGGTCACCCCGCATGGGTATACCGGTAGCACTCAATACATTTACAGATATCAGGTAAGTAATTTTTGAAGTTTCAGTCTTGTTAGCATCGGTGTCCTAACTCTAGGTAATTTTAACAGAAAGGTAATTTCCATAGAAACGTTGAACTATCAGCAAATCATTAGTCACCTTTGGAAATTATCTTCTAGGCAAAACTGTCACCGATTTGATCTATTAACCTTTAGTTAGTTTAAATCATGTACCTTCTAGGTATAAAATAATAGAGGGAGATAAAGATCGGTTTTTCAAAGCGGAACATCGTCTAGTAGGTGATTTTTGTTTCCTATTCATTCGCATAAAAACGGGCAACAACGATGTGTTAAATAGGGAAAGGCAGGACAGCTACGTCTTACAGTTACGCGCCACTGCAAACTTGCAGGAAGGAAACCAAAAGGTACCACTGACTTTCTCTAAATTTGCTTTTCTATGCCGATTTGTTTCTAAAAGGTTCAGTATACGGCGGAAACGACGGTCGTGGTATCGGTATTAGACACCAATGACTTCAGCCCTTTGTTTCACCCCAATGAATATAATGCCACTGTTACTGAAGACACTCCTGTGCATCAAAGTATTTTGAAACTAATCGCTGTTGATGCGGATTTGGGCAGAAATGGGGAGGTTTACTATTATTTTGCCGAAGAGACTGATAAGTTTGCCATTCACCCAGTTACTGGGGTCATAACCTTGACCAGACCGCTGCTGTAAGAAGTGTCTAAACATGGTTAATCCGAGGGTTTCTCCATGGGTTTTGTTTTGCAGATACAATGAGGAATCCTTTCACGAGCTTAAAGTTTACGCGACCGATCGCGGCATGCACACCCTTAACGGGTTTAGGTCTCAAATCAAGCCTAGTGCTGCAATCGTAAAGATTACGGTGAAAAGAGTGAATCTCTATGCTCCAGAGATAAAAATTCGACGTCATCCCTCGATAGTGGAAAACAGTAATGCGGATATTTACGCCATTGTGAATGTGCACGATCGAGATGAGGGCATTCACGGGGAAATTGCTAAACTGGAAATTGTGGATGGAGATCCTGATGGTCACTTTCGGATACGGCCTACCAGACAAAAGAGGGAGTTCAATATTGAAGTTTTAAAACTACTGGATCGAGAGAAGACACCTCAAGGGTACCAGTTACAGCTAAAGGCCACTGATAAGGGTGCGTTCTGTGTCATTCTAAAAGGTTCTTTAAATATTTTTGCTTTATTTAGGTGTTCCACCACGGGCCAGTTACAAATTGGTACCAGTTCAGTTAGCCGATCTTAATGATAACGCTCCAGTTTTTAACAAAGAAATATACGATGTGAAGATACAAGAGAGCGCTCCCATAAACACCCCGTTAATTAGATTGAAGGTTTCCGATTCTGATGAGGGTCGTAATGCTCAAGTGTTTCTGGAAATTGTTGGCGGCAATGAGGGAGGCGAGTTCTACATCAACGCGGATACGGGAATGCTGTATACGGCGGTACCATTAGACGCTGAGAATAAGCAATTCTACAGTTTGACGGTTTCTGCTATAGACCAAGGAAATGCGGGAACTAGGAAACAGTCGTCTGCTAAGGTACGAATAGTTTTGTTTATAAAAATGTTTATAAAATCAAAGAAGTTCCTGAAATCCGAGAAGTTCGACAAAGCGGTGTTCACTGTCAACCGGTTTTTACCGATTATTTTCAGGTGAAAATCTACGTAGAAGATACGAATGACAACGATCCCATATTCGACAAGCCAGAAATGTCTGTGTGGATGGACGAAAATATGCCGGCCGGCACATCTGTAACGACAGTCCACGCCAAAGACAAAGATCGTGGCGAAAATGCTTACATATCGTATCTGATAGCGAATTTGAACAAAGAACCCTTCGAGGTAGATCATTTCTCTGGCGTCATAAGGACCACACAGCTCCTAGACTATGAGAGCATGCGCAGGGAGTACGTGTTGAGGATCAGAGCGTCGGATTGGGGTCAGCCATACCGACGTCAGACGGAGATGCAATTGACAGTTAAAGTAAGTCAACAGAAGTCCCATTATTCGTGTGAAAATGACTATATGTATGTTGTTTTAGGTTCGGGACACTAATGATAATCGGCCTCAGTTTGAGAAGGTGGACTGTGTGGGCAATCTGCCACGTCAAACACCAATCGGCACCGAAATTATCACTCTGTCGGCTATCGATTTCGATTCGGGCAATATTATCAGTTATCGCATAGTATCGGGAAGTGAAGATAATTGTTTCAGTATAGATTCCACCTCAGGAACAATAACGGTGGCCTGCGATTTGAATGACGTGCGGGTAAACGAGCGGGAATTGAACGTGACCGCGACAGATAATACGCATTTCGCGGATATTGCGCGGGTGCGCTTCAAACTGGTCAACACTAAGAAAAATCCCTTTGGGAATAGGAGGTTTTTGACCGAAGATAATGGTGTTTTTGATTGCAAAGACACAGGGGTAAGTGCCAATTAGAGATATCTTATTTTTATTTCAAATATCATGAATCTCTTAGGATACAAATAATGTCAAAAATAGCTCTATAATCCCCCACGCAGGTACCAGCAAAGCATTAATATTGTCGTTCAAGTCTTTAATTTAATATTATCTGTTATTATAAAGTTGTTCGCTACATAATTGCGAATAAACTTTTTTGGATTCCATCGGCGTCACTTTGTTCCGTGAATTTATCAAGATGCTGCGGCTGAGCGAACTTTCTATGATAAATATATTTTCGGTGTTGCAATGGTATAATTCAAACCGAATCTTTTGCCTGCGCTAGGTGGCCAGGCGGCTTACCGAAGTCCTGGCTCAGGCAGAAAACAATAATGGCCCTTTAGAAATTGAGGATTTCCCCATGATGCCCACTCGTTACGGGCAAAATATCCACCATCCAGAATTCATCGATTTTCCTATTGAGGTTAAAGTGAACGAGAGCGTTCCCATTGGCAGTGTACTGGTCAAGCTCAAAGCCAGAGATCGCGATTTGGGATTCAACGGTGAATTGGTCTTCGGTATATCAGGTGAGAGTCGCCCCTCAGAGGTAAAAGGGAATCTGCAAGTCTATTGTCATGCTCATAGGAGGTGACGCTCATTCCCAGTTCGACGTAGATATGAAATCCGGCGAGCTCAAAGTGATTGGTTACCTGGATAGGGAAAAAGAGTATGAGTATTTTCTCAACATCACGGTCTACGACCTAGGAAAGCCGCAGAAAAGTTCCTCCAAAGTGTTGCCGATTACCGTGTTGGATGTAAACGATAACGCACCTATATTCGAGAAGCCCCTAGCGAGTTTTAGAGTGGCGGAAAACGCGCTGAACGGCACCTTTATCTTCAGGGCCAACGCCACCGACTTAGACGAAGGGAATAATGCCAAAGTGACTTATTCGTTGGCAACGGACACGCGAGATTTTGTCGTTGACAGAATGAGCGGAGCTTTGTCGGTAGCAAACGCTCTTGACAGGGAACGTCAAGACTTGTACGAGTTGAAAATCCGCGCTACTGACAATGGCGGTAATGGCCCCGATGATCCACCTCTGTTTTCCGATGCGGTAGTGAGGGTTTTTGTCGACGACATCAACGATAACGCGCCCAAATTCAGCCTGCCCAATTACGTTGTTAAAGTAAGAGAGGACCTACCGAGAGGTAAGTTACTGACAAATCGTTCGATGTAATCATGGAAAGTCTTATCACCAAAACAATTCGTTTCAGGAACTGTAGTGGCCGTTGTGACTGCCTCAGACCCTGATTTAGGTGCCGACGGCGAGGTAGATTATTTCCTGGAAAGTAGCGATAGCGACGGCACTTTTACAGTTGACAAACTCTCGGGGACTGTCCGAACCACTAAACCTTTGGATTTCGAAGAAAGGCAGGTGCACAGTGTGATGGTGCTGGCGCGAGATCGAGGAAATCCCAGTTTGTCATCTGAGGCAACATTGACGATAAACGTCGTTGATGTAAATGAAAACGCACACGCGCCTTTATTCCCCGATGCGGTGTTGACCGGAAGTGTACGCGAAAATCGACCAATCGGAAGCATCGTTATGACTGTGACCGCGGTCGATTTAGATCCACCGGGCGGAGGTGATGCACTGATCGAGTACTCGATTAGAGGCGGCGACGGGATTGGTCTGTTCAGTATCGACAATAACGGTGAGTCAATTGTGCATTTATTTAGTTACCTACAAGTTCCCTAACTTGTTCCCAAACTGGCCTATTAATATTATGTTAAATGTTATGTTCTGCTGTGTTCAAGATACAAAATGTATCTGAAATATTGTCTGAGACATAAATTGCTTCTATACAGAATCTACTTATTAGTTGAATGATTACATCTAAAATCCTCAATTTCACCACAGATTAATGGATTAGGATCAATTTTTATTGAATAGCTATTTAGTTTTACGGTTTTCCAGATTTCCATTGGAAGTTAGCTTGGTTTGGAGAAAGATTGATGACATTAAAAATTGCTGGCATATATTAGATCGTACAATGGTCGAAGAAACTAATGACAAATCGATTGTGTGTCGTCTATTGTAAATTAAAATCGAAGGAACAGCCGGGTTGACCCAAAAATGTTCACTATTTATGCGGTTTAAGGATTTACGCCCATGTTCGTGATCGAGGCCTTTTATTTTTAGACGTTTAATTTTTAAATTAAACGGCAGTTGTTAATCCAGCATACTTCCAGCCTCCAAAACATTTTTACCATTGCAATGCTTCCATTGCTCAAACAAATCATCCGTTAGGTATCGACGTTTCTTGACCAAACTATAATTCACCAACAGGCCAATAAAAGTCGCCGGAAACTATAATATATATCGCGAGCACGGGGGAATTTATAACTTAAACTTCTGACACCCGCCATAAACAAGCAAATAGACCAGGATATAGTGGTATGTGTGATGTGATTTTAACGGGAAGAAAATTATACTTTTCGGCTGAAAAGTAGCCAAAGTTGCGACTTAACCGTTTCAGAGTAAAATTCCACCTAAACTGAAAAAAGTTAACTAATGACTGGGATGAGATCTGTCCCAGTCAAAAAGGATTCGAACTGTTTTTATTTAATGTATCTCTGTAGAATAGCAGTGACGTTGATGGATGAGCGAATAGGTCTAGTGTTGCTCTGTAGTTTTAAAACCATATCAAAAAAGTAGTTATAAAAATAGGTTTCATTTTATAGTATCGGGGCAGATCTATTTACTACGTGTTGCGCTGATGTAGTAATTTTAGGATGGCACATCAAACATTACACTATCTATCTAATGCTGCTGCTAAATAGCCTTACTTGACTTCAGTGGTCCCAGGGATCTCTCGTTTGAAAAATTGTAGTTCTTTCCACTATTATTATCTCACCTATTAACGACGTCCATTTTTAAAGTCAACTTTTCAATGTGGTTGACTATGTTTCTCAGTAACCGAAAAAGATACAGTGTACAAAATTCTTGTAAGTCAGGTACAAATATAAGAATAAGAAATGTATACCCCCCCCCCCCCCGCAAAAAAAAATTTTTGAAGTGTATTCGACTGTGACTGACACATTTAGATAGATAGTTGTTAAGTTCGCCATTTTTTCCCGAAACGTCGGTTGTTCGACAAAGATCTAGAAGAATTGAATATAGAAAATATTGCCGGAATTCCTTTGTTACTAGTTTTTTACCAGACATCTGCCATGTATTAGCGTCCTTATAACTTAATTTTGTTGCTAAAGATAAAGTATGCGCCGGTGCAGTGTAAGTTGTCATTGTGGTGTTACCTCCTCCGATTTTGCCGCCATAAATTAGTGCTTAATTTGCAAAGAGCAGACAAAACTATCAAAAAATAATACTCCATCTACTTTTTTTAGATCGTTGATTTTTGACTTCTAATTATGGTGTGGATTGTGACATGCAGGGTATCTTTTTGATAGCGATACGCGTCTATTGGAAGCTGTAACAGAACTCATTAACACTTTCCAGGCCTGAGTTCTAACGTTGTCTCGTCTGTAAAAAACTCGTGTTGTAGTAGGTCATCTACTGGACTGAGGACGTAAATAATAATTTGTTCTGGCCATCTTAGCTTGTGGTTGTCTTGACTTGAAATAGTCTATGGAAAGATAAATTTTGCTGGGAGGTTTAATTAAATGCGAATTCAGCGAAAGACTTCCGCTCCATATAGTATGTATAACTTAAAAATTTGTTTAAACTCAAGCAAAGAAACTCAATTTCTTTTCCAAAGAAAATCTCATTTTTGCGGTGCCGCCAACGGCGTTTCCATCAACTTTCAGCACTTAGTTTACTTCATTAGGATTTTTATTGGAAACGATGCCTTGGAAATGGAACGTTTTCTTCCAAAAACGGAGCCTTGGTGGCGGGCCTGGTAAAGTAACTGATTTACAGCCAATCCAAGTTACTTATTCAATAATTCGTTTTTGTCAGTTTAAGGGAACTTATTCACATTTGAAAATGTAAATCATTCCTAAAAGATCACTCATCTGGAGAAGATACAAAGGGTTAAAATTGATGGTATGTAGCAGAAGCGATGTTGCTTGACAACGCCACTATTAATATGGGATAATGGAAAGTGTTTCTTATCCTGCTTAAGTGTAATAATATTTCGATTTGTATAATGGAAAACAAGCGTTTGCTATAACGTGCGTATCTCAACTCAAAACCGGGGGTTGTCTCGTGAAAACCCTTGCGGGTTTTGTATTATGGAACAACTTGCGTCGTTTATTATTTGTGACAGAAACGAATTTAGTCCTCCAGTTGAGTTAGATTGTAGTGGGTTTTATAAAACACCCGGTGACCACGTAAATAGAATTTCCAGAATAACAGGAAAATGCCGCGATATTCTATTAATTAAGCTTTCCTATTCCGTAAGTTTATTACCAAATAGCTTTAACTTATTTTTTCCGTACCCCATTTGAAACCAATCATTTTCCATGTAGTTTTATAAAGGCAATGCTACCTACGTCAGCCGACAAATTCCACCCAGATTGACAGACGTATCCGGCAGGGCTAAAAGGGATTTCGAAATAGAATTACCTTTCCCTTTTTGTGAAATGCACCGAAACGGTCTTTTTATGAGAGCCATATACAGTGACTTGTAGGCTTCTGGATCTATACTCTGTTCCAATTTGGTTTAGGAAATTTTGAATTTTAGATTTATGACGTCGTAGTTTATGGCCAAAGTAGTTTATTAGCGCTAGGAGTCGGTGTTGGGTAATAAAACTTTACTCGTCACTGATATTGGCAATGGGATAGAAATTGAAACTAATTTGTCAGTTAAACTCTGCTTACATCAGTGGGTCACTTCATAGTCTAATTGTGTAAGTGTTAGTTTAGCTTAAATTGAACTGAATTTCACCAAAGTTTCATTAGTTAGTTAGATTAAAGCATAAAGTCGATATTTAATATACAACAGTGCGACCAATTTCCATATTTGAAGACCCCTAATATACCTTCACCATTAGGGAATACAAGGTTACTAACAAAGTGGCCCTACAGTCGAAATGATGGTCCCCCGGGATATTAGTCCCTTCCCTTAATTCGGGAAGATTTGTTCATTTATTTGGGGAGCACATTTATGTTATTAAATACAACTATGTTTTCTGAACATTCATAATTGTTTGTTTGGTTCAAGGCTCCATAAAGACAACAGCAATTTTGGATGTCGAAACCAAGGATCACTATTGGTTAACAATATTTGCTCAAGATCATGGAGTGATTCCTTTATTCTCTTCGGTCGAGGTTTGTATAGTATACACATAAAAAAATTTTTCCTATTCACGCTAACATCCACGACAGAACCTTCGCCGCTAATAGTAATAATTCTGTTTCAGGTCTATATTGAGGTCACGAACGAGAACGATAACGCCCCTCTCAGCGAGTTTCCTGCTTATTATCCGGTTACAGGAGAAGGTAGTCCCCCGGGAACTGTAGTCGTACAAGTGAAAGCCACTGATAGAGATAAGGACCCCGACCAGAAGATAACTTATAAGATAATATCGGGAAATCTTGAGTCTTTCTTTTCCATTAATTCTGACACAGGTAAGTCCAGTAACTGGTATTTTGATTGTCCGGGACTGTCTAAATTTTAAACAATGCGGACCGCGCGATAGATGAATGGTATATGTATAAGTATATGTTTTGATTGCAGGTATTGTAACGACTACCACTAGAAAATTAGACCGTGAGGCGCAGGACGAACATATCTTGGAGGTAAGTGGAAATTCCATAGTCAAAGTAACTATTTAAATACACGTGCATGTTTATAGGTTATTAAGTGTAGTAGGGTGTGCCGAAGGTAAATTTTATTATGACATATTATACAGGGTGTAACGTATCATCATGGAGATATATTAGAAGGCGACAGTACTCTATAAAATATTTAAAAAATTGCTAGCTCTCAAAAACGCACCAATTTTGATATTCACGGTGAGAAAGTTTCACATTTTTTCTCATATTTTAAGTTTTCTCACGTATGCCTCGAGTTATATTTTTGAAATTTGGCACACCTATTTTCTTTAAGATCTTCTAAAACAGAATGTCAAAATCACTACAGTGTTATGTTTTTTGGGTCATATACTCTTTTTTTAGAACACCCTGTATGAATTCTAATACTAAATTTAAATTCGTTATTCAAGTCTTTAGTTTTTTGGCCTCTTGCAGTATGTTTGTACCTTTCACCGTTTTCTTAGAAGTTGCAAAAATATCTATCGATACAAATTAGGAGTATAAAGGAAGTAAAGAAAAAACACTGATCCGACTCTGTTATCGACTATCTGAAGCCATTCGTAACAGTTAATTAAACTTCTTAAAATGGAAATAAATCCAAATAAAAATAAAATTAAAAAATTATTAAAAATGTCTGAGAAAACATATGAAACTTTGCCACTTTTTATATCTAAAATAGGTCTATTAACATGTTTTTTTCAATGATTTTGTAGAATACTCTCGCTCCTTGAAACATCTCTACTATGATATGTTACACTGTGTATAAAATAAAGGTAAATATAAAAAAGTAAGGATTTTGTTTGGATTGTCCGAATCTCTTAACAAAAATAGACAAAGGGCTATCTGAAAATGACAACAATTTTTTGATTTTAAATTAATGGAATGTGAGATTTGCCACTTCTCATATGTCCTTTTACTTTTGAGGTGTGTTTTGAAATCGAATCTCCTAGTATATCTATCCATTGGTATATCTGTGATTGATCATGGCACCGATGGGTGAGGAGTAATATTATTGTATTTCAAAGTATGCTGGGCAGTATTGAGAGCTGAGCGAGTACTAGTAGGTCAAGTAGTACGTACTGTAATGATCTGTAACTTTTACGATACGTGGGGCACCGTATGGGTCATTTTGAATTTAATTAACGGAAAGCACAAACTAAGGACCTTATTTGCATTAGCACGGTTATGTGAATGATCTAATGTGGTGTTTCAAATTATCTTGTCCGAGGATTCTCTCGTTTCTGCTTCAAGGGGGAGCTCAATTATTTTGTTTCCAAACACTGTTATAGAACATCGCCTAAACTTAGAAATTAACCCGTCGAATTAGTTTTAGAGCAAGCTTAGTGTTTCTGTGAAGGTTCTGAAACAACCTATATTTCGTTTATCGTTTTCATTACGAAACACCCTCTTATAATTGGAAATAGGCCAGTGCATTATTATCCCCCACTAGACCTGAAACGAAAGGAGGTGGAGGTAGGGTAGGCGGGTGAGGGGGCGTAGTATTTTATTCATGTTAGACCCAGACTGGTTGGAGTGTACTTCTTCACTGATTGAGTATCATTGATTAAAGGCAAACTCCTGTAGTAACATCTTATATTTCGTTGTTTCGCCTTAGGTTAAATTTGATTTTATCTAATTACTGGCATAATGGCTATAAGCAGCAACCTGCGAACAATATAATATGGAACGTTTCCAATAAAGGCTGCTGCATATTTTACGACACCTAACATTAAAGTTTGTTAGCCGTGAAGTTTCATAAAGTTCCTAATTAACTTCTTATGTTATTTAGCTAGTGTGGACGTGCAAACGCGAATTTAGTCGCCGGTATCGTAATATTTTAGCACCTTAGGGGTTCCGCCTCGTTCGAACGCAATAATAATCTTTGATGACGCGTTCCGCGTTATTAGTCGTTCGAGTTTTGTGGTCTGCTGTTTCCTCTTTGAGGGTAATATATACTTTCTCATCTTGAATGACGAATGAATCTTCTTTGTAGTTTTGAGAACAGTCACATATTACCTCGTTACGTTAACGATTACAAAGGGCTTAATTTAATGACCGAGTTAATCAGTATAAATGTATG
The DNA here is from genome assembly GCF_040115645.1 of Euwallacea fornicatus. NCBI lineage: Eukaryota > Metazoa > Arthropoda > Insecta > Coleoptera > Curculionidae > Euwallacea > Euwallacea fornicatus. The sequence goes on along the minus strand of NC_089559.1, from coordinate 97,225 downwards.
CCCCACAGCTTAAGTCGTTTTCCATACCAACGGCCCCAGAACGATTTATCATAATTTTAAAAGCGCGGTTTGCGAGTTCCAGCCTTAATTTAGATATTCCGTCAAGACTAATTATCAAGTCCGGTGATAACGCATTGCTCAGTGGCGACCCGTCCAAGGCGTTGGTTTATTAATGAACGTAACAACAATGGAGAGAAAGTAGGTAACATCTCCGAGGAGTTTGTTGGAAATTTTCGTTAATACTTTCGAATACTTTTAATGCACTATTGGACGAAGTTGAGAAATTTGGGGATATTTAGTTTTATGGCTTGTAAATACTTCGTGATAATTCATGTCAATGAGGTCACTAAACAATGAAACTTTATCTTTGCAGGTGTTAGTGTCCGATAATGGAACACCCCAGTTGTCATCTACAACCAGGGTGGTGGTGACAGTAGATGACGTCAACGACAATGCACCTGAGTTCGAGCAAGCTTTCTACACCATCACCATTCCAGCGTCGGGAAACTATGATCGTGCCATGTTCCAGGTAATTTCTGAATGATCTAAGCCTGTGGCACCACTGCAGAAATAGAATGTAAATTATTGCCCGACCAAATTATATTTTATGTTATATGCGCGTATATTGCAACATTAAGGTCAGAAACATATGGGGCAGTGACAACTACAATGACATTTTTTCGGACATGATAGAATTATATTTGGGATCCCAGGTGACTATGCCAACTGTCGACTGGCTTTAAGGAACTAAATATTCTACTCATTAAATATTACCAAAGCCCGCTGCTATTATGCAGTTTCGTGTGCATTGCATTACGGCTTTAGTGAAACAGTTGTTTGTTCATAAATTTGCTGTCATGGTAATATATTCGTAGAATGACGCCAGAAGCTACTTAATTGACGATTTTGACGGCGCAGACGCGGCGGTCGATCTTGAACCATGGGAGAGTCATTCAGACTTCGAAGGGTTCGAATCCGGGCTTCGGGTAAGGTTTAGACAAGTTCATTGCATGCGGCATGCTCATTATTATCCAATGCATAAAGCACCCTATGCTGTGTTCATAATACGCACTTGTTTCAACACTATGGCATTTGTATGTTTCTATATATAAAGAAGTACCATAAACGCTTGGAAACAGTTAAAATGAAATCGGTAAATACTGGTAACAAGAGCGAAAAATCTAATTAATTTAAACGACTCTTCCCTTAGGGGAGATTTAAAATTAATCCCTCGGAATTCATTAGGTAAAGTATAATGTCTTGAAATCCCGAGGTTTAGCTCAAAGCCACAATAATCGTTTTTGGAGTGGCGCTTGAAAAACGTATTTCGCGAATGCAAGTTAATTTCGAAAGAAAAAAACATTTTATCATATTACCAGTTTAAATCAGTTTAGAGTCCTTTTTTAGCTAATATATTCTTAGGACCTGTAAATATATTACATGCTATGAATTATATAGCAGTCTGTTAAGTTTTCTGGTCGGTTAACTTTAGGGAGGAAAGCTCTAATCCATAATAATTATCTGGGCTACTCTTCCAGATCTAACAGCCGGGAGTGACACGTAGCCCACATTCGTCATCTTGACAAACTGGCGACGGAAAGGTCGGCTTCGGTTAGACTTTCAGATTTAAGGGCAAATATTCCTGCTTAACTCCATTTGTTCTTTCTTGAGAATCGATGTATTGATCGCCTGTTAAGATTATTTATTTGTAAATCGGTGGGCCATAAATGAAATACGTCTTTTTGCCTCTATACCCAACTTTTATTTCTAGGAAGATAAATAAAATACAACACGCTAATGTCAACATTATTTTGATACATTATTGGCACTTTGAGAGTATTTCATACTCTCTGAGTAGGTGTGTTTGCCCTTCTCTACTTCGAGACACATGGAAAATGGTAAAATCGGGGTATTGATTTTTGGCTAGTAAATCGAACATTACAGTACCGGTTATTGTAATATTGTTTCCAAGTAACATTACCACCAGATTCTTATTAGAGAGAATAGGAAGTCTTAAATCTTTTAACTTTACCAAGAACAAAATATTCATATAAACGTTCAAATAATGACACAGCTTGTTCAGTTTCAGTGTTTCCATGGAAGTTTCAGGTAAAGTTCCTAGTTCATTGATCCAGTGGCCCTTAGAAACCTGACGTTTAAAATTGCCGTTGTTACCACAACTCTCGTACTACAATTATATATTTTTCTCTTACTGGGATCATGGTGAACACTAATTTCAATCGATAACTTGAATAATTGCAATATTCACTTGCTTGCATGTAATTAACTAAATGTTTGTAAAATGAACAGTAAATGCAATTGACAGAGTGAGAATGAAATAGATAAATACTTAATTACGTTCGATTGCCAGTGAGTGAGAAATGTAGATAATAGCACTTTCGCCATATTTTCAAGAAACATTGTTGTTTTGAGTTTTTACCATTGTATGCTTGGTATTGTGTATAGTAGATCCGTCTGAACGACGTATAAACAAAATGGCATTAATCTACAATCTTTAAAGAAAGCGTTAGTATTACTAATTCTTGGGTGTGTGCAAATCATCTAAAAATCACACTAAGGTCGTTCGAAAACTATACAATATTAAAACATATCTAATTTATATAATTGATTTAGCTATTTAACTAATATTTAAGTAAAGAAACACACGATATCTTAATCAAATAATTGTTTATACACTATTCCTTTATTTTACCTAATAGCTCGGAGTTTTTACTATTATAGGTACCACTTAGTACATACTTTTGAAACCCCAAACAGGTAAAGCCTTGTTGTTCCACTTGTTTCCCAAGCTTTAAGTGTTTACATTTAGTATCGCATCCTGAAATAAAACGATTACTCCTTGTGGAACAAGGCATAATATGTCAATAATTACAATAGTCCAGGATTTGGAATGGAATGGCAAATTTATGATTAAGAAAATAATAAGGAAATTATTCAAACTCGTGAATATTATGTAGAGGACGATTGGCAGGTTGACATTCGTAAATTAATCTGATGTTACATATAGCGACATATTGGTCAAAGTCGGAGACAAATTAAGGCCGTATAAATTAACACGTTTTCCCGAGGCCACCTGTTTTTTTCGGGCACTTTTGCAGGACACCAAAATTGTGTAAATTGTGGTATTCAGGTATGTAATTACCTAGCAAAGAAAGGCTTTGTAAAATAGGCGATATTATGAAATAAAATAATACATAATACACGACCATTAAGTGTCGTTGCACTATCCTTTAGTTTTAAAGGTAAGTTTTTTTTATCTAGTTATTCCGTATGTTGAATATGATTCATATTGCAAAATCAAATAGTAGTGTAATTTTTTCTTAATTTCCCCCCATTGTCTGCTTTATTTTTGGCTATTCATGCTCAATTTCATTCTCGATCGGTAATAGACGATAAAATGTGTTTATTTGCAGATAATAATTTTGTAATTTTATTACATACTTGACCAACACGTCACGTTTTCTTTTCTCCCTCTAACAAATATTAACTGGGTGAGTCATCGGAAAACGTAAAACTGCTTTTCGGTGATTGTTAAACTTGCATTAACGCGATTAGAGAGGTATTAATTAAATCAATAATTTGATTATTAAGTTTTCGGTTAGATGTCAGTATTTAAAATACCTTATTACAGCACTAAAGAAGTGTTTAATTTTAAATGTATTAAGCTTATGATAACTGTAAAGAATTCAAATTTCTGGAACAATTAATCCAATCAACTACAGCAATGTTTACAATGAAGCAGTTAGAGCCGATACAAGTTAGCGAGACTAAAATACCGCGGAGCTATGGAAAATGAGGTCTTAATAGATGAGAATTTCTGTACCAAACGAAAGTTAAATGACGGCTCTAATAGATACGTTTTAGTTTCAATGCAATATAATGATATTTAATGGAGGTTCTCATCATTTAGGTCAAATACTTGCAACTCATAAGAGATTACAATATGGAAAATCATGTGTCTAATGAGAAATGTTCATCTTTGTTTCTGAATGAAACGCAGATATATGCACCGGAAAGATCCTTTCGGAGTAGTTGACGGGATAACAGTTCTTATATTGACAAATCTTGGAATTGATAAAAGGTGGAAATCGAAGACGTCGAATAAATCTTTATCTAATAAATTTCATATCTATCTACAGAATCTGGGGATCAAATGTACTGCTGAATACTATGCCAGACATGCACCCTTTTCGATCCCTTCTTTATTTTTGAAAAGAGGAAAAATTGAATTTCCGAATTTCCTCATTAACTAAGTACATCTCATTCTCTAGAAAATTCTTAAGTACTTACATATTATTATGATAATTTTTAAGTATTCTTTTTCATTATCGCATCTTGTTTCTGAACATAACAAAGGTCAAAACTCGAAGAGAATCAGCAAAAATATGGATTCTGCGGTTCGCATACAACTAGACAAAAACACTATATTTGCAGTTAAAATAAATGCGATTCAGTTAAATTAATTTCAAAAGTCATGAATTAAAAAATATTGTTTAAATCAGATTAAAATATTAATATCTCTAGTGTCGAAACATTAAACATGTATGTACCTACAATATATATGTTTTATTCCAACCACTAAGGGAATCATATAGGATTATTCGAGCTTGAGATTTGTTGCGAACTGTCTACTCCAACTAAAACTATTGAATTTGCTATTTGATGAGTTTATACCTATTAGCACATTGAACCGTAATACCGTGTTGATTGTCCGATCAGAGCCCTATATATCTGTTCTTATTGCAAGAAATCTGTAGTGGATATGTAACAAATAATTTTAAAAACATAATAATCCCCGTTTGTGAACCAATTAAGACTAGACTGACCCAGTAAGCAACCAGTTACAGCCGAAGAAGAAACTGAACATAATCGATATTCGAATAGCTATAGCCTGTATCGAAAATATTAGCTACGATTTCGAGATAATCCGTGTCCGATGCCAATTTCCAGACATATCCAACCCATTACAGTAAGCTTTTTATTGGAATGTTGATGTATGCATAAAATTACAACATTCTCTATGGGTCTTGTTATCATTGCATATATTTACTATGGCTATCTATCATCTAAAATCATATAAAATAAATAAAGTTTATATCAATCCAGTAGAAAATGATGACCTTTTTGATGAAAGGGCTGGATAATTTTGTTCTGTTTGATTTAAAGCTCTTCAGTAAGTTTGCTATCAGGTTTACTGGAAACCTCTCTTGTAACAGTCTAAATGTTTATAATTCGGTTTATGAAATTACAATTAGCTTTAGTCGCTATAGAGCTAGTACTTCAACTCATACACAGTATTTAATAAATGGTTTACAATGAAGGAAAATAGTAAATTTAATTATTTACTTTTTTATCATATAAATAGGATCAAAAAAATTTGGTTTTATCCGAATCATATCTCATTTAATATTTAAATAGTATCCATGAGCCATGCTTAAGGTCGGTTCGTACAGACGACCAGGTCATATTTAGGTCATAAATAACCCAACGCACGCAATGAATATTATATGAGGGCACTTCGAAACTAAACTTGCCTTAAATTTTTAAACTTTTTTTAATTGCTTATTAATTTTTATGTAGGGTGGTTCATAATAGTATGTAAAAAATCAAAGGGGAAATCTGTAAATGATATTAAGTAAAAAAGTCCACGTGAACATGAGTTCGTTTCCTCTTCTTGTCTGAAATACAGGGTGATAAAAAAATGTTTTAGTTTTTCCTAATAAGTCAGTCCCGGCATTAAATATTTTTACGAAAATTTGACAGTGTGAAATAGGTGTAGATACACATCTTTTAGGAGAATAGCGATGCTCTTAATTTCACTAAAGGTGGTCCTATCAACGTGGCCCTAAAAATTTTAAATGAAAAATATGCCACGCCACTGGTTTTTCTAAACTAAAAATTATTTTCTGAATGCCCCATATTTCTATATAAAAAGATCTCTTGCATATTTTTCATTATGTTAATTGTTTTATGGAAAAATAAAAAATATAACATTATTTTTGCACTAATATTAAAACTCCAAGACTAAATTAGATATAATACGTTACTTATAGAAGCTTATAAAAGAACAATATAATAAGGTGTTGAACATGCCATTCGCACGCGAAAATGCATGCCTCAATTTTTATAGAAATATTTAATGTTGGGACAAACTTATTAAGAAAAAACTTAAAAAAAAAAAACAATATTTTATTATCCGGTATTTTATACAGACAGTTAAAATTGATCCATCTCCATGTTAACCTTTTCTTAAAATCACTCACAGGTTCATCCCCTGAATTTTTAACACTCCCCTATTATAAAGGACCCCATACAGGGTGTTTAATAAACATACCGGCAAACTTTCCAGGGATGTAAAGCTTATAAAAACAAGTATTTAGAACGTATAAAGTTAGGTCCGAAATCGCTTCGTGTCCAAGATACAGGGTGTTTAATTTTTTATATATTTTTTGTTATTTTAAAAATGGTTTGAGATACGGACATAAAATTCGGGACGCACTATAGCTGATAAACCAGTACGTTCTTGAGTAGGCAGAATATTTCCATTTTCTCCAGTGGCGCATGTGTGGCCATTCAATGGGATGATTTTGATGAAAAAAAAAGGGCACACCACTGACTTTAATACGAATTTTTTTTCCATAATATTCCATTAATTCCTAATAAAAAAGGCTTATTAGTGTTTTATTGCTGAAATAGCTGTTTTCGAGATAAAAAAACTATTTCTCGTTCATGTGCCTACCAAAAAAACCGGTATAGGTTTTTAAATGCGATTTTTTAGAATTATTTAAAAGAAATTTATTTCATTTTATTTCAGTAGAGGTGGAGGACATGAAGATAAACAATTTTATGGTCGTATACTAAAACGTTTTTAAAATATTAAAAAATATATATATGAAAAATTAAATACTCTGTGTCTTGGAAACCAAACGATTTCGGATGTAACTTTATTTGTTCTAAATACTTGTTTTTATCCCCTTCACATCCCCTAAAAGATTATCGGTATGTTTATGAAACACCCTATATATAAATGTAATTTTAAAAAGAAAACAATGCGGTTATACTAAAATGAAATCACAGCCAACATTTACTCTCTAACCTCCACTGTCATACCGTCTTAGAGAAATTCTGAAGTTCTCCAGTGAAAAATTCTATAAATGTGTATGCAAGCTCTACCCCAAATTTCTCTTCAAGTCTGGCACCATATGCATTTTAGCGGACTAATAAGGCTGATTTAAATAATCCATCATTCGGTAAATGCTAATTAATCATCTTTTAATCACTGCTAATTACTTAATCAATAGATGGTGAGTGGATGATTCTATTTACAGGTAAAATAGAGTAATCCGTTTGCAAAAGCGTTTAACAGGAACTTTGTGTTGTTTGCTACGTTGTCACGTTTATTGTGTGCTGGTATAGGAGCTTCCTCCTAATTCGGCTCTTCTTTTTATCTATGTTAAACTAAAGGAATGCTCCATGGATTAAAACCATCCCGAGCGGAAATGGCAAGCTAGTATCATACGAAGTTTATATGCGGGCAAACCGGCTCGTCCTTTGCGGCAAAAAAGTCCTTCCTGTGTTCAAAGTGAGGAAAAGATAACTCAATTTTTTGCTTTGTTTGCTCAGAAAAGTGCCGCAGATTTAAATTCTCATCCTGTTACTGAAGATGTCTGTTTCAGATATAATTCCTCTTCGTAAATTTACAAATGGTTATATTGGTTAATTACTAAAACGAGGGGCCACGAAGAAAGTTTGTGACTCAGAAAGCCGCACTCGTTTCGCTGCTCTTAGAGGAACCCTGCCTCTAATAAAAGATTTGGAAAAGTCCAGTTCTCAATGGAAAATTACTAGACTGTTCCAAATCCATGAATTTTTCAATCCAATAATTGGAAAAATCATGGACTGGTCCCTCTGACGTCCTGGATAAACAAGATACAGGAACGGCACAGCAGTAGGACTTAAATTGAAAGAAACCGCATTCGAAAGGAAATCATTGGTATAATGCGGCCCTAGGCAAACAGACCATCAGCGGTCATCCAGGAAATCAGTTTAGTGGGATAAATTGCAGTCCCAAGTGGAACTAATAATGCTTGTGAGCAATGTCTAGAGGAGAAAAAGGAACAAGTTTCTCACGTCGCGGAATACCACCAGCTCTGTTGTTGCTACCACTTCCCTTCTTTCAGGGAATGTGAGAAGAGCGAGGGTTATTTCCGCCCCCTTTTTCCCGTAGATTACCTTCATCAATCCATTGTAGCAACAAGATTTAGTTCAAATTTCGTTTGCAGGACGACCACCAATCTCGAGGTCGTCTAATGCTACCGAAGAAAACGTTGCAGCGGCCAAACCACCTCGAAGCCGTTGTTGCATACATGTTTTAGCAATTCGGCCACGGGAATTTCCCCCCTAAAAGCCAAAGTTATAAATATGTACTCTATATAGGAATTTTAGAGAGAATTCGCTTGCGCTATTGTTCGCAACCTACTCGTCTAGTTTGCGGTTTTGTTGACAATGCCAGCGGCGATATTGCTGGACAACGAACAAAGCCATAGTTTCATGAAAAAAACTTGTTTTAGATAACTAACCAAAAGTTTATCTGCTCCGTAAACTGTGGATTTTAGATAGATTCATTTCTTTTCCAGGTTCTCGCTTTTGACAGGGATACAGGAAGGAATGCGGAGCTCCGCTACCAGATCAAATCCGGCAAAGGTCGATCCAAATTTAAGATTGACGGTGTTACAGGGAAAGTTTACGCCCAGAAAGGTTTCGAACCCGGCCAAGAATATGAGCTAAATGTAAGTAGCAGCTTGGTTAATTTCATCTCAAGCGATATGCGTAAAATAACATAAGAAAATATTTATTCCCTCTTCTAATTGGGACAAATTGCTTTCAATATATCTGCGTCAAGACCTCTGCGCTTTTCAATCAATCAGTTAACGGAGCCTGGAAACCTCTAAAAGTCATTAATAACGCGAATTTATCCATCCGAAAAACAATAGAATTTGGGTGGGTGTTCTTTCAGTATTTTGGGAACTGCAGTAATATTGTTTGAACTGAGAACGAATACGGGGTGGTTTAGTGATTTTTTGATATTTAAAAACCTGTCGACCCACGCGCATTTTTATTCATAAATAATTTCAGATAAAGGCCACTGATGGGGGCTCCCCTCCCAAAAGCAACACTTGTAAAGTATCTGTAAAGATCGTGCCTGTGCCCGAAACTTCGCAAAATCCTCCCGTTGTTAAGCAACCATCGCCCGTCAAACTGACAGAGGGCGACCAGATTGGATTTTTGGTCGCATTAATACAAGCAAGTGACGCAGACAATGACAGCTTGTGGTATGATATAGTTGGTGAGTTTTAAAACAAGTGATCATCACTACAAAGAAACTTGTGGTATGTGGTGCAACGGGAATGTATCGCGTTTATTGAGCCATTTAATATCTATCATTGAAATCTTGACATTAACAATAGATGACAAGGGCAGATATCCAAGAGATGTCTCTGATATTTCGACGCCCACTTAAAGTTTGTTTAACGATCGGCATTTATTAATGGAGAAAAAATGTTGGCAAAGACTTTGATGGGGATTTACTCTCTGGTGAACCGGAACAATGGTCATTGAAGACTTTCCATATGCTACCCCTTTCTGCGTCAACACCGAAGGGAATCCGACCTCACCCCAATAAAAGCCATTCCGCTCTTTATGCGTGTTTTGCGAAAGCCCTCTTTGTACTTATCAATCGATCTTTTAATTAAGGTCTCGGATCCCGTTGCCCCAGAAAGAGCTTTAATCCCGCCAGCAATGAAAGCACCTTTGTCCGACTCTGTTTTACCCCTCATATTCGGCAATTTCTGCTTCATTACTGGGTGAAAAATGTATTTTGCGATCACGCGACTTCTCCTATATTATTCGTATTTTGCATGCCACCAACCTTATAAATTATCGTGTTAAAAGAGGCGAATTATTTAGTTGAAAATTAGAAATAAAAAGATATAAAGTGCTTTGCAAAATTTCCCGCCACCAATTGAAGTTGCTCTAGTAGTCAAAAACTGCGATCGATATTATCAAACACGACAATGTCATGGATGAAAGCTTTTCCTAGGCCTCTAGACTTTGACTACAGGGGTAAGTGGTATAGTTCGATATATTTATTCCCTCTTCCTCTGGTAATGAAGAGGAAGGCATCGAGGCACAGGACTACGCTTCCGGTCCGAATTAAGCGCAATGATTTCTTCCTTCCATCTAAAACTGCTTGAATATTTTTACATAACTTCTCGCAAGTCTGATTAGTAGCGTTGAAATTGATGAAAGTTATCCACTTTGTTGAAAAGAATCTGTCCTAAAGCGCATGCTCAGCTATTTTTCCCTATTTGTCCTAGTGTGTAACACTTTTGGTGGTCCACGGCTCTCGCTTTAACGTAAGTTTAATAGTGTCTCTACACTTAGATCTTTGCTTAAATAGCGATTTGCTATTTTTTCCGTTTCTGTGTTCATGGGAACCATCCTATCATTAGAAATATGTGGCAATGGTTGTGGATCGGTACCATTACTGCGACGACAAAACTAATAAGGACGTTCCTTCACAGCCACCCCATTTTTATAAACGTTCGTTTATGCATATGCTCTATAGATATTTTGAGCGGCTCTAGTTAGATTAGTGTTGTTACTAACTTCCCCATTTGCAATATTTAGTCAAAAAATTTAATTACATATGCTAATCTTACCAGTAAAGATAGAGACGTAAATATGAAAGACGGAGTAATGGGTCTCCACGCAATACACTATACCTAAAGACGTTAGATTGTGTTAATTAACGAACTCCTCGGAGTTTAATCAGTTTCATCTCATATCAAAAGATGAAATCGCAGGAGTTTGCTCAAAGTTTTATTTGTATTGTATATTTCTTCTCTTCTTAGATGGAGATGCCAGACAAGATTTCTACATCGGTAGAGATACCGGTAATATTCTCTTAGCTCATAAACTTGATAATGAGCTGCAGGACGAATATATTTTGAATATCAGCGTAACGGACACTGTGCATAAAGCATACACACAGCTGAACGTTACAGTCATCGATATAAATGATCATAGGTAAGTTAATATATTCCCAGATGCTCTAGCAATTGTTATTGGCAATACAAAAGTTTTCTCCATGACTGAAGAACGATAAACATACATATAAACATAAAAGGAAACTATACAGACTCACAAACGGGAAAATCGCACTGGTAAAAAATAAAAAAACTATTACGGTAGAAAAGAACAATACCATTTGGTACAATCAACGAAAGTGAAAAGGGACGTTGGCCAAACAAAGATAAAGCGCACGTATGTGCTGCAAACCTGACAACGTCCTTCAGTACTTCGACAAATCTTTAATTTAGTGAACATAATTTGAATTTCGTGAGACACTGATATGACAATTATTTTAACAATTCACTGGCGCACATATTCATACACAGCACCGGAAAAAACGGAATAAAAAGTAGAATTTTTTGGAGCTTAACTCCAGAAAATCACGAATTCATAATTAATCGGCCGAAGAACTGTATTATCAATATCACAGTTACCGAAGCATGGAAAAAAGGAATAATAATGCTTATCTCAAAAATGGGCGCGACAATGCACAAACACAAAGCTAGAGACCTGTTACTTTACTCTCGGTGTTTGGCTGTAAATGGAAAGATTTAACTAATCACTCAGTGTTTGTTCTGACGAACAACATACACAACACATCTTACCGGTGAAAGATCAACAATGTTTACTTATGGACATGAATCAGGCATTTGACCGCTGGTTTCTTATACAAACAGTACAAATTTAAAAAGGGCGAAATACCTACTTCATATTATTAAAAACTTACTTGAGAAGAGACAATTAGAAATACGAATTGAGGACACTTTTCCTTTCCCTTTTTCTCTCGAACCAGTTTCTCGGAGATCGTGGCTTTCATCCTTATTTTATAATGCATACTGTAACGATATATGGGGTGTTTAAAAAAGGTACAGCAATATTTTAAAAGGTGATTTCTGAGGTCATTTTAGGAAAAAAGTTCCTATAAACATAAATAGGTCCGGAAATATATTGTGTTTAAGATACGGGGCATTAAAATATTTTTTAATAACGGTTTTTGAAAAAAATTCAAACATTTCTTAACCGATTTTACAAAAAGTTCGTAACGTTGTTGGTAATAATAACAGATTGATGTGGCTCTAACTAGATTGAAATTATTAAGTCCAGTTGCGTCAGGGGAAGACACTTTAACCAAATTTATTGACAAAAGAATCCACGTCACCGACTTTAAATAACTGTGATATTTTCTTGATATGAAGCAACTACAAATACATTTTTTTCATTTCTTTCATTTTCATCGTATTTTGCTTCATTTACGAAAAAAAAAACATTTTATTACATGTCTATTTATTATACAAAAACCTCTTCAAAAAAATTAAGGGTTTATCGCTTATTCCGTAAGAATATTTTGTGTTTTGATAATATTTAAAAAGTTATAAAAAATAGCTCAAAATATATTTTAATTATTTTTCAAAAACCGCTATTAAAAAATATTTTAATGTATTGTATCTTAGAAATAATACATTTTTGGACCTATGTATGTTTATAGGATTTTTTTTTCCCTAAAGTGACCTCAGAAATCACCCCTTTAAATATTGCCGCGTCTTTTTTAAACACCCTGTATACAACCATCGCTTATCGCAATATTCGTATAACAGTGCTCTTAATGTGCATGACAAAAAGACTGAGAAAGCAATCGGAAGACTTCAAACTCTAACGGCCAGCAAACTGACATTATTTTTTAAATGAAGTCCAAGTCAAAATGCCACCAAAAACGAACTTCTACTCACAAATTACTAAATTAAGGCGGAATCCACAACATTAACAGCAGACGATACCACAACTAAAGTCAAATTGATATAAAATGGTTGGGAGTAACAGTGGAAAAAAAGCGAAACTCACTGAACACGTTTGAAATATGAGAATAGAAATTACTGAACGAACAAAACATTTCCGATCGCTAATGCATAGCGATAAAAGGATCAGTACAAAACTGCAAAAAATAAATATAAGTTCATCTACAGACCATTGTTGGACAACGGGCACATGCTGAGGACAAATGCAACGGCAAAAACTAAACAATACATAAAACAACAAGACAGATTGCACTACGACTGATTTCAAAGATGAGGCACCATGACAAAGCACATTACAAGAATAGCTGGAAAACTACTATAAATTCAGGCGAAATGGAAAGACAATCGTCGTAACTGGACCATTCTTAACCCCCTTTGCCTTACAAGACAAATACAACGATTCCGCTTCCTTTTCCCTTTAACCACTCTGTTGGGGCATTTCCCGATGTAAACCTTTTATGTATTCCATGAGTGATTATACAATGTATACATAAGGTATGGAATAAATTCAATTAAAAATCATGTGTTTGTATTTTGGAAAAACGCCGGGACATGTCGATCCTTATTTTTTGTTGCGGCTTTTTTTATAATAAATGCATGTATACGGGGTGACTTAAAAACAAATTACGACCACTAATTTCATTTTTTCAAATAGACATATTTATTTTTTATTTAATTTTTGATTTCTGCATTGAATTCTAAGTATATTTTATGGAGTGTGTCCTACTACTAAACTCAACAGTCATCGAAAAATTTATGTCTGAACATGTCAGTAACCAAGACGATGATTTATTTGATGGTTTGTTTGGTTTCTATAGAAAACTTATTTTTATTCATTTAATACACAACATTCCGATAATATTGAAATTTACATGTTTACCAGTTTTAATTTGACTTCAAGAAGGTTTAATTCCAATTAAAAAGTATATTACAATGCAGTTATCCATAATATAAAGAATTGAAATTCGTATGATGATTGGATATGGTGACAGGGCGCGAACACAATAGGAGGTGTGTGTTTTATTTAATAACAAATATCCGGATAGACTAATAAACCAATTGACAGTTAGCAAAATTGAAAGAAAGTTTCGAGGTACTGGTTCGGTGGAAGATAAGCCGAAAGCTGGACGTTCCGCGATCAACGAAGATAAAAAGCTAAATGTTTTACTACCTGTAAAAGAAAATCCACATAATAGTATTCGGCAAGTTAGTCGTGAATACGATATTCCTATTTCATCTTTACATAATATTTTAAAATCAGATAAGTGACATTCGTATGAAATACTTCTTGTATATGATTTAAATGAAGACGATTTAGATCGACGAACACAACTATGGCAAATCCTAATGGATGTGTGCCATAATTTCCACCGCAATATTGAAAATATTACAATATAAGATGAATCAATTTTTACATTAACCGGCAAAGTTAATAGACAAAATTGCCGCTATTAGCCAAAGGATAATTCTCGATGAATGAGAGAATACCATACTCAATATCTTAAAAAAATTAATGTTTGGGCAGGGATTGTAAAAAATCAGATCATTAGGCCCTACTTTTTTAAACAGACTTTGAACGGTCCAAGACACTTGAATTTTTACAACATCTAATTCCCAGTTTAAAAACTTTCTTTCCCAGTCCTAATAACCCAATGACGTATTGTGTGAATTTATGGTTCCAGCAACATAGTGCACTACCGCATTATGCAGCTCAGATTAGACAATATCTCGATTATATAGTACTTCCTAACAGATGGATTGGAAAGCGTGGATCTATTGAATGACCATCAAGATTTTCAGATCTTAATCTTTTAGACTTTTTTTTGTGGGGCCATCTAAAAAATGTTGTGTACAAAACTAGATCTGAAACGATTAATGACTTAAAAACTAAAATCAGAAGAGAATGCGCTAATATTAATTCAAAAACAATAAATGTGGTTCAGCATGAATTTATGCACCGTTTGGAATACTGCCAAGGACAAAAAGGGTTTCAATTTGAACATTTAATTTAGTAAATTCTTATTGTTCCTACTTATTGAATATTATGTTTCGTGAAAATGTATTAATAGTTGCCGTCATCATCATGTTGGTTACTGATACATTCAGCCGTAAATTTCTCGATAACAGTTGAGTTTGAGTATAGGACATGCTACATAAAATATACTTAAAATTCGACGCAGCCTTCAGAAATGAAACAAAAAATAAATAATTATATTTAAAAAAATCAAGTTGGTGGTTGTAATATATTTTTGGATCGCTCTGTATGCACGCATTTATCATAAAAAAAAGTCACAACAAAAAATAGGAATCGACGTGTCCCAGCGTTTTTCCGAACTACAAATACGGGATTTTTAATTGAATTGATTCTATACTTTATGTACACACTGTATATACAGGGTGCAACATGTCATCATGGAGGGGCGATAGTGCTCTGAAAAATTTGAAAAATGTTAATAGACCCATTGGCAAACACGCTCCATTTTCGATATACAGGAAGGCAAAGTTACACATTTTTTCTCATCTGTTGCACTTTTCTAACGTATACTTGGAGTAATTTTTTTTAATTTCGTGCACCTATTGTCGTCAGCGCCCTTTACAATAAAAAGTCAAAATTGTCTATAGTCACGTATAGGGAATATGTTTTTTTCGGGTCACGTACTATTTTATGCTTTATATTTTTTTTAGTCCATCCTGTACGAGTTCTGATGCCAAACTCAAATTCCTTGTTCAATTCTTTAGCTTTCTGGTCTCTTGCAAATTAAGAAAGTTCGGTTCAAATGTTTCAGTCTGCAATCTCGGATGCCACGAAGGAATTTCAGCCAATTTGTTAGTTTTGTTTTGATTTTTAACGTTTTGCGTTTGGAAAATTTTACTCAAGACATATTTGATGATAACGCAAAATATGAGAAAAACTGTTAAACTTTGCAACCCCGTATATCGAAAATAGTGCGCGATACTGTATTGCACCCTGCATTCGTATTTATGCTCAGTCCAATTTTTAAAAATGTTAAATTAAAAATATATTTTATTTGGCCTTTCTCGTACGTTTTCAGGCCGGAGTTTAGCGAAAACGTGTATAAAAAAGAAATCTCAGAAGCTGTACCAGTTGATACGGAAGTTATTACGCTTCAGGCCACGGATCGAGACGAAAAGGATAAATTGATTTTCAGCTTTTATTCCGCCGAAAACGTTCTCTCCCTTAAAAGTTTCAAGCTCGATTCAATTACGGGTGAGTATAATCGGGGGGTAGGTACTTTTTGTTTTCGGTAGTCGATAATAGGTAGTTCTGGAGCACGGTTCCACTATGTTTAATGGGATTTAAGAATGAAGTTTAACGGAGGATCGAGGACCAGAATAAAACTTTTATTGAATTTTACTTGATTCTTTGTTTACTTAAATTTATCGATTTGAAACAGCGCGAGTCGTTGTTGATTGTATGCATATTTCCCGGTAGGTATAATCACCGTTGGAAGTCCCTTAGATCGGGAAACCCTAAGCGAGCACATTATTACGGTTATGGCTCGAGATGCTGGAACCCCCGCCAAAAAGAACCTGGCCAGGGTGCACGTGACCGTTCACGATCATAACGATCATGCTCCCCATTTCGCTGACAAGATTTTGGTAATATTTGGGCATGATTAATTTTATTGCAATTGCAAAACGCGCTTGTTTTTAGGTGGGGAAAGTGTACGAGACCGCATCGGTGGGGAGCGTGGTTTTGAGGGCTTTGGCTCTTGATCACGATAAGGGAGAGAATGCTCGGATCACTTATTCAATTATCTCTGGAAACCTGGGAAATATGTTCAGCATAGATCCGGATCTTGGTAAGCTCTTTTTCTAGCAAGTGAGGAATTTGAATGGCTTTCCCTTGACTGAAACTTTTTTTCCTCGCAGTCGGTAAAATCGTAATGACTCGTTTTACGGGGATTTAGAGCGCCCCGTGTGCCACGTTAGGGCCTAGTTCTTAATGGAGAAACAGATGTCTCATGGGAACGTTATACAGCTGTAGTTATACGGCCGTGGATCCTGATTTATTCATGGTCATGATGCGCTTCCTTTGAAAATACTGCGCTTTACACTAATCGCTCTATCGTTTCGAATCCTTTAAAAATTGAATATTTTGGACAAATTTTAGGTCCCTATTGACGCGATTTTAATGTGTTGACTACCTAACGAATGACATTACTCCATTTAAAAAACAATGAATAATCTTTTTATGTGTGTCTGCTGGTGACCAGTTTGAGTCTTGGGCGGCATCAAACTTGCAACATTTTTATTTTCAAATGATATAATAACAAATATTTTCAGGTACGATTAGCGTAGCCCGTGAGCTCGATCTTGCAACCGCCTCTGAATACACGTTGCATATTCGAGCAACAGACCACGGACGCAATCCATTGTGGTCGACTGTGCCCGCCCATATATCATTGACCATGGCAGATAATGCCCCTCCCAAGTAACTAAAATCAATCCTGTGAATTTATCTTTGTTTAAAGTTTAACAACTTCATTGCAGGTTCGCTAGTAAAGAAATCGCAGCGGAGATCTACGAGGACCAACCCCTGGGCAGCTATGTGGCGCACATAAACGTGAGAAGTACCTCATCTCTGCAGTTCGAAATTTTAGGGGGAAACACCGAGGACAACTTCCTAATCAGCCCCAGTACGGGGGTGATCACCACCCAGAAATATTTGGATTACGAGGCACACAAGTTTTTCAATTTGTCGGTGATGGCTATTAATATGGTAAGTGTGAAGTTCAGAGATGTGCATTATTCGAATGAATTTTACTCGGTTCTGTGAATAACGAATAAAAAATTATTCATCATTTATTTGTGATGAATGAAAAATGATTATATGTACTTTTCATTCATGAATAATCCTTGAAAAAGAAATTTTTGTTCTATTAACAATTATTAACGACAAACTATTTACAATACTAACAACTTTGGAAACCTGAATCTTCTTGATAACAAATCTAAAATATGTCAAAAAATGTCGGAAATTTTAATAAAATTTAAAATTTAAAAATGAATCAAAAACCTGAAATCTGTTCACTAGCTTGTTTGAAACAAGTTCCATACAAAAGAAAATTAAACGGAGTGTCGTAAACTATTTCAATATACTTAACCAAACTCAACTTGAAAAGATGAAATTGATGTTTGCTTTTAAAACAACTTTTCTTTTAAATGTTACATCCGATAAACGATTTGCCCTAGGTGTGTTGACTGTTGTTGCGTGAGAAAATAAACGTTCTACGGCAGCATATGATGGTAGAAAAGTGTTATACTGAATAAAAATTGACCTAACGGCCAGATAATTATCTAAAATCATTAAAGTTTAAGATGGATTTTTCAGAAAATTTAAAATTTCAATTTCGGCATCGAAATTACAGTTGATAATTTCCTTTGATGTGGAAACTCTTGAATGAAATATTTAAAATTAATTTTCTTCTTCAACTTCAGTAAGCATGTCGCTTGTTGATAATAAACATGATGCATGGGCAACAATTGCTTTGAAGGCATTTAAAATGTATTTTTGACTATTTCATCGATACAAGTGAACAATTTTTTTAATTATTTTGGATGACTTACAGCCGCTACTTCTGCATCAATTGCCTTCGCAGTAGTAAAAAGAAAATAGTTTTGGAAACTATTCGAAATGTTCTTCAATAGACTGTTTGCTATTGGCTTGCATTAATCATATCCTCGGCTATTCAAGTCTTCCATTATTGGTTTAACGGCAACCAACGTAGGTACTTTTATACCATAGTGACAGTTTTTCACCTTGTAGTACATCTAGAGCTTTAGCCAAAGGCTTCATAATGAAAATGAACTCTTCTAAATATTTGAACTTTGTATCAATGAGCTTATGAGTTATATTTAAAACACAAAACACCTCAGCGTTTTTGTTCTTTAATTTCAAAATATCTTCTAAAATAATTGAATAGGGAATTTCAAAGGGTTTCCAGTGGACATGATGGAGCAAAGTTGAAAATCAGTTCCAGCAATTCTGATGATTTTTACGCATTAATGCTTTCCACATGATATTGCATGTAGCTAAAACTCTACTGTTAATGTGTCTTAGATTTTCGAAATTTTTTTTATTGTTGCATTTATATCAGTGGCACACAAATTTAATGTATGAGCGCTACATCTAAGATATGTTGTCGACGTAGGAAATCTTCGTTTACTTCAGCAAAATCCAGTATCAAACATTCTTCCATTTCTTTTTCGTAAACATTAACGGTTTCATTTTCTTCATCACATTTCATAATGTTGACATCTTCAATTCCAAAGTCTTTAAATGCTTTGCAAAAGTTGCCCGCATTGTTCATATCAGAAGCAGTTATAGTTTTATGTTTCAATTTGTAATCACTATGAATACAGGGTGTCCCAAAAATAAGTGCCATAATTTGAATCAATTATAGAACTCGTAAAAAGCAACATTTTTTTCAAGTACATTGTTGCGTAAGAGGTGTTGTTTTCCAGTTCAGTTCGTTAAAAGATTTATTACAATTCCGTTACCCGCCTATAACATCTAAAATTTTTTATCCCATTTCGGATCCTTCGCATAGATATCTATGAAATTTTTTACCTGCATTCTGACATGCATGTTTTTTGTGAATAATCAATAAACGCGCACAGCTAAGTAGGAAGAATTATTGGGGGCTTTACGTTATTTACTGTTAAAGTAATTAAAATTTTTGACTTACCTACAAAAGAGGTTACATTAAGTGTTCAAAAAGTCTTCCATTATTGTTGGAAATTATGAGTATATTTAGTGGAACTTGGGATTAACAAAACAAGAATGCACCAATCGACTTTACTGATAAACGGCAGAAGCACTACTGCAGTACGAGCATCGGGAAAGATTATAAGAAACATTTTCCTTTTTATATACACGTAAATCAGCTTGGTGCGTACACAATATGAGTCAACCCATGCCGAAATTATTATTATTTATCTATTACTATTTTGATTCTAGTTTTGTACATTGATTTGTAATTTAACAAATCCAACAATTATTCTCAAAGTATAATTGTATTCGGCGTTGAAAATTTTCTTCTACCCTCAGTAACGTTTTCCTATCATTTCGAGTCATTCTGGGAAAATTTTTAATGCGCCCTCGTAGTTCCTCAATTGTATCAACTGGAGTAAAATTCACTATGTGTTTCATATGGCTCCATAAATAAAAATCGCAAAGAGTTAAATCTAGAGATCGAGCAGACCATGCAACAGAACTATTTCAACCAATCCGCCTACTGGGAAAGTGCTCATTTAACCATTCTCGTACGATTCGGGCATTATGGCAAGGAGCACCATCATGAAAATACCACATATTTCCACGAATTTCCAGCAAAACATCTTCCAATAAATGATTATGCTCGTTATTTAAAAACTGTAAATAACTTCTACCATTTAATTGATCTGGTAAAAAAGTAAGGGCCGATGAGCCGACTGTTTATTATTTCAGCCTATACATTTATTGAAAATTTCCTTTGAAAATTGCGAGGCCTTATAGCATGGGGATTCTCATCTGTCCAAATGTGAGTGTTGTGCATATTAAATACTCCTGCCCTGGTAAATCCCGCTTCATTACATTCAACATTGAACTTTATGCACATGGTATGAGTATAATTGTTATTATTTGAAAGTCCTCCAAACTGACCTTTTTGAAACATTGTGCTCTATTGCCAGTCTACGAGTGCTACTCCCAGAATTAATTCCAAAAATTTCTAAAATTTCATTTTCAACATTTGCAAAACAATTAGGTCGTTGTTTGCCGCGATCTTGATACGCATCTGCAAAAGTTCCACTATTTCGAAGTCCTTGAATAACACGAACAAACGTGCGCCCATTGGGTGTAGGACGATCTGGAAAACGACGTTTATAAATTCTACGAGCCCAATTAGAATTTCCACGGGCTTCCCCATATGCTGACACCATATCAGTGTATTCATTATTTGTAAAAAGTGATATTTCACACGAAGATTTCTTAATACTATCAATCGTAAACAATACAAGACTTGCGGTGCATCGAGCTTGACTCCCGGTTAGTAAAAAAACTTTACGATAAAAAACATCAACAAAATATTCTGGGTGTATTTGGATTTTTTTAACCCATAAGTGGTGCCATAGAACGGTTTTAATAGGTAAAATTACTGGAAGTAAATGTGACTTAAAAAAAATTATTTGACACAAGTTGTTACTATTAATGAATTCTGTTTTTCAAATTAATTTCTGGGACACCCTGTATATGTAAACATTTCTGTAATTCTTCTTGCCGTATGACTACCTTTGATACGTCTACGTGCTAATGTCACTGACACTCTTTCTAGAGATTTTGGATCAATTCAATGCAAAGTTTCTCCAAAAAAACTTCGTCGTCTACCGGACCATGTGTCTGCGGTAGTGTACACATAGTCAATGTTTAACAATAGGTTTTTTATTTTAGATGTAGTATGCCTCCATAACTCCTCCAGTTTTCGACTTAAACTTTTTCGGCTTATAACGCGACGTCCTAATGTTGACATTGCCAAATATTTGAAAATATCTTAGAAATAAATATCATTTACAACGCTAAATTGGACCACAGTGTAGATAACATATTTCATCAAAACTTTTTCAAAATCAATTTGAGCGAAATCACTTGTAGCACTAACGCTTACCAAATTTTTTTCAACATTTTTTTGGCAATTTAGAACGTTTTACATGCTGTTTGTATTGTTTGTAGGCATTATAAACGTCACTGCCATGAACTCTTTTGAGATGTAAAATAAAATTTAATGACGATTTTGTTCCCGATATTAGAGTATTTTTTGCTAAACATTTTACATATTGGGCTATTATTTTTGTGGAAGTAGATTTCTCTTTAACAGTTTGGAAAAAGTTCCATTCAGAACTGAAATAGTTACAGTACGCTTAGATGCCGAGGGTTGACTTTTTACTTCTCCACCGGACAAATTGATACTTTCATCATCGACATCAGTTTCTATATATACATTACTTAAAATGCTTACTGCGGACATAGACATAGATTTATTGAAATCCTTTTTTGTTTGGTTTTCCCCTGGTTTAAACTTTAAAAAATGCAATAAACAAATAGTAAAATAAGAATAAGTACAACTCGCCAACAAATTAAAACAAAAAATGAATAATTTGATTAGGTGCTTACGAAAATTTTTGTAAAAATTTTAAATACCATGAACTCATGAACAGAAGGCCGTACTGAAGTTCTTGTTACTAGATATTCTGTTTTTAGAGCATTTTTTGCAAAGTTTTTTTTTTGTTGTAGAATAATATAAAGTATATAAGTACCTAATTAGTCTAATTACTAAAATTATTATTCATAAAATAATTCAAAAAAATTAATCACGATGAATACGTTATCCTTGAATAAATAATTTATGACTAAAAAGAACAAATAATCATTCATCAGTCACATTGAGGGAATAAAGAATAATTATTTGTGCTTTTCATTCATGAATAATTTCTATGAATTGTTGATAATTCACGATTATTATTAGAATAAAATATGCCCATTTCTGGTGAAAATTTGCTCCGAAGTCAACGTTGGATGTCACTTCTTTGTGGGTGCAGTTTTAATGGAACTTGTTTCGTTAAAGCTGCATCCACATACACCTTTCCTGTATGGCGTGGAGCGACACGGAGGGCGAAAGGTTGCTCGTAGACGATTCGACGATGAATCCCGTTTAAAGAGTAAACTTTGCGCGTTCTATGGCCCTCTTCTGAGGTTGGTCGGGCTATAGGAGCCGGAACAATGGCGTGCCGAAGTCTGTCAGGTTAAGTTACTTAATGGCGTCTTTAGCGTGGCGAAATTTAGAACAAAGGTAAACGTTGGTGACGTGGGTTTCTTATGTCTTTGGGTGGTGTCCAATTTAGTGCAAGTAAAAATTCCAAAGTTTCCTTTTTACAAGTACAGGATCCGCAAATCTAATCCTTACCCCAAAATATGCACCGAGACCCGCCACTCACGCAGCACCAAAATTGTTCTAACTACCTTTGTCGTAGACCAAACTAAGCGGTATAAATCCGGGTTGAAAATTTCGACGTGAAAATCGATCTAATGTTAAGCGCGTTTTCGTTCGTCGTGGGGCACGAGAGGTCCAAAAAAATTCGCTTCCCTCGTTTATCGCAGAGCTCGGAGAAAAGGAAAAAGGAGGAGATTCCGTGTCCTATTAGGAGATCGTATAATTCTCATATTGGGCGAGTGATTTAACATTTAACATTTCACTTTTGACGGCCGTTGGTAGTCGTTTCACTCTATACCTCCGGAGCGCAATGAGTTAAACATTTAAAAAAGTCTAAGGTGCTTCACATACGTGAATCTGCCAAAAAAGGAACTGTTGAACTAAATTTGTTTTTAATTGTGGCTACTCTTTCAATTTCTCTGCAAAGTCTGATTCAGCTCATAATTTCTGAATTCCCCGTCGAAGCAAGAAATTTCCGAAGAGGCTCTACGAAATTTACAAGGTTTTTTGCATATGTGAAATAAATATCTGCGTTTGCTCTGAAAAGTTAATTAGGAGCCCGAATTCTCATTGAAAAACCGATGCTAATTCGCTCGGCACTTTCGCACGTCTATACGTCCCTTTCGATGAAGTGTTGTTTTTGAAATTTGTTCACGTCCATCCGCAAATATTCAACTTTAACCGCTGGGCTTGCTAAAATCCGACGTGAAACCGGGAATAACTGGACAATGAACGGAGATTAGGAATCTTGCCAAGGATTTTCACATTTTCATTGACGGTTTTTCCGGCAAGTCGCGTGCGCTTTTTCCCAATGTTTCGAGCCATTAAAAGTTCTGTGTTGGGACGCATTCGTTTATATGTATAGCTAGCTTATAAGCCCTTTAAAACTACTAGAAAACCAAGCAGCGTCTTTGCCCCGTAACACGATATCTGTTTCTCAACGTGGAAGTGCGACCTTTGAAATTCGTTACTTTTTAACTTTTGTTTATTTTTTGTTAAACATTCTTTGTCTTGCTTTGCTATTTTTCAATGTTTTGCAGCAAGTTGGAATGTTTTCAATTTCTTCTATTTAGATGTTTTTAGATAGGTAGGAATGCGACCAGCATTTTAGTTGTAGCGTATTAAGTCACTGAAAATTAAGATATTAAAAATCAGCAAGAGATCATGCAGTATGCCCTTTGTGTTAGACAAACTTGTCTTGGTTGCCTGGCACCTCTGAACGGAAAAAGGATTTATTAAATAAAATTAAATGGCTAATAACTGTAAAATTTGAATGCTTATTGCAATACAAAACTGAATAATCGATGAAGTATTTAGTCAAAAATATTCATAGTTTTCTGCTATGAATAAATTTAAGTATACGTGATCTATATGAAAAGTACACATTGGATTCGGATCCTTCACGATCTTTAAAGTTTAACTTTCAGAACTTGTTACTTTAATCAAGTTTATTATCGCATATTTCAGGCTTCTGTATCAGCGACCTGCAACGTACTCGTGCATATCTTGGACAAGAACGACAATCCTCCAGAATTCCTTCAGTTCTGGTACCACGGAGTGGTCAGCGAAGCATCACCAGTCGCATCGCTGGTGTTGACCAACACCAGCGAGCCATTGGTCATCAAAGCTTTCGATGCAGATAGCGAGCGAAACGCACAGCTTCATTTTGACATCTTGGAGACTTTACCAAGGAGATATTTTCAAATCGACTCGACTACCGGCGCTATCAGGACGAAACAACTACTGGATTATGAGAGTATTCAGATATTTAGTTTTCACGTTCAGGTACGATGGTCTGTGACGAGTCGACCGTGACATTTTCACGTTAATTACAGGTTTCTGATCTGGGAAAACCAAAACTTTTCTCCGATGCAACTGCGAAGGTTGATATACGTATTACCGACGTAAATGACTGTCCTCCAGTGTTCTCCAGTCCAGTTTATAACGTGACTCTTTTGCTTCCCTCATACAAAGACATTGCAGTCATTCAGGTCAACGCTTCCGATCCAGACACCATAGGGAGTGATTCATTGAAGTACGACATCATCGAGGGAAACGCCTTAGGTCCGCTGTTCAGCCATATAGTCTTTCACTATCTTATGTTGCCGATTCACTTTAGGTGCCTTTGATATAGACCCCTATGATGGAACAATCAAATTGCTGAATCCTGATCATTTGGAATCACTTACGTCGTATAAACTCCATGTAAGGGTGTCAGATGGGAAGTTTTCAAGCGTTTCCAAGGTTTACGTAAGGGTGGACGAGTCTGATAATAGCGGACTGGTGTTTCAACGACCTTTTTACGAGGGAAACGTAGTTGAAAATTCCACAAAAATTACCACTGTGTGCGTGGTTAACGTGCTGGGGAGCGTCTTGAACGAAAATATCGAGTTTAAGATTTTGAATCCCATAAATATGTTCGCAATTGGGCCCACATCCGGTAAGTATCTACACTATTGATCATAATTTGTGAAACTTTTAAAATTTATATATATATTTGTTTAAATCTAAGGGACAAATGCGCTACCAATCGACTATTATTTAATGAATTTTCCATCATGATTCGAAGTAAAATGTAAAGGGGTGACATTAAAATTAGAGTGATAAATTTTTATAAGGATGGTCTAAGGCAAGTCGAAATAGCCAGAAATTTACAACTTCATAAATCGGCAGTATCGAGAATCATTAGAGAATTTACTCGTAATGATAGTGTAATACCATTAAAAAACACTGATAAACCAAGAAAGTCCTTCAAGCAATTAGACCAAAAGATTTTAAATATTACGAAAAGAAGTTCTTTCCTCTCTTCAACGCAAATCCTAGGCGAAATTGACCAACCAGGACCATATAACCTTTCAAGTCCAACAATAAAACAAAGATTTTGTAAAATTAGCTTAAATAGTTATAGACCTCACAAAAAGCCTTTGCTTAAACCACATTCACTAGACACCAAATGATTGGAAAAAGGTCGTAATTAGTGACGAGTTTAAGTGTAAATTATTTAGAAAGAATGGTGTGGTTCATGTTAGACGACCTAAAGACCAGAGATTGGATCCAAAATACATACACTTGTCCCACTGTGAAACATGGTGGAGGATCTGTGATTGTCTGAGGGTGCTCGTTTTTTGGTAATAGTCCTCTACACATAATTGAGGGAAGGATGGACAAGTTTACATATAGAGACATTTTGATAAATGTTTTAGAATCCTATAGAGATAAGGTCATGCCTCTTAAATTCACCTTTCAACAAGATAACTATCCAAAGCATGCTTCCAAATTAGTAAAAGAGAGGTTAGAACGGCAAAAAATACTCTTTATGAAATGACCGTCCCAAAGTCCTGATCTCAATCCAATTGAGAACTTATGGGAAATCTTGCATCAGAAAATTCGAGACCAAAAAGGTAAAAATGCCACGGAGCTATTTGAATTAATATCAAAAGCTTGGTCAGAAATGAATCCAGTTATAATTGAGAAAATAAGTAATTCTATGCCAAATAGAATGGCAGATGTAGTGAGGGCGTACAGATATTACACTAAATATTAAAAATATGTTTTAATTTTTCATTCTTATAGTTAACTATGCCCCTTATTGGTTTCGTTAAGTCAGATTTATTGGAAATTACGGTTATCATTCCTTAGTAAACGTAAAATCTTTTCTCTAAAATCACAATAACGAAAATTAACAGAAATTAAAAATATGCATTAATTTTGTGATGCAGTGTATTTAAGCAAAATAATTTAGTTGCAATAATTTTGACCAACATAGAAATACACATTTTTTATACCAACGAATATAAGAAGAGATAATACATTCCTTTTCACTGCTAACTAAAGGCAGTTCAATAAAGGATGTATGTACAAGGTGGCGCATTTGTCCCTTCGATTTAAAAATATAAATCAATTTTAAATGTTGTAATAATTATGGCCAATACTCTACATATTACGTCTTACGTTTTATTTTGGAATAAATAAATCAAGGTGTGGTTCGTACTACTGGAGCGAAATTCGACCGTGAAGAACAAGACAAGTATCAGCTAATCGTGGAGGCAAGGAGCAGTGTTCCTTATAGAGAAAGGCCGCGGGTGGCCAATGTAATTATCAACGTAACGGTGCTCGACATCAACGATAACTGTCCAATGTTCGTTAACTTGCCCTATTATGCAGTCGTCTCGGTAGATGATGTAAAAGGATCGGTAAGGATTTCATTCCGTTTTTTCTGCTCACATAACATAAGATTGTGGCCGTTTGATGCTCCTGATTTGTCCACTATTGCTTTCTGTGTTTGTCACGTTTTGGCGTATTTTAAATAAGGAAACCTTTAGTTTTAAATCACGTAATTGCTGCCTGGTCGTTACTACGTTAAATGCGTAATGGTTTTAAGGTAATAACCAAGGTGCACGCCATAGACCTGGACAGTTCAGATAACGGAGAAGTGCGGTATGAGCTGATCAGGGGCCATGGTGAACTTTTTAAAGTTCAAAGAGAATCCGGAGATGTTGAAATTAAGCAAACTCTAGAGGGTCACAATAAAGAGTACGAGCTCCTAATAGCCGCGTACGACAAAGGTGTGCAGGAATTTTGCATAAATACCTGACTGTAAAACTAGGATTTGGCTTTGCAGGAATTACCCCGTGTCGGACGGATGTCACTGTGCACATAAAAGTCATAGACCGATCTATGCCGGTATTCAAAAAACAATTTTATTCGGAAACGATACCCGAAAATGTGGAGCTGCACTCGCCATTGTCCGTCGCCATTGAGGCCGAATCGCCCCTGTCTAGGAAGCTAATTTACAGCATTGAACGAGGCAATGATCTGGAGGAATTCGCGTTGGATTTCAACACTGGTAAGTATTTTGCATCGCAACAAAATCTAAATATCTTTCCAAATAAAAAAAAAAACAAAGTCAAATATGTAACTTGAGAATGATTTAACCCTGTTGGTGATGGTTTAGCTTGATATTAAATAGGTTAATGCCGAGGGTTGGTGAAGATTATTCTACAAATTCATTCAAACGTATGTAAATGTGGCAATGTCGAACATAGTCGTCAAAAACAACTGACACCGTAAACTAAAATTGTCGCGGTTACGTTCCAAAATTGCAAATTATAGATTCGTCGGATTTGGATATGATATGCTCGCTAATGTAAAAGAACATTACCTTAAAATCCCCTATAATATTCCCTTAAAACTAATAAAATCCCTTATTTTTCACAGCTCCAGACAGTAACAATGGGCCTTGTGAGTATAATCCTTGAATATAATATAAAAACTACGCTTTTTTTGCTTTTACATTCGCAGATCTTGATAGCAATCACAATCATGGTTATATAAGGTGTTATAAATTCAGGGGCCACTATGCGAATCTCGGAAACAATAAGAGGTCGAAGCTCATAATGCTCGTAAAACGGTAGTGGTCAATAGATGTTTTAGTTAATAATGTTGATTTTGCTTAGATATTGTGATACTTATTCATTCGTTAATATAAACTAACGATATCGGTAGGGTCTTGAAAGGTAAAAATATCGCATTTAAAGTCGATTCGCTATTAATTGCCACTGTGCAAAAGCGGTTGCCGAAAGTTATCGGTTATTACTTGAAGCGTATAATGAACATTCTCTATCCTAAAAAAATTGCAGACGATGGTTTTACCGTTTTAAAAGTGGTGATTTTGATATAAAAAACAAGGAACAACCAGGACAGCTTAAGAAATTTGAAGATGGAAATTTGCAAAAATTATTGAATGAAGACCCCATTCAAACGTTGAAACAATTAGTTAGAAGTTCTAATGACGCCTAATCCACCATTTTCGAACGTCCACATGTTTTAGGAAAAATTCAGAAAGAACGAAAATGGGTGCCATCTAAATTAAAAGTATGAGACATTGAAAGGCAAAAAAGTATGTGCGAAATTTTGCTTGCCAGGTAGAAACGAAAGGATTTTTTACATAGAATTCTCACAGGTGATGAGAGGTGCATTTATTTTGACAATCCGAAAGGAAAAAAATCATGGGTAGATCCAAGCCAACGATCAATAACACAACCAGTACATAACAATCATGGAAAGAAGGTCTTACTGTATATTTGGTAGGCTAATAGGGGAGTTGTGTTTTACGAATTGCTGAAACCTTGTGAAACCATTACTGGCGATCGATACCGAAAACAATTGATAAAATTAAATCGAACATTGAGGCAAAAAAGGCCAGAATATATCCAAAGATACGATAGAGTTATTTTTCAACAGGACAATGTTTGGCCTCGTGTTGAAAAATCGGCAAAAAATATTTGGAAAACGTTAAATGGGACGTCCTACCCCACCCGCCATATTCCTCGGATTTAGCCCCTTCGAACTATTATTTATTTCGATCAATGCAACACGCACACTTAAAGCAACACTTCCATTCGTACGAAAAAATTTAAATTTGTCTTGATAATTGATCAGCTTCAAAAAGCAAGAAATTATTTCGGCCCGGAAAGTATTCCTTTGACAGAAAGATAAGAAAAAGTCATTGTTAACGATAACCAATATTTTGATTATTAACATAATTGACTTTGTTATAGAAATGAACTTGTAAATTTAGCAAAAAATGAACATTATTAACCGAAACATGTATTATATAGAATATGTGTTAAGACTGAGAGAGTTCTGAGTATTTCCAGTGATTTAATCATTGTTTTTGGTTAACAGCTCAGGAAACACTAAAGAAATGTGGGAAAAAATGCCACCGGCTTTACCAAAATAAATGTTGGTCGACTTTTAGCCATAAATGTAACCAACATTACTTGAAATTGACGAAAAAAAAATACGTTTCTACTTACATCATAGGACCAGTTGGGTCCCTTATAGTTTATGAGATCCCCACAGCGATTCCCCAATTTGAAACACCCTGTATAGAATGCATTTCCTCGCATTAGTAGCATGGTAGTTTTACTTTAGCCGAACTAATCATTCCCACATAACCAAAACTGAGTGCCTAATGTTGAAATGTTTGTACGAATTGCAATGTAATAGGTCACAGAATCTTTTTTCCTGCTAAGTCACATTTTCAAGGCCTACAGCTTTGCTGCGTTTCATTATTGTTATTTGCCTTTTGTGTCTTAGCATATTAAGTAACATGTACCATTATTTTCAAACGACATTGTTGCGATTTTAGGTGTTATTTCCGTGGTCGATGAGCTCGATTACGAGGAAATTCCCCAATACGAGTTGGTCATAAGAGCGACCGACTCGGTGTCTGGTGTTTACGCCGAAGTGCCGGTGGGTGTGTCTCATATTGTTGCCGTCATTATCACATTATGCCCTTCAATTCTAGGTATCAATAGCACTGTCCGACGTCAACGACTGTCCGCCCGAATTTACGCAGGAATCCTACAATATTTCGATATCGGAAGCTGCGCAATTCGGTACTCGAATTCTAAAAGTGATTGCTAGTGACAACGATGCAGGCATTAACAAGAACATTTCTTACTCCATTCAGAAAAGCAAAGACAACAACGCCACCGATTTCTTTTATATCGACGATAAAGAGGGCAATGTTTTCTTGAAGCAGAGTTTGGATCACGAAACGGCCACTCAGCATCATTTCGTGGTGGTCGCCACCGATCAGGGAGTTCCAAGTTTGAGTAATACCGCCCATGTGTGGATTACAGGTTTGTTGTGCCTTTGGCAAAGTACCGAATTTTTTAGGTTTCTTTGTTTCAGTGTTGGATATGAACGATAATGCTCCAAAATTCGAGTTCTCCTCGTATTCTTGTGCGGTTTCGGTGTCTGCTAAAAGAGACCAATTTGTGACGATATTAAAAGCCAGCGACCCCGATGATG
Organism: Euwallacea fornicatus; assembly: GCF_040115645.1. Taxonomy (NCBI): domain Eukaryota; kingdom Metazoa; phylum Arthropoda; class Insecta; order Coleoptera; family Curculionidae; genus Euwallacea; species Euwallacea fornicatus. The sequence goes on along the minus strand of NC_089559.1, from coordinate 66,465 downwards.
TCGACCGAAATAATTTGAAATACAAAATTATAGCGGGAAATGAACAGCAGACGTTTTCTATGGATTCTGCAACGGGAGTTGTATCTCTAGGTAAATTTTTCATCGATCGAATTGTTAATATTTATTTGTAATACTTCATTCTTCTAGTAAATTTGGCAAATTTCGGAAATCAACAAATGATGCTATTAAATGTTTCGGTCAGTGACGGCGTATACACCAACTTTGCTAGGCTTAAAGTCGAATTGATTCCCGCCAACTTACATCCGCCGAAGTTTAAGGATATTATTCTCGGTAAAAGTTCATGACGAATCCACCACACAGGCTTAATTATACTGTTTTTAGATGTCTCCGTTCCGGAGAATAAAATGCCCGGGTCACTAGTTGCCATTGTAAATGCTACTGACATGGATTTTGGCGATTACGGCACTCTAACATACAGTATTTACTCCGATATGATGAGCGAAATTTTTAGTATTGACGAAAAAAGCGGCAAAATTGTGACTAAAATAAGGTAATAGTGACAATCTTCCATGCAGGGCAGTTGATACAGTTCATGTTTTATTTTAAGCCTGGACCGAGAAAAGAAAAAACGATATGAAATTTCGGTAATGGCGATGGACGCGGGAGGTCTTAATGATTTTTTGACGGTTAGAGTTCGAATTATCGACGAAAATGACAATGCTCCTCGATTTTTGCTGAACGAAAGCAAAATAACCATTTCCTCGAATTTATCCACAGGAGTGGCGTTTTCTAAGGTTCGATACTATCCCTTCAATCTACATAATTGTGACCATTAAATTTGCAGATCAAAGCCACGGACGCAGATGAAGGTTGGGCCGCTCAATTAGAGTATTCAATATACGATAAGAAATCTTCAAATGTGACTACGATTTTTGGAATTAATCCTGCCACGGGTGAATTATTCCTCATTGGAAACGTTGGGCTCTATGGTATTTATAAATAATAATAAAATTTTAATGTAAAATTATTCTTCTCTTCTAGTCGGACAAGTATTTCAATTTTTCGTCCGGGCGACAGATAAAGGAACACCGGCGCAACACAGCGATTTACCTGTCAATATTCTAATTAGCGGTCCCACTGATGTTCTTCCCAAATTTGAGAGGAGGGAGAGCAAGTTCTTTTTGTCTGAGAATTCCGCCATCGGTACTGTTATCACTAAATTGAAGATTTCATCAAACGTGTCTGTTAATTTTGAAATTGGTAAGTGATATCAGATTATTTAATTCCTTTTTTTTTTAATCTTTAATTTTAGTGTCGGATGTCGACGAAGACCCACAGTTCTCTGTCGATTCTCAGGGTCAAATAACTCTCGCTCGTCCATTGGATTTTGAAACTCAACCGGTGCACGTGATAGGAGTTCTCGCACTGACCGACAGTAGTCCCCCACTGACAGCGTTGGCCGAAGTGGTCTTACAACTCCAGGACGAAAACGACCATTCCCCGCTTTTTGAGAGCAAATACTATAAACTCGATTTAGCGGAAAATGTTCCAGAGGGAGCGTCAATAATGAGAGGTACATCAATTTTTTACAATTAGGTTTTGATTCTTAAATAAAATTTGACCGCCAGTAATCGCCCATGATGAAGACCAAGGCAGCAACGGCGAGATACGCTACAGTTTCACTCCTGACAATTCGGAGATTATCAATTATTTGGCGATAGACGCTCACACGGGATGGATAAGCACCCTGGTTAAATTGGACAAAGAATTAAAATCTGATTTTAAGTTTTACGTCAGCGCCACAGATAATGGGACACCCAAATTATCGGATAGGACATCGGTATCAAAAAAATACGAATCGTAGATTTTTGAGCTAACTGGCTCATTAATTATTTTAGATTATAATCAAACTTAAAGACTACAATGACAGCCCTACAGTATTTAAAGAAAAGCTACATCAATCAGCGGTTAGTGAAGACGCTCTGCCAGGAACAGTTTTATTAACTTTAACTACAGTTGATGAGGATAGTAGTGCAGTACCGGTAAATTTTTATGTCATTGATGGTAAGTAGGTAATTATTAAATTACCACCAAATTACTTATAACTTTAACTGTAAACCGAGACGACTTTTTACATTGATTTTTGGTTATAACTCTTGTAATTAATTTTTTAATTTAGTCGTATTAGTTTATGTTTTGTACTATGCGCAGGTGATCCTAGTTCGCAGTTTCAAATACGCCAAACTGGAGAACTCTACGTTGCCAAACCATTAGATAGAGAGAAAGTGGACAGATACAGCTTAAACATATTGGTCACCGACGGACTCTTTACCGACACTGCTAAGGTGACTGTAACCGTCACAGATGCCAATGGTAAGTGTCATTCATTATCGTCACATCAGTAGCTTTTGCGGTTATAAAGAGTAAATTTATTGAGGTGCTGCTAATCTTCCTGTTAACCTGGAAGTTTAAAAAATATGTGTTATGCATAATATATATTATATTTAAATGTTTTTGCAGATAATCCGCCTTACTGCTCAAAGTATCGTTATCGCCAAATGCTGTCCGAAGGTATACTGCCAGGATCGTTCGTGCTGCGGGTTTTGGCTAGCGACAGTGACGGCCCGGAACATTCGAAACTGAAATACGTTTTGTCGGGTATGGGACGTACAACTGGTCCAACATCCTATCTAAAAGTTATAATATTTGCTCAGGCGATGACTCAGAACATTTCCTGCTAGACAAAGATTCGGGCGACTTGAAAACTGCGATGTACTTGGATCGTGAAAGCCGCCCAAAATATACTTTAAGGGCACATGTCCACGACAAAGAACACACAGAGTGGCAGTGCTCTTCTGAGATTGACTTGGTTATTTCGGACTTGAATGACAACCCCCCGGTAAGGCGGAAAACACCTAAAATTAACCTTGAACATCGAGAACAAACGTAAAAGACACATAATCACGAATGTTCTTATTCGTAACTACCCGTTAATAGCAAAACTGTACTGCCAATTGAATGAGAATTTCTCATATTGCAGCACTGACATATTTTTTTATATTACATATCATTTTTGTACAAATATTGTTTCTTCAGGTCGCAATAAGTCATTTTAAAAATTGTTTAAAAATTGTTAAAAAAGAGATTAATATCGGTTCCCAAAAATATTTCAACCAGCAACAATCTTTATTTTGTCTACAACGCAATATTCTGACAATAGTACTAGACTGTAATATCCTTTCATCCAGGTCTTCACTCTTTCCCATTACTCGGTGGCTTTGCCGGAAGACGTTGAGGTGGGCACTCTGGTGACGAAAATCCACGCCATCGACAGCGACATAGGAATCAACAGGAAGATCAAGTACTCGTTCATTGATTCGTTTAACGATCATTTCTTGATGGCTGAGGAGAGCGGAATAATCACACTAGGGAAGCCTTTGGACCGGGAACTAAGAGCAATGTACAACTTAACCGTCCAAGCTATGGATCAAGGCACCCCACAGCTATCCAGTATCGCCATCTTGATCGTTAACGTTCAGGATATTAACGATAATCCCCCGGAATTCGAAAATAAATATTATTTTGCTTCGATACCGGAGATAGACGCTGTGGGTAAGATGGGAAATGATGATATTTGTTGCTTTAGTGGTCATCAAGTTTTGATTATTATTTAAGGTACTGACGTGGTACGTGTTCAGGCCACCTCAAAGGACATAGGGGCGAATGCCGAGGTTTATTACTCAATAATAGGGGGAAATGAACATAAAAAATTTTCCATTCATAATAAAACTGGAGTTATTACCATTGCCGATATGTTAGATTTTGAAAGAGCCAAGGACTACTTTCTAACTATTCAGGCGATCGGTGAGTATTAAATGGTAAAACTATAATTGTAACACAAAATAATTTCGGTTTAGATGGTGGGACGCCCCCACTGAGTAATGTTGCTACTGTTAATATAACAGTAACAGATTGCAATGACAATGCGCCAGTATTTAGCCAAGTCTCGTACAGTACTAGAATCAAAGAAGATGCAGCAATAAACGAAAAGATAATACAGGTATTTGCTTCAGCTTATGTCGTCAATTTTATGATCATTATTTTGTTTTGTAGATTGTCGCTACAGATCTTGACAGCAATGATAATGGCGACATAACATACTCGATTATAAGCGGGGACAATTTGAAACAATTCTCAATAGACTCTAAGTCTGGCTATGTCTTGGTAGCAGCGCAATTGGACAGAGAATCGATTTCAAAGTACGAGTTGGAAATATTGGCCAAAGACAACGGACTGCCAGTTCTTTCGAGGCAAACGGTATTGAATATCGAAATTGCCGATGCCAATGATAATCCTCCCCTATTTTCCCAAGTGAACTACACAGAGGTCATCCAAGAAAATAAACCTATAGGTAAAAAGAGGTGTTTTATTTTAAGTTGATAGTAGTAACGAGATTTTATTTCAGGGCACTCAATATTACAGTTTAAGATTAGTGACGAGGATATGCCTCCTAACACGACTCCCTATACTTTCGACATTCGAATAGGCAATGAAGGCAATTACTTTCGCTTAGATCAAGATGGAATTTTGAGGACCGCCTCCAAGTTTAATCATAAAATTAGGAACAATTATTTGCTGCATATTAGAGTGTTCGATAACGGGAGTCCTCCTCTATATTCAGATACATGGGTAAGTTTTTCATTTTTTCTGTCTTCAGTTACTTGAATTCGTTTCCAGGTTTTAATAAAAATAATAGAGGAATCCCAGTATCCACCGATTATCACCCCACTGGACATTAATGTGAACTCCTATTTGGACGAGTATCCCGGCGGAGTAATCGGTAAAGTGTATGCCAACGACCAAGACCAGTATGACACGTTAACTTACGCATTAAACCCTACAATTGGCGTTGCCTATCCTACCCAAGAACTCTTTCAAATTAGCAAGTATGGTTTATTTTCTTGATACCGGCGAATCCAAATTTAATTGAGAAGTGATGCTACAGTAATCTGATTTTTATTAATTTGGCAGATCTGATGGCACTTTAATGGCGCTTCCACGCCTCGATGTAGGGGAATATCGACTCAATGTGTCAGTAACAGACGGCAAATTTTTCTCCTACACCATTGTCAAAATAAATGTTCAAATTCTGACTGAAGTTATGCTCGACAGCTCGGTGGGAATCCGCTTTAGAGACGTAAGCCCTGAATCGTTCATCTTGAGTCATAAGAAAGGTAAGAGTGTGCGGATAAAATACACCAAAACCACTTATCCTTGCTGTCTTCAGGCTTTGTGAAAGCAGTGAAAAATGCGATAAACTGCAAGTTAAAAGACGTCGTGATCATCAGCGTGCAACCATCAACCGACGAAGATCTACTAAGGGCCAAACGTTACATTCAAAAAGACTTGGATGTTCTGTTTACCGTAAGGAAATCGGACGAGGCTTTCTTCTCTTCAGAAGCGATTAGGGAAGCTTTGACCGATAACCTCGAGGAACTGGAAGAAAGCACCAAATTGGTAGTGGAGGAAATTATTAGGCCGAAGTGCAACAGTAAATATTGCATGTACGGCGTGTGTCAGGATCATTTCGTCTTAGACACTGCCGTGATCGAACCGGTGTCTACCGATGTGACCAGCTTTGTTTCCCCGAAGCATAAACACAAGTTAGATTGTCTATGTAAGCAAGGTAAGTAGTAAATAGTATATACTCGCACAAAACATTTATAAAATAATTAATTTATATAGGGTACGGAAGCGAAAGGTGTGACACGATCGTTAATGAATGCGCACGTGATCCATGTCCTATAGTCAAAACATGCGTGCCGGATGCGTCCCAAATGGGCTATTCTTGTCAGTGTCCAGAAGGCTACGCAGGACCATCCTGCGAAGTGGACATATCGAAATGCCACGATCAGAACTGTTATATCGCCCGCAATCCTTTATCATTTAGTGGGAAAAGCTACTCTCAGTACAGGATTATTAACAAGAAGTCCATCGAGGATCGCTTGAGTTTGAGTTTACGTGTGAGAAGTGTTCAACCCACTGGTAATTAGGATTCTATATTATGCTTAAAAGTTTATTTTAATTTGTAATATAGGAAATTTAATGTATGCGGCCGGCAAAGTAGACTATAACATCTTGGAAATCGTCAACGGAGGCGTCCAATATCGTTTCGAACTAGGTAGCGGTGAGGGCATAGTTCGTGTCTCAGATATTTATGTTGCCGATGGAAATTGGCACGAAATTAAGTTGGAGAGGGACAGAAATAACGCTAAAATCACCATCGGTAAGGATGTCAAAAGATCTAAACACCTTTTTTTATAACTTTGATCTTCAGATGGCATATATGTCGCCCAGGGATCCGCCCCGGGTGTGAGCGACATATTAAACCTACAAAGTGACGAAATGTATCTGGGGGCAGAAGTACATCAGCACCCTTCAATTTTGGGCTACGAGGACGTTCAGAAAGGTTTCACTGGTTGCATGGATGATATTCGAATTAGCAGGGTAAGTGACTACATTTTAGCGTTAACAGGATTTGAAGTAATTTTTTTTCATTCCATCATTTGATGAACTGTCACTTTTTTGGATGTCCTTGTTATAGGCATCAAAATTTTGGATACTCTGTATATATCGAATATTATTTTATTATAGGTGTCGGTACCTTTACACAAATCTGGAGAGAATTCTGTGGCGGTACTGAAGCGATTCGCTAATGTGGAGTTCAGTTGCGACGCTGACATTTTAATTCTTCCTGGACCTTGTGGATCACAGCCGTGTTTAAACGGAGGGACGTGCAGAGACTTAAAAGCGGGGTAAAATATTTTTTCTGCTCAAATCTCATAATAGCATTGCAATACCAAGGGATACGACCAAATATGTGTCTTTTTCTTCTGATTTCTTCATCACAAAGTAAAATTAGTTTAAATCATGTATGAAGCTCGTTAAATACTACTTTCTCTTGCTCGTGTCATATTGTTTGCCCTTACTCGGGCCACAAAATCCCACTCGTTATATAAAATTACACAGTTCCTAACTGGTTACGTAAATAGGTTTACACTTATTATATATATTTTTTTAATTGTATTTTCAAGATTCGAGTGCGAATGTCACAACAGATACTCTGGCTCTTTGTGCGAGGTGGATACGGATCCGTGTGCCTCAGCCCCATGTTTGTATGGAGGTAAATGCAGATCGACTATAGCGGGCGATTTCGTTTGTGAATGCGTTTTACGATTGAGTGGCAAAAGGTGTGAATATGGAAGATATTGTTCACCAAATCCCTGCAAACACGGTGGTGTCTGTGAAGAGGGAGATGATGGACCGCTATGTAAATGCAGGTAATGTGAATGATTTAACTTGCACTTATTTAATTTTGACACTGAAAATTAAGTATTGCCCTGAGCAATATTTTTCTTATACATGTGTTTTCTATGGCCTCTACCGGTATAAAAATTAAAAAAATAAATGGGATATAGGTCGTTTGCCGGAGAATTCTGTGAACACGATTTGAATGAATGTGAGAAGAATCCATGCCAGAATGGAGGCACTTGTATCAACGAAATCGGCTCGTTCCACTGCATGTGCCCCTCTAACGTTAGCGGAGCATACTGTGCTAACTCTCAATTTGACACTGTACAGTCAGCGACTTTCTTCCTCAATATCACCTGGAATCAGCTGATGTATTGCGGTGTGGCGGTGGCTGCGCTGGTGGTGCTGTCCGTGATAATTTGTGCGATTTGCTGTTGCAGAATGAGAAAGTAATTCGCCCATTTTAACCCATTATTTGCACTTTATCGTATTATATTTGTAGAGCAAAAGACCGTCGTAGCCGTAATAACTTAAACATTAAAGATAACAATGTACTGAACTCTACGCACAGACCGCACGAACTGTCGGAGTTGAAGAGAGGCTCTAAATTGAGCAATCTACAGGTGAATCACAGAGAAATGATCGCTGCGCGACCAGTCAGTTATACGCCCAGTTCTCACACAGATGGTAAGAATCTACACTGAAAAGTCCCGAAATACGCACCGTAGTATTTACAGGTATTTACAACAATAACGCCACTACTCTGATGCTGAACAACTTGGACACCTTGAGGAGTTACGGTTCGGCCGGTGACGAATTGGAAATTGCTCCTGATTACGGGAAAAACCTGAACCGTAACACTCAGCAGGGATGTACGAGCAACCACTGCGAGCCGGACAAGACCAGATGGGCCGACATGCATCTGACATCCGCTCTTATTAACGATAAGGCAAGGATGAAAAATGGTAAGTATTTGGTTACCTGGATAAATTTTATTAGACGAAACATGTATCTTTATCAGATTATAAGACACCCAATCCCGGGAACTGCGATTTACCCAATAGGCTTTACGGTGGTAGAAGTAACACCACAAACGGCAATACGCGCATGGGTGGGAATTTGCAGGACGATGACCAAAGAAACGTAGGAAGTACGTAAATATATAAAGAAATAATATTTATACACATATTATATACTCGAACTTAACTTAAGAAGTGCTTTGTGATCTATTCAGGTTACCATTGGGACTGTTCAGATTGGGCGCGGCAGTCTCAAACTCTTCCAAATATAACCGAAGTGCCTGGCTCGGAGATTCCTGATTCATCCAGTTTTCATAGTAACGAGAGTAACGAGTCTCGTGCCAATCACATATCTGGTCCGTATCTCCATCACAAATCCTCGACAGGGGTGTCAACCTTGAACGAGGTAAATCGCTTTTGTGGACAACATGGTGACGGAAACTTAAAACTACTGTTTAATTTTATAGGTGGACGTAGAAGAATATATGGGCGACACAGACTTGGCATCGAGTCGCGAGCCCAACGGTCTAAATTCTCTAAGTGGAGACGCGTCCATCGAGCAAGATTACAGATTTCCAGCAGGTAATAATTATTTTGTAACTATTGGGGATTTTTGAATCGTTAAAAGCGAAATTGAAACAACCAGAATGTTCGATATAAGAAGACTACAGCCTTGTCAATATCAGACTGACGACAGCTCAATATTAAATAGAACTATAATATGGTGTAAAACAATTTGTAAAATATAATTTTTGGCCCACTAAATTAAGCTCAAAACACTTGATTTCAGCAATACTCTGGCACGAAACATCTATATAGCAAATGTGCCTTTGTAACCAATAAATCACTTGTACTCTGTAAGTTAATTTATGTAATTTAAAGTATGCATTTATACCTAACTGTTTCAGTAACCAATTAATGTTATCCAATGCAACGTTTTTCATTTATTTAACCGATAGAATTTTTGCGTTAGTACCACGTGTAATGCTTCCCTCGACGTACTTATATCTTGTGGTTAGCGATAAAGTTTGGTAATGTCCAGAAGTTACTAATGTAATGCTTAACAAGATATTAATCACATAAGGGAACCGTTGTGGATGTCATGAGTTTTGAGTTATATAGTTTGACCCTAACAAAACTTCTTTAGCAATCACAAAACTAATTTTTACTATAATATTTTATTCTGCCTTAAATGCATAAGCGATTTAGAGGAGTTTGTAACATAAGTTTTTTGTTTGTGCTCCTATCGCAGTGCCTTTGATTAGTATTAAACCAAGTAAGTATATTTTAACGGTGTTGAAAGGAATTTTAGTAATGTGCTATTTTGGCTCTAGGAAGCTTTTAAACACTTTTGAACAATAAATACATTAATTCATAAGTCAGAGAAGTCTCAGAACTAGCCAACTCGCAATGCGTTACTTCAAGTTCTTTTTATGCATGAATATTCCTATAAACTCCCGAGTTTTTAAGACCAAAGAGATCTCCCAAAGCCTATTAGACTAATAATTGTTCCCTCAATGGTCATTGAGGTTTTGTAAATGGTTACCAAATATAACGAGTTTTTGTCATTTTTGGAGCTCTTACAAATGAACGACTTGGTCCGCCACCGAGTAGCGTCATTCGGCCACTGCAAACCACCTCTCATTTAAACAAGTAGTCTGCAGTATTAGCACCCGTACATCTACACGAGAATTTTTAATGTATAGTATTAATTCAGATGTTAATGTGTCCCTTGTTATTGACTGTATCAACGCAAACAACGTCTTCGTCAAAGAAGCCTCCATTGTAAAAGGGCGAAAACTAACATTTTGCCACCATCTATAAATTCTATATCCTCGAACTTTCCCATGCTGTGTAATGCAATAGAATCACTATCATCAACGACCAAGTTGTCCGTTTCTTGGAACTTCCAATGCCCAACAAGGCCACATCAAATTAAAGATCCTCTATTCGTTTTAGCTGGTAGTATTCATCCAAAATTCCGCAACAAAATTAACAATCCGCTTTGCAAGAATTATTATTAGAGCTGATGTTGATTTTTTAATCGTTTGTTTCGTAAAACTCATTATTTTAATTTGTGATATTTGGTTTTTCATTCACAGCTGAAAGTTATATTCGTCACCCGAATTCTTATCTTCCCGCGCATATCTACAATATCCCTAGTGAAGCCGAAGGTGAATCGCTGCAAAGTCCGGGTTCAGATGAAGTGGAGCCTTATGGCTTTCCGAGCAACCGCAACAGGAGGAAGCAAGTAGATGACGATATCGCCAGCGTCATAACTACCCTAGGTAAGTTGTGTTATCAAAAAAGAGTCTTTTTGTTACATAAATTTCTTAGAAGAACGTCATTCCCTCCTGGGCGGATGCTATGCGAGCAACAGCGACATGTCAACCAATCTGTGTGAAATCGAAGACTCGGAGTGCGAATTCGAAGAAAAACCTTTAAACTACCTATCGAACAGCATATACCAAACGGACGTCTGACGAAACGCCAATAAAAAAGTACTTTCGACGTGGGGCTATGCGTTGGATGACGCCCTAGAGCTGGGATTGCGGGTTCACCAATCAAATGTGATACGTAGGTAGCTGTTTTAGTGATGGTAAGGCCGCTAGGATGATTTAACCTACCAAAATTTCATAGTTTATCTGCTCAATAATCACCATCAGATGTGTCATACTTTTAAGTGATATTACACACCCACGATATCCGACTGTTATCGATATTTTTTCTTCAAAGCAAAAGTGACAATTTACTTATTATATGTATACATATAGTGTAGAGCAAATGATATCAAATCGGAGGTTTAAATTATAAAAAATATAAGAGGGTTGAATTTTTATCAGAGATTTGCATATCAACAGCGTTTGCAAAGAGTTCCAGAAAGTGAGAGTCGAGTGAGATTGATCCCTTCCCTGATGACTCTTTTACAATTTATTAATTATTAAAATGTTCACGAATCAAATCACCTATTTTTGTAGATGTTAGTTGTATAGTTTAATGAGAGCATTTATATTATACGCATTTGGTAGTGGGTCCCGTCCAATAAATCCCTTTATCAAGTCATTCCCGGTTTTTCCGCGTACAGGGTAAACAAATTTTAACTCTTAGTTCATTCAGTGGGACCGCAAAACTTTGCATTTATTTTTACAACACATCCAGGTGTTTTTAGTGATTTCGAGTATTAGTTAAATCAAGACTACGTAGATTAGTAAACCTACTGATAAGGTTATAGAAAATGTGCCTATATTAAGATTGTACGACAGTTGCGCTGTAATTAAGGCAGCTACCCTATTTTAATTAGTTTAATTATCATTAATCCAGTGACTCCGTAAGGTTATTTAATTTATCCTCTACTTATATTAACTTTATATTTTTGATATTTTTACATATAAGATTAGTTATTTATGTATGTATTACGTCATTTTCTCCATTCCCAGCAAATAATCTTTCTAAGTGTTCATTAGCTTATCAGGTCCTCCAATTAATTTCGGATTTATCCTTATAAAGTTCATAGTTTGTTTCCACTGTATTTGTGACCGTTTACTAACTCATGCGTCTTACATACACACCTTTGTCTAAACGTTTTGGCTATGGAGTCAATTATGTTTTTTTACTTTTTTACTTTTGGTACTTTCATTTACCTATGAGTAAAATGAAGGAATTATTAAAAACTAATAATTTAACTAATAACTTGAAGTTTTATTTTTAACACCTCAGGTAATTGGACTGGGATGTGCATACTCAGGGGCAATCAAAATGACACAGTTGGAAAGACTTGAAGATGTCTGAGAAAAAGTATAGTTACACCATGTAACAATAAAAATAATTGTATTTGAAAGATTGAAGAAAAAGTTGTGTTAACTAATCAACTTTTCATATAACAAAATAGAACAGCAATAACGAATCTCTACAGCAAGTATACTAGAGGTAACCTTATGAAGAAATTGGAAAATGAGGATTTTAAAGTAAAAGTTCGTGAAAGTGCAAAAAGTTAAGACAACCAAGATATACTGAGCAAGACCAACTACTAATTGAATGTGAGGTAAATTGCCTAGCACGAACAGAGCCAAGAGAGTAACAACATCATTTGAATTTTTTGGCAGAGTAGAGATGGGCCAGAACGCCTAAAGAAGATATTGCTCAGAAAGGTGGTCGTGTTTTTGAAAAACGGAAACTTGAACATATTTAAGGATAATCAAGATGTCTTCATAAACCTCAGATATAGTGAATGAAATAATAATATTAACATATGTGCCATGTTTATGTTATATAAATTGAAACTATTTTTTATTTACAATTGTCAACATGAAGTCTATTTAGGATCATGGGGCAACTTGAATCCAACCATATCTGCAGTTTCTTGCACAGTCCTCTCACCTTTGCCATGAAATGCATCATGAATTTCTTGAGATAGTCGAGAGCTCCTTAAGTAACACAAATAACTGTTGGCAATAAAGTTCATCTCCTCTCTATAAAGAGCAACTTGCTTTAACCATTTCGTTAGAAATACAAACTTACTGTGCTTTGCACAATTGCTGATCTGTGGTTTTATATTTCCTGTATTGTTTCATCAGATAATTGAAAGCCAGGCTGTCTTTCAGAGACCTTTCAGAAAGTGCATATCTGAATTCCCGGATTATTCCTCGCAAGATAGTTAGTTTCTCCATAGGTGAGTTTTATTAATTGTAAAAATAGTGACCTCACCTATGAATGTAATTTATAGCATTAAAGTGGCTTAATTAAAAAAATAAAAATATTTGTTTGAAAATAAAAATCATAACCTGATAAGATTCTTAATATCACGTGTCGCTGCAAAAACTGACAGCTCTGATGTTTCAACTCTAACAGACCGAATTTTTTCTATCTTTGTTGTAATATAACCATTTTCAACGTGTCGAAGTGAAATAGATAGCTTCCAGCGGTGATATTATCTCATCTAGTGCATAGGAGACGGTAGTTCGAATCTGCCTTTACTCTTGAAGGTTCTGAGGATAATTAAAAATACCTTTTCACTACAACTTGTCTTTTCAAATTCTGCCAATGTCAAACTGAGTTCTTGGCTTTCCTTCTCGTTTCTGTGTTTTTGCTGTTGGTAGGTAAAAAATTATTTTCGTTAAATCTATAATCATCGTTTTAAATTAACACAAAAATCAGAATAAAACCGATTAATATTAATACCCGACCTTTCAAAAATCGTTCCATTAGGGTTTTAACTTTGTATTATTTATCTACAATTAAATACGTAAAAGTTTATGGGTTAATGTTTGTAGAGTGAAGATCAACACAGGATCATCATGAAGTTCAACAAACTGGTATCAGCGTCCCGAAACAAGAACAGGAAGCGGCATTTCACTGCACCCTCTCATGTTAAAAGAAGGCTTATGTCAACCCCCCTATCCAAGGAACTTCGACAAAAATATAGCGTTCGTTCCATGCCCATTAGGAAAGATGATGAAGTTCAGGTGGGTTTCCAAGTGGTTATTACATATAACATGTTTTTTTCGCTGCTTACTGTACATGTTATGTACCTTAAAGTTGTTTGTTTTTTCTTACAGTTTCATGATGTTTTTCTATAGGTCGTAAGAGGCCACTATAAAGGACAACAAGTGGGCAAGGTGGTCCAAGTATACAGGAAGAAGTTTGTCATTTATATTGAAAGGATACAAAGGGAAAAAGCAAATGGAGCCAGTGTTTATGTGGGAATTCACCCTTCAAAGGTAAGATATATTGATGAAATGTGACCATAGTAATTAAACCATAAAAATTCAATATGATGATTGAAACCATTCGTAGACGGTAGTAGTTCAATTTGGCAGAGTACTGGTCACACAGGTTTTCTGTGTACTCACAGATACTTTGCTAGGTTGATTCTTCCTCATGGTGAGAAATTGGCTCTGATTTTTTAAACTACATAAATTTTTCATTAGTCATATCACCTTGTCATGCTAATACAAACCTCTTGTTAGGTAGTAATTGTCAAACTAAAAATGGACAAGGACCGAAAGAAGATTGTTGACCGTAGGGCCAAAGGACGTTTAGCTGCCCTAGGTAAAGACAAGGGCAAGTACACAGAAGAGTCTGCAGCTGGTGCTGTTGAAACTGCATAAATTTAATGTCATTAATAAATAAGTAAAAAATAAATTATATTTGTTTTTTGCCCCCAAGATGGTGTTAGTAGTAAATCTCATGGACATAGCAACTGTGTTGTTAGCAAAGTTCAAATACAAACAAATAATTGGTTCTAAAAACCAGTGGTTTTCTTCTCAATTATTCGTGATTATGGCAGTTTTGGAGGTGCATACAAACGTTTTGAAAGTAAAATATAAAGCTTGTTTGTTATCCAAAGCCACATTAATAACTGTGATCTGTGAAATAGTAGCCGTCGCGTTACCATTTATACTTTGTTATCAAACAGGAGGCAAGAATACAGTTCAAACATTAAAACCCTATCAAGATACATTATTATTATTTCAACAGGTTTCTGGTTAAAACAAGATTTCTTTTATGAGCAACCAAATGTCAAAGTTAAAGGAGAGTACCTGTTTTGGATTATTACTAAGGACAAAACTCTATTTTGCAGTTCATTTCCTTCACATGATCCTAAGTTGGATCCATGTTCTAGTATAAAGGTAACAGCTAATTGTATTGCGCAATAGACAAGCAGTATATAACACTGCTTGGAGGAATGCTCCAGGGCAACATTGCTTTGATAAACAATATATATCGTGAGATTCCTTTTTACTCAATTATTTGCACCATATGTTTCTAAAAACAGTGGTAACAGTTTACTATCCGACTACTCACTTGTTTGTACTATTTTTTATATTTTCATTTGCTAACCGCAAATTCTTTCATTATAAAGAAATTTCTAGGCAGCAAATTATATTCCCGTTTCTCAAAGCCTTAAGATATACAGGATGTTTAAATTCAATTATTTTTGTTCTATCTAATTTCTACAGTTTTTGAGATAGTTGAAAATTTGCAAATGACTGATATTCACATAGATACAGGGTGACGTTTTTTCTGGCCCTGCAACTAACATGAATAGCAACCCCTTGTTGCTAAATATATTTTAATCAAAAAGTATTGCCTGGAGATTAGATAATTGCTTTAAGAGTAAAAGCATAATTTTTTTTTTGTATTTTAAGATTTTCCAATCGGACCAAAACTATGACGGTAAAATAGACACTTTAGAGTTAACGATTCAAGCCATGCTTCCAGCAGTGACCTCATATTACTTTATTCTTTCACTCAAGTATAGTATGAAAGAAGTAAGTGCTGAAGTCTTAAAAACTCAATCCTATGTAATATTTTCCCTTTTTTGAAGAAGTCACCATGCGTCTTCCGCATGAATAGTGCCTTAATTCACCAACAATTAGCTGTAGCTGGTCTGTCTCACATTATTATACAGGCAGACTTGGGATTATACCAATCAGTCCCACTGAAATGCTCAGGAGATGGTGTATTTACCAATTTAATACCTGATAGTATGAAAGATTTGTCATTTGAAGAGATTGTTACTAATTATGCAGCAAGTGACAGTAAGTGCTTTAACTTAATCATTATTAGTTTCTAATTAAAAAGTTATTTTCAGTGAAAACGACTCTGGAAAATCTTTTGGTAATCCCAAACACATTGATAAATGACGAAGGAACTTTTACTTTTAATTTAAAGTTATCCATCCCAGAGCACAAAATATATTTCAAGCCTGGAATTTGGCAGATTTTAAAATTTGCCTGGGTCCAATTCCTTTCTCTGTACTTAGTAACTTGGTGGTTGATTTCTGGAATTAAGGACTATATTTTTAAAAATAATTTGGTTTTGCTATACAAAGATAAAACTTGCTTAAATAAATAACATTGTTACTTAGTAAATTTTAAAATTTCAGTTCTAATTCCGGAGTAGCAGATACAGTTGTTGAATTTCGGTTATCTTCCACAATTATTATAGATCTAAACATATCATCCACTTCTACAAAGAGAAATCGATACTCAAAGCTGCCAGCATTCCCCTTCAAGCAATAATAGATTATTTAAAATGGTTGTGACTAATTAATAAGTAAATAAATAGTACCTCAACCATATCTAAATGGGCAGTGCCCGAGTGGGCTGTGCCTTTTAAATAAAATTTAATTCTTATGTGTTTTCTACCCTCTTTGTCTGAATAATATGCATGACTAACATGTTGTCTTCTACCTGGAAAACACAAAGATTATTTTAAATCAAGACTGAGAATGTTAAAATACCTCTTCTGGTTTCATCTCCATGAGCACTGATAGGATACCCCAACTTATCAGATACCTGTATATGATCAATACATTTCTTTACTGCTTTAGAGTAAATATTATTGGGACTATTACTAGAGAAGAGTTCATTGAAAACAGTATACATAAGCCCTCCACAAATGCCCACTCCAAGGAAAATTATAGCCAAGTAGGAAGTAGTTTTGGTGGTCTCTTTGACTTTTTCTCTGAGAGGTTTGACATTAGAATCCAGTTCGTATGAACTACTGGAATTAGATGTTGGGGTAAGTTTGCTATCTGAATTCTTCAGTCTTTTGGGTAAATGGTACTGAAATACTTTGTGAAAGCGGTGTTTGGTTACAAGCACCGATAAAATCGAGTGACGAAGAACAAGCATATTGGCAAACGACAAGCTGGATTAAGCCAGTGCTTACGTTTAGCTTACGGATAGTATTTACTTGCATTAACTGGGATTAAGTGTTGGTTATTTTTTAAATATTTATTTTAATAATTTCATATTAACCATCACTTAAAACTTAAAACATAACCTTGAAAATGAAAAAATAGTAAACAATCGCTCATAAACAAGACGATCATTACGAAAAATAAAATGGTGTCTGGACTACAGAGAAGCTGATTTCGGACGTGCTTCTGATATTTCAACGCCACATTTAAGATTTTTTTTAATGATTACCTGTTATTAATGTAAGAAAAAATGCCTTCGGTATTTTCAAAAATATAGTAAATATCTTGACAATAGCGTATGGTGTTTTTTATATTTAATTAAATGGACAAATCATCCCTTCGTCATTGCGAAAATAATGTCAATCTTGACAATGGTGAAAAGCATATGAAGTTTTAATTTTGATATGTTTTAGAATGAAAATGCTGTACAAATGACATAAAATAACAAATAAGCTATTTATTATTTTTGTTTGGTTTATTATTAACGAATTACAATTACGAATTAATCATAACAACAAATTGTAAATTGTTCATTACAACACTTTATTATTAAGTAGTAGTTGTACTAAGTTTCAGGATTTGAAGGTAAATGCTCAATTTGCTGTAAGAAAAGCCCTAATGTCTACTTCTGTGTCTTCAGAAATAAAATATCCCTTTCTTCTTGCCAGCTCTACCTACCTGATTTTACTTAAAAACCACTATTTGTTTCAGTTGATGGCTATTAAATAATGCTGAAATTTCTCACTTCCTTCTTTACCAGCATTATCCAAACCATGCTCCAACTACTGACCTCAAAGAAACACATCATTCAGAACCTTTTGAGCATTTATGTCAAAACCACTACTGGCAGCAAGTTGTCCTTAGATATAGATCCAAAATGTAAGGTGGCACATATTAAGGGAATTGTGGCACCTCAAATGGGACTTCAGCCTGATGAGCTTAAGGTTATTTTTGCTGGTAAAGAACTGGGAGATGATGTCATTATTGGTAAAAGCTTGTTAAAAAACATATATGATTTTTTTTTATATAAATTGGGCATTAGAAGAGTGTGATTTAGGGCAACAGAGTATACTGCATGTGGTAAAAATTAAGCCACAAAATAAGGGTGAAAGCCACTCAACCACAAATAATTCCAAACTTGTACCTTTAAGTGAAAGTCTAGATGATTCAATGTTTTTTGAGAGCAGCATGGATACAATTCCTGTTACAGAGAAAAAAGTTCATTTCTATGTGTACTGCCCCACTTGCAAAGACCTTAAGCAAGGTTTGTAGTTAATATTTCAGCATTGAGGAGTTTATCACTGAAATAATCATTTAGGGAAACTTCGAGTCAGATGTCACTTTTGTAAGAGTGGGGCATTTACTGTGCATTCAGAACCTCAAAACTGGGGGCATGTATTGACACCTAAACAAATAACTGGCACATGTGAAAATGATCCACAGTTATGTGAAAACATATTGCAAAACCAAGAACCCACTTTTGCAGAGTTTTATTTCAAGTGTTCTGAACATGTTTCTTTGGGTTAGTTGCAGTCATGAACTTATATCAGTCATGCAAAGGGGCCTTTTAGGAGAAGGAGATCAAGCAGTACCTTTAGATTTAATTCGTCCGAATTTGAGGCAGCTTCAATGCTTGGCATGCCTGGAGATACCAGAAACAATGTTCACATTTCCATGCCAAAATAACCATATAGTTTGCGTGGATTGTTTTAGGCAGTACTGTATGTCAAAACTCACTGAAAGGCAGTTTTGGCAGCATCCAGAGTAAGATCCTCAGGTCTAAATTTATTAACTTTAACATCTGCTGGTTTCAGATTTGGTTACACTCTTATTTGTCCCAATGGTTGTCCAGACTCTTTTATAAAAGAAGTGCACCACTTTAGATTGCTAGATGTTGAAAACTATGAAAGGTCCTTATTTTCGCCAATTTTACGTGAAATTTAAATTTTTTGTGGTTTAGATATCATAGGTTTGCAGCTGAAGAATTTGTTTTGCAGTCTGGAGGAATGTTATGCCCTCAACCAGGCTGCGGTACGGGAATATTAGGTAAGTTTCCCTGTGAAATTAAAGTTATGGTAGAGTGGTTAAATATTTTTCAGAAATACTATTTTGAACTGAAAATCCTTTTCAGGTTAATAGTTAAAAATACTGTAAATTTTTGGCCCATTGAAGACAGAACTTCATCAGTGAATATTGTTTAGGACCATATTTTTCCATCTCTGGAGAAATTTAACCAACAGAATTTGTCTGTTCATATATAAACTTAATTTATTCCTTATCCTTGCAGCCGATCCGGAATGTACTCGCATAAGTTGTCATCATTGCAAATACATTTTCTGCCGTAATTGTCTTCAAGGGTACCACATAGGGGAGTGTGATCCCTCTGATACCACCCCCTACAACGATTCAGGCTGTTGCAATGATGAACTAAGTTGTATACCTAATAATGAGGCGGAGGACGCATCCAGAACTACCATAAAAGTTCGTCTAAAAGAGTAAACTTTTTTTTGTTATTTCTGCAAAAAATTTAATACATAAGGTTATCACCAAGCCTTGCCCCAGCTGTAAAACTCCAACTGAGAGGGACGGAGGGTGTATGCATATGGTGTGTACTAGAGCGGGATGCAAATATCACTGGTGCTGGGTTTGCCAGACTGAATGGTCCAGGGAATGCATGGCTGATCATTGGTTTGGATAGAGTTTTATTCTGTCGGATAGATTTACAAGTTTCTGATTTAAAAATCTAATTTGGCCCTATTTTGTTGAATATTAAAAACTGTTGTTCAATTTTTTTTTTGTGATATTAACAGAGAGGCACCTCTAATTCAAACCCTTCTTTTGATATTGACATTTAACCAGATTTTCTCTCACACATTTTAATCCAAAAAAATTAAATAAAGTAAACTTAACATCATTGAGATAAGGCTTCTTATCTTTACAATAATGTAATAGAGGAGATTAAAGCATCGACGAAATAGAAACGTACACAAAACAGTGATTTCATATCTATTTAAAATTGGCAGATTTTTGTGGAACTACTAGTGGATTCCGTTAATGTGAATATCTAGAACTAAAAATTCTTATTCAAAAGAAACAATCATGTCTAAAACAAACATCACACTTGATAATTTGGTAAGTTTCAGTAGCATCTAAAATTATTTTTCAGATGCCTCCTTTCAGATCAATGATTTCAATAACTACCGTATCCAAACAATAATTATAGAAAGTGTTCTTGGAGGCATTATAATAATCCTAATCTGCTGCACAGTCTATTTCTTCATATGGAGAAGGAATCTAATGAAGCTAGTAAAAATATTGGACCCTGTCAGTGCGTATAAGAGAGTGTAAGTCATATCCCAACTTCTCCCTAATGACTTTCTCTTCATGATTACTTCTAGAGGCCCTTCAATCTACGTTAAACGAGGCCAACGGGACACCGCGTCAATAAGTTCAAGTTTCAAACACTATGAGGGGAGTAATTCAGGTTTTGACGATAATTGTGCGGAAAGAGAGCAGAGGAACAACAGGAATATGGAGACCTTAGATCGAAACTTCTTTACAAAAAGCAATTTCGGTTTTGACGGGGATAACAACAGCAGAAATACAGAGAATCAAGCAAATTCGACGCGAAGGTCAGTAATAAGAATCAAATATTCCTGTGAAGTAGGCGTTTATAGTGCTCCTGTTAAAGCTGTCATGCATTTCAATCTTTGAGATTTAATTATGGCTTAATTGTAGGAGAAATGAGCAGGCAGAAGCTATGGAAGCAATAACAACATTGGATAAAGTATTGTATTAGTGATGAGTGTATTTTTATGTGTTGAATTTTGCTGCTGTACATTAAACGTGTATATATTTATAGCTGTACGCACATTTGTACTAAATAAGGGTTGTTAAAGATAGCCTATAACATGCATAAACATGTCAAAACCACCTATTCTACAATACTATGGTCTTGACTAAATTTCTTAGGCACAAACCCACGAAAATATTGCGATAGTTTCAAAATTTACACACG
Source organism: Euwallacea fornicatus (assembly GCF_040115645.1). NCBI lineage: Eukaryota > Metazoa > Arthropoda > Insecta > Coleoptera > Curculionidae > Euwallacea > Euwallacea fornicatus. The sequence goes on along the minus strand of NC_089559.1, from coordinate 45,449 downwards.
CGCCTAATAAGACTCATTTTAAAAACAGTAACAATTTTATTATAGACACTTTGATATTTAAAGGAATTAATTTTTTATAGAATAAACCTCTCTTAGCTTCTAGCATCATTAATGGTGGCAGGTACTTTAATTTCCAAACCCTCAAAATCTTCATTTACAATCACTTGACAACCCAATCGAGAACTGTCAGTCAAGTCATAGGCCAAGTCCAACATATCTAACTCTTCCTCTGTTGGCTTATTAGGTAGGGCATCAAATGTGCTCTTTTGGAAAATTAAATGACAAGTGGAACAAGTAAGAGTTCCTATCAAAACAAACCCAAGGGTTTCTGCCATAAAAACTTTTTGTAAAATATACCTTCACAGGCTCCAAACCCATCAAAATCCAAATCATTATTGATTACAACATCTAGTAATGAATCTCCAATTTTTCCTTTAGCTTTGACTCTAGCACCATTGGCTTTAATGAATGTTATTTCAACTCTGCAAAGAGAAAAAAATTGTTTTTTAGTAGGTTGTTAAGAATTAGGACAAACTTACTCTTTTTTAGCCAAAGCTGGCTGACCAGAAGGTTGACTAGCAGCCACACATCTGATACTACTTTTGAAACTATTCATGAAGGGTCTTGTCAAATGTGAAATGCATTTTAAGGCACTGAGAGACATGTTGATCTAATCAAAATGAAGTTCTTGTAGGAGGTTTTAAATTTATGAAGTTGCTTATGGCCAGCTGCAAGGGTTCCTTGCAAATGAATTACAACCTTTTCTGTAAATTTGATAATATTCACTCATAGGCAAAGAGTTTTATTCAAATACTTTATCTGGAAGTTGATAGACTGCATGACACACTGTTAAAACATAATATCAACGATATGTAATATTACTTACAAGAAACACCTACAAATTGCCAATTCCACTCAAGTTAATACTTTTCAATTTAAACGAATTTGATATTGTATTATTGAATCTGAGGCCACTACAACCAATAGGGCGTACTTGTTTGTTAACTAATTAGACCTGAGATGTGGTCGACTCTACTAGAATTTGGTGTAATCTATGTGTCGTAGTTATAATTAATAAACGTTTCAAATATTTGAAACGATTAGATAAGTGAGAATTTCAAGAGAGAAATTAGGGAAATTTCACTTTGGACCCCAAACTTTTTGTTTACGTCATAACGTCAAGGTGACAATCAGAGCTGCAGCCGATTTAAAAAGATGTTGCCAAGTGTAGCATACCTATTTCTTATATATTCTCATTCTATAACTAAAATTAAATCAGAGTGATTGTTGCACGATATTAATATTAAGTGTTAAAGTTTAATTTTAAAAAAAGATATGCTTCAGATATTTCAACATCTGTTTTACATTTCCTGCTTATTAAACAAAGATCTCATTTTAGTTCAAATTGTTTGCTTCAAAAACTGTTTTTTTTCTTGAAGTTTTTCTGATGGCCGATCCATGTGCAGTGATGTCATAGATTTTTAACTCCTGTAATCTCTTGGATGGTTCTTCGGGATGAAAAATAGAAGATTCGGCAATATTCGATCATTTACAAGCTCTAGCAAAGGAAATCGTACTCCCAAGGAAAAGATAATATTTCTTAAAGGGTAGTTATGCGAAAAGTAAATTTTAACTCATTTAATACATTCTAAATAAGTTGAATGAGAATTTCAGGAGAAAACTGGAAAAATTATCTTTGCAATTACATATTTCAGTGTCACTCACTGTCAGCTGACTGCAAGACGCACAGTTGCCACCGTCAAACCATGTTTTTTTCCGTATTTTAAAATTTTTGAATTAATAAAAATCCAGAACATGAAATTCTTTCAAAATTACCGCAACTTTAAATATTTTATTATAAAAAACATTAATTTTTCATAATTTTTTCAATTTTCATCCAATTTTCCTTAGAATTTCAATGTTTATTGGCCATTATTCTTATGACATCACGGATTTTCCGCCACACGATTGGTCGAAACTCCAAGTAGACTTCGAAAACAAGCAGCCGGCGCCGGCGCCCGTCACTGTCACATTGACCAATGTTTTCATTTTCCAGTCTTAAGTCGCGCAGTTAGACGTGTGTTACACGGAAGGAAAAGCCAAAGAAAAGCTTTTTCCGTTTTAACACAAAGAAATGGACAGTCATTTAGGTACTTGAAACCTTATCTACCACGCGATATTCCCTATTTAATTACAAGGTACGCTCCGTAGGAGCTTTAAAAAACTGTGGTTGCGTTTAAAGACAGAAATTTCGTGCGTTTGTGATGGGAATACAGTTCCTGATTCCTTTAAAGAAAACTTATATTGAATAGTGGTAAGTGGTTGGGAAGATCTTTAGGAAGTAGTAGTATCACGAAGTGAATGGTATGAGTATTTAATGGAGTATTATTTAGAATTGGTTCTGGGCTGGGCTTTGATGCCCATTAGCTTCGCCTGTTGCTGAAGAATGGTGAAACCTTCTGTTCTAATTTTAGCCTAGCACGCTTGAATATATGTACGTGTTTAAATTATGAGTTCATAAGGAAACTAAGGATTTCAGGCTAATATTTAAATTTGTCAAGCAGCTGCAGCTCATGCTTTTCACGCGCAGTAAATAGAGATGTAGAGAACACTTAAGCACTAAATCATCTCTCAAAAGTTTCAAATAAATGATAGATTTTATTAGATCCTAAAGGTGGCTGGGCTTAAGATTAGGTCAGAAATTAAGGGGGCGTCAATTTAGCACCTCAAGTAGTGGAGCTACACAGCTTCATATTAAGTGGGCGACTGCTTCAATTATGGTAACAATATACCTTCATTTTCATTCATTATTACATAGCGTCGACTCGGCATATTTCTCCATCAAGTCCTGCTAATGAAATTGTAATATGTTACCCCACAGATATGTAAAATACGGTGACAATAAACTTCCAAATCGATTAAGGTTTAGGGGACAATATTCATTGGTATTTGTACCAGTGTTTGACTAGAATTTAAATTGTGTTGATGTATTTTAATTATATGGACCTTCAAAATGTGTTCAGAATGTCCCTCTGCGAAGCTCTGGGCATTTTCAACCTTTCGATTTTAATGCAATTTTCTCGCAGCAAATAATCCAATAATCGCTAAACGCTACTTCTAGTAAGAAACCGAAATAGAGCAGGGTTTAGTACATGTAAGCTGACCTTGCATATAGATGATTTCGCATTTCGAAGCTTCGATACAGATCACGGAAAATTGTGCCAAAGGAAACCAAGTGGATTGTTGCGTGCCGGGTTGAACGCTAAAACACGCTAATTCCTAGTTATAACTGGGGTTGAAACGTGTTTTATGCCATCACCAGTGATTTTTACTGTAATGTTAACCGTGAATGTGTTTCATACACGAAGTTGGTGAAGAGGATGTCGCTCCTCTGGAAATAGTTGAGAACCTACTTTTTTTATTCCTAATTACAAAAACAAACTAAAAATAACCCGAGAATCGGGTTTTCTCTTGCACCAGAAATCTTTCTTGCTTTAATGAGGAGTTTTGTAATGGAAAATTGTCACAATCCCGTTTGGACTTCAAAGCACGATTTCAAACCCCTAAGCTCTGAGGGTCCCATTCAGCCCGAAATGAACAGAATTGTGATAGCGTAAACAAAGGCATGAAAACTCATAAAGGCGTCCTATAACGACCATCTTCTACTGCCACCTTCAGCTCTCTTCAATTCTCTGTGATTAATCCATGCAACTCCTTTGATGCCCCATTGGCCTTTGTATTCCTTGAAACATACAAGTTAACTTTCAAATTTTTTGTTAAGTTTCACTGCTGTGCAGGGTCAGCCTTAGCAAGTTTGGCGCCCTAGGGAAAATTTTCAATCACCGCTCTCCTACCCCCAAGAGAAACCAGGAAAGTCCATCACAGCTTTCCTGACCTGCCGCCCAATCCCCATAAAATCGGCACTACTGCTGTGATGCAACTACTCGTATTCCCATCATCTCCGCTTGATCGATTCATTAAACACCCATTATCATCTACCAGCGAAAATGGGAAGGTCACACTCGAGCTGTTTCACTTGCAAATCCTCCAACGCAGTCATCTTTGACGATTCCGTTTTCTCGGTTCAGTTTTATTTTCGTTTAGTGCCCTCAATGGTATCGAAGTGTGTACGTAGGTACGTAGGCTGTGATCTATGACATTTCAGCACTATTTATGTGCGCATGGTGAGGAGGAGAAGTACCTGCTTAGCTTTATATGTAAAAAAGTGAAAGAGACAAATAATTGCTGGCTACAAGCGTAGACACACAATTCGTGGCTATTTATATGACTGTTAGATGCACAAGGAAGTTCCAACCGTGCTGTTTTCGAAACGACGACATGTCGACACACATAATTTTTGGCTCTGGTACTACATGCTGAGCAATGTTGCCTATTTTATGTTAACTTCTATGCTTTTTAATGCTCATGCTTCTGCTTCTGCAGGTTAGTTCAGGTTGGAAGGTCGCTTCATGTGCAACCCATGAAATTAATTTTCATTTTCTTCAGATGATCACCATTATAAATAGAGAAAATTGATGGTGACACACCGAAGGAGTGGTTAATAAGGAAAGCACTGGTGAACTTTAGTAACGATACAGTTTGGGCTTACTTTAGCTTGAATGGCATCCCTTTAGTATCCAACCCAGCAAAATAAGCAACAATGAAAGTTCTCCGGAGACTGTGGGTAACATTTTTTTTTCAAGCTATATAAAAAATTCAAAAATAGGAAATTCAACATTTCCCCCTCTTCACTCCTAACTATCGTCCTGCTTTTAAATTACGAATGAACTTCTGATGAGCTAATTTGAGATAGAAACGTAGGGCTATGACATGTGGTGGAAAAACTTTGAAAAAATCATACATAGTGAACAAAAAATCTAGTTCACAAAAATAACTGAAAATTTAGATTTTTTCGCTTTATCTCCTTATTGTTTAGTTTCAAATTTCGGACGAATTCCTGAAAAAGTAAAATAAAAAACACAGCAGTTAAATAAACCTAAAAAAAAATGCAAGGTATAATATATAACCATGGAGATATTTCAGAGGGCGATGGTAATCTGCAAAATAATAAAAAAAATGCTAATAGACCCATGGTCAAAACACACCATTTTTCGAAATACAGGGTGGCAATATTTCACGTTTGTTCTTACATTTCTCAAGTATGCCGTGAGTTAAATTTTTAAATTTTAATACACGTATTTAAGACCCTGTACAACAAAATGTCAATATGGTCGGCAATCATATAAAGAATATCATGCTTCAATTGGGGTTTGATATACCAATGATTTCAGGTGTTCCCAAAAAAAAAGTCGAGGAATCTGGGGGGCGATAACCAAGGTCCTCAATCAAAGCGCAATTACTAAAATGGTTAAAACCCAGCCATGGCATCTTAGATTACAAACCGAGATATGTAAACTAGACTTTCTGAACTTGCATCGGTAGATATTCTTCCAAATTCTACGAAAATGGCGAACAATGCGAAAATACTGCAAGAGGCTAAAGAGGTAAATAATTGAAGAAGGAATTTATATTTGGTATCAAAAGTTACACCGTGTGGTCAAAAAAAAAATTCAAAGGTTACAATAGTACATAGCCCAAAAAACATAACGTCCTGTATGTGACTGCCGATGATTCTGACGTTTCATTATAAAGGGTCTTAAAGTAAATATGTGTACGAAATTTCAAAAATATTTCCCAATTCAAAAATATGACAGAAAATATGAAAGTTTGCCATGCTGCATATCGAAAACGGTGCGTTTTTGTCCAAATTCTTTCTTATTTATCCGAATCCAATCTATTAGCATTTCCTAATTTGTAGAGTACTATCGCTTTCTTAAATATTTCCATAATGATACGTTAGATCCTCAATACACAGTGGGCAAAAAGTATTATAAATAAAGCAATAACCAAATTTTAATAGTTTCTGGTTTTTTACTCATTTGCAGGGCACTGTTGTTTCACCTATTTTTCATGATAAATGTCTGTTTCTTGTAGGCAACAATGACCCACACGTTGCTATCGCCAGCCCGTCTGAGACCATCCTTGCCCCTTTCTGGAGAACAGTGAAAACCATCGATATAAGGAAGAAGCAACCCCAACTGGTGCTTCTTCAGCCGCCTCGGTGACCGTCCTTGGAATGGCGGCAATGGCGAGACGTCGACCGGGGGGCGGCGCCGACGCCGCCGAAGAGGACATCGCCGCCATAGCCAAGCAGATTTCCGACACTGCCGAGGTCATTTACCAGAACTGGAAGTCAAGGAATTTGGCACCGGCAGATTTGATCGCGTGTCACGCAGCAGGGGACACCGACAAGTTGGGGTAGGTCTCCATGGTAGAAAAAACTGAGGGAATTTCGATGGTGGAAACGCTCCCAGGATAGATCAAGGAGTTTATTTTCGGATTTTCTTGTAGGACGTTGTGGGTATAGTATAGTCCAGTAGTGTGTCGTATCTCCCGTGACGACGCGTGTTTGTTCACTTGCCTCTTACCATCTTAAATGATGAAAAATCGCTGTTTTGGCCCAGTGGTCAGGATTTAAAAATAATGATTATCTCACTATATCGAGGATGATCAATCGTTTAAATTTCCGATAATTCAATAGTTTCTTATGCAACGTGACACTTCCTTCCCTTAATCGGCAAAGAACCGTTTTCTAGTGTCGTTGATCTAATTTACCATTTCCCGGTATGTTTTCCACAGTCTCTAAATCGGGAATTCAAGCCGAGCAATGAGTGGTGTGCGTGTGTGAGTGAATATGTGAGGCGTCGCAGCGATTAAAAATAGGATGAAAACGAGCCACGAGGTGAGCGAATTTTACACGCGTTTAATGAGCTTAAGAACCGAGAATTTAATTCGGCAATCAAACGGATTTTTATCTGTGTTCATGCAGCTGTTTAGGCTACGAGTTGGCATTCAATTTTTTCGAAGTTAGTTCGATTTGCTTCCTGATTAATCCCAACTTCGATCGGGCTTAAGCCGTGCTAGTCGACAACTTCATTATTGGCCGAATTCCAAGAAATAAATGTCAAAAATCGGAAAAATGGGCTAGAAACAGCGTTCCGTGTTAGATATTTGACCAAAGCATTTATTGATGGGATGCAAAACGACTCGCAACAGCTGTGCAACATTATTGCGTTTGAGACTATGCTCCCCGCCTATACCTTGTTTGATTGAAAATTTCAAAACGATGATTCAATTTGGTGCAGAAAAATGCGGCTACATGTGTTACCTAGATGAATTCGGGAAAAACCACACGTAGGGGTCAAAATGAGTCATTCAATATGCAATTTTCTACAGGTCGATGTTGAAGCCCCAGCCGCCGGTCAAGCCGTCCATCGACTTGCTGGCGCAGGCGCCCAATATGGACAATAACCGTCTTGAAAAACTAGTGAAGAATTTTGTGCACGAAGATAAAGCCCGGTTGGCGGCGCAAGCCGCCTCCAAGCCGATGCCCACCAGCATCCAGTATGCCTTGCAGAAGTTCGAGAAGAACGCCGCTCCCGGAGTGGTGGAAAACGGGTTCGGAGGCGGTGTCAAAAATTCGCCGACTACCGCAGGCAATATGGGAAAGAAACTTAATAATTACGGACAAATGACCATAGAACAAGTAAGTACTTTGCTCACAGATTATTTGGTCACTCTGTATAACAAACTAAAAGTCTTATGCTCATTTATTGGTATTTATTCCGTAGAATAATGAGGGGTAAAATTGGACAGAGATTATGCTATTTGAACTGCGGCCTATTGTTGCAATAAGTGAGCCAAATAAGTTCGTAAGGTCATGGATATAGTCTAATTTCGTACTATAGGGGTATAGTCTCATTTTAACTGAACTTAATACATGCAACCTTTACCTGAAATTTCGGCCAATGGCAATCACTCTAATGGGCAGGATTGTTCATCAATCATTTACGTTATTAATCATCGGCTCCATTATAACTAAGTATGTGCCAACGTACGATCCCTGCCTCATCCTGTTGGCCTATTTATTAAAAAAATTGCGTTAAGATACCATGTCAAGACCGTGCCGCTTATTGATTTTGGCCGGTGTAAACGCAATCAAATCTTGAGTTTTTGCCGTGCAAAATATACCGGGTGTAATATATCATCGTGGAGATATTTTAGGAGGCGATAGTACTCTACAAAGTAATAAAAAATGTTAATAGGCTCATGATCAAAAACGCACTAATTTCGATATACAGTGTAACAAAGTTTTACATTTTTTTTCTCATATTTTACGTTTTCCTCGTGTATGACTTGAGTTTAATTTTTGCAATTTTGTTCACTTATTTTCTTGAAGATATTTTACAATAAAATATTCATATCGTCAGTATCATATACAAGATGTTGTATTTTTTAGGTTCATGTACTATTTTATGCTTTGTATTTCTTTTTGGAACATTCTGTAAGAATTCTGTTATCAAATGAAAATTTCATCTTTAGTTCTCTTGCAGTATTTTAGTATCTTTCACAGTTTTCGTAAAATTAATAATAAATAAAATATAAAAAAAAAACATCTAACGATGCAAATTAAGAATGTAAAGAAAGTAAGGGAAAAACCATTCGGTTAAGTTATCAACTATCTGAATCAATTCGTAATATTTAATCAATTTTTAAAAAATTTAAATACATCTAAACGAAAAGAAAATAATAAAAACTGTTGAAAATATTTTCTTTTTTTATATGAAACCTTGCCTCCCTATATATCGAAAATGATCCTTTTTAATCAGGGGTGTATTAGCATTTTTTTATTATTTTACATAGTACTATCACTCTCCGCAATATCTCCATAATGATATGTTACACTTTGTATACAGTGCGCCCTAACTTTATTCTACATATATGGGATTTTCCCTTATCTTAAGATATATATAGAATCGGGCGAATGAGATATGTCCTAAAGCATTTTATTAAAAACTTGCACATATCTTAAACATGCATCAGGATTTACCGTTTTCCAGAAAAATGGGAAAAAGAGCAACCCTGCATTTCTAACTTTGCCCTGTAGTTTCTAAACCAAGCCGAAAATGATTTTGAAGATAAAACCTTATTTAGGCATTTTTACGCAAAATACGTTGTCGTACAAAAAATAATTCTATCTTCCAAACCAGGTATGAAGTCCTCATAGAATTCTCTAACACAGTTACCAGACCCTGTATATCTTTCTATCAAGATCCCCATACAAGTATAAGCAATTTGGGACGCTCTGTATTTAATACAATACACATTCACGCAATCTTCGCCGTGTTGCCCAAATGGCCGGATTTATTCCGTAAAACTACATTATTTATTTTACAGACTTACCCGTCACCACTGAACAAACTCACCCACACTGCTACACCCACCCCAAAACCGCAAATATCCCCCAAACCGCCCCACCTGTCGGACACCATAGAAATGACCTTACCCCCCGATTTGAACCCAGCTGGGCTGCAGACGTGGCCCCTGAAAAATCGCGTTATCGGCACCGATAAAGTGTCGGGCAAAAAGTCCGTTACCGGCAACAGCATACCCACCCCCTATGGGGGTCATAGCAATGGTTCCGCCCCCAGTAATGGGTCTCCTACACTGGGTCGGTTCGGAAGTGGGTATTTGCAGAGCAGGGAAAACAGTAATGCTCAGGGATATAGTACTCTACCCTCGAGGGTGTCCAAGACTACCATTGATGAGGTAAACTTGATGGTTATTGCCATGTAGCTCTTTATATGATTGTAAGATTTTTTAATAATTTTGCCTCTTCGTTGACAGGTGGCATTGGAGGAAAAAAGGCTGATTAATGCCCTCAAAAACGGCGAGATTGTAAAAGAGGAACAGACGATTGAGGTACCCTCTAGGCACATTATCCGGGAGCCTGAAAAATCTCCCGAGGGGATCACCAAATGGGGCCTTAGGAGCACCCCGAAACGTCCGGAGCAACAGGTCTATTATCTGTGAAATTTTAGTTATTTTGTATACTGGAAACAAATTTTACTATTTTTAGGTTCCTCATCCGGAATTGACTTCGACCCAAAGACTGCATCTACGCCAGTCCTCAGCGAATCCAGTGCGACCCTTTCTGACTAGGGGTTCTGTAGCTGAAAGAGTTCTAATTTTTGAGCGTTGTCCGAGCGATCTTTTGCTTGATAAAAGAGTGAGAGCACATCCGGTGTCACAAGCCAGCAAACCTCAGGTGAGTGTCCATTCTATCATAGCAATAATTATTCTACAGGGTGTCCTCGAATTACGTGGCCAAAATAATACCGCAGATTGTTTGAGTGAAAATAAGTCGATTTAACTAAACTTCCCTCAGTCCAAAAGTTGATAATTATGGAGCTACAGGGTGTTAAAATTGAAAAAAAAAAATCACTTTTTCTTTAATATCTTTCGATTTCTTTGAGTTAATTTCACGAAATTTCATATTTGAGGGTGTTTTAGGATACGAAATTCAAATTTATTAACGATTTAGTTGTTTCTTCTAGGGGGCACCACAAGCGACCATTAGGACACATTTAAATCTCTGTAACTTTTTCGTGCCACGGTGTATATTATTTTGGTATTTAAAAACCTTTTTCCCTACCTTTTATACTTAGAAAAGGTATACTTTATTGACGTCGCTAGAAGAAACGGTTTTGGAGAAAAATGCATCTAAGCCTGATGATGCATACAAATTACCTTGAAATTAGACGCCTTTCAATATTAACAAAAGTTTTCCGATTTGGAATTCTACGGAAAGAATATTTTTCCTTGTAAACTCGTACACTTTTTTGACTATTACAACGGCAAAGTCCATAAACTAACAGCATATCCACTATTTCAGAATAAGTGAATTTATTGGCCATACTTATGGATATTTACAGGAACAAGAAGCGAAACTGACAAGAAAAACTGAGGGCTAAATAAAAAAACTGACATTTGAGAAACAAATTCAAGTGTTAAAATGTCAATTAAAAACATAGCCAACTGAGTTATTTACTTAAAAGCGCTAACGCAAATATGCAGCGCATTAGAATTATGCGTTAAGGGTCATTCGCCAAATCGTTAAGAAACACGTAGTTCCTAAACCGCGTTCTCCAAATTTTGTTGTCAGTTAGTTTGGATTCTAGTCTATCAAGTCACAAATATATTCTACAAGCACAAAGACCCAACAACAATTCATAACAAATTAAACACAAATTTACTGATGTTTTAGTAAATTATCATACGCCATATTATCAGCTAAAGGTAGCTAGATTTGAACCTTGCTATTTCTTTCAACACAACTTACCATATTCCATTCTTGTTTCTAATAATTTGTACAAGTACTTTAATACACATTCAGACATCTTGTGGATCTAGACATTTATTTAAAGAATCAATATTTTTTGAGAAAATGTAAAATTGCCCTTGTAGAATAGTAAAACGTAAACTAATATATAGACCACGATTAGCCGCACTTTGAGATGAGAAGTCGCTGTGGTAGTTAATAAAGTGGTACGAAGCATTTCATAAATTTAAAAATAATTTGTGAATGTGAGTTAGACCAATACATAGTGTAGGCCTTAAATTCAACATTCATGGTGTTACCGGCGACTGTTCAAGTCAAAGACAAAATTGTTTATTTACCTAGCAACGGAATCATATATGTTATTTTATTGCGGTTTGGCACTAAAATAGGGGTCTTTTTCAGCCTTCCATTAAGCCCTTATCGCTACAACACACGACGTTACAGAGGCACGTTCGAGCCCATCGCAACGTCAACATACCGAGATTCCACTATCCGGCGGGCAAACCGGGTCCTCCGGGTCAAATCGAGACAATCAGAGCGAAGGTAAAGGCTGTCTTCGCACATATCGGTGAGAGGGCTTCCAGGTAAAAAAAAGTTATTATTAATATCGATTATTTCTCTGATTAATTGGTTGCCTAGAGAGCATTTTGGGGCGATAGCAGAGGCCTGCCAATTACCGCTCTATTGGAAAACTGCCCTGTATTTGGCCGCGTGTGCAGATAAAGGAACATGCACCCTCGAACAATTTATGACGTTTTGGCAAGGGTACGTCGTATGTCATACCAACATTTCATCGATTGTAATGTTTTCCTACCATAGAATGTCTGCTAGTAGCCATGACGCAGCCGCCCGCTTTGTGTACATTCTTACTCGCGGGAGAAGGCAATATTTAGTCCCTGAGGACTTTATTCCTCTAGTCCAGGACGTAGTGGAAACCCATCCGGGCCTCACTTTTCTCAAGGAAGCTACTGAGTTTCACTCAAGATATGTTCACACAGTAATCGCCCGCATTTACTATTGTGTGAACCGATCTTGGTCTGCAAAAATCTCCGTTTCCGAGTTGAGACGCTCCAACTTGCTCACGGTGATCCAGTTACTCGAAGAAGAAGAAGACATCAATCAAATCACGCAGTTTTTTAGTTACGAGCATTTCTACGTAATTTATTGCAAATTTTGGGAGCTGGACCGGGACCATGATTTGTTCATCGACAAACAGGATTTGACGAGGCACAACGATCATGGTAAATTAAATTTCTTTAGTTTGGACGGTGGTGTTTTATAGGTAGTTTCAGCTCTGTCCTCGCGCATAATTGAGCGCATTTTCTGCGGCTGTGTAACACGTGGCAATAAACGACGCCAGGAAGACAGCATGTCCTATACTGACTTCGTGTGGTTTTTGCTTAGCGAGGAGGACAAATCGCATCCCACCGCCATTGAGTACTGGTTCCGTTGTATGGATCTGGATGGTGATGGGTATTTATCAATGTATGAGCTGGAGTACTTTTATGAGGAGCAAATGCAGCGCATGGAGAGCATCGGCATCGAAACTTTACCTTTCCAGGTGACTTCCGCCTCAATTTTCAAATTTAATAAAATAATACCTGCTCCTTCAGGATTGTCTTTGTCAAATGCTCGATATGATCAAACCAAAAATTCCCGGCAAGATTACTCTGAGCGATCTGAAGAAGTGCAAAATGACTCCAATTTTCTTCGATACTTTCTTCAATTTGGAGAAGTACCTAGACCACGAACAGAGAGATCCTTTTGCCTCACAGAGGGATCACGATCTTGACGGCATAGAGGTGCTTTCAGTAACCAATAATTATTAATCTATAAAAACAATTTAATTTTTTTTAGATGTCTGATTGGGATCGGTACGCCTCCGAGGAGTACGAGCTGTTGGTCGCAGAGGAAGGTGGAAATGAAGGCAACGACAGCATGTAAGTTAATATTTTGTTCATAAATTTTGCCTGAATTTTTTAATTGTATAGAAGGGATTAAAGTAGTTCTGGTAGATTTAATTTAATTCAATCTTCTGGTGTAGGTTTCACTGACCCTCTTAGATGTTTATTTGGTTATAATGAGGACTTTTGGAAGAAAAAAATATATTTTTTTTCGTATCTTTCCAGGACCACTCAGTATAACTGCTACCTTCCTCGTTTGTCATATTTGGTCATGAGTTAAATAAACTCATAGATTCTGCATTCGTTTAACATCAACTCCCTGCTAATCTACGAAAATGTCTGTTTATTTTTTTCCACGACCCCCGATGAAAATAAACAACACTAAACAAATCATTGATGACTACAGTCCGATGAACTATTGCGGCTATAAAAATGATGCTATAGTATTAGTCAATTATTTCAAATATGCTATGAGAAAAATTTAGGCACTATTCTGGATTTGCAGAGAATTTTCTGCCAAAAAATATTATCAATAATTGCTTCAACGCCCCAGGAATATGGAAATTTTTCTATCAAAGAAAGGTATTTCAAAAATGAAAGCAAGTTTAACTCCTTTTATAAATTACTTTGAATGTTCATTCGCCAAATTGTCATGAATTTATTTTATATTTCATTCGATTCTACTCGTATATTAATACTACATGAATAGACGAAAGAAATAGATACCATGGGAATGAGGACCATATTGGTTTGGAAACGCCACCTTGCCAATTCAAAAAATATATATTTACCAGCAATTTTCTCCCAAACCTTCACTCTAATATTACACAAATTAACCACATAGATGTAAACTCACTCAAATTCTCTTTACTCCACAGTAGGCCATGGCAATATAACGTTAACGTTCTGTACCTAAGTAAAAAATAGAGAAATTATTATATTCTACATAAAATTTGAATGAAATCTCTCAAACTGTTAGGTTTTTCCCCCATTTTGAAACTTCCAAATCCCATAATCTTTCGAACAGTGGCGTTTCCAGCGAAATATTTCTTATTGTTACTAATTTTTTGTATTAATTTGTGTTTAAGGGAATACGAATGTGGCTATAATAGGGTAAGATAAACAGAGAAAAAATATCCTCGTGGGTACTAACCCGACCATTTTAATCGGACCTAATGTGTGTCTTCATTGCTTATTTGCAGTCTAACGTCAAATTACTAACAAAGTAACAAGACTTTGCACGTGAAGGCTGAAAAGTAGATTTCAAATTCCTCATTTTGAGCTTTAATAATCGGCTTCAAATGCTAATTTGCCCCAAAAACAGCAAAATTGAAGACATAGTTTTTAATTAAAATTGCAGCTCGTCCGATGAGGCCAACGAGGAATTGCTCTCAGAGAATCTCGAAGAGGCCTTGGAGATGTCCGATGAGAGCGAAGGCAGTATTTAAGAATTAACATTATACCCCAAATCATCAATTTTAATTGAAGCTCATATGAGAGCGTCTTCCACGAGCGTCAACTACCATCTAGTCCTACGAATTGTCTTTAAATGAGTATTCTAAATAGAAGTGCCGTTGCTTATTACTACTCTTACTACCTAAGGCTTCTAGCACTTGAAGAGTATTCATAGTAATTAGAGAATTCTATTAATCGACGATCTAAAGCACAAATAATACCATGAAGAGTGTGATTTTTTTACGAACCCGTAGCATGACTAGGAAAGCGACTATTTTGTATTCTAGTGTATATGTAATTTGTAAGTCTCCCTCGAATTGATATAGTCTAGTCATAACGTTTCAATTAACCCTTGAATAAGTTGAAACTTCTATTCAACACTGTTGAATTATGTAGGAGCAAGTGTATTCTATTGGCTTTAAGTATTGAATTAGGAAAGTGTGCTTATAAAGTATTTATTATTCAAATAATGTTATATTACCAGCGTTTTAAATTCTCGAGGGGCGCAGGAATGCAATCGCACGTTGTGCCCTTTAAACTAAGCTTTGTTGTGTGTGAAATTTCGTTTTAAGCGAATGTTTGAGACAAATTATTGTTGTTTCACATAATTTATTATTCTACAACTTGCAGCTAATAATCATTGTTGTATTAATGAGTTTATTGTATAGTTTATTACTTAACATCACTATTGATATTACTGTTTTTAGTACTTTTAATGCGGTTTTATAAAATCATGAATTTCACTAGTCATTGTCTGCATAACTTTTTGTTGTAAAAACTTTATTATACTGTTTTTTTTTGCATTTTTCAAGTGTATTTTTTAAAAATTAATTATGACTAAAATCACTGAGATATTTCCTAATATTAAACCCTACCATCCTGGAAATCTCCTGAATAACTTGAAAGTTTACCACACACTTATATTTTCTCAATTCCAGGTTAGATTCATCAGACACAAGTGCCAACAACTGCAGCTCCACCAAACTTGATACTTGCACTAACAAATGGTTATTGAAGCCCACTTTGTCTTCTAAAATTGAATAAAATATTGCCAATAATCGGTCCAGGGTAAAAGGTTTTGGTCCAATTTGCACGTTCAGTTCCTCAGAAACTTTACTTTTGTTCTTTACTTGCTTTAGAGTCTTTCTTTTCTTGCCATGAAACTTCATGAAGAGTCTTTTATCATCTTTAGGTGAATTGTAGCTAGCCAAAAAAGCTGCAATCAGCAAGAATTTTGCATAAAAGGGTAGCTCAAAACTATGAGTTACTTTCTGCAGTGTTGTTTGGTTATTTGTGGACACTCTTAAATATAAACATTCCAGGCTTGATGAGAATATTGGGGAAATGTGTCTCCATAAGGCCATAGAGTCTGACAATTTCAGCTCGTTTTTCTCAATAGGTTCACAGTAGGTGAGAAAAATTTTCCTGCTCATATGTTGTAGCTCTCGTAAATCTCTACATACACCATAAAAAACTGATAAGAAGATACTCAAATAGTTCTTAAAAAACTCCATATCAAATCCTATTTTATCAACTAAATCACACATATGCTTATAATCTAATGAAAGGATCTCCCACAGTTCTTGTTTAGTATATTGAGGAAAAAACACTTTTATCGGCTCAATAACATTCAATTTACAATAAAACTTTTCAAAAGCAATTTCCGATACTAATATGACGCACACAGGCGCCTCAGTCAGCTGCTGAAACATCAGAAATCCTGTTAATAAATTATACTCCATATTTCGAAGTTCTTCTGCCTTGTCTAGAACAATCACCCATCTCTCTTGTTGAGGCATTTCTCGAATGTGCCCAATAAACTCCATAAAGTTATCGCACTTCATTTTGTCCACCAACTTATTTAACTGATTGAGAATGGTTTCAAAGAGAAGCTTTGAGGTATAGCACTCAATTAAGTTGACTACAGCGTGTTTTACACGTAGGCTTTGTAGCACTGACATGATGATTGTAGATTTACCTGTGGCAGGACTTCCGAAGAGATAAAGGCTTGCAGGAAAGGGGTCTTCTTTGGTATCAAAGAAGTTGAAAAGTTGGTTGATCTGGGTCTCTCGGCCTGGGTAGCGGCCCATGAGATGTTGGTTGAATTGTTTAATATGGTTAATTGAAATAGAGGCCATGAGGGTGGAGAATTTTCTAATAAGGAAAAAGCTGGTATTAACAAATAAAATACTAATAAATTTAATTAGAAATTTCTACTGAATATTTTTGAAAGCAAGAAGCAATACTTGAACCAAACTTTTTCTTTTGGCGGGGAAATTGAAATATTGACAGATATTTGAAATAAATTCTGTCAGGGCCATGTTCTTTTTTTTTCCATTTTTGCAGATAAAACAAAGACAAAAAATATTTGATTAATTAGTGGATGTTTCCCGCATAACCAATCAGCTGATTTTGTGTTTAACCTCATATTTCATTTATAAACAAATAGGTTCTAGATGTATATATTTAAATAAATTAAATGTTTATTAAAATGCCATTATAAACGATTAAAATCAATTTCTATCATTAATAATTATTAATTCACTAAACTAACAACCATAATAACCCTCTCATTTCAAACTCAATAATGGTAAGGAAAAAACACAGTTTATGTCCTAAGAAATCATGCGAAAATATCTTATTATTTAGTCGATAACTCTGCACACAGACCTAGGAAAAATTAAGATTGAACTCTTTTGCGAAAGCTGCCCTAAAGCCTGCGAAAACTTCCTTGCTTTATGTGCCAGTGACTATTACAATGGGTGCATCTTTCATCGAAATATTAAAGGATTCATAGTACAAACTGGGGATCCTACCGGTATCGGCAAAGGTGGCACCTCGATATGGGGACAGAAATTTGAGGATGAGTTCAAGGAACAATTAAAGGTTAATTTGTAGTGACAGTATTGTTAAAACTCTATAGCCTGTAGGTATAACAGTAATTGTAGTTTTACTTGGTAAAATTCATTTAGTTTATGAGTATATTTCATTTTCAGCACGATGTCCGAGGTACAGTTTCTATGGCAAACAATGGTCCAAATACTAATGGAAGCCAATTCTTTCTAACTTATGCTCCCCAGCCACATTTGGACCTGAAGTACACAATTTTTGGAAGGTATTGGCTATAACCTTTATTGTTGGATGTTGATCTATGTTTTTCAGGGTAATAGATGGGTTTGAAACCTTGGATGAACTGGAAAAGCTGCCCGTCAATCCCAAGAACTTCAAACCTTTGAATGACATTAAGATTAACAGCGTTACCATTCATGCAAACCCTTTAGCAGGATAGTTTTTATGTTTAAACAAGATTTATAGATTTTATATTTTTCTATACAATTTTTTTTCTATTGGTCCTCTGTAACGATAATTTAGTTACTAGAACACTCCTAAAGTGGCATTAGATTCCGTTTAAATAAATGTTTTATTGTTTTATATTGAAGATGAGTAAAATTTTATGAAGCTGACTATGAGAAATATGCGTGGGTGATTTATAGTATAGTATTGCCATTCCAAAGTAAGCTCTTAGTCATAAATCTCATGCTCAGGTTGCCTTAAAACATGCACTCACACAGACATTCAACCGAATGTCGAATTAGCAAGTCTTATTTCTATTGCAAATGCAAAACATTGCGACACTAATTATGGGTCTAAAGCCATGAAATTAATGTACAAATGGTTTTTATCTTCATGGCAGCCTCCGCCTAATGTAGAAGATCTTTATATGATAAGGATTTGTTTTTATCAAAATTGTCCATTGAATATGGTTTATGGTCCAAGATAACTGGAAGCTTAAACCTGAAAACTTTTCGATTAATTTATGTATTGATGACAAAATTCAATTAAAATGTATTTTAAGCCAGTTTAATTTAACCTAAAGGGACATCATAATTCAACAATCGTAGTCTTCACAAACTGATAAGATAAAATGTTTATAAAAGGGGTATCCTATGGGAGGGATCTCTTTTAGGTATGGTGCTTCTCGAACTACCCAACATGAAAGTAAGTACAGTTTTATAAAAATACTCAATACAAAAACATACTTGCAAACATCTTTAAAGATCCTAGCGTAAATTCATCTTACAATTTGTATTTTTTATTATTATTTTTTTGCTTCTTCCAATTATTTTATTCCTTTAAAATCATCGGTTTATTTATCCATTTTTGCCCTTTACCACAGGGTATGTTATAAAAAAATTATCACTTCATTCCAATTGATGAAACCTATTAGTGAAACAGAAGGTTTATTTACTAAATAAAACCTATTTACTCTGCATCTGGAAAACTTCCCCATCTCTTATCGTTAATAAACTGATAAATGTCTTAAAACCGAACATTACGTAACAGTTTGAAAACGGTCAATAAAAATAATTACAATTATATTAATTTTTGTTAAT
Organism: Euwallacea fornicatus; assembly: GCF_040115645.1. Classification (NCBI taxonomy): domain Eukaryota; kingdom Metazoa; phylum Arthropoda; class Insecta; order Coleoptera; family Curculionidae; genus Euwallacea; species Euwallacea fornicatus. Next base: position 26,454 of record NC_089559.1, on the reverse strand, counting down.
TATTAAAAAAATATGTATTAATCATACCCGTCTATCTATTGTATTGGTATATAATCCCTTCTGTAAATTCTTTATTGAGGATTTAGGAAGTTTAGTAAAATTTGATATTTTGGTTGTAAAAGTTCGACCTGTCTTGTCTTTACTTAGTTAAAGATTAACTAGTTATTGATGCTGTTTAAGTCACACATAGGACAAAATACTATTACAGTGGATTTAAGATTTAATCATTTGTTGCATCGCAATAACTTGAGCAAATTCAATGCAATTCTTTCTGTTCCATAATATGAGTAATTGGAATTGTTTCGAATATGTTTCGGTAGAAGTTCATACAAAGCATTGTTAGTTAATTAATTAATCTTGAAATTTTTAATGCGAAATAAAATTAAAAAAAATGAATCAATTTATAAAGTTACGTTAAGTACAAAATTTTATCCGTCACCATCCTGTCAGGAATTTTTTCGGCTCAGGTTCCTACATTGGACAATGATACATGAACTATTTAGATAATTTCCTACGTGCATCCTCAATTTCCATATCAATTTCTTGACGGTTTCCTTTAATATTCCATTCTAACTTCTAGGTGCTAATATTTTTACTACTGGTATTGACTACCATCACAACAGCTTACAGGCTGCCAACCACAGTAAAACCCCTCAGGTATTTGGTCCATTTGAATCTCTCTGAAGCTGCGTTCACTGAAAATACGGATGAATATGAAGGTTATGTGGCAATTACCTTAAGGGCCACTCAAGTCGGAGTCGATTCGATTCAACTTCATGCTGCTCACGACTTCATCAACATCACTTCAGTGTTCTGGGACAGCGTGTCAGTTACCGATATTGATATAGATGAGGCGACTGACATTGCCACTCTCAATCTTTCTGGGAATCTCTCTCTGAGTACTGCAATTTTATTTATTACTTTTAACAGCAAGTGAGTTTAAGTGGCTGGTTGCACGGGGTATTTAGAAATTGGGGATTTTTTTTAAGACTGAGCACTCAAGACATGTATGGTTTCTACAAGAGCAGTTACATTTCCAATGGAGTTACCAAATATTTAGCGACAACGCAGTTCCAGCCTACATTTGCCCGAAGGGCCTTTCCTTGCTTCGATGAGCCGATCTTTAAAGCCAATTTTGAGATCTACATCACCTATCCCCAGGGCTTAAACGCCCTCTCCAATATGCCCGAAAATGCCCATGATACCAATGACATTGTAGGAGATAATCCGTAAGGCGACTTTGTTCATTATATAGTGTTTAGGGGGCTTTTGCTGAATGATATTTAAAGGAACTTGATCACCACTTACTTTCCGCTAACCAACCCGATGCCGACATACTTGGTGGCGTTCATAGTATCAGACTTTACTTGCTCAGGTGGGGAAAACATTGAACTTAATGCGGTGCCCTACAGGGTCTGCTCTTCCAAGGAAACCACAGCAATTCGAGAATTTGCCTTAGACACTGGAACATCCATAATGAGAGTCCTCAATAACTTCACCGATTACAAGTGAGTTGATAATATGAAATTTTACAGTATTATATCAAACGGTTTCAGTTATGGCTCAATGGGATTCCCGAAAATGGATCAAGTAGCCATTCCCGACTTTGCTGCTGGCGCCATGGAGAACTGGGGATTGGTCACCTATAGGGAACAATATCTGCTGTGGAATAGTGTAGAATCCACCAACGGGGACCAGCAGAATGTGGCCACCATTATAGCCCACGAATACGCCCACCAGTGGTTTGGCAATTTAGTCACCATGGAGTGGTGGTCGGAAATCTTTTTGAACGAGGGATTTGCCACTTATTTCGAATTTTTTGCCACGCACGAGGTGATTGTTGGAATACCTAGAAAAAAATGCTTGAAGTGGTGTTTTTAGGTTTATCCGAAATGGGAGTTGGACAAGCAATACGTGGTGAAAGTGATCTTGCCAATGTTGGAAACCGACTCTTTGTTGTCTGCAGAGGCCCTGCAACATCCAGCTGAGAGCAACGGGCAGGTACTATCCAGGTTTTCCAGAGTGTCCTATTACAAAGGTAATTCAATGGACAAATATTTCCCAATTCTCTGTTGTAATATTTAATGTTTAAGGGGGCGCTATCTTCAGAATGGTGGAGCACATTCTTGGAAGGGATGTATTCATCGAAGGGTTGCGCTTCTATCTCTCACAATAGTAATAAATTTTGGTGCAAGAAATCGGGACGAACTAAAAAACCAAAAATTCAATTTTAGTGCTTTTAAAAACACACTTCCGGAGGACCTCTGGTACGCGTTTGATGAACAGTTAACCGATAGATCTAGGTTGCCCAAAGGCACCAACTTGAGCGTAGTAATGGAAAATTGGGTGATAAATCCTGGATTTCCCATTTTGGAAGTCAACTCGGCCGTATACTCAGCTATTGTTCGACAGGATGTGAGTAAATGACCAAATTTTAAATCGATCAATCGTTGTTGTCGTTCATGCCCGTTACATTCCAGTTGCATATAGCAACCGTCTTTATGGGTAAATTTTACCAAACTACCAGAAACTTTTCATTCACAGGGTCGCTTTTTATTGAACGGCAATGGTTCTGAATTCCGATGGTACGTCCCCATCACATGGGCCACCAATTTAAACCCCACTTTCGACGAAACAGCTCCACAGGACTGGCTCGAGCCTCTCGGTTATGTCGAAATTCCTTTTGTTTTTAACAGAACCCAGCTGGCCACGTGGGTGGTCCTTAACAACCACGTGACAGGTGTGCTAACAAATGTCTGTATATAATATAAATTCTAAAAATATGCCTTTTCTTAAAGGTTACTACAGGGTTAATTATAACGACCTTTGGGACCCCCTTTTAATCGCTCTTAAAGATGCGAGTTTCTCTGGCATCCCTGAAGTAAACCGGGCTCAATTCGTAGATGATGCTTTCCACTTGGCCAGGGCCCATAGAATGAACTACACAAGAGTTTTTCATATCATAAATTTTTTGAAAAATGACATTTCCCATCATTCATGGTTACCCGCCATCAACGGCTTTAATTTCCTATTCCTTAGAGTCGGATACGATTCTAGATTGGGGAGAGCCATGTCGGTAAGTCGATGTGGTAAATTCAATAACAACAGGGCGTTATCAAAGATTCTAGAGTCATGTCTTGATGTTGCTAGCCAAGATTTACGACAACGTTCCGTGGACTAGTTTGAACCGATCCGATCATGCTTACACGTTGAAGCAAGTTGATGTCTTGACGTTGGCCTGCAGGCTGGGATTGAGCAATTGCGTCAACTTTGCTCGGGAGAGATTTGGGGAATTCAGAATCACAGGAATTAGGTAATGGAAATTCGAAAAATAATTGACATATTTACTGATTGCACTGTAATTAGGCCTACTCAAAACTTACGTTCTATAACATATTGCAACGCCCTTCGTTACGGTAACGATACCGAAGATTGGCAGTATCTTTGGGAATCCTACAGCACCACCGACATTGCCAGCGAGAAAGTGAGGATTTTGCAGTCTTTGGGCTGCATTGCCAATGAGGAAATTTTATGGAAGTGAGCCTTAATTTTTTTTTCTCGTTAAAACGCCTGCTCTGTTTTTTAGTTATTTACAGCTATCCCTTGATCAAACCTCGGGCATAAGGGCTCAAGACGCTCTTCAAGTCTTTACCTCAGTGTATTCGGGCTCCAGTATGGGGATCGACGTAGCTTTCCGCTTTCTTCAGGAAAACCACCTCATTATCAACGACAGGTAAAAGCCCCTATATAACTCATCGTTAATTTACAAATTTAATGTTTTTTTTCTAGATATCAAAGTTTAAATGCTCTCAGCAATATGATCAACGGATTGGCTCAAAGATTCACCACGGAGGAACAACTTTTGGCTGTAAGTTCGGAACAATTTAAAAATTTCCATTTTAAGTGGCGACACCGTTGCAGTCTTTTGTTTATCAAATTGTTTTCCTTTTGACGTCACTCACCCCTCATCAAAACGTCAATGCCGGACTTTAGTTTCTTTATTTAATTTAGCTGAACGAATTCATCGAAACTGGGGAACTCCACGAAGATTTCCACGAAGCGGCTAGTTTGGCTCTGGCGACTGCAGAGGCCAACATTGTCTGGTTAAATGAGCATCTGGACGAACTCTATGCCTACTATGGTATCGACCCCAACGATCCGATAGAAACCACACCTAAGAGCACAACCGTCGTCAGTACTAGTTTGAAGCCGATCACCACCGAGCCGCCCACACCAGATGGCGCCTTCACCCTCTCATTCTCTGTAGTGCCGTTGGTTCTTTCCTATTTGGCCCTCAGGACGTTGTGATCGTGATGCATCAGGCTCATGAATAATATTTTTTACTGGTGTAAACACCTTAATCGTGTAAGGATTTAGCAGTGACTAAGTTTCAGGAAATTGCGGAAGATTATTATTTTTATTGAATATTGCTAAATAGATATGGCAACTGTACAGCTTCTGCTACAGGGACGTTTGGATGCTACAAAGTGTTGTTGGTAGCCGAGAATCAGTGCAGAATTCACTTTATCTGCGTCCGTAGCCCAATTTAGAATCTCCACGAAAACAGCATGCACAGCATTATTCTATAATATATTTACTTTTACTAAATCATACGATAACAAGTCACTAAGTAACGATTAAATTTTCAAGTTATATCGACCTCTTCTATGTAGACAGATCAGGGAGAAGAATATTTGAATTGTTTTGTAATAAATACACTGTTACTAATGTTACTAATTAATTATTGGTGGTGGTTGCTTATTTACGAGTGTTATTCATTTGGTGATTCAGCCAAGTTGTGATGATGACGCGGCCAACAATGCGGCTGGCGATGTGTAATCCCTACGACCTAGCACGTTTGGACAAAGCATTCGAATTGGCGAAATAGTGCAATAAAGACGTGTTGTGGAGATACGGTGTTTTATTTCTTCAAAGTTATAACACATGCCAATAAAAATTACAAATTCTGGACAATTTGGTGGAAAAAACCTTTCCTGCAGGATCGCGACACGATGCGCTTCTGGCTATTGATAATGGCCTTATTTTTAATACACACATCAATTATGAACATAACGAATGATATTCTAAATGAGTGTTGTTTTAAAAAAAAGCTCCGATTTCGTTTACGATAGATTCGTCTTTGAAATAAATGTATTAGTTTGCCTGTTGCTTGTGGTATCAGTTGGATTTGAGTGGAAGTACTGAAGTTTTATTTGTAGGAAGATAGCATTGCAATTTATTACAATATTCATTCCCTTTATTAATAATTATTACGACTGCAAAGACGTTTTTTAATAGTGATAGCTTAGGACCGAGCAATAAATCGTGTCATTTAATTCATCCAACAACAGACGAGTGTAAGATATCGTCTGTGAGCTCGTAATCCAATCGGCGATTTCGAGAGTCTTACTTTGAGTAGATTTAGGTGTGGGAGGGGGCTCCCTCGATTTATTGGAAATTTTCATAATTACGAATTGGCTCACGCATATGTTTTATCATTAAACGAAACAATAAAAATTTTAATCAAATTATTAATTTTTTTTTGGATGTGATGTCCTCTGTGTACCCTTCTCGTAAACACCGCTAGAGATGTTTTTGCGGTAATTATCCGAACAATTCGAATGACAATTATGACATTCGCGCGTCAGTAATTGGACCGCGAAAGTTTTTCGTTTGTTTTCATTAAACGAAAAGTGGAAATTAACTTGAAGTTTTAGATTTGAATCAAAAATATAATCTCATTCAAAACAGAAGCAAATAATAAGAAACGGTATCATCCAGGTCGATCAAAAGAATATCTATAGAACCAAGAAAGAGGAGGTAAGAAAAAAAAGGAAACCCATTCCTAGAAGATCTTGCAAGGAGTCCTGTTTTGCAAAATATAGGCTCCTCTATTCCCGAAATATGGGAACTAATAATAAAATTTCCCCTCCTTCAAACGCAATCAAAACTTATCATTGACATTGTCCCAAAGTAGCATTCCTTTCGTAGAGGACCACATTATATTCATCGATTTGTGCTCCTGCAATTAGAAATACCCAAAACTATTCCTCTGGTTTTAGTACAGAAACCGAAGCGTTCCACCCCGACGAAGCGAAAAGAATTCCACTACCCACCACAGCAAGCAACTACCATCATCCTTCAGAGTCTTCGAGATATAGCATCGGTTGGATCCTCAATTTCTGGGATGGTTGAGAAAGTAGGGCTTTTCCACGGTCTTCACCAAGGTAGGTACAGTCAACTTTTGTCTGTCATTTTTACTTGCAATTTAGAATAAGTAAAATTGGACTTTCTTGCGTTTCAAGTGTTAACTGGATGTGCCTGACTTTCTGGTGGTTTGAGCCCTAATCATTTAACAATTTTTTTATTCTTCCAAAAGCAACCACATCTATACTTTCAAAGAGTTCTCATATATTTTGCATTTATTTGGACTGAGAAATTTGCTTTTTTCATCTTAGGGTATTGTTTTATTAACAATGTGAGAAATGTTTATCGGAAGGGAATACTTATTTTAGCAAAATTACAATACTTTGTGTTTAAATTTCCCTTATAGTAAATCAGTTCATACATTGTATAACCAAGTTACATTGTATGAAGGAAGACACATTGTATCACCAATATTTATTTTAGCAAAATTACAATAATTTGTGTTTAAATTTCCCTTATAGTAAATTAGTTGATACATCTTTATCAAGGTTTATATTTATGTGGCTACCACAACGTGTCTTTGAAATAATCCACCAACCCTTTGTAGGTAGTTTAATAATTGAAAATTGTAACATAACAACACATTTTAAATAGTGGCATAAAAAATAACAGTCATAGATAAAGAAACAGTGTTAATTAATATACATATAATTAATTATTTTCAGAATTTCATCCAATGGTTTTCTTTAAAAATTGCCATTTAAAGAAATCCATCATAGGTGAATAATAAACACTTAAACATTCCATTCGGGGAATTCTTCCTATGAATCGTCGTTACCTCGCTTCGTATCCGCTGTGGCGGCGACGTTGCCATTTTTGTCTCTCTCCGAAATTGCAATAATTTTCACCTTCTTTCGTTATAACAAACGTTTATATTTATTTATACGAGATGTTTTTGGTATTAGAAAGTTTAATTTGCCATTGGGGAAAGATAGATTCCTCAATATTGTTCGTTTCCCACTTTTTAAAGCGATAAGTGCTTTAAACTCATTACACAGGGATACATACGAATGAATATGATTTTGAAGTTTTAAAACTAAAATTACTTTGTTAATAATTGGAGCTTTATTTAGCTCTGGTTTAATGGAATTTGTTAATGTAAAATAATCGATTTACAGGTAAAAATTATAACAAAAGGTGAATGAGAGAGGTGGTACAAAGGGGGTAATGGGTAATGAGGGGATGTTGAAGGGTTAATTTGCATTATTCGTTAATGCTAAATGACCCCCAACATCCACAATGATGAAAATTATTGAGGAAACCCAATAATTTTCAGAAAAGCATTCATTGGAAGAATTCCCTTATTTTTTTGATTTCTTGCACAATCCGGCAACACTGTACGACACCGGGCCCAAAGAGGGCCCGGCAAAGAAACGGACGCAACGCAAAGATACGTGGAGAATAAACCCTCCAGGTACCTTGACGAGGAGTCGGCCTCTCGACCGACCCCTCTTTGGGGGTCTTAACCCAATTGTTAGATCCGGCAGAACAACAACGACCACAAGCCGGAGTCGCCCCCCGGTGAACGGGCAAACGGAGGAATCATCAATGGGGCCAGCACCGATGAGGCCTTCGTTCACGACGCCCCCCGAAGAGGTGCAGCAACAAGTGCCGCTGTCGTTAACTGGTCCAGATCCCGAGGGAAAAGACGGCGAGAGCCACCGAAAACTTTAGTAGTCTAAGTTCTAGGATTTTGCGAGGAGACGGTTTTTTACCGGTGGTTCCATCTGCGGCCACGATAGGAATCGAACGGTACCGAAGGGCCATCTCAGAGGGAGCTGGTGCTGATCGTCACAAGTCGGAAAGTCAGCGAAAGGGAAGGTCCCAGACGGCAATTCGTTGCAATTCAATTCGACGCAATCGTCGGGAACCACCCGTTCTATCCTCACAACGTAACGAACAAAGGATTAATTCCTTGTTCTTGAATCAAAAACGGATCAATCCACTTATTTCAAGAGGAACGATCCAGATTCAAACGTTTAGAGGGAATAAAGATGACAAAAACGTCGTCGACAGAACGGGGGGTTCAAAATGGGATGGGGGGCAAAATGGGGGCCGAGACGGAGGATCGGAAAAAGGGCGTTAAGGTACATCAGGTAAGAACCCAAAATAAAACTAACAGAGCAGAGAAGAGGAAAATTTGGTTCAGGTTAGCAGCAGCAGCAGAGGGGCACCAGCAGCAAGGGGGCACACCATTGGGAAGTGGCTCGATATGGTTATCGAGGCTGCAGATAGGGGGGGCGTCACCTACACACGGTAGGGGGTGACTCGCTAAAATAGGTAAAACGTAGGGTTCACAGGGCGTAGCACCTGAAATCGTGGGGACCTAGAAAGAAGATTGGCACCATGAAGCTCACATTTAAGGTTCTCGAAGAACACTTAACGAGCAAGTAAGCAAGGGGTACAGGTAAATTTTGGGCAAAAATTTCCACATTTGCCTAAATTCGCTCCTCATCAATCGATTCACACATCTAGCTTTTACAAAAGACACACTTTAGCACATTTTCAGTAGGTAGGTAGGTTTAGCTCGACCAGAACTTTGACTCGAAAGAGTCTGAGTGACTAAAGAAGAGGCAGGATGTCATCATTTGCCCCTTTTAGCAAACACTGAACACGTTTTATACACGGGTTCAATTTGACCAGATCAAGGGGGGCCAGGGATACATCGAAGTTTCATCGACATGGACTCTCAGGAGGAACAGGGAGTTGGTATTTGTTAATAATTTTTTAGTAACCTTTTTTAGCAGCAGAAATGGCATTTTGTAAATTCGTAAGGTGCATTTGGCGTGAGCAAGGTAAAAAGAAGCAGAGAGCAGAGAGCAGAACTTGTCGGAGAAGAAAATATCCAAGGTAAGCACAGAAATTTGGTTTTAATTTGAATATCGAGTGCTTATTTCCAACAAGGTACAAGTCTATCGTACAGCAGTAGTGTCTCTATACAGGGAACTAATTTAAAATTCAAAATACAACAGTTATACAAAGTGTGTATTACATTAATAACTGAATTTTTTAATTGAAAAAGTAGGCATTCATCCATTTTAACAATAAAACATCTTCAAATTTAGTTTTTTTTTTAATTTTATAGGGAACATAAGAAGCTGTAAAATATAGACACATAAAAGGAATTATTTTTTCTTTAAACAAATTATAAAATGTAGGATCTTTCCTTTCATTTCTTACACAGCTATTTTAACAAAAACCATTATTTACAACAAGTAGATAGTTTCTACTCAAATATAGTAGAGTTCAATGTAGAGAGAATTTTTACTTGTATATTATTATTGTTTTGGTAAACATATACACATTCATACACTGACTCATTTGTTTCAGAGTTAGTCCGTAAAAAGTTTATCAAAGCTACGATTCCATTTTCGATGAAAATGTGTAGTTTATACAGCTCTATAATTTAAAAAAAATCGGGGCTAAACCGCACAATTAATAAAACTAATGCAAATTAGGGGACAGGTTGAAATTAACATTTTTTCATAAAATATGAGAAGGAACCTTCTCTTAAAATTAATGACATCACTTAACTTGCACCCAACATGTACATTTCTTTTAATATTTATTTAGTGTATTTCCTAAAGGTAAGGAAAATGTTTTATGCGAAATTTATCAAAACTTACAGCTATAGTTTCTCACTGGATTATTTAAAATGAATTAATTTTAAAATTACCTGAAGGACAACTCAGCCTCTAAACTTTCACCTATTATTATGTAGGAAACACACTGTAAATACACACATTTGATTCTGGAGGTAAGATCACCTACATTATTACCAAAACGTCCATTCAAAAAATAATTTTAATTCTCTTCTTCATTCCTTTAAATATTTGCATCGTTTGCATCGAAGTACCAAACACCCTGTAGATTCACAGTACATTTACAATTTGCATTAAGAAATAATTCCAATACTTCACCTTATTATTATTTTTTTTTTATAAATGCACAAATGTTGATACAAGCCTTTTTAGGTTAACCAAAGGATATAAAAGAAGAAGGAGGAGAATACGACGGTAGCAGCAGCACAAAGACAAAAAACAACAGCAACGTAGCAACATAGTTACATAGCTTCGAGACTGCAGTGGATAAGGAGGATTTAAACAAGAACAGAAAGAAGATTTTCTCACAGCCGATTCACGTCACCTACAGAGAAGAAATATCATAGGTACAGGATCGTTCACACCATTTGACAATAATTTTCCAGTAATTTCAAAACTCATCATAGTATTTTGTAAAAATGTAACTTCAATATTTTAATCTCTCTAACGTTCAAGTTATTTAACTAGCTAGCAGTCGAATTAAATTGAGATGTTTTGAAGTTCTCGTATTTCTATTACAATACGATCTGTAGAGTAGCTGATATGGCGTGAACGACCCTGTATTTAAGTTTAGATTAAGCATTTTCCGGGGTAGTCATCATTCGAGTTAGCAACAAACTTTTAAAGAACGGATCGGGTGAATAATCCTCCCTCACACCCTCACACAAGGGGCGAGTCTCAAGTAGGAGTTTTCTTTTTCTTTTTCTTTTCTTAATACGAATCTTCAGGTTAAATTTATTGGAAATCCGAAACATCAAAAACAACTCAAAACGACTTCTTTACCACTCCAAAACAATCGTTCCGTTTCATACTTTTTAGACAAGACGCCAAACTTTTATCTACCGCGACATTTTAACTAATATAAGTTCAGTCCATTTCCACAAGATTAAGCGAAAACACGATCTTTACAAAATATCACACATGAAGGGTCATTTAAATAGTTTTGAACTTTTTAACTTGAAATTTTAATGTGAATTAAAAGAAACACTTCACAAACTCACTTAAAAAATGATTTTTTTAAAATTATTAAAAATAGGGTTTTGACACCTTACAAAACAGCGAGACGAACAAGACAACTTTTAAACTTTTTTTTTGTCAACATTTTGATGGAAGGATTAGTAGGATATTTGGGTGGTTTTTGAAATTTCTCTTAACTTTTCGAAGTCGACATCGCGACACAAATCGAAAACTCCCACTCAAGACGTATTTCGCATATACACGGTGTAGCGTCTGGTATTAGTTGGCGAACTGGTATTAGTTGGCGAACCTCGGCTAACCGGAGATATTCGAAAAGTGACTTTTGCAACAATAACTCGGGCATAGTTTAACGAAATTTTGCAGTGACGCATAGCTCGATCAGGCTAACATCTAACATTCGTGAAGGTTTGGGTAATTAAAAAAAAATGGGAGCTAAGTACACGTTTTCCTTCTAACTTTTTCTTTTTTTTCTATTTTTTAAAAATTATTTGTCTCTAACAATTCAATCAGTCGTTTCTTTATTTGGATTTTTTCATCGTCATAATAATTTAGATTCACAAGTTACTTTACAAGTTACCTTAGAAAATATGTCAGTTTAAGATACCTTCTCTAACAGAACCAGAACGATTTCATTTTTTTTTATATTCAAGTCGAGAACGTAGTTTCAAAATATACATATACACACACACATTTGCCAGGTTACTATTTTAATTTTCGCGTTACAATTACATTTGCCGGGTTAATTCCGGTTACTATTATATTTGTCAGGTTACTATTACATTTATCAGGTTATTATTAATTTGCCAGGTCACTATTACACTTTTCGGGTTACAATTACGTTTGTCAGGTTAGTTCAGGTTATTATTAATTTGCCAGGTCACTATTATATTTTTCGGGTTACTATTACACTTTTCGGGTTACAATTACATTTGTCAGGTTAATATAATAATTTTCGGGTTTTTCTTTTAATTCTTTTCATGAAACGGTTTAAAGCTACTCATATCGAAGGGTACTAGTAGCAAGGACGAGACTATTAGTTCTCACTTTTATATAATTCACGTAATTTTTATTTTTTCTTTTTTAATTGAAAGCTATACGTCACTGCAAGGTTTCATCAGGGTAAATTCAGTAATTCAAAAGACATTCGAATAATACCGTCGATTACACGATTCGAAAAGAAACGACTAAGACACTTTAAGCGGCAATCCACCAACGGGTATTAGTAGTGTTAAGTCACCAATCTAGATTTTTAGAACAATCGCAACGAAAAAACCGCAACCCATCACTCCTCCTTTCTTTCTTTTTTTGTTCCTAGGGAATCGGTAGTCTTTTCTCTCAGGTCATTCTTTCTAATCTTCCTCTCTAGTTTCGTTTTACACGACGGGTTCTGTTCTTTTTCCAAACCCAAAACCAAAGCATCCAAATCAGTGATCTATTTCGGATTGCTTTTGAACTATTTATCGTAAACACGTCAAGTCGCCGACTTATATTTATTTATATTTCTCGTATAGATTCACGGAACATCTCGGTTAAATTGGATATCGAAAGAAATTTATTTAAAAAAAAATGTACATACAAGCAAATAACACGAGTCGACTTCAAAGTTAACATTAACCCAATCTACGCGATTCTCCGTTAACTAATTCACGTTAAAAAAAAATATTTACCAAGCAAAAAAGGGTTCTAGAAATTTAGGATTAGTGACTTTATACCAACTAGGGTTTTAAAGTGTCATCGTCGTTTTTCTTTTAACTAAAAAACTAAGACGGTAAAGAAAGTGTAATCAACAGGAATATCGTTCGGGAGCGGATCGATACATTACGCGATTTCCGACACACAGGGTGATTTTAGATAAGTGGGGGACAGGCAAAGATCTACAAAAAAAAACATTCAAACAAAGTCTTCTTTATTTTCGGGAGCTCAACTTTTTTTTTACGTAATTTCGTTTTTCCGAACACTTTAACTTTTTGGAGATTCGAATTCTTTATCGACAGTACAAATGTTTTTCGCTAAAAGTAACGAAATTCACAATAATAACAGACACTAAAAAAAACATTTGATAAAACTTTATTAATTTTGTAGTAAATTAAAATTTATCACAAGAAAAATGAGTCCAACAGACGTCGGTTTTTTACGAAACGATCGTTTAGTATTTTCCAGCATTTCAGTCGTAAAGTTTCGACAAGAGTTTTTTTATTCGAATTTTCAGGTCTTCGGTACTCGACCATAAACTACTTTTTTTTTCAACGATCCCACAAAAAAAAATCTGGCGATCAGGCGAGCCAGTTAACTTCACTAACATGCCCAATCCATCTTTGTGGGAAAGTGCATTTAAAATTTTTTCCACATTTCGTAACATAAGGAGCGGTAACTTTTCTTTTTAACAAATTTGATAAAATTGGACTCTAGCGTTCGCGAGATAAGAGTTTGGTATTATTTATTGTGAATTTGATTACTTTTTTTTACTGCCAATAAAGAATTCGAACCTCCAAAAAAAATTAAGTGTGAAATTTTGAAAAAAGGAAGGTGACCCAAAAGACTGGTTAAGGTGACTTAAAAAAATTGACATTAAAAGTTGGGGTACCGGAAATATTCAGACTTCTTCATTTTCGGCACTTCAACTTTCTCATTTATCGACATCGTCAAAAGTCGAGGTACCGAAAATAAAGGGGGTCTCAATATTTTCCTTTATTTTTTGAGTAGATCTTCCCGGTCACAAGATATTCGCTCGTTTCACTTATCTAGAATCATCACCGCGTACGATTCATTTTTATTTTATCCATTATTATTTTTTCCTTTTCTTTAATTTATCATTTCTTTTAATTTTTATACACACGCCAGAGAAGCACAAGAGTCGTTCAGCTTTTCCATTATATTATTATGTATATTGTATAATTTGTATTACATATTTATTTATTCATTTTTTTAATTCATTTTAACTTTTTTATTATTCATTTTTTTTTATTTGATTTGTATAATTTGTATTGTATATAGGATGAGTCAGGAGGATCGTGCCAAACTTCGGGAGCGTGTTAGACATGAAAAATAAATGTAAAAGAAAATTCTAACGTTATCCGATTTTCGTTCGTTTACAAGTTACGGCGTAAATCAAATTATAAATTAACGTTTAGATATCATAGTAAATGTTGGGTAGCGGCGTGAGGTCTGGAGACCTCGAAGGCCAACTAATAAATCAACATCACCAATACCAAAAGTACGTTTATGGTAAATAGAATCCTAGTTCGAAAATTCGATTTACGCCATAACTCGCGAACAAACGAAAATCGGATAACATTAGAATTTTTTTTACATTTATTTTTCATGTCTAACGCGCTCTCGAAGTTCGGCACGATCCTCCCGACTCACCCTGGATATATATTTTTTTGTCATAAGGACATCTTTCCGATTTCAAGATTCTGTTTATTGCACTCATCTAGAATTACGGCGTACTATTCAATTTTTTTTTTTATTTGATTTGTAAGTGTATTACACACAGGATCATTCAGATTCAACGCTCATCGGGGCGAAGTCGTACAATTGGGAGCTTAGGAAAATTCCCATTACTTCCGGAGATATCCGAAAAAATAATTAAAAACGAATAGCACGTTATAATCGCCACCTTTTTTGAATTTTAACGAAATGACGTATCAAACATAAACGTTTTCTTAAACACATAAATAAAACGTCACAACAAAGTATCTTCGTTCTTGTTTTTCAAAGCACTCTTAGCAAAATCATTTTGTTTAATATTTTCATCAAATTGCAGGTTGTAGGAAATTTCAAACACGACTTTAGTATTTTCTAGAAGATAAAAAGTGGCAATTATAACGTTCCTTTCGGAATATTCCAAATTGTACGACTTCGCCCCCATTTAACCCGCCTCGTATCTCTCACGGTTACTTGGATCTCGACGACGAGCGTCGAATCTGAATAACCCCGTATATATACATATACGTCGGAGATTTATCAGTCCTCAAGTCTAGAAATGTAAAATTTGAGTTGGCAATAAGGGCCATTCGTGAAAACCAGGACGAACAGGTGCCATTCCCTGGAGTCGTAGGACCATGGGGAAACGGAACTTGGAAGGAAAAGGTAGCGAATTCGAAGCCTCGTCTCACTATCAATCGATATCATAAAAACATAAAATTATGAAAGCAGGAGAATATTGCTAACATTATTTCGACACATATATGTAATTGATAATTTTAATGTTTTATTAAGTAAATGGATAGTAAAGCAAGGCTAACGAATTCACTTCCCTTCTTTTTAATTACTGCCTTCTTCATAGTTTCCATTCCCATTCCCCGTGGTCCTCTCGACTCAAGGGAACGGTACTTGTTCGTCCTGGTCCTGGTTTTCCCACGGACCGAAACTTCACACACGGCCCCCCTTAATCGCGTCGGTAATAGTGACCAGTGACCTCGTTCGACAGTGCTTCATCTCCACGATAAACCTGTCAATTTGCTAACCTGCTCTGCTCTTCAGCCTCATTGCTAACTCAAATTTTACATTAAAAACTTAAGAACTAACAAATCTCCGACACACATATATATTTTTCTAAATAATTTTATCAATGTTTTTTTATTTGATTTGTATAATTTGTATTACATAGTTATTTATTCATTTTCTTTTCTTTATTTTTAATTCTTTCTCTTTTATCATTTTTTTAAAATTCTTATTGTCTATTTTTATTTTGTAATTCTTATTTCTTTATTTTTAATTTTTTCTCTTTCAGTTTTATTATCATTTTTGTTTTTTAATTTATTGTTTTCTCTCGATCATTTTTTATTTGTTGCTACTTATTGTTTTCTTAATTTTTCCTCTTTCTAATTTTTATATTTTATTCTTTTTCTTTATCATTTCTTTTTATTTTAAATATTTCTATTTTTTCTCTTTGGTTTTCAATATTCATTTATTTTTCTTTAATTTTGTTTTCTTTCTTTTTTATCATGTTTAATTTTTATATTTTTCGCCTTCGTTTTTATTATCTATTCTTCTTTACTTTCTTCATTGTTCATTTTCCTTTCATAATTTTTATTTTCTTTCGTTTTTATAATCTATTTCTTTACCTTTTTAATTGTTCATTTTCTTTTGTTTTTTATTCTCATCCTCTTTTCATTTTTTAATTGTTCATTTTTATTTCTATCGTTTCTTATTAATCATGTTCCTTTCTTAATTGTTTTATTTGTTATTCTCATTCTTTTTTCATTTTTTAATTGTTCATTTTGTTCTTTCGTTTTTATAATCTTCTTTTCTTTACCGTTTTAATTGTTCATTTTTTTTCTTTCGTTTTCTTATTATTTATGTTCCTTTCTTAATTTATTTTTTTATTCTCATTCGTTTTTATTTTCTCTTTTTCATTGTTCATTTTCTTTTCTTAATTTTAATTTTTTTCCTTTGTTTTTATTATTCATGTTCCTTTCTTAATTTTTTTCATTTTTAAACTTTTATGTTTTTCTTTTCTCTTTTTCTCTTTACTTATTTTCATTGTTCATTTTCGTTTCTTTATTTTTATTATCAGTGTTTTTATTCATTTAATTTTTTCTTTATTTAGATTTCTAACTTTCGTTCCTTAATTTTTTAATTCATTTTTTTCTTTTGTTTTTAATTGATTATTTCATTTCTTAATTCTTATTCTTTATTCTTTCTTTCTTTATTATTTTCTTTTCTGTACTTTTTTATTCTTTTTCTTTTAATATTTTCTTTTTTATCTTTTTTTTTTGTTTAATAGTTTTTTTTTCTTTATTTATATTTTATAACATTCTTTCGTTATATTCATTTTGTCTTTATTATTATAATTTTTTTGTTATATTTCTTTTTCTTTTATATATTTATTATTATAAGGTTTTTTTAATTGTTATTTGTTTAATTATTGCTATTTTGTTGTATGTTTGTGGAATTGTGTGATTGAAATAAGAAGAAACAATGAACATATCTCCTGTTGTTTTATTTAGCATTAAGCACGACAACCCGGGTTGGTAAGAATACAAACTAAAAGTAAGTCAGGTTAGTACAGAAAACAAACAATAAACAACCCGGGTTAGTTTAAAAAAAAAAAGCTCAGGTTAGTTCAGAAAATGGAAAAATAGAAACGAATCCACGCCAAAAATATAAAAATATTTTGAATTATTCTAACTGATTTGAATTGGTATCTGTCTCATTTCCTTCTTTCTTTTCCAGGGATGGATCTCCGAAGCTGAAGATGAAGCTGCCAAGTGCGAGGACCGACTTAATGTGGCCAGAACAATAGTGAGTGAATAGTGAAATAGTGAATCAGTGCCTTTTCTCGGAGGATTACATCTGAGTAAGTCCACTTTTCTACTTTTCTGTTCTACTTTTCTGTTCTACTTTTCTGCCTTTGCCTTTCTGCCACCAAAGTAGGTACGGGACAGAACGGACCCTTCCTTTTGCCTTCATCCGGGATTTACCGGTAGAACCACCCAATCCAATCCAATCCAATCGTATCGAATCGTAAAAAAGCGAGCACGAGCACACGAGCAGTACCGGAGGGCAATCTCAGAGGGAGCCGACGGTCACAAGTCGGAAAGTTAACGGGGAATCCTCACAACAGAACAAAGGAATAATTCGCCATTCCTTATTTCTTCGTTTCTTTGTTCTCGAATCAATCCACTAGTTTCAAGAGGAAAGATTCAGATCCAGATTCAAACGTTTAGAGTGAAAGTGAAAATATATAGGTACGTCGTGTCGTCCACGAAATCCTCCTCGAATCGTTCGTTCACACAAGGGGGCTCAAAATGGACGTCGAGGTACACAAGGTAAGAACCCGAAATAAAACTTCAACAGGGCAAAGAAGAGGAAAACTTGGCAGCAGCAAGGAGGCACACCATTGGGAAGTGGCTCGATATGGTTATCGAGGCTGCAGGTAGGGAGGGTGTCACCTACAAATGGTAGGGGGCGACTCGCTAAAATAGGTAAAACGTAGGGTTCACAGGACGCAGCACCTCAAATCCTGGGAACTTAGAAAGAAGATTGAACCACCAACTTCAAGTTTAAGGTTCTCGAAGAACCTTAACGAGCAAGGAAGCAAGTGGTACAGGGAAATTTTGGACAAAAATTTCCACAATTGCTCCTTATTAATCGATTCACACATCTAGCTTTTACAAAAGACACACTTTGCTACATTTTCAGTAGGTAGGTAGATTTAGCTCGACCAGAACTTTGACTCGAAAGAGTCTGAGTGACCAACGAAGAGGCAGGATGTCATCGTTTGCCCCCTTTAGCAAACACTGAACACGTAACATGTTTTTTACAAGGGTTCTCTACGACGAGATCAAGGGGGGCCAGGAACATATCGAAGTTTTCTTTATCGACTAAAGTAAATTTGTAAGCAAAGTAAAAAGGAGCAGGAACACGGTGAAGAAGAAAAAATCTAAGGTAAGCACAGAAAGTTAAAGTCGATTTGTATTCGATTATCGAGTGCTTATTTCCAACATAATACAGGGAATGAATTTAGGAAGGGCCTCGTCAATTGTTGTTAGAATGCAGTCAGCAAAAATAATAAATTCAAAGTACAACAGTAATTCAAAGTGTGTATTACATTACATTAAAAACTAAATTTTTCATTTAAAAAAATAGGCACTCGTCCTTTTAACAATAAATAATTCCTTCGATACATCAATTTTTTTTTGACTGCTCAAATGTTACAAGCCTTTTTAGGTTAACCGAAGGATATAAAAAGAGGAGGAGGATACGACGATAGGAGCAGCACAAAGACAAAAAACAACAGCAACATAACTTCGAGACTCTGCAGTGGATAAGAAGGATTCAACAAGAACAGAAAGATTTTCTCACAGCCAATTCACGTCACGTACAGAGAAGAAATATCCTAGGTACAAGATCGTTCACGCCATTTGACAATAAGTTTTCAGTCATTTCAAAACTCATCATAGTATTTTGTAAAAACGTAACTTCAATACTTTAATCTCTCTAACGTTCAAGTTATTTAACTAGCCAGCAGTCGAATTAAATTGAGATTTTTTGAAGTTCTCGTATTTCTATTACAATACATTCGGTAGAAGAGGATCTGGTATGGCGTGAACGACCCTGTATTTTATTTAGTATTTAAGTTTAGATTAAGCGTTTTTCGGGTTAATCATGGTTCGTGTTAGCCACACGTACATATATAGAGGGTTCGCCATTTATATCCGTCCTCGGTCACGCCATTCGACGAAGTTTCGATTTACTCAATTTAGAAAACGAATACATAAAACAAATTTTATATCGACGAAAGCATTTGCCACACCAAAGCAATTTCTCGAAAAATTTTCAAGTTGCCTCAACTCATTGTTTTTATTTTAATTTATCCACGATTTGCAACGACATCTTCATCTTCATTCGATATTCACAGTCACAGCAGGCATCATTGTGTAAATCAAGATATTTATTCTAGTAGGCTTTGCTTCTATTTAACAAAAGCACAAGTAACTCGATTTATCGAGTCATCACACATTAATAATCACCACGTATCCTACTTCGTCGACTTTCATCTAAAATGATTTTTTTACAAAACTAATTATTTTTCGAGTTCCGAAGGTTCATCATAAGATAACTTCCAAAACCGTAACGTTTGGAAAAAAATGTCATTGCAAATCGGCAGAGAATTAAATATTACATTAGAAAGACAGACATGGAAAAAACTGTGGGTTGTCATTTAAAAAAGTACGAATTAATGCCGTTCAGCGAAAACCGAACATTTTCGCAACATTTCAAAAACGAAAATTTTATTAAATCACACAGCTTTCTAACATAAAGAAGTACAACATTAAAGTTTTCATATCGATATTTTGACATTCGATACAAAAATAACAGTAACCAAGCTTGGACTAATGGCGAACTTCGTATACACAGGGTCATAGGCCCAACTCGTTCGTTAAAAGATTATTAGGACGTAAATGCAAAATCGATCCGGAATTTTGGAAATTGGAAATTAAGTTAACTCGAACACAAATTTTCAATTCAACTTCGGGTTAGTTCCGGTTCAACAAGAAATAGTCGTTCTGGCTTGCCTATTTCAAACGGGGTCTCTAGTATATTAATTTGTTTTTAAATTCTACGTAACATTTGGGGTACAAAGTCCCACACTTAGATTCCTTATCCCTTTTGAAACATTCAACGTCGAATTAGAAACGCGTCTTCGTAACGAGGAATCTTCAATTTGTGCAAATATCCACAGGTACAGTAAACGCGAACGAAACATTTCGCAAAACGTCAATACAATACATAATCTTTAGTTGACACTCTCGACAATTATAGGTTTTAGTATTGCAGTACCGTTCCTAACGTTTATATATATTTTTTGAAGTTGTAAAAGTGAATTTTTTAAAACGAAACACCATTCATCTTAACTTCAAACAATCGTAACTAGAAAATTTAATTCTCGATCAAAGCTTATCGTCAGAGTTACCCATGTCGTTCCAAACCACGGTTCGAAATAATTAAGTTTTATTATTTGAATTTGGTAATAACTTTAATTTGCGATAGGTAACGTATTATTTATTTTTCGAATGTCAACTAGTGCTTTCAAACAAAATTGAATTACTTTGAAAATTATTTGGATTATAAAGAGTTTGATGTCGAACGAACGACATTCCTTACTACTGCAATAATAACCTACATAAATAGGAACTAAATGTAAACTCAAGACTGCAGATACAAGTAATTTTGAAACGGATCATTACGAAGATTCGTTTTTAATTCCAGATCACACATCTAAAAATGGCGAAGGCGCCGGGTATGGGATATTATACCGAAAGAGCAGGCGATTTTTTTTTAATCGACGTCATAAAAAGTTGAGGCAACGTAAACGAAGACTTGCATTTTTTAAAATTGTCATTATTTTTTTTTTGCATTCGTATCTTTCCGATTTCAACAAATCCGTTCGTTCCAGTTGTCTACAATCACGGTGTACTCTTCATACGACGTTAGAAAAAGTCGAGGCAACGAAAATGAAGACTTCCACATTTTTAAAAATTAAAAAAAATAATTTTTTTCCGCACGCACATCTCTCCGATTTTCAAGATATCCGTTTGCCCCACTTGTCTAGAATCACCGCATACCATTGAATTTTTTTTTTTTATTCGATTTGTATAATTTGTATGGCACACAGGGTGAGTCAGGAGGATCGTGCCAAACTTCAGGAGTACGTCGTACACGAAAAAAAAATTCAAACGTTATCCGATTTTCGCTTGTTCACAAGTTACGACGTAAATAAACTTCACACAAGATCCTTAATTGCGTCGGTAATAGTGACTAGTCATCACCTCGTTCGACAGTGCTTCATCTCCACGATAAACCTGTCAATTTGCTAACCTGCTCTGCTCTTCAGCCTCATTGCTAACTCAAATTTTACATTAAAAACTTAAGAACTAACAAATCTCCGACACACATATATGTCGGATTGGGAGAGCACGTATCCTGTTCGACATCCATGTCCACGAAATGAAACACACACGAATAATATAAAAGGTGTTATTCAGAAAATAAGAGTAGGTTAAACGCTAATTAGCACGAAGCAACTTATATAATCTTTAATAAAAGCAAAAAAAAACAAAAGAAAAGGGGACTAAGAACTGGTGATCCGGGGCCAGTCTTTCTTAAATCCTTCTTTCTTCAAAACTGCTCAACGCTCCTTCTTTTTCCTCCCTCCTGGCCCCGTTCCACCCGACCTGGCGCAATTTCCCACGCCAGGTCTGTTCTTTGTCCTAACAAACTACACAAATCAGTCAGCCGCCCATAATTTAAGGACCGAAAGACTCCCTTAAAAACTCATCACCCGAAATTTAACCATTTCAAGGATCCCTTTTCCTTATCACTAATTGTAAATAATTTCGAAGGCGCTGACATATATATTTTTCTAAATAATTTTATCAATGTTTTTTTATTTGATTTGTATAATTTGTATTACATAGTTATTTATTCATTTTCTTTTCTTTATTTTTAATTCTTTCTCTTTTATCATTTTTTTAAAATTCTTATTGTCTATTTTTATTTTGTAATTCTTATTTCTTTATTTTTAATTTTTTCTCTTTCAGTTTTATTATCATTTTTGTTTTTTAATTTATTGTTTTCTCTCGATCATTTTTTATTTGTTGCTACTTATTGTTTTCTTAATTTTTCCTCTTTCTAATTTTTATATTTTATTCTTTTTCTTTATCATTTCTTTTTATTTTAAATATTTCTATTTTTTCTCTTTGGTTTTCAATATTCATTTATTTTTTAATTTTTTTATCATTCAGTTTCTTTATTTTTGTTTTCTTTCTTTTAGCTTCAATTTTTTTATTATTAATTTTCGTTTCTATTATCTTTTTTTCTTTACTTTTTTCATTGTTCATCTTCTTTTCTTTATTTTTATTTTATTCTTTTTTTACTTTTGCTTTTTATTGTCATTCTTTTTTCATTTCTTAATTGTTCATTTTTATTTCTTTCGTTTTCTTATTATTCATGTTCCTTTCTTTATTTTTTTTATTTCTTATTCTCATTCTATTTTCATTTTTTAATTGTTATTTTGTTCCTTCGTTTTCTTATTATTCATGTTCCTTTCTTTTCTTTTCTTTATTTGTTATTCTCATTCTATTTTTAATTGTTATTTTGTTCTTTCGTTTTTATAATCTTCTTTTCTTTACCGTTTTAATTGTTCATTTTTTTCTTTCGTTTTCTTATTATTCATGTTCCTTTCTTAATTTTTATATTTGTTATTCTCATTCGTTTTTTTTCATTGTTCATTTTCTTTTCTTAATTTTTATTCTTTCTCTTATTATTTTCTTTATTTTTATTATCAGTGTTTTTTATTCATTTAATTTTTTCTTTATTTAGATTTCTAACTTTCGTTCCTTAATTTTTTAATTCATTTTTTTCTTTTATGTTTTTATTTGATTATTTCATTTCTTAATTCTTATTCTTTATTCTTTCTTTCTTTATTATTTTCTTTTCTGTACTTTTTATTCTTTTTCTTTTATCATTTTTGTTTGTTTAATTGTTTTTTAATTCATATTACTTTTATTCTTTTTAATTTCTTCTTTATTTATATTTTTAACATTCTTTCGTTATCATTATCATTTTTTTATTTATTTTAATTTTATTTTATTGTACTTTTTTGTTATATTTCTTTTATTTATTTTTCTTTTTATTATGTTTTTTAATTGTTATTTGTTTAATTATTGTTGTTTGTGGAATTGTGTGTGTGAAATAAGAAACAATGAAAATGCCTCCAGTTGTTTTACTTAGTATTAAGAACCCGGGTTGGTAAGAAAACAAACTAAAAGTAAGTCAGGTTAGTTCAGAAAACAAACAATAAACAACCCGGGTTAGTTTAAAAAAAAAAAAAAAGAAATAGCTCAGGTTAGTTCAGAAAAACTGAAAATTGAAACGAATCCACGCCAAAAATATAAAAAATAATTTGAATAATTCTAACTGATTGAATAATTTACAAATATACTAGTTCAGGTTAGTTCAGGTTAGTTCAGGTTAGTTCAGGTTAGTTCAGGTTAGTTCAGGTTAGTTCAGGTTAGTTCAGGTTAGTTCAGGTTAGTTCAGGTTAGTTCAGGTTAGTTCAGGTTAGTTCAGGTTAGTTCAGGTTAGTTCAGGTTAGTTCAGGTTAGTTCAGGTTAGTTCAGGTTAGTTCAGGTTAGTTCAGGTTAGTTCAGGTTAGTTCAGGTTAGTTCAGGTTAGTTCAGGTTAGTTCAGGTTAGTTCAGGTTAGTTCAGGTTAGTTCAGGTTAGTTCAGGTTAGTTCAGGTTAGTTCAGGTTAGTTCAGGTTAGTTCAGGTTAGTTCAGGTTAGTTCAGGTTAGTTCAGGTTAGTTCAGGTTAGTTCAGGTTAGTTCAGGTTAGTTCAGGTTAGTTCAGGTTAGTTCAGGTTAGTTCAGGTTAGTTCAGGTTAGTTCAGGTTAGTTCAGGTTAGTTCAGGTTAGTTCAGGTTAGTTCAGGTTAGTTCAGGTTAGTTCAGGTTAGTTCAGGTTAGTTCAGGTTAGTTCAGGTTAGTTCAGGTTAGTTCAGGTTAGTTCAGGTTAGTTCAGGTTAGTTCAGGTTAGTTCAGGTTAGTTCAGGTTAGTTCAGGTTAGTTCAGGTTAGTTCAGGTTAGTTCAGGTTAGTTCAGGTTAGTTCAGGTTAGTTCAGGTTAGTTCAGGTTAGTTCAGGTTAGTTCAGGTTAGTTCAGGTTAGTTCAGGTTAGTTCAGGTTAGTTCAGGTTAGTTCAGGTTAGTTCAGGTTAGTTCAGGTTAGTTCAGGTTAGTTCAGGTTAGTTCAGGTTAGTTCAGGTTAGTTCAGGTTAGTTCAGGTTAGTTCAGGTTAGTTCAGGTTAGTTCAGGTTAGTTCAGGTTAGTTCAGGTTAGTTCAGGTTAGTTCAGGTTAGTTCAGGTTAGTTCAGGTTAGTTCAGGTTAGTTCAGGTTAGTTCAGGTTAGTTCAGGTTAGTTCAGGTTAGTTCAGGTTAGTTCAGGTTAGTTCAGGTTAGTTCAGGTTAGTTCAGGTTAGTTCAGGTTAGTTCAGGTTAGTTCAGGTTAGTTCAGGTTAGTTCAGGTTAGTTCAGGTTAGTTCAGGTTAGTTCAGGTTAGTTCAGGTTAGTTCAGGTTAGTTCAGGTTAGTTCAGGTTAGTTCAGGTTAGTTCAGGTTAGTTCAGGTTAGTTCAGGTTAGTTCAGGTTAGTTCAGGTTAGTTCAGGTTAGTTCAGGTTAGTTCAGGTTAGTTCAGGTTAGTTCAGGTTAGTTCAGGTTAGTTCAGGTTAGTTCAGGTTAGTTCAGGTTAGTTCAGGTTAGTTCAGGTTAGTTCAGGTTAGTTCAGGTTAGTTCAGGTTAGTTCAGGTTAGTTCAGGTTAGTTCAGGTTAGTTCAGGTTAGTTCAGGTTAGTTCAGGTTAGTTCAGGTTAGTTCAGGTTAGTTCAGGTTAGTTCAGGTTAGTTCAGGTTAGTTCAGGTTAGTTCAGGTTAGTTCAGGTTAGTTCAGGTTAGTTCAGGTTAGTTCAGGTTAGTTCAGGTTAGTTCAGGTTAGTTCAGGTTAGTTCAGGTTAGTTCAGGTTAGTTCAGGTTAGTTCAGGTTAGTTCAGGTTAGTTCAGGTTAGTTCAGGTTAGTTCAGGTTAGTTCAGGTTAGTTCAGGTTAGTTCAGGTTAGTTCAGGTTAGTTCAGGTTAGTTCAGGTTAGTTCAGGTTAGTTCAGGTTAGTTCAGGTTAGTTCAGGTTAGTTCAGGTTAGTTCAGGTTAGTTCAGGTTAGTTCAGGTTAGTTCAGGTTAGTTCAGGTTAGTTCAGGTTAGTTCAGGTTAGTTCAGGTTAGTTCAGGTTAGTTCAGGTTAGTTCAGGTTAGTTCAGGTTAGTTCAGGTTAGTTCAGGTTAGTTCAGGTTAGTTCAGGTTAGTTCAGGTTAGTTCAGGTTAGTTCAGGTTAGTTCAGGTTAGTTCAGGTTAGTTCAGGTTAGTTCAGGTTAGTTCAGGTTAGTTCAGGTTAGTTCAGGTTAGTTCAGGTTAGTTCAGGTTAGTTCAGGTTAGTTCAGGTTAGTTCAGGTTAGTTCAGGTTAGTTCAGGTTAGTTCAGGTTAGTTCAGGTTAGTTCAGGTTAGTTCAGGTTAGTTCAGGTTAGTTCAGGTTAGTTCAGGTTAGTTCAGGTTAGTTCAGGTTAGTTCAGGTTAGTTCAGGTTAGTTCAGGTTAGTTCAGGTTAGTTCAGGTTAGTTCAGGTTAGTTCAGGTTAGTTCAGGTTAGTTCAGGTTAGTTCAGGTTAGTTCAGGTTAGTTCAGGTTAGTTCAGGTTAGTTCAGGTTAGTTCAGGTTAGTTCAGGTTAGTTCAGGTTAGTTCAGGTTAGTTCAGGTTAGTTCAGGTTAGTTCAGGTTAGTTCAGGTTAGTTCAGGTTAGTTCAGGTTAGTTCAGGTTAGTTCAGGTTAGTTCAGGTTAGTTCAGGTTAGTTCAGGTTAGTTCAGGTTAGTTCAGGTTAGTTCAGGTTAGTTCAGGTTAGTTCAGGTTAGTTCAGGTTAGTTCAGGTTAGTTCAGGTTAGTTCAGGTTAGTTCAGGTTAGTTCAGGTTAGTTCAGGTTAGTTCAGGTTAGTTCAGGTTAGTTCAGGTTAGTTCAGGTTAGTTCAGGTTAGTTCAGGTTAGTTCAGGTAGTTAGTTCAGGTTAGTTCAGGTTAGTTCAGGTTAGTTCAGGTTAGTTCAGGTTAGTTCAGGTTAGTTCAGGTTAGTTCAGGTTAGTTCAGGTTAGTTCAGGTTAGTTCAGGTTAGTTCAGGTTAGTTCAGGTTAGTTCAGGTTAGTTCAGGTTAGTTCAGGTTAGTTCAGGTTAGTTCAGGTTAGTTCAGGTTAGTTCAGGTTAGTTCAGGTTAGTTCAGGTTAGTTCAGGTTAGTTCAGGTTAGTTCAGGTTAGTTCAGGTTAGTTCAGGTTAGTTCAGGTTAGTTCAGGTTAGTTCAGGTTAGTTCAGGTTAGTTCAGGTTAGTTCAGGTTAGTTCAGGTTAGTTCAGGTA